>NC_091963.1:5146283-6346283 GCF_031021105.1 Erythrolamprus reginae
AGAACAGAATAGAATAGAATAAAATAGAATAGAATTCTTTATTGGCCAAGGGTAATTGGACACAGGAGAAAGAGAAAGAGCAAGAGGAGGAGGAGGAGGAAGAGGAGGAGGAGGAGGAGGAGGAGAAGAAGAAGAAGAAGAAGAAGAAGAAGAAGAAGAAGAAGAAGAAGAAGAAGAAGAAGAAGAAAAGGAAGAGGAGGAGGGAGGGGAAGGAGAGGCGGCAGTGGAAGGGGAGGGGGAGGAAGAGGGGAGAGGGGGAGGAGGAAGAGGAGAGGAAAATGAAGGCAAAGACAAAGAGGAGGAGGAGGGGGAGGGAGGGAGAGGGAGGAGGAGGAAGGGGAAGAAGAAGTAGGGAGGACGGAGGAGGAGGAAGAAGACCATGGAACCCTTGATGTTCTCTGAACTTGGTTATTTTCTTGGTATGTTTCATGACCCAACTAGGTAACATTATCAATGCTAATCAGTATTGATCAGCCATCAATAGACATAGGGAGATAAACCACATCTACACATTCAAAATTTTAAAAATAAACTAAGAAGGAAACCAAATGACTGGAACGCATCTTTTTCAGCAAGCAACAACCAGATAAACAGGAATTAATCCCAGGCCAACCATCAAGCAGAAAACAAAATCTGAACCAATAAACTGCAGCTAATCCACAGTTTATGAGCGAAATCGAATCCCGAATTTCCATTAAATTTTAAGCAAGAAAGTTCTTAAGTGAGTTCTGCCCTGTTTTTATGAACTTTCTTGCCACAGTTGTTAAGTGAATCACTGCAGTTGCTAACTTAGTCACGTGGTTGTAAAGTGAAACTGGCTTCCCCCTTGACTTTGCTTGTCAGGAGGTCTCCTTGACTCCATAACACGCAACTGTCATGAGTACATGTCAGTTGTCAAGTGTCTAAATTGGGGGTGTTGCAATCATCATAAAGTGTGAAAAACATCATAAATATTTTTTTTCAGTGCTACTGTAATTCCGAATGGTCAGCAGATGGAAAGGAATGCTGAGTCACATGATTTTTATTTATTTTATTTGTTTATTTTGCCCAATACACAATAATACACAATGAAGGTTTGAGGATATAGTAGAGAAGAAATGCGAGATATAGGAGAGACTATAGGACAGGGGACGGAAGGCACTCTAGTGTGCTTATGTGCGCCCCTTACTGACCTCTTAGGAATCTGGAGAGGTCAACCATGGACAGTCTAAGGGTAAAATGTTGGGGGTTAGGCGATGATACTACAGAGTCCGGTAATGAGTTCCACGCCAATTACTAAAGTCATATTTTTTACAGTCAGGTTTGGAGCGGTTAATATTAAGCTTGAATCTGTTGCGTGCTCTTGTGTTGTTGTGGTGGAAGCTGAATTAGTCTTTGACAGGCAGGACATTGCAGCATATGATCTTGTGGGCAATACTTAGATCATGTTTAAGACGTGGTAGTTCTAAGCTTTCAAGACCCAGGATTGTAAGTCTAGGTTCGTAGGGTATTCTGTTTCGAGTGGAGGAGTGAAGGGCTCTTCTGGTGAAGTATATTTAGACATTTTCAAGGGTGTTAATGTCTGAGATGCGGTGTGGGTTCCAAACAGATGAGCTGTATTCGAGGATGGGTCTGGAGAAAGTTTTGTAAGCTCTGGTAAGTAGTGTGAGATTTCCAGAGCAGAAGCTATGTAGGATTAGATTAACAGCTCTTGAGGCCTTCTTAGCGATGTTGTTGCAGTGGGCTTTGGCACTTAGATCTTTAGTTATTAGTATCCGAGTGGGGATTATCTGTGATAATTTGTTTATTAAGTTTGTATTTGAATTTCTGATTCTTTTTGCCGATGTGTAGGACAGAGCATTTTCTGGTTGAGATTTGGCGTTGCCATGTGTTAGACCAGTCAGAAACTGAGTCTAGGTCTTTTTGTAGAGTAGTTGTGTTATCAATGGTGTTGAAGAGTTTTACATTGTCTGCAAAAAGAACACAGTTGCTTGTGATGAGATCGCAAAGGTCGTTGATGTAGAGAATGAAGAGTGTAGGTCCCAGTACACTACCTTGGGGGACACCGCTTTTAACAGGGACGGGTGTGGATATGGAACTTCCTATTTTGACCACTTGTTGCCTGTTAGACAGAAATGCAGTAATCCAGCTGTGGAGGGATCCTGAGATGCCATAGGATTTGAGTTTTTGAAGTAGTTTGTCATGGACCACTGAATCAAAGGCTTTGGAGAAGTCAGTATAAATTGCATCTATAGATTTTCCTTCATCAAGATGAGTTGTCTATATGTTTTTGCAGTGAAGGAGCTGTAGATTGCAGGATAGTTTTTTTCTGAATCCAAATTGTTTGTTAGAGAGCAGTTTATTAGTTTCTAGGTGGAGAGTAATTGATTGGTTTATAATTGATTCCATAACTTTACATGGACACAGCATAATGATATTGGTCTGTAGTTATCGACAAGAGAGGGGTCTCCTTTTTTGAAGACGGGGATGACCATTGCTTTTGACCATATCTTAGGAAGTGTGCTGGTACTGAAGGATTTTTCAAAAATTATGCTTAGTGGTCTAGCTATAGCAGAAGAGAGCTTTTTTAGGAAGTATGCATGAGCCGGGGTGGTGCAGCAGGCAGAGTGCTGTACTGCAGGCCACTGAAGTTGACTTGTAGATCTGAAGGTCAGCGGTTCAAATCTCATCACCGGCTCAAGTTTGACTCAACCTTCCATCCTTCTGAGGTGGGTAAAATGAGGACCCGGATTGTGGGGGCAATATGTGGCTCTGTTAAAAAAGTGCTATTGCCAACATGTTGTAAGCCGCCCTGAGTCTAAGAAGAAGGGCAGCATTAATATCGAATAAATAAATAAATAAGCTACAACCTGTTTGGCTTAGAAATGTATAAACAGTAATGCACCTTTGCATAGGTGTAGTTCGTTGTGGTTGGTTCATAGTGATTAGTGTTTTGTGGCTTGTGGTTCATGTAGTTAGAAGTCTGTAGTAAGAGTGGTGTTAAACAGAGCAAGATAGTATTATGTTCTGTGCATAAAAAATAGAACATATATATTTTTGATGCAAAAATCAGTAAAACTTCTTCACAAGAATTCCTGCTGCCTTGTCTTCATTCTTCAAAGACTTCGGTTCCTTCTTTTTTGGGGGGAATAGTTAAAGGAATTGTATAATACCAGCCTGCAAATTTGAGAGGGGAGATACTCTAGAAAGGTTTAAGAGGGTGAAAGAGGAAGAAGGGAGGAAGAGAAGGAGAGAGAGGTAGAGGAGGAATGACGAAAGAAAGAGCGGAATATGAGAGAGAATGATGGAAAAAAATAGACTGGAGGTTGCAGAGGAAGAAGAGGGGTGAAACTCTGGAAAAGTTGAAGAAGGTGGAAGTAGAAAGGAAGAGAAGGAGAGAAAGGTAGAGGAGGAATGAAGGTGCAAGTAGCTAGGAGGAGGAGTTGATGAAAGATGGAGAGGATAGGGAGATACATGCGCTTCTTCCTTTTTCCAACTGGGACTGCGTACCGGACCGTTCATGCAATAGCCCACTACTGGAGCAAACCCCACACTCCCTCACACTGATTATATTGTCTAGCTGGATCATGAAACGTCTGCAAGAAAACAGCCAAGATCACAAGTGTTCCAAGGACTCCAGAGTTCAACCCTGAGCCACAAATATCCTCCTTGATTGCACGAAGTTGCACAAAATATTCCTTAGCATTTTTCTATCTGTAGCTATGTTTTCTCAGCATCCTCTCACCCAAATCATCACTGATTCTCCCTGACTGCCCACCGCCCCCAGTCTTTAATTGTGCACTTTACAATCATTGCTCAAATTACATGTTTTATTCAGGTGAACACGGAATGACAAATGATCAAATGTAACTTGGGGGAAAAAATTAGAACCAAGCTGACTTGAGTTATAATTCTCTAATATTCTCCCCGAAACTGACATTGGAGGGATATTTTGGGTGATTCCTCCTCCTATTCCTCCTCTACCACCACCTTCTTCCTTCTCCTCCTCCTCCTCGCTAACTTCTCTCCCTTCTAACCAGTGAAGGGCTGCAAAAATATTTACTACCACACTGTAGGCATGGCTTATTTTGTGGGTATTGTTTGCCACTCATGTGACCAGGTGGGAGTGGCTTGACAATCATGTGACCGGGGTTGCTTAAAGGTCATGTGACTGGCTTGAAAATGGCCATCTTGACGTCACTCACATCAAGGGTTTGGGTTAGGATTAGGGTGATACAATTTCCCTATTTATTTACTATTACTGAACATCCAAAATATACTATTTAATTCTACATACAGTAGTACCTCATGATATGAACCCCTCGTCACATGAACTTTCTGAGATACAAACCTGGGGTTCGAAAAAATTTTGCCTCTTCTTACGAACTTTTTCTGCCTTACGAACCCACCGCCCAAATGCCGAACCCGGAAGTTCGGCAAAAGTTCGGGTTCGGGTGGCCGCCAAGAAGCCCCGCCGCCTGGCTGTCACCTTTTGAAACAGCCGGGGGGCTTCTCGGCATCCTCCCGAACCCGAATGCAAAACTCGAACTTTTGCCGAACTTCCGGGTTCGGCGTTTGGGAGGCCGCTGAGAAGCTCCGCTGCCCAGCGGTCGCCTTTTGAAACGGCCGGGGGGCTTCTCGGCGTTCTCCCAAATGCCGAACCTGGAAGTTCGGCAAAAGTTCAGGTTCAGCGTTCGGGTTCAGGAGAACGCCGAGAAGCCCCGCCGCCCGGGTGTCAGCTTTGCAAAAGAGCCACGGAGCTGTCGGCTGGTTGGGAGGCTCAAACGGAGGTGGGGAATCCCAATAGGGAATTCCATGGACGGAGCTTTGATGTCACGAAGACGTCCTTCCTGGAGTCTGTGGCTCTTTTGCAAAGCTGACAGCCGGGCGGTGGGGCTGCTCGGTGTTCTTCTGAACCCGAACGCTGAACCCGAACTTTTCCCGAACTTCTGGGTTTGGCGTTCAGGAGAACGCTGAGAAGCGCCCGGCTGTTTCAATTGGCGACAGCTGGGTGGCGGGGCTTCTTGATGGCCTCCCGAACCTGAACCCGAACCCGAACTTTTCCCGAACTTCCAGGTTCGGCATTCGGGAGAATGCTGAGAAGCGCCCGGCTGTTTCAAAAGGTGACAGCTGGGCGGCGGCGCTCAGTGGAGTGCCATTTTTGCGGGGGGGAGGTTCTTGCACGCATTAATTGATTTTACATTGTTTCCTATGGGAAACATTGTTTCGTCTTACAAACTTTTCGCCTTACGTACCTCCTCCGGGAACCAATTAAGTTCGTAAGACGAGGTATTACTGTACTGCCATGTGTGTACATATCAGTGAAGGGCTATCAAAATTTTTACTACCACACTGTGGGCATGGCTTATGCAGGATGCCCTGTATTTTCTTTCAACATCTTTCAGTGCAAAATGAGTGCTCTGGGATGGAACTCCATTTTTGCTACCCCACTGCGTTCCTCCCCATCCGGGCAGTAGCCCACCCCTGGTACATACATATTACACACAGGCACACAAAAATATATATTATCTACTATATGGGTACATATATACACACACACGCACAGCTGTTCTAAAATTATACACATTCAACCTCATTTACTGCGATAAGAAAAACATATCCAGAGCTGACCAACATTTTGTTATCGATTCTGTGTAGCTGACCATACCCGTAGAAGCCCATCACTGGTTATAGTCCTGATGATGTTATCTAGTTGAGTCTAACAGCACCAAGGACCTCACAGTCATCCTCATCCTCATCTTCCTCCTCCTCACAAACCCCCGTCCTTTCCAGTACTGGAAACAGGCCCTTTTCCGGCCTTCCCAAACTTCTGTATCCTTCTAGCCAGTAATGGGTTCCTACCAGTATGGTACGGTGTGCCGTATCGGTAGTAGCCTGCTGATGATGTCGCACGTTGATTGCCGGTCCCTCGGAGCCACCATCTTTATTTTAAAATTATTTATTTATTTTTAAAATCATCTGCACATGCACTGCCAGATTGACTGGCGAGCCAGCGGTTCACTGATTCGCTGGCTGGCCCATCACCCCGCCCGCCTCACCTCTCCCTATAGATACCGATGCCTCGTTTTGCTTTCCCAGCAGCTTGCCTTACTTTTTTCTACTGCCCTTGCGGCCTTGCCCCTTTTCGATTAAACATCTTGCTTTGAGGACGTCGAGAGGAACACCACTGCGCCAGTAAGTAATTGTGTCTGCCAGCAGGGGCAGTGGGGAGCTCCATTTAAACGGCTGTGTGGCAATGGCGGAGGAAGACGATTGACAGGCGCCTGTTTAAATGGAAGCCAACCACCCACCCCACCCACCCGTTTTGGCAATTGTGTGTCACCATCTGCCTTGCTGTAAGTAGAGATGAGCATTTTTATTATAAAGTTGTATCGTTACAATTCCATATCCGTGTATCCTTACCATTTATATTGGCTGGTTGCTTAATTGTACTCGGACTATCATTAGGTGTTGTACCTCATGATTCTCGACAAACCTATCTTTTTTTTAAATGTAAATTGAGAGCGTATGCACCAATGACAAATTCCTTGTGCGTCCAATCACATTTCGCCAATAAAGAATTCTAATTCTAATTCTACTCTACTCCACTCCACTCTATTCTATTCAATTCCTTATTCTATTCTATTCCCTATTCTCTTCACTTCTATTCTATTCCCTATTCTCTTCTATTCTATTCCTTATTCTATTCTATTCTAATTCCTTATTCTACTCTATTCCCTATTCTATTCTATTCCCTATTCTATTCTATTCCTCATTCTATTCTATTCTAATTCCTTATTCTATTCCCTATTCTATTCTATTCCTTATTCTATTCTATTCTATTCCTTATTCTATTCTGTTCTGTTCTATTCCTTATTCTATTCTATTCCTTATTCTATTCTATTCCCTATTCTATTCTATTCCTTATTCCATTCTATTCTAATTCCTTATTCTATTCTATTCCCTATTCTATTCTATTCCTTGTTCTATTCTGTTCTATTCCTTATTCTATTCTATTCCGTTCTGTTCCTTATTCTATTCGATTCTTTATTCTATTCTATTCCTTATTCTATTCTATTCTAATTCCTTATTCTATTCTATTCCCTATTCTATTCTATTCTGTTCTATTCCTTATTCTATTCTATTCTGTTCTATTCCATTCATTATTCTTTTCTATTCTGTTCCTTATTCTGTTCTACTCTATTCCGTATTCTGTTCTATTCTATTCTATTCTATTCTATTCCTTATTCCATTCTATTCATTATTCTTTTCTATTTTATTCCTTATTCTATTCCCTATTCCATTCTATTATATTCCTTTTTCTATTCTATTCTATTCCGGTAAGCTCATTTTTCTTCTTCCCTGGCGGGCAGGGCCAGCCAGGAGCAGGATTCGTGGGATCCCCAAACTGCACAGAATCTTAGCTAGAGATTCTCCTGAGACACCACCCCCCCAGCAGCAGCCCCCCCCCCCCCCTTGACTCTACTCGTACGCAAGATCTCCTTTGACTTTGTCTGTTTCCATGGACATACTTTTAAGCATCTCTACATAGGCTTCATCCTCTCCCAAATAAACACAGTGAGCCGAGAGACCCTGAAATTAAGCTAAAAACAGTCTCAAGATGTCTTTGGCATGACTCACTTCTTCCCCCTGGGATTCAGGAAGGACAAAAAGAGAAAAAGGAAAAAGGAAAAGCCAATATTTTAGTGGCTCTGATTTCCTTTCTTTTGTCAGAGAAGTGGTTCCTTTGGAGCGAGTCACAGAAAGTGCTCTTGTCACAGGAGGGAAGCCACAAATAAAACAGACTTCTGATGGGTGGATGAAAAGAGGCCTGGGAACCCCTAGAATGCCCAAAAGGTTCCCACATACAAATACCTGTAGTCCTCGACTTACAACAATTCAACTTGTGACCGTTCAGAATTTATTCATTCATTCATTCATTCATTCATTCATTCATTCATTCATTTATTTACTTATTTATTTATTTATTTAATTTTTATGCCACCCTTCTCCATAGACTCAGGGCAGCTTACAACATGTTAGCAATAGCACTTTTTAACAGAGCCAGCCTATTGCCCCCACAATCCGGGTCCTCATTTCACCCACTTGGGAAGGATGGAAGGCTGAGTCAACCTTGAGCCGGTGATGAGATCTGAACCGCTGACCTTCAGATCTACAGTCACCTTCAGTGGCCTGCAGAACAGCACTCTACCTGCTGCGCCACCCCGGGAAAAAAGTGACATTTTCACTTTTTTTTTTTACTAGCTTTCCAACTTACGACCATTATTAGCAATTTTCAGACCTACAACCATTTCAGTATCCAATCCCAAGTGGGGATTGCGGCTATCGCTGTTACCAATGCGCTGTGCGCATGTCAAGTCTCTGGTGTGACTGCACGCATGTCCCAGCGAGATTTTGCTTCAGAAAGCCAAATCTTGTGAGGGGACGGACATGCGCGAGAAATTTCAGCAATTTATTTGCTTCAGCGCAGGTGCAGAAGCAAAAAAAAAAATCACCAAAATCTTGTGCATACGCATCCCCTCGCAGGATTTTGCTTCCTGCGTATGCACAGAAACAAAATCTCACTGGGACGCGCATGCACGCAAGCCAGAAACCCAAAGCTGCACACACGGTTCCAGTTTTACATCCCCATCAACCCGCTACTGGTCACGTGATCGTCAGAACCCGCTACCGGTCACATGATCAAAATTTGGACGCTTGGCAACTGGCTGGTATTTATGACAGTTTCAATGTCATAAATGATGGGCAAAATCAATGGGGAAATTCAGATTCACTTAACGACCGTGGTTACTAACTGAAGAACTGCAGGGATTCATTTAACAACTGGTGGGAAAAAAGGCCGTAAAATGAAGCAAAACCTGCTTATTGAATGTCTTGCCAAGCAACATAAAATCTGGGCTCAATTGTGGTCATAAGTCAAGGACTTCCCGTATAAGTCAATGTTTTATTGGGCTGCGCAGAGGCAGGTGCATCAACTTTTTATTTTTTCCTCCAGGTAACAAACAAGTGGGTCAGTTACTCCATCCATAGGTCTATTTTGGGTGTATCTCTTTTGGGGAAGTAGATCTGGACGATTTCTTAATTTGGAGCAGATTTCTCGATTTTGGTTTATTCTCAAGAAAGAATAGACTAAATTATCCCACCCTTCATTTTCCTTCCTTCCTTCCTTCCTTCCTTCCTTCCTTCCTTCCTTCCTTCCTTCCTGCCTGCCTGCCTGCCTGCCTGCCTGCCTGCCTGCCTGCCTTCTTTCTTTCTTTCTTTCTTTCTTTCTTTCTTTCATCCTTCCTTCCTCCCTCCCCCTCCTCCTTCCTTTCTCCCTCCCATCTTTCTTGTCTTTAATCTCTTTTGTTTCTTCAGCCTTTCCTTCCTTCACCCTCTCTCAATTTTCTTCCCTCTTCCCCTTCCTCCTTCTCCATCCTCCGTCCCTCCCTTCCTTCTTCCCTCCTTCCCTTCTCTCTCGACTTCCCTTTTATTGCCCTCCCACCATTCTTTTCTTCCTCCTCTTTCCTTGTCCCTTCTACTTCTTCCCTTCCTTTCTCTTCTTCTTTCTTTTCTTCCATCCCTCCTTTCTTCCATCTCTCTTTCCTTCTTTCATCTTGTTTCACCTGCCTACCTCCTTCCCTTCCTTCCTCGATGGAAATGCCCATCCGTGCTGCCCCCACCCCACTCACAAAGATCTCCTCTGAGTGTCACTGACCCCACGACCAATAACACAAAACACACTTTAAGTCTTTCCGCCTATATTGACACATGGGCTGACACCAGCTGAGCTCGTCTCCCATTACGCAATTGGCAAATACTGGCAATTTAATCCTAACAAAATCCACACAAAACTCACCAAGGGAAGCTTTCAACACCCCAAATTCAACACCTGGGCACGTGAGTTTACTATACCCTGCAGGGTGAGAAAACCGCATTTCACACATGCATAGCATGATGTTCGGGCATCATGTTCGAAGAGGACCTCGACATCTAATAGGTTGTGGGCTGAACGTGATGTATCTGCAGGTGGCTGATAAGGCCTATAGAGGCACAAAATGTTCTGCTACATATTAGGCAGACATATGTGGGCACCTTGTCATAGCTATTTGCAGCTCTGGCTTTGCGGAGTGCTCGCTTCTCTTCTGCTGTGAATGCTCTTCTGGCCTCCGATGTCGGGCAGCCTTAGTGGATCAGCCGGCACCATGTCGGTCGGTCATGTGCCAGGGTTTCCCAGGAGGTGGTGTCGATGTCGAGGGACGTGAAGGAGGCTTTCAACATATCTTTGCATCACTTCCTTTTTATTTTATTTATTTATTTATTATTTAGATTTGTATGCCACCCCTCTCCGCAGACTCGGGGCGGCTCATAACAAAGTGAAACAATTTACAACAAATCTAAATTACAGTTTAAAAATATCTAAAAAACCCCATTTTCTAAACAAACATACATACAGACATACCATTCATAAATTGTATATGGCCGGGGGAGATGTCTCAGTTCCCCCATGCCTGACAACAAAGGTGGGTCTTAAGGAGCTTACGAAAGGCAAGGAGAGTAGGGGCAGTTCTAATCTCCGGGGGGAGTTGGTTCCAGAGGGTCGGGGCCGCCACAGAGAAGGCTCTTCCCCTGGGGCCCGACAACCGACATTGTTTAGTTGACGGGACCCAGAAAAGGCCCACTCTGTGGGACCTTTGTCCCCCATTCGATCGCTTTCCTTGAGGCAGCTCACCACAGAGGAGGTGTTTGGGGATGTGATGGTCTGGCATCCTAGCAACATGGCCTGCCCAGCGTATCTGGGCTTTTGTCAGCAAGGTGGCAATTGGTGGCAGGCCTGCTCTGGAGAGGACCTCAGTGTCAGGCACCTTATCCTGCCACCGGATCCTCAGGAGGATTCTACGGAGGCAGGTCAACCACAACAACACATGAGCACATAACAGATACAAACTTAATGTCAACCTCTCCAAACCCAACTGCAGGAAATACGACTTTAGCAACCAAGTAGTTGATGCATGGAACTCACTACCAGACTTTGTAGTGTCATCACCTAACCCCCAAAACTTTACCCTTAGACTCTCCACTGTTGACCTCTACCAATTCCTAAGAGGTCAGCAAGGGGTGTGCATAAGTGCACCAGCGTGCCTTCCGTCCCCTGTCCTAAAGTTTCTTTTATTTTTTACTAGCATCATGTATATGAATATTATTATATCTAATGTCTCTTCTTATTTTTTTCTTGTTGCTAGTACCATGTATATGAATATTATTATATCTTTACATACCTCCAATATGTACATGACAAAAGAAAAAAAGAAACAAACAAACAAACAAACAAACAAATATGGAAGTGGTTCAATTGCCTAGCATGTCTCCTGTATAAATTCCAAGTCTTTCTGGCATACAACATGATAGTTACTATCATACAACATGATAGTAGACTTTGAGCTTCGTAGCAAGGCTTATTCCACGTTGGTTCCACATGTTGGTCATTAGCCTGCAAAATGCAGAGCTAGCCTTGGTGATTCTGCAATTGACTTCAATGTCAATTGTCACTGCATAGGAAGAGGGTGCTGCCAAGGTATGTAAATTGGTGCATGGCTTGTAGATTTTGTCCCTTTACTGTGATGTTGGGCTCTTGGCATTTGGCTTTCAGAGCTGGCTGATGCATCACTTTGGTCTTCTCTTTGTTGATAAGGACACCAAAGTTGTCGCATGCTTTGCATTTCCTGCTCTGATCCAGCATACAGGGCACAGTCATCAGCAAAGAGGAGGTCATGTAGTCCAGTCTCCTTTATGTTGGTGACAGCCTGGAATCTTCACAGTTTGAACAGTTCCTCATAAATCCTGTATCTCAAGCTAACTCCCAAGAACTGTTCTGGAAGGCATCTGACAGCATGGCTGAAAACATTATGTTGAACAAGGTCGGGGCCAACACGCACCGTTGCTTGACACCGTTTGTTACGGAAAAAGCCTCTGAAGTTTCTCCACTGACCAGCGCACAGGCCATCATATCGTCGTGAAATTGATGTACCATCAGGATGAATTTATCAGGGCACCCAAATTTTGACAAGATACGCCACAGGCTTTCACAACTGACAATCTCAAAAGACTTAGTGAGGTCCACGAATGTGGTGTATAATTCATGATTCTACTCTTGACATTTCTCTTGCAGCTGTTGGGCTGCAAAGATCATGTCCACAATGCCGCGGTTTTGCGGAAACCACAATGTGCTTCAGGTAATAGATCCTGTTCCATGTGGTCAGGCGGTTCAGCAACACTCGTGCAAGGATCTTGCCTGCGATGGAAAGCAGTGATATTTCTATATGATTATCACAGACTTGTCAATTCCCTTTTCTCTTGCGAGGTGTATTTATTTATTTATTTATTTATTCATTCATTCATTTATTCATTCATTCATTCAATTTTTATGCCGCCCTTCTCCTTATGGTGGATGCGTCTTTCAGTTCCTGAAGAATAGTTCTTTGATTCCCGAAAGACTGGAATAGCCGAGTGAATTTGTCGAAAAGCACTGCACCACCATCCTTATAGATCTCTGCTGGTATCGCATCAGATCTTGGGGTCTTGCCACTGGACAGCTAGTTGATGGCCTGTAGGGTTTCAGTCTTTGATAATGGGGAGTCCAAGCTGTGGTTGATATCCATCTGGGGCATTCTGTCGATTGCCTTATTATTGATGGAAGATGGATGGTTCAATACAGATTGGAAGCGCTTGGCCCAACGCTGTAGACTCAGGATCTTCTCAGTAATGAGAGTTGCACCAGCTGTGTCCAGTAGAGGGGAGATCCCTGAGAGCTGAGGTTCATACACAGATCTGAGAGCTTCATAGAATCATTTACATAGTTTCTATCAGCAAACCTTTGAATTTCATCTGCTTTGTTACTCAACCAGGAGCCCTGCGTCTTGTGGAGCTTGCTCTGTATGATCCTGTGAGTGTTGTTGAAGGCATTTTTCTTAGCTGTTGATGATGGGTCATTCTGATAAGCATGATGAAGGTGATGCTTTTCAACAAGTACGCCTTGATCTCTTCACCATTTTAGTCAAACCAGTCCTACTGTTTCCTGCGTGCGGGTCCCAGGACCTTTAGTGCAAGAAGCGTCCACAATGTCCCAAAAGTGTTTCCAGTCCTTCTCAGCATTTCCCTCTAATTGCAGCTCTGAGAGTTGTTGACAAGATCTTCTGCCAGTGAAGCTGCTGTGTTGGGGTTCCTCAGTTTACTGACATCGATCCGTTTCATCTCAGCTTTGTTTCCCTGTGGACATCTCTTTGGCTGGATGTGAAAGCTTAATTTGGAGATGATGAATCTCCAGTCAGTGTTCGGCATGGCCTTGGTCACCCTTACATCCTCTCTGCCTTTCCTCTGCACAACAAGACAATCAATAAGATGCCAGTGCTTGGAGCGTGAGTGCATCCAGGACATGTTTTTGCGAGTGGGCAGGTGAAAGATGGTACTGTTGATGATCAGATCGTGAGCCGCACATGTCTTCAGTAGTAAAAGGACATTGCTGTTACATGGAGTGTTCAGAAAGGGACAGCACCTCGCACGTAGAGCATGTCATGTCCTTTTATGGCAGATACTTTTAAGGAAGTTTTTCCAACAGTGACCATAGTAGGATTGACTTTTGTCTCACTATATGTCCTTACAAAAATCACCCTAATAATAGGACAACCAATTACAACATTTAAAAAGCTAACTATGATATCATAGATGCCGACCTCTCATCTCTTGATTGGCAGACATTATTCTCTGGTTCTAAAAATGTTGAAGACTACTAGAATATATTTTTGCTCAACCTGCAGACTGTATGCGCCACTAATAATCAACAAAACCAAGAAAAACAAATTACTCATAAAAATAAGGAAGCTCCAATCCAAAAAGTTCATTGCAAACTTTAAAAGTCGCTATAAAAATCTCTGCCGCCAAATAAAGACAACGCACTAGTGATGGGTGAACCCAACGAAGTTTGGGTTCGGCGGATTCGGGTGAACTTTGCAAAAAATTCGGGTGACGTCACCGAACCCCGAACCCGAACTGAATTCCGAACTTTTTAAAAATAGAGCCACAGATTGCCCACAAATTAAATTTGCAGAAGGGTAAACGGGGACGCAGAGTAGGTGAAGGGAGGCAACAGCAGCCACCCACCAGATTTTGCACAGCAATCCTGTGTGATTGGAGGGCATGCGCTATGTGGCGCGCTGGGTCACTGGCCACTGTGGGCAATAGTAACAGCAGACTGAACACTGACGGTAGTGTTGGCAAATTGCAACTGGTGGAGAGAGAACACAAACCGTTTTTGTCAAACCCAAACCAGACCATTACATCCCATTACTATAAGTCTGCATATCTCAGATTTACAAACGGTGACAATTCTGGGAGGGGACATAGTTTATACTTTATTACAGTTGTATGCCGCCCCTCTCCGAAGACTCCCTGCATTTAGGCTCCCTGCAACCATTTTTCCAAAAGAATTTTTTTTCTTCCTGGCCATGAATTGAACTCAGGACACACTAAAAGTTTTCCCATGAAAATACACATGGATATCTCATATTTTAAATAGGTGACACAACTTGGAAGGAACATCCATTTAGGCACTCAGAACAAATCTATGCAAAAAATAGGTTTATTGAACACAAACTTTAGTCAAACACAAACTATACCCAAACTTTCACCATAAAAATATAACTGACTATACACATACATAACATGAATTTTACAACTGTGAGGGTGGTGGTGGTGGTGATGGTAGTGAACGCTCTAACCACTCACGAAGGTGGTGGCACAGCAATGTCCTCTGTGATCCACGCCCGGTTCATTTTAAGAAATGTCAGTATATCAACGTTGACCGTGGATAGGTGGATCCTTCTGTCAGTGATGACCCCTCCTGCGGTGCTGAATACACGCTCTGACAGGACGCTTGCCGCAGGGCAGGGCAGCACTTCCAGGGCATAGAGGGCAAGCTCTGGCCACGTGTTCAATTTCACTATCCAAAAATTGAAGTTGGTGGAGGCATTGCTAAGAACCATCATGCGCGTGGATAGGTAGTCGTCCACCATGCGGGTCATGTGATGCCTTCTGCTATGGGACATCACATCCGAGGGTGGTGCATCTGTGTGGAGGTTGAATATGACGTCATGCATATTTACAATGTCTTCCAATGACCACTTCCCTGTGGTGCTGCCAGTGTCCCCGCTGCGTTGCCGACTGCGTCGTACTCCTACTCTGCATGCCACCACTGGGCACTCCAATTGCTGTGGGAACTCTTCCAATAGTGCGTCCATGAGCGCACACTTGTACTCGTGTATTCTGTGCTCCCGCTCGGGCGGAGGAGGTGATGAGGTCCTTATAATGGGGATCTAGCAAGGAGGTCACCCAGTAACTGGCCGAGTTGAGGATGCGGGCTACCCTGGGGTCATTCCGCAGGCACAGGAGCATGTAGTGGCTCATGTGAGCCAGGCTGCCTGGAGTCAAGGCGATGTTTTCAGCAATAGGTCTCTCCTCCTCCTCCTCCTCCTCTTCCTCCTGCTCCCCCCTCTAGCCACACTCCATTGGTGCCCGCGAGCTGCACTGGGGGCCACCCTGCTCCAAGCTTTCTGGAAGCCCAAGGTCTGCAACTGCGGATTGGGCAGGTGGAAGCCACAGGGCATCCCAGTTGCAAGTTTCAGAGAACAGCATTAAAGACTCGGCTGCTTCTGGGTGAGACGGCCTTGCTGCTTTGGAGGGGGGTGATGACTCAGGCAGTGAACACGCAGATGTGGTGGTGTAGAAGGCAATACCAAGGAAAAGGTAGCGCTGCATGCCATGTCATCTCCAACTTCTTCTTGCATCAAATCCCGGTGCCTGCTTGCACCAGAGGAAGGGGTAGGAGACGCAGATGTTACACGCCCTCTACCTGCCCCTGCAGCACCAGCTCCATTACCACCAGCACCACCAGCACCAGCACAGCCATGTCCCTTTTTTGTGGCTTTCTTCATGTTTGAAGGCCTGTGGCGACACTGCTCCAAGGAACAGATGAAGGTGCAGCATTCAGGTGGAACTAGAATTAGAGAAAAAATGCCTTGTAAAACTTAAATGCCCAGGCAGCAGTAGAGCCTTTGTATTAGACAGAATAGAATAAAATAGAATAGAATTTTTATTGGCCAAATGTGATTGGACACACAAGGAATTTGTCTTGGTGCATATGCTCTCAACGTACATAAAATAAAATATACATTTGTCAAGAATCATGTGATACAACACTTAATGATTGTCATAGGGGTCAAATAAGCAATGAAGAGGCAATATTAATAAAAATCTTAGGATATACGCAACAAGTTACAGTCATACAGTCAACATGGGAGGAAATGGGTGATAGGAATGATGAGAAAAACTAGTAGAATAGAAGTGCAGATTTAGTAGAAAGTCTGACAGTTTTGAGGGAATTATTTGTTTAGTAGAGTGATGGCGTTTGGGAAAAAACTGTTCTTGTGTCTAGTTGTCTTGGTGTGCAGTACTCTGTAGCGACGTTTTGAGGGTAGGAGTTGAAACAATTTGTGTCCAGGATGCGAGGGGTCAGTAAATATTTTACCCGCCTTCTTTTTGACTCGTGCAGAAAAACATCAAAATCACAGATACATGAAGTCGCCCTGTGTTTGACCCAAAATTAAATTTCAGAGAGCACTAGAGGCTTCAGATTAGACAGAAGAAAGAGATGCAGAGATAGGAATTGGACCTTGTTTTACCCAAAAATAAATTGACAGAGTTCTAGTGGCTTTTGGTATATATAGAAAAAAAAAGGAAATGCACAAAGAAATTGAAAAAAAGTGGCCCAGAGGTGGACCCAAAAGTACGCGTGCCAGCGGTCAGTAACAAGACAAAAGTGTCCGTCCACCCATTTTTATGTATTTATTTATTTATTTATTTATTTATTTATTTGATTATTATTCTGCGATTCTCAAAAGAGTCAGGGCGGCCTTCAACATTTATTTATTTTTATTTATTATTTAGATATGTATGCCGCCCCTCTCCGCAGACTTGGGGCAGCATACAAATGTGAGCCATTGCAATTTGTAATTACTGAAATGGCTCAATTTATCACTTCTACATGAACTTTTTCCACCCAACCAATCTGCACGTTGGACAAGTCCCCCTCCCTCTGGATACATGAAATAGCTTTTGCCTTGGAAGCAGGTGTTGCTATCCAAGACTAGAAGGACCCCAGACCACACTGGAGACCTTTTCTTCAGACAGGAACAGCAGGCTTGTTCAGACTCAGCAAACTTTTTTGTTTTGGCTTACTGAGTGGCAGTTTTGCCGCACACAAAATTAAAATGAATGAATGGGGAAAAAATGGTTTAAAAATTTGAAATTGGAAGTACAGTAATACCTCGTCTTACGAATTGGTTCCGGAAGTAGGTTCATAAGGCAAAACGTTCGTAAGATGAAACATTGTTTCCCATAGGAAACAATGTAAAAGCGATTAATCCGTGCAAACAGGAAAAAAAAATCGCAAAATGGCACTCCGCTGGGCGCCGCCGCCCGGCTGTCACCTTTTAAAACAGCCGGGGGGCTTCTTGGCGTTCTCCCGAACCCGAACTTTTCAGGTTTGGGTTTGGGAGGCCGCCGAGAAGCGCCACCGCCCGGCTGTCCCCTTCTGAAACAGCCGGGGGGCTTCTCGGCGTTCTCCCGAACGCTGAACCTGGAAGTTCAGGTTCGGGTTCCGGAGGCCGCTGTGAAGCGCCCGGCTGCTTCAGAAGGTTACAGCCGGGCGGCAGCGCCCAGCGAAGCGCCATTTTGCAATTTTTTTTTCTGTTTGCACAGATTAATCGCTTTTACATTGTTTCCTATGGGAAACAATGTTTCATCTTACGAACGTTTTGCCTTACGAACCTTCTTCTGGAACCAATTAAGTTCGTAAGACGAGGTATTACTGTACTTCCAATTTCTTCGTGACGTCAAAGCTCCACCCATGGAATTCCCTATTGGGATTCCCCACCTCCTTTCTAGCTTCCAGATCGGCCGAAAATGCCGCCACCGATCGCAAAAACGGCACTCCGCCGAGCGGCGGCGCCCGGCTGTAACCTTCTGAAACATCCGGGCGCTTCTCGGCGGCCTCTGGAACCCGAACCCGAACCTGAACTTCCAGGTTTGGCCTTCGGGAGAACGGCAAGAAGCCCCCCAGCTTTTTCAGAAGGTGACAGCCGGGCGGCGGCGCTTCTCGGCGGCCTCCCGAACCCGAAAAGTTCGAGTTCTGGAGAATGTCGAGAAGCCCCCCGGCTGTTTTAAAAGGTGACAGCCGGGCAGCGGTGCCCAGCGGAGCGCCATTTTGCGATCTGCGGTGGGTTCGTAAGCCGAAAAAAGTCCGTAAGAAGAGGCAAAAATTTTCTGAACCCCAGGTTTGTATCACGAGGGGTTCGTAACATGAGGTACTACTGTATAGGATAGAGAAATAAATAACTGCAAAAATACCCCCAAAGTAATATTGTTGTTACCTAAAATGCATTTGTACACAAAATGAATGAATGGGAAAAAATGGTTTAAAAATTTGAAATTGGAAGTATAGGATAGAGAAATAAATAACCCCCCAAACCCCCCATAAATTAATATTGTTGTGCCCTTCCATGCATTTGTACACAAAATGAATGAAAGGAAAAAAGTTTTAAAAATGTAAAAGTGGAAGTGTAGCAGAGAGCAACTGGCCCCCTGCCTCCCTCTGGGTTTTTTTCTTCAGCCCTGCCCTGTCTGGTTGCTCACCAAAGTTTTCTTGTCTCTTCAACTTGTATGAAGAGTCTTTGAGGTCTCTCTTTCTTTGTAGCAGAAACAAAGTGAAAGTTAATCTATCTCTCCCTCTCAGTATAAGTAACACAGACTTTCCCTCACTAGCTTGTATCTCTTATAATGGGTCTGGACAGCAAGGTTCTGCCTTTTATAGAGGCAGGTCAGGTGTCCTTGGGAACCAATCCAAGCCATGCATACTGCTGACCAATGAGTGGTCAGCAGGACACATGACCAATCCCAGCCTTTCATTTACCTTGATGTCCAGAGACCGCATGGCTTCAGGTAAGAAGAAGGCTGTCCATTGGTCTGCCGCTTCGACGCTTCGCCACGTTGCCCGAACCTGAACCTGAACTTCGGCACAGATTTTTTAAAAACTTCGGGTATGGGTTCGGTATACCAAACACCGCAAAATTCGGTATGCACCCGAATTGTGCAAGTTCGGTTCACCCATCACTACAATGCACCAATTACCACATCAATCAAAAAGAAAACCTTCTGCCCACGAAATCCACACAAGCCTTCTATAACTTTGTAAACAACCAACTCAAAGACTCAAGATCCATCCTGCCTCTAAAAGGACCAAACAGTAAATAATATAATGATAAATCCATTAAAGCCAACCTCCTTAACACATTCTTCGTCTCAGTCTTTGTAAACAGCAATGGTTCATGCCCAATATTTCCTAGTCATATCACAAATAACTACAACAATCTAACACAAATAGATTTTACAGAAGATAATGTTGGGAAGGCTTTACGCAACCTAAAACCATCCCTATCTATTGGAGCCAATGGATTGTACATACTTCTTTAAAAAGTTCTCCTCATTCATAGCTGAACCTCTAAGCATAATTTTTGAAAAATCCTTCAGGACTAGCTTCTTACCCAACTTATATTCACAAGCTACAGTTATTCCTATCTTCAAAAATGGAGTTCCAAGTAATGTTGAAAATTACAGATCAATCTCTTTATGTTGCATCAGCTGCAAAATCATGGAATCAATCAAAAACCAATTTATTACCCTCCACCTAGAAAGCAACAACCTACTTTCTAACAAACAATTTGATTTTTTTTAAAATTATCCTGTAACCTGCAATTCGTACACTGCAAAAAAAAATTGGACTACACATCTCGATCAGGGTAAAACAATAGGCACAATTTACATAGACTTCTGTAAAGCCTTTGACTCAATGGTACATGACAAACTTCTTCTGAAACTCAAATCCTATGGAATCTCCCCTTTGTGATTGGATAACTGCATTCTTGTTGAATAGACAAGTAGTTAAAATGGGAAGTATCCTATCAAATCATCTTATAGATGACCCTTACTCTGTCAAGGACCTTGGAATATTCATATCTAATGACCTGAGTGCCAGAGCCCACTGCAATAACATTGCCAAAAAGACACCATCTAATACTGTATAACTTCTTCTCTGGCAATATTAATCTACTAACCAGAGCATCCCTCCCTCCCTCCCTCCCTCCCACCCTTCCTTCCTCTTTTCTTTCTTTCTTTCCTTCTTCCCTTCCCTCCATTTCCGCCATTTCTTTCCTGTTCTTCTCTCCCACAACTTCACTTCCCTCCCTCTCTCTTTCCCTTCTTCCCCTCCCTTCCCTTTCCTTCCTTTTCCTTTCTTCCCTCCTTCCTTCACTTTCTCCTTTTTTCTTCCTTCCTTCCTTCCTCCTGTCTTCTTTTTCTTTCTTTCCATCTGTCCATTTCCCAATCCCTTCCCTATCCTTCTTCTCTCCCTCCCTTTTCCTTCCTTCCTTTCTCTCTTCCTCCTTCCTTTCTTCCTTCCTGCCTCCCTCCTTCATTCCCTCTTTCCTCTTCCTTCCCTCTTTCCTCCTTTTTCCTTCATTTCCTCCCTCCCTTCCTTTTCCTTCCCTTCTTCCCTCCTTCCTTCCCTCCCATCCTCCCCTTACACACACACACACACCTTATACCTTCAGATAAATTTCAAAGAAGATACAGTGATCCCCCAATTATCGCGAGGGTTCCGTTCCAAGACCCCTCGCGATAATCGATATTTCGGGATGTAGTGGTGCGGAAGTAAAAACACCATCTGCGCATGCGCGCCCCTTTTTCCATGGCCGCACATGCGCAGATGGTGGAGTTTGCGTGTGGGCGGCGGGGAAGACCCGGGGAAGACCCAGGGAAGGTTCCTTCGGCCGCCCAACAGCTGATCTGCTCCACAGCACGGCAGCAGCAAGGAGCCGAAGATGGGGTTTCCCCGTTGCCCAGGCAACGGGGAAACCCCATCTTCGGTTCCTCGCTGCTGCCACGCTGCGGAGCAGATCAGCTGTTGGGCGGCCGAAGGAACCTTCCCTGGGTCTTCCCGCCGCCCAGGCAAAGGGGAAACCCCAAGATCGCTTGCCGCTTGCCCGTTCGCCCGCCCGCCCGGCTGCTCGCTTGCCACTCGCTTGCTGCTCGCTTGCAGCGCGGCAGCAGCGAGGAGCCGAAGATGGGGTTTCCCCGTTGCCCAGGCAACAGGGAAACCCCATCTTCGGCTCCTCGCTGCTGCCGCGCTGCCGAGCAGATCAGCTGGTGGGCGGCCGAAGGAACCTTCCCTGGGTGCCGCCCGCCGCTCGAGAGCAAGAGGGGGAGAGATAGAGAAAGAGAGAGAAGGAAAGAAAGAGATGAGAGAGGGAGGAAGAGAGTGTGAGAGAGGAAGAAGCAAGATAGAGAAAGAGAGAGAGAAAGAAAGATGAGAAAGGAAGGGAGTGACGTCATCGGGTGGAAAAATCGCGATATAGCGTTTCGCAATGATCGGGATCGCGAAACTTGGGGGATCACTGTAGTAGTAATCGTCAACATTTTGAAGAACAATCTCCATTAGAGAATGTTTTGTGTGATCCACCATGGAAGCAAATTTTTCCTTCTTAAAAGGTTGATAGGCAGTTTATACCAGCTAGAAAATCTTCGGGGCATTTTGGGAAGCATTGAATATTTTAAAAAGTTCCCACTGTGAAAAATACATGACTCAACCCTGTCTGACGAAAACCATGCTAAATATATTCATCACCATTTCCCACCATTTTATTTTATTTGTTTATTCCTCCAGATTGGGGTTCATGCCCTCATCACCTGTGTGGGTAGATTATTGCAATGTGCTCCACATGGGGTTACCCTTGCTGTGGGTACACCCACATTACACCAATCCTCCGCGGACTGCACTGGCTCCCGATTGGTCTCTGGTGCAATTCAAGGTGTTGGTTATCACCATTAATGCCCTAAATGGCTTAGGGCCAGACATACAATCCTGGGCCTAGAAAACTTAGAACTAAGATGCCTTAAACATGATCTACGTACAGTAGTCCCTCACCTATTGCGGGTGTTACGTTCCAGACCTGGCCGCGATAGGTGAAATCCGCGATGGGGAATTTATCGACTGATAGTACTTATTTAAGTATTTATATTGTAATTGTTTGGTAAGTTTTCATTGTTTTAAGTGTTTATAAACCCTTCCCACACAGTATTTATTTTAGATACAGTATTTAAATACAGTATTTACAATTTTAGATTTTATTTTTTTTAAAAAACCTGCCGATCGAGTTTGACGGGCTGTTTAAATCTGCCGATCGACTTCCTCAGAAACCCGCAATGAAGTGAAGCCGCAGTAGGTGAAGCGCGGTATAGCGAGGGACTACTGTATTGCCCACAAGATTATGTGCTGCAATGTCCTGCCTGTCAATGACTACTTCAGCTTCAACCACAACAACACAAGAGCACATAAAAGATACAAGCTCAATATTAACCGCTCCAAACTTGACTGTAAAAAATATGACTTTAGTAATAGAGTTGTTGAAGTGTGGAACTCATTACCGGACTCCGTAGTACCATCCCCTAACCTCCAACACTTTATCCTTAAACTGTCCACGGTTGACCTCTCCAGATTCCTAAGAGGTCAGTAAGGGGCATGCATAAGCACACTAGAGTGCCTTCCAACCCCTGTCCTATTATCTCTCCTATATCCCATATATCTTCTCTTCTATCCCTTTATCTTTCTTCTATTCTCTCATTGATTATTTTATCCTATACTCTCTCTTCTATTCTTTCTCTAATTCTATTTCCTCGAAGGTATCCTCTATTACCTTCATTGTGTATTATTGTGTATTGGACAAAATATAAATAAATAAATAAATAAATAAATAAATAAATAAATAAATAAATATTTGTTGAGGGTCAAGAGAAAGGGAAGGTCTTGCCTTCTCTTTCTGCTCAAGATCCCCATGGACAATTGGTGGGCCACTGGGTGACACAGAATGCTGGACTTGATTAGTTTTGGCCTGATTCAGCATGGCTCTTCTTAGGTTCTTATAACTAAACAGCTAAGAGCAGCGCCCGATACAGTGGTGCCTCGGTTCTCGACCACAATTCGTTCCAGAAGTGTGGTCAAGAACCGAGATACCCATAGGAAATAATGGAAATAGATTTAATTGGTTCCCAGCCCCTGTTAACTTGCTGGGAACCAATTAAATCTATTTTCTTTATTTCCTATGGGATAAATAAATTCGGTACTTGAAGCTGCAGGAAGGGTGGGGGCGGCTACAATCCCGGCAGCTTTGGGGGGCTCCTTTCCTCAATGCTTCGTATTATTACCTGTAAGCAGCTGCAAAAACTTTCTCCTTCCCGGCGGCGGCTTCCCTTTGAGTAGCAACAGCGCCGGGAACGTCACGTAATGAAGGGAAGCTGCTGGAGCGGCGGCAACTACTGTGATGGCTCCGGCGGCTTCCCTTAATCACGTGACGTTCCCGGCGCTGTTGCTACTCGAAGGGAAGCCGCTGCCGTTGCCGCCACTGGGAAGGAGAAAGTTTTTGCAGCTGCTTACAGGTAATAAGAGGAAGCCCCCACCCTTCCTGCAGCTTGGAGCTCTTATAGAGCTCCTCAGCCCCCTGAAGCTGCTGGGATTGCAGCAGCCCCGGCGGTAACATTTCAGATAATGAACAAACTTTTCTGTGGCTGTTCGGTATCCGAATTTTTGTTCAGATACCGAAGCAAATTTTTTCCAAAAATTTTGTTCGTTATCCGAAATGTACGAGAACCAAAGCGTTCGAGTACCGAGGTACCACTGTAGTTGGAAGCTAAACTCTGGAGACCAAACAGGCATGGCCAATAGGAGGAGGCGATAAGTCCCATTTTGTATGTACATACATCCTCCTCACCTTAAAAACTCCATGGCTGGAGAAGACATTGGGGCATTCCAGCTGTTAGGATGTTAGTGTTTTATTGGCAGTAGAAACCAGCAGATGGTGAGGTACTAAGCGAGTAATTGAATCCAGATAGGAAGGTGAGAGAATCTGAACTCTCACCAATTTATAAATCAATCCCCCCCCCAAAAAAAATTCTTATGTCACTTGCAAGTATGCTGATGCCTTGAATGTGGCATATATGTTCAAGCAATAATAATGAAATTTCATTCATGCTGTTTGTGGGAATTATCAGAAAGGAGAACAAAATATATAGTCTGTATAGTCTGGGGGAGAGAAGGGAAAGGAGGGACATGATCAAAACATTTAAATATGTTCAAGGGTTAAATAAGGTTCAGGAGGGAAGTGTTTTTAATAGGAAAGTGAGCACAAGAACATGGGGCCCACAATCTGAGGTTAGTTGGGGGAAAGATTGGAAGCAACATGAGAAAATATTATTTTACTGAAAGAGTAGTAGATCCTTGGAACAAACTCCAACAGACGTGGTTGGTAAATCCACAGGAACTGAATTTAAACATGCCTGGGATAAACATATACCCCTCCTAAGATAAAATACAGGAAATAGTATAAGGGCAGACTAGATGGACCATGGAGCCTTTTTCTGCCACCAATCTTCTATGTTTCTATGTTTCTAAAAAATCCAATTTGCATCAGCCATCTTTAAATCCAAAAATCAAGAATGGGTGAATTATAATTGACTTTGATTTTCAATATCACACTGAAATTGGTGGCCAGGAAGCAATTGAACACCTGGTTATACAGGAGAGCTCAGTTTCATTCATTGTGACCGCCAGGGAGTTTCCAGGGTGTAGTAAGGTATAGTAATTAAAAAAGGTATAGTAATTAAAAAAATATTGGATTGTGCAGAGATGGACAGATTATCTAAAAAACTAGAGGGAAAAGAAGATTCAGATTACTATAAAATATGGGCAAAATTTTATGACTGGATAAAGGAAAGAGCAGCAAAGAAATAAATAAAAATTCAAGCAAAGCAACACGTCAAATAAAAGAATTGAAGAATTAATACTATGTGAAAGAAGTAAAATTCTCTGATCGAACCTCCCCCCCCCAAAAAGTGGGGAAACTTTCATTTCCCAAATGTTATATGTGTATGTATGTTTCTGTGTTTGTCTTTTCTTTCTCTGTTATATTTGGAAAAAAATAAAATAAAAATAATAATATTTTTTTTAAAAAAAGGTAAGATGGCACTCACAATCTAAATCCTGTACCTTTTTTAAAAAATATCTGCCTCATTTGTTTGTTGGTTTGTTGGTTTGTTTGTTTGTTTGTTTGTTTGTTTTGTCAAGTACGTATAGGTGGTATACAGAGATATAATAATATTTATATACATGATATTAGTAAGAGAGAAACATTTATTTATTTATTTTTATTTTTATTTATTTATTTTGTCCAATGCACAATACATATTGAAGAGGATATACATGAGTTATTATATATAAAGAAAGGATATAAAAGTCCAATGCACAATGAGGGTTTTAGTGGGTATATATCAATATACACATAGTAAAATACATGATGAAGGTAATAGAGGAGATACTCATAGTAAAATATATCTAAGAAATAATAGAAAAGAAGATATAGGAATAGAATATATCAATGAAAGAATAGAAGAAGAGATATAGGAATAGAGGAAAGGTATATAGGAGATATAGGGGAGCAATAGGACAGGGGACGGAAGGCACTCTAGTGCACTTGTACTCGCCCCTTACTGACCTCTTAGGAATCTGGATAGGTCAACCGTAGATAATCTAAGGGTAAAGTGTTGGGGGTTTGGGGATGACACTATGGAGCACGCCCCTTACTGACCTCTTAGGAATTGGGAGAGGTCAACAGTGGATAGTCTAAGGGTAAGGTTTTGGGGGTTAGGTGATGATACTACAAAGTCTGGTAGTGAGTTCCATGCATCAACTACTTGGTTGCTAAAGTCGTATTTCCTGCAGTTGGGTTTGGAGCAGTTTGTATCTGTTGTGTGCTGTTGTGGTTGAAGCTGAAGTAGTCGTTGGCAGGAAGGACTTTGTAGCAGGATATTTTATGGGCTATGCCCAGGTTGTGTTTAAGTCAATGTGGTTCTAAACTTTCTAAACCTAGGATTGTAAGTCTAGTTGTGTAGGGCAGTGTTTCCCAACCTTGGCAACTTGAAGATATCTGGACTTCAACTCCCAGAATTCCCTAGCCAGCGAATGCTGGCTGGGGAATTCTGGGAGTTGAAGTCCAGATATCTTCAAGTTGTCAAGGTTGGGAGACACTGGTGTAGGGTATTCTGTTGCGAGTGGAGGAGTGGAGGGCTCCTCTAGTAAAGGATCTCTTCACATTTCTGTTTTTGCAAATTAATTTCCAACAAGGGAATTAAAGGATTAAAATTGTGGCATCCCCATGGTCTTAAGATCAAAATTCGGAAGCTTGGCAACTGGTTCATATTTATGATGGTTGTGGTGTCCTGGAGTCACATGATCCGCTTTGACAAGCAAGTCACTCAAGGAAACAAGATATCACTTAACAACTGTGTTACTAAGTTAACAACTGCAAGGATTCGCTTAACGACTGTGGCAAGTTGAGGGTGTAAAGTGGGGAAAAAGTCATCGTCTATCTTAGCAACAGAAATTTTGGAGTCAATTGTGGTCGTAAGTCAAGGATTACACTGTAAGACTGGCATTTATCTGCAATTTTCTGTGAACAAGAGAGATTTGTGCGAGAGCAAATACATCTTAAGCCTTTAAATCCCTTGTTATTTGAGGAGCTCCTTGAAGATGTAAAGCTTCAAAAAATAATCTCAAAGGTTCTTTTTCAAGAGGCAAATGAGGATTTTGGAGCCCTGGTTGCAACGCCTTGGTCTCTTCAGCCTTGAAAGACGGCGTTGAAGGGGTGACTCGATCGAAGTGTATAAAATTGTGCATGGGATAGAAAAGGTGGATAGAGAAAAATATTTTCTCTATCACACAATACTAGGACGAGGGGGCCCTCCTTAAAGCTCATAGGTAAGAAAGTGAGGACAAATCAAGGGAAATATTTCTTCACCCAGAGGGTCCTTGGTTGATGGAATTCCCTTCCAGAAGAGGTCGTGACAGCTGTCAACCTGGATGGCTTCAAGGCAGGATTAAACAGATTCATGGATGCCAAGAGTATCCATGGTGGTTATTGAAATGGATGTCCATGTGCCACCTCTATGCTGGTTGAGGCAGGCAGGATTCCTTTAGGTCCCATTTGTTGAGGGTCAAAGGAAAAGGTGGGTTTTGCCTTCTCTTTCTGCTCAAGATTCCTATGGACAATTGGTGGGCCACTGTGTGACACAGAATGCTGGACTCAGTGGGTTTTGGCTCTATTCAGCATGGCTCTTCTTATGTTCTTATTTTCTCATTTTTTTCTTTGAAGTCATTTTGCTTCTCATCCAAGAAGCTTCTTCAGCTCTGACTGAATGGTGGGGAAAACATAGGAGAACAAACCAGAGATAGTTTTCGCTTTCTTTCCCTACCAGTTCGCAAATATGAGTACATGTGCCACTCTACATATATGTAGGGTGTTC
Source organism: Erythrolamprus reginae (assembly GCF_031021105.1). Classification (NCBI taxonomy): domain Eukaryota; kingdom Metazoa; phylum Chordata; class Lepidosauria; order Squamata; family Dipsadidae; genus Erythrolamprus; species Erythrolamprus reginae. The sequence continues at coordinate 5,173,779 of NC_091963.1, forward strand.
TGTTGCGAGTGGAGGACTGGAAGGCTCTTCTAGTAAAGTATCTCTGGACATTTTCTAGAGTGTTTATGTCCGAAATGCGGCATGGGTTCCAGACAGATGAGCTGTATTCAAGGATGGGTCTGGCAAACGTTTTGTATGCTCTGGTTAGTAGTGTGAGATTACCAGAGGAGAAGCTACGTAGGATTAGATTAACAACTCTTGAAGCCTTTTCGGTGACGTTGTTGCAGTGGGCTTTGGCACTCAGGTCATTTGACATACACAGAAGCAAAATCTTGCTCGAATGCGGGTCAGTGCACGCCAGAGATGCAAAAATACACACGCAGGTCAATTTTGTGTCCTGATCCATACCAGTAGCTGTTGTGAGTGTTCCCTGTCAGCCTTTGGAAATGTCAGATTCAGAGGAAGACGACGACATAGAAGCTGTAATTTACCCTGATTTAAGAAAAGTGGAGGAGGGTAGTGGTGATGAGAGTTTAGTAGAAAATCCATCGGGCGTTAGCATGGATAGTAGCACTTCTTCAGATAATGGGGGTATAGAGGATTAAAAAATCAGAAAATCCAGCTACCTCTTGAAAAAAAGGAACCATGGCCTGGAGGACTAAGAAGAATCTCCAACTGGTTTTAAAAAGTAAGGCTAGCAACTTCTACCTTCAGCTAATCGAAAAGAAATCCAGCTGAGCATTTTCACACAACCACAAATCCTGTAAATATAGAAATATTTACAGCAGCACAAAGCTTACAACTTCAGCCTGATGATGGTGAATGTGATTTCACCGAAACGTCGCATAGACACTCAAAATATTACACGGGGCAAAACCCGAACTCAGAACAATCTACATATACAGTATGTCGGCGAAGCAGTGGAAGTGATGTGCCGGTGCCTGGAGGCTGTTGGGGTCTGGATGGGTGTCAACAGACTCAAGCTCAACCCGGATAAGACGGAGTGGCTGTGGGTTTTGCCTCCCAAGGACAATTCCATCTGTACGTCCATCATCCTGGGGGGGGAGTCACTAACCCCCTCAGAGAGGGTTCACAACTTGGGCGTCCTCCTAGATCCACAGTTCACATTAGAGAAACATCTTTCAGCTGTGGCGAGGGGGGCGTTTGCCCAGGTTCGCCTGGTGCACCAGTTGCGGCCCTATTTGGACCGGGAGTCACTGCTCACAGTCACTCATGCCCTCATCACCTCGAGGCTCGACTACTGTAATGCTCTCTACATGGGGCTACCTTTGAAAAGTGTTTGGAAACTTCAGATCGTGCAGAATGCAGCTGCGAGAGCTATCATGGGCTTTCCTAAATTTGCCCATGTCACACCAACACTCCGCAGTCTGCATTGGTTGCCGATCAGTTTCCGGTCACAATTCAAAGTGTTGGTTATGACCTATAAAGCCCTTCATGGCACCGGACCAGAATATCTCCGGGACCGCCTTCTGCCGCACGAATCCCAGCGACCAGTTAGATCCCACAGAGTTGGCCTTCTCCGGGTCCCGTCAACTAAACAATGTCGGTTGGTGGGACCCAGGAGAAGAGCCTTCTCTGTGGCAGCCCCGACCCTTTGGAACCAACTCCCCCCGGATATCAGAGTTGCCCCCACCCTCCTAGCCTTTCGTAAGCTCCTTAAAACCCACCTCTGTCGTCAGGCATGGGGGAATTGACATTTTTCCTCCCCCTAGGCTTATAAAATTTATGTATGGTATGCTAGTATGTATGGTTGGTTTCTAAACTGGGGTTTTTAAATTAACTTAAATTAGATTAGATTTGTTTACATTGTATTATTGTTGCTGTGAGCCGCCCCGAGTCTGCGGAGAGGGGCGGCATACAAATCTGACTAATAAATAAATAAAATAAATTATATATATATATACATACATACATACATACATACATACATATATATATATATATATATTTGTTTTCATAGATTTTCACGGGTACAGGTATGACGGTCTTGGTATATTCGGGTTTCTTCCCATGTAGGATTCAGAAATTTCTGGCGACGTTTCGACGAGGTCCCACTCATCATCTTCAGGCTGGTGCTTCTGTCCTTGTTCTAGGGTGAACACAGCGAGCTGCCTTCCTTCTATAAATACTGGTGGCTGGGTGTGGTTTGATGGCTAAGCAATTGCCTGCTCTGTAGAAACTTCCTGGTGAGTCAGTGGGGTAACACCTGGGGTCGTTGATGTAGCTGAGGTATGCTGATTAGTTAATGATTGTGGATTAGGGGTGATATCCTGAGTAGTTGGAGCTTGCAGGCTACTTGGTTGTTTTGCAAGATAGATAGAAAAACATCCCCAAAATATGAACAAGCGGGATGATACCTCCCGCCTACCAGACATCTGGAAACCAGCCCTCATTAACAAACGTATCCCAGCCATAGAAACTGAAACCAGACTCAGAACACACATTGCAAAACAACCAAGTAGCCTGCAAGCTCCAACTACTCAGGATATCACCCCCTATCTATCTACCTACCTACCTACCTACCTATCTATCTATCTATCATCTTTCTTTCTCACATCTACCCAGTTATCCATTCCATCCATCCATCTATCCATCCATGTCTGTCGGTCTGACTGTCTGTCTGTCATCTATTTGCAGATAGTTCTGGGACCACAGTTCCCAATGTTAAGCGAGAGAATTCTTCAGTGAGTCCTACTCAATTTTATACCCTTTTTGCCATGACTTTTAAGCAAATCACTGCAGTTGTTAAGCGAATCACGAGGTCGTTAAACAAATCTGGCTTCCGCCATTGACGTCGTTCCTCAGAAGCCTGCTGGGAAGTTTGCAAGTGGTGATCACATGATCCAGGATGCCACAACCATAGTAAAGACATGCCAAACTTTATTAGATATGTTATGTCAACACACAAGGACACACCACATCTGGCTCAGAATGAATGAACTGTGTTTGGGAGATTTATATTAATTGGATCCAATTGTAATTTGTATACTGTTTTGTTGTTGACATGTTGTGAGCCGCCCCGAGCCCACGGAGAAGGGTGGCATACAAATCCAATTAAATATTTTATTTATTTTTATTTATTTATTTTGTCCAATACACAATGAAGGTTTTAGTGGGTATATATCAATATACACATAGTAAAATACATGATGAAGGTTATAGAGGAGATACTCATAGTAAAATATATCTAAGAAATAATAGAAAAGAATATATAGGAATAGAACATATCAATGAAAGAATAGAAGAAGAGATATAGGAATAGAAGAAAGGTATAGGAGATATAGGAGAGCAATAGGACAGGGGACGGAAGGCACTCTAGTGCACTTGTACTCGCCCCTTACTGACCTCTGAGGAATCTGGATAGGTCAACCGTAGATAATCTAAGGGTAAAGTGTTGGGGGTTTGGGGATGACACTATGGAGTCCGGTAATGAGTTCCACGCTTCGACAACTTGGTTACTGAAGTCATATTTTTTACAGTCAAGTAAAATAATAATAATTATTATTATTTAATAATAAATAATAAAATAATAATAATAACACGTCTGCATCTTTTTCCCAGGCACGGTGGATGTAACACACAAAATTTAACCATAGTGTTAAATTGGGGTGGTTTAGCATTGATAGATTTTAAAATGTGGCTCATCCAATATTCTATTGGAAGCAAATTTGAGCCTCTCCTTTTTTACAAGATACCCAGTGGAACAGACAGTATGAGAAGTACCTCTCTTCCTAATAATAGTAATTATAATAGCAATAACTAGGAAGAGGAGGTAGAGGTTAAGCTGAGGACGCCAGTTTGCAGAAAGCCCATGTTCTTCTGAGCCCCCTGTGAAAGAGGTTGCAGCAATTACAGCTTCTTTTCAATATTTCCTGGAAGAACTATCGAAGTAATTTCACGGGGCTTCCAGGAAATGGAAAAATTTATTGCTCCTTGCTCTTTGAAAGCAGCCGCCGTTATTTCCAAGGAGATAGGAAATGGAGGACATTTCCAAGGAAAGTGGAGAGGGCCTGGAATCTTCCCCTGAACCTAGGGGAAGAGGTGCCACAGGTTTATTCTTGGTGCTCTCTGAACGTGGTGGGGTGGGTGGAGCATCCCGGGTGGGTGGGTGTAATGTCCTGAGTAGGTGGGTGGAGCATCCTGGCTGGGTGGGTGGAGCCTCCCATGTGGGTGGAGCCTCCGGGTGTGTGGGTGGAGCACCCCGGGTGGGTGGGTGTAATGTCCTGAGTAGGTGGGTGGAGCATCCTGGGGGGTGGGCGGAGTGTCGCAGGTGGGTGGCCAGGAGTGGGTTGCTACCAGTACGGTAGAACAGTGTTTCCCAACCTTGGCAAGTTGAAGATATTTGGACTTCAACTCCCAGAATTCCCCAGCCAGCGAATGCTGGCTGGGGAATTCTGGGAGTTGAAGTCCAGATATCTACAAGTTGCCAAGGTTGGGAAACGCTGCGGTAGAGGATGGCGCACTGGTAGCGATTGGTGTGCATCCCAGTGTGTTTTTGCTTCTGATCATAATTAGAAACATATCCAAGAAGATTTGCATAGTTTGTCTTGTCCTAACAAGATAACAATTTTACATACTACAGTGATACCTTGTCTTACAAACTTAATTGGTTCCAGGATGAGGTTCTTAAGGTGAAAAGTTTGTAAGACGAAACAATGTTTCCCATAGGAATCAATGGAAAAGCGATTAATGGGTGCAAGCGCAAAATTCACCCCTTTTGCCAGCCGAAGCGCCCGTTTTTGCACTGCTGGAATTCCCCTGAGGCTCCCCTCCATGGGAAACCCCACCTCCGGACTTCTGTGTTTTTGTGATGCTGCAAAAACGAGCGCTTTGCTGGCAACAGAAGTCCAGAGGTAGGGTTTCCCAGCGAAAGGAGCCTCAGTGAAATCGCAGTATCACAAAAACACCGAAGTCCTCGAAACCCTACCTCCGGATCTTTGTGTTTTTGCGATACTGCGATTTCACTGAGGCTCCCCTCGCTGGGAAACCCCATCTCCAGACTTCCGTTGCCAGCAAAGTGCTCGTTTTTGCGCTGCCGGGATTCCCCTGCAGCATCACAAAAACACGGAATCCGGAGGTGGGGTTTCACATGGAGGGGAGTCTCGGGGGAATCCCAGCAGCGCAAAAACGGGTGTTTCGCTGGCAACAGAAGTCTGGCGGCGGGGCATCCCAGCGGCGGCAGTGGGTTTGTAAGGTGAAAATAGTTTGTAAGAAGAGGCAAAAAAATCTTAAACCCCAGGTTTGTATCTCAAAAAGTTTGTATGACGAGGCATTTGTAAGACGAGGTATCATTGTATAAGTAGACCTCAACTTATGGCCGCAGTTGAACTCCAAATTTCAGTTGCTAAGAGAGGCAGCTATTAAGTGAAATGTTCCCCATTTTTACTTGACTTTTCTTGGCACTATTTTTAAGTGAATCCCAGTGGGTAGTACGCTAATATGGTTGTTAAATGAATCTGGCTTTTCCCCTAAATTTACTTGTCAGAACTAACAAAATGGGGAATAACGTAACTCCAGGACACTGCAACCATCATAAATAGGATTGGAATTTTGATCATGTAACCATGGGGATGCTGCAGCGATCTTAAGTGTGAAAAATGGTCATATGTCCCCCTTTTTGGGTGCTATGGTAACTTCAAACAGTCACTAAATGAAGAGTTGTAGGTCGTGGACTTCTTGTAGGTAAAAGTTTGCAACACTTCAGAATTCCCCCTTCACTCAGTTAAACTGGCTGCTCACTTGTGGGAGGATCAAACCCAAATTTTATTAATTCAATTTGATCCAGATCGATATGCCCAAACTTGCGTCGAGTTCTAATCAAGCAATATTTGTTTTTAAAGGGTAAATCAGCCACCGTTTGCTACGGAGGGGAAAAAAACAAGAAAAGACAGCAATTCAGATATTCCAGATATTTTTACTTGGATTTTTGGAACAGATCTTGAAGATAACGCAGCGAGCAATCAATGCACTTTAGGTTCGCAAGCAAGGCAACTGTGAAATTGTCACAGTTCCAGGTTTGACAGTTGGCATCCGTAGAAAACAAAGTTAGGAAATAAACATATGGGATGTCGCCGCAGTTTAGAGAAGAGAGATTTTTACAGTAAGGTATGGCGGTTGTTTCATAATATGTATAGCTTCATTATCAAAGTAGGTTTTTTTCTTCCACAGTTTGGACAACATGCTAAGTGGCCCACACATATGGACATGCTAAGCAAGAACTGGTCATTAGGAACCACGTTTCCAAGTGGCCCCCGTTTAGTGGCTGGTGGGACTATAATCTATAAGTGGTTATGAGTAAGCCAGGGATGCTAAAACATATGAGGAACATTTGCAGGGACTGGATACGAGCGATCTAAATAAAAATAGCAATAGCACTTAGCATTTAGACTTATATACCGCTTCACAGTGCTTTACAGACATCTCTAAGCGGTTTACACAATCAGCCTCTTGCCCCCAACAATCTGGGTCCTCATTTTATCGACCTCGGAAGGACAGAAGGATGGATCAACTCTGAGCCCACTGGGATTCGATCTGCCAAACGGCTGGCAGCCGGTGATGAGCAGAAGTAGCTTGCAGTACTGCACTCTAACCACTGCACCACCGAGGACTAGGGGTGGCCTCATAGCAATCTTCCAGTATTTGAGGGGCTACCACAAAGCAGAGGAGGCCAACCTATTTTCTCTAAAAGCCCCTGAAGGCAAGTAACAGATGGAAAGTAATCAAAGTTACAATGTTAAGATTTTTGATATTCTAAGACAGTGGTTCTCAACCTTTCTAATGCCGCGGCCCCTTAAAACAGCTCCTCCTGTTGTGGTGACCCCCAAAACCATAATTCTAGCGCCAATTCTCCCAGCAGAGCTTTAAGCTGATTGGCAGGGAGGTCAGTTGGACATCCCCCATTGTAAACGGCTGATTGATCGGATTGTAAAAATTATGTTCCAAGGCACCAAAATAGACGCTTTAGTTCCTAACGCCATGGGAAATTTGTCTTTTCCCACGGTCTTAGGCCGCCCCTGTGAAATGGTCGTTCGACCCTGAAGGGGTCCCGACACCCAGGTTGAGAACCACTGATCTAAGGGCTCCTGTTTTCCAGAAACTGGTATAAATGAGGCTGAACCTGCTTCTGGGTGAGGAGAATAGGACACTGTTCTTCAATGCCTAAAGGCGGCATCTGATTACTGAGTTGGTCCAGGTGAGGTCAGTTGAGGTCTCCCCCTCCATGGCAATAGACCTTCTAAAAATAAGAGATCTTCAACCATCGAACAGGTTGCCTCGGGTGGTTGCTGGATACCTGGAGGTGCTTCGACAGGGAAAGGCATCTGTCTGTATAGTAGCACTTCCTGCATTGGACAGTGGGTTGGATTAGAATCAGTGGTGGTGAACCTCTTTTTGCTTGGGTGTCAAAAGGGCACACCCATGATAGCACATGCATGTGTGCCCATATCCATAATGCAAAGCCCTGCCGCCACACACACGTGTGTGCACAACACACACACACCTCATGCTGACCCCCGCTCCGGCGCATGCACGCAGGCCTTAGTAAAACTTCCAAACTTCCAGTAGGTCCATTGGGTCTGTTTTTCACCCTCCGTAGGCTCCGGAGGCTTTCCTGAAAGCTGGGGAAGGCAAAAACGGCCTGCCCTGCCCTCCGGAAGGCCAAAAATCAGCTGGCCAGCACACACACACACACTGGAACTGACATAAGGCAATGCCTTGCGTGCCCTAATATATAGCTTCATGTGCCACTTAGGGAACGCGTGCCATAGGTTTGCCATCACGGGATTAGATGACCCTAGACCAGTGGTTCTCAACCTTTCTAATGCCGCAGCCCCTTAGTACAGTCCCTCATGTTTGGTGACACCCCCCCAACCATAATTCTAGCGCCAATTCTCCCAACAGAGCTTGAAGCTGATTGGCAGGAAGGTCAGAGGGACCTCCCCACTGTAAACGGTTGATTGGTCAGATTTTAAAAATATGTTCCAAGGTGCCAGAAAAGAAGCTTTAGTTCCTAACACCAGGGGAAATTTGTCTTTTCCCTTTTTTGTCTTAGGCGACCTCTGTGAAACAGTCGTTCGACCCCTCCAAAGGAGTCCCAACCCCCAGGTTGAGAACTACTGCCCTAGATAGTCTCATCTAACATTCAATCATTCTAGGAGTGGTAACTTACACCATCATCCTGGAGAAGGCCTACCTATTGTATGTCAGTCTTTGTCAAACTTGGCGAATTTAAGATGGGTGGACTTCAACTTCCAGAATTCCCCAGCCATGGGGTTTAAACAGGTATGGACTTCAACTCTCAGCTGGGGAATTCTGGGAGTTGAAATTCAGCCACGAGGGCTGGAAAATTCTGGGAGTGGACGTCCGCCCGTTTTACAGTTTTCAAAGCTGAGAAGCACAGTTCTATATTGCTATTATGAGTTAACGCTCATTTGACGGCATAGGATCAAAATTTATCTATATAAAGTGGTGTGTGTGTGTGTGTGTTCTATTCTCTATCAGTAGGGGGTTATTTATTTTCCTAATACAGTAATCCCTCATTTTTCGCGGTGGATGCGTTCCAAGATCACCCGTGAAAAACAAATTTCCATGAAGATATTTTTTATGTATTTAACGAGCATTTGGACCTTTAAAACCCACCCTTGGCATTAAACAGTCATTCTATAATGTTTTTAAGCTGGAACTACCTGCGATATCTTACCAGTTTCTTTAATAGTGTACTGTAGTACTGCAGAAGAATTTAACGAATTTTTAATGGATTTAATGGATTTAAGCCCTCTTTGAAAACCCGTGAAATAGTGAATTCGCGACGTAGCGAGGGGTTACTGTATCTCCAAATGGCCCAGATTCTCTAGAAAACTCTCCCAAATTTATTTCCCCCCCCTCCCATTATCTTTCTCACTTCTCAAAACAGGGTCTTAATCTAAAATCAAGGCATTGCCCTTCCTTAGCTATTCTCTCTCTCTGGATAACATATTTCCATATTTATTCCCTGCTGCAGACAGACTCTTCCTATCTTTCTAGGCTGAAATAATACAAAAACAATCTATTTTTTTTTTCAAGGCACCTAATCCCTTTGGCTCCGGAATTAAAAATACGAGGCTCCAAGAAACATCTCCCTTCAATTCTGCCAAAATGCTGGCCCCACCCCCCACCCTCTCCGACACTCCCCAGTTTAGACATTTGGAGAGGAAAAAATAAAATCACAGATGGAAATTCATCGTGGCTTACCAAATAAAAAATAAAAAATTGGAAAAATGGCAGGTCGTTTTAGAAAGAGTCTATAATACTGATCAAACAGATGCACGTGTTAAAAAAAAAAGCACATTTTCAGAAATGAGTGCCTTGTTTTTCCTGAGTTCTCTTCTTTTCTCTTATTTCGGTTTCATCTCTACTCGCGAGTCGTCGGCATCCAGATCGTATTCTTCCACATTGCCGGTGGTCCAAACCTTCATGCGGTCTGTGATCTCGCTGCTTCGCGGTGCCAGGATGAAGTCGTAGATGAGAGCTGCAGCGGCACCGCCCAGTAAGGGGCCAACCCAGAAGACCTGAAATTCAACACAAAGAAAGGGCTGACCAGTACAGCTGCGACTGGCCCCCAGTAAGCAGAGCTGCCCAGCCATCAGTGAAGGACTCACTACTACCCTGTGTGTTCCCTCAGTGTGTGTTGCATGCGCTCTACTCCAAGAACAGTTTATTCCCCGAACGCCATCACTCTGCTAAACAAATAATTCCCTCAACACTGTCAGACTTTTTACTAAATCTGCACTTCTATTTCTACTAGTTTTTCTCATCATTCCTATCACCCATTTCCTCCCACTTAGGACTGTATGACTGTCACTTGTTGCTTGTATCCTAAGATTTTTATTAATATTGATTGTCTCTTCATTGCTTATTTGACCCCTATGACAATTTATTTATTTATTTATTTATTTATTTATTTATTTATTTATTTATTTATTTATTTATTTATTTATTATTCATTATTTAGATTTGTATGCCGCCCCTCTCCGCAGACTCGGGGCGGCTCACAACAAGATACAACAGTTCAACAAATCCAAATATAATTTAAAATATTTTTTTTAAAACCCCATTTTTACTAACAAACACACACACAAACATACCATGCATAAATTGTACATGCCCGGGGGAGATGTTTCAGTTCCCCCATGCCTGACGACAAAGGTGGGTTTTAAGGAGTTTACGGAAGGCAGGGAGAGTAGGGGCAGTTCTAATCTCTGGGGGGACTTGGTTCCAGAGAGTCGGGGCCGCCACAGAGAAGGCTCTTCTCCTGGGGCCCGCCAACCGACATTGTTTAGTTGACGGGACCCGGAGAAGGCCCACTCTGTGGGACCTAATTGGTCGCTGGGATTCATGCGGCAGAAGGCGGTCTCAGAGATATTCTGGTCCGATGCCATGAAGGGCTTTAAAGGTCATAACCAACACTTTGAATTGTGAATGGAAACTGATCGGCAGCCAATGCAGACTGCGGAGTGATGGTGAAATATGGGCATACCTAGGTAAGCCCATGACTGCTCTCGCAGCTGCATTCTGCACGATCTGAAGTTTCCGAACACTTTTCAAAGGTAGCCCCATTGAGTGTTGTACCTCCTGATTCTTGAAAATGTATCTTTTTCTTTTATGTACGCTGAGAGCATCTGCACCAAGACAAATTCCTTGTGTGGCCAATAAAGAATTCTATTCTATTCTATGATGCAAGAGGATATTTGGAGCCCTTGGTGCTCTCTAAGTTTAGGGGTTTTCTTGCAGGTGTTTATCCAACACGGTAACATCATCAGTGCTAGAAGGGAGGAGGAGGAGGAGGAGGAGGAGGAGGAGGAGGAGGAGGAGGAGGAGGAGGAGGAGGAGGAGGAGCACTATCTGATCTTTCGGCCTTTCTGAGCTTGGTTGTTTTTCTGAAGAGGTTTAATGACCCAACTAGATATCATCATCAGTGCTTGAAGGGGGGAGGAGAAAGAGGAGGATGCCGACGATGACTATCTAGTATTTGGTCTTCTCTGAGTTTGGTTGTTTTCCTGAAGAAGTTTAATGACCCAACTAGGGAATTGAATAGAATAGAATAGAATAGAATTCTTTACTGGCCAAGTGTGATTGGACACAAAAGGAATTGTCTTGGTGCAGATGCTCTCAGTGTACACAAAAGAAAAAGATACATTTGTCAAGAATCATGTGGTACAACACTTAATGATTGTCATAGGGGTGAAATAAGCAATGAAGAAACAATCAGTATTAATAAAAGTCTTAGGATACAAGCAACAAGTTACAGTCATACAGTCCTAAGTGGGAGGAAAAGGATGATAGGAATGATGAGAAAAACTAGTAGAAATAGAAGTGCAGATTTAGTAGAAAGTCTGACAGTGTTGAGGGAATTATTTATTTAGTAGAGTGATGGTGTTCGGGGAAAAAACTATTCTTGTGTCTAGTTGTCTTAGTGAGCAATGCTCTGTAGCGACGTATCTGTATCATCAGTTGTAGAATGAGGGAAGGAAGGAAGGAAGGATGGAAGGAAGGAAAGAAGGAAGGAAGGAAAGAAGGAAGGATGGAAGGAAGGGGGAGGTGGAGGAAGAGTGACAGGAGGAGGAGGAGGAAGAAGAGGAGGAGGAGGAGGACAAGGAGGAGGAGGACGAGGACGAGGACGAGGATGGTGGCTATGACTATCTTGCCTTTAGTCTTCTTTCAGCTTGGTTGTTTTCCTGAAGACGTTTAATGACCCAGAATAGAATAGAATAGAATAGAATAGAATTTTATTGGCCAGGTTTGATTGGACACACAAGGAATCATAAAGTACAACACTTAATGAAAGTCCATTAAACTACTTAATAGTAGTTTAGAAACAGAAAGAAACAGCAGAGGGACCTCTCTCCTGATATTTGGGGTGATGGTTGCCAGTAATGTGTATGTGGTGTGTGTGTGTGTGTTTGTGTGTAAATTATTTGCTGGAAACCATCACTCCAAACATTTGAAGAGGAGCCCTTCTGATGATTCCTTCTGCTTTGAAAGTGCTTCACCCTGCGTTTTCCTTAGCTCCTCATTAGTTTTCAACCCCCAAAGTGACACACAGCTTAAACACAGAGCTTAAATGTAATTTTCATGAAATTCTCCGATCCAACTGCAAGATTCTCAATTTAGCCCTTCCGTGAGGCCCACATCTGGCTTGGGATCCTGATTGGAAACCTACCCAGTGGTCAGCAAAGTTAGTGGTCACCAAAGCTGATCCAAAAGAGCGTGCCGGGTTGATGCCGCAACCAGTGTAATCAATCTGTGAAAGCAAAGAGAAGGAGATTTGGTTAGCTGTTAGTCGTGCCTGCATGCCAAAGTAAGTCATTTCAGCCATAATTGTTCAGGGACGCAGGAGAGCTGAGTTTCCTACAGACAATTCAGGGTAGAGTTGATGGTTGCACAATTACGAGTTTGGTTTGATTTGATAAAAGCTTGTTTGGAATATTTGCATCCAGTTTTGGTCGCCACGATGTAAAAACAGATGTTGAGACTCTGGAAAGAGTGCGGAGAAGAGGGACAAAGATAATTAGGGGACTGGAGGCTAAAATGTATGAATAGCGGTTGCAGGAACTGTATAAGTCTAGTTTAATGAAAAGAAGCACCAGGGGAGACATGATAGCAGTCTTCCAATATCTCAGGGGTTGCCATGAAGAATAAGGAGTCAAGCTTTTCTCCAAAGCACCTACGGACAAAACAAGAAGCAGTGGGTGGAAACTAAACAAGGAGAGAAGCAACTTAGAACTGAGGATACATTTCTGACAGTTGGAACAATTAACCAGTGGAACTGCCTGCCTCCAGAGATTGTGCATGCTCCAACACTACAGATTTTTAAGAAGAGATTGGACAACTTTGTCTGAAATGGTAAATGACAGTGATGGTGAACCTATGGCACAGGTGCCACAGGTGGCACACGGAGCCATATCTGCAGTCACGCATTGAACCATTGCCCTAGCTCAGTTTCAATATGCATGTGTATGCTGGCCAGTTGATTTTTTACTTGCACTGAAGCTCTGGGAGGATGTTTTTGGCTTCCAGAGAGCCTCTGGAGGGATGGGGGGGGCATATTTACCCTCCCCAGGCTTTAGGGAAGCCTTTGGAGCCTGGGAAGGGTGAAACACGAGCCTACTGGGCTCACCAGAAGTTGGGAAAGAGGCTATTTTCAGCCTCTAGAGGGCCTTGGGGGGTAGGGGAAGCAGGCATTGAATTATGGGTGTGGACACTCGCGCATGCACGATAGTGCACGCCCACACTCTTTCGGCATAGATAGATAGATAGATAGATAGATAGATAGATAGATAGATAGATAGATAGATAGATAGATAGATAGATAGATAGATAGTAGATGGATGGATGGATGGATGGATGGATGGATGGATGGATGGATGGATAGATTAGATAGAGATGGATGGATGGATGGATGAAGAGAGAGAGAGAGAGATGATAGATGATAGATAGATATATAAACCCTGATGATGTTTCCTAGTTAGGTCAATGAAACATCTGCAAGAAAACTACCAAGCTCAGAAAGTACTAAGAACTCCACAGTCCAACCCTCAACTATAAATATTCTCTTTTTTTGGGGGGGGGGGGGTAATCTTTTCAAAGATTGCATCAGCCTCCACCATCTAAATCAGATGAGAAACCAATTTCGCATTTAAAAACTATAGACCACTTAGATTGAGAATGGGTACCGCAATTGAGTCTCGCAAGCCTGTGATGTATTTCCCCCCTTTATACTTAACGTGAATTATTGCGGTGTCAGTTTGAGCCATTTCCATATCCTTTCTGCTTGTTTTGGACTTCAGATATGTTTTGACTTCTGTCGCTTTGGTAACAGACGTGGCCTAAGTTAGGGTTTTACTTAATGTGGTACAGAATCCAGACAGGACTTTATTTTTCCATGCAACACTGTCACAGTACAAAATATAATTTCCTACCTCATTCTATTTTCCATCGATTTCTATTCTTATTTAATCTATTTCTTTTCTATACTTATGTTCTATTTCTATGTTCTTATTCCTTTGTGTATAAATCTAATGAATTTTTTAATCTTAACTGTTTCTTAGCGCTTAGATTTTTTTCCTTTCAATTTTTCTCCTCTATGTTCTTATTCTCAGGGGTATGAATGGTATCTTTTTAAATTATTTCTTAGTTTTTAAAAAACCTTCCATTTTCACTATTCTTATTCTATAAAACATTTATATAATGTATATATAAAACATTTTTTAAAAAAAATCTGAACTACATCTAAGGTTTTTTAAAAAAAATTCTTTTTAAAAAAAAATTTTTTTAATTGAATTATATACATGTTAAAAATACAAAAACAGATCAGTATATTGTCAATTTGTGGGTACAATTGTAAGATGTCTTTTATATGACAGTACAACATATATGCCCTTCCCTCCGCCCGCCCCTGCTGTATCCTTTACAGCATATCTCGTTATAAATTCACGGATATTTGTATCAGCGTAATTATACATATGTGGAAATAATAATAATACAGGTAAAAAGAATTTATCAACAAATAAGTAGTATTATTCATCTATATTTGGATTGATTTTGTCTTTTCTTTTTTATTTTAACCTTATGTACAGCTATTCTTTTTTCGGTTGTTAACCCAATTATAAAAGTTTTTCCATGTGTCTTTTTCTTGTATTTGTTTATTGTTTTTCAACTTTTGTGTTAGCGTATCATATTCTGCACAGTCAAGTATTTTTTTGATCTTATCTCTTTCTGTTGGCGGATCTTCTTTCTTCCAATTTTGTGCTATAGTGATCCTGCTTGCTGTAATTGTTGTATTAAATGGTATTCTTCTTTTTTGACTCTCATATCTATGAGAGTAGGAAGATCTCTGGTTTGAGTTGCAGTTTAATTTTAGTAATTTCATGTATCCAATTTCTAATTTTGTTCCATATTATTTTAATTTTTGGTCAAGTCCACCACATGTGGAAAAATGTTCCGTTTGTGTTTGAGCATCTCTAACAGTTTGGTTTTAATTTAGGATAAATTTGGGCTAGTCTTGATGGTGATATATGCCACCTGTAGAACATATTTTCTATGTCTGTACTATGTGTATAAATCATATTTTTTTCTTATTTATTCTTAGGGGCTTTTAAATTTTTCCTATTTTCTGTATTCATATTCCTGTGTGTACAAATCTCATTTTCCCCCTGTATCTTAACTATTTCTTAATGTTTTTCTTTAAAATTTCCTCTTTTCTATGTTCTTATTTCTACGTGTATAAATTTTATGATTTTTTTACTTCAACTATTTCTTAGTTCTTTCACATTTTTCTTCTTTATGTTCTTATTCTTATATGCATAAACCTTATGTTGTTTTTTAAATCTTAACTACTGTGTTTCCCTGAAAATAAGACCCTGTCTTATATTTTTAAACCCTGAAATAAGCACTTGGTCTTATTTTTGGGGTGCACGGGGCAAGATGGAACCCCTCTTACTGTCTTTCCTGGTTCCCAGCCCTGTCTCCCTTGCACTAACAAGAGGAAATGGCAGGGACCATCTGGGCATGCGTTTAAATATTTTCCAGGGGGGCTTATTTTCAGGGGAGTAATTTTTGGGGGACAGTTATTTTCGAGGGATGTGATCAAAAGTCTGATTGGGCTTATTATCAGGGGATGTCTTATTTTCAGGAAAACACGGTACTTCTTAGTTTTTAAATTTTTTCTTCCTTTCAATCCATGTAATCCTATTATATATAAATCTTACGGGGTTTTTTTATTTTAACTATTTCTTAGCTCTTGGCTTCTTAAAAAAAATCCTATCTTCTATATTCTTATTTGTCTGCCTTGACCCCTAGGCTGAGAACCACTGGTCTAAGGGCTATTGTGGTTTAGCAAATGTGCCAATACAGCTCTTGAATTCTTACTCACCGCCAGCAGATGTCCCAGGGCTACAGAAAGTCCGATGGCCAGTGGTGCTGATCCAGAAAGGTCCGTTCGCCTCTTGTCCGTTGTGGCGAGCACGCAAAGCACCAGCTGCAACGTAGCAATGATTTCGATGCCCAGGCCTTGTCCAGCATTGATTCCCGCTGCCAACTGCAAAAGAACAAGACCACAAAGAAATCACAGCTGAATTGGACACTTTATGATTGCTAAGTTCATTTAACAACCTCTGCAAAAAAAATAAAGTCCTAAAGTAAGGATGGCTGCGTGATTAGATCCAATCATCATGATTTATGGGTCAGCTCCGTTACGGTCCTTTGTCCAAGTGTTTTAGAGACGAAGGGAGAGATGGAGGGAAGGAAAGGAAAGGCAGCAGGAAGGAAGGAAGAAATAACTGCAGAAATTGGATAATAAGGAGTAGTAGTAGTAGTAGTAGTGGTGGTGGTGGTGATGATGATGATGAACAATAAATAAATAAATAAATAATGCACAAATAAATATTTTTTATAAATAATTCAAGGTGGTAAACATACCTAATACTCATTCCATCTCCTATTTTTCCCACAACAACCATATGAGGTGGGATGGGCTGAGAGAGAGGCAGTGATTGGCCCAAAGTCACCTATCTGGCTTTCACGCCTGTGGCGGGATTAGAACTCACCGTCTCCTGGTGATTGGCCCAAAATCACACAGCTGGCTTTCATACCTAGGGCCGGACTAGAACTCACCGCCTCTTGGTGATTGGCACAAAGTCACCTATCTGGCTTTCATGCCTAACGTGGGACTAGAACTCACTGCCTCCTGGTTTCTAGCCTAGTGCCTTCACTAGTAGACTCCAAAACCTCTTGGTTCTCTGTCTTTTTACTCCTGAGCTTTGTCTTGACAAATCTCCCACAAGTTCGTCCATTGGGACATGCTGGACGAAAACACCCTTCATGCACCGTGCCAGCTGGTCTAATGACAGTTGTGGTTCCAGAGAGCTGGAGGCCTGGAGAGAACCAGCCGCCTCTGAACTAAATAGGAGGAATTGTCAGAATAAATGTCAAAGTGGACTAAGTGCTGCTGTGGAAACATGTCCCATGAGAATCTAGGTTGTTTGTCAGAATCAGTGAGAACACTCAGTTCAAGGAGATCGCACGTTTCTGGCCTCTGCAGCCATGAACCTGCCCCCCCCCCCCCGCACGCACACACAAGCGCATACGGAGCATCGGAGCATCGGCAGCAAAAGGCCAGAGTTTAATTGACTGAATTAAAATGCTCCCTGCTCATTCTTGTATCTGCACATAATCAGACAGTCATGAAAGGACTTGTCTTCACTGCCACGCCAGCCCCATTTTTACTCTTGGTGCCCAGTTTCTGTCATGCCCAGGACTTCCCAGATTGTGTGTGTGTGTGTGTGTGTGTATATATATATATATGTGTGTGTGTGTGTGTGTGTGTGTGTCAAATGTTTTTTTAGCTGGAATTTTAAAATTAAGGGAGACTAGGATGGTCCCATTTCGGCCTTGTTCTGGCCTCATCAGCTAGCCACACCCTTCCTTACTATACTATCACCTATACTAGCTGATATACTTCCTTACTATCACCTATACTAGCTGATATACTTCCTTACTATACTATCACCTATACTAGCTGATATACTTCCTTACTATCACCTATACTAGCTGATATACTTCCTTACTATACTATCACCTATACTAGCTGATGAGGCCAGAACAAGGCCGAAATGGGACCATCCTAGTCTCCCTTAATTTTAAAATTCCAGCTAAAAAAACATTTGACACATACAGAATATAGTTGTCGTCTATAAATAAATTAACTGCCTTGAAGTGGCCCTGGGTTGGGCCTAGAGGCAAAAAGGAGCTGTGACGTTCCTTGAAATATACCAGGGTGATCCGACATAAATAAATATATATATATATATATATATATATATATATATATATATATATATATATATATACACATTGTAGATTGTATATATATTTATTTACTCATTCATTCATTCATTCATTCATTCATTCATTCATTCATTTATTAGATTTGTATGCCGCCCCTCTCCGCAGACTCGGAGTGGCTCACAACAAGAACAATACAAATCCAATACTTAAAAACTCTTTAAAACCCTTAATATAAAAAACAATCATGAATCTCATACAAAACCTCTTGAGTTTTTCAGGGACCTTTGCAAGAACAGGGGAAATGTTATTTGGGCACTAGGGGGAGATCAAGGCGAGCATGTCAGTCAGGGGTTAGAGACAGGTGGAAGCAAACATGGTGGTGCAGGTTGAGGGGAAGAGGAGAGGAAGTAAGGAGGAAAGGGGGGAGGAGGAGGGGGCGAAGAAGAAGAAGAGGAGGAGCAGGAGCAGCAGGAGCAGGAGCAGGAAAAAGTAGTAGTAGTAGTAGTAGTAGTAGTAATAGTAATAGTAGTATGAGGAGGAGGAGGAGGAAAAAGTAGTAGTAGTAATAGTAGTAGTAGTATTAGGACGAGAAGGAGGAGGAGGAGGGGGAGGAGGAGGAGGAGGAGAAGAAGAAGAAGAAGAAGAAGAAGAAGAAGAAGAAGAAGAAGAAGAAGAAGAAGAAGAAGAAGAAGAAGAAGAAGAAATTGGGAGAAATTAGGAGAAATGATATTTCTGGGGCACTTTAAATATTTTCTAAATGCATCCTGCTATATTTTTATCTTAAACCTACTTTCCTTCCTTCCCACCGCCCTATTTCCTTCTTTCCTTCTGCCTTTCTTGAGTGCACTTAACGCAATCTATTGCATTGTTCACCAATCAAAGTCTTGTTTGAACACAGAAATTGCTTCATTCATGGCCTGTTTTACTATTAACCAATGAAAATTGGCCTCTCTATATAACCACCTGAAATGACAGTCTACCCCTCCACATTTTGGCTCCCCAAACAGCCTCTGGATTTTTGTTTTGTTTTGTTTTAGATTCTTCTTTCCACCACCACCCTCTCTTTCCCTAGGAATTTCATTTCCAACCTTTGAACAAAAATGCAGGTGATAAGGCAACTATGTCAAAGCCAGGATTCTCATTTTCTCTCTGAACTTTGCACAAAGGGATGGAAAAGGAAACAGGAAATGAAGGTAGAACAAGGAATTCCAGATGTTCTCTGGTGTTGATATTTTTTCCTCCTCTCTGCATTTGTTTTGGGAAGGGGTTTGTGTGTGTGTGTGTGTGTGTTTTCTTTTGCAAAGAATAGGTAGCAAGAGAAGGGGGGGAAATGCATTGCACAAACACAACACTGAGACGAATGCAAATCTTGTTATATAAAATGAAGTCGTGGGCATGCAACCAAAGCACAGTTTGAGTAGGCAGCAAGCTAACCAAGATTTAATTCATTTTTATATTGTTCTGTCTGGGTCCCCCCAGACGCCAACCCCAACCAAAAAGAGGATCCAGACACACTGGTAAAAAGCAAAGGCAGTTTATATAACTGAAAGCAAACACAGGTAACAAAAACTGTTCTTACAGACAGGAACACTATGAAGCTTCACAGAGGTTTCACGAAGGCCAGGCAATAAAACAGGATTCTTGCTGGCAAAAACAACGCTGGAGATAATAAAACCCACGCCTCCCCCAAGTCTTCCAGACTTCTAGGCCACAAGTCAAGATCAGAGACGCCAAGAATCGAAGCAAGGTCACAGGACTCCCAGTTGATAACTCTCCACAAGACTGTGAGGGCGGGCCTGCCTTTTCAACCCTGCTGAGGAGAACCACACCCAAACTCAGCTGTTGCCAATTCAGGGATGGAAATACCTTTCTAATTGGCCCCGTCTTTGAGCTGCACGTCGCTGCCTCATGTCTATTATAGCCTGTGCGTCTTCATCCAATGAATTCAGGCTACTAGCTGGGGAGAGCCCCCCCCCCCGGGGGTCTCAAGCTGCTCTCCCTCCTCCTCTTCCTGACGTTCCTCTCCCCCGTCTGCCTGGTCCTCCCTCTTCCTGTTCACTGTCCTCCTCCTCTGGGCATGGATCCGGCAGAGCTCCAGCCGGTCCCTGAGGAGCCTCAGGCTGAATCACAACATATATAAGACAGGACTGGAGAATTCAACATCAGCTTTCCCCAATGAACCGAAAATGAAGATCTGAATCCCACCTGCTCCAACAGAACTTGGCTACTGAGCCACCACGGATGTTTCTCCACCTGCACGATTTTGCTTAGCAACCAATGTATGAAGGTGGACTTCCCAGGGATGTCCTTCCAAGATTTTGGGATTGCAGGCCTCTGTTATGATAACAACCCTCAAAACCTTCGAGCAATGTTGCTGAAAATCGCTTCAATTTAGCATTCTGAAGGTGAGGTCCTAAAACAGGGATGTCAAACTGGATTTCCTTAAGGATCAGCATTATGGTTCTTCTCTGCAGGCCGCCTCTGCAGCACCTTGCCAGCCAAAATGGGGTGCGTGGGAGGCACGAGAGGCCCCCTGCACCCTGTTTTTCGCCTGGACAGCTTCCTGTAACACCTGTTTTGGCTACTAGAGGCACCATTCACCAGTCATTTGCCATTTCCAGGTTGGCTGCACAGACCAGATTTAAGCACCCCGTGGGCCGAATTAGATCATGGAGACCAAGAAGGAAGGTCATCATTCTCCTGCATGGTTTTTATGCAGCTGGTGTTTGGAAGCACCTTCTGTCATATGAGTCCCAGCGACCGGTCAGGTCCCACAGAGTCGGCCTTCTCCAGGTCTCGTTAACCAGACAATGTTGTTTGGTGTGGTCTAGGGGAAGAGCCTTCTCTGTGGGGGCACCAGCCCTCTGCAATCAGCTCCCCCCAGAGATTTGCACTGCCCCCACTCTCCTCGCCTTCCACAAGAGTTTTAAGACTCATTTATGCCCCCTGGCTTGGGGCAGTTAGGTATTGGCCCCTGGCCAAGAATGATTGTATGGTTGTGGTTCAAATGGGTATGATTGATTTTTAATATAACTAGGGATTTTAGACAGTTTATGGAGCTTTAATTAATTGCATTTAGCTTATTGTATCCTACTGTTTCTTTTATATGCTGTAAGCTGCCGCGAGTGTGGCAACCTTGTTTATTCCTTTCCCTAACAGTATCCTCACAGCTTATGGATTGTAATTTTAGTAGTATTGACAATGCATAATTGATAGACTGGATTTTATCATGTATTTTATCTATTTATCATTCTATCCTACAACTTTTGGTTGTGTATTCACTGTGTTTTTATTTGTTTTGGCCTATGACTGTAATAATAAATTTGAAGCTGCCCCGAGTCTTCGGAGAGGGGCGGAATATAAATCCAATTAATAAAAATGAATAATAAATTACAGTATGCCCAGAGGTGGGCATCACAGACTGTAACAACCGGTTCGCCCACCACCGGAAATGTGAGCATGCATGTCAAAAAAGGGTGGCGTGAATGTGGTGTAAAAAAAGTCAATTCGCTTGCACGTGCCATCCACGTATGCATGTGGCGTCAAATACACAGTGATATATGTGCCCAGCAGGTCGCAACTATCGGTTCACCCAAACTGGTCTGAACTGGCAGCAGTCCACCACTGACTACACTCAACCTAGTGCCAACATTGAGACTTCAAAAGTGAAAACCTTCAACAGAATTGATCTTCATGAGGTTCAAGGATATTCCAATAAAAATTCAAGAGCAATCTACTTATCGGTGAAAACCAAGACCCATCTTAGATCTTTATACTGGCTGTCTAAGTAGCCGTCCAGATGCTACTTGGGATGCCAGCATAAATGGACACTATTTATTTATTTTTCAAACAAAAGTTACAAATCTGAACAGAGAAAATGAAAGAAAAAAAAAACCCACCCTAAAATACGACAGGGATGATAAGCACCTTAGCGTTCCTATGCACGATGCCTTAGGAACCTGTTAAATATGGGATGTGCCCAGAAGTTAAGTTGGAAATAAAACTGTGAAAGTTAGTAGCTGAGACAACTGACTCGAAAAAGATAATTTTGACTTTGACGACTCTATTACAAAAATTGATATATTTTTTTACAATCAAATTTAAAGCAGTTTACATTAAACTTAGAACTGTTGCTCACAGGCATTGCATTTTGAATAGAATAGAATAGAATAGAATAGAATGGCTAAATGTTTTGCCGTCATGTACCAAAAGTGGGGGGGAGCGCAGGAGGGTCATGCATATGTGTGCCCACACCAATAATTCAATGTGACCTCTGCGCATGCATGCACAACAACACCCCCACAACACCCGATTTTGGCACGCGATGGCTCAATGGATCCATCGATTAGGTCCCACAGAGTCGGTCTTCTCCGGGTCCCGTCAACTAAACAATGTCGGTTGACGGGCCCCAGGGGAAGAGCCTTCTCTGTGGTGGCCCCAACTCTCTGGAGCTAGCTCCCCCCAGAGATTAGAACTGCCCCTACCCTCCTTGCCTTTCGTAAACTCCTCAAAACCCACCTTTGTCGTCAGGCATGGGGGAATTGAGATATCTCCCCCAGGCCTATATAATTTATGTATGGTATGTTTGTAGGTATGTCTGCTTAAAAATGGGGTTTTTTAACTATTTTAAATTTTAAATTGTATATTATTAGATTTGTTATGAATTGTTTTATTGTGTTGTGAGCTGCCCCGAGTCCACGGAAAGGGGCGGCATACAAATCTAATAAATAAATAAATAAATAAATAAATTAAGCATGTTTTTCACCCCCTGCATGCTCCATAGGCCTGGGGAGGGTGAAAATGCTCCCCTCGAGGCCAGAAACAACCTCCCAAAGCCTTCGTGTGAGCACTTGACTTACCTCAAAAGAGGCCACGTGGAAACTTCTGGGAGAGGAGGTGGCGTGGCCAGCCAAAAATCATCTGGCCAGCAGCACATGCATGCTGGAGCTCATCTATGGCAATGGCTCCCATGCCACCACATATGGCTTCATGTGCCCCATGTGGCAGGCATGCCATAGGTTCACCATCATGGGAATAGATTGTTCTTTATTGGCCAAGTCTGATTGGACATACAGGGGATTTGAGTGCAGGAGCCCTCCATGTACACACAAGCAATGTCATAAACCCTGATCATAATCATAATGCAATCATCACAAATCATAAAATACAACACTCAATGATAGTCATCAGATACTAAATAAAAGCAATCCACATAAATCATAAGATACAAACAACAAAACGTTAGTCATAAGATACTAAAGGGATAGGCGATAGAAAAGATGAAAAAGATAATAGTAATAGGGCCTTACTACATGATTTAACATCCTCAGGCATAAGACAGTATTGTGAGAATTAGTTGTTTAGCTGAATGATGGCATGGGGGAAGAAAACTTGTGTCTAGTTGTTTTGTTGTGCAATGCCTTACAGCATTGTCTTGAGGGAGGAAGCTGAAACTAAACTAAAAAGCTTTTTTGAAACTAAAAAATTCATTTACAGCTAAGACACTACTATGTACAATTTTGTAGGTAATACCTAAATCTGGCTGAGAGTATCACAATTCAAAAGTATCTAGCCCAAGATTTTCAAGCCTTGTAGCATAAAGTATTTTATTGTGCACCTGCAAACAAATTAACCTCACTGCCTCCTTCCCATACCCCCTTATCTTTCTTGGAGATCTCAATCTACCTCATATTAACTGGACCCTAAACGAATGCACGACTAAACCCATCCACACAACCCTATGCAACACTGTTAACAATCTGGGACTTGGTCAACTAGGAGCAAACAATACTAGACTCAACAACTGCCTCGACCTCATATTCTGCAACAGCTCCTCCCACTGCTGCCCAACGCCGAGGATGCCCCGCGCCCAGCCCGGCTATGGCAGCAGGCAGGCAGGCAGCCCCAGGCGCGGCGGGGAGAGCAAAGGCGGCTTCGGCCCGGGCGAGGCCTCTTCTCCTCCGGGCGGGTGGCGTTAGGCGGCGTTGTGCGGCAGGCGCGGCTGCCCGCGTCCTGGGGGCGCCCGGCTGGCCGGCTCCGGAGGCTGCGGCTCCTCCCGCTGCTGCCCAATGCCGAGGATGCCCCGCGCCCAGCCCGGCTACGGCAGCAGGCAAGCAGGCAGCCCCAGGCACGGCGGGGAGAGCAAAGGCGGCGGCGGGAGTAGCGGACGCCTCCCTCGCTTTTAGTACCGTGTTTCCCCGAAAGTAAGACATATGTCTTACTTTCAGGGTATGGCTTATATTAGCCGACCCCCCTGAAACCCCCATATGTCTTACAATCGGGGGGGTCTTACTATCGGGGAAACACGGTATAACTAGGGATTTTAGAGTTTATGGAGTTTTAATTAATTGCATTTAGCTTATTGTATCCTGTTTCTTTTATATGCTGTAAGCTGCTGCGAGTGTGGCAACCTTGTTTATTCCTTTCCCTAACAGTATCAAACTGAATATAGACCTCACAGCTTATGGATTGTAATTTTAGTAGTATTGACAATGCATAATTGATAGACTGGATTTTATCATGTATTTTATCTGTTATTTATCATTTTATCCTACAGCTTTTGACTCGGTCAACTAGGAGCAAGCAATACTAGACTCAACAACTGCCTCGACCTCATATTCTGCAACAGCAAAAGTGCAATTTATGGACTACAAATAAAAGAACCTTTTCCAATAGTGACCATAGCATGATAGACTTCAGCCTCAATCTTCTCCTTTGGAAGAATCTCCTTAATAATGGGACACCCAAGTACAACTTTTTAAAAGTCAACTATGAACTCATAGACGCTGACCTCTCAACTCTTGACTGGCAAACTCTATTTTTTGGCTGTAACACTGTCGATGACCTCTATAACATCATCTTGCTCGAAGTCAAAAAGCTATCAGATTACATGTACCACTAAAAATCACCATAACCAAGAAAAACAATCTATATCAATAAGGAAGCTACAGTCCAAAAAAAAAATCCCTCTGGCAAAAGAACAAAGCAGGCTATGTAGCTAACTTCAAAAACTGCTACAAAAATCTATGCCACCAAATAAAGACAGAATTCTTCAACTACCACAGCAAACAAGAGAAAAACCTTCTGTGCACCAAATCCAACTGCGCCTTCTACAACTTTGTAAATAACAAACTCAAGGATTCGAGACCCATCCCACCACTTAAAGGACTCAAGAGCAAAGAATGCTATGATGAAACAGTCAGAGCTAACTTCTTCAACGCATTTTTTGGTTCAATCTTTGTAAACAGCAATGGCTCATGCCCAAAATTTCGTTGTCAATTTCTCATCATTCCTTATCATCCTTTTCCTCCCACTGACTGAAACTTGTTGCTTGTATCCTAAGATTTTTATTAATATTGATAGTTTCTTCATTGCTTATTTGACCCCTATGACAATCATTAAGTGTGTTACCACATGATTCTTGACAAATGTATCTTTTTCTTTTATGTACGCTGAGAGCAATTGCACCAAAACAAATTCCTTGTGTGTCCAATCCCACTTGGCCAATAAAATTCTATTCTATTCTATTCTATATCACAAATACTCAAACAATAGACATCACTACATGGCCTAAAACCTTCTCTATCAATTGGGTCTTATGGGCTATGTGCATACTTCCTAAAAAAGCTCTCTTCATCCAGAGCTGAACCACTAACCTTTACTCTGTCAAATGACCTAAGTGCCAAATCCCCCTTCAACAATTTTGCCAAAAAGACTTCAAGGGTTGTTAACCTAATTTTACATAGCTTCTTCTCTGGTAATATCACGCTACTAACTGTTCTGTCTGGGTTCCCCCAGACCTCAACACCAACTGGAAAAAACAGCCAGACACTCTGGTAAAAGCCAAAAGTATTTTATAACTGGAAAAAATAAGCACAGAGGAAAACCTGTTCTTCCCAACAGACAGGATATAATACGGTACAGCAGGGTCCTGATGTCCAGACAATACAGCAAGCTTCTTGCTGGCACACACCCCCAAGGTTTCAATAGTCAAAGGCACAAACCAGGATTCCAAGACGCCAAAGTTCACAGTCAGGTCCCACGACTCTCAAAGATAAAACTCCACAAGCCAGGAAGGGTGGGTCTGCCTTTTAGCCTTTCCCAAGAGCACCACACCCAAACCCAGCTGTTGCCACTTTAATGCTGAAAGTATTTAGCCAATTGATTCCGTCTCTGAGTAGCTCTTCGTTGTCGCAGATCAATTATGGCTACAAAAAGATATTGACAAAATTGAACGGGTCCAAAGACGGGCTACAAGAATGGTGGAAGGTCTTAAGTATAAAACGTATCAGGAAAGACTTAATGAACTCAATCTGTATAGTCTGGAGGACAGAAGGAAAAGGGGGGACATGATCGAAACATTTAAATATATTAAAGGGTTAAATAAGGTCCAGGAGGGAAGTGTTTTTAATAGGAAAGTGAACACAAGAACAAGGGGACACAATCTGAGGTTAGTTGGGGGAAAGATCAAAAGCAACATGAGAAAATATTATTTTACTGAAAGAGTAGTAGATCCTTGGAACAAACTTCCAGCAGACGTGGTAGATAAATCCACAGTAACTGAATTTAAACATGCCTGGGATAAACATATATCCATCCTAAGATAAAATACAGAAAATAGTATAAGGGCAGACTAGATGGACCATGGGGTCTTTTTCTGCCGTCAGACTTCTATGTTTCTATGTTTCTATGTTTCTATGTTTCTATGGCTTGTGCACTTTCCTCTAAGGAATCCAGGCTGCTTGCTGGGGAGAGCTCCCCCTGGTGGGACTCTGGCTGTCCTCCCTCTTCTTCAGCCTGGGATTCCTCCTCCTCGTCTGTCTGCACCTCCTGTTCCTCAGCCTCTCCCTCTGAGCTGGAAACCGACAGAAGGTCAGCCGTTCCCGGAGGGGCCTCAGACGGAACCACAACACTAACCAGGGCATACAAAGCTTTCACCAGAACAATCCTTGAATACAGCTCATCCCTCTGGAGCCCCCACTGCATATCGTACATAAATACATTAGAAATTGTCCAGAGATACTTTACTAGAAGAGCCCTCCACTCCTCCACTCACAACAGAATACCCTACGCAACTAGACTTGAAATCCTGAGCTAAGAAAGCTTAGAACTACATCAACTTCAACATGACCTAAACATAGCTCAGAAAATAATCAGCTGCAATGTCTTTTCTGTCAATGACTACTTATTAGTACCCATCTCGTGTATATAAACAGCATTATATCTATGAATACTACCAATACGTACTTGACTAAATAAACAAACAAAGTGTTAATATCTCTTTATGAAGGCATTGGTAAGGTCATACTTGGAATATTTGCATTCAGTTTTGGTCCCTACAATGCAAAAAGGATGTGGAGACGTTAGAAAGAGTCAGAGAAGAGCAACAAAGATGATTAGGGGACTGAAGGATAAAATATACATAGAATGGTTGCTGGAATTGAGTATCAAGGAAAAGAAGGGGTGACATGATAGCAGTCTCCTAATAGAAACATAGAAGTCTGACGGCAGAAAAAGACCTCATGGTCCATCTAGTCTGCCCTTATACTATTTTCTGTATTTTATCTTACAATGGATATATGTTTATCCCAGGCATGTTTAAATTCAGTTACTGTGGATTTATCTACCACGTCTGCTGGAAGTTTGTTCCAAGGATCTACTACTCTTTCAGTAAAATAATATTTTCTCATGTTGTTTTTGATTTTCCCCCCAACTAACTTCAGATTGTATCCCCTTGTTCTTGTGTTCACTTTCCTATTAAAAACACTTCCCTCCTGGACCTTATTTAACCCTTTAATATATTTAAATGTTTCGATCATGTCCCCCCTTCTGTCCTCCAGACTATACAGATTGAGTTCATTAAGTCTTTCCTAATGTCTGAAGGGAGTGCCATAAAGAAGAGGGGGTCAGTTTATTCTCCAAACCAGCTGAAGGCAGGACAAGAAGCAATGGATAGAAACTAATCAAGGAGAAAAGCAATCTGCAATTAAAGAGAAATTTCCTGACAGTGAGAACAATTAGCCAGTGAGACAACTTATCTCCACAAGTTATGGGTGCTCCAACACTGGAAGTTTTAAAGAAGATAGAGGATAGTCATTTGTCTGAAATGGTATAGGGTTCCCTTCCTGAGCAGAGGGTTGGACTAGAAGACCTCCAAGGTCCCTTCAAACTTTGTTATTCTGTTACAGAAGCTGGTATGCAGGTTGTGACATTTCACTGCACGATTGGAATGTGGAGATCAAAAGGCCAATTTCACATAATACTGAAATGAGTTTGCAATCCGAGCTTGGGGGGGGGGGGGGGAATAAAAGTAGGAAATTAAATTAAGGAGTGAATGACTTAACCATGCCAACATCTCTTTTTCAATTTCTGTTTCAAACAAGGCACTTCAAACAGCTTTGACAACACAGCCCAACAACGACGTAAGTGGCTTAATTTTGCCAGAATTATTATCCTTATTAGATTTTTTAAAATCCTGTTTTCATTAATTTATAAGTTACTTGAAGAGGTGAACTCCTTCTTCGTCCTATTTTCCCACAACCGAAACCCAGTGAAGCAGGTTGGATGAGAGAGAATGATTGGGCCAAAGTCAAACGGCTGGCTATCATGTTTTAGGCAGTACTAGAATTCACTATCTCCTGGTCATTGGCCGGGAATCACCCAGCTAGATTTTGTGCATAAAGTGAAACTAGAACTCACAATCTCCCAGCGTTTGGCCCAAAGTCACCCAGCTGGCTTTGTATCTAAGACAGGAATAGAACTCACTGAGCTGATTTTCAGGCCTAAATGGTACTAGAACTCACTGTCTGTTCGCTGGTCAGCCCAAATCACCCAGCCAGTTTTTGTGTCTAAGGCAGAACTAGAATTCACTGACTTTTGGCAATTGACCCAAAGTCACTGAACTGACTTTTCATGCCAAGCTGGAACTAAAACAGTTTCCTAGTGATTGACTGAAAGTGGAAAGTCCCACATTTTGCACATGAATGTTTACCCATCAGAATTTTGGCAAAATTCTCCCCTCTTCTTCCAGGATCCCCCCCACAATAATTGAATGAGAAGCAATTAGGTGGGGGGGGGAGGTGGACTATGAGACAATTTTTCTAGACTTACTATACTTGGCTAAAGTGACCAGATTTAAAATTGGGAAAGAGGGTCACCATTGTGTGTGGGAGAGTGGGGGCACTAAAAAAAATTCGGAATTTTTTTTCCACAAAAAAACCTTTTCTCTCTGTCTCCCCCTCCCTCTTTCTTACTCTCTTCATCTCTTCCTTCCTCCTTGTCTCTTTCTTTCTCTCTCCCTCCTTCCCTTCCTCCTAGCCTCTTTCTCTCTCCCTTCCTTCCTCTCCTTTTTTCTCTCTCTCTTCCTTCCTCCCTTTCTGTCCTTCTCTCTCCTCTGCTCTCTTTTTCTCTCTTTCTCTCTCTCTCTTGCTATCTCTCTTCCTCCCTCTCCTTTTTCCTCTCTCTTCCTTCCTCCCTTTCTCTCTCTTTCTCTGTCCCACTCTCTTTCTCTCTCTCTCTCTCTGTCTAGCTCTCTTTTTCTCTCTCGTACACCACATATAGGGGGCAAAGTAGGAGCAGGAGGGCGCCGGCAGCAGCGGCACCAGGCAGTAGCCGTTGGGCATCGGCGGGGCAGTCAGCTGCGAGCGAGAGCTCCAGGACAGAGGCACCGACAGCGGCAGCTGGACGTGTTACTGGACGGTGTACATGCTGGCGCTGCGCTAGGCATGGGCACGAGGCTGGAACTGCCCCACTGCCTGGGCCGGGAGGGAGGTGCTAGCTCCATGCCCATGCCCAGCGCAGCACCAGCATGTACGGCTTCCAGCAATATGTCCAGCCGTCACCATCGGTGCCTCCACCCTGGAGCTCCCGTTTGCAGCTGACTGACCCACCGACGCCCTGCAGCTATTGCCCAGTGCCACTGCTACCGGCACCTTCCCGCTCCTACTTTGACCCCTGCTTGGCAGCACCACCATTGCTGCCCACCCCACTGCCCCGTGCCTGCCAGAGCTACCTGGCCTTGCTGCCCCTGCAGGTCCACCTCGGGCCCGAGCCCTTTCTGCTGCCCGAAAGCTACAAAGCTGACCTGCCGCTGCTGGGCCCCAAGGCTCACCTACTGCCGCCACCAGAGACGCTCCAGCCGGGTGGGGCACTGCAATTGCGGGAGAGGCCGCCTCTGTAGCCGAAGGGTGGAAGCTCAGCGCCTCCTTGGAAGGGCTGTTTGCTCCAAACTTTTTGCAAACTTTGCCAGGCTTTGGGACTGGGGGGGGGGGGAGGAACCAGCTCCAAATCAGGACATTTTTGAACCACCGCAGGACACAAGAAAAATCATTCAAAAGCGGGACTGTCCCACTGAAGGCAGGATGTCTGATCACTTTATAGTTGGCCTACAGATATTGATACCTAGTAAGTGCTGAACAGAGATAGGTTAATACTTGGATTCTACAAAATGTGAATTCTATAAAATTCATATTTATAGTAACAATATTTATAGCAAATCACATTTATACACCATTCAAAGGAGAAAATAAAAGTGCTAAGCGGGAAGCAAAAGACAAAGAGTCTACATGCAGATAAGCAGGGATTAATACCAGACAAACAAGCCAGCAGACAACTAAACCCAATCAAGGAACTACTAACTAGAAAAGCACACCTCACCAACAGAGGCAGGACTAACTACTATACAGGTAGAACATCCATTTGTTTAATGACCATCAAAGTTGCTATTGCACTGAAAAAAGTGAATTATGAGTATTTTTCCTACTTATGACAGTTGCAATATCCCCACGGTTACGAGATCTAAATTCAGACCCCTGGAAATTAGCAAATATTTATGATAACAGTATCCTGGGGTTAGGTGACACCCCTCCACACACACTTTTTCTGACTTTCTGACAAGAAAAGTCAATGGGGAAACCTGATTTACTTAACAATTGCATGGATTCATTTAACAACTGGGGCAAGAAAGTTTGCAAAATGGGGCAAAACTCAATTAACAGCTGTCTTGCTCAGCAATGGAAATTTTGGGCTCAAATTTTGGTTGTAAGTTGAGGACTGACTCAAGGACTACCTGTATATAAGCAAGAAGCAAGCCCAAACTCACAAGCACTGGTGGTGTCACTTTAATGACACAATTGTCATTAAAAATTCCAAACTCAGACATATAAAGTTATTTTGAATGGCAAAGGGGAATTAAAAACAAAACAGGAACTTAGTAGATAAGATATAGACATTGCATGGTTACCCCATATATAAATACAATCTCATTGTGAGAAATGGGTTAAAATATATGGTTTTAGCAAAGAGTTAACAGAATCAGACCATATATTAACAGGAACAGACCAAAAAAGTGATAAAGAAATTATATTGTTATTTATTAAGTATTAAACTTGAAAGTGAGCAGGTAAAGGAGACAATGATTGCTTGGGCTAAAAACTTTGGACAAGCACAAACTATGGAATAGAAATATTAAATTGACTATGTCAACTGCATATAAATTCTGTATAAAATGTTTTATAGATGGCATTTTGCACCGGCAAGACTGGCAAAAGTGTATAAAGATAGATCTGCTAAATGCTGGAAATGTAATCAATCATCTGGTTCATACTACCATATGTGGTGGACATGCCCAAAAGCTAAAAAAAAAATGTTGGACAAAAATACAAACTTGAACTTGGTTGGAAAAAATGACAAAGCAACTCATAGACTTGAAAGCAGATATATTTTTGTTGGGCATTCTACTGGAAAAATATGATAAAAGCAATATATCTGGTTTTACATGTACTAACCGCAACTAGAATTGTATTTGCGCAGCATTGAAAAAGTGATGGGATTCCGTCAGATGAGAATGTAATTAAGAAAGTATTAGAACGTGCTGAAATGGATAGATTAGCGCTTATTATTAACGATAAAGAAGAAATAGAATATTTTTTTATATGAGATGTATTTAATCAATGGCTAGACAATGGAAACAGAAATTAGAACAGAGGATGCATTAAAAAGAGATGTTAATGTGGAGAGTTATTAAAGAAGTTAATTTTAAGTATTATTATATTATTGTGATGAATACTATAATAAATATGTAGATTACAACTGTTTGAAAACAATTATATCACACACTGCTTGACAGAAATTGAATGTTATATAAATAAAACATGAAAAGGAAAATCCAAATTCAGAGAGGAGCAAGGATTTCATGGGAATGGAGACCACCAAGAGATGTCTCAGAAATTGAAAGCCGGTCCAGAAAAAAACAGGGGCAAACTGTCTCCATAGTTGTTGCATGGAACGCAACCCAGACATGTGTCCATCAGCAGAGGCTTCATCATCGTTAGAAATATGCTTCTCAACCTTGGCAACTTTAAAATGTGAGGATTCCAACTCCCAGAATTATAGGGAATTGCATGCTAGCTAGAAAATTCTAGGAGCTGAAGTCCAGACAAGCTATCTGGAGAATTCTGAATTATAATGTTTTACCTTGCCAGGAAGCACAGAGGGCAAAAAACCAAAAAAGTCAGATCTGTTTTTCCCCCCCTTCCTTGGCAGCATTTCTTTAACCTTTACCTCTATGCATGCTCTCTGTCTCCCTCCCGTAGTTGCCATAGGAAAAAAGTTAACAAAAGTTTCCAAGTCACAAAATTTAGCCACAAGCTTGGAAACAGTTCCCTTGAGATTACAAAGGATTTCTACACAAATGGAACGACACCAAAACACACAATTAGGACCTTTTTGTCCTACACATAAAAAAGCATATCGCTACCGCCAACTCTCTAACAGACTTAGAGAGTTGGAAGGGACCTTGGAGGTCTTCTAGTACAACCCCCTGCTCAGGCAAAAAATCTTATACCCGTGATGGTGAAGGTATGACACGCGAAACGTTGAAGAGCTCAACTCCACTGCATATGTGTGAATGCCTCCCGCCAGCCAGCTGATTTTCTGGTCAGACAAGCTCATGCTTTCTCCTCACTTTCTATGGCCCATGCCTTCCCAGATCTCTGGAGATTCCCCCCCAGCAATGATTGGGCACGCAAGGCTTTCCTCCGCTCCCAGCTCCGTTTGGGGAAAGAGCCTTTTTCCTCTTTTCATCTCAAACCTATTGCAATGTTGTTTCTCCTTTTGGCAAATCAATCTATCTATCTATAAAGCCCTTCATGGCATCGGACCAGAATATCTCCGGGACCACCTTATGCCGCACGAATCCCAGCAACCGGTTAGGTCCCACAGAGTTGGCCTTCTCCGGGTCCCGTCGACTAAACAATGTCATTTGGTGGGACCCAGGAGAAGAGCCTTCTCTGTGGCGGCCCCCGACCCTCTAGAACCAGCTCCCCCTGGAGATTAGAACTGCCCCCACCCTCCTTGCCTTTCGTAAAGTTCTTAAGACCCATCTCTGGCATCAGGCATGGGGGAACTGAGACATCTCCCCCGGGCCTATACAGTTTATACATGGTATGTTTGTATGTATGTTTGCTTTTAATAATGGGATTTTTAGTGTTTTTTAAATTATTAGATTTGTTCTTACATTGTCTTTGTTATTGTGAGCCACCCCGAGTCTACGGAGAGGGGCGGCATACAAATCTAATTAATAATAATAATAATAATAATAATAATAATAATAATAATAATAATAATAATAATGTTGATCTCATACCGGACCTTTGTAAGGAATGAACTCATGGCTAATTTCTTCTGCCCTTTGGCCCATCCAAGAAGACCGCAAAACTGCATCCTAAATGGTCGACAGATTCTCCCCCAGCACAAATCCCTCTGATAATTCATCTGGATGCTGAGATATTTTACCAACATACAAATTTTACCAACAAAGAAGTCCATTGAAAGAATACTTCTTCCAGCAGTGGAAGAGGAGGAAGAGGAGGATGGAGGAGGAAGAAGTGGAGGAGGATTTAGGAGGAGGAAATTCAAGTAATTGCTGAAAATTTCAGGCTTGGAAACCTGTAGACCAACTGTTGGTGACTTGGACCCAGGTTTTGTAATCTTTAAAAAGTTTAGCTGACAACTCTCTCCTTTTGGCAAATCTATCTATCTATCTATCTATCTATCTATCTATCTATCTATCTATCTATTAGATATGTATGCCGCCCCTCTCTGAAGACTCGGAGCAGCTCATAACAAGAAAACAGTACAAATCCAATAGTTAAAAACAATTTAAAATAATTTAAAACCCTTTAATATAAAAAACAGTCATACATCTCAGACAAACCATACATAAAACAGAAACGGCCCAGGGGAATCAATTTCCCCATGCCTGACGGCAGAGGTGGATTTTAAGGAGTTTGCGAAAGGCAAGGAGGGTGGGGGCAATCCTAATCTCCAGGGGGAGTTGATTCCAGAGAGTCGGGACCGCCACAGAGAAGGCTCTTCCCCTGGCTCCCGCCAGACAACATTGTTTCGTCGACGGGATCAGAAGAAGGCTAACTCTGTGGGACCTAACCAGTTGCTGAGATTCGTGCAGCAGAAGGCGGTCCCGGAGACATTCTGGTCCGATGCCATGAAGGGCTTTGTAGGTCATAACCAACACTTTGAATTGTGTCCGGAAACTAATGGGCAGCCAATGCAGACTGCCTGCCTACCTACCCACCCACCCACCCACCTACCTACCTAACTACCTACCTATCCAAATATCTACATCTATCTATCTTCCCCCTCCCTCCCTCACGCTCCAAAAAACCCCTGACATGGGTGAGCTGATTGGCTGAACTAAGAATGAAGTGGGCAACCTTCCATTCCAAATGCGAAAAATTAAAATCTAATAGTGGCTCCCAGATCTTCTCCATAGCTGGGCTTTTTCTTCGATCCCACCACACCACATCAAGATAAATTAGAATAAGAAATTGGGAAGGCAAAGAAGCCGACTCTTCTCATCCAAATGTTTGAGATCCTATTTTTATTTTTCTCAATAGAATAGCAATTTGCAAACTCAAAATTTAGGGCTGCAATAATGATAAAAGGAGATGAAAACTGGGGTTCCCCATGCATTCTTGCAGCAGTTAGTTTTTCCCAGAGGCAAAAACAGACAACAAATGAAACTTTCCTGAACAAGAAAAACAATCCAAATATCAAGATGGACCTGCAAACCAGCCTGCAAATCTTTGTCTAGCCAGAGATGGTGCCCATGAGTTTAGAGCTTCCTGCCCCCTAGTGGCCACAGATAGGTTTGCAGTCCAAATGTGGAGCTTTGCAATAATTCTTCCAACATTTGCCATTACGTTTGCTAACCAAGTGTCACTTTTTTAAACATTTTGTTCCTAGGATAGGGAGATTGCTTGCTTAATAAAGCCAGCAAATGATTGTTTATAGTATTCTGTTTCTGTTCTCTGTTAGGAAGAAAAATGGATCCAAAAAGCAGAGGAATTGGCCTGGGATGGCAACGGTCAATGAAATGTCTGTTCTCTCTCTTTCTCACTCGCTCACTGCATCTATTCATCAGCACTTCAGTCCTGCAAGTGCCAAGAAGCCTCTCCAAAAATGATTTAGATACATAAAACAATTGAACATTAAAAGATACGCCTAAAGTAGCAGAAAGATAAAAGCCCAATGTGTTCTGACTTAGGATTGCCAAGGAAAGATTTCTCTAGGATCCAACCGCAAAAAAACCCAGGGTTTTTCAGATGAGTTAGAGTAAAATAACTGAAACTTCCTTTCCCTTCATTTATCCTCCCTTCTCCTTCCCCTTCCTTTCCCCTCTTTTTCCTTTCCGTCCCTTTCTTTTTCTTCTCTTCCTCTTTCTCTTTTTTCTTTCATTTTCCTCTATTTATCCTCTTTCTTTCTCTTTCTTTTTTCTTTTTCTCCCTCTTCCTTCCTTCCGTTGAGCTATAGCACTCTGCTCTAGCCCAGAAGTGATGATTGCTTTTGTATTGGGATTTTAATTGTTATATACGGTACTATTTTTTATCATTGTACATTGCCCAGAGTCCATCAGGAGTTGGGAGGCTTATAAATTTAATATAACTTAAACTTACTTCCTTTTGTACATTCCTTCCTTTCCTTTTCTATCTATCCCTTCTCTCTCCCTCCCTCCCTCCTTCTTTTCATTCATCCCTTCCTCTCCTTCCCTCCCTCCTTACTTTCCTTCCTTCTTTCCTTTTCTCTTTGGCTTCCCCACTGTTTTCCTTCCTGCAGCCACAGATGGCGAGATCTAATGGGCCAAGAATGGAGGTGGATAAACTGTAGGATTTCGCCCCCAGAACAGAAGCCCTGATTTGCTATTGCAATTTAAAGATAATAAAATAAAAGGCAGATATCTAGTTACTAAGAAAAAGGGGCTCCAATATTACAACATGGGAAAAAATTGTGATTACCCCATGGGGTAATTTCCAGGTAGGGGGAAAGTTTTAAAATTCTATTTTATTTTTGAGAGCGAACAGCCCAGACAGACTACATTAATAGTCTTTTGCCCTGAAAAACAGAGATATCTAGATACTAATTAGCAGATACTAGTAGTATCTAGATACACTAGATACTAGCCCCTGGCTGATGAATGGAATGTATACTTGATTGTTTGAATGAGAGTGATTGATTTGTAACAAATTCAAGTTTTAAGTTAGTGAATTTAATTTTCATATTGGATTTAGGTATTTTTATTGTTCTATATGTTGTAAGCTCCCCCGAGTCTTCGGAGAGGGGCAGCATATAAATCCAATAAATTCAATTCAATTCAATTTATTAGATTTGTATGCCACCCCTCTCTGAAGACTCGGGGCGGCTCACAACAATAATAAAAACAATATAACAGTAAACAAATCTAATATTAAAAGAAAAGATATATAAAACCCCAACAATTAAAACCATACAGCACATACATACCAAACATAAAATATAAAAGCCTGGGGGAGGTGTCTCAGTTCCCCCATGCCTGGCGATATAGGTGGGTCTTGAGTAATTTGCGAAATAAATAAATAAATATCATTCCTCCTTTCTATGCAAACTGCTCTTCCTCTAACAATGGTTAGTCTAAGCAGCTTTCTGGTCCTCATTGTGTCTCTATGTCCTTTCCTATAACCTAGGGAAGAAAGTGTCTTCGTCAAGCAGATTTCATCTCATGATTTCCAACATTCCCTGATCCCACATTTGCAATGCTGCCATAGTGAAGATAATAGACATCTGGAATGAAGAATCGATGTTTAAACATCCAAATCAATCTGGTGTTTGGTTGGTGTTCTAGATAGAGACCGGCTGGTTGGATGGAGCCTGAAGGAATCTATCACTATGTGAAATACTTTTACTGTAACTCAATAACTAAGCATGGTGGGGGGTATTTTCCTACCTTCCTTCCTTCCTTCCCCAATTCACCTATCATTCTATCCTACTATCTATCCACCCATGTCTCCCATCTTCCCCTCCCATTCATCCATCCACCCTTCCTTTCATCTATCCATCGTCCTTCCATCCATCCACCCATCCATCTATCTACCCAACTTTCCATTCTTTCATTCATCCATCCATCCCTTTCTTTCATTCTTCCATCAATTTCTATCCTTTCAACAATCCCTTCCTTTCTTCCATCCCTCATCCTTCCATCTATTATCCATCCATCCATCCATCCATCCACCCCTTCCTTCCTTCCTTTCACTGTCCTTCCATCTTTTATCCCTCCCTCCATTCCTTTCTTTCACCCATCATCCTTCCATCCATTGTCCATCCCTCCATTTATCTATCCATTCATCCATCTTTTCCTTCCTTGCTTCCTTCCTTCCATCCATCCATCCATCCACCCATCTTTTTGAATTAAATTTAATTAAATTTATTTGACTTCTATGCTGCCCAATCCCAAGGGGACTCAGGGCTGTTTACTATAATAAGCCATTTCTTTAAAAACTAAAGAAAAATAAAGCAAATGAAAAGCTCTTCAGACATTAAGCTGGGAGATATAAAGGAAGGTTATATGCATTTCTTTTTTGCAAGTAGAGGGAAAAAACCAGGCTACCTGCTACCATCATTTGTAAATGAGGGAAAACTTTGTTAGGATATTTAATTTAGTAGCTGGAACAGTAAAGTGTACACTAGGCCAGAAGAGACAGTTGCAGTTGATTGATAGGAGAGTGCTGACTCCTGCGTGAGGCAATCTACACTATTATTGGCTGTTGTAGGTATGAAGGGGGCGTGTCCCTCCTTTCCCTCCTTTTTTCTTCAACATGTTGCTAATTTTACCTCATGAAATTCCTGTGTACCTAACTAATCTTATGTTCTTTCTTTTCTGTAGGACAAAAACTACTGAAAATTTGAACGTTAAAAACACATTTATATTTACACAAAAGACCAAAAGTTTGTGTCTGTGTTTCCGACGTCATCTGCACAATTCCATAACAAGCCTTACTACTTGGGGCCTCTTAGATGAAATACTCACAGGGACGGATGAAAGACTAATTTTAAAAATTACACAATTATTTATTTAACAATGATAAAATGTGTATAAAAATAGTTGAGGCTTTGATTGGACCACCCAAGTCACCATTTTGCCTTTTTTGGCCTTATCCCGTGGCCCTCTTGCCATGCTTCTGTCTGCAGCATGTTGAGGCCTAGCCTCTTCCACAACACTCGATCAGCCTGGTTTTAAAAGGAAGCAGATAAATAAGAAGCAACACATTGCTTAATTGAAAATATATATATAAAAAAAATGACGTGAGGGCTTTGGAAAAACTGCAAAGAAGAGCAACTAAGATGATTAAAGGCTTGGAGATTAAAACATATGAAGAACGATTGCAGGAATTATGGTTAGTCTAGGTGTGACATGATACCAGTGTTCCAGTATTTGAGGGGTTGCCACAAAGAAGAGGGGGTCAATTTATTTTCCAAAGTAGCAGAGGGCAAGGCAGGAAACAACAGATGGAAACTAATCGAGGAGAGAAGCAATCTGGAATTAAGGAGAAACTTCCTGACAGTGAACATAATTAACCAGTGGAACTGCTTGCCACCAGAAGTTGTGCGTGTTTCATCACTGGAGGTCTTTAAAAAGAGACTGGACAGTGATTTGTCTAAAGTGGTCTCCTGCTTGAGCAAGGGGTTGGATTAGAAGACCTGCAAGGTCCCTTCCAGCTCTATTCCGATTGATTGGTTGTGTTAAACTTTGAAAAATTTCAGATCGAAGCAAAGAGCAATTTTGAGCTGTTGCCAGTTGGAGCTTCACATGTCATAAAGCAGGGGTCCCCAATCCCCACGCTGTGGCCTTGAATCGTTCGGAACTGGGCTGTGGAAATGGTGGTCAAGTGCTTCCTCGCTTGTGCAAGAGGCAGCAATATGCATGCATGTGTGAATGCTCCATTTGGGTGAGGGGCACATGTGTGTCTGCTGCTCATGCAAATGGAGCTGTATGCGCATACTTTCACGTGGAACCATCCCTTCTCCCCTAAGCATAAAACTTATCAGGAAAGACTTAATGAACTCCATCTGTAGAGTCTGGAGGACAGAAGGGAAAGGGGGCACATGATCAAAACATTTAAATATGTTAAAGGGTTAAATAAGGTTCAGGAGACAAGTGTTTTTAATAGGAAAGTGAACACAAGAACAAGGGGGCACAATCTGAGGTTAGTTGGGGGGGAAGATTAAAAGTAACGTAAGAAAATAATATTTTACTGAAAGAGTAGTAGATGCTTGGAACAAACTTCCTGCAGAAGTGGTTGGTAAATCCACAGTAACTGAATTTAAACATGCCTGGGATAAACATATATCCATCCTAAGATAAAATACAAGAAATAGTATAAGGGCAAACTAGATGGACCATGAGGTCTTTTTCTGCCGTCAATCTTCTATGTTTCTATGTTTCCCCATTGGGTCACAAAGCTGGAAAGGTTGTGGAACTTTGTCACAAAGAACCAAGCGGACCCATTGATTGCTACAACTGACAGCTATACAGAAGCATGTGCCAAGGGGCATAGGTTATGCCTGAGTGTGCA
Organism: Erythrolamprus reginae; assembly: GCF_031021105.1. Classification (NCBI taxonomy): domain Eukaryota; kingdom Metazoa; phylum Chordata; class Lepidosauria; order Squamata; family Dipsadidae; genus Erythrolamprus; species Erythrolamprus reginae. The sequence goes on from NC_091963.1 coordinate 5,213,462, forward strand.
AAGGACGTCCCTACATGTGCAAGGGTGGGAGATGGCCAAATGCTCGCCCTTTTTGGTCATTCCTATTAAAGGATGAAATCATCGAAGCATGAAAACTGAGAGGCTGTGCCCAGTGTCTCTTTTGTGCACTTCTTAAAGACACACTTCTGGAGTGGGCTTCCCCACACTGAGGTCTCTATTTGCCTTGCAAACTATGCTTATCTCTCCAAAGTGTTCTGCTAGAGAAGATAAGAGACCATATATGAGCACAGACTGTTGCTTTGAATCTCTCCGATGGAGCAGTCTGTTAGAGAAGATAAGAGTCTGTCTATAGGTAGAGCCCCATGGTTGACCTGTTTCTGTATTTGAAGGAGACACTTGTTTGTGTTTGAAGGGGCCACTCCCAATTTTAATTTCTCTGAGGGTAACTCACACAGCAGGAGGAGGAGGAGGAGGAGGAGAAGGAGGAGGAGGAGGAGGAGGAGGAGGAGGAGGAAGAAGGGAGGAAGAACTGCAGGGGAGAAAGAGAGGAGGAGTGAGGGGAGAGGAGAAAGAGAAAAATGATAGAGGGCAGGGGAGAAGGATTCCACTTGTTTAATTTCTGCCTGTTTCCTCTCTGTTGCACAACTAAGCTGCCAGACTTACCTCTCAATTTTCATGCTTTGATGCCCAACCAGTTTCACGCTAGCAAATTCTGGGTTCTACAAGAGTGTACTTCCAAACACTTCAAATTCTACCTTTGGAGTCTATGGCAAAGCATTTGACTTCCTGGCTGAACAAGGAATGCAGGTTGCCGACATCTGGTGATAGCCGAGGAGAAACTCCTCGGCTATCACAAGATGAACAACTCATCTCACCATAAGGCAGTTGGAAACCTGGAGCCCCAATATTTAACATTTGCCGTGTCAAGAGATAAATGTTCGTCCTTTGCAGCTTATCTCCCAACACACGAACAAATATGTCTTTATGTCCTCATTACCAGCCCAATGCTCTGCCCTACTCTTATCTCTAGCTATAACAGTTGTCGTTTGCTTAACCCCCCAGCTGTTAAAAAGCGCCAACTTTGGCTGGAGGCAAAATGTTATGAACAGTTCTGAGAAAAGAATAAGTTTCTGAAAACCTCTCAAACGAAGAATTTGCTCTTTGGGGTTCCACGAAATTAATCTCTGATTGGCCCAAGAACATCACCAACCTCCTCAACTCGTTTGGAGCAGTGGGTGGCCAATTCATGCTTCCATCACCCATGAGGACTAGAATCTTTACAAATCAACCAGGGCAGAAACAGCAGAGAAGAAGAGCTTCCTAGCCCACTTACCTTGTTGAGTCCCAACAAGTTGCCAGTCAGATTGGATGTGATGCCAGAAAGAATGGCGGTGCCCACCACGGCACCCAAGCACTGCGCTACGATGTACATGATTGCCCGGAGGATGCTGATTTGGCAGCTGAGCAGAAGACCCAAAGTCACGGCTGGGTTCAAGTGGGCTCCGCTAATGTGACCCACGCTTTGGGCCATGGTGGCGATGGAGATGCCAAAAGCCAGGGAGACCTTCACGTTGTCTTGAATAGCAGTGACGGTCTCGTTGGCCGACACGGGGAATTGGAAACCCAAGGCTGTGCCAATGCTGATGAAGATGAAGAGGCTCATGGCCAAAAATTCGGCCACGACAGCTCTCCAGAATGCTTTCTTCTTTAATTCACTAGCCATGATGTTCTTCTTTCTCCGTCTTCTTCTTTTTCCTCTTTGCCCTTTTCTCCTTTCCTCTCTCCCCTTCTCTTAAGGTCCTCTTGTAGCCTCCTCAGCTGGCTTCCTGCTGCCTTAAAAACTGGGAAGTGAGAAAGGCAGGAGAAGACGAATTATTTATAGGGTTCTGGGTGGCCAGGAGGAGGGAAGGGTGTTGTACAATGAGAGGAAAGAACCTCAAGCTTGCTGCTCACTGTTAAACTGATGCAAAGCACCATCCGCTGCTTGCCAATTTTTTTCCCCTCCCTCCCTCCCTCTTCCCTTAGCTTCTCCCACCCACAAAACTTTTACTCCTTCACTTCTTCTCCTTGTGCAGACTGCATTCTTTGCGGCGGCTGCACCGTTCTCCCCTTTTGAATAATTCCTGATTAATAATAATTAACAATTCCTCATCATATTCAGGCTTTTTCCTCATCTTTCACATATGCAAATACAGACACTGGCCACAATTAAAGCCCTTTTTGACTTTCTTAACCAGAACTGCCCTTGTTGAATTTTCTGGAAATGTTTGCAAGTCTCCCTTGCAAGGACCATAAGGTTGTGGGGGGCAGGGGACCTTCCCTGCCCTTTAAATATTTTTTTTTTAATGCAGAGGTGTAATAATGGAAGAGAGTGGTTAGTCCTTCACTTTTGCAACCGTGAGGGAGATAGAATTATTCTCTGCTTGTGCTTTTTAGGAATTGTGATTTTTTTTAAAAAATTCTCTGCTGACAAATGGTCGTTAGGGAGCTGGTCCCAGAAAGGACACGTTTGCACAGTCTGGGAAACAGGAAAACGCAGCAGAAAAAAATATATATGATTTTTTTTTTCTCTTTCTGTTCAATGCCAGCAAAAGAAGTGGGAACTGCCCCTCACTTGAAAAGAGGCTCCTATCAACTTCAGATCCTTAGAGGCTGCTATAGAAACCCCAGCCCAGAAGCGCACCCAGGAATTTGGCTCACTCCGTTTAAACTTTTTGAGTTTTATCTCGGATTCCTTCAGTAGCTTTTCAAGCCCAACTTGGTGACAGCAGATCTAGACTTGGGGTAAATTTTATTTGTATCTGGCATTCCTTCTGGGTGAGTAGTCTCTATATGGGAGCTGAAATAGTTTTAACAGTCCTGCCTAAGCTGTGATCATATTCAGATTTAATGTTGAAGTTTAGAAGCTATCTTCAGAATTATCCATTTGGTACAGATCAAACTGAAACTACTTAGATACCACAATGTGAAATTCAGGCAAGCCAGAATAAAAAGGCTTACAGTAAATTTTATATCAACAATGAGAAGAACAATTAACCAGTGGAACAGCTTGCCCCCAGACGTTGTGGGTGCAAATTGTGGACCTGCCCAAGACCCCTTCCAACTCTATTACTCTATTTTCTATTATTTTTAAGTTATTCTGCACTGTAACAGCATTTGATATAGGGCTGGAAGCAATTTCAAGCCTGGAAGAAAGGGAAAAAAAGAACAAAATGAAAAACTTAAAGTAGTGTGTAGAGCTGTTTTCCATCACCAGGGACTATACAATTACAGGCCAGGTTTCTACATCAAAAGGGAAGGAAATTCTATAGATGGTACAGTAAGTGTCTATTTAGGAAAAAATGTACAAGACAGCTTCTAAATGTATTTATGGTCCAAGCCTCGTAAAACCATATAAGTAATATTTTAGAATGTGATATGCCCTTATATCTAGGAGCAATACAAAATATATTTCTCTCACACAACAACACTGCAAGGGAGGCCGGTCTGGAAGAGATGGATGGGGTATAAGTCAGCCTGTGAAGTTTCATGGCCCAGCAGGGACTAAATAGTCCTTGACTTATTACCAAATTTTTCATTGCTAAGCAAAACAGTTATTCATTGAGTTTTGCCTCATTTTACAAGCTTTCTTGCCAATGATCTTGTTCAGTGAATTACTCCAATTTGTTTGTTTGTTTGTTTGTTTGTGTATTTATTTATTTATTTATTCATTTATTTATTTATGATTTATTTTATTTTTTAGATTTGTATGCCGCCCCTCTCCGTAGACTCAGGGCGGCTAACAACAATAATAAAACAATATGAACAAATCTAATATTTAAGTTAATTTTTTTTTAAAGTTGTTAAGTTACTAACAATGTTGTTAAGTGAATCTGACTTCCCCAATGCCTTTGCTTGTCAGAAGGTCACAAAAGGGAGCTGTGAGACTGGGATGCTGAAACTGGCATAAAAGTGGAAGTGATGTGCCAGTGCCTGGAGGCTGTTGGGGTCTGGACGGGTGTCAACAGACTCAAACTCAACCCTGATAAGACGGAGTGGCTGTGGGTTTTTCCTCCCAAGGACAATTCCATCTGTCTGTCCATCACCCTTGGGGGGGGGGAATTATTGACCCTCTCAGAGAGGGTTCGCAACTTGGGCGTCCTCCTCGATCTACAGCTTACATTAGAGAACCATCGTTCAGCTGTGGCAAGGGGGGTGTTTGCCCAGGTTCGCCTGGTGCACCAGTTGCGGCCCTATTTGGACCGGAAGTCACTGCTCACAGTCACTCATGCCCTCATCACGTCGAGGTTTGACATCACCGGTTAGGTCCCACAGAGTTGGCCTTCTCCGGGTCCCGTCAACTAAACAATGTCGTATGGCGGGACCCAGGGGAAGAGCCTTCTCTGTGGCGGCCCCGACCCTCTGTAACCAGGTCCCTCCAGAGATAAGAATTGCCCCCACCCTCCTTGCCTTTCGTAAACTTCTTAAAACCCACCTCTGCTGCCAGGCATGGGGGAACTGAGACATCTCCCCTGGGCCTTTACAGTTTATGCATGGTATGTTTCTTTTTAATAAGGAGGTTTTAGTGATTTTTAATTATTAGATTTGTTATATATTGTACTGTTACTGTTGTGAGCCGCCCCGAGTCTACAGAGAGGGGCTGCATACAAATCTAATTAATAATAATAATAATAATAATAATAATAATAATAATAATAATAATAATAAAAGACAAGTCAGTTGCCAAGTGTCTGAATTTTGATCACGCGACCATGGAGATGATGCAATGGTGGCAAGTGTGAAAAATGGTCATCGGTGATTTTTTTTCCCGTGCCATTGTAACTTCAGTCACCAAATGAATGAGTGTAAGTCAAGGACTACCTGTAAACAAATTCTCTTATGGTTAGTTATCTCTCCTACATTCTTTGCAGAGCTTCTTCCCAAGCTAAATGCAATATACATTTTTCCCATTCCCTTTGCAGTAACAACAACCTTTTGAGGTAGTCTGAGCTCAAAGAGGGAGAATGATACAAGGACCAAACATACACACAGACATACCATGCATAACTTGTAATGGCCTAGGGGGAAGGAATATCTCAACTCCCCCATGCCTGGCGGTATAAATGAGTCTTGAGTAGTTTACGAAAGACAGGGATGGTGGGGGCAATTCTAATCTCCGGGGGGAGTTGGTTCCAGAGGGCCGGGGCGCCACAGAGAAGGCTCTTCCCCTGGGGCCCGCCAAACAACATTGTTTAGTCGATGGGACTCGGAGAAGGCCAACTCTTTGGGACCTTATCGGTCGCTTGGATTTGTGCGGTAGCAGGCGGTTCCGGAGGTAGTCTGGTCCAAAGCCATGTAGGGCTTTAAAGGTCATGACCAACACTTTGAATTGTGACTGGAAACTGATCGGCAGCCAATGCAAGCCACGGAGTGTTGAAGAAACATGGGCGAATCTTGGAAGTTTTGCAAGTTATGTGAGTTTTACCCAGTGATGGGCTCCTACAGGAACGGTCAGGAATGCAGTTCCGGCAGCAAAATTTGGAGCTCCACCCCAGAGCACCCAATTTGAACTGAAAGATGTTGAAACAAAATGCATAAGCCACACCCACAGTGTGGTAGTAAAAGTTTTGGTAGCCCATCACTGGTTTTACCCCGTTTTCAACCTCCCTTGCCAGAGTTGTTGTTGTTGTTAAGTTAATGACACACAAGTTAAATGAATCTGGCTTTCCTATTGGCTTCGCTTGTCAGAAAGTCACAAAAGGTGATCGAATGACCCTGGGACATAAAAATGAGCCAATTGCCAAGAATCCAAATTTTGATTACATGAATGCAACGAAAGTAGGCATCGGACCAGAATATCTCCGAGACCGCCTTCTGCTGCACGAATCCCAGTGACCGATTAGGTCCCACAGAGTTGGCCTTCTCCGGGTCCCATCAACTAAACAATGTCGGTTGGCGGGCCCCAGGGGAAGAGCCTTCTCTGTGGCGGCCCCGACTCTCTGGAACCAGCTCCCCCCAGAGATTGGAACTGCCCCTACCCTCCTTGCCTTTCGTAAACTCCTCAAAACCCACCTTTGTTGTCAGGCATGGGGGAATTGAGATATCTCCCCCCGGGCCTATATAATTTATGTATGGTATGTGTTCTGTCTGGGTTCCCCCAGACCTCAACACCAACTGGAAAAAACAGCCAGACACTCTGGTAAAAGCCAAAAGTATTTTATAACTGGAAAAAATAAGCACAGAGGAAAACCTGTTCTTCCCAACAGACAGGATATAATACGGTACAGCAGGGTCCTGATGTCCAGACAATACAGCAAGCTTCTTGCTGGCACCCCCCCCCCCCCCCAAGGTTTCAATAGTCAAAGGCACAAACCAGGATTCCAAGACGCCAAAGTTCACAGTCAGGTCCCACGACTCTCAAAGATAAAACTCCACAAGCCAGGAAGGGTGGGTCTGCCTTTTAGCCTTTCCCAAGAGCACCACACCCAAACCCAGCTGTTGCCACTTTAATGCTGAAAGTATTTAGCCAATTGATTCCGTCTCTGAGTAGCTCTTCGTTGTCGCAGATCAATTATGGCTTGTGCACTTTCCTCTAAGGAATCCAGGCTGCTTGCTGGGGAGAGCTCCCCCTGGTGGGACTCTGGCTGTCCTCCCTCTTCTTCAGCCTGGGATTCCTCCTCCTCGTCTGTCTGCACCTCCTGTTCCTCAGCCTCTCCCTCTGAGCTGGAAACCGACAGAAGGTCAGCCGTTCCCGGAGGGGCCTCAGACGGAACCACAACAGGTATGATTGTAGGTATGTCTGCTTAAAAATGGGGTTTTCTTAACTACTTTAAATTTTAAATTGTAAATTATTAGATTTGTTATGAATTGTTTTATTATGTTGTGAGCCGCCCCGAGTCTACGGAAAGGGGCGGCATACAAATCTAATAAATAGATAAATAAATAGTAGTCAAATTTTCAGTGCCTTTGTCATTAAATAAATGGTAGTAAATTGAGGACTAACTCCGGGGTGGGTTCTGGATCTTTTTTGCTGCCAGTTCACTCAGGATTGTGACAGGCACGCGTCCACAGCAATCAAAATATAGCTTTTGTGCATGCATAGAAGCAAAATACAAGATGGTGGCGCCCACAGAGACATCGACAACACTGGCTTTATAAAGTCACCGCCTTGCTATTGATGGTTCTAAAGAACTGGCAGGAACCTACCTCTGGACTACCCATATAGGAACTGTGAACTTCTGCCACGCATGAACCAAAATCTTTTCAAGCTGAATGAGAAGCTTTATTTTCCACCTAATAAAACGGAACCCGTAGACTCATGAGGATTAACGTTTAAGCACTTCTAATAAGCAGGAGATTTTTTTATTATCTGACCCTTGGCATTTTTTCTTGAAACCAGTGTAGGCAGGATGAAATATTCTGGACAATATTTTCTGAATTATTATTATCATTATTGCCAATATAAGCTGTTAGAAATCTTAGCATCAGTACAAGAATAACAATAATAATAATTTATTAGACTTGTATGCTGCCCCTCTCCGAAGACTCGGAGAAGCTCACAACAAAATACAAAGCACAAATCTAATATTAAAAACACACCATCCAATTAAACCATACATAAAATGAAACAGCTAAGGGTCAGTTATCTCCCCCAAGCCTAGCGGCATAGGTGGGTTTTCAGTAATTTGCGAAAAGCAAGGAGGGTGAGGCCAGTCCTAATCTCCAGGGGGAGTTGATTCCAGAGGGCTGGGGCTGCCACAGAGAAGGCTCTTCTCCTGGGGCCCGCCAGACAACATTGCTTGGTCGACGGAACCCAGAGAAGGCCAACTCTGTGGGACCTAACCAGTCGCTGGGATTCATGTGGCAGAAGGCAGTCCTGATGCCATGTAGGGTTTTATAGGTCATAACCAACACTTTGAATTGTGACCGGAAACTGATTGGCAGCCAGTGTAGGCCGCGGAGTGTTGATGAGACATGGGCATATCTAGGAAAGTCCATGATAGCTCTAGCGGCCGCATTTTGCACAATCTGAAGTTTCTGAACACTTTTCAAAGGTAGCCCCATGTAGAGAGCATTACAATAGTCGAATCTCGAGGTGATGAAGGCATGAGTGACCGTGAGCAGTGACTTCCTGTCCAAATAGGGCTGCAACTGGTGCACCAGGCGAACCTTGGCAAACGCCCCCCTCGCCACAGCTGAAAGATGGTTCTCTAATGTAAGCTGTGGATGGAGGAGGACGCCCAATTTGTGGACCCTCTAAGAGGGGGGTCAATAACTCCCCCAGGGTAATGGACAGACAGATGGAATTGTCCTTGGGAGGCAAAACCCACAGCCACTCCATCTTGTCAGGGTTGAGTTTGAACCTGTTGTCACCCATCCAGACCCCAACAGCCTCCAGGCACCGACACATCACTTCCACCGCTTCACTGACTGGACATGGGGTGGAGATGTAAAGCTGGGTATCATCCGCGTACTGATGATACCTCACCCCATGCCCTTGGATGATCTCACCCAGCGGTTTCATGTAGATATTAAATAGCAGGGGGTAGAGGATCGACCCCTGAGGCACCCCACAAGGGAGAGACCTCGGGGTCAACCTCTGACCCCCCACTAACACCGACTGCGACCGACCAGAGAGGTAGGAGGAGAACCACTGTATGTGTGTATCTGTGTGTGTGGGAAATAGGATGAAGCAGTATTATGTATGTTTGCCACCTTAAGTTACTTATAATAAAGTAATAAAGAAGGGAAAATGAAAATGAGTGAGTGAATGATTGGGATGTTTGGATGGATGGATGGAAAGAGGGACAAAGTCCCAGAGTATTTGCATCTCTGTTTCTTCTTCTAATATCTTTTTATACATCATTTATCTACAGCCAATATTTCTCAATTTCTGCAACTTTAAGATCCACCGATTCCCTGAATTCTCCAGCTGGAAGTGGAAGTCCATTCACCTTAAAAGCATGCTGGGTAGGGAATTCTGGGAGTTGAAGTCCACAACCTTAAGGTTGTCAAGGGTGAGAAATAACAGGACTAACAGAACAGTCGAGATGGAAGGGGCTGTTGTGGCCCACCAGTGGCCTGTGCATCTGATAGCGGATCCTGCTCAGGAGACCAATGTGGTGGTGCGCCAGTGGACTGTACCCGAGTCGGACATGAGGAGACTGATGAGGACTCTGTGCCAGAGGCAGAGGTGCAGCCAGGGCCTTTGGAACCTCCACCAACTTAGAGCAGTAATGAAGGAGAAGAGGCTTCTCCTCTTCTTGATGCCAGAGCCTGCAGAGCTGCCAAGAGAAAGGAAAGGTCTTCTCAAGAGTAAGACTGGATTTAAAAAAACATAACACAATACAGTTTGTATGCACTTACGTACTTCAAGCAACACTACTAATAAAGAATCTTAGCAGTGAATATGTGCAATCTACAAGCAGTCTCTTTTGGCAAGCAACCAGCTATTAATTAATCTTAATAGCTGGTATCAATTTAAAGAGGCCACCTGTGGTTGGGTGGGGCTGCTGTAATTAGTGCTACAGATAAAAGTGCAGCCTGGTGTTTTAGCCTCATGGCAGTTTATCTGATTCATTGTTTCATCAAGATCGTGGTTTGTGTGCTGTTCAAGATTGTGTGTGGACTCTCTGGACTTTAGAATTGGACTCAATTTCCCAGTTATTGGGTGAGCAATTGGATTGCATTTAACCTGTGCCTTGTGTGTACCAGAAAATCCCTTTGACATTTAAAAAGGGAGCTGTTTCTGTTTTTCTGTTTATAAAGTCTTTTGGGTTTTCCTTTTATCGTGTGGTGTGTGTCTTCCTGGACAAATTACCCTGCAATTACGGGCGGTTGAGACACGCTGGCAGAACAACTATCACCTGTGGATTGGTCCAAATTCAGCCAGTGGTCATACCTAAGGTGACACTAGAACTCACCATTTCCTAGTGATGTGCCCAAAGTCATTCAGCTGGCTTTCATGCCTTAAGGCGAGGCTAGAATTCACTGTCTCCCAGATTCTAGACTGATGCCTTGGCCAAACTGGCTTTCATTTTATTTTTCACTGCTTATTTTAACCCACACTTTTTTTAAAAAAAAAGTTTGGAATTGCTTACATATCACCAGGGAGACAGGCTTTAAGTATACATCTAACCCCCAAGGCATAGTTCCCTCTAAGCTGAGCAGTGAGCAATCGCTCACTTAAAAATCATCATCAACTCAGAGTTTTCCAAACCTGCCCAGAAGCCGAGAGGGAAGGAGAGAGAGAGGAAGAGAGGAAGAGAGAGAAACAGATAGAAAAAAGGGAGGAAGGAAAAGAGAAAGAGAAAGAATGGGAGTAAGGAAGAGAGAAAGAAAATCAAAATCTAGTTTGACACTAGCTCAACTATTTAAGTGGCATTTTGATATTGATAGAGTTGCCCTATTATGAGCTCACTGTTATAGACACACAGTACAGTATTTTATTTTGAAATTCTCTGAGGCAAAACAGGGTGGGTTTTTTGTTTGTTTGTTTGTTTGTTTGTTTGTTTGTTTATTTATTTATTTATTTATTATTTCTGTGCTGCCCAGTCCCGAAGGGACTGCCGCTCAGACACTATACTTTTCCGCCCACCCCAAAAAAAATTAGAGGGAACACTGCCCCAAGGCAATCCTTTTTCTGTTTCTCAGGCAGAATGTTTTAGAGAGCAGAAGGCAGTTACTCAGGAAGCATCTGGCTTAAATACTGATTTCATTGCTAACGATGGCCACACTTTATTCCAAGGCAGTGCCATGATTTCATAGGTTAAATCATCCTGCCTTATACTCTTTTAGATAGTAATGCCAGTCACGTCAAGACTTGGATGGAGCCTATAAGTGATGCTAATAAAATAAATTAATTAATAGACCAACCAAGCCAGAGAAAAATTGGCTTGACACTTAATAGATGGAATGGAGTGGAATGGAGTGGAGTGGAACAGAATAGAATAGAATAGAATAGAATAATGTGAGGAGAAGAGAGAGGAGAGGACAGGGCAGAGGAGGTGAGAGAAAATTATTTATTGACTAAGTATGATTGGACACATAGGAATTTGTCTCTGGTGCAGAAGCTCTCGATATACATACAAGCCACAAACTGTTAAATCATAAATCATATGATTTATAAGATAAGCCAATTTCTCGGAGGTTGCAAAGTTGAAAATCCTGTTAACAACTTCTCTTTTTAAAATATCTTTTTGCATGTATGAAAATTGAGGGCAGTGATTATCTTGATAAGTATGTTGTTGTGGTTTTTTGATCCGAGATATTTTTAAAAACCTTTTTGTGTGTGTGGTTTAGTTTATTGTTTTCAAGCATAGACACAAAGCCCATTCAAATTTAATTCCTTTTGTTCAGGATGTTTGAAAAATAGATGTATATCCTGTGAGTTCCCGTTATATCTGCTGGTTGTAGAACAAAACAAAAATACACCCAAGGCCATTGGATATACTCTAAATTTGAAAAGTTGAAACATCTGAGTGGGGTCCAGAGGGATGAGGTCAAAAAAGTCAAAATGGCCTTCACATCCAAGTCATTAAATCTCTACCCCTGGACTCCCACCCAGAATCTGTCAGGAATTGGGTGGCCTATAAATTTATAAATTCAATTAAATTTCTAGGTATGGTGTAAATATATATATATATATATATGCTGTCTATCTCGTTGCCTAAAGTGACTCTGTTTATGGTGGTCATTTTGACTTCTTCAACGATAGCTCACAGTAACCATTTGAAGTTACAACAAAGCTGAAAAAAGTGATGCAGGACCGGTTTTCACACTTATGACCAAGGTCACGTGATCAAAATTTGGATGCACAATTTGGATCATATTTATGACTATTGCAGTGTCCCTGGCTCATGTGATCCACCTTTTGCGACCTTCCAAAAAGGAAAGTCAATGGGGAAACTCACATAACAACTACCCTGCTTTGTGACATAAATTTTGGTCTCCATTTGGGTTGTAAGTCGAGGACTACCTCTACAGTGCTGCTAAAAAGAAATGAGTTACAGCCATTGTAGCGTTGCTTGGTCACATGATCAAACTTTGGCAACCGGCATGATCCCCATTTTAAATTCCCCAACTAGCCTTTGACAAGCAAAGTCTCTTTCTTTACAAAGTCAATGGCAGAAGCCTAATTCATTTAATGACCACATGATCCACTTAACAATGGACAGCAAATGGCCTAGAATCACCTTCTGGACAGATGAGCAGCGTATAAATTTTAACAAATATATAAATAAACAATTCACAAGTGCAGCAATTCACTTAACAACAATGGTCCATTAAAGCTCATAAGATCGAGTGAGACAGATTTAACAACTGCCATGCTTAGCACTGGAAATTCAGGTTGCAATTGTTGTCACCCATCAAAGACTATCTGTGTTAAAAGAATAAAACAGTAAAAACATCCGCCGAATAAATACATTTATTTTGATGCTGAGGTTCAGTGATGGATTGCTGCTCCCACGGGCAGAAGTCCATCTTAAGTATTCTTAAGTATTCAAATTGTGCTTCCTTCTCTGGTACCATAGTATGATCCTTAATTACTTTTAAAATAGGAAATAATTAAATAGTATGTTTTACCCATAAACGCTTTAATCATTTTAATAATTATCTAGAACCGAACTTTTATAGCAATTTTTTTTAAATGAGCTATTTGCCTAATCTGCTGAACCTTGTGGGTTCAGTTAAAAACCTTAAAATGTTACTGTGCTTCTCAACAAATAATGCTGTTTGTCATTTGTTCTTTTGGGGGCTATAATGTGACTTCATCAACTGAAATACACACCTATTTGAAAACTTATCTTAGTCGGTAAGCCATTCCCACCCAGTCACATGACCTTTAAGCCATCCCCAGTCACATGATTGTCAAGCCACTCCTACCTGGATACATGGCCGGCAAGCCACTCCTACCCAGTCATATGACCATCAAGCCACACCCACACAATAAGCGATGCCCACAGTGTGCTAGTAAATTTTTTTGCAGCCCTTCACTGCTGAGGTTGGTTTTTGTACTTATGATCATCAGTTTTATAGGATAACTGAATAATATACAGTGGTACCTCTTCTTATGAACTTAATTTGTTCCGTGACCAGGTTCGTAAGTAGAAAAGTTCGTAAGAAGAAGCAATTTTTCCCATAGGAATCAATGTAAAAGCAAATAACGCGTGCAACCCCATCCCCAAAGTCACCCCTTTCGCCTTGCACTTCTGGGAATCCCCACCTCCGGACTTCCATTGCCAGCCAAAGTGCCCGTTCTTGCATTGCTGGGATTCCCCTGAGGCTCCCCTCGCTGGGATTCAAAGCCGGCAAAAATGAAGGGAATCCCAGCGAGGGGAGCCTCAGGGGAATCCCAGCAATGCAAGAACGGGTGCTTCGGTTGGCAACGGAAGTCCGGAGGTGGGAATTCCCAGCGAGGGAAGACTCAGGGGAATCCCAGTTCTTCGGCTGGCAACGGAAGTCTAGAGGCGGGGCATCCCAGCGGCGGCAGCTCAGGTTTGTAAGGTGAAAATAGTTCGGAAGAAGAGGCAAAAAAATCTTAAACACCAGGTTCATATCTCGAAAAGTTTGTTAGTAGAGGCGTTCGTAAGAATAGGTACAACTGTACTTGGAAGGGAGCTAGAATAAAATAGGATGGGATGGGACGGAACAGAACAGAAGAGTTAGAAAAAACTTTGGAGGTCTTTTAGTCCAACCCACTGCTGAGGCAAGATATATTATATTATTTCAGATAAATGGCTATGCAATCTCTTCTTAAAATCCTCGGTCATGGAGCACCCACAACTTAGAAACATAGAAACATAGAAGACTGACGGCAGAAAAAGACCTCAAGGTCCATCTAGTCTGCCCTTATACTATTTCCTGTATTTTATCTTACAATGAATATATGTTTATCCCAAGCATGTTTAAATTCAGTTACTGTGGATTTACCAACCACGTCTGCTGGAAGTTTGTTCCAAGGATCTACTACTCTTTCAGGGAAATAATATTTTCTCACGTTGCTTTTGAACTTTCCCCCAACTAACTTCTGGAGGCAAATCGTTCCACTCGTTAATTTTCCTGACTTTCAGAAAGTTTCTCCTTATGGAATTAATGGAATTAATTAACCAGCCTGGAATGGCTGCTTCTCTCTCTTTGATTAGTTTCCCATCCGTTGCTTCTTCTGTCTTCAGGGGCTCTGGAAAATAACTTGACGCCCCCCTTCTCTTCTTCGTTGCAGCCCCTCAAATATTGGAAGACTGCTATGGGGCCACACCTCCTAATGCTCTTTTTCATTAAGCTACATTTCATTAAAGTCGATTTTCTTTACTTTTAATCACTGTGTGCCTCAATTTTCATTAATAAAAATGTGCAGATGGTGTGCATTATGGCTATCAGGGTAATAATGTTGCAGCATCAGGATGTGATAGAAACATAGAAACATAGAAGTCTGACGGCAGAAAAAGACCTCATGGTCCATCTAGTTTGCCCTTATACTATTTTCTGTATTTTATCTTAGGATGGATCTATGTTTATCCCAGGCATGTTTAAATTCAGTTACTGTGGATTTATCTACCACGTCTGCTGGAAGTTTGTTCCAAGGATCTACTACTCTTTCAGTAAAATAATATTTTCTCATGTTGCTTTTGGTCTTTCCCCCAACTAACTTCAGATTGTGTCCCCTTGTTCTTGTGTTCACTTTCCTATTAAAAACACTTCCCTCCTGGACCTTATTTAACCCTTTAATATATTTAAATGTTTTGATCATGTCCCCCCTTTTCCTTCTGTCCTCCAGACTATACAGATTGAGTTCATGAAGTCTTTCCTGATACGTTTTATGCTTAAGACCTTCCACCATTCTTGTAGCCCGTGATCGTTAAAGGAACAGTATTCCAAGATTATGATGGGCGAGGCTAAACTGCAGTTAAGACTTAAACAATGTTTTAATCCCCCTTAACACATTCCAAAATATATAGGCAGCTGTTTGCTTTACAAACCCCGGCCAAAGGTTTCAATATGTATTGCATGAAATTTTATTTCGTATTGCTATATTTACTGCATTCTTCAGACCATAAGACACAATCCTCCCCACTCAAAAAAAGTGGGTTAAAATGTCTCTGTGTCTTATGGACAAAATACAACCCTGTTCTTGGCCTCCCAAACCTCTCCCCATCCCTGTACATCCAGTTTTTGACAAAAATGGGCCCATTTTTGGCAAAAATGAGATGCGTGCAGGGTTTGGGGGGCCTGCAGAGGTCTCCTGGGTGCTGAGGAGGCCAAAAATGGGATGCACAAACACTTTGGGAGGCCTGCAGAGGGCTCCTGAATGCTAGGGAGGGCAAAAACTGGTCACACAAAGGCCAAAAACTATTTTATTACTTGTTTTCCTCTTCGAAATCTAGGTGCATCTTATACTCTGGTGCATCTTATAGCCCAGAAAATACGGTATTTCATGACAGGGTAATGTAATTTTTTTGTTTGTTTGCAGTCACCTCTGGGTAAACGATACATTCAATCCTTAACTTATAAAAATTCATTTAAAAGTTACAGCGGCAATTTAAAAAATGATGGTTTTTCAGTTGCAACCTTTGCAGCATCCCCATGATTACATCACCCAAACTCAGACGGTTGGCAAATGTTTCATATTTATGACGTTGCTGTGTCCCAGAGTTGTGTGATCTCCTTTTGCCACTTTCGGACAAGCAAAGTCAGTGGGGAAGACTAGCAGTGAGCTATGAGCAGGAATGCTAAATTGTGCTCGCCACCCCGGCTCGTAAGTTCTTGCGGGACCAGCACGATTTTATTGCTGCACCTGTGGAGGAAGCAAAATTGCACACGGAGCCATAGGTGCGCCCATGTTTCAGCATGCGCAGATGCAAAAAATCCTCATTGAAATACAGGCACACTTGTGGTTCCGTGTGCAATTTTGCTTCTTCCGCAGGTGCAGCAGCAATATCGTGCTGGTCCCACAAAAACTTATGAGCCGTAGCGGTGAGCGCAATTTAGCGTTCCGGCTCGTAGGAAGACCGATTCATTTTTTTAAAAGTTAACTTATCAACCGCAGTGTGTCATTTAACAACTGTAGCAAAACCAATGTCTTGCTTAACAACATAATTTTTTGGGAGGGGGGGTCAATTGTGGTTCTAAGTTGAGGACTGCCTGTATAGAAAGAAACCGATCAATTGCCTTCTGTTAAAGAGGTTTGATAGATTTAATCGCACACACAACCACTGCGGAAAAGGAGTTTGAACAGTTGGAATTTATATTTGATAGTCCCAAAATATCAGAGACTTAATTGCACCCATCCACTTCCATATAAAGATATTTAGTTCTGAGGCTGGGATTTTCTTGAACACAAAACCATCTGTGAGTACTGAGAATATTTTTTTAAAGGAGGGGGGAGCATAATAACACAAACTTCCTTTTCTCTAATTATAGTTATTAATCTCTCTACCTTAGCTTGGTTTCATGGTTATGTTCTCCAATCATTGAGAATGCAAAAAAAAAAAGACAATTTGAAGACGAGAAGTGTTGAACGATCAAGCAAAGAGAGTTCCAGATTTCAATCACAACGAGAATAGAGCTGGAAGAGGGTTTTTGGAGGTCTTCTAGTCTAACTTTCTGCTCAAGCAGGAGACCTTATACTTTTTCAGACATATGATTGTCCAATCTCTTCTTAAAAACGCCAGTGATGAAACACATATAATTCTGGAGAAAACCTTACTTTTTTCATCAATGAATTTTATTTTGTTAGATAGGGTCCTGTATTCAAGTCTGTCAATATTCAATTGTGGGGTGAAGAATAAACTCTCTGCTGCCAATCTTAGATGGGTTATTTGAACAATCGATATAGGGAAGATGGTAGCCAAGGGGTGATCAAGGATATAGATTTTTGGAATTCATGGGCCATTAAAGGTTAAACAGCTTCCCAATGAAGTTACAAAGCAACCTTCTTTCTTTTACTAATGTCTCTTCACATTTAATGGAAATATTATATTGAAAAAGAGAGATTAGTTGAGAAGATCTCATTACATTCTGAAAGGTAAAACACATAAGAGGATTAAGGATTTTTTAAAATTATCTCCATCGGTTGCTTTTTAGATTTTTGCAAGAAAAAAGCCCCTTAAAAATTAAATGTTGCTGAATACAGAAAAGATGGACCACTCGAGCTCTTGATAGCTGCACTTTGCCTTTTCCTACACCTTTATTTCTATTCACTTATCCAAAATATTTCGGAGGATAATTTCTATTTATGAGAATATAACTTTTAGCAAGATATGGGGCTTGGGGCTTAAATGCATAAATCCTTCAAGTCAAGATGGATTTGGGGTCAGTTTTCTAGCTAGTACAGTATAATAGAATAGGGTAAGGTAGGGTAGAATGGAATAGAATGGAAAGAACAGAATAGAATAATAAAGGTGGGGGTCTTCTAGTGCAGCCCTCTGCTTAAGCAGGAGAACATGTACCATTTCCATCCAGTCTCTTCTTAAAAGTCTCCAGTGATGAACCACCCAGAAGGTCTGAAGACAAGCTGCCCCGTTGGTTAATTGTCCTCAGGGTTAGAAAGGGCTAGAATGTTTCTCCTTAATTCCAGGTTGTTTCTCTCTTTGATCTGTTTCCAACCATTAGTATTTCCCATCTTGCCCTCAGCTGCTTTGGAGAATAATTTGACCCTGTCTTCTTTGTGGCAGCCCCTCAAATACTGATATACTGCTGTCATGTCACCCCTAATTCTTCTTTTCTTTAGACTAGCCCAACCCAAAACCTGCAGTCCTTCTTCATATGGTTTAGTCTCCTGGCCTTGACCTTAATTGATCTTCTCTGAACTTATCCCAAAGTATCAACAGTACTCAAGGTGTGGTTTTACTTGGGTTTTGTAAAGTGGCGCTAATACTTTTTTGAACTTGATTCTATGCCTCTGTTTATACAACCCTGGATTGTATTAGCTCTTTTGGCTGCCGCTGCACATCGATGGCTCATATAATTTGGTTTTTCCTTTTTGGAATGTCCTAGATGTTCCCGAGGCTTGTTTGTTTCCTTGGAGACATTTCATGACCGTGCTAGGTAACATAATCAGTGCTAGGAGGGTTTAGAGAAAGTAGTAGTAGTAGTAGTAGTAGTGGGAGGAGGAGGAGGAGGAGGAGGAGGAGGAGGAGGAGAACAATTGTGCAGTCCTTGAGGCTTATTGAGATTGGTTGAGGTCATGACCCAATTAGGTAACAACATCAGGGCTAGAAGTGAATGGGGTTTGCTCTTTTTTTTCTGTACAAGTGGCTAGCCCTGTGAGTGTTGATGACAACTTCCTTGGTAGTTCCTTGATTAGACTGCAATTTACTATTAGCTTGTTTGTCATTTCTTGTTTGCAGATAAGCAGAGATTAACAGCAAGATTAACATTAGAGCAACAGTCAAAAAAAAGAAACAATATTCTATCCCACTCCCACCCACCCAAACTCAGGCAACACCAAGGACCCCACAGTTCAACTCAGAGCTACAAATGTTCCCTTCGATCCATTTCATCTTACTGCAGTGTGTGTTTTAATATTTCACTCTTTGGTTAATAAACCTGGATCTGCTCTGGTCTCCACTCAAACACTAAGCAAACAGATAACCGAATAACAGAATTGGAAGGGGCCTTGGAGATCTTCTAGTCTAACCCTCTACCCAAGCAGGAGACCCTCTACTGTTTCCAACAAATGGATGTCTAATCTCTCCTTAAAAACCTCCAGTGTTGGAGCACCCACAACTTCTGCAGGTACCTTACACCCCCCAAAAAAAGGAAGGAAGTGTTGATCTATCTTAATTTGGGGATAGAATTTGAGGCAAGTCACTTCTGGCTGCCTGATAGCTTCACATACTATCGGTTTTAATTTGCTTCAGTTTGCTTTTTGCAACAAGTTGCTTTAATGCTATAAATCTTTTCCAGAAATATCACTGTTTTTCCATTAGGAGAAAATGAACAATTTCTCCAGTGGTTTGTAAGTGGGTGGTGTTGGGGTTTTTTTTCACTTTTTTCCCTTTTTTTTTTGTACACATATGTTTTTCATTTGTGTAAAGGCAAGGAAAAGCAAGTCTATAATCTACCGCCTGTGAAATCAAACACCATTTTCTAAAATATGTACATTGTAAGCTAGGACTTCAGGCAAATTCAGAACATTTTAAACAAAACTTGCCTTGAACTCTTCATTTTTTACGATTCAGACTTTTATTGAGCAAAAAAAGAAATCAATGCTAATAAGCATTTTTAAAATTCTGCAATGTCTTTTATAAGACGATGTTTAGAAATACATAAAGGAAGTCCTTGGCTTACAACCACAACTGGAGTTTAGGTTGCTAAGCAAGGAAGTTGTTAAATGACTTAAATATTAAATAATAAGACAGGTTAGCCCAGTGATGGCAAACTTTTTTTGTCTCGGGTTCCAAAGGGTGGATGAGCACATGTTAGCGTGCACGTCTGTGCCCACAACAACCCAAGCATACACACACCCCGTGCTCCCCTCACTCTGCGCATGTATACATGCCTCATTGATGTCTCTGGACTTCCAGTAGGCCCTTTGAGGTGTTTTTTGCTGTCCACAGACTTAAAAAGGGGAAATGCCAAATTGGAGTGGACAGGGTAGAGTTCAATTCAATTCAATTTATTAGATTTGTATGCCGCCCCTCTCCGAAGACTCCTACGGTACATGATTGACAGCCCTTGGATTCACCCCACAAATTCAGAAATTTATTGATTTAAAAAAACTGTTCTTGTGTCTAAAAGAACCTATCATCTAGAACTCTATTCTACCACTCCATCTAACATAAAGATCTAACAGTAGGATAGAAACTTCTACTTTATTTATTTATTTATTCATTCATTCATTCATTCATTCATTCATTTCGTCATACAAATATAGTATTGTATTGTAGTATGTTTAACATAATATAAGTATAAAGTAGAGATAGAAAAGATTAAAAAAGACATTTAGACAGGAACGGTAGGCACAAAGGTGCACTTATGCATTACGATGTTGAAACTATACACAGGTGACTCATTACTAGATAAGAACAACAGGATAAAACTTCAGTTTTCGAAATTGAACTTCTTCCTATATAAATCAATGACCACAAAAATACCAGTAATTAACAGAAATGTAACAAGTCTATAAAGGCTGTGAGACACGATAGTCAACAAAGAGGTTGACTTGTCTCCTTCTCTTTTTCTTTCTTCTTTCCTTTTTCTTTTCTCTTTCTTCTCTTTCCTCCTCTCCTCTTTAATTCTTCTTCTTCACCTTTTCCCTTTTTGTTTTATTAATGTGTTGTACTGCTCTCTCCTCTTCATTCAAATAAGACATCAACTACCTATTACGATAGAGGTTGAATGCAAAAGCCATATATTTGTACATTTTTTTATATCCCCCATGCTCAAACTCTTATTTTGTGATTTGTACATAAATGTTGTGGTGTTCACAACGTCCGCTGGTAGGTTGTTCCACTGGTTGATCGTTCTGACAGTCAGGAAGTTCTTCCTTATTTCCAGGTTTATTTATTTATTTATTTATTGGATTTGTATGCCGCCCCTCTCCGTAGACTCGGGGTGGCTAACAACAGTAAAAAAAAACCAGCATGTAAATCCAATACTAAAACAACTAAAAAACCCTATTGTAAAACCAAACATCCATACATACAAACATACCATACATGAATTGTAAAGGCCTAGGGGGAAAGAATATCTCAGTTCCCCCATACCTGATGGCAGAGGTGGGTTTTAAGGAGCTTACGAAAGGCAAGGAGGTTGAATCTCTCCTTGGTCAGCTTCCAGCCGTTGTTCCTCGTCTGGCCCTCCATGCCCTGGAGAATAGAGTGATCCCCTCCTCTCTGTGGCAACCCCTCGTATACCTGTAGACTGCTATCATGTCCGCTCTGGCCCTCCTTTTCTCTAGGCTATCCATGCCCAGTTCCCACAGTCTCTCTCCATAAGTCTTGGTTTCTAGACCCCTGATCATTTTGGTTGCTCTTTTCTGCACCTCCTCCAGAGTTTCAATGTCTTTTTTGAAGTGTGGTGTCCAGAACTGAACACAGTACTCCAGATGTGGTCTGACCAGGGCATAGTAGAGTGGTATTATGAGTGCTGCACATTTTTTCTACTCTGTTCCCCAATGACGGGTGTTAAGATCTGCAAATCGCTTCTGGTGACATCTGTCTTTTATTAAATGGGATGTGGCTGGCGAAAGGTTTGTTCCTTCAAGTGAGTCATCGTTTTGAGTAACTCAAGAGGCTCTTCTTGCGTTTAAGGACCGAAGTGAAGCCCTCCTCAAAGGATCGGAAGGCTGGAGAAATTCCACGGAAGCTGTAATGTGTACTTTGGGTTGAATTCAATGGGCATGTCCTCATTAGCCATCAGAAAGAATGCAGCGGCCTTTGGGAAGAGACGCCTGACCAACTAACTATCCTGGAATGAACTAATGAAATACGATTTGTAGTACTATTTGTACTACAAAGAACCACAGAGAGCCACTACTTTTATTGAGAAGGAGAGTGGGGAAATTTTGGACCACAGTCTCCAGGTTTGTGCAAGATGGCCTTGGAGCTACAGGTAGTAGAGTAGGAATGCACAAAAGCGATCTCCATTTTGGCTTCATGATGAGCTGGATTGAAAATTAGAGCCATGCTTAACCAATGGAGAGAAAATATTCGTAGCACAAGGTTGAATTGTGGAATTCTTGGTGCACTCTGAGCTTGGTGGTTTTCATGCGGACATTTTGTGACCCAACTACATAACAACATCAGTGTTAGAAGGGAGGGGGTTTGTGGAGAGGAAGAGGAGGAGGAAGAAGAAGAAAAGGAGGAGGAGGAGGAGAAAGAAGAGGAAGAAGTAGAAGAAGCAGAGGAGGAGGAAGTAGAAGAAGAAGAGGAGGAGGAGGAGGAGGTGGAAGAGGAAGAGGAGGAGGAAGAAAAGAAGGAAGAAGAGGAAGAAGAAGAGGAGGAGGAGGAGGAGGAAGAAGAGGAGGAGAAGTAGGAGAAAGGAGAGGAAGAGGTAGAAGAAGAGGAGGAGGAGGAGGAAGAAGAAGAGGAAGAAGACGAAGAAGAAGAAGACGAAGAAGAAGAAGAAGAAGAAGAAGAAGAAGAAGAAGAAGAAGAAGAAGAAGAAGAAGAAGAAGATTATGATTATTATGATTGTGGAGTACTTGGTGCTTTCTGAGCTTGGTTGTTTTCACACAGACATTTCATAACCCAACTAGGTAACATTGTCAGTGCTAGAAGGAGGGGGGTTTATGAGGAAGAGGAAGAGGAGGAGAATGACAACTATCTGGTTCTTGGCCCTCTCTGAGCTTGATGGTTTTCTTGCAGATGTTTCATGGCCCAACTAGGGAACATTATGAGGCTAGAATGTAGTGGGGATTACAGAGAGGAGGAAGGGGGATGAGGAGGTGGGAGGAGGCTGGAGCACGCATTGCTACCACCACATAAATTAAAAGGAGGCAGAGCTTCAATTATGTGGTTATCATCATCTGTTCACTTGTTTGAAGTGGAAATGATGGAAATATACATTATCTGTCCCAGATTTCTTTTTTGTTTACTTGCGAGATAAGAAAGTACCACAAAAATAGTTGTGTGCCTGGAACTTCAATCACTAGTGGCAGTAAGGGCCCCAGATTTTCTAGAAAGTCCTGTAACCCCTTCTCTTGTGCGACACCCTTGGAATTTCATTTTAAGTGACCCATAAAAGTCCAACCACCAGTTTAAACATATGGGAATGGTTAAAACGCTCATCCTTTTAGATTATTAATGTGATCCTTTTTTCATTCTGTTCTGCTCTACCTCTTTTTATTCCCCTCATTTTCCTTCCCTCCTATCCCTTTCCTCTCTCCCAATTCTCTTTCTCTTATTTTTTTTCTTCTACCTTTCCTTCTTTTGCTCATTCTTTCTCCTCCTTCTCTTTTTTCCTCCTTCTGCCTCCTTTCTTCCTCCTTCTCTTCTCCCTCCACCATGTCTTCGCTTTTTCCGCCTGGCCTTCAAATTTTCCTTCTCAATTCACCTCTTCCTTCTGATGTTCATTTTCCTTTTTTCCCCCTTCCATTTCGTTCTCCTCCCCATTTTTTCCTTTCTTTTTTCCCTCTTCTCCTCCTCTCCTTCTCTTCTCACTTTCAGTCCCTTTCCAAAATAAAGGTTTTGGTAATCTTTACACACATACAAGGAAGTCATACACACCTACAAGGACATCAATATTACAACCATTATTTAGGCCAAAATTTGTATTGCTAAGTGAGACAGTTTTGCCCCATTTCATAACTTTTCTTACCACTATTTCTAAATGAACCATGACAATTGTTAAGTTAGTAACTTTAGAAACATTTCACCAATTATAAATATGTGTCAGTTACCAACCATCTAAATTTTGATCACTTAACATCTAAGGCTCATAGGTGTAAAAAATGCTCATAAATCACTTTTTCCCCCCAATGCCATTGTAACTTTGAACAATCACTAAATGAACTGTTTGTAGGTGGAGGATACCCATACTTACTTACTTACTTACTTACTTACTTACTTACTTACTTACTTACTTACTTACTTACTTACTTATTGAATTTGTATGCCACCCCTCTCCGTAGACTCGGGGCGGCTAACAACAATGATAAAAACAACATGTAACAATCCAATCCAATACTAAAATACTGTAACTAAAAAAAACCCTTATTATAAAAACCAAACATACATACAGACATACCATGCATAAATTGTAAAGGCCTAGGGGGAAAGAGTATCTCAGTTCCCCCATGCCTGATGGCAGAGGTGGGTTTTAAGAAGCTTGTGAAAGGCGAGGAGGGTGGGGGCAATTCTAATCTCTGGGGGAAGTTGGTTCCAAAGGGCCGGGGCCGCCACAGAGAAGGCTCTTCCCCTGGGTCCTGCCAAACAACATTGTTTAGTTGACAGGACCCGGAGAAGGCCCACTCTGTGGGACCTAACTGGTTGCTGGGATTCATGCAGCAGAAGGCGGTCCCTAAGATAATCTGGTCCGTTGCCACTTGAATCAAGTACACTACTCAATACCCCAAAATCCCATATAACAGGACCACTGAAGAATTCAAAATCCAAAAGCCCACGTTGTTTATAGTTTGGAATTCCATTACTCAGGAAGTAATTTTTTAAAAAAATGTCAGATGGGTGTGTAAGTCTTACGGAACAGAATTAATTGCTTGTTTTACCCATTGAGATCAGGTTAAGGAGGTCACAATAGCTTGGAGGTTTAGAAGGAAGCATCATGAGGTATAGCAAAATGGAATGAACTCGACTGGATGACAGATTCCAGATGTGGAGGTAAATACAACAAGGATATCTTTCTCCAACAGGTTCGTGCATACAATGGACAACTGTAAACATACCGAAACACCAGATTTCCTTGACTGGAAGTTCTTTGGGATCTCCCGGCATCTACTAAGCTTCTACTTCCTCCTTCTAATCTCCTCAGCCACCCGTATCTTCAAAGCACAAGTCGTTTAATAGGCACCCACATTCCATGCTTACGTTCTTCTTTCTCTTCAGCGTCACTGACCTTCTTAGTGCTGGTCAGTTCTGGTAAATGAGTACATGCCATGTTATTTTGAGAAGCAAATACCAAAATGGCTTTTCTCTATGTCGATAGGTAAAGTTAAAGGTTTCCCGTGTACATAAATGCTAATTGTGGCACTCATCTCCGTTTCTAAGCCATGGGGTCATGTGCCAGCATGACTAAATGCCAAAGGCACATGGAACACTATGCCTTCCCATCAAAAGTGTTTCCTATTTTTCTACCTGCATTTTTACGGCTAGGTTGGCAAAAGCTGGGACAAGTAACGGGAGGTCACCCCATTACGCGGCGCTAAGGATCTGAACCACCAAACTGCCAAGCTTTCTGATTCACAAGCTCAGTGTCTTAGCCACTGAGCCACCATGTCTCTCTATGTTGATAGTCTAGCTCGGTGATGGTGAACCTATGGCCATATCTGCTGGCAAGTGAGCCATTGCCCTAGCTCAGCTCCAACGTCCATGTGTGTGCCAATCAGCAGATTTTTGGCTTACACAGAGGCTCTGGGAGGGCGTTTTTGGCTTCCAGAGAGCCAGGGGAAAGGGGAGGGTGTTTTTAGCCTTTGGTGGCTGGAGAGGGCGAAACATGAGCCACCTGGACCCACCCACTCCAGGGGAATATTACTACAAAATTCCCATTCCTCCCCATTCCCTGGGAAGGATACTGCAAAATCCCCATTCTCTCCCCACTCCAGGGAAAGGATACTACATAATTCTCATCGCCTCCCCAATCCAGGGGAAGGATACTGCAAAATCCCCATTCCCACCCCACTCCAGGGGAAGGCTACTACATAATCCCCATTTCCTCCAGATCAGATGGGACTCAGGAGGCAGAGAATAGATGAGAAAGGGCCAGTCAGAGGTGGTATTTATCGGTTCTCCAAACTACTTAAAATTTCCCTTACCGGTTCTCCATAACTTGTTGGAACCTGCTGAAACCTACCTCTGATTACTAGACCAAAATAGGATTATTTAATATACCTGTACGTATAGTTTTATGTGTTGAGGCATCTCAACTATGGTCATGACGTGTACAAATCAGGCTATCACAATAAATCATAATACTTTGAGTTGAATGCTGTTATATTTCAACATCACGGGTTAGGTGGACAGAGAAATGGTGATTTACAAGTTAATTAATTTAAACACATTGTATGAATTAAACTTGTCACAATGTAGATCAGAACTTCTTAACCTTGGCAACTTTAAGATGAGTGGACTTCAACATCCAGAATTCCCAAGCTTGCATGAGTGGTTGGGGAATTCTGGGAATTGAAGTGTACACGACACTTGAATGGTATCATTTCTAATATTTATGGTTTGTTGGAAGGCCGTATAATAAGAAAGATGAACCAACATTCACCATCAATGTGTCAAGTTATATAATGCATCATCCTTTAAATGTTCCAGTTTTGCAAATATTTCCTGACATCAGTCAAAACAATAAGAAATATAAAAGGAAACGGAGAATAGCTAAAATTAATTAGAAGCAACAAATGAAAATGATGACTCATCCTCAGAAGCAGGGTTGAAGAGAAAAATGTTAGTTCCTTTCCTGATGGTAGAAAGCAGGACGCCAACTCCTGAGAAGAAGAGTTTCATTGTTTGAAAGGGTTACAGAAGAAGAAATACCAAGAGCTTATCAAAAATAAAGAGGAGGACATTTGGCGTTTCCAGACATTCCACCACCTGAGAAGATCCTGTCCATCAGGAATGGAATACATAGAAGCTCTGCAGACAACTTTTGGTGTGGTTTCATATCAACCACAGCAAAGCATATTTCATATTTCAGAGCTGGGGTAGTACAGTGGTTAGAGTGCAGCACTGCAGGCTATTTCAGCTAACTGCTAGCTGTAGTTCAGCAGTTCAAATCTCACCACCAGCTCAATGTTGACTTAGCCTTCCATCCTTCCAAGGTGGGCAAAATAAGGACCCAGATTGTTGGAGGCAATAGGTTAATTCTGTAAACTGCTTAGAGAGAGCTGTAAAAACACTATGACATGGTATACAAGTCTAAATACTATTGCTATATTTACTATATGAGTCCCTTGGACTGCAAGGCAATCCAACTGGTCAGTCCTAGAGGAGATCAACCCTGACTGCTCCTTAGAAGGCCAGATCCTGAAGATGAAACTCAAATACTTTGGCCACCTAATGAGAAGGAAGGACTCACTGGAGAAGAGCCTAATGCTGGGAACAACTGAGGGCAAAAGAAGAATGGGACGACAGAGAATAAGGTGACTAGATGGAGTCACTGAAGCAGTTGGCGTGAGATTAAATGGACTCTGGGGGGATGGTAGAGGACAAGAAGGCCTGGAGGAACGTTGTCCATAGGGTTGCAATGGGTCAGACACAACTTCGCAACTAACAACAAGAACAGCAAAACCATCTCTGCATGAACTATGCCTCTATATTAAGACTGCTCAGGAGGTCATTCTGAATTGCCCCAAAGGTCCTGAGTGGAAGTATCTGCTGTTCAGAAAATGTGTCTCACCAATGAAGAGAAGTTCAAATTGAGATTGCTGGTCCTCTAATGGTGAAACCATAAGTTCTATAAGTTCCAGACCAACGGTGTGAATTGTGGGGTCCTTGTTGTTCTTTGCTTGTTTTCTTGCAGATGTTTCACTGCTGTGAATTGGCTCCAGAAAATATATGGTTACGTTTGCGGCCCGTCCACATCCTGCACAGCTGATCACAGATTCTGAGGATCAAAAGACCGGTGTGGGTTGGTATCCCAGGCCAGTGAACTTAGTGTCATGGTTTTGTAAATAATTAAAGTCCGTTAGAACCTTAATCACCGTGGAGGCGATGGATGGAAGCCCAGTCATTTGTTCAAAACAAGATTTATTTTATTATAAAAGTAGAAAAATAAACATGTCTCGATGGACAACATAATAAAACATGTCTTCACATGATAGAGGTAGAATGGAGAATGAATCTTAGAGTGAAGAAGAAGGATGTGATGTTAGATGTGGCAGGATATTACATCATAATAGGAGGATCTTAATAAAACACACACAGTTAACTATTTAATTACTGAATGTCTCTGGGGCTGTCAATATTCAGCGTGACACTTAGAACCCGAGTCTGATAGTGAGGAGGTCGGAGGGATGTGGGGTCAAAGATTGAAAGCCAACCAGGGCCTTTTGCACCTCCAGAGGTGCCCTTGAGTGACCCAGGAGAAGAGGAAGAGCCTTTTCTTGATGCTAGAGTACGCAGAAGTGTCAGAAGGCAGGAGTGGCTGAGCAGGAAGAGGTCTCTGCATGAATAGATCTCTAGAATACTTGGCTACGCCTTTTGCCTATTTAAGGGTGAGCCTCGAGACAAGTCAGTGTGGAAGTCAACTTTAGAATGTACCAGATGGATGTTCAGATCTGATTCTTGGACTATTTATCTTGAATTACAAATTTAGAAAGGGGAATCTTTTTCTCTGGGCTTCCTGCCAACTCAGAGTGAGTCATGTCAATGAGAGATGGTTGATCAAAGTATTTGGGGAGTTTGATTTACTGTTTGAAACTCTAATGAACAACTGAGACTGAACTGACTTATTTCTTGCTTTGCTGATGTATTTTAAACATTTAAACCTCCTTGCTACTAAACTATTAGAATTACATGCTTAAATTTAGTCAAATCCAGGTGTGTAAACCTATTTCTTCTTTTTTTTAAAAAAACAATTTTTATTATTTTTCTTTAGACATACAAAGACAAACAACATTCAACATTCAAGGAGCTACCATTGCTCCACTTATCTTAGAAGTCTAACTAATACCAAAAAAAAGTCTAACTATAATCAGATTGATTCAGAATTATAACACTCAGACTCTATGTTCTTATTAAATTTAACTCTATTGTTTATAGTTTATGGTTTCTATAACTTTGATTAATTTTCTTATCTATAAATTATAAAATACTTAAACTCATAATACTATATAAAAAAGTAATACTTAATATTAGTAACATTATAAAAACGCTCTATGTTTTTATTATTTTTAAACTATTACATTCTGTCTATTACTATCATGTTATTTAATTAATTAATTAATTAATATTCACTTATTTAATATAACTAAAAAAATATTCTTCCATCTAAAGATACAATTAACTTTCTAGTTGATAAATTCAAATAATTATAAGTTCTTACTTATATAATTTTATCACTATTTTTAAGATTTCACCATTTATATACTTTATCCCATATTTTATAAAATTCTGTTTCAGCTTGGTTATTCAAATGTTTTGTCATCATGTCTAGTTCTGCAGATTCTATAATTTTTTTTAAATACTTCTAAAGACCTATTTCTTGGGGGCCTCATCGCTATTACTAGAGAAGATCTTCCAAGGCCCAATCTTCCAACATGACCAACATCTTCCATCAAGACCAACAACTTCTAGTTTTAAACAGAGCATACAAAACATATGTTAGACAAATTCTAGAATACAGCTCACCAGTGTGGAACCCACATTGCATATCAGAAATTAATACAATCAAAAGTCCAGAAATTTGCCAAAAAGAGTCCTTCACTCCTCCACCCGCAACAGAATACCTTATTCCACCAGTCTTGAAATACTGCAATTAGACAAAGTACAACTACGTCGCCTCCGATCTGATCTAACTGTAGTTCATAAAATCATATATCAAAATGTCCTTCCTGTTAATGACTACTTTACCTTCAACCACAGCAATACACATGCATGTAATAGATTCAAACTCAATGTAAACTGCTCTAAACTGAACTGCAGAAAATACGACTTCAGCAAATCTGACTCTGTGGTTTCTTCCCCAAACCCCCAACTCTTTAACCTCAGATTGTCTACAGTCAATCTCTCTCCTTTTTTAAGAGATCTGTAAGGGGCACGCATAAGCACACCATTGTGCCTACAGAGTCCCTGTCATACTGTCCTATTGTCGTTTTTATCATTATGATGATTTGATTTGATTTGATTTGATTTGATTTGATTTGATTTGATTTGATTGTCACCCTTCTCCGAGTACTCGGGGAGGCTCACGCCATATAATATGACAATTCAACATAAAGACAAATCTAATTAAATTTAAAATTGCAACCTAAAAATTCCAATATTTAAAAACAGTCATACCAGTTCAATCACACATCTCATTTCGTTGGTAATTGCCCCAAGCCTGGCGACATAGGTGAGTCTTAAGACTCTTACAGAAGGCAAGGAGGGTGGGAGCAGTGTGAATCTCCGGGGTGAGCTGATTCCAGAGGGCCGGGGCCCCCACAGAGAAGGCTCTTCCCCTAGGTCCCACCAAGCAACCTTGTCTGACTGACAGGACCAGGAGAAGGCCGACTGTGTGGGACCTCACCGGATGCTGGGATTCATGCAGCAGGAGACGGCCCTGCAAGTAATCTGTCCCAATGCCATGTAGGGCTTTATAGGTCATTACCAACACTTTGAATTGTGTCTGGAAACCTATGGCCAATTTTGTTTGTTTGTTTGTTTGTTTGTTTGTTTGTTTGTTCGTTCGTTCGTTCGTTCGTTCGTTCGTTCGTTCGTTCGTTCGTTCGTTCATTCATTCATTCATTCATTCATTCATTTATTTATTTATTTATTAGATTTGTATGCCACCCCTCTCCATAGACTCAGGGCGGCTTATACAAACTACTATCCTATACATGTTTGACAAATAAATAAATTAATAAATACAGACAGACATATAGACAGAAAGAAAGACAGACATGCATACATACATACATACATACATACATACTCTGATTAGTTTTACATCAACTGAAGCCGTGAGATGTTCTTCTAAAATCATTCCATGTTGGCTGCACTGCACGGAAACCAATACCAATTTATTTCAGATTCTGTCATTAATATGGGAGGTGGAACACATAATTAAAGAGTTTGATCAATATTCTGATGATGCCCACTTATCCCGTGTTCTCTTGACCAATTTGGCCAACGTCCCAAGGAAGAAACCTGGCCCATTTAACAAGCTGCAAAATAGATCAGGAGGAAAAGTATCTTAATATTTCAGAACTAGAAAGAAGCAACAATCCACCGCTTCCGCGATGGATTATTTATAGCGGTTCTCTCACATGGGTTAGTATTCCTTCCAAGAATGATGGAATTGGTGGTCTTCAATTTTATGTAGTAGGAAGCTCCTTATTTTTCTGTATTAAGCAAAAAAATGTACATCCAGAATCACTTATGGGCGGCTTCATTTCCCTGAACTATTAAGAGGAGATGCTGAAACAGCATTCTTGATAAATTTGAAACACATTTATGGGTCGTAGGAATTTAAGCAGGAGACACCCAAATAGAAGCTGTGAAAGATTAGATGGCCTCTTCCAGTTTATCTCAGTTGTTTGTTGAAATAGTAAATAAATCTAAGGAATCCTGAATCCTGTTTCTGTCTAAGAGCTTAGGGGTCCCAGCCCAGTACTAGGGGGCTTATCCTACTTCAGCCCTGTATTAGAACAAACATGTCCAAACGGTGCAAAGATCACGTTCTGTTTATCAGTCTGGTACTTACTGAATGTTTGGCGATGCTTAGCAGATTTCCACGTATCTAACTCAAAATGTGCAACCCTTTCTAAATTGCCCACGAAGGTCTCTCAAGATACCCAGATGTATCATGCAGAAGAGTAATGGGCTCCTAGGGGTACGGTCAGGTACGCAGAACCGTAGAAAAATTTTGAATTTTTTTTCTTTTTTTTCCCTTCTGGGCTCTGGGTATGTTTTTCCTATCGCAGTAAATACAAAACTTTCGCCAGACCCATACTCAAATACAACTCATCTGTTTGGAACCCATATCGCATCTCAGACATTAACACCCTTGAAAATGTCCAAAGATACTTCACCAGAAGAGCCCTTCACTCCTCCACTCGAAACAGAATACCCTACAAGACTAGACTTTCAATCCTGGAACTAAGACGCCTTAAACAAGATCTAAGTATTGCCCACAAGATCATATGCTGCAATGTCCTGCCTGCCGGCGACTACTTCAGCTTCAACCACAACAACACAAGAGCACACAACAGATTTAAACTTAATATTAACCGCTCCAAACTTGACTGTAAAAAATATGACTTCAGTAACCGAGTTGTCGAAGCGTGGAACTCATTACCGGACTCCATAGTGTCTTGGATTATCCACGGTTGATCTCTCCAGATTCCTAAGAGGTCAGTAAGGGGCGAGTACAAATGCACTAGAGTGCCTTCCGTCCCCTGTCCTATTGCTCTCCTATATCTCCTATTCCTTTCTTCTATTCCTATATCTCTTCTTCTGGTCTTTCATTGATATGTTCTATTCCTATAACTTCTTTTCTATTCTTTCTTAGATATATTTTACTATGAGTATCTCCTCTATAACCTTCATCATGTATTTTACTATGTGTATATAGATATATACCCACTAAAACCCTCGTTGTGTATTGGACAAAATCAATCAATCAATCAATCAATAAAAATAAATAAATAATTTTAGAAGAGCTGTTCGTGTGTGTGTGTGTGTGTGTACATACACATATAGTTTGTATCAGTGAAGGGCTACCAAAATTTTTACTACCACACTGTGGGCGTTACTTATGCAGGACGCCCTGCATTTTCTTTCAACATCTTTCAGTGCAAATTGGGTGCTCTGGGGTGGAGCTCCATTTTTGCTACCCCACTGCGCTCCCCTCCGTCCAGGCAGTAGCCCACCCCTGGTTTATATAGTAGATAATGTATATTTTTGTGCGCCTGTGTGTAATATGGATGTACACATATGACATATATACATAGAATTAAAGAGTATATTTTGGTTGTTCAGTAATAGTAAATAATTAGGGAAATTGTATCTCTTTGAGGTGAGGAGAGGCCAGGCACCCTAACCCTAACCCTTGACGTGAGTGACGTCAAGTTGGCCGCCTTTAAGCCAGTCACATGGCCTTTAAGCCACCCCGGTCACACGATCATCAAGCCACTCCCACCTGGTCACATGGCCGGCAAGCCACACCCACAAAATAGCCCATGCCCACAGTGTGGTAGTAAAGAATTTTGCAGCCCTTCAGTGATACAAAACAATTATTTCCCAACCTCACCACCTTCTGTGGACTTCCGTTCCCAGAATTCCCCACTCAACAGGCTGGTTAGGGGATTGTGGGAGTTGAAGTCCATACACCTCCAGGGTGCTGAGGTAGAGAAATACTGATATAGAGACAAGCAAAAAACCCCATGTGTTTTGTTTTTCCTAAATTTTTCCTAGGTTTTTCCTCATTAAGTAATGGACAAAATCAATCAATCAATCAATAGATAAAACTAAAGCCATTATTTTAACCATTGTCTATTCACTGCAGAACAAAAGCCTCTTCCGCATATTTCCAATCCATATCATCCTGAGTTTTCTTTTGCCAATTGGGCCTCCAATACTTGTTGATGTCATCATCCTCCATTTTGTTTTAAGCCTCTCTTGATTTTTTTTATCAAGGGAACCATTTTATGTTTACCTTGGTCCATCTGCCATCAGTTCTTCTACTTCCTAAAGTAGATTGACTTATATCTGCTATGGGTTTGTGCCTTCTGTTATGTTTGTACTTTTAAATAAAGGTGACCGCTGATTGGCTTAAGTCGCAGCCAAGGGAAACCTTGGCGCAAAAGTTTAAAAAAGAGGAACTCACGGCTGTTTTCCCCGCGCCAGCAAGGTATATAAGGTGCAGCTTTAGCCGGTAGCTCGCAGTCACTTCCTACCTGTGAGCTGGTCACTTCAACTGTTCCTGATTGCCAATAAAGAGTGTTAACCTTCTTCGGCCTCCAGCCTAAGGAATTCCTATATCCCATATATCTTCTCTTCTATCACTTTATCTCTCTTCTATTCTCTCTTTGATTTATCTTATCCTATACTCTCTCTTCTATTCCTTCTCTAATTTTCTTTTCTTTTTTTCCCTTGAAGGTGTCCTCTAATACCTTCATTGTGTATTATTGTGTATTGGACAAAATTAAATAAATAAAAATAAAAAATAAAACAACAACAACAATAAAGTAGAATTAACTCATCTGATCATGTTTTATCTCTGGCCTACCTTCAAAGGCTGATATTCTGTGACATAATAGGCTTCTTCCGTTGCCAGAGAGCAGCAATAAAACTATCCCTTCCACACGGTTGTGTCAACATGCAGGAAATCATTTTATTAAAAGGCAATAAAATCAGGTTTACGACCGTCCCTGAATAGCCTTAACCTTGACCTCATTTTTATAGGGAAAGTTAGCAGACTTACAGCAGAAGGTACATCTGGTTTAACGATGCGGGGAGAGTGGGGAGAGAAAAGGAGGTTCCCTTCTACTTGGACTAGCAAATAATAATAATAATAAAAGTAGTACAGTAAACAACAATCATAGCGCCTGATAGCAGGAGGGGTGGGATCCCCAATATCCTGAGACTTTTATTTATGGGATTTGATTTGCACGTGTCTTTAGGGCAAACTGATACTGGCAAGCTGCCCAGTACTATGCTATCCTATTTAGCGATGCTTTGAAGCCATGCACATGTGAGCAAGCCATATGTGCGAGCAAAGCACATGGGGAGAAGGCTGTATGTTGCATGGAACGTGTGTGTTCACATTTTCAGTGCTGGATGAGCTGGTAGATAAATTATGTGAATCCCACCTCTGGGCACTTGGAGAGGGAATAAACCTCTGCCAGGAGGTCTTTAACCCCCAATCTGTGGACTGATCCTGGGCTGCAGCATGCTAGAAACTGGGCCATGGAAACAAACGAAGTTGCCACGAGTCCCATGGGCGGCTTGTTTGTTTGTCTGTCTGTCTGTCTGTCTGTCTGTCTGTCTGTCTGTCTGTCTGTCTGTCTGTCTGTCTGTCTATCTATCTATCTATCTATCTATTTATTTATTTATTTTGTATGCCGCCCCCGTCCATAGACTCGGGCCGTCTCACAGCAATGATAAAACCAGTGTACAATAACAAATCTAATATTTAAAAATATCTAAAAACCCATTATTTAAAAAGACATACACACAAGCATACCATACATAAACTATATAGGCCTGGGGGAGATGTCTCAATTCCCCCATGCCTGGCGGCAGAGGTGGGTTTTAAGGAGTTTACGAAAGGCAAGGAGGGTGGGGGCGATCCTAACCTCCGGGGGGAGGTGGTTCCAGAGGGTCGGGGTCACCACAGAGAAGGCTCTTCCCTTGGGTCCCGCCTGTTTAGTCGACGGAACCCGGAGAAGGCCAACTCTGTGGGACATAACTGGTCACTGGGATTCGTGGTACCTCTACTTAAGAACTAGATTCATTCCGTGACCAGGTTCTTAAGTAGAAAAGTTTGTAAGTAGAAGCAATGCATGCAAACCCATTAGGAAAGAAAGAAAAGCTCAGAATTTGGGTGGGAAGAAGGGGAGGAAGAAGAGGAGGAAGAGAGTCGCTTCCAAAGAAAGAAGTTAAGGTGAGGGGAATTAAAAAAAATCCAAAATTTTAAGACTTTAAAGAAAAAAAAAGAGGGACTCTGAGGCAGCAAGGAGGAGTGCTCGCCTCCAATACACCCGGCACGAGGCTGCTTCCCATACACTGCGCCAGAGAAACCCAGGTGGGCAAGAGGGGAGAACCTCCCACTCCTTTGATCAAAGGCGGCGGCTGCTGCTGCTACCTGCTTCCTCTTCCTTCCCATGCTGAAGGGCTCCCCTCTCTTCTCACTCGCTCGCTTTGTAGCTGGCGCCCTTCCTTCACTGTGGTGACTCATTGGTTTGGCTGAAGCCGAGTTGATCCAGCTGGGGTGAAGTGCCCCCTTTTGCCTTTCCACGCCCAGATGCTCTGGGAGGCAATCTCGCACCGGGTGTATGGGAGGCAGCATGAGGGAGTCAACACAGCAAAGTGGTTTATTCCCTCTCCAAGCGCCCAGAGAAAGGAAAATGCTCCATTCGCTCTGGGCTGCCAAAACCTCCTTAAGCGCCACTGAAAGGCTCCT
This sequence comes from Erythrolamprus reginae, assembly GCF_031021105.1. Lineage (NCBI taxonomy): Eukaryota > Metazoa > Chordata > Lepidosauria > Squamata > Dipsadidae > Erythrolamprus > Erythrolamprus reginae. Next base: position 5,248,853 of record NC_091963.1, read on the forward strand.
CTGGCAGCCCAGAAAAGCCGGAGATGGCCGGGATTAAATGAGGAATGGCAGGAAACTGGCCGAGCCTTCATGCCACTCTCAAATTTGCTGGGAAATTTTTCTGGGCTTGGGTTCTTAAGTAGAAAATGGTTCTTGAGAAGAGGCAAAAAATTATTGAACACCCGGTTCTTATCTAAAAAAATTCTTAAGTAGAGGCGTTCTTAGGTAGATGTAGTACTGTACATCTAAATAAGAAAATAAGTAAGTAAGTAAGTAGGTAGGTTGGGAAGGAAGGAAGGAAGGAAATGTGTAAGTACCATATTTTTCGGAGTATAAGCCACACCTTTTTCCTCCCAAAAGAGGCTGATAGTTTGGGTGCGTCTTATACTTTGAATGTAGGTTTTTTTGGTGGTGTTTTTTTTTACCATCCCTAGCCAGGTGCTAACAATGTTCCCAGCTCTTACCAGCTTGCAAACTCTTTCATTGTTACTTTCTGCGAATAATTTTTTCCAAGCCCTAAGTCTTTGCAAGGTTTTTTTCCATTGCCCTATTTGCTCCAAAGATTTTTTCTAGATGTTAATGATGTCCCCAGCTCTTACTGGCTTGCAAGCTCTTTCATTGTTACTCTCACCAAATAAAAAAAAATTTAAAGCCCTAACCAAGGGATAAAATAATGTGCTGGCTAAGGATGCTAGCCAGATGAATACCTGGTAAGCAGATTCTTTTCCCTGTTTTCCTCCCCTAAAACTAAGGTGCGTCTTATACTCCGAAAAATGCAGTAAGTACATTAGTAAATAGAAAAGAAAGAAAGAAAGAAAGAAAGGGAAGGAAGGAAGGAAGGAAAAAAGAAAGAAAGAAAAAGAAAGAAAAAGATAGAAGGAATGAAGGAAAGAAAGAAAAAGAAGGAAAGGAAGGGAGGGAGGAAAAAAGAAAGAAAGAAAAAGAAAGAAGGAATGAAGGAAAGAAAGAAAAAGAAGGAAAGGAAGGAAGGAAGGAAGGAAGGAAGGAAGGAAGAACTGTGGGATGTGGGCAGCACATAAAATCACAGTCGCTGCATCCCAGAGAAAATCCAGTTCTCTCCACAGAACTGGTCCCTAATACCGAAAGGGTTGAAGGCCACTATTATAAACAAAATCCTTTGCTCCAAACATCCGCCTCTTATGATTGCCTTCCTCCCTATTAAGGAAGGAAGGAAGGAAGGGAGAAATAGAGATAAATCTAGAGATATTTTGCTGTGTATATAGGAGGAGAAAGTTAAGCAGGAAAATAAGAGCGTGGAGGAGAAAGAGGAGATAAGGCAAAAGGGAAGGACATAAAAGGAGAAAGAGAAGGAGGAGGAGGAGGAGTACGTAAAACAGAAAAGAAGAACATGGAGGAGGAGCAGGAGGAACGGGAGCAAGAAAAAAGAAATAAAAGGAGAAAGTGGGAGAGGAGAGAATGAAACTGTCCTGAGCCCAGCAATTAAGGTCAAGAGAATCAGTAGTTCAGGAATTCAAATACATTCCCAAAGGATGCCAACAATTGCCAAAAAAACAGGAAGCCCATTTTGACAGGTTTTTTTTTTAAAAAGGTTGCCTGTTTCAGTTCAGCTTCATAAATCCGTACTGTCAGTCAGTGATGGATAGTGTTCTCAAAAACATGTTTTTCTCATTATAATAATAATTATTATTATTATTATTCTTGTTATATCCAAATCCACCTCCAAATGTCTTGGGAAAAGTAGATGGGGCGGATGGGGTGTGTCCTTTTCTGTTCCAGGTCACTTCAAATGGCTGGATAACCTTTCCTAGGAAGTTCAGCAAACAGAGATTGTTTCGGATCCTTGCCAGGGCCTGTTCACTGCAGGGCCCAGCATTTCTCACAAAAATGCTACGTGGACCAAAAATGGCATCCCCCGTGCATTTATTTTATTTGTTTGTTTCTTCATTTTGCTGGGATACTCTGTCCGTCCAGTCACCGTCTGCCCATCTAGTTTGGCACTGTCTGGTTTGGCCCTGCAACCCAACAAGACAGGCACAGACTTTAACGCATCGTTATAACTGTAAAAAAAAAACAATTGCTGCCAACCTGCCTTCCATTGAGGACCTGTGTAACTGCAGGAGTCAAAAAGAGGGCAGTGAAAATATTTACTGACCCCTCACATCCTGGACATAAACTGTTTCAACTCCTACCCTCAAAACGTCACAACAGAGCACTGCACACCAAGACAACGAGACACAGGAGCAGTTTTTCCCCAAATGCCATCATTCTGCTAAACAAATAATTCCCTCAACTCTGTCAAATTATCTAGTAAATTATTATTATTATTATTATTATTATTATTATTATTATTATTATTTATTAGATTTGTATGCCGCCCCTCTCCGTAGACTCGGGGCGGCTCACAACAATAACAAAGACAATATAAGAACAAATCTAATAATTTTAAAAACACTAAAAAACCCATTATTAAAAGCAAACATACACACAAACATACCACATATAAACAGTATAGGCCCGGGGGAGATGTCTCAGTTCCCCCATGCCTGACGGCAGAGATGGGTCTTAAGAACTTTACGAAAGGCAAGGAGGGTGGGGGCAGTTCTAATCTCCGGGGGGAGCTGGTTCCAGAGGATGGGGCCGCCACAGAGAAGGCTCTTCTCCTGGGTCCCGCCAAACGACATTGTTTAGTCGACGGGACCCAGAGAAGGCCAACTCTGTGGAACCTAACCGGTCGCTGGGATTCATGTGGCAGAAGGCGGTCCCGGAGATATTCTGGTCCAATGCCATGAAGGGCTTTATAGGTCATAACCAACACTTTGAATTGTGACCGGAAACTGATCAGCAACCAATGCAGACTGCGGAGTGTTGGTGTGACATGGGCATATTTAGGGAAGCCCATGATTGCTCTCGCAGCTGCATTCTGCACGATCTGAAGTTTCCGAACACTTTTCAAAGGTAGCCCCATGTAGAGAGCATTACAGTAGTCGAACCTCGAGGTGATGAGGGCATGAGTGACTGTGAGCAATGAGTCCCGGTCTAAATAGGGCCACAACTGGTGCACCAGGCGAACCTGGGCAAACGCCCCCCTCGCCACAGCCGAGAGATGATGTTCCAATGTCAGCTGTGAATCGAGGAGGACGCCCAAGTTACGGACCCTCTCTGAGGGGGTCAATAATCCCCCCCCAGGGTTATGGATGGACAGATGGAATTGTCCCTGGGAGGCAGAACCCACAGCCAGTCTGTCTTATCAGGGTTGAGTTTGAGTCTGCATTATTATTATTATCCTTCTTATCATTCCTTTTACCTATGTCCTTACCATCTTATAACTTTGTTGCTTGTCTCTTATGAGCTCTATTGTCATATTTAACTTCCTACTATGATTTATGTTGATTGCAAATTTAGTGTTCTATGACTATCACTAAATGTTGTATTTTACAATTTATGATGAATGTATTTTTAGGATGACTATGATCCTGATTGATCACTTACGTCTTCTATGTACACTGAAAGAGCTTCTGCACTGGAGACAAATTTATTCTGTGTTCAATCACACTAGTCCAGGGGTAGGCAAAGTTGGCTCTTCTATGACATGTGGACTTCAACTCCCAGAATTCCTGAGCCAGCATGATTGGTTCAGGAATTCTGGGAGTCAGAGTCCACAAGTCATGGAAGAGCCAACTTTGCCTACCCCTGCACTAGGCCAATAAAAAATTCTACTCTGTTCTGTTCCTTCCATTCCACTCCACTCCACTCTTTTCTCCATCCCATTCCACTCCACTCCTCCACTCCGTTCCATACATTCTATCACTCTGCTAAACAAATAATTCCCTCAACACTGTCAAACTATTTACTAAGTCTGCACTACTATTTCTATTAGTTTTTTCTCATCATTCCTGTCACCCATTTCCTCCCACTTATAAATGTATGATTGTAACTTGTGTCCTTAAGATTTTTATTAATATTGATTTTTTCCCCTCATTGCTTATTTAACCCCTATGAATAATCATTGTTTACCTCATGATTCTTGACAAATGTATCTTTTTCTCTGAGAGCAAATGCATCAAAGACAAATTACTCATGTGACCAATCACACTTGGCCAATAAAGAATTATCTCTCTCTTCTCTTTATTCTATTCTATTCTATTCTATGCCAGGCCAGGCCAGGCCAGGCCAGGCCATACTTTCTTTTCTATTCTATCCTATCCTATCCTCCCATCCCATCCCATTAAAAGATAGAATACATAGAATATATTAATATTCTATTCTATATTCTGTTCTGTTCTGTTCCAATCTGTTCCGTTCCATTCTAATCATTGTGAGGAACTAATAACAGTAAAAGCCAACATACATATAAATTAATTCTTAAAAGAACATGAAGGAATATGATTAAGACTTGTCACTCAACTGCCTGCGCTAGAAGCAGATCATTTTTATCTTTCAATATGGGTAGTCTTCAAGTTACAGCCACATTTGAGCCCAAAATTAATGACTGTTAGAAATTACAACCAAGAAAGACTTGGATCCAGGAATGCTGATTGGGCAATTCTGGGAGTCCACTCATCTTTAAACTGCCAACTGCCAGTCACCTAATCCTGAGAGGAGGACGATTGTGGCAGAAAATATAGAAAGGACTGGAAAACATCTAGCAGAAGAAGAAAAAAATCAGCTGAGCACAGGATATAAAAAGTCAAAATAAATTCCCCTTTTGAATTCCCAGCCAGTTAAACTAAAAAAAATTGCTAAAATGTTCCCATCATTTGTTATAAACAGCTGCAGGAGCATCCAGGGAAATACCTCATAAACTCATTTGTGTGGACGTTCGCAGTTTTTGGGATACAAAAGGTATTATTTTTCCTCAAAACTGGAGCAATTTTATCACAGCTGCCCTCAGCGCTGGCGAAAACAGATTTTGTGATTGTGTGAGTGTGGCTGGTGTTTACAGACTCGCTGTGAATATGGGTCACGCCCAAAGTGACATTTTAGCGGAGGCAAAGGGACAAGTTAAGGGCATCCTAATAAAATCCAAAAATCTTAGCCTGCTGAGGGACTTTTTAAAATCTGTTTTGTGGTAAAGTCAAGATTTCATCATCTCAGGAAAGGATTTTTCCATAGTGAAATAGTAATTTTTTTAAAAAAAATTCTCCACTTCTACATATATGCAACATCATTTATCTTCAATCATCAATTACATTGCAATAATTCATGTCTTTTTACATTCGGTATTCATCATCCATCAAATGCTCCTTTTCATTTTGTCACCTGGCTTGCCAAAAAAAATGTTCTATTTCCTTATTCAAATTTAAAATGCTATGATTTATTTATTTATTTATTCATTCATTTGTCCAATACACAAATACATAGGAAGAAAAATAGACATGTGGTAATATATATAAGGGTAAAAGTGAACTTAGAGGAGAGGACATATGAAAGGAAGAGAATATATATGATAAGTGAGAGAAAGGAAAGACAATTGGACAGGGGACGAAAGGCACACCAATGCACTTATGTACGCCCTCTACTGGCCTCTTAGGAACCTGGAGAGGTCAATCGTGGAGAGTCTAAGGGAGAAATGTTGGGGGTTAGGGGTTGACACAATTGAGTCCGGTAATGAGTTCCACTCATATTTTTTACAGTCACGTTTGGAGCGGTTCGTATTAAGTTTGAATCTGTTGCGTGCTCTTGTGTTGTTGCGGTTGAAGCTGAAGTAGTCATTGACCGGTAGGACGTTGCAGCATATGATCTTGTGGGCAATACACAAATCGTGTTTTAGGCGCCGTAGTTCTAGGCTTTCTAGACCAGGATTGTTAGTCTATTTTCATATGATATTCTGTTTCGAGTGGAGGAGTGAAGGGCTATTAGCTAATACATTTCATAAGCTACTTACTCTCATCTATTACATTTAGGCTACACTGCTTCAATCATCTCCATACATCCTTATTTATCTGTTTCATGTATATTTCTTAACCCTTATTTTATAATAGTTGCCCTTTAAAAAGAAAAAAAACAAATTATTTATTTTAAAAATTAAATATCCATTCATATCAACTAAATCCTACATTATATCTTTACCATAACAATAACAATACCGGGGGAAAGTCAAAACTATATCAATTCCAAGGGTGTAAATCAATTTAATTTATCTCATTACTTATTCATTCTATATATCTTCCCATCTCAAATCATACATATCCAATTATAACATAATAGACTTAAAAAAACATATTGTTGATTAACATATAATATTCAGGTCTCAATCAGCCTAATTAATGAAAATTTCCTTTAGACAAAAACAAAAATTAATATAATATTCCCAGTTCAGACCAGTTCTATAGAACCGTTAGTAACTTGGCGGCCTGGGTAACCATTAGTAACTTTCTGGCCTGGAACCGACAAAAAACTAAGCCTGCCACGCCCCCCCCCCCCAGGCAGGTTCTCTTGGCTGCCATCTTGTTTTTTGCTTCTGCACATATGCAGAATGCTTTTTTAGCACTGCACGTGTGCATGCGTGAAGCATGTGAAAGCATTTGCATGGCACGTCTCTAAGCGACCCAGCCGTAGAAGAATCTGGAACCTTACAACCATTTATTTAGTGACCATTCAGAGTTACAACTGCAGTGAAAAAAGTGACATGACCGTTTTTTATGCATACAACCATTGTAGCATACCACATGGTCAAAACATCAGACACTTGGCAATTGACTCATACTTATGATGGTTGAAGTGTCACAGGCAAAGTTGGTTCTAACTTATCTTACTACTGGTTCGCTTCCTTCCAAACCATGTCAGGAAAATTTCTGTGCATACACAGAAAACAAGATGGTGGCGCCCACAGATCAACACTGATAGCACCAGTTCCACGACATCATCACCGGTTTACTAACAGTTCTAAAGAACCAGTTAGAATCATAGGAACTGTTCTGTCTGGCTCTCTGATAGGAGCCTCCTGAAAATGCAAGGATACAAATTTCAGACACACACACACGTTTGAAAATTTCAAAACAATGTTCTTTATCACAAAAGATAAAAAGTGTGTATGTACTATATGGGGTTTCTTTTTAAATCTTAAATGTTTTAAATGTATTCAGATTATTTATGATTTGTTTTTCTCTGCTGTGAGCCGCCCCGAGTCCTCGGAGAGGGGCGGCATACAAATCTAAATAATAAATAAATAAATAAATAAATAAATAAATAAATAAATAAATAAATAAATAAATAAATAAAAGTCAAAATAAACTAAGCACTCTTTTTGTATTGCAAAGAGCACTCTTCCCAAAACAACCCGGTCCCTTAAGCAGTCATTAAGTACTTAGCCAGCAGCTGTGGAGAAACTTCACACCCCTTCTTCTCCCAACGAAGGGAGACACACACACACGCTGCTCTGCTTTCGTTTCAAAGGTGTGAAAAAGCAACAAAGTCCAGCACACAAGATTCCTGACGAAACTGCAACAGATATTCTTACACAATGGCCAAACCCACATGCTGATATTTATAGCAGCAGCCCTAATTACTGAAGCCCCACCCAAACACAGGTGGCCTCCCTTATTTCCTGTAATATTACTTGGTCTTGTCTAAGCATAATTCTGCATTTGCGTGGGTCCAAAATGTCATCATCTGAAGCAATAGAAGATAAGGAAGATTGACTGCCTTGGCTGTGTGCCAAGCCCTCCTCTGCCGAGTCACTCCCACCTTCTTCTTCATCCGAGGAAACTAAACTCTGATCTGATTCTGTTGGCAATAACACAGGCCTGTGACATGTTGAATTTTCCCCTGCATCCACCTCCCCATTCCCTGGGGCAGGAGCTGGGCCAGAGCCAACCACAACAGGAACCTACCTCTGATCCCAGGGTCGTGTGATCATCATTTGCAACCTTCTGACTAGCAAACTAAGTTAACAACGGCAGTGATTCACTTAACAACTGTGGCAAGAAAGGTCTTAAAATGAGGGAAATCTCATTTAATAACTGTTTAACTTAGCAACAGAAATATTGGGCTCCATTGTGGTTGTAAGTTGAAGGCTAACTCTACTGTAGTGCCAGATAGCGGTTGTCGTCCCGTCGATTGTATTAGCGTGGCTGAAAGGATGAAGCCTCTCAAAACCAAATTTTGTTTTGTTAAAATCAATTCATTAAGTGCAGGAGCTCTTAACTCTGAGCCTTGAAAAACTGCTTCCTCTGTACTTCAATCTTTTAAAATTTTAATTTTAATTGAAGAAAGTTTTTACAAAATAAAAATAAAGGTGATAAGTCAAGAGGCAAATAATAAAGAAATAAAAGAGAAATTAAAATATATATATTCAAGTAGTGGCTTCCAATCTCCTTTGCTTCAGTTACACATGCTTTTGTATTTTATAATTTATAGTTCTATACTGTAGTTGCTCTCTTCTTTCCATGTTCTCTCCTTTCTAATCATCAAACCCTTAAATCACAAGCTCATTCCTGCTCCAATTTTCAGCAAAAGCTCATTAAAGTTTTCCACTCCCTAATATCCTCTTTTCTCTAATCGCAAACCAATTTTTTTCTTTTCTGCTAATTCTGTTATCTTCCCCAACAGTTCCTCCTTTGTGGGTATTTCAACGTCTTTTAATCCTTCTTACTTCACTAGTCCTCACTGTGTTTTGTCTATATGCTATGCCGGTTATTTGTTGTTCACTGAAATGCTCTTATTAGTGTATCATCTCCAATATTTTCTTTCAGTCATTAAGGCCAGTTGTAATTTTGGGAATGTTGAAAGTCCTAAATATTTGTGACCTTTTTCTACAGTTTTATTAAATCAGCTTTTATTCTTTCCTTCTCCCAATACAGACACACATAAAAAGAAGAAGTGTGATACAGCAGTCCTTGAATTATTTGAACCTAGAAACTACAGCCATAAGTCTTGGCAGTCATAAATAAAAGTAATCTGACCTGATTTTATTTCCTTTTTTTTGTAATAATCATTAAGCAAATGCCATGTCACAGTGCAAACACCTTGACGATTAGTGCATAAGTGCACTATTATTATTATTTATTATTATTTATTAGATTTGCATGCCGCCCCTCCCCGAAGACTTGGAGCGACTCACAACAACAAAACACAGTACAAATCCAATGATTAAAAAACCATTTAAAACCCTTAATATAAAAACAGTTGTATATTCCAGACAAACCATACATAGAATGGAAATGGCCCGGGGGAATCAATTTCCCCATGCCTGACGGCAGAGGTGGGTTTTAAGGGGTTTGTGAAAGGCAAGGAGGGTGGGGGCAGTCCTAATCTCCAGGGGGAGTTGATTCCAGAGGGTCAGGGCCGCCATTGAGAAGGCTCTTCCCCTGCGTCCCGCCAGACGACTGTTTTGTTGGCGGGACCCGGAGAAGGCCAACTCTGTGGGACCTAACCGGTCGCTGGGATTCGTGTGGCAGAAGACGGTCCCGAGATATCCTGGTCTGATGCCATGAAGGGCTTTATAGGTCATAACCTTTGAATTGTGACCGGAAACTGATCAGCAACCAATGCAGACTAGAATGCCTTCCGTCCTCTGTCCTATTCTCTCTCCTATATCTCCTATATCTTCTATTCTATTATTTCATTGTTATATTTTACTACAAGTATATCCTCTCTAACCTTCCTTGTGTTTTGGACGAAATAAATAAATAAAATAAAATAAAATTCCTAAGCGATTGCCATGATCATTTAGTGAACAATTAAGTTGTTAAATGAAATGAGGCTATTTTTGCAGGAAACTTGCAAATAAGTATCAGTTTCTGGGGGAAACATGATAATCTGGTCCTGTTACTAATCTTCTAAATAAAGTGATATGACCATAAAATGAGGACAATGTTGGAAACTGGAAACTGGTTCTATGTAGGTTCTATCAGTGAAGGGCTGCAAATATTTTTACTACCACACTGTGGGCGTGGCTTATTTTGTGGGTGTGGCTTGACCCTCTCTATTTACTATTACTGAACATCCGAAATATACTATTTAATTCTATGTATATATGCCATATATATACATGCATATTACACACAGGCACATAAAAATATACACTGCTCAAAAAAATAAAGGGAACACTCAAAGAACACATCCTAGATCTGAATTTGTTTGTTTGTTTGTTTGTTTGCTTGCTTGCTTGTTTGTTTGTTGATTGATTGATTGATTGATTGATTGATTGCATTTATCTGCCGCTCACTCCGAAATGATGGACTCTGAGCGGCTAACAACGGTTATATATACAATACAAGTAGGAAAAAAACCATTTACCTTGTTCTCACTTGAGGCTTAGGACTGCTGCAGTAAATGATGGCATCCATGAACTTATTAGGAATGTGGGCCCATGCCATAAATTCACCACGCTCTTAAATTAAAACAACAGCAAACTAAGGTTGCATAGAAAGAGACAACCCAGAGTTGCCACTTGGCTGGGAAGGAGAAAATCAGTTATTTTTCTGGCAAATAAACTGTCTCTTTTCACACAGCGGGAGACTAGAAGGTCTCTAGTCTATTTTTTTTTTTCCCCTGAGTACAAAACAGAAAAATAAAAATGGCCAAACAATTCTGTTCAGTTCAGTTGCTTCTTATTCTGCCCAAAAAGTACATTTTTTTCCTCGTCTCACAGCTCGTAGAAATGAACCTAAGGAACAAGAACAACGTTTATCACGATCGGGAAATCAGGGTAAAAAAGGGAAAAACCAGAAGAAATATTACAAATGCCCGGCAGTTTTTTGAAATACAGGTAGCCTTCGACTCACAACTGAAATTGAGCCACAAATTTTTGTTGCTAAGTGAGACATTTGTTAAGTGAATTTTGCTCCATTTTAACCATATTTTGGGCCACTGTTATTAAGTGACTCAGTTAAGTTAGTGACACATAGTGATGGGCTGCCAAAGTTTTTTCTGCTACACTGTGGACATGGCTTATTTTGTGGGTGTGGTTTGAAGGTCATGTCACTGGGTAGGAGTGGCTTGCCAGCCGTGTGACTAGGTGGGAGTGGCTTGACAATCATGTGACAGTTGACTTAAAGGTCATGTGACTGGTGGTGTTCTGTCGGGCTCTCTGGTAAAATCCTCCCAAAAATTCACAGGTACAAATTTCAGACACACACACGTTTGAAAATTCAAAACAATGGTCTTTATAATGAAAATTCACTTAACCTAAGCCCTCTTTAGGGATAGCAAAGAGCACTGGTCTCCAACCAAACTGGTAATTTGTACAAGTCCCTTATCAGTTCTGTGATACTTAGCTTGCAGCTGTGAGGCAATTCACAGTCCTTCTTCTTTCACAAAGTGAAACACACTTTGCTCTGGTTTAGTTTCAAAGCGGGGAAAAATCAGCACACAAAAGATCAAAGTCAGTAAAGCAGTCATGAAACACAACGATCAGATAATCCTCCACAATGGCCAAACCCACAGGCTGCTCTTTATAGCAGCCTCACTAATGACCACAGCCCCACCCAACCACAGGTGGCCTCATTTTCTTTGATAATAATCTCTCAGTTGTTGTTGCCTATGCATCGCTCTCCGCATGCGTGGCTGTATCATTAACTCTTGTTCTGAATCCAAGGAGGAGCTAGATAATTGATCTCCTTCTGAGCTGTCTGCCTCACTCTCCTCCTCCCTGTCACTCATGTCTTCTTGGTCAGAGGAGCCTTCATCAGCAGATTCCACCGGGGGCAAAACAGGCCTGCAGCATGGGGATGTCTCCCCCACATCCACAGTCCTTGGGGCAGGAGCTGGGCCAGAGCTAACACAACAGGTGGGTGTGGCTTACCAACCAAGATAAGTTTTCAAATAGGTGCTTGGACTCTTTTTTCAGTTGATTAAGTCACATTATTTGAATGGCTATCGAAAAGGACAATTGATAGACAGCATTATTTGTTGAGGAGCACAGTGACATTTTAAAGTTTTGGACTGAACCTACCAGGTTCAGTATGATAACAGATTAGGCAAGTAGCTCAATTTTCTTGAATTGCTATCAAAGTTCAGTTCTAGATAATGATTAAAATGATTAAAGCGTTTATGGGTAAAAACATAACTACTGAATTGTTTCCCATTTTAAAAGTAATTAAAGATCATACTAAGGTAGTAGAGAAGGAAGGACAATAAAAAAAACTATTAAGTATTCAATAAATAGTGCATACACTTACAAACCCCACTGTGTCCGCCCACCATGGGGGCAGCAGCCCATTACTGGTGATATGGTTATTAAGTGACATGTGACCCCCCCCAGGACACTAAAATAGTCATAAACGTGAGTCAGTTCCCAAAAGCATCTGAATTTTGATCTTCAGACTATACAGATGCTGAAATAGTCACAACTGTGAGAAATGATCAAAAGTCACTTTTTTCGCTGCTGTTGTAACATTGAACAAAGAAACATAGAAACATAGAAGATTGATGGCAGAAAAAGACCTCATGGTCCATCTAGTCTGCCCTTGTACTATTTTCTGTATTTTACCTTAGGATGGATATATATGTTTATCTCAGGCATGTTTAAATTCAGTTACTGTGGATTTACCAACCACGTCTGCTGGAGGTTTGTTACAAAGATCTACTACTCTTTCAGTAAAATAATATTTTCTCACGTTGCTTCTGGTCTTTCCGCCAACTAACTTCAGATTGTGTCCCCTTGTTCTTGTGTTCATTTTCCTATTCAAAACACTTCCCTCCTGAACCTTATTTAACCCTTTGACATATTTAAATGTTTCGGTCATGTCCCCCCTTTTCCTTCTGTCCTCCAGACTATGCGGATTGAGTTCATTAAGTCTTTCCTGATACGTTTTATGTTTAAGACCTTCCACCATTCTTGTAGCTCGTCTTTGGACCCGTTCAATTTTGTCAATTGAACGGTCACTAAATGAACTGTTGTAAGTCAAGGACTATCTGTATAGATCATGGGGCTTCCTTTCACCTATGGCCATGATGGTGAACCTACGGTACGTGTGCCTGAAGTGGAGCCATGTCACTGGGCGACGATCCACATGTGTCAGAAACCGTAATAGCTGGTTTACTCACATGAGCCTGTGTGCCGGCCAGTTGATCATCACATGTGCATGCACACCACTAACCGGATGACAAGCTGACTGGTGTGCATGCGTGCATTGGAAAACAGAAGTTCATTTTCAGGCACTCCCTTTTCATCAAAAAGGTTCACCATCCCTTGACCCATAGCTTCAGACAAATCAAAGATTATCTTGCTTTGGAGTTTTCTTTGCATGGGTCTGTTCACTTTCCCCAAACTATCATATCAAACAAGACTATTTCACCTTTAACAATAACAACACAACAGCACGCAATAGATACAAACTGAACGTCCTAAGTCTAAGGAGAAGGGCGGCATAAAAATCAAATAAGTAAGTAAGTAAGTAAGTAAGTAAGTAAGTAAGTAAGTAAGTAAGAAAGTAAGTAAGTAAGTAAGTAAGTAAGTAAGTAAGTAAGTAAGTAAGTAAGTAAATTGATAAATTGATAAATTGATAAATTGATAAATTGATAAATAAATTAATAAATTAATAAATTAATAAATTAATAAATTAATAAATTAATAAATTAATAAATTAATAAATTAATAAATTAATAAATTAATAAATTAATAAATTAATAAATTAATAAATGTAAATCACTCCAAACTAGACTGCAGAAAATATTATTTCAGCAATAGAGTGGTCAACACCTGGAATTCACTACCGGACTCTGTTGTTTCTTCCCCCAATCTCAAAATCTTCAACCTTACACTATCTACAATAGACCTCTCCCCTTTTCTAAGAGGTCTGTAAGGGGCGTGTAAGAGGTCTGTAAGGGGCGTGCATAAGTGCACCTTTGTGCCTACCGTTCCTGTCCAAATGTCTTTTTTTTAATCTTTTCTATCTCTAATTTTTACTTATATTATCTTAAACATACTATAATACAATACTATATTTGTCTGACAAACAAACAAACAAACAAACTAATAAATAAATAAAACGCCAGGAATTAAATTTGGGAGGGAGGACAGTTCATGACTATTTACACTTTGATTCACGCATGACCCACGCCTGCCTGTGTCCGAGCAGAAGTTGGACACGATGGAAAAAGAAACAAAGGCATAATGTACTTCCTTAATTTTATCGCCCTCGCTCACTTCATGTCATGCCAGGAAGCCTGGATTCAGGAAATGTATTTTTAATGGTCTTTCCCCAAAGTTTGCCAAGGATTCTGAAATCTATCTCTAGGCAGTTTAGCCTGGAACACTTTTTTTAAAAAAAGTTTTTAGAATAAATTCTCTTCGTCTCCCTGAGCTGTGGATTGGTTGGCCTTTCTTTTTGTTGCATTTTTTTATTTTATGAAATCATAAACACAAGTAGGCTTTATTTATAAAAGCATTAAATATCTTTTTGTCATTTTAACAATCCGTTTCCTTTCTGTTTCTGGACTCCGTGGCCTGCCTTTGTAAATCAGATGATCCACTGATAATAAACATGCCTCCGTAATGCGCTCTTTTTGCCATATATGACGCGTAAGTAGCTGCGTGCCCAAACAATTGTTTTATTTTCTTCAGTATTTTTCTTCTTTTATGGAAACGTCTCTGAAATTTCCTTCGGTCAGGAAGGGCTTTCCTGAACCTGCAGTAAAAACCAAGTGTGAAATTTTATTCCTATTTTAATGTCTGTTTGTGAAATACCATTCACGCATCATCACAAAATCTCCAGAACCATATAGCCTACAAACTTGAAACTTGGCACATATGTTGCTCTTGGCTTCTTAGGTGCTCGCTAAGAAAGATTATTTTTTTAAAATGACCATCGGATCATTAATATTTTTTATACAGTATATAACGAATCCCAGCGGCCGATAAGGTCCCACAGAGTTGGCCTTCTCCGGGTCCCGTCGACCAAACAATGTCGTTTGGCGGGCCCCAGGGGAAGAGCCTTCTCTGTGGCGGCCCTGGCCCTCTGGAATGAACTCCCCCCAGAGATTAGAACGTCCCCCACCCTCCTTGTCTTTCGCAAATTACTCAAGACCCACCTTTGTCGCCAGGCATGGGGGAGTTAGGATATTCCTTCCCCTAGGCCATTACAAGTTATGTATGGTATGTTTGTGTGTATGTTTGGTTTTTATAATAAGGGTTTTTAGTTGTTTTATTAAATTGGATTGTTACATGTTGTTTTTTATCATTGTTGTTAGCCGCCCCGAGTCTGCGGAGAGGGGCGGCATACAAATCCAATAAATAATAATAATAATAATAATAATAATAATAATAATAATAAGAAGAAGAAGAAGAAGAAGAAGAAGAAGAAGAAGAACATATACTGATGCTAAGGAGTGAGACGTTCTACTTCCCCTTCCCACCTGCAAAAAACCCTGCTCCAAATGCCAGTTGGGTTATATTAACATACTCTGACGCCACCCCATCCTCCTGTGGCTTCTGTGCGGCAAGCCTGAGGGAGAGAAGCAGCTAAGGACTGCCATCTTCAGCGCTACACAGGGTTGGACAGCAAGGGGGACGGCGTGGAATGCCGTTCCAACAGCAGAAATAAACCTGCACATGTGCAGCAGCCAAATCTCACTGCCCCACCCAAGAAGGAGAGAAGCTTGTTGGGGAGACGACGTTGCTCCTGTTTCGCTTGCTTGCCAAAGTCTCTCCAATGAGCTGCTGTCCTTCCTGGCAAGCGGGCAAAGTGGGAGCCACGTCGTCTTCCCGACAAGCTGCTCTCCTTCCTGCAGGTTTTCTTCCTTCTGGTGGCTCCCAGGCGGGATTAACCGCAGTGAAGGGCTGCAATAGTTTTTACTACCACACTATAGCCGTGACTTATTTTGTGGGTGTGGCTTACTAGCCATGTGATCAGGTGGGAGTGGCTTGATGATCATTTATTTATTTATTTATTTATTTGATTTGTATGCCGCCCCTCTCCGCAGACTCGGGGCGGCTCACAACAATAACAAAAAACAATGTATCACAAATCTAATATTAAAAGGTCTCTAAAAACCCCTTATTTTAAAAAAACAAGACACACGCACAAACGTACTGTTCATAAATTATATAGGCCAGGGGGAGATGTCTCAGTTCCCCCATGCCTGAGGTGGGTTTTAAGAAGTTTGCAAAAGGCAAGGAGGGTGGGGGCAATCCTAATCTCTGGGGGGAGCTGATTCCAGAGGGTTGGGGCCGCCACAGAGAAGGCTCTTCCCCTGGGTCCCGCCAGACGACATTGTTTAGTCGACGGGACCCGGAGAAGGCCAACTCTGTGGGACCTAACTGGTTGCTGGGATTCATGCGGCAGAAGGCGGTCCCGGAGATATTCTGGTCTGATGCCATGTCATGTGATTGGGGTGGCTGAAAGATCATGTGACTGGCTTAAAGGTGGCCAACTTGACATCACTCATGTCAAGGGTTAGTGTTAGGGTGCCTGTCCTCTCTTCGCCTCAAAGAGAGACAATTTCCCTAGCTATTTACTATTACTGAACATCCAAAATATACTGCAGTGATACCTCATCTTACGAACCCCTCGTCATACGAACTTTTCAAGATACGAACCTGGGGTTTAAGATTATTTTGCCTCCTCTTCTAAACTATTTTCACCATACGAACCCACCACCGCTGCTGGGATCAGTGTGATGTTTGACCTCTGTGCATGTGTAGCAAGTGAATTCTCACACGAGGATGTGCGTGTGAGCGCGACTTCAGCGGTTTTTGAACTGCAGCGGTAATCGGAATCCGCCCCTGCTGAGAATCTCTACGGACTGCCACCAATCTATGTTTCTATCATTCTTGACATATGAACGCAATAAATTCAGGCACACGGTAAAGAAAGCAGTGGAAGATTTTTAAGCATAGGGCAAAGAATAGGAAGACTAACAATTAAGAGAGCACTGCATACCAAGACAACTAGACAACAGAACAGGTTTTTTAAAAAAATTATTTATTTTATTGTTTATTAGATTTGTATGCCGCCCCTCTCCGTAGATTCGGGGCGGCTCACAGCAATAATAAACAATATATAATAAATCTAATAATTTAAAAGAAACACTAAAAACCCCATTATTAAAAGCAAACATACACACAAACATACCATACATAACTGTATAGGCCCGGGGGAGATGTTTCAATTCCCCCATGCCTGACGGCAAAGGTGAGTTTTAAGGAGTTTATGAAAGACAAGGAGGGTGGGGGCAGTTCTAATCTCTGGGGGGAGCTGGTTCCAGAGGGTCGGGGATGCCACAGAGAAGGCTCTTCCCCTGGGTCCCACCAAACGGCATTGTTTAGTTGACGGGACCCAGAGAAGGCCAACTCTGTGGGACCTAATCAGTCGCTGGGATTCATGCAGCAGAAGGCGGTCCCAGAGATATTTTGGTCCGATGCCATGAAGGGCTTTATAGATCATAACCAACACTTTGAATTGTGACCGGAAACTGATCGGCAACCAATGCAGACTGCGGAGTGTTGGTGCAACATGGGCATACCTAGGGAAGCCCATGATTGCTCTCGCAGCTGCATTCTGCACTATCTGAAGTTTCCGAACACTCTTCAAAGGTAGCCCCATGTAGAGAGCGATACAGTAGTCGAACATTTTCCCCCGAACACCATCACTTTACTAAACAAATAATTCCCTCAACACTGCCAGACGTTTTACTAAATCTGCACTTCTATTTCTACTAGTTTTTCTCATCGTTCCTATCATCCTTTTCCTCCCACTTAGGGCTGTACGACTGTAACTTGTTGCTTGTATCCTAAGATTTTTATTAATATTGTTTTTTCATTGCTTATCTGACCCCCATGACAATCATTAAGTGTTGTACCACATGATTCTCGACAAATTGTATCTTTTTCTTTTATGTACACTGAGAGCATACGCACCAAGACAAGTTCCTAGTGTGTCCAATCACACTTGACCAATAAAAAATTCTATTCTATTTTATTCTAAAACATCATTTAAACATACTGAAAGAAGGCCAGACAGGGCGTTGATTGGGCTGTTAAGATAAGGATTGTTTAAAATGTGTGTAAGAAGGATAAGGAAACTTTAAGGAAGGTTGATGAATTATTTACGTGTTTTCACGCTAGAGGATGTGACAAAACTGCTTGTAGGGCCTTTTTCAAGTTCCAGAGAAATGCGATTTTATTATGCCTGTCAAGGTCTCAGCTTTGGCATCTTTAGCTGTTATTCAAACCCAAATAACCAGGACCAAATACACGTTCTATGTGCTCGGATGCGCACAAGTTTAGGTGGGGACAGGACAAGTTTGTCCTGTACATTCTCCCATGCATTTTATGAATTCCTTGCGGCTTCTTAAAAAACAGGGCAGCGAAATTCAGTGTGTTTTCTTGCTAATGATCAAGGGGTCATATGTCAGGAACGTATTATCAAAATTTGGAATGTAGCCCAAACTTACACAAAGACAGACAAACACCTTCCCATGTTTTCAAGCTTTGGGGCTGAAAAAGAGCCTCTCCTTCAAACATTTGCAAGAAGCAGCTTTTGAAAACTTTGGGTCAAATCCAGGACTCCGGTTTTAAACACGTTTGTCAATGGTTATCATTTTTAGCCAGACGTTTGTTCTTTTTCAGATGGGATTGGCCTGTTTTAATTTTTATGACCTGGTTTTGTACGGTAATAAATTATACACTGCTTCATCCCTTCTGTGAAGAGACGAATTCTTGAGGTTCCTGTTTGATTAGGAAAAATTTGTGGAGTTTTTGCTTAGCCATTTCAACTCCTCCTGGAAGTTTTGATAAAGATTGAAGACAGTGAAAGCAAAACAACATTAGATTTTTGCAGGCTCCGTATTTGGAGTTGAACAACGAGGATCAAATCAGAGTCCAAAACTTGGCCTTCTTCCAAGTTCCAATTTATTAACAGAGCCATGTTGGTTATGAACTGTAGTCAACCCGATACTAACTTTTCCTACAGTTCTCCACCCAGGATAAGGTTCATCCCTCATCCCCATACCCACAAATTCATCACATGGACCACTCCGGTTCCCTTTATGTCCACGATCCTCCCCTGTGCTTTCGGCTGGTGCTGAACAAAGGATGACCTTGAATCTTTGAAAATAATTTGTTGTGGCTAGTATTTTTCCAACTCATGCAAGGCAGAAATAAGGTTTTTATGTGGGCATTTTTGAGCACCCCAGCTCTAACACAGCGTCCATGAACGTTGAAACCCCACCCAGAATTTCCCAAAATCCTTTGCTTTTTATACTTGCTGGGGGTGTCATCAAACCCCCTAGAGTTAAATCTGCAAACTTATTTCCTTTTACCATACAAGTGTTGTTGTCTGCTTTGTAACCTCCTGAATAGTGATGGCGAATCCAACGGTGTTCGGGTTCGGCAAATTCGGATGAATTTTACGCAAGCAAAGGACGGTCCTTTCACATAAAAATAAAAATAAACATGTTTATTTTTACGTGAAAGGACTGCCCTTTGCTTGCAGCGCCGCTGCAGTGTCCTTTTTCGTAAAAATAACAATGTTTGTTTTTACGTAAAGACCTCCCTTTGAAGGAGCTGGGGAATTCCTCCCACAAAGAGATTCCGGGGGTGGAGCTTTGACGTCACCAGCAGGTTGATAAGAACGCCAAGGTGATCACTTCCTGGATTCCATGGAATCCAAGAAGTGATCACCTTGGTGTCCTCCGAACGCCGAACACGCCGAACTTTGTCCGAAGTTTCAAAAAATTTCGTGTTCGTGTTCGGCATACCGAACACCGCAAAATTCGGTATGGACCCGAATTGTGCGAGTTCGGTTCACCCATCACTACTCCTGAATCTAGCATCTAAAAGTGGCTCATTCACTCTAATGGCTCCTTCATTCATCTGACTCGGATAATCCCCCATTGACATATCTCCCCCCTCTGATAGTTCCTCGGGTTCATCCCTCACTCTCTGCATCAATTGGCAATTCCCCTGGCCCAGGGTATCCAGAGGGGCCTGGCCAGAGGTAGACAAGGAATGATGACAACAGACAGGGATGGTCGGCTTATGCAGACCTCTTAGAAACGAGATGAGGTCGACTGTAGACAGTCCAAGGTTAAGGTTTTTGGGGAAGAAACCCCAGTGTCAGGTAGTTCATTCCAGACATTGATCACTCTATTGCTGAAGTCGTATTTTCTGCAGACGAGTTTGGAGCGGGTTTTTTTGGGGGGGTATAAGATTTTCTTTATTTTTCTCCACCATTAAATAAAACAATATAACACAACAACAATGTTTAAAATCAATCATATACAAACTTTTCTTTTTTTATGTGTAAAATTTTCTGTTAATTTTATACATTATTAGCAATTCTTAAAACTCTAAATTAAAATTTTTCCCTCACCGTCTTACTACAAAAGGTTACAACAATGCAAAGAATAATAAAATACCTTTTATCTAAATTTTAATATTATATCATATAGCTAATTAAAAATTCTCTCTATATATATGTATCTTTAATAAAACAAACTATTCATAATATATCATCTACATCGTAAACTAAAGTTCTATATGTTTAAGTCTAAACAATAAGTAAATTTTGTGTTATATCATTATATAGGGCTACCACCATTTCTCATCTTTGCCATCTGGCCTGCAAAGCTTAAATCAAATTCTCGTTTCGATTTTTCCAAAATTAACCAATTACTAATACACACATAATGTATCTCATAATATTCTATCCAATCATAAAACTTTCCCCAAATTTTATAATAATCCGAGTCTTGTTTATCTTTAAGTTTCAAAGTCAATCTACTCATCTCTGCTCTTTGATCTATTCCGTGCTTGTGTATTGCTGCAGTTGAAGGTGAAGTAGTCATTAACAGAAAGGACATTTTGGTATAAGATTTTCTGAACTACATTTACATCGCAATCCCTTCTTGAAAATCCCCAGTGATGGAGTATCAGACACCATGAAATCAAACCAAGGTTTACTTTCTAATTCCTGCACAGAGTGTAAATTGTTTTCCATGTTTGCAGTTCCCTGGTGTTTTTTTTTTAAATCACAAAGTATATAAAAACAGCTGCTACTACATAGGGTGTCCATTTAAACAGATGCCAATGGGAACATCCTCTTCCAGTGTATATAAGCAAACAGGAACTTGGTATTGTGTTTAGCGATAGGAGGAGAATTGTTCTCATACGGTGAATTGGCCTTGGCCCTAACCTTGACAATGCATATAACAGAGCAATTATAATATAGACTGGTTCACCTTATTAACTTGGAAAACAGACTGAGGAGCTGATTATTTGGTGGCGTGAAAAGGTTTTGCAAAAGTTTGTCCGGATGATGCAACCAAACAGGAGCGCAAAAAGTGTGCAAGAATGATTTTTAAAAATTCATGACTAAAATGTATAACTATCTACTAAATTATGAAAATATAGAAAAAATAGTCAAACACAATATGATAGCGTGGATGACTAATTTTGGCTATACTATCCAATTGGAAGACTGGGAAAAATTATGGAAAGTAAATTATAAAATGACACTATCTATACCCTACAAAGAAAATCTATATAAAATGTTTTTCCGATGGCACTACGCTCCAGCACGTTTAGCTAAAATAAATGCGAATGTAAGTAACAAATTCTGGAAGTGCAAAAAAGATGTAGGAACATATTATCATATTTGGTGGCTATGTTCGGAAGCAAGAAAATTTTGGATCAAAATTCAGACCTGGCTAGAAGAAATATTGGATTACAAATTACAGACGAAACCAGAAATGTATTTATTAGGAATAATTAGAGGCCAACACAGTAAAGAAAATTATCATTTAATAAATCATATACTTACATCGGCAAGATTGGCATTCGCACAAGTCTGGAAGCAAGAAAAGACTCCAAATGAAGAGATGGTGATTTAAAAAATGTTGGACTGCGCCAAATTAAGTAAATTAACGTATGAAATACAAAATCAACAAAATAAGGACTACTACAGAGTGTGGGAAAAATTGTACAACTGGATTGGGGGGGAAAAAGGGAAACTAGCAGTAAACAAATATAATGTATAGTAAATAGAATTGTAAAAGATTAATCTTTATGCATATAGGGTAATATAAATGTTTAATGTTGTTTGTATGTTGTTTATATGTTGCTTTGTTAAATAAACTTTATAAAAATAAAAAAATAAAAAATAAATAAAAGAATTATTTTAAAAATCAGTGGCGCCAATTGTGCTGACTCTGATGATCAATTCAATCTTTGAAATTTAACAGAGCAACAGTTGGAAGGGATGTCAGGGTCCCAACCCCCATCCCATCAATTCTTGAAAAGCTCCAGTATTTGAGATTTGATTCAACAGTTGATTCAGCAAATGTGCTGACATTGAGGTGGATAGAACAGAATAGAATTTTTCTATTGGCCAAATGTGGTTGGACACACAAGGAATTTGCCTTGGTGCCAGTGACGGGCTCCTACGGGAACGGTCAGGAACACAGTTCCAGTAGCAAAATTTGGATCTCCACCCCAGAGCACCCAATTTGCACTGAAAGATGTTGAAACAAAATGCATAAGCCACGCTCACAGTGTGGTAGTAAAAATTTTGGTAGCCCATCACTGCTTGGTGCCTATGCTCACAATGTACATAAAATAAAAAATACATTAAGTCAAGAAACTCGATGCAAACTAGGTAGCAAGACGTTTCTGATTGTGCAAGCTGTTGGCCCGTGGAACAGAGTGCCACATGACAAGAAAGAGGATTAGTGGCTGGAGGACTTCACGAGGAGACTCAAAAGCCTTCTGCTTGAAGGGCTCTAACCCAAGTTTACTCCAGCACACTCACTTTTCTGCTACAGGTACCGGTAGTTCAGTTAACATGGTTGTCAAGCAAAATTGGCTTTCCCCACCGACTTGTCAGACAGTTACAAAAGGTGAATACATAAACCCAGATATAATCCACTCTCTGAATTTTGATCATATGAGAATTTTGAAATGGGTGCAAGGTGTAAAAAATGATCATAATCACTTTTTCAGCAATAAAATATGATAAAACTTCACCAAAGTAAACTTGAAGAGACTCTAAATGAACTCTGTTGTAAGTCGAGGACTATCTGTAACACTCTATGATGCCTTGGTATGTTGCATTCAGTTTTATTTATTTATTTATTGTTAGAGTTGAAAGGGACCATGCAGGTCATCAGGTCCAACCCCCTGCCCGAGCAGGAATCCTAAAGCACCCCAGCCAAGTGGCAATCCAATCTCCTCTTGAAAGTGTCCACAGTTGGGGAGTTCACAATCTCCGCAGGCAGGTTGTTCCACTGGTTGATCGCTCTGACCGTCAGGAAGTTCTTCCTTACTTCTAGGTTGAATCTCTCCTTGGTCAGCTTCCAGCCGTTGTTCCTCGTCCGGCCCTCTGGTGCTCTGGAGCAGTGATTTTCAACCTTTTTTGAGCCGCGGCACATTTTTTACATTTACGAAACCCTGGGGCACATTGAGCGGGGGGGGGGGGGGCGCTAAAAAAAGTTTTGACAAAAAAATTCTCTCTCTCTCTCTTCCTCCCCTTCGCTCTATTTCTTTCTCCCTCCCTCTTTCTCTCCCTTCCTTCCTCTTTCTTTCTCTCTCTCTCTCCATCCCTTTCTTTCTCTTCCTTCCTTCCTCTTTTTTGCTCTTTCTCTCTCCCTCCCTCTTTCTCCCTTCCTTCCTCTTTCTTTCTCTCTCTCTCTCCATCCCTCTTTCTTTCTCTTCCTTCCTTCCTCTCTTTTTTGCTCTCTTTCTCTCTCCCTCCCTCCCTCTATGTCTTTCTCCCTCTCTCCTTCCCTCCCTCTTTCTCTCTCTCTCTTGCTTTCTTTCTCTTTCTCTCTCTTTCTTTCTTTCTCTTGTTCTCTTTCTCTCTCTCTTTCTCTCTCTTTCTTTCTTTCTCTCTCTCTCTTGCTTTCTTTCTCTCTTTCTTTCTCTCTCTCTTGCTTTCTTTCTCTCTCTCTTGCTTTCTTTCTCTCTGAGCTTCGCGGCACACCTGACCATGTCTCGCGGCACACTAGTGTGCCGCGGCACACTGGTTGAAAAACACTGCTCTGGAGAATAGAGTGGCCCTCTCCTCTCTGTGGCAACCCCTCATATACCTGTATACAGCTATCATGTCCCCTCTGGCCCTCCTTTTCTCTAGGCTATCCATGCCCAGTTCCCGCAATCTCTCTTCGTAAGTCTTGGTTTCAAGTCCCCTAATCATTTTGGTTGCTCTTTTCTGCACCTTCTCCAGAGTTTCAAACTCTTAAAACGTTTTGATCATCACGATATAAAAAAGATATTGAGACTCTAGAAAGAATGCAAAGAAGAGCAACAATGATGATTAGGAGACTGGAGGCTAAAACATATGAAGAACGGTTGCAGGAACTGGGCCTAGCTAATAAGAAGGACCAGGGGAGACATGATAGCAATGTTCCAATATTTCAGGGGCTCCAACAAAGAACAGGGAGTCAACCTATTCTCCAAAGCAATGAACAAGGTAGAACAAGAAGCAATGGGTGGAAACTAAACAAGGAGAGAAGCAACCAGGAATTTAAGGAGAAATGTACTGATAGTGAGAACAATTAACCAGTGGGACTATTTGCCTCCAGAAGTTGTGGAAGTTTTAAAAAAGATGTTGGAAAACCATTTGTCTGAAGTGGTATAGGGCAGTGTTTCCCAACCTTGGCAACTGGAAGATATCTGGACTTCAACTCCCAGAATTCCCCAGCCAGCAAATGAACCTTTTTTGTACTAAGTGCCCATTGGATTGGACTAGAACAGAGGTCCCCAACCGCCGGCCCGCGGCCCGGGACCGGGCCGTTGGGGTTTTCCAGCTGGTCCGCGGCGGCACTGCCCTCCCGACAGAGGACATTATGCAGGACAGGGTGGGGCGTCGGGCAGGGCGGGGAGAATCAGGAGGCTCCTTTGGCGGCTGGGGGCTGCCTGGCTTTGTGATTTTGGCTGGGGGGGAGTTAGGAAGGTCCTACTTCTCCCCCCCCAGCCAAAAACTCAAAGCCTATCTGCTGGATACGGGCGATGAGCGGGACGAGCGGCGCCGAAGCCGGTGGCTGTGGCAGCTGCTGCAAGAGGCTCTGCCGTCAAAGGAGCCTCCTGATTCTCCCCGCCCTGTGGAGAAGTGTGGAGGGCTGCGTCACTAAGCTCCACCCCTCCATAACCCCACCCCCATTTGACCAAAGCCCCCCCCCCCCCACCGGGCCGTGGAAAACTGGTCTAGCTTAAAGCCGGTCCCTGGTGCAAAAAAGGTTGGGGACCTCTGGACTAGAAGACCTCCAGGTCTTCTGTATTCTGTAAACATTGTGCGCATTTGAGACAATGCTTTTGTCACACCACAGTAATCCAAATAGCATTTTTTTCAAACAGGATTTTCCTAAACAGGCAAACGTCCTCTGTTGTGATTTATGAATCAACTCTAAAAATAGCCTGAAAATGCTTTCTCTGGACAGCCTGTCACCCTAAAACTGGGCTGGATGGATTTTACGTTCAGAAAAATCTCAGCCCAGGGCGTGTTTTTAGTCAAAAGAGTCTCAAGATGGCAGCCGTGCAAGCTTCAATTGTGCCGATCTATCGGCCATTTTGAATTTTTTTTTACCTCGTTCCCATCTACAGCCACCCCTAATTGGGTTTTGGATTTGTTTTGTGTGTTCTGGTTTCCTGAAGAAGAAGAAGAAGAAAAAAAAGAGACTCACAATTTTATGAATGTTGGAATCTACTCTATCACTGGTTAGAAAAAAGAATAAATCCTTGCTAATTTCAATATGAACATGTAAAATATATATATATATCCCTGATGAAAACAAAAAAGAGCAAGTAAGATAATGTTATGATGGTTATCTAACTTTAAAAACAATAAAACAAAAACCAATCAAAATCTCTTAATATAAATCAAAATAAAGACATACACAATAGAAATTCGGACCAAAATCAATACAATCCCTGTCTGAGTTCAATCCACTTAATAACTATTAATAACTTACTAATATCATAACTCACAAATACTTCTCACTAACAAAAATAACAAACATAATCAAACTAAGTCATCACAATCCATATGCCTGCTAGCTTGCAGGTACTACCCCCGTCTCTTTTTCTCTCTTTTCTTTCTTTCCTTTCCTTCTTCTTTTCTTTTCTATCCCTCCTCCAACTTCCTTTCCATATCACCCTTGGACTATTAAATACTACAGCTATAAGGTTATCCAAATAAGAATATTGAATACAAAATAATTACATATAGACAAATATTTGGAATGTATATACAACAATATATATAAGCTGCTGTATAAAAATACTGTTTACCCCATGCCCCTCCTATTTTTCTTTTTTGTATTCCCATCCCCCCTTTCCCTGTTTTTTTTAATATAATCTAATAAAGTATATTTTTTAAAAAAAGATAATGTTATGATTTACTAAATGAGTTGACTGTCTAAAAAAAACCCCAAACTGTTTCTTTTTTCCCCCTCTTCTTTGATAAAAACATAGTTTTGGAAGAATATAGATACTGATCCTGTACACGCCTTTATTTTAATATATAGGTTTCTTTTTTTTTCTTATTGGATGTAATGTTTTATGTATTCTATGTACCTTGTATTATATTTGTAAATAAATGTTTTCCAAAAAAAAGGAAAAAAGGAAAAACGTCCGGGTTTTTTCATATTAAGCCTTCTTTTTTATTTACATCGACACATAATGTTCCGTACACTCGCTTAAAATCTACAATAATGGAGGAAAGGAAGATCCAGGATGCACTACTTACATTATACACAACAGTCTTGCAATCTTTTTTTAACGTGCCTGTGACAGGTGTGTGGGGGGGGGGGGAATATGAGATAAGAAGTTCAAGATGAAATCTGACTGAAAAAAAATGCAGAGGTGGTTCTACTGCGGTTCTGAAAATTAAGGCACAGAAAGGAGCATATTGTTTATCTTTTTTTCCTATCTTGTCCCTTCTCAAAATCCAGGGTGGCTCCACCTAATTACTTTCCTTTGCCCAGAATTGTGCCTCTCACACCTACTGAGCCCAGGAAAGAATTTACCAATTATTCTCTTTGAGCATTTTATTCCTACAGCCAGCCAGCAAGAGGATTATAGCTTAGCTTTTGTAATAAAAAAACACGAATCACTTTGATGCCAAATTAGGTTTTCGATCGCATGCCCCAAAATTCCCAGAATTTATTTGGGCTATCAGTTGATTTATCTGTAAAATATGTCAACATTTGCATGGTGATGAAGAAAAACCTGGTAGTTTATGACATAATTCCCGTTATCAACTTCATCACTGCAGTAAAGTTGGGGCATAGATTATCCTGGATAGTTTTTCTAAATCTTGAAAACTTTTAAGATGGTAGCTCCCAGAATTCTCCCGTCGGCATGAGTCAACTTCAGTATTTGAACTAGGGAATTCTAGGAGTTGAAGTCCACACATCTTAAAATTTCTCGTGGCTGTGAAAATAGTGCAAGCTCATGTATGGAGAGCAACTCCGGTAGGATCTATTCAAACAGAAACACGGAGAAAAAAATAATAAATAGACCGCAATTTGTTTTGTATTTCTACAAAACAGAACTACAGGGCCAGAACTGTCTTGGCAAACGACAGTGAGTCTAAAAGGA
Source organism: Erythrolamprus reginae (assembly GCF_031021105.1). Lineage (NCBI taxonomy): Eukaryota > Metazoa > Chordata > Lepidosauria > Squamata > Dipsadidae > Erythrolamprus > Erythrolamprus reginae. The sequence goes on from NC_091963.1 coordinate 5,276,295, forward strand.
CAAGCTTTGGTTACAGAAATTAAAAGAAGAGATGGCCCTACCGGTTTAGTTTTCTAGTAGCCAAGAGTTCCAAGGACCGAATAGATGACAATTCAATCATTTTTTTAAACAACACGAAAAAAAAGAATCGGCAGTGATTTTGGTTTGTTTGTTCCAAACTATTTTTGGGCTACCCAAAAGAAATATCCTTGGGAACCAGTGCTTAATTGCTCTCTTTTGTGTGTGTGACTGTGTGTGTTTTGTTTAATTTCGGCTTCCCAACTTTAAAATGGACACAGAGATTGTTGTCATCGCTCGTTGTTGTTGTTTTTTAAAAAAAACAAAAAAAAACAAGAAAGAGGGCTGCCATCAGTATTGTTCAATCAATATAATCACAGGATGTGGCAGGGATTCAGCAACCGGAGTTTGATGGGATGTCGACAGATTTACTGCTCTCTTATTATTTTTTGTTTCTTTGTTTCTTGGTTCAGGGGTGACCTTCTCTTTTCCAAACGTTGCAGGCTCTAAAAGAGAGGGAATGCCACCTTCTTAGAAAGCCACCAGGAGGTGTACGGAGAGTCCACAATGAAAAGATCCTTCGATGAGGTTTGCATCTGATCAGGGACGAGAAATGCCCGGGTTCCCTCTTGGGGTTGAAAGCCCAGTTTTGCTAGAAGAAGTCGGTCACAAAATGGGGTCTATCCCATTCCAGTGGACCACAGCCCCCTTCCACCTAAAAGACACAAAGAGGCAGAAAATTCATTTTGGTTGGAATCCCAAAAGCTGTTCAACTGGAACAATTGCTGTAAAGCCAGGCTCAAGACATATCAGGAAAGACTTCATCACCTCAATCTGTGTAGTCTGGAGCAGTGTTTCCCAACCTTGGCAACTTGAAGATAATTGGACTTCAACTCATAGAAATCCCCAGCCAGTGAATGCTTCAAGTTTCCAAGGTTGGGAAGAACCGTTGTACCTACCTGAACGGTCTTCTCGATGCTCTGGAAGGAGAGTCCAGGATGGGTTAACCCTCAATCTTATTGGTTGAGACTGAGTTATAAATTAACATGTTAATTAGGCACCGCCCCTTGCCTGCCCCCAAGGGCTCAGTTTTAAAAAACGAAGTCATTAATATCCAACACAATTTTATTGAACCCTTATGAAACATAACGATTAGACAAAACACAACCCAAATCCCTTGAATCAAACGATTACTTGGGTGGGTCTGGACTCTCCTTCCAGAGCATCGAGAAGACCGTTCAGGTAGGTACAACGGTTCTTCTCCACTGCTTCTGGAAGGAGAGTCCAGGATGGGATATGCCCCAGTTCTAGTCCAAGGGTGGGAGAGTGCAGATTCAGGGATTAACAGTAGAACAAACCGTCTGCAAAACTCTTCTCCCAAAGGAAGCCTCAGCTGAGGCATACGTGTCCAGTTTGTAATGCCGGATGAAGGTAGAAGGCGCAGACCACGTTGCTGCCCGGCATATATCCTCAGCCGAAGCCTGGGTCCTCCAGGCTGCTGAAGTGGCTGCACTGCGAGTGGAATGAGCAGTGATCCCCTGAGGTAGAGTCTGAGTGGTGGTTTCGTAGGCTTCAGCAATACACTCACGAATCCAGCGACTGATTGACTTGGGGGAAACCCCAAGCCCTGATTTAGTCTGTGAAAAAGAAATAAACATCCTTTCGGACCGCCTAAATGGCTCTGTCCGTCGAATATAAATTTTTACGGCTCTCCTGACATCCAGTTTGTGCCACCTGAGTTCTAACGGATGATTCCCACCAGCACAAAAATCAGGCAACACTATCTCCTGCTTCCTGTGGAATAAAGAGTTAATCTTGGGCAGGAACGCTGGATCTAACCGTAGGACTAGCCTGTCAGGATAAAATATACAAAGATCAGAACGTACAGAGAGCGCAGAGATGTCCGAAACCCTCCTAGCCGAGGTCACAGCCACCAGGAAGGCTGTCTTAATCGTTAAGAACCTAAGTGGTATGGACCTCAATGGCTCGAACGGTGGACCAGTCAATGCATTTAACACTAACGACAGGTCCCACGATGGAAAACGATGGATTGTGGGAGGATGAGTGTTTGCAGCGCCCTTAAGGAAGTCCTTGACCCAAGGATGGAAAGATAAGGATCGCTGCTCCCCTGTTCTAATGATTGTGGACAAGGCTGCAACTTGTCTCCGGAGGGTATTGGGGGCTAATCCCCGATCCAGACCCGCCTGGAGGAACCCCAATACCTGCAACACCGAAGCCGCCTCCGTGTCAGTACTGTTCTCCTGGCAGAACTTACAGAAGGCTGACCAGGTGGCCTGGTATATTCTCGAGGTGGATGGTCGTCGAGCCGCCTGTATCGTTGAGATGATGTCATCAGGTAAATGATGTCCCCTCAACCTGTTCCGCTCAATCTCCAGACGGTCAGTTGAAACCATTGGGGTTCCGGATGATTGACCGATCCCTGGCTGAGGGATATCTCTGTGTCCGGGATCCTCCACGGTGGGGATGTTGAAAGAGACACTAGATCCGAAAACCACGGTCTGCGTGGCCAGTACGGAGCGACCAGAATCACCTCTGCCCTCTCCCGCAATATCTTGTCCACCACCTTCGGTAGAATCTTCGTCGGCGGGTAGGCGTAGAGGAGACCCTGCGGCCAGTGGGAGGTGAGAGCATCTACTCCCTCCGCCCTGGGCGAAGGGAAACGGGTGTAAAATCTGGGGAGCTGCGCATTGGTGTGTGTCGCGAACATGTCCACCAGAGGCGTACCGAAAATCTCCGTGATTCTTTGGAACAATCGCGAATCCAGTTTCCATTCTGTCGGGTCGAGAGTGGTCCTGCTCAGCCAATCGGCCTGAGTGTTGTCGACCCCCGCGATATGCTCCGCTGATAATGATGCCAGATTCCTCTCGGCCCAGGTGAAAAGGGCCGAGGCTTCCTGCATGAGACGTCGCGACCTCGTACCCCCCTGATGGTTGAGGTAGGCCTTGGTCGCGATGTTGTCCGTCAGGACCAGAACATGTTTGTTGTGAAGAAAAGGAACAAAGTGCTGGAGAGCCAGGAAAACTGCCCTGAGCTCCAGAAAGTTTATGTTTACCGGGTTGAGGTCCTCCTTGGACCAGAGGCCTTGGGCGCACTGTTGGCCAATATGCGCTCCCCAACCCGAGAGACTGGCGTCTGTAGTTAGAGTGACTAGGTCGTGCGTGCTGAACGATAGTCCACGGCACAAGGCTGGGGAGACCCACCACGCTAGAGAGTCCTTTACCTCCTTTGGAAGACGAACCCGCATGGTGGAATGGCTGGTCCGAACCTTCTGGGCTGGCAGTAGAAACCATTGAAGGCTCCGAATGTGGTGTCTGGCCCACGGAATTATCCCGATGCAGGAGACCAAGGTCCCCAGCACCTTGGACAAAAAGGCCAGAGATGACCGTTTGTCTCTCCGGACGGATGATATGAGAGACTTTATGTTCTTCCTTCTCTCTGGGGAGAGGTACACCATGCACGAAGTCGTGTCGATGATGGAGCCCAGATGTAGGAGTGTGGTAGATGGAATCAGCTGACTCTTGGGCACATTGATGGTAAAGCCGTGCTCCGTCAAGGTCCTCATCGTCAGTGCGAGATCTTGTTGAGCCTGGGCACGTGATTTGGACAAGATCACGATGTCGTCCAAATAGGCCATTAGACGCACCGATTGTGCGCGCAGGCTCGCCGTGAGGACGTCCAGTAGCTTGGTGAATGTGCGGGGCGCTGAAGAAAGGCCGAATGGCATGGCCTTGTATTGGTAGTGTACGCCCTCGACACAAAAACGTAGGAACCGTCGATGAGGAGGATAAATCGGTACATGCAGGTACGCCTCCTTCAGGTCCAGTGATGTTAAAAAGTCCTGGAGGCGTATTGCCGTCAGGATGGTCTGCAACGAGTGCATCCTGAATTTCCTGTACAGAATGTACAGGTTTAGTTGCTTCAAATTCAGGATCAAACGGCAACCTCCCGATGATTTTGGCACAGTAAAGATCATTGAGTAGAAACCGGTTCTCCAGTCGTTCTGCGGTACCGGCTCTATGGCCTGTATACGCAAAAGGTGTGTTATCTCTTGAAACAACTCCTGACTCTTGGCAGGGTCCCGAGGTGTTGGGCACTGGATGAAACGGTTGGGCGGGGGCTGAAGGAACTCTAATCGGAGGCCTCGCGACACCGTGGCTATAGCCCATTTGTCCGAGGAGGTGGCTCGCCAGAATGAGCTGTAAAGGCGGAGCTTCCCTCCTAACGGTTGGCCGTCTTGAGAGTCATTTGGGGCGTTTGAAGCCCCTCTGGCTAGTGCCTCTAAATGGGCGTCTAGCCTGCTGATATCCTCTGGTTCTGTCTTGGAACCCTGACCGGTCATTTCGAAAGGAGGAGGGCTGGTTGAATCGGCCCTGCGAGTATGGCCGCTGGTTGTGGCCTGATCCAGAGGAGTTGTCCCAACGAAAGGACTGGCGTCTGTTGTACGGTGTAGTCCGCCTGTCCTGCCGCCTGTTGGACCTGGGGAGAACCTTCCTCTTATCCTTATCTTCAATAAGGACTTTATCCAGCACCTCCCCGAAGAGGTCAGCGCCGCGGAAAGGGGAGGAGGCCAGGCGCCACTTGGATTTGGTGTCAGCCTGCCAGTTCCTTAGCCACAACAGGCGTCTGGATGAAAGCGTTGTGGCCATCCCTCTCGCTGAGAATTTGGCAGCGTGGAGAGTAGCGTCAGCCGAAAACTCCGCTGCGGCTAGCAGTTTACTCAAGTCCTGCCGCAGCCTACCATCTTCCGGTCCCAGTTTTGACATCATTTCTTCAATCCATGCTATGGAAGCCCTATTGAAGAAGGAAGCAGCGGCCGCTGCTCGAAAGCCCCATCCAGACATGGCATGCGATTTCCGGAGGAGGATCTCTGCTTTCCTGTCCTCGGGTTTCAAATTATCCCCGGACTCAGCAGGAACCATGGCATTAGACACCAGGTTTACCACTGGGTGGTCAATTGGTGGAAATTGGAGTAGATTCTCCAGCTCTTCATCACAGGTATAGAATTTGCGTTCCAACGCTGAAGGGCCTTGAGCTGCCGCTGGTTGCTGCCATGGTCTTTTGGCGTTTTGTATGAATATATCTGGTGCCGGGATATGGTCTGTTTCAGGTTTGGGTTCTGTCAGTAGGATAGTTGACCTTGGTGTGTCAGCGGCTTTTGCAGGACCGGGGAGATCCACCGCTAGTTTTGCCTTGTGTAATAAAGTCCTGAACAAGGCAGGCTTAAAGAGTCCAGCCACTGAAGGTGGCTCAGGAGTTGTCTCATCATCTGACAAGTCATAATCCTTGTCGCTGTCCTCCTGTAATGTTCCCTCTGAGAACTCCAAACCTGAAAGGGGCGGTGCAGACCACAAATTCCGGCCTGGTTGATGGGGCTGTTGGCTGCATTGTTGCACCCCCGATGCTACTCCTTGTGAGTATACATTGGTAATCATCTCCTGCAGGGCAGGAGATAAATTCTGCCAGGTGTCACTCTGATTCCTGAGTCCAGCAGCTGTGGGGGTGAATGAAGCAGTTGGGCCTACAGTTGCTTGAGGCGAAAAACCCCATGAAGGCCTGGTATTGCTGGCAGACCCTGGCCTGCTTACCGGCATTGGGGCCTGGTGAGTAAGCTGGCGATCTGGGGACCAATCCCTGCCTGGCAACAAATCCCCTTGAGGCATGGAGCATGGTGTTAAGGCTCCTGATGGTAGTTGGCCTGGGATAGGTCCTGTAGACAGGGAAGGGGCCTGGAAAACAGTCTCCAACCTCTGCTCGAGTGCCTGAATCCTCCTTTCGGCTTCTCTGAGAGCTGAGGAGGAAGTCCCCTGCGATTTGGGCTTAGATTTGGCCTTATCTTTGGCCTTAGCCACTACATCTGGGCATGCCACCTTCTCTGGCCCGGGGACAGTTGGCTCCATGGTACTCACAGAATAATCCTTTGCAGGAAACAAGGCAATTGACCAAACACAGCTCTGCGGTGAAGTAAAAACTACCGACCGAGGCTTTTTCTCCTTCCACAAAATGGCGAACGGTCTTTGCCCACGAAGACTCCACCCACTCATGCCATCCCTCCAACCTGATAGGAGGACTATGAGGAGAGTGAGGAGGCAGGGGGGGGGTTCCCGCCAATTTCCTTCAAAAAAATGGCGGCAGTAACCGTTACGCGGCCCGAAATGTAATCCAAAATGGCGGGCGCGAGTAGTGAGGGCGGCAATCGCCGTTGCCCTTCATCCCCCGGCGGCTAACAGAGAGCCTGAGGTCCCCGAGCCGAAATGCCTGCTGCCGCGGCGGCCGATCGATCCCCTGTAGCCCGGGGAGCCGCCGATCATATGGGAGGCTGGTTAATGAGGCCGCCGAACATATGGTCCTCAGCGCGCGCGCGCGCGCGCGCCTCTTGCAACAAGGGGCCTTATTCCCTGGCCCTGGCTCTGCCTCGAATGGCGGCGGCGGCCGCGGCGGCCGCGGCGGCCGCGGCGGCCGTTCCGGCGGCGATCCGCTCCTAGCGCCGAACAGCTGATCGGCTGGCGGCGAACGATGGCGGCAGCGGCGTTATGCGGCGATCCGCTCCTAGGCAGCCTGGAAGGGAAGCTTCGACCCTCCAGCTCCTCCAAACAGCCTCCCAGTGGGGGGGGCGGACCCCCCCCACCTTCGGCTGCAGCCCGGTCTGACCGCTGAGGTCAGGGACCTGAGGCTGAGTCCCCCTTCGAAACGGTACCCTCTGAGGGAAGAGGTTCCACAGGGACAAACGATGGGGGTGGTGCCCACTGAGGGCAGAGACCCCTACTTGGCAACTGCATCTGAAAAACAGTAAAGTAGAAAAGAGAAAGAAAACATGTTAGTAAAAATATTCATTTTAATGTACTTAATTATCACATTAAATGTACTTAATTATCACATTAAATCACTAAGCAAAAAACTCATAGGTCTCATTCCAATGACTGAGTTTTAAAAACTGAGCCCTTGGGGGCAGGCAAGGGGCGGTGCCTAATTAACATGTTAATTTATAACTCAGTCTCAACCAATAAGATTGAGGGTTAACCCATCCTGGACTCTCCTTCCAGAAGCAGTGGAGAAACACTGGTCTGGAGGACAGAAGGAAAAGGGGGGACACGATCGAAACATTTAAATATGTTAAAGGGTTAAATAAAGTTCAGGAGGGAAGTGTTTTTAACAGGAAAGTGAACCCAAGAACAAGGGGACACAGTCTGAGGTTAGTTGGGGGAAAGATCAGAAGCAAGGTGAGAAATTATTATTTGATTGAAAGAATAGTAGATGCTTGGAACAAACTTCCAGCAGACGTAGTTGGTAAATCCACGGTAACTGAATTTAAACATGCCTGGGATAAACATATATCCATCCTAAGATAAATTACAGGAAATAGTACAAGGGCAGACCAGATGGACCAGGAGGCCTTTTTCTGCCGTCAATCTTCTATGTTTCTAAGACATGCTTAAAACTATTAGATCACACAGAATCGGCCTCCTCCAGTTCCCGTCGACTAAACAATGTAGGTTGGCGGGACTGCAGAGGACGGGCCTTCTCTGTTTCATCTAATGAACTTTTCACCTTATGAACCTCGTCCTGGAACCAACTAAGTTCGTAAGAGAAGGTATCACAGTATATGTTCATTCCTATGCAGTGATACCTTGTCTTACAAACTTAATTGGTTCCAGGACGAGGTTCTTAAGATGAAAAGTTTGTAAGACAAAACAAAATTCACCCCTTTTGCCAGCCGAAGTGCCCGTTTTGGCGCTGCTGGGATTCTCCTGAGGCTCCCCTCCATGGGAAACCTCACCTCTGGACTTCTGTGTTTTTGCGATGCTGCAGGGGAATCCCAGCATTGCAAAAACGAGTGCTTCGCTGGCAATGGAAGTCTGGAGGTAGGGTTTCCAAGCGAAGGGAGCATTAGTGAAACCGCAGCATCGCAAAAACACCAAAGTCCTCGAAACCCCACCTCCGGACCTCTGTGCTTTTGCCATGCTGCGATTTCACTGAGGCTCCCCTCGCTGGGAAACCCCACCTGACGACTTCCATTGCCAGCAAAGCACCCGTTTTTGCGCTGCTGGGATTCCGCTGCAGCATCACAAAAACACAGAAGTCCGGAGGTGGGGTTTCCCATGGAGGGGAGCCTCAGGGGAATCCCAGCAACGCAAAAACGGGCGCTTCGCTGGCAATAGAAGTCCGGAGGCAGGGCATCCCAACGGCGGCAGTGGGTTTGTAAGGTGAAAATAGTTTGTAAGAAGAGGCAAAAAAATCTTAAACCCCGGGTTTGTATCTCAAAAAGTTTGTATGACGAGGCATTTGTAAGACGAGGTATCACTGTATTTGTTATCTTGTACTTGTTTGAAAAAAAATAAATAGAACAATAATAAATAATAAAAACCAGCATCTATTCCCAGTTTGCAGCAAAACAAGTAAATAACTGGTTCGCTTAACAACTGTGTTATTACAATGTTTACAAGATTCACTTCACAACTGCTGCAAAAAAAGATCAGGGTCACCCAGAAAGTAATGCATCACATTTTTTTTCTCAGCCTACAGTAGTGGTACGAATGTGAAACTTTAGATATACATTATTTGAATTGTCCAGAGTGCGTGTGTAAATTTTGTATTTCTTCAGACAGACAGCGTAGCTGCAGCAGTATTTCAAAATAGGCATCTATAAGCGATGTACGTTACAAACATAGAAACATAGAAACATAGAAGTCTGACGGCAGAAAAAGACCTCATGGTCCATCTAGTCTGCCCTTATACTATTTTCTGTATTTTATCTTAGGATGGATATATGTTTATCCCAGGCATGTTTAAATTCAGTTACTGTGGATTTATCTACCACGTCTGCTGGAAGTTTGTTCCAAGGATCTACTACTCTTTCAGTAAAATAATATTTTCTCATGTTGCTTTTGATCTTTCCCCCAACTAACTTCAGATTGTGTCCCCTTGTTCTTGTGTTCACTTTCCTATTAAAAACACTTCCCTCCTGGACCTTATTTAACCCTTTAATATATTTAAATGTTTCGATCATGTCCCCCCTTTTCCTTCTGTCCTCCAGACTATACAGATTGAGTTCATTAAGTCTTTCCTGATACGTTTTATGCTTAAGACCTTCCACCATTCTTGTAGCCCGTCTTTGGACCCGTTCAATTTTGTCAATATCTTTTTGTAGGTGAGGTCTCCAGAACTGAACACAGTATTCCAAATGTGGTCTTACCAGCATTCTATATAGTGGGATCATAATCTCCCTCTTCCTGCTTGTTATACCTCTAGCTATGCAGCCAAGCATCCTACTTGCTTTCCCTACCGCCTGACTGCACTGTTAAAGCAGCATGTCGTCATTGAATTTCTCACTGCAGAGAAATAAACTGTTGGGAACCTTCACAAATGTTTGTGTGACAGTTTGTGGAGAATCTGCAGTCGACGGAAGTACGGTTAGTCGCTGGGCACAAAGGGTGAGGCCATTACAGTGCAGAAATGGCTTTGTGACCAGAACAAGGAGTGGTACCGACAGGGCATATATAGCCATAGAACGGGACGGAGATTACGGGGAAAAATAGGGAGTGTAGAAGAAACATCATTCTTTCTTGTGTGTAAGTTTCATTGTGCTCAATAAATAATTGTTGAAGAAAAAAAATGTGGTGCATAACTTTCTGGGCAGCTCTCATAGATGGGCCGTTCAATGTTATTGTGACCATCGCAACAGTCATAAATCAAGGAGTACCTGTAATATTAAACACACACACAGACACACACACAATGTTTTTTCTGAGCCAGGAAAGATCCTCCCGAGGTTTGTTCTCTGGATGAAAAACACGCGACATAAATCTATTAAAAGAACCAAAGCCAAAAGTATACATAATATATTCCTGCACACTGTGTTCTTGCCCGGCTACTCCTCTCTCCCATGGACGGGAAGCATTTAAACCCTCTGCAGAATCCATGATGGCGTTGCACGTATCAGCTAGCCTGCTTTACTATTTTAGTTGGAGGGAACAAGTTACTGTCATTTAGCAGCCCGGGGTTTTTCTGTAGCCTTGGCCTGGACAATAGGGCTTAGTCGGCATCTCCTAATTGGCGCCTTTCGCCTGCAGGACGGAGGCTCCTGACCCCCCCAACCGACTGTTCTCTTAACAAGCCCACCATTCATGCTTATTTATGGCCCCCAGCTTCAAGCCGAGCCAAATTGACTAACGCTATTGAAATCTTTCTTGGGAAGGCAGAAAAAGAGGCAGAAAGTGGGGCAGGAGAAGAACTCAGCCTTTCTGGGCAAGACGGCTTGCCACCTTAACTGAACCCTTTGAAGATACATGATGAAGACCTCCTGGTCCATCTAGTCTGCCCTTGTACTATTTCCCGTATTTTATCTTCCGATGGATCTATATTCATCCCAGGCAGGTTTGAATTCAGTCACTGTGGGTTTACCAACCACATCTGCTGGACGTTTGTTCCAAGCATCTACTACTCTTTCAGTAAAATAATATTTTCTCATGTTGCTTCTTATCTTTCCCCAAACTAACTTCAGATTGTGTCCCCTTGTTCTTGTGTTCACTTTCCTATTAAAAACACTCCCCTCCTGAACTTTATTTAAACCTTTAACATATTTAAATGTTTCGATTATGTCTCCCCTCTCCCTTCTGTCCTCCAGACTATGCAGATTGAGTCCATGAAGTCTTTCCTGATAGGTTTTGTGCTTCCACCATTTTTGCAGCCTGTCTTTGGACCCGTCCTATTTTATCAATATCTTTTCGTAGATGAGGTCTCCAGAACTGAACACAGTATTATTCCAAACGGGGGTCTCTTCAGCGCTCTATACAGCGGGATCACAATCTCCTTCTTCCTGCTTGTTATACCTCTAGCTATGCAGCCAAGCATTCTACTTGCTTTCCCTACCGCCTGATCGCACTGTTCACCCATACACAGTTCACCCATTCACAGGCATCGAATTCAGCTGCAGTGATTTTTCCCCTCCCTGCTTGGTCACTTCTAATTTTTTTTTTTAAAGAAATCATACAAAGCGGAAAAAAGTTCAGGTTTCTGTCTGATCCAGAGGCGAAATGCTATTGGTTCAGCTCAGTCTGGGCATACCGTAAGCAACAGCCGCTGGTGGTTTGGAGAACCTATAGTAGCAAGAGCAAGAGGCTCCGCCCAGCCGCCATTTTATTTTTTTTAACCCTCTGCATATGCGCAAAGCATTCCGTGAATGCATAGAGGGTTGGAAAAGCACAAGAGAGCGCATGCACACACCCTTTTGAACCGGTAAGCAATAATGGGCTACTGCCGCCACAGGGGAAGGAAGGGGGGACGGGGGTAGTACGTTTATGCACTATTTATTGAATACTTAATATGTTTTTTAATTGTCCTTCCTTCTCTAGTACTGTAGTATGATCCTTAATTACTTTTAAAATCAGAAATAATTAAACAGTATGTTTTATGCATAAATGCGTTAATCATTTTAATCATTATCTAATCATTAGCTTTCACAGCAAAATTGAGCTACTTGCCTAATCTGTTATCATGCTGAACCTTGTGGATTCAGTTCAAAACCTTAAAATGTAACTGTGCTCCTCAACAAATAATGCTGTCTGTCATTTGTCCTTTTTGTGGCTATTCAAGTAACATGACTTCATCAACTGAAAAAGAGTCCAAGCACCTGAACTTTTACAGCAGTTAAAGAAAATTGAGCTACTTGCCTAACCTGTTATCCTACTGAACCTTGTGGGTTCAGTACAACGCCTTAAAATGTTACTCTGCTCCTCAACAAATAACGCTGTCTAACGTTTGTCCTGTTTGTGGCTATTCAAATAATCTGAGTTAACTGAAAAAGAGAACTTATTTGAAAACTTATCTTGGTCGGTAAGCCACTCCCACCTAGTCACATGATCTTTAAGCCATCCCGGTTACATGATTGTCAATCCACTCCCACCCGGTCATATGGCTTTCAAGCCACTCCTACCTGGTCATATGACCACCAAGCCACACCCACAAAATAAGCCACGCCCACAGTGTGGCAGTAAAAATTTGGCAGCCCATCACTGCCAGTAGGTAAGTAGATTTCACCGCTGGTCTGAACCGTCACGACTGTGGTAGGAGAAGCTGTACATGATTATCATGTTTGTATAGGACTGTGATTTATTTTTTCTGGAAAAAGAGGATTTTATTCTTTGGGCAAATAGAAGGAATGCAGAAATAATTCAGTTCCTTGGCATAGGAGGTTTCTTTTTCCTTTTTTAACTAAAGCCAAACGTATCAGCCTTGTAAAGCATGCCATTCTTGGTTTTTATAAGCGAATAATAATAACAACTTTATCAGAATTTTAAGGCAAAAGGTAAAAACTAAAAAAAACCAATGCTGAGAACGAAAAGCCAAAGGAAAGAAGAAAAGAACAAAGGTTCAGAAATCAAAGGAAAAGGGGCTATTTTTTAAAAAATGGTGCCCAGCGACCGATAAGTTCCCACAGAGTTGGCCTTCTCCAGGTCCCGTCGACTAAACGATGTCGTTTGGCGGGCCCAGGGGAAGAGCCTTCTCTGTGGCGGCCCCGGCCCTCTGGAACCAACTCCCCCCGGAGATTAGAACTGCCCCCACCCTCCCTGTCTTTCATAAACTACTCAAGACTCATTTATACCGCCAGGCATGGGGGAGTTGAGATAGCTCTTCCCCCTAGGCCATTACAAGTTATGCGTGGTATGTTTGTGTGTATGGTTGGTATTATAATAGGGGTTTTTAGTTGTTTTTATTATTGGATTGTACATGTTGTGTTTATTGTTGTTAGCCGCCCCAAGTCTACAGAGAGGGGCGGCATACAAATCCAATAAATTATTATTATTAATTATTATTTTGGAGAAACCAAAGGAACAGAAGTTGCCTTCAGAAGAGAATGGACTGTGAGGATTAGCAATCCCGGGTGATATTTCATTGTGTTACCATATAAGGTAAAAAGTAGAATGTAAGCATGCTAATGCTGAGTCATAGGGTGTGAACTACAACCTGATTGGGCCAGAGTGTTACAAGATGCAAATCAACTTCACCATGTTCTTTCTGTCTGCTGTTGTTTGCTGTTGATGGTGGTGGTTGTTAGTTGGCTGGCTGGAGCAGTTTGAGTGTGAGTTAAACATTGAGTAGAGTAGTAGCTGTGATACGAAGAACCCTGGATTGGTTTAGTATCTACTTGTAACCTGGATTGGTTTAGTGTCTACTTGTAACCTGGATCGGTTTAGTATCTACTTGTAAATAAGCTGAATATACTAAAGTAAGGTTCCTGTACAGTGATACCTTGTCTTACGAACTTAATTGGTTCCGGGACGAGGTTCGTAAGGTGAAATGTTCGTAAGACGAAACATTGTTCCCCATAGGAATCAATGTAAAAGCAAATAATGCCTGCAAACCCATTAGGAAAATCCAATCTTTAAGGCTTAAAGAAAAAGCGGCGGGTGGACAAAGTGAAGGCTAACGGAGTGGAGACAGACAGCGAGGAGAAGCGAGGAATAAAAGTCGTAAGGAAGGCTAACACCGCCCCAAATTCCCCCAAAAATCGCCATTCCAAAAGCTTCCTATCTTGCCCTAAATTCCCCCAAAAATCGCCCCTCCAGCCACTTGCTATGCCACCCAAATCAAAGTCCTAACGAAGGCAAATGGAGTGAAGAAAGGCAGAAAGGAGAAACGAGGCATTTTGAAAGGAGAGGGGAGTTTGGAAGACTTTGGAAGTGATTTGGGGCGGCATAGGAAGCTTTTGGAGGGGCGATTTTTGGGGGAATTTAGGGCAAGATATGAAGCTTTCGAAGTGGCGATTTTGGAGGGAATTTAGGGCAAGATAGGAAGCTTTTGGAATGGTGATTTTTGGGGGAATCTGGGGCAAGATAGGAAGCTTTTGGAGGGGTGATTTTAGCAGCGAGATGGGGTGAAGGAAGCGGCAGGCTAGGGGGGATTTTGGCAGTAGGATGGGGCGGCTGTGGGGAGCCGAAGAAGTGGAGGGCTAGAGGGGAAAGTGGCAGGGAAATGGGGCAGCTCCGGCGTTCCCCGCCTCAGGTGCAAGCAAAAGGGGGCAGGGAATTCCCATGCAAGCAAATGGGAAATCCCGGTAGTGACAGTCACAAGGCAGGGGAATCCCTTCGGCAGTCAGAGAGCGCAGGCGCAGTAAGAGAGCCCACAGACCCGGGCACAGGTTCGTAAGACAAGGCAAAGAAATCTTAAACCCCGGGTTCATATCTCGAAAAGTTCGTATGACGAGGGTTTGTAAGACGAGGTATCACTGTATATAGAAGACTGAAGCAGAAGGTATTTTGCACTGAAGACTAAACTATTGTTTGCTACAAACGTGTCTTCGTTATTTACCTGGTTCATTAATTGCCACCCTTGAAAACGTCCAAAGATATTTCACCAGAAGAGCCCTTCACTCCTCCACTCGAAACAGAATATCCTACGAAACTAGACTAACAATCCTGGGCCTAGAAAGCCTAGAACTAAGACGCCTTAAACAAGATCTAAGTATTGCCCACAAGCTCATATGCTACAACGTCCTACCGGTCAATGACTACTTCAGTTTCAACCGCAACAACACAAGAGCATGCAACAGATTCAAACCTAATACGAACCGTTCCAAACTTGATTGTAAAAAATATGATTTCAACAATCGAGTTGCCGAAGGATGGAACTCATTACCGGACTCAATAGTGTCAACCCCTAACCCCCTACACTTCTCCCTTAGACTATCCACAATTGACCTCTCCAGGTTCCTAAGAGGCCAGTAAGGGGCGTACATAAGTGCACTGGTGTGTCTTTCGTCCCCTGTCCAATTGTCTTTCCTTTCTCTCACTTATCATATATATTTTCTTTCTTTCATATCTTCTCTTCTATTTTCACTTTTATCCTTATATATATTACCACATGTCTATTTTTCTTCCTATTTATTTGTGTATTGGACAAATGAATAAATGAAATGAAATTATATTCTGGCATCTTATCTAGTCCTCCCGCATTACTCTGCATATATCTGGACATGGACCGCCATCTGTCAGAAATGGTGCAGGCAGGTATCCTGCTTGGGCCATGGGGGTTGGACTAGATGACCCACAAGGTCCCTTCCAACTCTGTTAATCTGATCTGATCTTTTACAGTAGTAGCCATAAGTATAAATGTAAATGTATACAAAGCTATCTTTCTGGTTACAAAATTATTTATCTCTTTTCTACAATCTCTTTTTTTTTCCTAATCATGAAAACTATATATAATTTTTTCTATTTCGTGCTAAAAAAAAAATCAATGTCAACATGAATGGACTTCAACTCACAGAATTCCCCACCCAGAAACTATGAACATCAATCCCAAAACTGATCCCTTTAACTCCCAAAATTCCCTGGGAAGCATATGTGGACTTCAATACCCAGAATTCCCGAGGGCTCTTGAAATCCCCTAGCTAGCATGTTTAGACTTTAATTCCCAGAATTCCCCAAAAGTTATCTGAAGACAGGGGAAAAAAATACACAAAATGTAAGTAATCTGTTTTTATCAAACGCTGCTAGGAACCACCAGCCATCAAATATATTTTTATTTTTCCCTTTGGGCCTGCCTTGGTGGAAAGTTTTATGGAACATAACATTTACTATCCATGGAAACAAATCTTTCAATTGCACAGATTTGAATTCAAGCATGGTGAATAAAAATTGGATTTTTAAATTTTGAATCAGATTTTTTTTTTATTTAAATAAGGTATTTTTATTTTTATTCATTTTATTTTTACTTTTGGAATTAAAAAAATCTTACTATTTAAGATACATTAATAATTTAGTTTATTCAGCATAAGATGGAGCTTAGTTATGTAGCATAAGGGTATACATTATGTAATATTTATATTTTTTTGTTATCTCATTCAATGAATTTGAGCTCTGCAAGCAAATCAATGATGCACTGACACAATTTCACAGTGACAATGAGATAAATAATAAAGCAAGTTCAGGAATATTCTGTTATCCCACTGCTTTGCGAATCTCTGTACACTACAAACTGTATGATGATTTGAAGAGAAATGGTTCTGTACCAGTGGTGGGCTGTTACCGATTTGCCACAATTCGGGCAAACTGGTAGCGGTAGCAGGAGGCTCCGCCCACCTGTCCAGATGTCATCACAGACGATCTGCACATGCCCAGAAGGTTCTCTCTCTCTCATGTGTTCACAGTTCTGAACTGGTAGCGAAGGTACAGTCGGTGGGTCAACAATGGGTCAGAGGAGGAGTCGCTATGGGATACGGATGACAGTTGCTCTTCAAAAATTATGGCTTAAATCAAGTCAATTTAAACCAGGCCTTTTTACCAATGATTTAAATCCTGATTTAAATCAACTCGATTTAAATCAAATCCACCCTGAATTCAAGCAAGATATATGCTAAATAATAATAATAATAATAATAATAATAATAATAATAATAATAATACAGTGTTCCCTCGATTTCTGCAGGGGATGCGTTCCGAGACCGCCCGCGAAAGTCGAATTTCTGCGAAGTAGAGATGCGGAAGTAAATACAGCATTTTTGGCTATGGACAGTATCACAAGCCTTCCCTTAACACTTTAAACCCCTAAATTACCATTTTCCATTCCCTTAGCAACCATTTACTCACTATTATTACTGGTACTCACCATTGAATAAGACACTTAGTGATCTTGATATTTATAAACATAATTATTTATTAACAATAATTATTTTTTTTGTTATTTATTTGCAAAAATTATTAGTTTGGCGATGACATATGACGTCATTGGGTGGGAAAAACCGTGGTACAGGAAAAAAACCACCAAGTATTTTTTAATTAATATTTTTTTTAAAACCGTGGTATAGGCTATTCGCGAAGTTCGAACCCGTGAAAATCGAGGAAACACTGTAATAATAATAATAATAATACATAAATAATAAAAATAATACATAAATAATAAAAACAACAACAACAGAGTTGGAAGGGACCTTGGAGGTCTTCTAGTCCAATCCCCTGCTTAGGCAGGAAACCCTACACCACTTCAAACAAATGGTTATCCAGCATCTTCTTAAATACCTCCAGCGTTAGAGCATTCACAGCTTCTGGTGGCAAGCTGTTCCACTGGTTAATTGTTCTAACCGTCCTTGTTTAGTTACTTCTTATTAAGTTACTTCTCCTGATTTAGTTTCTCTCCTTATTTAGTTTCCACCCACTGCTTCTTGTTCTAACCTCTGGTGCTTTGGAGAATGGGTTGACAGAAACAGGTCTTCGTTTTGGAGGCTGCCGCTTTTCGAATCCAGGATTGAGAAAAAATAAACCAAAAAACCCCCATAAGTAGCTCTTTCTGGATAGGGTAGAGTTAACCCAAGTTATTGCCTTCACTGGAGACTGAAGACAAGGAAGGATTAAAGAGGACAAGACGGGTCTTCCTCAGGGCAACGAAATATGTATTTGCCCAGATCAAAAAAAAAAATAGATAAAGGAAACCCTACATTCCATTCTCTCTCCCCTCTTAATTCGACTTCTTAAGCATATCAACTTCTTAAGCATATTTCAGAGACTTGGATTAACAGGGGCAGCCAAGGACTTTAAGCCAAGCCGCCTTAAAGGAATTTGAAGGTGCTAATGACTGCGATAGTGAGATGGACCCTGGGTTGGGGGGGGGGGGACATTTCTAAAAGGTTATCATTCACAAGGAAATCAAAAATTAAAACTTTCCCCCGGGCTGGGTGTGCAGACATTCCAAGTACGGTTGTGAAAGAAAAACAGCCCTGTATTATTATTATTTTTATTTTTATTTTAAATCCACTCTGCAATCTACAAGGTCTGGAGACTGTTATGAAATTTATTATATTCCACCCCCCCTACTAAATCAGCCATGACCGCTAAATGCTCCAGCAATTTCCCTTCCCTCCCCTCCTCTTCCTTTTGTAGGATTTTAAATTTTTAAAAAAATAGACAGTAAATAATTGGCAATAGAGGTGATTGGAGCGGTGCAGCTAGTTGCCATAGAGGCCAATTTGTTTTTGTTTTCTTAGCTAGAGCGTCTGTCCTGTATATGTCTTTAGTGTACAGGGGGATTTAGAATGAAGGGGGGGGAAATCTATTTATCTGTGCCCACCGTTTGCAAAAGAGGAGGAGGAGGAAGCTGCCTGCAAAGCCAGAAGGGAGTTGCGATTGTGTGACCTACATCAATGCACACTGCGCGCTGGTACAAAGGGAAACGGGCTTTTAACTGAATAGATGCAACAGTATAGTAATTGTATAGTAGTACATTACAGGACAGAACGGAACAGAACGGAGCAGAACAGCAAGGGCACAGAAACCTCATTGCATTTATTCATTGCCCAGAGGGACGTGACTTTTGGGAACAAAAACAAAAGAAGAAATACAGATAGTCTTCAACTTACGACCGCAATCGAACCCAAAACTTCTGTCGCTAAAATGAGACATTTGTTAAGTGAATTCCCCCCCCCCCATTTTATGACCTTACTAAATGAGCTGTCATAAGTCAAGCACTATTATTATTATTATTATTATTATTATTATTATTATTATTATTATTATTGTTATTATTATTAATTAGATTTGTAGGCCACCCCTCTCCAAGGACTCGGAGCGGCTCACAACAAGGGAAAAATAACCCAGTACAAATCCAATATTTTAAAAACAGTTTAAAACCCTTAACATAAAAACAATCATACATCTCATACAGACCATACATAAAGTGGAAACGGCCCAGGGGAATCAATTCCCCCATGCCTGACAGCAGAGGGGTTTTGAGGAGTTTGCGAAAGACAAGGAGGGTGGTGGCAGTCCTAATCTCCAGGGGGAGTTGATTCCAGAGGGTCGGGGCCGCCACAGATAAGGCTCTTCTCCTGGGTCCCGCCAGACGACATTGTTTCGTCGACGGGACTTGGAGAAGGCCAACTCTTTAGTAGAACACAGAGCAGAAATTCTGCATAAAGGGCATGGAATCCACATTGGAATCCACACAATCACACATACACAAACACATAATAGAATTACTCAAGCAAACAACCAAGAAGAGGGGCAGAGCAACAAAGATGATTATGGGATTGGGGCAGGCGGGGGTTCCTACTTACCGTGCGCACCCGCCTACTGGCCACCCGGAACTGCATGGGCAACGCTGGGTTTACTGGTGCTGCCAGTGTGGCCCGTACCAGCTAGCAACCCGATACTGGACTGGGAGCCAAAACGCACGATGAACGATTGAGGGAACTAGACATGTCTACTCTAAAAGGACTAGGAGGGACATAACAGCAGCGTCCCAATATTTGAAGACTTGTCACAAAATTATTTAAGGGGTCGAATTATTCTCCAAAGCCTCTGGAAGCAGGAGAAGAAGCAATGGATAGAAACTAATTAAGGAGAGAACCCGCCTAGAACTAAGAACTCCCTGACATTGGCCAGTAGAACGGCTTCCCTCCAGAGGTTGTGGGTACTATATCATTGGAGGCTTTTAAGAAGAGAGCGGGCAGCCGTTGGTCTGAGTTGTTATAGGGCAGTGATGGCGAGCCTTTTGGGGTTCACGTATCAAATATGTGTGCGTTCATGTGCTGGCAGGCGCACAAGTGCCCATGCCCACTCCTTCCCTCCCATGCAGGGGTAGCCCCCTGCACTGCCCCTGCGGAGTGAACAAAACGGGACAAACCGGAAGTTCGGGAAAAATGGACTCCTGGTTTGCCTGTTGTGCTGTTTTTGGCACTCCGGAACCTTCAGGGAAGCTGCCTAAAGCCCCAGAGTGCAAAAAATAGCACAATGGGCAAACCGGAAGTCCATTTTTCCAACGTTCCAGTTTGCCCATTATGCTGTTTTTCACACTCTGGGGCTTCAGGAAGCCTACAGAGGGTGAAGCTGACTTCCCCAAGGCTGAAAATCAGCTGGCTAGCACATTATTATTATTATTATTATTATTATTATTATTATTATTATTATTATTATTATTATTATTTATTGGATTTGTATGCCGCCCCTCTCCGTAGACTCGGGGCGGCTAACAACAGTAGTACAAAACAGAATGTAAATCTAATACTAAAACAGTTAAAAAACCCTTATTTGTAAAACCAAACATACATACAAACATACCATGCATAAATTGTAAAGGCCTAGGGGGAAAGAATATCTCAGTTCCCCCATGCCTGACGGCAGAGGTGGGTTTTAAGGAGCTTACGAAAGGCGAGGAGGGTGGGGGCAATTCTAATCTCCAGGAGGAGTTGGTTACAGAGGGCCGGGGCTGCCACAGAGAGGGCTCTTCCCCTGGGCATCGCCAAGCGACATTGTTTTGTTGACGGGACCCGGAGAAGGCCCACTCTGAGGGACCTAACCGGTCACTGGGATTCATGCGGCAGAAGACGGTCTCGTAAATACCCTGGTCCGGTGCCATGAAGGGCTTTATAGGTGATGACCAACACTTTGAATTGCGTGCGTGTTGGAGCTGACATAGGGCAATGCTTCACCTGCCCTCTGATATGGTTCTGCATGCCACCTGTGGCACGTGTGATAGTTTCGCCATCATGGGCAGTGATGGGCTGCCAAAATTATTACTGCCACACTGTGGGCGTGGCTTATTTTGCGGGTGTGGCTTGATGGTCATGTGACCAGGTAGGAGTGGCTTGCAAGCCAGGTGGGAGTGGCTTGACAATCACGTGACTGGAGGGGGGCTTAAAGGTCATGTGACTGGGTGGGAGTGGCTTACCGATCAAGATAAGTTTTCAAATAAGTTTTCTTTTTCAATTAACTCAGGTGATTTGAATAGCCACAAACAGAGCAAACGATAGACAGTGTTATTTGTTGAGGAGAAGAATAACATTTTAAGGCTTTGTACTGAACCCACAAGGCTCAGTAGGATAACAGGTTAGGCAAGTAGCTCGATTTTCTTTAACTGCTATAAAAGTTCAGTTCTAGATAATGATTGAAATGATTAAAGGATTTATGGGTAAAACATACAATTTAATTATTTCCTGTTTTAAAAGTAATTAAGGATCATACTAAGATACTAGACAAGTATTAAGTATTCAATAAATAGGGCTTACTACCTCCCTTTTGTCCTCTCCCCAGTGGGGGCAGCGATGGTGAACCTTTCTTTCCTTGGGTGCCGAAAAAGTGTGTGTGTATGTGCTATCGTACCTGTGTGAGTGCCCACATCCATAATTCAATGCCTGGGGAGGGCAAAAACAGCTTCCGCTGGCCCCTGGAGACCCTTTGGAGGCCGGATATGGCCTGTTTCCCAACTTTTGGTGGGCCCAGTAGGCTCGTGTTACATCCTTCAAAGGCTCCTCTGGAGCTGAGGGAGGATTAAAAACGCCCTCCCCCATCCCCCCGGGAGGCTCTCTGGAAGCCAAAAACGCCCTTCCAGAACCTCCGTATGAGACAAAAATCAGCTGGCCAGCACACGCCTGCACGTTGGAGCTGAGCTAGGGCAACTCCTAGACATGGCTCCACGTGCCACCTGTGGTACCCGTGCCATAGGTTCGCCATCACTGGCATAGGACCTCCAAGGTCCCTTCCATCGCTGTTGTTCTATTAAGCTAAACTGGGGTTGAGGGGCAGGGGGGGGTGGAGATGGTCACTTACTTTGTCCGAATGCAATGCTCCAAAGGGGAAACGAGGTCATTCTCATTTTCCTCATAAGGCTGCGAGGTGTCTGTGGAGAAAAGGAAGGTTATTCATTCATTGCCCTCAATTAAGGATCCCATTCTGGCCCATCTGCTGACAACGACATAGAGGCGGATGGCGGAATTCACCGCGGCTCATTTAGAGGAAACAAGGATGGCGGTGGGAATAACAACACTTATGAATCTGGATTGGCATACAGTTAATCCTCAACTTAACAACAGCTCATTTAGTGACCGTTTCAAAGTTACAACGGCACTTAGGACTGCTTTTCACACTTACGACCGTTGCAGCGTCCCCATGGACACATGATTAAAATTTAGATGCTGGGCAACTGACTTGTATTTACGACAGTTACCAAGTTCCAGGGTCACGTGATCCCCTTTTGTGACCTTTGACAAGCAAAGACAATGGGACAAGCCAGATTCGCTTAACGACCTTGTTGCTTCCATCTAGATTTCAACGATTTGATGGTCCCTTCTGATGTTACAGTGCTACCTCTATTTACGAACTTAATTTGTTCCGTGACCAGGTTCTTAAGTAAAAAGGTTTGTAAAAAGAAGCAATTTTCCCCATAGGAATCAATGTAAAAGCAAATAATGTGTGAAATTGGGGAAACCACAGGGAGGGTGGAGGCCCTGTTTCCTGCCAGGAGATTCCTAGAAAGGCCCCATGGAGGCTTCTCCCCGCCTTTTCCGCCCTTGTTTCCTCCCAGAAGATTCCCAGAGAGGCCCCATGGAGGATTCTTCCCACCTTTTCCAGCCCTGTTTCCTCCCAGATTTCTAGAGAGGCCCCATGGAGGCTTCTCTCCGCCTTTTCCGCCCTTGTTTCCTCCCAGGAGATTCCTAGAGAGGCCCCACGGAGGGTTCTCCTTGCCTTTTCCGGTTACAGTTCCGGAGGCTCAGGTTTATAAGTGGAAAATGGTTCTTGAGAAGAGGCAAAAAAATCTTGAACACCCAGTTCTTATCTAGAAAAGTTCGTAAGTAGAGGCATTCTTAGGTAGAGGCACCACTGTATTTCCTTGGGCTCCAAGATTATTGCAGCCTGGAAATTAAAAGACGCTTGGTCCTCAGGAGGAAAGCTATGGAAAATCTAAGCAGGAAATTAAAAAGCAGAGCTACCACCCTTGCTGACAAAAGTCCATATACTGTATTTTTCAGAGTATATGACGCACTGGAGTATAAGATGCACCTTAGTTTTGGGGGAGGAGAATAAGGGAAAAAACCTGGGCTAGCATCCTTAGTCTGTTCACCTTCAGCATACTATTTTATTCCCTGGTTGAGGCTGAAAAAAATCTTCAAAGGGAGTAGCAATGAAAACAAGCCTGCAAAGACTTAGGGCTGAAATGAAGCTAGCAATGAAACAATGAAAAAAACATTAAGATCGTTTGCTCCTTATTAGGGCTGGAAAAAAACCTTCGTCGGAAGGAGTAGCAATGAAAAAAAATCCTGCAAACCGGGAAGATTGTTAGAACCTTATTAGGACTGAAAACAATATTTTTGAAGGGAGTAGCAATGAAAACAAGCCTGCAAAGACTTAGAGATGGAAAAAATCTTCTTCAGAGGGATCAGCAATGAAAAAAATCCTGCAATCCGGGAAAATTGTTAGAACCTTATTAGGGCTGAAAACAATATTTTTGAAGGGAGTAGGAATGAAAAAAATCCTGCAAACCAGGAAGATTGATAGAATCTCATTAGGGCTGAAAACAATATTTTTGAAGGGAGCAGCAATGAAAACAAGCCTGCAAAGACTTAGGGCTGGAAAAAAAGTTCTTCAGAGGGAGTAACAATGAAAAAAATCCTGCAAACTGGGAAGATTGTTAGAACCTTATTTAGGGCTGAAAACAATATTTTTGAAGGGAGTAGTAATGAAAACATGCCTGCAAAGACTTAGGGCTGGGGAAAAACCTCTTCAGAGGGACTAGCAATGAAAAAATCCTGCAAACTGGGAAGATTGTTAGCACCTTGTTCGGGCTGAAAACAATATTTTTGAAGGGAGTAGCAATGAAAACAAGCCTGCAAGCCCGGAAGATTGTTAGCACTGCATTAAGGCTAGGCTTTGAAAAAGCTGCATTCAGAGTATAAGACACACCCAAATTTTCAACGTCTTTTAGGGATGGAAAAAGTGTGTCTTGTACTCCAGAAAAATACGATAATCAACCCTGAATCTGACCTGACCAAAGCCATTTTGACACACTGGTTTCCCCAGGAGTCATGTTTGGTTTTGAGAAAGAGGTGGACCATAAGGGAAGCTGAGCACTGAAGAACTAGTTGATGCTTTTGAATTGTGACGACCCTTGACTCTTGAGAGACCCTCGGACTTCAAGGAGACCCAATCAGTCAATGTCCAAAAAGTGCTTTTTTCAGGCGGCAACTGGACTTTTTGACTTTTTTTCTTGGAAAGACGTTTTGTTTCTCATCTAAGAAGTTTCTTCAGTTCTGATTGGATAGTGGGGAATGGAAGGCTTTATGTTCCTTGTAGACAGCTGGTCATAAATCCTCCCATTTCCCACCATCTGCCTGTGGGACTGCCTGCCACTCTTGCAAACATTTTCCAAAAAACAAGTTGTGCTACTAATGAAGGTAAGGTTGAGGAAAATTATGAATTACGACCTGCCAAGAAGACAGGGAAGGCTCCATTGGCCACATGTCCAACACTCCCGCCCTGGGCCTTGTTCATATTTCTTGAAAGATTTTTGGTCTCCTACCGATGGTTAGACGGATCTCCTCTTGCTGGTTGGCTAAACCATCGTAATAGTACAGGTCAAAGCGGCGTTCTGTCTTCCAGTCCCCCAGCAAATCTTTACTCAAGGAGAAAAGGACGCTGAAGTGACTCTCGCTGCATATCACCCAAATTGGAAACCTTGGGGTCTTGAGGTAAGAGCCCACCTGAGCAGAACGAGAAGAAGAAGAAAAATGCATTTCTTTAAAATGTCTGCGGATTCTCAGTCATCCAGGTCATCATCATCATCATCATCATCATCATCATCATCATCATAACAACAACAACAACAAAACAACAAGAACAACAAACAACAGAGTTGGGAGGCACCTTGGAGGTCTTCTAGTCCAACCCCCTGCTTGGGCAGGAGACCCTACACTACTTCAAACAGATGGTTATCCAACATCTGCTTAACAACTTCCAGTGTTGGAGCTTTCACAACTTCTGGAGAGGATCCGTTCCACTGATCAATGGTTGTTTCAAAGCTGCAGAACATACAAGGGTTGCCCAGAAAGTAATGCACCACCTTTCCCCCCCCCCTCAGCCTACCGTAATGCGAAACTTTAGATATACATCATTTGAATTGTCAGGAGTGCGTGTGTAAGTTTTGGGCTTCTTCGGACAGATAGCGTAGCTGCTGCAGTGCAGTGTTTCGAAATGGCCTCTGTAAGTGATGTATGTTACAAGCAGCGTGTCGTCATTGAATTTCTCATTGCGGAGAAAGAAACTGTTGGGAACATTCACAAACGTTTGTGCACAGTCTATGGAGAATCTGCAGTTGACAGAAGTACGGTTAGTCGCTGGGCACAGAGGTTGAGGACATTACAGTGCAGAAATGGCTTCGTGACCAGAACAAGGAGTGGTACCAACAGGGCATACACGCCCTTGTGTCTCGCTGGAGGAAAGTTATAGAAAGGGACGGAGATTAGGTGGAAAAATAGGGAGTGTAAAAGAAATATCATTCTTTCTTGTGGGTAAGTTTCATTGTGTTCAATAAATAACTGTTGAAGAAAAAAAATGTGGTGCATTACTTTCTGGGCGACCCTCGTAGAACGATGAACTCATCAGGATTAAAATTCAGCAGTCTATCTGCATTTGAAAGACAAAGGACGCTCTTTTGAAGACAGTAACGTCCACATTTTGGACAGAGAGTGGCCGCCGGTTTGAAAGAGGGGGGTCAAAGAGGCCATCTATGTCAAAATTGAACACCCCCCTTTCGACAGAGGGGGAGGAAGATGACATCATCGATCTCCAGTCTATAACATTCATCATATATATATATAATATATCATTTTGAGTTGGAGACTTTGGCCTGCCACAAGTAGAATAGTACTGTGGGAATTGGGGAGGGGCAGTTGCATGAGAGGAAAAGATACCGGCTACAACAAATTTTTTCCACAGAGTCAAGGTCATCCTTTATTCAGCACCAAGGATCTACTACTCTTTCAGTAAAATAATATTTTCTCATGTTGCTTTTGATCTTTCCCCCAACTAACTTCAGATTGTGTCCCCTTGTTCTTGTGTTCACTTTCCTATTAAAAACACTTCCCTCCTGAACCTTATTTAACCCTTTATCATATTTAATTAAATGTTTCTATCATGTCCCCCCTTTTCCTTCTCTCCTGCAGACTATACAGATTGAGTTCATTAAGTCTTTCCTGATACGTTTTATTCTTGTACCATTCCACCATTCTTGATGACCCTGAGGATACAGATAAAGCTCCAGGGGGCCTCAACGACTGGCTAAAAGAATGCAAATGACCAGCTGTCTGCAAGGAGTATAAATCCTTCCACCCCACACTATCCAGTCAGAGCTGAAGAAGCTTTTTGGAGGAGAAGCTAAACGTCTTCAAAGAAAAAACCCAGAAAGTCCAGCCGCCTCTCAAAAGAAGCCATGAATTGGATCACTGAGAATCTCCGTAGTCGAGTCCGCAGATCTTAAAAGTCCCCCAAAGCCAAGAAACACATCCTCAGATAACTACTTTCTCTATTTTAAAAGCCATTGTTTTGACTCTTTTATGCTGGGCTGCATGAATTCTTGAAATGCGAAGGGAGTTTTAGAGCGATGCTCTTTGAAAGGGAACAAAAGGGGTCGTCCAGCTGGGGAAGATAAAATCGCATGGATTTCTTTCCCAAGCACCGGCATATGGTAGCAATTTGAAGAGCAAATATAGCCTCCTAGCTCCCTAGCGCTACAATCCAGGGGTGGGTTGTAGCTCGGTCATAAACGAAGAGCTGTTAAGTTGAGGAGTAAACCTGTAGGGGAGCAAACCTTTGGCCCTGGGCCCCAAATGGAATGACCCCAAATCCTGGACTTCACCATGAAAAAACTGTATAGCTGAGCTGGGTCTTTTTGCTTTTGCGGGTCATTTTATAAAAACTAGTAGCAGTTGTGGCGGTTGTAACGGAGCCATGGGAAAAACCAACAAAACTTGAAAAAGGTTTTCCTTTGGTCAACAACATTATTTTGCCTTTGCCAGAAAAGTAAGAGGTGATGCCAGTAGCCCAAACCCATTAATTTCAGTGAAATTAATCACTGTAAGCAAAGAGGTTATTTGCCATAGCGGTATTGGTTTACACAGCGGAGTTACAGCCACTTTAAGAGTTGCTTAGTATTCCCAGCCACCTTCTTGAGGCTTTTGGGTTTGTTTGTTTTTTACAGAGAAAATGGCCTTAAACCAATATTAATTTTGATCCCCAAAGGGTTACCGTTCTAGGAGTGAGGATCCAGAAAGTCAAGGGTGTGTCAGGTGCCAAAAAGAGGAGAAAAATAGGATAAGAGTGGAAGTCAGATCATGGCAGGACAAAATGTACACTTGGGTATAAACTATAATAAAGTGTAAAGTATAAATTAAAGTAATAAGTAAAAGTTCATAAACAAGTAAAGACTCTTTGATGAACTTTTACTTATTACTTTAATTTACTGAATTTAATAAATAATGTACAAAAAAATAAAGTAAAAGAATAAAAAAATAAAGTAAAAAATAATTTACTAAAGAGTAAAGTAAAAGCATAAAAGTAAAAGCATAACCTAGAGAGTAAAGGGAAGAATAATGTAAAGAGTAAAAAGTAAAGTAAAATAAAAAGTGATATAAATAGTAAAGTAAAAGGGAAAGTAAAAGAAAACAGTAAAGAAAAGAAAAGTAAGAAATAAAGAGTAAAATAAAGACTAAAGAGTAAATAGTAAATAAAGTAAATAAAGAGTAAATAAAGTAAAAAAGCAAGGTATAAGCTAAAAGTAAAGAGTAAAGAATAAAGTAAAAAAGCAATGTAAAGTAAGAAATAAAGAGTAAGATAAAATAAAAAGCAAAGTATAAAGTAGAATAAGGAGAAAAGAATAAAGCAAAGAACAAAAAGCAAAGATTAAAGTAAAGTAAAGAGAAAAATAACGAGTAAAGTAAGGCAAAATAAAAAGTAACGAGTCAAGTAAGAGAGGAGCATTATGGAGACTGTCTGGTATTGCACAAAGTAAAGGTGAGCAGCACATAAAAAGAAGAAGTCAATAGTAGCTATACCTAGAAGAATATATTATATATTTTAAATATAGAGAAAGGGAAGACAATGCTATTCTTAAACTTCTATTCTTAAGAATAAATTTAGGGTCCTGGAAAGCTCCTCTGTCAATCACACAACAGATGAAGATTACTCAGGGAAGGATAAGGAGGAGGAAGAGGAAGAAGGAAGGAGAGAGAGAGATAAGAGAGAAGTAGAAAAGAGGGAGAGAGGGGAGAAAGAAGGTAGAGGTAAGGAGATAGAGGGAGGGGAGTAACACGAAATATAGAAAGAAAACAAATGGCAGATAAAAATATGAGAGGTGCAAATTCAAGATATTTGTTTTATGATATACAGGAAAAACATATAAGTGTGTAAGATATTGTGGCATATGTATGGATGTAAAGTTGGTGAAAAATATATTTTACAAAAACAGAAATAAATGATTCAACTCCTCCACCCCAAGGAGTCTTAACTTTCTAGAACCTGCAGTATTTCTCTGGGGATTTGATCTCTTAGCTTTGGACAAGAGGAATGTCTGAATTTGTGGGTGGATAATTGCAAAAGATTGGATTCCACCTTGGCTTCTGGCCGTGCCAACATCAACACAAAACAGCTTGAAAAGGGTATTTTCTGAGATTTTTTTTTCATGCTTCTCCAGCAAATAAAATTGTCCTCCCTCACTTCAAAGCCCATCAAAATAGAGGCAAACGTCTGCAACTTTAAAAAAAATAAAAAATTCTGTGTACAGACGTAACTGAGCCTTGCTAGGAATACTGCCATATTTTCAGTTAAATAATCTTTTAATTGATTATAAAGTTCTCATTTAGGGAGAGGAAGATAACTGGAATGATTGCCAAACCATTTGCCGAAGACTGAAGTCTTCAAAATTAATGTTTCTCAACTTTAGCAACTTTAGCTGAAGAATTCTGGGAATTGAAGTCCGCGCACTTTCAAAGTAACGAGGTTGAGAATCAATGCTGCGGAATGCAGATGGATGTGTGAGCTGTTCAGACTACAGTTTTGCAATTTATAGGTAGTCTTTGACTTACAACAATAGTAATTGTTCGAAGCTAGAAACAGCTCTGAAAAAAAGCGACTTATGACCGTGTTACCTATTTAACAACTGCAGTGATTTGCTTAGCAACTGGGGAAGGAAAGAGACAACGCTCATTAACAAATGTCTTGATTAGCGACAGAAATTTTGGGCTCAGTTATGATTGTTAAATCGAGGATTAGCTGTATTTAAAAAAGGAAGTTACATGGTGCCGATGAAGGCTGCCTTGGTGAAATGCTCTCAAATGGTTTCTTCATTTTCTATTATTCCCTGCAATTACAAATGCATCTTTTCTTTTATGTACACTGAGAGCATCTGCACCAAAGACAAATTCCTTGTGTGTCCAATCACACTTGGCCAATAAACCTATTCGATTTGATTCTATTCTATTCCATTCCATTCCATAGAACAAGGCAAAATGACCCAGAGAAATGTAGGCTGAAAAAGCCAATGTTGGTGTTGACTTCAGCAGCAACCGAAATCTTGGTAGCTCAACTCAAATAAAATCCCCCTTTTGAGTCACTTGATGGATTCATTAGCTTGGGATAACAGAATAAAAGAGTTGGAAGGGACCCTGGAGGTCTTCTAGTCCAACCCTCGACCAGGGATGGCGAACCTTTTTAGCACCAAGTGCCAAAAAGGTCATGTGGAAACATCATTGCGGTCATGCTCTGGGAAAGCCGAACTTCTGGGTTCCAGTGTGCACAATCAGCTTTGATCAGCACGCATGCACAGATAGTTTTTTCAGCACTTTCGCACATGTGAAGGGGTCATTCATGCGTCCAATGACCAGCTGGCCAGCACGCATGAGCACACTTGTTTTTGGCATTGTCATGTGCACAAAGGACAGCCGATCCATTGGATGCGCATGTGCACCAGAAACCCAGAAGACAATTAGGGTAAAGCCTGTTGTGTGTGCCAAGTGACATAGCTTTGGCATGGCACTTTGGGCACGCATGCCCTAGGTTCACCATCACGGCCCTTTCGGGCAAATGTTGTCCAACCTCCTGTGTTGGAGCACTCACAACTTCTGAAAACAAACTGTTCCACTGAAAGATTATTCTCACTGTTGGAAAATTTATTCTTAGTTCTAGGTTACTTCTCTCCTTGATTAGTTTCCACCCATTGCTTTTTGTGATTTGGAGAATAGCTTGACTTCCTCTTCTATGTGGCAACCCCTCAACCTGGGGGTCGGGACCCCTTTGGGGGTCGAATGACCATTTCATGGGGATCACCTATAACCATGGGAAAAGACAAATTTCCCATGGTGTTAGGAACTAAAGCTACTTGGAACATATTTTTACAATCTGACCAATCAGGCCCTTACAGTGGGGTTGTCCCTCTGACCTTCCTGCCAATCAGCTTCAAGCTCTGTTGGGAGAATTGGCACTAGACTTATGGTTGGGGGTCACCACCAGGTGAGGAACTGTATTAAGGGGTCGCGGCATTAGAAAGGTTGAGAACCACTGCTGGATTTGCATTTGTGTTGACGTTTGTTTAAATGTTGTGTTTGTGTGTTTTTTTAATGTATAAAATTCAATAAAAATATTTTTTTTAAAAAGAAAGTTAAGAACCAGTGCCTTAGATAGTGGAACAGTGCTATCATGTCTCCACTCGTCCTTCTTTTCATTAAACTAGCCATGCCCAGTTCCTGCAACCGTTCTTTATATGTTTTAGCCTCTGGTCCCCTAATCCTCTTTGTTGCTCTTCTCTGCACTTTTTCTAGAGTCTCAACATCTTTTTTACATTGTGGGGACCAAAACTGGATGCAGTATTTCACGTTTGGTCTCACCAAGGCCTTATAAAGCTACTACTTCATATGATTTCAGGCAAAAAAGCGTTAATACCAGCTTTTCCACAAGTCTTGTCCATACCTGGCAGACGTCATAATGCTCAAAGAGTGACAGCAAGCCCAAGTCGCTACGGCAAGGGATGCCTTTCAGGGAAATGACGTTGTCTCTTCCTGAGTCCAGCTCTATCACATTGTTGAAGACGTTGGATACGGCCTTGCCCGTCAGTAGCAAGTTGACCAGCTCCTAGTTTCAGGAGAACAAAATGGTGGATGGATTAGTCACTCGACGGATTGAGATACACTCACTTAACTCCAAATCCACAATACCAGACAACAGTAGAGACCGTCTGATTTCTAGGTTCTATCATATCTCAAGACCTAAAATGGTCACCTAACATCAAAAACGTCATCAAAAGAGCAAAACCAAGAATTTTCTTTCTGCGCCAGCTCAGGTGTGTTTCAAATTTTTTACTGCTGGTTTTGTGGGCTGGCTTGGTGGGCATCACATGGTGGGCGTCGCAGGTAAAGGATACTGAAAAATCTCCATTCCCTCCCTCCTCCAGGGGAAGAACACAGTAAATTTCCTCCCGATCAGCTGGGACTTGGGAGGTAGAGAATAGATGGGGGGCAGAGCTAGTCAAAGGTGGTGTTTAGCCGCTCCGAGTCTCCGGAGAGGGGCGGCATACAAATCTAATAAATTATTATTATTATTATTTATTATTACCGGTTCTCTGAAAAGTCAAAATTTCCACTATCGGTTTTCTGAACTACTCAAAATTTCTGCTACCAGTACTCTGAAATCCTCCACATTTTATCACATTTACCACATTTTACCAGTTTATCAAACTGCTCAAAATTTCTGCTATCAATTCTCCAAGCTGCTCAAAAGTTCCACTACCGGTTCTCTGAATTACACAAAATTTCTGCTACTGGTAAAAAAAAATTATTTTTTTTAAATTTAAAAAAATTAAAATTAAAATTTTAATTTTTTTAAAAAATTTTAAAAGTTTAAAATTTAAAAAATTAAAAAACTAAAAAAATATTTTTTAAAAAAGAATTTAAAATTTAAAAAAAATTAAAATTAATTTTATTTAAATTACATTAAATTAAATCCAGATCTAAACTTCCTAAAAATGTATCACAAACAAACCATATTTGAGTAAGAAAGTGGAGGATTGAACGTGCACCGATGTTTCACAGAAGGGCGCCACTACCGATAAGTCTGCATTATGGAGTTCCACTACTGGTTCTCTAAATTACTCAAAATTTCTGCTACTGGTAAAAAAAAATACTTTAAAAAAAAAATTAAAATTATTATTTTTTTTTTAAAAATTAAAGTTTAAAATTTAAAAAATTAAAAAACTAAAAAAATTAAAAATTAAAAAAAATTAAAAAATTAAAAAAAATTAAAAAATTAAAAAAATTAAAAATTAATTTCATTTAAATTACATTAAATTAAATCCAGATCTAAACTTCCTAAAAATGTATCACAAACAAACTATATTTGAATCTTTCCGTAAGAGTAAGAAGGTGGAGGATTGAACGTGCAGCGATGTTCCACAGAAGGGGGCCACTACCGATAAGTCTGCATTATGGAGTGGCTTTGGGTTCAATGTCCTGTAGGACAGGAGCTCAGTGAGTTGATAACCCTCCCACAGTGATACTTTGGCATCTGTTAACCAGGGGTCACCGAAGTGACCGGCTGCCTCTATGAAATGAATATTTTCAGGCAATGATATCCTACCTGCGGGATGCCTGAATGACAGTAGGCTTCTGGGGGGAAGGGGGCTCCTTTTCTATCCCTACACAATTTATTCGCTCACAGGAATAAACCGTGGTCTGCCAACCTCAGCAGAGTTCAGACTTTAGTGACTTATCACGTAAACCGCCGCGGACCCAGATCAGTGGCACTGATCCGGTTATTTGCCTTCGTGTAGGACCTGGTGTTGCAGCTTTCCATGACTTGGCAACTAACAACTCCGGAGGGACTAGTTTTTTAGTTGCACTGCCAATTCATAGTACCTCCTTGGCTGTTTACCTGCGTGCAGTATCCGTGTGCACCAATCAGTGTGCTTGTGTTGACATCCATATCTTCGAGGACTCTGTTGGGGGGGAGAAAAACAGGATTTTCAACAAAGTTAAATTTACGTAACTAGCGTGCCTTTCTCCTTTTTCTGCCTGAAACGTGGTTATCTCCCTCAGAAGTTTAACAGAGTTTTGTACAGGCTAACAATTCTGTTGGTAAGCAAGATGGATATTAGCTGAGTTTTGCGTGGGTTCCTACTTACCGGCGGTACTGGTGTGATGAGCGCACAGCTCCAGGTGGCCGGTAGATAGGTATGTGCACTCCAGTGAGATTTTGCTTCTGCACATGCTCAGGAAGCAAAATCTTGTGAAAGGACTTTAGCTTTACTAGATAAGTGGTCAAAGCAATGGAAACTGCAGTTGAATGTTTCCAAATGTCAAATAATGCACTTGGGGAAAAGGAATCCTCAATCTGAGTATTGCATTGGCAGTTCTGTGTTAGCAAATACTTCAGAAGAGAAGGATTTAGGGGTAGTGATTTCTGACAGTCTCAAAATAGGTGGACAGTGCAGTCAGGCGGTAGGGAAAGCAAGTAGGATGCTTGGCTGCATAGCTAGAGGCATAACAAGCAGGAAGAGGGAGATTGTGATCCCGCTATATAGAGCGCCGGTGAGACCACATTTGGAATACTGTGCTCAGTTCTGGAGACCTCACCTACAAAAAGATATTGATAAGACTGAACGGGTCCAAAGACGGGCTACAAAAATGGTGGAAGGTCTTAAGCATAAAACTGATCAGGAAAGACATCATGAACTCAATCTAGGACAGGAGGACAGAAAGGAAAGGGGGGACATGTTCAAAGCATTTAAATATGTCAAAGGGTTAAATAAGATTCAGGAGGGAAGTGTTTTAATAGGAAAGTGAACACAAGAACAAGGGGGCACAATCTGAAGTTAGTTGAGGGAAAGATCAGAAGCAACGTGAGAAAATATTATTTGACTGAAAGAGTAGTAGATACCATGGAATCCAGGAAGTGATCACCTTGGCATCCTTGGCAACCTGCTGGTGACGTCAAAGCTCCGAACGGCGAACACGACCCCAAACTTTGCCCGAAGTTTAAAAAAAAATTGGGTTCGTGTTCGGCATACCGAACAGCGCAAAATTCAGTACAGACCCGAATTGTGCAGGTTCGGTTCGCCCATCACTATTTATAAGCAGATGTTGGATAACCATCTGTCTGAAGTGGTGGAGGGTTTCCTGCTTAAGCAGGGGGTTGGACTAGAAGACCTCCATGGTTCCTCCCAACTCTGTTGTTGTTGTTGTCGTTAGTCCTCAATTTACGATCACAACTGAGCTCAAAATTTTTGTTACTAGGCAAGACATCCATTAAGTGAGTTTTGCTCCGTTTTACAACCTGCCTTGCCACCGCTGTTAAGTGAATCACTGCAATTGTTAAGTTAGTAAGATGGCTATTAAGTGAATTTGTCTTTGCTCATCAGAAGATCAGGAAAGGGAATCACATCACAATGCAACCATCATAATATGAGTCAGTGGCCAAGCTCTGAATTTTGATCATGTGAATAATGCTGCAATAGGTTGAAAATGTAAAAAACGGTACATGACTTTTTTTCAAATTCTATTGTGACTCTGGACAGTCACCAAACAAACTGTTCCAAGAACTACCTGTAATAAAGAAACCGTTCAGTACATTTTGATCCTCTGCATGCTGCAAGCCCTTTTGTTATATTTTTTAAAGAAATTAAATATTTAAACCTTTTTCTCATCCAAAAGAAAGAATAAATCCAAACCACAAGATACATTTTCAATGACCATATTAGTCTTCCCCTAAAATCGGAGGAGTTTAACTAGGATATGAACTAAAAGAGACGGGGGGGTGGGGGTGGAATCACGTCTTAAAGTCAAATACTAATTTTCTTATTTTCTTTTTTTTTTTGGCTTGGTTTAAAAAAAACCTCAAGCTTGATTCTAAAAATAAAAGTGAGGAATAATTGCGATTGTTCCCTAGAATGCCAAAACCCAAGCTCGATGTATCGAGGAAGTATTTAGACTTTAAAAAAAAGCTTTTAAACTGCTGCCGTAGAAAGCAAGTTGTTCTCCCTAAATATTAATAAACCAACATCATCAAAGAACAATTCCAAGAACTGATTTATATTAGGGACTCTTTCAAAGAATGTCAAGTCCCGAATGTTACCGGAAGAAGAAGAAAATGAAAAGTTGGTGAGGTTATTGAATATTGGCCATTTTTTTTTCACCGAAATGACCGGCACTCTGGGAATTTTACTTTGCTTGAAGCCAATTCACAGATGAAATATGCGTCAGACAGGAGCTGAGGGACATCAAGAGTGGACAATAGAAGGAAGTTCTAATTCCATCCATGGTTGCAAACGTTCTGGGAACGCCAAGTTGAGGCAAAGACGGTGGAAGAAAGGCAACATCTGGGTTTCCCATCCATTTTTTCCTAGCGGGGAAATAACCTGGAAACTGACCGGTGTTTATAGAGGTTTAGGGAAGCCTCTTTTCAAAGGAGGCCAACCAACTTCTAAATGCATTTGAATGAGGAGGACCTCAAGGGTTTTTGAACAGCGTGGCTGATGGGAATTGATGTCGAAAGACATAAGAAAGATTGGAGGAACACACAAGCTATCAAAAAAAAAAAAGGCTCGGCATAACTATCTAATCAATCGACCGATCGATCAGAATAGAGCTGGAAGGGACATTGGAGATCATCTAGTCCAGGCATAGGCAAAGTTGGCTCTTCTATGACATGTGGACTTCAACTCCCAGAATTCCTGAGCTAGCATGATTAGCTCAGGAATTCTGGGAGTTGAAGTCCACAAGTCATAGAAGAGTCAACTTTACCTACCCCGATTGAGTCCAACCCCCTGCTCAAGTAGGTGGCCCTATATACAGTTCTACAGAGGAATCGTTGAGCCTGTCATTTGTACCTCTATAACTGTCTGGTTTGGTTCTGCAACCCAACAAGACCGACACGGACTTCAGAGGAGAATCAGAACTGCAGGAAAAAACAACTGCTGCCAACCTGCCTTCCATTGAGGACCTGTATACTGCACGAGTCAAAAAAAGAGGGATGTGAAAATATTTACTGACCCTTCGCATCCTGGACATAAACTGTTCCAACTCCTACTCTCAAAACGTCACTACAGAGCACTGCACTGCGTTAATGCGTTTTAGGCGCATTAATGTCCCACATATTTTTGAGCTGGCTGAGAACATGTCAATTACACCCGTCTTTTGGCTTGCGTGAAATGCTGACACCACCATCACAGAAGAACCTCAGGCTCTTCACCAAAGAGATCTCTTAAAACCCAGATGACCACTTCTTGCAACAAAGAGGGGAGGGAAACCATTTTTTTTTGTCGTCTCTGGGTCACCTATAGTTCAACAAGCCCAATCTGTCCAGCCCTGATTTTTTTAAAAAAAAATCATTTCTTTTATTTATTTTGTCAAGCATGTATAACAGATGTAAGTAGAAACATGTTTATGAATACACCAATGGGTCCAAATAAATGGGGACATTAGGACAGGGTCGGTAGGCACAATGGTGCACTTATGCACGCCCCTTAACAAACCTCTTAGGAATGGGATGAGGTCGACAGTAGACAGTCTAAGGTTAAGGTTTTGGGGGTTTGGGGAAGAAACCACAAAGTCAAGTAGTGTATTCCAGGCATTGACCACTCTGTTACTGAAGTCAATTTTTTTGCAATCAAGTTTGGAGTAGTTTACATTAAGTTTGTATCTATTGTGAGCTCGTGTATTATTGTGGTTGAAGCTGAAGTATTCATTGACAGGGAGGTTTTAGCATTAGCATTTAGACTTATATACCGCTTCATAGTGCTCTTACAGCCCTCTCTAAGCGGTCTACACAATCAGCATTTTGTCCCCAACAACCTGGATTTTTATTTTATCACCTCAGAAGAATGGAAGGCTGAGTCAACCTTAGCCAGTGGTGAGATTTGAACTGCTGGACTACAGCTAGCAGATAGCTGAAGTAGCCTGCAGTGCTGCCCTCTAACCAGTGCACCACCTCGGCTCTTAGCTCTTGCAGCAGACAACTTTGTGTACTATGCTTAGGTCACACCAAAGGGGGTGTAGTTCTATTAAATTAAAAATAAAAATTATAAAAAATAAAATCAGATTAAGAAAGGGAGGAAGAGAATACAGTGGCGCAGCAGGTAGAGTGCTGTACTGCAGGCCACTGAAGCTGAAGCTGACTGTAGATCTGTAGGTCAGCGGTTCAAATCTCACACCTGGCTCAAGGTTGACTCAGCCTTCCATCCTTCCGAGGTGGGTAAAATGAGGACCCGGATTGTGGGGGCAATAGGCTGGCTCTGTTAAAAAAGTGCTATTGCTAACATGTTGTAAGCTGCCCTGAGTCTAAGGAGAAGGGCGGCATAAAAATTGAATAAAGAAATAAATAAAATAAATCAGAGGTGTTGCCCTTTCATTTGTGGCAAAGCCATAAATATCTAAGGTCATTACATAAATGAGATTGGGGTTTTATGCCGCCCACAATTTCCTTGCAGCGAGATGGGCAACCAAACAAATTTAATTCATTAATTCAGTGTTTCCCAACCTAGGCAACTTGAAGATATCTGGACTTCAACTCCCAGAATTCCCCAGCCAGCATTTGCTGGCTGGGGAATTCTGGGAGTTGAAGTCCAAATATCTTCAAGCTGCCAAGGTTGGGAAACACTGCATGAATTGATCCATAGACAACCTGGCATTATGGTTCAAGGGAGCAGAGAATGCGAGACCTTGAATTCTAATCCTACCTTAAACATTATTTATTTATTATTTATTAATTAGATTTCTATGCCGCCCTTCTCGAGGCAACTCAGGGCTTATGACTTTGGACCTGTCCTTCCACTTAGCATTCAACTAGGCAATGTAGTGGTTAAGGGTAGTGAGTCAGAAGCCAGGAGACCATGAGTTCTAGTTCACCCTTAGGCGCAGATGTTCCAGATGTGATGATGTCCTGGTTCAAGAGTTGGACCGGGAATTGGGAGATCTGGATTTTAGCATCTCCTCAGCAATGATAGCTCCCTGGGAGGGGCTTAGGGTCAGCCACTCCTTCGCAGCCCAAGAGGTAGCTTGGTTCAATGGTTAAGGAAAAGCCAAGGACCTGTGTATTCTAGCCCTGTCTTGGCATGAAAGCTTGTTGGATGATCTTGGGCCCATCACCAGGAGACAGTGAATTCTAGTCCTTCCTTAGGCATGAAATATGAATGTGTGACTTTAGCTAATCACCAGGAGACGGTGAGTTCTAGTCTCCACTTTAGGCATGAAAGCCACCTATATTACTTTGGGCCAATCACCAGGAGACTGTGAGTTCTAGTCTCACCTTAGGCACAAAAGCCAACTAGATATCTTTGGGCCAATCACCAGGAGACTGTGAGTTGTAGTCTCCACTTTAGGCATGAAAGCCACCTAAATGACTTTAGGCCAATCACCAGGAGACGGTGAATTCTAGTCTCCACTTTAGGCATGAAAGCCAACTAGATGACTCTGGGCCAATCATCGGGAGACTGTGAGTTCTAGTCTCCACTTTAGGCATGAAAGCCAACTAGATGACTTTGGGCCAATCACCAGGAGACTGTGAGTTCTAGTCTCATCTTAGGCACAAAAGCCAACTAGATGACTTTGGGCCAATCACCAGGAGACTGTGAGTTCTAGTCTCACCTTAGGCACAAAAGCCAACTAGATGACTTTAGGCCAATCAACAGGAGACTATGAGTTCTAGTCTCCACTTTAGGCATGAAAGCCACCTAGATAACTTTGGGCCAATCACCAGGAGACTGTGAGTTCTAGTCTCACCTTAGGCACAAAAGCCAACTAGATAACTTTAGGCCAATCATCGGGAGACTGTGAGTTCTAGTCTCACCTTAGGCACAAAAGCCACCTAGATGACTTTGGGCCAATCAACAGGAGACTATGAGTTCTAGTCTCCACTTTAGGCATGAAAGCCACCTAGATAACTTTGGGCCAATCACCAGGAAACTGTGAGTTCTAGTCTCACCTTAGGCACAAAAGCCACCTAGATGACTTCAGGCCAATCACCAGGAGACTGTGAGTTCTAGTCTCCACATTAGGCATGAAAGCCACCTAGATAACTTTGGGCCAATCACCAGGAGACTGTGAATTCTAGTCTCACCTTAGGCACAAAAGCCAACTAGATGACATGAAAACTGAATTACAAACTTTGTGCCAATCAGCAGGAGACGGCGAGTTCTACCCCTGCCTTACACACAAAACCAAAACTGGGGGGGTTGGGGGCCAGTCCTTCTCTCTTAGCCGTAGGGAGAAGAAAGCTAGAGCAAACCACTTCCAAAATTATTGCTGAGAAAACGGTAAAGCCTTATCCAGGCTGACTCAAAGGTTTGGAAGAATGAACAACAACAGGAAAAAAAAAGTCTATAGAACTTTCACTTGGATGTTAGCAGAATGAGTCAGAAATGGACGTTAAATCTGACTTTGGGAAGAAAGAAAGAAATATTTCAACTGATTAGAAAGGATTTTTTTTTAATAGAAAGCCACTGGATACAAGAGGATGGGCGGGGGGGAGAGCCCTGAATTCGCATTTGGGCATCTCTAAATATATATATATATATATATTCTAAAACTTATTAGTCATATATTTTCACCTGCCTTCTTCTTATAAAAACAGCCCAAGTAGCTTTTCAAAAACCCATCTCCGGATTCTTAACCTTTCTATCTTAATATTCCCAATAACTCTCTTTCATTCATTGCTTGGGTTATTTTAATTTTCTAAATTTTACTGTGTGATTATTTGGAGGGATGCAATCAAATGTCCATCTGGTTGGCTTTCTATTTCCTTCTCTATTTTTATTAAGTCGCTTTTTTAAAGTTCAATATTTTTTTTCCTGCTATTGTGGGACTTTATATAACTCCGGAGTTATATAAAAACTCTCTAATGAAGTTTTATAAATAAAAATGTTGATAAACATAAGAGGAGAGCTTTATCTGGGAAGAACTCCGAGGAAGATGAACAGATTTCAACTTTCGACAGATTTAGAGAGAGAAAGAATATTTTTTTATAAAAAAAAACTTCATTAAAATAGTCTTCTAAAAAGTTTTGTTTAAATCATCAATGAAGTTATTAAGGAGAGTTGGAACTTTATTCCAGTACATAATGCTTTTTCCTATGCTGCTTTTCTATTTGCATTAAGATATTGATTAATTTTATCACCAAATTTCTACTGTATGACCTCTCTATTTTTCTGCAAAATTTGCAAGGTGCAACCTTACATCTTTGGTGGGCTTGTAATAGAATAGAATAGAATAGAATAGAATAGAATTTTTATTGGCCAAGTGTGATTGGACACAAGGAATTTGTCTTGGTGCAGATGCTCTCAGTGTACATAAAATAAAATATACATTTGTCAAGAATCATGTGGTACAACACTTAATGATTGTCATAGGGGTCAAATAAGCAATGAAGAAGCAATATTAATAAAAATCTTAGGATATACGCAACAAGTTACAGTCATACAGTCAACATGGGAGGAAATGGGTGATAGGAATGATGAGAAAAACTAGTATAACAGAAGTGCAGATTTAGTAGAAAGTCTGACAGTGTTGAGGGAATTATTTGTTTAGTAGAGTGATGGCGTTCGGGAAAAAACTGTTCTTGTGTCTAGTTGTCTTGGTGTGCAGTGCTCTGTAGCGGCGTTTTGAGGGTAGGAGTTGAAACAATTTGTGTCCAGGATGTGAGGGGTCAGTAAATATTTTACCCGCCCTCTTTTTGACTCGTGCAGTATACAGGTCCTCAATGGAAGGCAGATTGGCAGCAATTGTTTTTTCTGCAATTCTGATTATCCTCTGAAGTCTGTGTCGGTCCTGTTGGGTTGCAGCACCAAACCAGACAGTTATAGAGGTGCAGATGACAGACTCAATGATTCCTCTGTAGAACTGAATCAGCAGCTCCTTGGGCAGTTTGAGCTTCCTGAGCTGGCGCAGAAAGAACATTCTTTGTTGTGCTTTTTTGATGATGTTTTTGATGTTAGGTGACCATTTTAGGTCTTGAGATATGATAGAACCTAGAAATTTGAAGGTCTCTACTGTTGATACTGTGTTGTCTAGTATTGTGAGAGGTGGAAGGGTGGAAGGGTTTCTCTTAAAGTCTACCACCATTTCTACGGTTTTGAGTGTGTTCAGTTCTAGATTGTTCTGGTCACACCACAAGGATAGTTGTTCAACTTCCCGTCTGTATGCGGATTCATCATTGTCTTGAATGAGTCCAATCACTGTTGTACCATCTGAAACTTCAGTAGTTTAACAGATGGACCGTATGAGATGCAGTCATTAGTGTATAGAGAGAAGTGGTGAGAGTACACAGCCTTGGGGGGCACCAATAAAGCGAAGAAATACTGAGGCCAGATTTTTGTTTTAATTCTCACCCATCCAGGTCACCCAAACAATGCTTTTTCAAAAAGCAAATGGACTTTGTTTGGAGACATTTTACTTCTCATCTAAGAAGCTACTTCAGTTGTGATTGAATGGTGGTGGAGGATGGAAGGATTTATATCCCTTCCACTCCTGTGGTCATTAGTACTCTTTCTGAGAGTTGCTAAGGCCACTGCCATCCCTCACAATTCAGTCAAAACTGAAGCAGCTTCTTGGATGAAAAGTGAAATGTTTTTAATGAGAAGTAGAGAGAGTCCAGTTGCCTCTTGAAAAAGCAACCTTGGGAAAGACAATTTCGAAGATTAGATGGGGGGGAAAAAGTCACGAATGGCCTGCTTTAATTCAAGAAAATTCATCCTGTTTTGTTTCCACTTGGAAACCACTTGAAACAGGGGGAAAAATGGAACTTTTGACTTTAGGTTTAGATGATTGTGTCACCTTTGTTGTTTACAGAAATGAATAGTTAAAGAAGTGAATAGCACTCACTAAATGGCTAAAGCAAAATGTTTGAGGTTGTAACTATATTTTGTAATCCACTCCACCAAAAAACAATGGGGAGTCGCTATTTCCCCCCCTATTTTTTCTTTACTTTTCCCCATGCCCTTATCAC
The DNA here is from genome assembly GCF_031021105.1 of Erythrolamprus reginae. Lineage (NCBI taxonomy): Eukaryota > Metazoa > Chordata > Lepidosauria > Squamata > Dipsadidae > Erythrolamprus > Erythrolamprus reginae. The sequence continues at coordinate 5,318,048 of NC_091963.1, forward strand.
CTTCGTCTCTATTTGTATAATAAACTCCAATCCTTTTTTTAAAAAACTCACATTTTGCAGATAGCAAAGAGCTCTAATGTTTCTGAAATATCAAAATGGTTGCAGGAGGACGGTTTTAGTGATGGTGATGGTTTGCTACCTGTTCGACCACTATTGTGTCTCACCTAGTCCGTAGATTATATATATCTAGTTCCCTCAATCGTTCTTCATAGGTTTTAGCCTCTAGTCCCCTAATCCAGTGTTTCCCAACCTTGGCAACTTGAAAATATTTGGACTTCAATTCCCAGAATACCCCAGCCAGCAAATGCTGGCTGGGGAATTCTGGGAGTTGAAGTCCAGATACCTTCAAGCTGCCAAGGTTGGGAAACACTGCCCTAATCATCATTGTTGCCTTGACCAGAATTAGACATTCTGTTATCATAGTGATCTTAATTCTGTCCTCGGTTAATGTAGCCTAGGACTGCGTTGGCTTTTTTTGGCAGCTGCAGCACACAGCTGCCGCATACCTATGTGGTGGTCCACTAAGACAGGGGTCTCCAGCCTTATAACGACATGGAAATCCCCTCGTACGTTTTTCATAACAATTGCACTTTCCTTTCCAATGTCAGCCTGACCCAGTTGCAATGTTAATTGCTTTGTTATTTCCTTTATATTTTGTACATAACCGACGTACAGATGTCTTATTGATTATACAATGTGACATGCCATACAACATGGCTGCACCCCCGCTCACTTTTTACAGAAATAATTTACCACTTCTCTCAGCAACTTTTACAACTTGTGGACTTCTGAACTCAAAGAATTTCTCAGCCAGCAACCTTGCCCACTTGAAGACTTGTGGACTTCAACTCCCAGAATTCCTCAGCCAGCAAACCAAAGCTGGCTGAGGAATTCTGGGAGTTGAAGTACACAAGTCATAAAGCTGCCAAGCTTGGAGACCCCTGCACTAAGACACGGAGGTCCCTCGCGCAGGTCCTAGTATTGAGCATCTGTGAGTATCTGAGCATTTGTTTTTGTTTTAGAAGCATAGAAACATAGAAGACTGACGGCAGAAAAAGACCTCATGGTCCATCTAGTCTGCCCTCATACAATTTCCTGTATTTTATGTTAGGATGGATATACAATGATACCTCATCTTACAAACTTAATTGGTTCCGGGACGAGGTTCTTAAGGTGAAAAGTTTGTAAGATGAAACAGTGTTTCCCATAGGAATCAATGGAAAAGCGATTAATGTGTGCAAGCCCAAAATTCACCCCTTTTGCCAGCCAAAGTGCCCATTTTTGCACTGCTGGGATTCCCCTGAGGCTACCCTCCATGGGAAACCCCACCTCCAGACTTCCGTTGCCAGCAAAGCGCCCGTTTTGCACTGCTGGCATTCACCTGCTGGGATTCCCCTGCAGCATCACAAAAACACGGAAGTCCAGAGATGGGGTTTCCCATGGAGGGTAGCCTCAGGGGAATCCCAGGAGTGCAAAAACAGGCTTCGCTGGCAACGGAAGTCTGGAGGCGGGGCATCCAAGTGGCAGCGGTGGGTTTGTAAGGTGAAAATAGTTTGTAAGAAGAGGCAAAAAAATCTTAAACCCCGGGTTTGTATCTTGAAAGTTTGTATGACGGGGAGTTTGTAAGATGAGGTATCACTGTATGTTTATCCCAGGCATGTTTAAATTCAGTTACTGTGGATTTACCAACCACGTCTGCTGGAAGTTTGTTCCAAGGATCTACTACTCTTTCAGTGAAATAATATTTTCTCATGTTGCTTTTGATCTTTCCCCCAACTAACTTCAGATTGTGTCCCCTTGTTCTTGTGTTCACTTTCCTATTAAAAACACTTCCCTCCTGGACCTTATTTAACCCTTTAACATATTTAAATGTTTCGATCATGTCCCCCCTTTTCCTTCTGTCCTCCAGACTATACAGATTGAGTTTTGTTTTTCTTGGCTGTGAGTAGGGCTGTTGGATAAGGCTCTGCATTCAAGTTCGTCAGAATCAATGCCTGGCTAGAGAAGGAAGGACATGCCACAAGATTTTGCCAGGAGGACAAAACCGAAGTTTGTTCTTCAGCTGAGAGAGGAGGGCCAATTTACTTAAAGGTAAGAAGGTTCTTGGAAAGGCCTGGCATGTGGAGTGTGTAATCTCAAGGCAATAAGGTTGATTGGGCTGAGTCGCTTTTTCCATAGATTAGAATAGATTGGTTTTAATGGCGCAAACGGCCTTCTTTCTGACCTTCGATGTTCCCTAGACTCTGGGGTGTTTTTTCAGCACTATTGTTTTTTCCCCTTTCCAAAGAAAAAAAAAATTGGATTTTTTTTTAATTTTATTTTTTTTAAAGAACCATTGTTTCCTTCAACTAATTTTTTTTTTAAAGCACAAGTTTAAACTTAAGCGTTTTTTGAGACACTGTGCTGAGATCTATATCTTTATTTAAAACGCAGGTCAATTCACGTGGGAGCCTAATTCAATGAGCTTGCTGGCGGTCAATTTCCTAGCTAAAATGATTGAAATGATCCCTGTTATATTGAGCGCTTTTTTGCCCAGAAAAAAATTGGGTTGTTCCAGGGTGGTTAGAATTTAGGATCCTACAGTTAGGTGCAACTAGTGCTGAATTTGAATTCAGCGCTGGGTTGGAATTCAGCGCTGGTTTTGAATTCAGCACTGATTTGGAATTCGGCATTGGATTGGAATTCGGCATTGGATTGGAATTCAGTGCGACTCGTCCACTTATTTTGAGGCTTCTCACAACTGACTGGACCAATGTGACATCCACTTGGTGTGGGTTTTCTGCAGTCGCGCCCAGCAAGACCTTCTCCAGGAGAAGCTGTTCCCAGCCTGCCCTTCAGGAATATTTTCCCACCCAGAGAAGAAGATGGAATCCATCCACCTTTCTGGCCTCCTTGTGACTTGACGGGAAAAGGTTAGGTTAGCCTGACATTTGGAACTCGGAGGCTTTAAGGAAGAAACAGCAAATTCTCCCTTGCTTGCTTACATTTCCCGCCTTTCCTCCTCCTGAGCGATAAGACAGACGTTCAAAAGCTGCTGGAGATAAGAACCGGGCCAAATAAGTTCCTGTGTTTGTTCCCTCTTATTAAGGGCTTCAGGTCTTGAGCTAATAGGTCCAGATTTATTTATTTTTTAATTTGCTACTCCCTTGGCATATGGTTCCTTCATTCCTTTATAGTTATAATTCCAGTAAAAGCAGGGGCTAAATTCTTGACTTACAACGGTTCTGTTTAATGACTTTTGAAAGTTACGGTGGCACTTTGAAAAGTGATTTTAAAAATGAGAAATTTATAGACACGTAAAATAATCTGGAGACAAGAGCGGGTGATAAGGAGTGGGGAGTAGAGCAGAAATCAAAAACTGACACTTTTGATTTGGAAAACATTATTCTTATTATTAATTTCACTACGCTGAATGAGACCGGCCAGAATTGTGATATATCGAAACGATATGTATAACTGCATAAGATTAAAAAAAATGATTATTGACAAATATAGGGACGCTACAAGTTAAATGGGATATTTCTCTCTTTTTGACATGTAGAGGCCCCAATATGTAGTGCGGTAAGATTTTACAGTTATAAATGTATATATATATAGGTTGGCATCTCCTTTTTCTTTTCTTTTTTTGTTTCTTTTGTTTCTCCTTTTCCTTTTATTTCCTTTTTGTTATAGCTGTATGGTTTTGTTTGTTTCTATAATGTACTAATTTTGTTTTTGTATATGTTTTGTATGTGTTTTCTTAATAAAAATCTTTTTTTTTAAAGGGATTTATGACCCTTTTTCACACTTAACAACTATTCACACATACAACCTGGGAGAAACCCCTCTTAGCAGTAGCGACTGCAAAAGAGACCTCGGAGTCTTGGTGGACAATCAACTAAACATGAGCCAAAAATGTGCAGCAGCAGCTAAAAAAGCCAACACAATCCTAAGCTGCATCAACAGGGGAATACACTCCAAGACCAGGGAAGTCTTAATACCACTCTACTACGCCCTGGTCCGACCACACCTGGAGTACTGTGTTCAGTTCTGGTCACCACACTTCAAAAGAGACATTGAAACTCTGGAGAAGGTGCAAAAAAGAGCAACCAAGATGATTAAGGGATTGGAAACCAAGACTTACGAAGAGAGACTGAGGGAACTGGGCATGGATAGCCTAGAGAAAAGGAGGGCCAGAGCGGACATGATAGCAGTCTACAAGTATACGAGGGGATGTCACAGAGAGGAGGGGATCACTTTATTCTTCAGGGCACCAGAGGACTGGACCAGGAACAACGGCTGGAAGCTGACCAAGGAGAGATTCAACATGGAGATAAGGAGGAACTTCCAGACGGTCAGAGCGATCAACCAATGGAACAACCTACCAGCGGACGTTGTGAACTCCAACACTCTGGACATTTTAAAGAGAAGATTGAATTGCCACTTGACTGGTGTGCTACAGGGTTCCTGCTTGGGCAGGGGGTTGAACTCGATGGCCTTCATGGTGCCTTTCAACTCTAACAATAAATGAATAAATAAATATTGCGTTCCCCCATGGCCATGTGATTAAAATTCAGATGCCCGGCAATTGATTCATATTTATGACGAATATGCAATGACCGTGGGAAGGTCATGTGACCTCCTTTTCTGTCCAACAAATTCACTTTGCATCCGTGTTATTAGCAACTATTAGGTGATTCACTTAACAACTGTGGCAAGGAAGGCTGTAAAATGTGGGACGCAGATCCGGGGACAGGCTACCCTTAAAGCAGCCAATGGAATGGCCTTCAGGCTTTAGCCTGTCTGATGCCCCAGTGGATTTTGGCTTGATGTTTCGGAGTTTACATGCATTAATGAAAAGAAGGACCAGAGGAGACATGATAGCAAGGTTCCAATATCTCAGGGGTTGCCACAAAGAAGAAGGAGTCAAGCTATTCTCCAAAGCATCTGAAGGCAGGCCAAGAAGCAATGGGTGGAAACTAAACAAGTAGAGAAGCAACTTAGAACTAAGGAGAAAATCCGCAACAGAACAATTAATCAGCGGAACAACTTTCCTACAGAAGTTGTGTATTGCTCCAACACTGGAAGTTTTTAATAATAAGTTGGATAACTATTTGTCTGAAGTGGTGCAGGGTTTTCTGCCTAAGCAGGGGTTGGACTAGAAGACCTCCAAGGTCCCTTCCAACTCTGTTTTTCTGTTCTATTCTAATCAGGCACCAGAAGAAGCCAGAATGACCTCAAATGTTTGCCTAGATGCTATCTGAATAATTTTCTTCCCACAAGGATGTCATGGATGGCTTTGAGCACTCCTTTGGCACATGGCAATCTTGGAATTCAGATAACATTGACAATTCAATGGGGAATTCAATGGGGAGTTGAAACCCACACGTGTTAAACTTGCCCAAAGTTCAGAAAAACAGGACAAACCAATTTCAGACATTTGCGAACATTTCTGAAAAAAGCAAAAACATTTCCTAGCAAGCAAAAACCCACCAAGACGCATAGTGGTACCTCCATTGTGAAATATGTTTTAAAACTTATTGTCACCCAGGTTCCAGAGTATGATTCCCGTGCTCTACAACATGGAAATTTTGCTGGAGATCCAATTCATCCGGACATGGTAGTTGTATAAATGCATACGTGTTTAAGGGCAAAGAGTCAGCCTGGGTATTTTTCTGAGAAAGCTAAAGAATTCAGTCTTATCGTAAAGCAGAAACATTCTTTCAAGCTTTGGGCCCTGCGTCCGCCTTTCAAATGTATACCAGGGGCTTAAGCGCTAATTGCAACCTCTCCGAACAAAACACAAACATACTCACCCCTCGACGGTTCTTGACAATATCACTGACAAAGCCAGGAGAATGCAGCCGTGTGGACCAGCCTCAAACTGAAAGGAAGATGGAACAAGAAAATATAGAGTCATAACTAAAACGGGGCATTTTCCCAAGTTCCCCCCAACAGCAAAAAAAAAAAAATGTGTGCATTGGTTGCTCATGGTTTCTGGAATATTTTTAGAGGTTTCAGATATCTAGAGAGGCTGTCTGGTCTAGTGGTTAAGGCACCGGGATGGAAACCAGGTGAGTTGTAGTCCAGTCAGGCATGAAGGTCAACTGGGAAACTCTGGCCAATTATCAGACCAAAGAGAGGCTGAGTTCTAGTCCTGCCTTAGGCATGAAAGCCGCCCGGGTGACATCGGGCCACTCACTAGGAGACTGGGAGTTCTAGTCTTCCTTTAGGCATGAAAGCCAATTGGGTGACTTTGAGCCGATCACCAGGAGAGAGTGCGTTCTAGTCCTGCCTTAGGCATAAAAGCTGGTTGGGAGACTTCAGGCCAATCACCAGGAGGCACTGAATTCTAATCCCACCTTAGACATGGTTATAATTTATGACATTTATGGCTTTAGACACTTATGACTAAATCAGGCCGTCCTTGGGACCAGCCTGATTTGGCAGCATTTGTCAATAAAAGGCCATGATTGTTAAGTAAACCAATCATTCATTATAGAAACATAGAAACATAGAAGATTGACGGCAGAAAAAGACCTCATGGTCCATCTAGTCTGCCCTTATACTATTTCCTGTATTTTATCTTAGGGTGGATCTATGTTTATCCCAGGCATGTTTAAATTCAGTTACTGTGGATTTATCTACCACGTCTGCTGGAAGTTTGTTCCAAGGATCTACTACTCTTTCAGTCAAATAATATTTTCTCATGTTGCTTCTGATCTTTCCCCCAACTAACTTCAGATTGTGTCCCTTGTTCTTGTGTTCACTTTCCTATTAAAAACACTTCCCTCCTGGACCTTATTTAACCCTTAAATGTTTCGATCATGTCCCCCATTTTCCTTCTGTCCTCCAGACTATACAGATTGAGTTCATGAAGTCTTTCCTGATACGTTTTATGCTTAAGACCTTTCACCATTTTTGTAGCCTGTCTATGGACCAGTTCAATTTTGTTAATATCTTTTTGTAGGTGAGGTCTCCAGAACTGAACACAGTATATTCCAATGTGGTCTCACCAGCGCTCTATTGTTCAGTTGCTGGTTTTCAGCAAAACTGTCATAAAATGTGGTCAGTGTGACTGAAGGATGCTACAACCAGCCACCAGTATTGCCTAATGTGTGTGTGTGGGGGGGGGGGGGGGTTGCGTGTGCTTGTGTGTGTGCGTTTATGAGAACTTTGAATGCAGGTAGTTAAATAACTAGCAGGTCAACATATTCAATGAGAATGCTGTGGTTTTATCTTTTATTTTTTGGCCCTGTTCAGAAATGAGATGACTGCTGTTCATTTTCAACAGAGGTCTTCAAACTTGGCAACTTTAAGACTTGTGGACTTCAACTCCCAGAATTCTCCAACCAGCTGTTCTTAACTTAACTTGACCACCCGTTGCTACTAATTTAACAACTGGAGGGATTCACTTGGCAAAAACTGGCTTAACAAACTCACTCTGCCTTGCTTAGACAGAGAAGGGATTTTTGGGCTCCCTTTGGCAAAATTGTATTTTTTGAGGACAACTTCTATTTTTTGCATTTGCAGGTTTTTTGTGCTGAAAACTGAAGTTTGCCTGACTTTTCTCTCCACTTTTAAAAAGCAAATAAGCAGGCTGGTTTATAAGAAATGGCATTTGCGACAGCACGGAAAAACAACCCAGCCTTTTTCTGACCTACATCAGGAGTCAATGGGGAAATCTACCCCCCTCCCAACCTCCCCCAGTCCTAATTAGCCTGCCCTTCCTTAATTTTCAAACCAAAATAAGGTCGGGCGAATGCAGTTTGGATCAGGAAAAGCCATTAAAAACTAATTCATCCTGTTCCACAAACATCATTCCTTAAGTACCACTCGAAACAATTTCTCAGTTAGGGATGAAAAAGACTTTAGGGGGAAAAAATACCAATTGTATAGAAAAGCTTAGATGGACCTTATTTTTTGATGAAGAAAAAGATTGATTTGGCGATTTATGTATTTGGGGATTTTTTTTAAAAAGTTCATAGGGGAAATGGAAAAAAATAGAAGTGAATTATTCGGTTCTGTAATTCTATTACTTGGCGGAATGAATGGAGGGAGGCATAATTTTGTGTTCTTTTTCTACTTTTCTGACTTCTTAGTTTTTCTTTATTATTTTGTACTGTTTATTTTATTGGAACACTCTAAGATATACTTGTGTATGCAATAGAGTATCCCAAGGGTATGTTTTAGGCCCAGGAGTCAGCTAAACAAATAATTCCTGCAACATTGCCAAACTTTTTTACTAAGTCTGCACTTCTACTGTATTTCTACTAGTTTTTTTCTCATTATTCCTATCACCCATTTCCTCCCACTTATGACTGTATGACTGTAACTTGTTGCTTGTATCCTTACGATTTATATTAATATGGATTGTTTCTTCATTGCTTATTTGACCCCTATGACAATCATTAAGTGATTCTTGACAAATGTATTTTTCTTTTATGTACACTGAGAGCATCTGCACCAAGAAAAAATCCTTGTGTGTCCAATCACACTTGGCCAATAAAGAATTCTATTCTATTCTATTCATCAATCACTTAGACAAGGAGATAGATGGGGAAAGTCCTCAAATTTGCAGATGGCACCAAACTGGTTGGTGGTGAAAAAAGTGGTTCTACTTTTAGGCAAGAAAAACAAAATGCACAAGTACAGTATATGTGGCACATTGCTCAACAGTAGTAACTGTGAGAGGGATCTTGGAGTCCTATGGACAACCATTTAAATAGGAGCCAGCCGTGTGCAGCGGCTGCCAAAAAAGCCAACACAGTTCTGGGCTTCATCAACAGAGGGATATAATCAAGATCACGTGAAGTGTTAATTACACCATATAAAGCCTTGGTAAAGCCACACTTTGAATATTTGCATTCAGTTTTGGTCACCACGGTGTAAAAAAGACGTTGAGACGCTAGAAACAGTGAAGAGAAGAGCAACCAAGATAATTAGGGGACTGGAGGCTAAAATATATTAAGAACGGTCGGAGGAACTGGGCATGGCTAGTTTAATGAAAAGAAGGACCAGGAGAGACATGATAGCAGTGTTCCAATATCTCAGGGGCTTCCACAAAGAAGAGGGAGTCAGGCTATTTTCCAAAGCACCTGAGGGTAGAACAAGAAGCAATGGGTGCAAACTAAACAAGGAGAGAAGCAACTTAGAACTAAGGAGAAATTTCCTAATAGTTAGAACAATTAATCAGTGGAACTGCCTGCCTCCAGAAGTTATGAATGCTCCAACATTAGAAGTTTTAAAGATGATGTTGGATAACCATCTGTCTGAAGTAGTGTAGGGTTTCTTGCCTAAGCAAGGGGTTGGACTAAAAGACCTCCAAGGTCCCTTCCAACTCTGGTGTTATTATTATTCAGAGTATAAAACACACCTGAATTTTCAGCCTCTTTTAGGGAGGAAAAATGTGCCGTCTTATAAAATCCGGAAAATACAGCAATTTGAAGGCCCTGCCCAGAACTGACCACTCCTTTCCCAGCCTCATACCTGATGGATATTCTGTTGTAGGAACATCAGCAGATCTTCGTAGGTTGTGATAAAGTGCAACATAAGCTGCAACAAAGCGAGGAAAAAAGAGGAAAATTAGATCCAGGCAAAAAAATAAAATATTGGTATCTAAGGCAACAAATCACCCAAATGACACATTTTAGAAGCACATGCCCCAATTCTGCTGGGTTGGAAGAGAAATGTGTGGCTGGCTCAGGAATTCTGGGAGTTGAAGTCCGCCTATCTCCGTGATGGCGAAACTATGGCACGCGTGACACAGGTGGCACATGGAGCCATATCGGAGGGCACATGAGACGTTGCCCTATGTCAGCTCCAGAGCGCGCTGGCCAGCTGATTTTTAGCCTTGAGGAAGGCCAGTTTGCCCTCTAGACATTTCAAGGAAGCTTCCCTGAAGCCCCAGAGTGCAAAAAAATAGCACAAAGGGCAAACCGGAAGTGGGTTTTCCAAACTTCCGGTTTGTCTGTTGGGCTGTTTTTTTGCACTCCGAGGCTTCAGGAACCTTCCCTGAACCTTCTGCGGGTGCAAAACACAGCACAACAGGCAAACCGGAAGTCCGTTTTTCCGAGCTTCCGGTTTGTCTGTTTACCCATTTTTTCCACCGTCCCATGCTTCGGTGAGGCCTGTGCGCATGTGCAGGAGTAACAGGGGGTGTCCATGCATGGGAAGAGAGAGAGGGTGTGGGCACATGCACACATGCTAGCATAGCCACACACATCTCTTGTCACGCTAACCAAAAAAGGTTCACCATCACTGCCCTATGCCACCTGATTTTGGCCTTCGGGAGGGCGGGGGAGGCCATTTTCACCCTTCCCAGGCTTTAGAAAAGCCTGCAGAAACATAGAAACATAGAAGTCTGACGGCAGAAAAAGACCTCATGGTCCATCTAGTCTGCCCTTATACTATTTTCTGTATTTTATCTTAGGATGGATATATGTTTATCCCAGACATGTTTAAATTCAGTTACTGTGGATTTATCTACCACGTCTGCTGGAAGTTTGTTCCAAGGATCTACTACTCTTTCAGTAAAATAATAAGTAAAATGCTTTTGATCTTTCCCCCAACTAACTTCAGATTGTGTCCCCTTGTTCTTGTGTTCACTTTCCTATTAAAAACACTTCCCTCCTGAACCTTATTTAACCCTTCAACATATTTAAATGTTTCGATCATGTCCCCCCTTTTCCTTCTGTCCTCCAGACTAAAGGAAAAGGGGGGACATGATCGAAACATTTAAATATGTTAAAGGGTTAAATAAGGTTCAGGAGGGAAGTGTTTTTAATAGGGCCTGTGGGTAGTGAAAAATGATCCAACGGGCCTACCGGAAGTTCAGAAACAAACTTCCGGTAGGCCCAGTAGGCCCGGTTTTTGCCATTCACAGAATCAGGAGAACTCAGTGAGGCCTGTGCGCACACACAGGGGGCGGGGGGGAAGGGAAGAGGATTGCACACACATGCACGGGGGAGGGCATTGCATTATGGGTGTAAGCACATGTGCGCACACTATCATGCGCATGTGTGTCCTTTTGGCACCTGAGCAAAAAATAAAGGTTTGCCATCACTGGCCTATCTTAAAGGGGCCAAAGATGGCATATACAGTGTTCCCCAGATTTTCACGGGTTCGAACTTCGCGGAACGTCTATACCAGTTTTTCAAAAATATTAATTAAAAAATACTTTGTGGTTTTTTCCCCTATACCACGTTTTTTCCCGCCCAGTGACGTCATATATCATTGCCAAACTTTCGTCTGCCTTTAAAAAACATTTTTTAATAAACTTTAATAAATAAACATGGTGAGTAATAATCTAAATGGTTGCTAAGGGAATGGGAAATTGCAATTTAGGGGTTTAAAGTGTTAAGGGAAGGCTTGTGACACTGTTCATAGCCAAAAATAGTGTATTTACTTCTGCATCTCTACTTCGTGGAAATTCGACTTTCGTGGGCTGTCTCGGAACGCAACCCCCGTGAAAATCGAGGGAACACTGTATACTGAATTACGGTTGCATGTACTGCAAACCAGGTTTCTGAATCCAGGAGGGCCATGATTTTTTCCCCCCTTCTCATTAGTGTTCAGATATATACTTATATTTTCTTTATAAAATGAACGGAACAGCCACTTCACTTTGGCGGTGCCTGCTCCTTTGGGCTACCCATCTGTCAGGGCCACCTGGAGTTTGGATAGCATCCAGAGAGAAGCAAAAATTCAGAGCCTCTGAAGGAATCTTTTGGGTGGGGGGTGTGGAAATCTGGGGTGAAGGGGAAAAGGGTCCGTTTCTCACACTCGCCCGCTGGAATTGCGTGTCTCACACACACATACCAATTCCAAGCCTCCAGTCCCAAAGGATTTAAGTTACTCAGAGGATAAGCCCAAAGATTTATTTATGCTTATCTGGTTTCTCACCAACTTCCAGACATGGAACATATCTTTTTCATTTTGTTTGTCTTTCTTTCTCCTCCTTTCTCTCTCCATCCTCCTCTCTTTCCCTTCCCCCTTTCTCTTTCTTTCTTTCTCCCTCTCTCCCCCTCTCTTCTTCTCTCTTTCTCACCCTCTGTCTCTCTCTTTCTGTCTCTCCCCTTCCCTTCCTTCTCCCTCTTTCTGCTCTTCCTCTGTCTTTCTCTCTTTCTCCTCCTTTCTCTCTCCATCCTCCTCTCTTTCCCTTCCCCTTCTCTTTCTTTCTCCCTCTCTCCCCCTGTCTTCTTCTCTCTCTTTCTCACCCTCTGTCTCTCTCTTTCTGTCTCTCCTATCCCCTTCCTTCTCCCTCTTTCTGCTCTTCCTCTGTCTTTCTCTCTTTCTCCTCTTTTCTTTCTCCCTCTCTCCCCCTCTCTTCTTCTCTCTTTCTCACCCTCTGTCTCTCTCTCTTTCTGTCTCTCCCCTCCCCTTCCTTCTCCCTCTTTCTGCTCTTCCTCTGTCTTTCTCTCTTTCTCCTCTTTTCTTTCTCCCTCTCTCCCCCTACCTGTCTCTCTCTTTCTCTTTCTCCCTCTCTACTCCTCTTCTCGCTCTTTCTCTCCCCCTCCCTGTCTCTCTCTTTCTCTTTCTCTCTTTCTCTTCTCCCTCTCTTTCCCCCTCCTTTCCTTCTCTTTCTCTCTCCTCTCCTCTCTCTCCACCTTCTCCCTTTCTCCCCCCTCTCTTCCTACTCTCTCTCTCTCTCTCTTTTTCTATCAGTCTCAATGGGGGCCAGAATAATGTCTTCCTTTGATAAATCTTAATTAAGATTCGAAACAGCTTCATGGACATTCCATAGATTGATTTTGTTCAAATTTGGATATAGTATAAAAATATAATCATTATACCTCTACTAAGGAGGGAAGGAATGGAATGGGTGGAGGGAGGAGAAGAAGGACAGACTATTTTCAAAAATAAAAGATGAAAGTTGATACAGAATACTACACGGAATAGATTCTATAGATGGTTAGGAACATGAGGTGGAAGTTGGAATGCGAAAGAATCAGATTAGGTAGTCATGGAAAGGGATACTACCTAGGCATTAGGATGTAGGCATTAGGATGATAGATAGATAAACTTACACTGTAGAATCTGATTGTCAAAAATAATTGTACAGCAGTAGCAGTGCTTAGAATAGTATAGTGTTCCCTCGATTTTCGCAGGTTCGAACTTCACGAATAGCCTATACCACGATTTTTCAAAAAATATTAATTAAAGAATACTTCGCGGTTTTTTTCCTATACCACGGATTTTCCCACACGATGACGTTATATGTCATCGCCAAACTAATAATTTTTGCAAATAAATAACAAAAAAAATAATTATTGTTAATAAATAATTATGTTTATAAATATCAGGATTACCAAATGTCTTATTCAATGGTGAGTACCAGTAATAATGGTGAGTAAATGGTTGTTAAGGGAATGGGAAATGGTAATTTAGGGGTTTAAAGTGTTACAGGATGGCTTGTGATACTGTCCATAGCCAAAAATGGTGTATTTACTTCTGCATCTGTACTTTGCGGAAATTCGACTTTCGCAGGCGGTCTTGGAACACATCCCCTGCGGAAATCGAGGGAACACTGTATATGTTATTTTGTTTTCACCTTTGTTTCATAGCAATTGTAACACCAGGACACTGTATTCAATATATTTTTATTGTTTTCATATAAATATATTTGTATATTCAATATATTTATATGTAAACAATATATATATACATCAATACACCAGGGTAATTCGACACAAAAATATGTAACCCTTCCCTGGGTGCAGAGTTGAAGGGATTGGATACTGTAGCCTAGAGGATAATTCTCTGCCTTACAAGGCAAAGGTTGCAGGTTCAAGTCCCAGTGGGTATGGCTAGCTGATGAGGCCAAAATAAGGCCGAAATAGATCTATCTACTAGTCTCCCTTAATTTTCAAATTCAGCAAAAAAAATATATGTGACAAGTCAGGCAGAGAAGGTGGGAGAGATAGGGGGGAAAGGGAAGGGAAAGAAGAGGGGAGCAGTTGATGATGAAGAGAAACACAGTTGAAAGGGAGGGAGGGAGGGAGGGAGAAAGTCTAAAATGAAAATGTACCATTTCTAAGATCCCATCTGCCTTATATTTTCCCGCAGGAGTGAACTGCTGTGTTCCTGTAATCCTGAAAAGGTCAGAAAAACAAAAATATTCTGATTTTCTTGCATGCAGGGTGGAAAAATAAATAAATAAATAAATAATAAAAGCAATAACCTCTGTGGGTGATTCAGCAAGACCTGGCTAGTGTACTCTTGCTATTTTTGAAGTTTCCGGTATTTTCATATTTTCCCAAAGGGTCAGATGGTCAGGAGCTGGCAAGTTTAATATGCCCTCCCAACTTCCTGCCCCTGCAAAAGCTTTAGGTGACCTTGATGAGCACAGTATGAAGTTATAGTACCTGCTTTAGCTATGAGGTGCATGTGTGTTTGTTTGTGTGTGTGAGAGAGAGAGAGGAAGGGAGGGTAGAACATCAGTAGCAAAAGAAGGTTTCTTTTATCTTATTGCCCCAGCTCAAACTGTCCAAATTAAATTCAGAATGGGTACACGCTGGAACACACAGCTTGTTCTCAACATTATTATTATTATTATTATTATTATTATTATTATTATTATTATTATTATTATTATTATTATTATGTCAGTACAACACAGCAAACGAGATCACTATGCTGGATTTCGTATTTCATCACCAGTCGGGCGCTTCCCAAGCACCTAGGACTGCGTGATGTAGCGGCGAATTATGTTTGCCGATCCCAGTAAAGCGGCCTTTTGCAATTGACAGATGGAGATTTTGTCAATTCCAATGGTTTTCAAATGTCCACTGAGATCCTTTGGCCCTGCGCCCAGCGTGCCAAGTACCACTGGGACCACTTTCACTGGCTTATGCCAGAGTCGTTGGAGCTCGATTTTTAGATCTTTGTATTTCACTAATTTCTCTAGCTGCTTCTCCTCAATTCTGCTGTCCCCTGGGATTGCGATGTCGATGATCCATGCTTTCTTTTTCTCCACAATCAGGATGTCTGGTGTGTTATGCTTCAGAATTCGGTCAGTCTGAAGTCGGAAGTCCCACAGTAGTTTTGCTTGCTCATTTTCAACCACTATTTCGGGCTTATGATCCCACCAGTTCTTTACCACTGGTAAATGGTAGTTCTGCCACAAATTCCAGTGGATCATTTGTGCCACAGCATCATGTCTATGCTTGTAGTCAGTCTGTGCAATCTTTTTGCAGCAGCTGAGTATGTGATCGATTGTTTCGTCTGTTTCTTTACAGAGTCTGCACTTTGGATCGTCTGTTGATTTTTCAATTCTGGCTTTGACAGCATTTGTTCTAATGGCCTGTTCTTGTGCCGCCAGTATTAGTCCTTCTGTCTCCTTTTTGAGTGTTCCACTTGTAAGCCATGAACAGGTCTTTTCTTTATCCACTTTGCCTTCAATCTTCTCCAAGAACTGGCCATGCAATGCGTTGTTGTTGTTGTTGTTGTTGTTGTTGTTATTATTATTATTATTATTATTATTATTATTATTATTATTATTAATTAGATTCGTATGCTGCCCCTCTCCGGAGACTCGGAGCAGCTCACAACAATAATAAAGTGTACAAATCCAATACTTAAAAAACAATTTCAAACCCCTGTCATTAAAATAGTCACACAACCCAATCAAACCATACATAAATTGTGAAAGCTAGGGGGTATTATCAATTTCCCCATGCCTGGCAACATACAGTAGGTGGGTTTTCAATAACTTGCGAAAGGCAAGGAGGGTGGGGGCAGTTCTAATCTCCGGGGGGAGTTGATTCCAGAGGGCCGGGGCCGCCACAGAGAAGGCTCTTCCCCTGGGTCCCGCCAGACGGCATTGCTTAGTTGACGGGACCCAGAGAAGGCCAATTCTTTGGGACCTAATTGGCCACTGGGATTCATGCAGCAGAAGTGTGTTTACTCCACATTTACAACTGTTGCGACGTCACCATAGTCACACGATCAAAGCTGGCAACTGTTTTGAGTGTTCCTTGTTCACGTCAGATCATGTCAGATTCTGAGGATGAGCCAGACTTACAAAGTCAACACCACTTTCTTATTGCCACCTGCACACCATAAAATACGGGCCAGCGCTGCAATGAGGCACTCGGTCCTTGTAAGGTCAGACGGCTGAAGGCACCTGGCAGGTTATGGAGTAAAAAAAGAGAGAAATGATAATTAAGGACCTACCAAGAAGAAAACAACACTCCCTCCAACACTATGATATAATAAACAGAGAAACCAAATTTCCTGACAGTTGGAACAATTAACCAATGGAACAGCTTGCCCCCAGAAGTTGTGGGTGCTCCATCGCTGGAGGTGTTTAAGAAGAGACCGGGCGGCTGCTTGTCTCAGGTTGTATAGGGCAGTGATGGAGAACTTTTTTTGGTTCACGTGCCAAAATGACGTGTGTGCATGTATGTGCCCACACTCCTTCCAAAGCATGTGCGCCCCACTGCGCTGCCCTTGCGCAGGCACACAATCCTTGCCATCCCTGCACAGGTGCACAGGCCTTACTGAAGCCTGGGACAGTGAAAAACTGGCCAAAGGGGCAAACCAGAAATTTGAAAAAATGGACTTCCTGTTTGCCTGTTTTTCTGTTTTTTTGCACCCTGGAGGCTTCCTGAAGCCCCGGAGTGCGAAAAACACAACGGCAAAAATGGAAGCCTGTTTTTCCAAATTTCCAGTTTGCCAATTGGGTGGGGGTTTCTTTGCAGTCCAGGAGGGTTTCGAAGGGCAAAACGGCCTTTCCCAAGGCTAAACATCCGTTTTTCACCATCCAGAGGCTTTCTGAGTTTGGGGAAACGGCCTTTCCCCCCGAGGCCAAAAATCAGCTGGCTAGTGTGCCCATTAGGTCTGTTTTTCACCATCCAGAGGCTTTCTGAGTTTGGGGAAATGGCCTTTCCCCCCGAGGCCGAAAATCAGCTGGCTAGCACACCCGTTGGGTCCATTTTTCACCATCCATAGGCTCCAGAGGCTTTCTGAAGCGTAGGGAGGGAGAAAGCGCCCCCCCCCGCCCCCATGCACTATGGAAAACTAAAAATCAGCTGGGCAGCACACACATGCACGCTGGAGCTAACATAGGGCAAAGCCTCATGTGCCCTCCAATACTTGTGGCGCGTGTGCCATAGGTACGGCCACACGGGTAGACAGGGTCTTGCTTGAGGCTGGACTAGAAGACCTCCAGGGTCCCTTCCGGCTCTATTCCGAATTGAATCGAAATCCGCAGGACTTCCACCGCTTGCCCTTTCCACCAAATTAGGACCGACCCCATTTCCCCCACAACAATAGAGAGTGGGGGGGGGGGGAGAGATTTCCCTTGAAGGAGAATGGAAAACCACCGAGGGGGGGGGAGAGAGCCCTCGGGAACAGGGACTTACTCAACCGTGTTGTTCTGCCTACTGTCACCGAAGATAAGATGTTGGAGGACGTGGGCTTGAACGGCTGCCAGGACCCCGCACGGCCCACCCTGGAAGAAGTCAGGAAAGAAAAGGGGGGCGATGTTGTGAAACAATACGTGTGAAAATCGCCTGCAGCCTGGATCTCCTCTTTCACCTGGCTGACAGCCTCTCTCCCCCCCCTCCCCCAGCCACCTCTGCCCTTGGCCGCTTGTCCCATGGTGACCCTCGTAGATACAATGAGTTCTGATCCTGCCAGGTTCTTAATTAAAACTTCAGGTCCTTCGACTTTTCCCTGGAGAAGCCGAGCCAGGTTAGATACGTGGTGGCTTTGTTCTGCGCACAAAACTGAAAGCCTTTGGGTTTTCCGATGGTCAAAATATTAAGGGGAAGAGAAACAGCCACCGAGGGTGGTTTAAAAGTCCTGTTTTAAAGGGCTCAGGTTCAGGTAGTAGCTACCAGTACGGTAGAGCAGTGTTTCCCAACCTTGGCAACTTCAAGATATCTGGACTTCAACTCCCATAATTCCCCAGCCATGGGAGTTGAAGTCCAAATATCTTCAAGTTGCCAAGGTTGGGAAACACTGCGGTAGAGGACGACACACGGTACACCACCGATAACACAACTACTCTCCCAAAAGACCTGGACTCTGTTTCTGAGTGGTCTAACACATGGCAACTCCAAATCTCAACTAGCAAATACTCTGTCCTACACATCTGAACTTCAAATACAAACTGAATAATCAAATTATCACAGATAATCCCCACTCAATTAAAGACCTCGGTACACTAATAACAAAAGACTTAAGTGCCAAAGCCCACTGCAACAACATAGCCAAGGAGGCTTCAAGAGCTGTAAACCTAATCCTACGTAGCTTCTGCTCTGGCAATCTCACACTGCTTACCAGAGCTTACAAAACTTTTGCCAGACCCATCCTCGAATACAGCTCATCTGTTTGGAACCCATATCGCATCTCAGACATTAACACCCTTGAAAATGTCCAAAGATACTTCACCAGAAGAGCCATTCACTCCTCCACTCGAAACAGAATACCCTACTAGACTAGACTTTCAATCCTGGGCCTAGAAAGTCTAGAACTAAGACGCCTTAAACAAGATTTAAGTATTGCCCACAAGATCATATGCTGCAACGTCCTGCCTATCGGTGACTACTTCAGCTTCAACCACAACAACACAAGAGCACACAACAGATTTAAACTTAATATTAACCGCTCCAAACTTGACTGTAAAAATATGACTTCAGTAACTGAGTTGTTGAAGTGTGGAACTCATTACCGGACTCCATAGTGTCATCCCCAAACCCCCAACACTTTACCCTTAGGGCGAGAACTGATAGGAACTGGTTACCTTTTTCTGCATTATACCATATTTCAGCTGAGGGTTTTCGCTGAATGTAAAATTCTGTTTTTTCCATTCTTCGTTGAAGCATCCAAGTCTGGAGCCGAAAAGCAGAACTTTAAGGTTCTTCATTAACAGGGGGAGAGAAAAAAAGACAGTGAGGCAATAAGAGAAACAGCAAACATGGAAGAAGAAACTCCTATTTTTGTTTGGGAAATAACAATAATAATAATAATAATAATAATAATAATAATAATAATAATACATTAGATTTGTATGCCGCCCCTCTCCGAAGACTCGGGGCGGCTCACAACAATAATAAAACAATGTTACAGTGAAACAAATCTAATATTAAAAGAGAAAAAGACATATAAAGCCCTATCATTTAAAACCAAACAACATATACATACCAAACATAAAATATAAAGATCCTGGGGGAAAGGTGTCTCAACTCCCCCATGCCTGGTGGTATAGGTGGGTCTTGAGTAGCTTACAAAAGGTGAGGAGGGTGGGGGCAGTTCTAATCTCCGGGGGGAGTTGATTCCAGAGGGCCAGGGCCGCCACAGAGAAGGCTCTTCCCCTGGGGCCCGCCAAACGACATTGTTTAGTCAACGGGACCCGGAGAAGGCCGACACTGTGGGACCTAACTGGTCGCTGGGATTCGTGCGGTAGCAGGCGGTTCCGGAGGTACTCTGGTCCAGTGCCATGTAGGGCTTTAAAGGTCATAACCAACACTTTGAATAGTGACCGGAAACTGATTGGCTACCAGTGCAGGCCACGGAGTGTTGTAGAAACGTGGGCGAATCTGGGAAATCCCACAATGGCTCTCACGGCCACATTCTGCACGATCTGAAGTTTCTGAACACTTTTCAAAGGTAGCCCCATGCATACAATGGACAGGATAGAGACCGAGAGACGCCACTTTAAATCATGGAAGACGAAGGTGGAGAATGGAGATACAGTAGAATCTCTAGTCAAGACCATAATTCCTTCCATAACTTTGGTCGCAACACAATTTGGTTGTGACCCAAACTTAATTTTGGAAATTTGGCACCTACCCACCAAAAGAACCACGTGGGAGGGGAAATTGGCCACAAAAAAAATTGATGAATTTTTTGGGTCGGAACCTGATTTGGTAATCAATCCTTGACTTACAAAAATTCACTTAAGGGCCATTCAAAATTACAGTGGTGTAAGTTCCTACTTACGTGCGCAGCTCCAAGTGATCGGCGGGTGGGCGCGCACGTCCACATGAGATTTGGCTTCTGCGCATGTGCAGGATACGAAATCTCGTGAGAGGCTGCGCGGCCGCGTGAGATTTTGGCGATTTATTTTTTGCTTCAAAAGAATCACCAAAAATAGCCGTACTCTCACAAGCACCCATGTCCTGTCATGTTATTTCGCTTCCTGCACATGTGCCGAAGCTAAACCTCGCTTGGACGCATGCGCGAGCCCGCCAGCCACCCGGACCTACACACACAGCTCCATTTTCGCTACAGTGTGGCGCGTACCGGCTAGCAACCCATTACTGAACGGCATTAAAATAAATGTCTCGGGGCCGTTTTTCACACTGATGACAGTTGCAGCGTCTCCAGCTCAAACCCTTGTCAACTGACTCATATTTACAATGGTCGCAATGTCCTCAAGTCACATGATCCCCTTTTGCGACCTCCCGACAAGCAAAATCAATTGGGGAAGCTGGGTTCATTGAACGACCGTGTGACTAATTCAACCATTGCCGTGATTCTCTGAACAACGGTGGCAAGGAAGGTCGTAAAATGGGTCAGAACTCACTTAACAACTCTCAGCAACAGAAATTTCGCGGCCAGTTGTGGCCCTACGTCAAGGGCCGCCTGCAATCGGCGATTTAACTCTGCAATTAACCTGGCGTATTCTCGGCATTCTTCCTTTTTTCCCCAGAATGTTGTTGCAGCAAAAATGAGTCACGGCAAAACCAAATGAGGTTTTGGCTGCAGATCCCTTCTGCACTTCTCTTAGTTTTTTCAAAGTCTAATTTTTTGCTAAAAACAAAACTTGAAAAAACTACTGCTCAGAAATCTGTCGTTTAATGCCAACGTGCGTTGGTTTATCATCTCTAATTTTTCTCCCCAATAGTAGTGTTTCAAAAGACAACTCAGGGGAAGGAAGGGGGGGGGGGGGGCACGAAAGCAAAGAAAATTAAAGTTGCCTTTTGAAAAAGCCCCTTTGGGACAATTGTGGCCTGGGTGACTGAGAACCAGTGGTGGATTGTAGTGGTGGGTTACTACCAGTACAGCAGAATGATACGTATGCATGTGGTTATGACTGTTTTATAATTAATGGGGGGGGGGGGTTAATTATGGGGTTTTATAGTTTTAAATATTATATTTGACTTCTTATTGTTCTGTATCTATTTGTATTTGCATTTATATCATTATTGTAAGCCGCCCTGAGTCCTTCGGGATTGGGCAGCATAGAAGTAGGATGAATGAATGAATGAATGAATGAATGAATGAATGAATGAATGAATGAATGAATGAATGAGACGGTGCACTGGTAGTGTATGGTGCACTGCGCATGCAGCTTCAGTTCTCTTGCGTGCGCATGCACACATCCCAGTATATTATTATTATTATTATTATTATTATTATTATTATTATTAATAATAATAGAAGACCGATGGCAGAAAAAGACCTCATGATCCATCTAGTCTGCCCTTAAACTATTTCCTATATTTTATTTTAGGATGGATCTATGTTTATCCCAGGCATATTTAAATTCAGTTCCTGTGGATTTACCAACCACGTCTGCTGGAAGTTTGTTCCAAGGATCTACTACTCCTTCAGTAAAATAATATTTTTTCATGTTGCTTTTGATCTTTCCCCCAACTAACTTCAGATTGTGCCCCCTTGTTCTTGGGTTCACTTTCCTATTAAAAAACGCCCTCCCCCATCCCTCCGGAGGCTCTCTAGAAGCCAAAAACGCCCTCCCAGAGCCTCTGTGTCAGCCCAAAATCAGCTGGCCGGCACACACATGCACGTTGGAGCTGAGCTAGGGCAACGGCTGGTGTGCCAGCAGATATGGCTCCGTGTGCCACCTGTGGCCCCCATGCCATCGGTTCGCCATCACTGGTCTACGAGCTTAGTTGTTTGCAGATGTTTTCATAAACCAGTTAGGTAACATCATCCAGTCATTGAGTTTTGGGGCTGCTCATTGTTTATATACAATAGCTTGCCCTGGCAGTATTGGCAAGGGAGAGATTTTCTCCTTGATATTGACTAGGATCTTGCTTTCTGCTTGACTGTTTGTCTGGTATTAAACCCTGCTTATCTATTGTTAGCTGGTGGAGATGGGTTTTTTTGCGGGGGGAGGGTTGGTCTTTTTGTCTCCTTTTTGTTTTTTTATTGGTGTGTAAATATGGTTTATCTCTATGTGCTTGTTGATAGTTCTTGGGTCTGAGTGCCAAACTTCCAGAAATCCCCTATTCTCCCCTCCCCCATTCAAATTCTGTCTTGTCCTTTTGCCAAACTTAATGCTCAGCTCACCTTTGCAAGATTTAAATCCATGGGCTTGGTTGTCACTTGACACTTATATAGATCCAATGGTTCAAGGTCCACACCAATATCTTCTTCATCCTCAACATCCACTAACAGGTGAAAATAAGAGGTCAACATCCTGAACATGGGAACAGTGGTAGCAGCAATCTAGCAGCATCTTATGGCCTCTTAAGAGCATGAATTTTTAACTTGTATTTTCTATTTTCAAACCACTCAATATTCAATTACTCAAGGGTTTCATTTTACTATTCCAATTTAAAATAGCCTCTTTTTTCTTCCTTATTTTATCTCCTTCAGGTGAAACATACCGGGGGAAACAGGTAAAATGAAAAAGGCTATGCCATTCTTAACCGCAGCCAACGTATCACCGGCAGAGTTCGGGCAACATGGGTAGCCATAAGCCATGGCGATGCCATTTACACAATAGACTCGGCTGGAAACAAGAA
Source organism: Erythrolamprus reginae (assembly GCF_031021105.1). Lineage (NCBI taxonomy): Eukaryota > Metazoa > Chordata > Lepidosauria > Squamata > Dipsadidae > Erythrolamprus > Erythrolamprus reginae. The sequence continues at coordinate 5,340,751 of NC_091963.1, forward strand.
TACCGTGTGGCCCAAATGGAAAAGAGGTAAACACGCAAGTTTGCTTCTGAAGGAATTTCAGAACGGCTATTAACTGAATGGTTGCAAGTCGAAGACTATCTTCTACAGATCCCTTTATCTGGATTTCCTAAGTATCAAGTTCAGGACGAAGAAATAACACAATCTATTGGTGTTTCTCGGCCTGGACAACTTTAAGAGGGGTGGGCTTCAACTGCCAGAATTACCCAGTCAGCAAACAGGTTTTTCCCCACCCTCCAATAATCCCTAACTTTATAACTACTACTATTAGTACTACTACTACCACTAACTACTACTACTAACCAATACTGCTACTTATATTACTAATACTACTCTTCCTCTTCTTCCTCCTCCTCTTCTTTCTCCTGATCCCCTCTTCCTCTCCTTCTTCTTGCTACTCCTCCTCCCCTTCTCCTTCCCCTCCTCCACCTTCTTCTACTTCTCCCTCTCCTCCTCCTCCTCCTCCTTTTCTTCTTCCTCCTCCCTTTTTCTCCTTCCTCCCTCCCTCCCTTCCTTCTGTCCAAGATGCCCTTTGCTGGGAAGGGCATTCTGGGAGTTGAAGTCCACCATCTTAAATCTGCCATGGAAGAGGAAAAACTTCAGCAAACATTTCACCAAACAGAACTGACCTAGTTCCAAACTGTCCTTGGGCCAATGATCTTTCCTGGATTCAGAGGTGGGAGGTATTCTGAAATGAAATAAGATGGTCAAACCTGGTCAGAGATGTGACTAGATGATTTAGATGGATTTAACAACAACAAAAATATGAACGGAGGATCAAAACCAAGCTTATAACATCTGGTGAGCCAATTTCAGAGACTGGGTTCTTTCCGATTTTGAAAGCAGTGCTAAAAAAAACTAATTGTCAGAACTTCGCACTCACCATATAATGAAACTTCACCAGGTGGACTTTAGCACATGGGATTAATTTTATTTTTATTTATTTTATGTATTCGATTTTTTTAATGCCACCCTTTTTCTTAGGGCGGCTTACAACATGTTAGTAATAGCACTTTTGAACAGAGCCAGCATATTTTGCCCCCACAATCCGGGTCCTCATTTTACCCAATTTGGAAGGATGGAAGGCTGAGTCAACCTTGGGCCGGTGATGAGATTTGAACTGCTGATCTGAAGATCTAGCAGTCAGCTTTAGTGGCCTGCAGTACAGCACTCTACCCACTGCGCCACCTCGACTCTGTAGTAGTTGGCTCTAGAAAGCCTCTTTCAAACAAGGCTACTGGAGATATATTTTTTGGGGTGGGGGTGGGGTGGGGGGGTTGTTAAAATGTTCCACAAAAAAAACAGAAAAATTTCCAAATCCATTCCGGCTGTACATTTGCAATTCGTATTTTAACCTTTGGGCAAAAGTTGTTGGTCCTGGCTGACTCTTGTTATGCTCTCATTACCTTAGCAACTAATCCTGTGCGCCTCAAAGTCAAAATGATCTTCCTTCCCTCTCTTTATACATCGGGGCCGAAAGTTGAGTCACGGCAAAAGAACCTATTTTCCTGTGGATTTGCTGTCCATCCAGGCAGTTTCCTCAGTTAGAAAAGGTTAATTATGTATGCCCATGTCCAGTCAACGAAGCAGTGGAAGTGATGTGCCGGTGCCTGGAGGCTGTTGGGGTCTGGATGGGTGTCAACAGACTCAAACTCAACCCTGATAAGACGGAGTGGCTGTGGGTTTTGCCTCCCAGGGACAATTCCATCTGTCCGTCCATCACCCTGGGGGGGGGGGAGTCATTGACCCCCTCAGAGAGGGTCCGCAACTTGGGCGTACTCCTCGATCCACAGCTCACATTAGAGAAACATCTTTCAGCTGTGGCGAGGGGGGCATTTGCCCAGGTTCGCCTGGTGCACCAGTTGTGGCCGTATTTGGACCGAGACTTACTGCTCACAGTCACTCACTCCCTCATCACCTCAAGGCTCGACTACTGTAACACTCTCTACATGGGGCTACCTTTGAAGAGTGTTCGGAAACTTCAGATCGTGCAGAATGCAGCTGCGAGAGCAATCATGGGCTTTCCTAGATATGCCCATGTCTCGTCAACACTCCGCAGCCTGCACCAGCTGTTGATCAGTTTCCAGTCACAATTCAAAGTGTTGGTTATGACCTATAACACCCTTCATGGCATCGGACCAGAATATCTCCAGGACCGCCTTCTGCCGCACAAATCCCAGCGACCGGTTAGGTCCCACAGAGTTGGCCTTCTCCGGGTCCCGTCGACTAAACAATGTCATCTGGCAGGACCCAGGGGAAGAGCCTTCTCTGTGGCGGCCCCAACCCTCTGGAACCAGCTCCCCCTGGAGATTAGAATTGCCCCCACCCTCCTGGTCTTTCGTAAACTTCTTAAAACCCACCTCTGCCGCCAGGCATGGGGGAATTGAGACATCTCCCCCGGGCCTTTAGTTTATGCATGGTATGTTTGTGTGTATGTTTTGCTTTTTAATAAGGGGTTTTTAGTGACTTTTAATTATTAGATTTGTTATACATTGTTTTTATTATTGCTGTGAGCTGCCCCGAGTCTGCGGAGAGGGGCGGCATACAAATCTAATAAATAATAATAATGACTGGCCCAACTGACCTTGCTGTGGGAACTTGGGAGGGGCTGTTACATGAGGGATATGGAGATGTAGCCATAACATATTCCTTCTAGATTCTCAAGGGCATCCTTCATTCAGCACTTGCCCGGAAGCTGGTGGGAGTTGCGGACACATTGGCAGAAGACGACTGGTTAACGTGATGAACTTGGGGTCGTGGGAGCAAGGGAAGGAACTTTAACCTAGGTGGAGAAACCCTCGTAGCTTTGGATTCGGGTTTCTCACAGATGTGCCAATATGGTACTGTTAATAAATTGGGACCTTTTAAAAAGGTTGATTTAATTTTGGATGCTATTTGGAACCTTGATACGGTGATTGACTAAACAATTGTGGCAAAGTAATAGTAAAATGGAACCCAACTGTCTCACAGCATTGGAAATTTCAGTCCTGGTTGTAATTGTAAGTCCTTGAACTATGACCACAATTGAGCCCAAGGTTTCCATAGCTGAGAAAGAAAGTTTTTAAGGGAGTTGGGCCCCGTTTACCATCTTTCTTGCCATGGTTGTTAAGCGAATCACTGCAGTTGTTAAATTAGCCACACCGCCGTTAAGCGAATCCGGCTTCCCCCATGGACTTTGATTGTCTGAAGGCCGCAAAAGGAGGATAACGTGATCCCTGGACTCTGCAACCATCATAAATGCGGGTAACCGTTCAACGTTACAAAGGCATCGACAAAGGTGGCTGATGACTCTTTTCACACTTACGACCATTGTGGTCCTCCCCACCATTGCGACTTTCTGACACACAAAGTTGATGAGGAAACCTTCTTCACTTAACGACCATGTTACTAGTGCCCGAGCGGTAACAGTTTTAGGTTGGAAGGATGCAACAAAGTGGACAACACAAAACTGGTATTGGTACAGGGTGGAACACATTCAATTTGAAATTATGGAAATTAAAATGAATACGATCGATGAAAACAAAGTGGAAAAACTGGATTTACGGCCAGTAGAATTCGAGACAGAGCCATAAAGAACAAATTGAAATCACTCTACACCAGTGTTTCCCAACCTTGGCAACTTGGAGATATCTGGACTTCAACTCCCAGAATTCCCCAGGCAGCGTTCGCTGGCTGGGGAATTCTGGGAGTTGAAGTCCAAATATCTTCAAGTTGCCAAGGTTGGGAAACACTGCTCTACACGTTGTAAATATGTTGATGTTCCTGGTTTTAAATTTTATTGATTGATTGATTGGATTTGTGTGCCACCCCTCTCCCAGGATAATTATAAAATAGTACGCCCTCATTTGGTGGAGGGACCGAATGATTGTTGTTGGGTGGTGGGAGCACTGTGCACTGTTTTGTGTTGTGTGTATTTGTTTACGTTATAAAAATCAATAAAATTTATTTTTAAATAAAACGAGCACGTTACTAACCTAACAACCGCAGTGATTTACTTAACAATTTGTGAGGCACCCTGAGTCTGTGGGAAGGGTGGCCTATAAACCAATCAAATGAATGAATGAATGAATGAATGAATGAATGAATGAATGAACGAATGAATAATTGTGGCAAGAAAGGCTACAAAATGGGGCTAAGCTTATATAGCTGCAAGTCACTTTTCTCAGCGTCACTGTGACTGGACAAGTGATTGTAAGTCAAGGGCTACTTGTATCCTGGCTGTCCATATCAAATTTGGACATTGTTCACCCAAATTACATAGAAACATACAAGATTGAGGGCAGAAAAAGGCCTCCTGGTCCGTCTAGTCTGCCCTTATGCCATTTCCTGTATTTTATCTTACGATGGATCTATGCTTATCCCAGGCATGTTTAAATTGTGGATTTACCAACCAGGTCTGTTGGAAGTTTGTTCCAAGCATCTACTACTCTTTCGGTAAAATAATATTTTCTCACGTTGCTTCTGATTTTTTCCCCAACACACCTCAGATTGTAATAGCTTTTTTTTTTACAATAGCTATAACGCCATCAGGGAGGGGGGCAAGTAAGCAAGAAAGCAACATAAGAGACAAAAGAAAGAACATATGAGAGAGGGAGGGAGGGAGGGAGGGAGGGAGGGAGGGAGGGAGGAAGGAAGGAAGGAAGGAAGGAAGGAAGGAAGGAAGGAAGGAAGGAAGGAAGGAAGGAAGGAAGATTATCTACAGTTGACCTATCCAGATTCCTAAGAGGTCAGTAAGGGGCGAGTACAAGTGCACTAGAGTGCCTTCCATCCCCTGTCCTATTGCTCTCCTGTATCTCCTATACCTTTCTTCTATTCCTATATCTCTTCTTCTATTCTTTCATTGACATGTTTTATTCTTATATCTTCTCTTCTATTCTTTCTTAGATATATTTTACTATTAGTATCTCCTCTGTAACCATTATGTATTTTCCCATGTGTATACCCACTAAAACCCTCATTGTGTATTGGACAAAATCAATCAATCAATCAATCAATCAATCAATCAATCAATAAGGACAGACGGATGGATGGAAGGAAGGAGAAAGAAAGAGAGAAAGGAAGGAAGGAAGGAAAAAAGGAAAGGAAAGAAAGAAAGGGGGGGAAAGAAAAAAGAAAGAAAGAAAGAGAAAGGAAAAAAGGTTAAAGAAAGAAGGAAGGAAGGAGAGAAGAGAGAAAGGGGTGAAAGGGATGATGTAAGGAAGCAATCAAGGAAAGAAGGAAGCAACATAAGAGAGAAAGAAAAGATAATAATAATAATAATAATAATAATAATAATAATAATAATGATAATAATAATTTATTAGATTTGTATACCGCCCCTCTCTGAAGACTCGGAGATAAGAAGATAAGAAGTGAGAGGAAGGGAGGAAAGAAAGGAGGAAGCAAGGAGAGAGAAAGGAAAGAAGATGAGAATGTGGAAGGAAGGAAAAAAGGAAGAAAAAAGAAAGGAGAGAAGAGACAAAAGAAAGAAGATAGAAAAGGAAGGAAGGGACAAAGGAAAAAAAGAGGAAGGAAGGAAGATAAAAGAAAGGAAAGGAAAGACAAAGTAAAGAAGATAAGTAAGTAAGGAGGGAGGGAGGGAGGGAGAAAGATAAGGGAACAAAGGGGAGGAGTAGATGATGAAGAGCAGGGAAAAGGCAGGGAGGGAGGAAAATATAAGGAACAGGAACAGATGACTCAGATTGAAAATAACTCAATGTACGATCCAGGACGGATTCACTGGCTATTATGGGTGACTCAGGGCTGAAGGGACAGCCCAACATTGATGTGGAAAAGCCCCATCACGATGAACTGGAGGTAAAATGATTGATACCCAATAAAAATAAGTTTTGGTGCAAGATGCCACCCATTTCTAATCCTGGCGTTGTCGGCCGCAAGCTAGGAATTCAGACTTTCCTTGGTTCTCAGCCAGTTGTTCATTTCCAGGGGTTTTGTTTTTGCTTTTTAACTACAAGGGATAAAAATAAGAATGGTGCAGAAAAGAAAGATCCAGACAATCCTAACAGAGCCGGAAGGAACCTCGGTGGTCATCTAGCCCACAACTTCTGGAGGCAAAGTCTAGTGTACCGGTCAATTGTCCCCAGTGTTAAAAGCTTCTCCTTAATTCCAGGTTGCTTCCCTCCTTGATTAGTTTCCATCCATTGCTTCTTGCCCTGACAGGCCTCATTGCAAAATAGAAAATAAATATATCTGGAGCACCACGAAAATAATATTTTGTAAACGCCACATTACTAAAAAGAAAGATGTTGAGACTTGCAGGAGTGCAGAGAACAGCTAAGATGATGAAAGGCACAGAGACTAAAAACATACAGACAACAGTTGCAAGAATTGGGTATGGTCAGTCTACAGCAGTGATGGCGAACCTACGGCACGGGCTGTGGCACACGGAGCTAGATCCGCTGGCACACCAGCCGTTACCCTAGCTCAGCTCCAAAGTACATGCGTGTGCAGTACAGCCAGTATTGGGTGGCCAAAATTTTTACTGCCACACTGTGGGTGTGGCTTATTTTGTGGGTGTGGCTTGATGGTCATGTGACTGGGTAGGAGTGGCTTGTCGGCCATGTGACCAGGTGGGAGTGGCTTGAACAATCATCATCATTCAAGTGAACTGTTAAGTCTTCAACTTACAACCACCCCAGTGTCGCTCTCTGGGGTGACAATTTGCTCGCGTTTCCCGCACTCTTCTTCCTGGGTGCCCCCCCCCCGCCCCCGCTAGGCGGACAGGTGCCAATCAGCTGCGGAGAAAAAAGTGAGGAGGAAATGGGCCCCCTACAACTCCTGCCGGTGCTGGTCCCCCGCTGCTTTCCGAGTAGGAGGAGGAGGATGGGAGGGTAGGATAGTCAGTTGGAGCTGAGCACACAGCTTCATTTCCGCCGGTGGAACTGCGTTAACCCCGTCCTGCCTGTTGCCCACCCTTGCGTACAGATGTTTATTGGGCCGCCCGGAGGCTCTGATAGGGCATATTTGGCTTCCGGAGAGCCTCCGGGGGGCGGGGGGCATTTTTGCCTCTGGAGCCTTGGGAGGGCAAAAGAATTGAATATCTCTGAGACCGCCTTCTGCCGCACAAATCCCAGCGACCGGTTAGGTCCCACAGAGTTGGCCTTCTCCGGGTCCCATCGACGAAACAGTGTCGTCTGGCGGGACCTAGGAAAAGAGCCTTCTCTGTGGCGGCCCCGACCCTCTGGAATCAACTCCCACCGGAGATTAGGATTGCCCCCACCCTCCTTGCCTTTCGCAAACTCCTTAAAACCCACCTCTGTCGTCAGGCATGGGGAAATTGATTCCCCTGGACCGTTTTTGTTTTATGCATGGTTTGTGTGAGGTGTATGATTGCTTTTTATATGAAGGGGTTTAAATTCCTTTAAATATTGGATTTGTACTGTTTGTACAAATCTAATAAATAAAATAATAATAATAGTAATAATAATAATAATAATAATAGTAGTAATAATAATAATAATAATAGTAATAATAATAATAGTAATAATAATAATAATAAAATAATAATAATAATTTGGGAAATGGGGTATTTCAGGCTCCAGAGGGCCTCCGTGGGGCGGAAGAGGCTATTTTCGCCATCCCCAGGCATTGACTTATGGGTGTGGGCCCTCACATAGGCGCAATAGCACATGTGCATGTGCTTTCTGCAGGTGAGGGGGAAAATGGTCTAGAGTGCCACCCGGGTCTAAAAGGAGAACTAGGGGTGGCATGATAGCAGTCTTCCAACACTTGGAGGGCTGCCACAAAGAGGAGGGGAGGTCAACTTATTTTCCAAAGCACCAGAACGCAAGTAAAAAAAAAAATAACGGATGGAAACTAATCAGGGAGAGAAGCAACTGGGAGCTAAGGAGCAATTTCCTTAACAGCGAGAACAATTAAACCAGTGGGACAGAACAGTGCAGGATCCAGAAGTTGTGGGTCCTGCAAAAACTGGATGTTTTAAAGAAGAGACTGGACCTTCCTGAAATGCTTGAGCAAGGTGCTGGACTAGAAGACCTCCAAGGCCCCTTCCAACTGTCCTCTGATTGATAAGATGTTTGCCCTGCCGCCATTTCTCCAATGGACGAAGAAGATGCGCCTTATTCGACCATTTCCGGGACTGAACCTCTTCCTCAAGTCATTCCCATGCGCGCCTACTGCAATCCTTCAATTGATGCTATTCTTTGTCCACCTTTTGCAAACTATTGTCCTCCTCCTCCTCTTCCTCCACTACCTCTTCCTCCTCCTCCTCCTCCTCTGAGGCCTGCTCACCTGCAAGGAAATGGATTTTTGGTTTCACTTCACTAGAGGGTCCCGATTATCGTACACGCTGACCAGGCGGCAGTTGTTGTTCCTGCCGCTAAGAGTGTGCTGTGTGTGCAGCTTCAGGTCTCTGGCGTGCACACATGCATCCCAGCAAGATTTTGCTTCTGTGCATGTGCAGGAAACAAAATCCCTCAAGGGGGCGTGTGCGCACGAGAGATTTCGGGTCCAGATTATCGTACACACTGACCAAGCGGCTGTTGCCATTCCTGCCACTACTGGTGTGCTTAGTGTGCAGCTTCAGGTCTCTGGCGTGTGCACGCATGTCCGTTCCTGGCGAGATTTTGCTTCTGCGCATGCACAGGAAGCAAAATCCCTCAAAGGGGAGTGTGCACGAGAGAGATTTCGGGTCCCGATTATCGTACACACTGACCAAGCGGCTGTTGCTGTTCCTGCTGCTACAGGTGTGCTGCGTGTGCAGCTTCAGGTCTCTGGCGTGCGCACATGCGTCCCAGCAAGATTTTGCTTCTGTGCATGAGCAGGAAGCCAAATCCCACAAGGGGGCCTGTGCACGAGAAATATTTCGGGTCCCGAGAGGGTCCCGATTATCGTACACACTGACCAGGCGGCAGTTGCCGTTCCTGCCAGTACTGCTGTGCCGTGTGTGCAGCTTCAGGTCTCTGGCATATGCGTTCCCGCGCATGTGCGTTCCTGGAGATATTGCTTCTGCGCATGCGCAGGAAGCAAAATCCCACAAGGGGGCATGCGCACATATGAGATTTTGGATAATTTTTTGCTTCCGTGCATGCGCAGAAACAAAAAATCACCGAAATCCCATGCACGTGTGCATCCCCTCGCAAGATTTTCTTCCTGCGCATGCGCAGAAGCAAACCCTCGCTGGGACATGTACGCAATCCAGAGACCCAAAGCTGCGCGTGCTGCTCTATTTTCACTACCGCCGCAGCGTCCTAATCCGTAGGAGCCCGATACTGACGCCGACCCCGCCACGCTGTGAAAAGGAAGCAATCCATCAGCCCTAGCAGAAGGAGACCGGAAAAAATAGGCCACCTTGTATAAGCAACTCCAACTGTGCTGCCTTCCAATAGTCCAGTCCTGCCTTTGATCTCGAGATTATCAGCGAGGGTGGACTTTTACTGGAACTGCAGGCCTGGTGGAGGAGAAACTCCTCCGTTTCATTCACAAAGGGACATTTCCTTCTGTGTACCATACAATAGCCCATCTCGCCGAATGAGGACACAAAGGGGATCCCAAAAATAAAGCTGTGGTGACCGGCCAAATTTCAGCTGAAGGCAATGTGGATCAGTTGGACTTTCTCACTCGAGGGACGGAAAGACTAGACGAAGGATGTTGTGGATTATTATTATTATTATTATTATTATTATCAGTGTTCCCTCTAATTTCTTTGGGGGGTGGGCGGAAAAGTATAGTGTCTGAGCGGCCACTAACCCTAACCCTTCGGGACTGGGTGGCACAGAAATAATAAATAAACAAACAAACAAACAAACAAATAAAAAACCCACCCTGTTTTGCCCCAGAGAATTTCAAAATAAAATACTGTACTGTGTGTCTATAATAGTGAGCTCATAATAGGGCAACTCCATCAATATCAAAATGCCACTTAAATAGTTGAGCTAGTTTCAAACTAGATTTTGATTTTCTTTCTCTCCTTACTCCCATTCTTTTTCTTTCTCTTTTCCTTCCTCTCTTTTTTCTATCTGTTTCTCTCTCTTCCTCTCTCTCTCCTTCCCTCTCACTCTTTCCCTCTCGGCTTCTGGGCAGGTTTGGAAAACTCTGAGTTGATGATGATTTTTAAGTGAGTGATTGCTCACTGCTCAGCTTAGAGGGAACTATGATGATTATTATTATTATTTATTAGATTTGTATGCCGCCCCTCTCCATAGACTTGGGGTGGCATACAAATCCAACTTCCAGTGCTCCAACACTGGAAGTTTTTAAGAAGATGCTGCACAGCCACTTGTCTGAAGTGGTGTAGGGTTTACTGCCTGAGCAGGCATTGGACTTGAAGACCTCCAAGGTCCCTAGAATAACAGCTCTTATTGTTATTCTATTCTGTTCTATTCTATTCTGTTCTGTTCTCAATTATTATTCTATTCTATTCCATTTTATTCGCAATAATTATTCTATTCTATTCTATTCAATACTGTTCCATTTCGTTCCGTTCCTTTCCTTTCCATTCTATTCTATTCCATTCTCAATTATTATTCTATTCAATTCTATTCCATTTTATTCTCAATAAAGAAAGACAGAAAGATGGTAATAGGAAGGAAGGAAAGAAAAAAGAGAAATAGATGGTAGGAAAGGAAGGAAGGAAGGAAGGAAGGAAGGAAAGAAAGAAAGAAAGAAAGAAAGAAAGAAAGAAAGAAAGAAAGAAAGAAAGATTTTTCCAACCATGACAATTTGGATGGTATGTGGACTTCAACTGCCCCTGCAACACCAGTGTTGATTCTTCTTTTTAAATCTGCAGAGTTAAACCAAGTTTTATCTTTAAAGGTCAGGATCCAGGAAACAATAGGAAGCATAGGAGGGGGAGGGGGGGAGGGGGAGGGAAATGCATAGGATGCCGATCTCATGTCAGGGCCTTGATCCTGGATGAATCCAAAGACAATGGGTTAAAGACCCCGGATTTCCTCCGAGAAACCTCGGAGTCAAAGAGGAAGAAATAAAACTTAACAAGGCAAGGAAGAGAAATGAGGAACATGAGGTGAGCCCGCAGTTCTCACGTGCTCCAGCTACGTGCTATGCAAAGGGGCTCCGAGACCCTGATTTCAAACAACAACTTTTCCCCTACAACTGGGAAGGCCCGGTTGTTGTTTCTTTTCTTTCAGATTTTTTACAACCCTCGCCTGCCCACAAGGAAAGAAATCTGTCAGCCTCTGGGCGCCCTAGACTTCAATTCCCAGAATGCAGCTGGCAGGCGATTCTCCAAAATGGCTGACAGGGAAGTTGAAAGGAAAACCAAAATGGCCGATCTTGTGTAAAATCAAGTCAGTCTCATGGACACACACAACCAACCTCTTGGCACATAATCCTAATTCAGTTTTAGGCTTTTAGGGCTAATTTAGGCAAATGTGGCCTGGCAGTAAAAATTACAGGTGTCCTTGGCTTAGAAACATTCATTTAGTGGCTGTTCAAAGTTACAACGGCACTGAAAAGTGATTTAAGGCCATTTTTCACACATGGAACTGTTGTGGTTGGCTCTGGCCCAGCTCCTGCCCCAAGGAATGTGGAGGTGGATGCAGGGGAAACATCAACATGTCATAAGCCTGTTTTATTGCTGACAGAGTCAGGTAGTGCAGTTTCCTCGGATGAAGAAGAAGGTGGGGGAGACTTGGAAGAGGGGGGCTTGGCACACAGCCCAGGAAGCCAATCTCCATTATCTTCGGTCGATTCGGATGAGGAAGTGTTGAACCCACGCATGCGCAGAATTATGCATCAAACAGACCAATTGAAGAAATATTACAGGAGATAAGAGAGGCCACCTGTGTTTGGGGGGGGGGGGGGGCTCCAGCAATTAGAGCTGCTTTTCACGACTTTGAAACCAAAGCAGAGCAGTGTGTGTGTGTGTGTTTCACTTCGTGGAAGAAGGAGGGCTGTGACGTTCCTTCACAGCTGCTAGCTAAGTACTTAAGGACTGATTAAGGGGATTGTACAGACTACCAGGTTGTTTTGGGACAAGTCCTCTTTGCAATACAAAAAGGGTGCTTTGTTTCTTTTGACTTTTTGTGATAAAGAACATTGTTTTTGAACTTTTGTGTGTGTGTGTGTGTGTGTGTGTGTGTGTATGTGTCTGAAATTTGTACCCCTGAATTTTCGGGAGACTCATACCACAGAGCCCGGCAGAACATAGAACCACGGTCACGTGATCAAAATTCAGAGGGACTTACCAGGGACGGATTCTTATTACCGCCGCTACCGCTGCGCTGCGCATGCTGCTTCAGTTAGCTTGTGTGCCGCGCACGTATCCCAGCATGTTTTTGCTTCTGCGCATGGGCAGGAAACAAAATCCTGTGAGGGGATGTGCACGCGGGGGAGATTACGGTGATTTCTTTTGACTCCGCAAGCAAAAAAAATCAGCGAAATTTCTCTCACGCGCTTGTCCCCTCATGTGAGTTTGCTTCCTGCGCATGCGCAGAAGTAAAAACAGGCTGGGACACACGTGCATGCAAGATAACCGAATCTGTGCACTCAGCACAGCTATCGCTACCAGTGTGGTATCCTTTACCGTACCGATAGCAACACGCTACTGGAACTTACTCATGTTTATGACCGTCGGGGTGTCCCAGGGTCATGTGATCTCCTTTTGCGACCTTCTGACAAGCAAGGTCAATGGGGAAATCGGATTTACTTAATGACCGTGTGACTAACTTAACCACCACAGTGATTCGCTTAGCAACCGTGGCAAGAAATGGGGCAAAACTCAACCTATTAACAACTTTGTCTTGCTTAGCAACTGAAATGTTTGGGTCCAATTGTGTCCATACATGGTTATGAATGGGACTATCTCCCCAGTTATTAAAATCCAGCGTGGGACTTTCAAGATTGTGTTTGAACTTTCAGTTCAGCACTCAAGTCCTTGGCTTGGCTAACGAAACAAATTTTCAAAACTATCCCCAAGGTCACATGGTCAAAATTTGCACACTTAGCTGCAGCATCTCGGGGCCACTTTTTGCAACCATCCCAACGGGTTTCCAACAAGAAAGCCAATGGGACAGGCCAGATTCACTTAACAACTGCAGTGAATCACTTAACAACCATGGCACACGCAAAAAGTCTTCAATCGGGCGAAACTCATTTACGAACCCCCTTTGCCTTAGCAGGAGAAATTTTTCCTACAGTTGCAATTCCTCATTTGTTATTCTCTCATGGGTAGTCTTCAACTTATAACCATAATTGAGCCTGGCGTTTGCAGTCATAAGTCATGACAGTCACAAAAAGGAGCTGTTTCTACGATGTGACAATCTGAGGTTAGTTGGAGGAAAGATCAGAAGAAATGTGAGAAAATATTATTTTACTGAAAGAGGAGTAGATGCTTGGAACAAACTTCCAGCAGACATGCTTGGTAATTCCACAGTGACTGAATTTAAACATGCCTGGGAAAAACATATATCCATCCTAAGATAAAATACAGGAAATAGTATAAGGGCAGACTAGATGGATCATAGATTTTTTTTCTGCCGTCAATTTTCTATGTTTCTATGTTTTTTGCAATGTGCCATTAAGCAAACGGTGCAGTCATTAAGCAAGTCCAGAGTATGGACTGGTTTTTTTGTGGGTATTTTTGCTAAAGTGAAAATAAACAGCCATTTCTGGCAAAAAGATTGTAAATCATAGTTATGTGATTGGCCGTAAATTCTGGCTGGTTGCAAGTCACATGGTCACAGCAGGGAGGTGAGATTAAAACTTTGAAACTCGTTTGAAGAAGTCCGTCATAACTTCAAACTGTCACTAAGCACACAGTCTTAAGTTGAGGACTACCTATATTTTTGGCACTGTCATTTTATGCTTCTACAGTTGCTTCTTCTTATAAGCCGCTGAACCTTGTGAGGATTTGGGGCTTTGAAATTTTATACAATAATCGAAACAAATCAACCATTCAATAAAAATATTCCCGACTCAGTCCTACCGAACCTGTGGGGAGAGGGAGGAATCATTTCCAGACCCTGAGAGATTTCCCCTCCTTGTCTGAATAAAAATCCAGTAGGATTTATATACACTGCTCAAAAAAATAAAGGGAACACTTAAACAACACAATATAACTCCAAGTAAATTAAACTTCTGTGAAATCAAACTGTCCACTTAGGAAGCAACACTGACAATCCATTTCACATGCTGTTGTGCACGTTCAACTTTGTACAGAACAAAGTATTCAATGAGAATATTTCATTCATTCAGATCTAGGATGTGTTCTTTGAGTGTTTCCTTTATTTTTTGAGCAGTATGTATTTGTTCCTGAAATGTGACTATTGTACCAATGAACTAGTTTGCAGACACAGAAGAGATGAAACAATCTACAAATGCATTGAATGGAACAGTTTAAGAAGAATCCCGCCCGGCCGCTCTGTTCAGGGTAACCTGCTCCCTTCTTAACCAGGGGGGAGTTGGGGAGCCCTTGCAGAGTAGTGCCGAGGATTTTAACACGTTTTTCGCTGATAAAAATGCTCGGATCCGGGCGGACCTCGACTCCAATTAAAAAACAGAGTCAACTGACAATGAGTCAGTTGAGGTGACTGGGGCACGTACTTGTCCACCTGTCTGGGAAGAGTTTGATCTGGTGACACCTGATGAAGTGGACAAGGCCATTGGAGCTGTGAGTTCCGCCACCTGTTTGCTGGATCCGTGTCCCTCCTGGCTGGTTTCGGCCAGCAGGGAGGTGACATGGAGCTGGGTCCAGGAGATTGTCAATGCTTCTTTGGGGAGGGGGTACTTTCCGGAACCCTACAAGGAGGCACTTGTGTGCCCCCTCCTCAAGAAGCCTACCCTGGACCCAGCCATTCTCAACAACTATCGCTCAGTCTCCAACCTTCCCTTTATGGGGAATGTTGTTGAGAAGGTGGTGGCGCTCCAGCGGTCCTTGGAAGAAGCCGATTATCTAGGCCCTCAACAGTCAGGATTCAGGCCTGGTTACAGCATGGAAATTGCTTTGGTCGCGCTGATGGATGATCTCTGGCGAGCCCGGGACAGGGGTTTATCCTCTGTCCTGGTGCTTCTTGACCTCTCAGCGGCTTTCGATACCATCGACCATGGTATCCTTCTGCGCCGGCTGGAGGGATTGGGAGTGGGAGGCACTGTTCTTCAGTGGTTCTCCTCTTACCTGTCCGGTTGGTCGCAGTCGGTGTTAGTGGGGGGTCAGAGGTCAACCTCTAGGTTGCTCCCTTGTGGGGTACCTAAGGGGTCGGTCCTCTCCCCCCTGCTGTTTAATATCTACATGAAACCGCTGGGTGAGATCATCCAAGGGCATGGGGTGAGGTATCATCAGTATGCTGATGATACCCAGCTCTACATCTCCACCCCATGTCCAGTCAACGAAGCAGTGGAAGTGATGTGCCGGTGCCTGGAGGCTGTTGGGGTCTGGATGGGTGTCGGAGTGGTTGTGGATTTTGCCTCCCAAGGACAATTCTATCTGTCTGTCCATCACCCTGGGGAGGGAGTCATTGACCCTCTCAGAGAGGGTCCGCAACTTGGGCGTCCTCCTCAATCCACAGCTCACATTAGAGAAACATCTTTCAGCTGTGGCGAGGGGGGCGTCTGCCCAGGTTCGCCTGGTGCACCAGTTGAGGCCCTATTTGGACCGGGAGTCACTGCTGACAGTCACTCATGCCCTCATCACCTCGAGGCTCGACTACTGCAATGCTCTCTACATGGGGCTACCTTTGAAAAGTGTTCGGAAACTTCAGATTGTTCAGAATGCAGCTGCGAAAGCAGTCATGGGCTTCCCCAAATATGCCAATGTTACACCAACACTCCGCAGTCTGCATTGGTTGCTGATCAGTTTCCGGTCACAATTCAAAGTGTTGGTTATGACCTATAAAGCCCTTCATGGCACCGGACCAGATTATCTCAGGGACCGCCTTCTGCTGCACAAATCCCAGCGACCAGTTAGGTCCCACAGAGTGGGCCTTCTCCGGGTCCTGTCAACTAAACAATGTTGTTTGCGGGACCCAGGGGAAGAGCCTTCTCTGTGGTGGCCCCGGCCCTTTGGAACCAACTCCCCCCAGAGATTAGAATTGCCCCCACCCTCCTCGCCTTTCGTAAACTTCTTAAAACCCACCTCTGTCGTCATGCATGGGGGAACTGAGATATGCTTTCCCCCTCGGCCTTTACAATTTACGCATGGTATGTCTGTATGTATGTTTGGTTTTTATAATAAGGTTTTTTTTAGTTATTTTAGTATTGGATTGGATTGTTACATGCTGTTTTTATCATTGTTGTTAGCCGCCCCGAGTCTATGGAGAGGGGCGGCATACAAATCCAATCAATCAATCAATCAATAAATAAATAAATAAATAAATAAATAAAATATTTTACAAAACATTAATATAGGTAGTCCTTGACATACGACCATAACTGAACATAAAAGTTATGTTGTTAAGTGAGACATTTGTCAAGTGAGTGGAACTGTATCCTGTGTTCCTTGTGCAAATAAGGCAAATGACAGGGTTGGAAGGGCAATTCTGGGATTTGAAGTCCAACCTCCTTAAAAGTTGACAATTAGAGGTCAGAGATTCCCACAATTTCTTCCTCCCACCTCTACACTATACAGGAAGCCCTCAACGTACATCAGTTCATTTAGAAACATAGAAACATAGAAGATTGATGGCAGGAAAAGACCTCATGGTCCATCTAGTCTGCCCTTATACTATTTCCTGTATTTTATCTTAGGGTGGATATATGCTTATCCCAGGCATGTTTAAATTCAGTTCCTGTGGAGATTAAATTCAATTATTTAGTGACCACTCAAAGTTACAGCATTGTAAAAAGTGACCTACAACCATCCCCCCCCCCCGTACAAGCGTTGCAGCGTCTCTGTGGTCATATGATCACAATTAAAATGCTGGGCAACTGGCATGTACTTGTGATGGTTGCAGTGTTCCGGGGTCATGTGATCCCCTTTTGCGAACTTCTGACCAGCAATGTCAATGGGGAAGCCGTATCCATTCAACAGCCATGTGACTAACTTAACAACAGTGGTGATTCACTTAACAACTGTGGCAAAATAAGGTCAGAAAGCTCAACTTGACAAATGGTTCACTTAGAAACTTAAATTCTGGGATCAGTTGTGGTCATAAGTTCAGAACTACCTGTATAGTGACCAGATAAATTTCTGCCCTATCATCATCATCATCATCATCATCATCATCATTATGTCAGTACAACACAGCAAATGAGATCACTATGCTGGATTTCGTATTTCATCACCAGTCGGGCGCTTCCCAAGAACCTAAGACTGCGTGATGTAGCGGCGAATTATGTGTGCGGGTCCCAGTAAAGCGGCCTTTTGCAATTGACAGATGGAGATTTTGTCAATTCCGATGGTATTACTGTATTATTATTATTATTATTATTATTATTATTATTATTATTATTATTATTATGTCAATACAACTCAGCAAACGAGATCACTATGCTGGATTTTGTATTTCATCACCAGTCGGGCACTTCCCAAGCACCTAGGACTGCGTGATGTAGCGGCAAATTATGTTTGCCGATCCCAGTAAAGCGGCCTTTTGCAATTGACAGATGGAGATTTTGTCAATTCCGATGGTTTTCAAATGTCCGCTGAGATCCTTTGGTACTGTGCCCAGCATGCCAAGTACCACTGGGACCACTTTCACTGGCTTATGCCAGAGTCGTTGCAGCTCGATTTTCAGATCTTCGTATTTCACTAATTTCTCTAGCTGCTTCTCCTCAATTCTGCTGTCCCCTGGGATTGCGATGTTGATGATCCATACTTTCTTTTTCTCCACGATCACAATGTCTGGGGTGTTATGCTTCAGAATTCGGTCAGTCTGAAGTCGGAAGTCCCACAGTAGTTTTGCTTGCTCATTTTCGACCACTTTTTCGGGCTCATGATCCCACCAGTTCTTTGCCACTGGGAAATGGTAGTTCCGACACAAGTTCCAGTGGATCATCTGTGCCACAGCATCATGTCTATGCTTGTAGTCAGTCTGTGCGATCTTTTTGCAGCAGCTGAGTATGTGATCGATTGTTTCGGCTGTCTCTTTACAAAGTCTGCACTTTGGATCGTCTGTTGATTTTTCAATAATAATAATAATAATAATAATAATAATAATAATAATAATAATATTATTATTATTATTATTATTATTATTATTATTATTATTATTATTATAGATTTCTATGCGGCCCTTCCTGAGACGACTCAGAATTAAACCCAGAATTGTTGTTTTGTCAGCATATTTCTTTAAAAAAAATAAAATTCCACATTTTATATATTCAGGGGCCCCATTGCCTGTTTTCATTCCAATTTGTTCCACACAGAGAGGAAAAATGATTACCCCAAAGCCATTCAAGGGCTGCCGTGTTTGTCTTTGAGCAGTATCGAAATACAGAATATGGCGGCGGTGGTTGGTGGTTGTTTTTAAGGGGAAAATAAGAAACGAAGAAATGAAAATGGAAGAAGAAGCCTTAGGTGGAGCTTACAAAAAGGGAAATTCGGAGACTCTAGCAAAGGGGAATGACTTGGAAGCCGATACCAAAAGCTCCTGAGCCCCAGGGATCCTTTTCAGAAAATGCGAAATAGATTTGGGGAAGCTTTCATGGGTACAGGTCTTCCTCTCGTACAGGTGGTCCTCGACTTATGAACTGCCATTGAGCCCAACGTTTTCTGAAGTGAAGACAGGCATTTTTTAAAATGTGAGTTTTGCCCCATTTCGCAACCTTTCCTGCCAAAGTTGTTACGTGAATCATTACAGGTCTGGTAAGTTAATAACATGGTTGTTAAGTGAATCACTAGGATAGGATAGGATAGGATAGGATAAGAGGACCAGAACATGGAATGGAATAGAATAGAATTGAATTTAAGGAATAGAGTAGAGTATAGATTAGAGTAGAACAGAACAGAGCAGAATTCTTTATTGGCCAAGTGTGATTGATAAGATGAATGGATGGATAAATAGAATAGAATATAGAATATAGATAGAATATAGAATATAGAATATAGAATATAGAATAGAATAGAATGAATTGGAGTGGAATGGAACGGAACGGAACATAACAATTGGAAGGGACCTTGGAGGTCTTCTAGTCCAACCCCCTGCTCAGGCAGGAAACCCTTTACCATTCCAGACAAATGACTGTCCAATTTTTTCTTGGACCCCTCGCATCCTGGACGTAAGTTGTTTCAACTCCTACCCTCAAAACGACGCTATAGAGCACTGCACACCAAGACAACTAGACACAAGAACAGTATTTTTCCAGAACAATCAATCTATTCACTAGGGCTGCATTACTATTACTATTAGTCTTCTCATCGTTCCCATCACCCATCTCCTCCCACTTATGACTGTAAATTGATGCTTGTGTCCTTAAGATTTATGTAAATATTGATGGTTTCCTCATTTCTTATTTGACTTCTATAATCATAAAATGTTGTACCTCAGGATTCTTGACAAATATATCCTTTTCTTTTATGTACTCTGAGAGCATCTGCACCAAAGACAAATTCCTTGTGTCGCCAATCACATTTGGCCAATAAAGAATTCTATTCTGTTCTATCAGGGGTCCCCAAACTTGGAAACTTTAAAACTTGTGGACTTCAACTCCCAGAATTCTGGTAATTAAAAAGATCACAAGTCTTAAAGTTGCCAAATGTTACCCTCCCTTTTCCCCTTATAACTTTTCCAAAGCCTCTGTCCTGCTGTTATCTTGTTTTCTACGCCAGTGTTTCCCAACTTTGGCAACTTGAAGATATCTGGACTTCAACTCCCAGAATTCCCCAGCCAGCGAATACTGGCTGGGGGATTCTGGGAGTTGAAGTCTAGATATCTTCAAGTTGCCAAGTTTGGGAAACAATGTTCTACGCTGTGAAGTTCCCGATCCTTCAACTATTCTGTGTTTTACAGGAAAGGGTTTAATCAGAGTTTATTACAATTTTAAAAGGACCTTTTGTCCCAGATTTGATGCATGATTTGGGCTATAAACTCAGTTGCTACTGTCTCAGACAGATTGCCCAGAAAGAAAAATGAATGAGAGCAAGAGTGAAATTAATGTGAGAAGACTGCCCTCTGGTGGTCATATTAATACACGGCAGCCCATGAAATATTCTGTTAGGAATACAGGCGGTCCTCAATTTCGGACCACCATTGAGCCCAAAGTCCAGCTGCCTCTTGAAAAAAGCACCTTTGGGACAACCATGACCTGGATGACTGAAAATCTACATAGACATCGAGACCAAAATTTCTGTTGTTAAGCGAGACAGTTGTTAAGTGAGTTTTGCACCATCTTACGACTATTCTTGTCACAGTTGTTAAGTGAGTCCCTTTCAGTTGGGAATTCGTGCTATTCTGAAAATAAGTGGCACGGTGGCACCTTGGTGTACAACTGCTTTAAAACTCATCTGGTCCTCAAGGCATTTTGCCATGAAAATTTAACCCTCACCACTTGTTGGGTACGTAACACACAAGCTAGAACAGTGATGGCAAATCTATAGTACAGGTAGCACGTGGAGCCATAACTGCTGGCACATGAGCCGTTGCCCTAGCTCAGTTCCAACGTGCATATGTGTGCCAGCCAGCCGATTAGGTCCCACAGAGTTGGCCTTCTCTGGGTCCCGTCAACGAAACAATGATGTCTGGCAGGGCCCAGGAGAAGAGCCTTCTCTGTGGCGGCCCCGACCCTATGGAATCAACTCCCCCCCGGAGATCAGGACTGTCCCTACCGTTCTTGCCTTTCGCAAACTCCTTAAAACTCACCTCTGCCTTCAGGCATGGGGGAATTGATTCTCCGTTTTATGCATGGTTTGTCTGAGATGTATGACTGTTTTATATTAAGGTTTTTAAATTGGGTTTTTTTAAAAACTACTGGATTTGTACTGTGTTATGTTGTTGTGAGCCGCTCTGAGTCTCCGGAGAGGGGCGGCATACAAATCTAATTAATTATTATTATTGTTGTTGTTGTTGTTGTTGTTGTTGTTGTTGTTGCCTTGGACAGAGACTCTGGAAGGGCGTTTTTGGCTTCCAGAGAGCCTCTGGAGGGGATGGGAGGGGATGTTTTAACCCTCCCCCAGCTCCAGGGAAGCTTTGGAGCCTGGGGAGGACAAAATATGAGCCTACTGGGCCCACCAGAAGTTAGGAAACAGACTGTTTCTGGCCTCCAGAGAGTCCCTGGGGGGGGTGAGAGAAGCTGTTTTCACCCTCCCCAGGCATTGAAGTATGGGTGTGGACAGCATATGTCGAAGGTCTCATAGCCTAGCTGCACCGAGACATAGCAACATTTTTGCGCATGTGCAAAAAGCTAAATTATGAAAAATTGAAGGAACAGAGATGGCGGGGCCCATAGGAGTGGCACTGTAGTGGCTGTGTGCAAATTGCGCAATCTGGCGGCCGCTACCACTGCGCCACCCCCTACCGGTAGCCACCCACTACTGGTCATGCGATCCCCTTTTGTGGTCATCTTACAAGCAGTCAACAGAGAAGAAGCCAGATTCATTTAACAGCTTAACTGCAGGGATTCATTAATTGCGGCAAGAAATGGGGCAGGACTCACTTAATCATTGCCTCGCTTAGTGGTGGAAATTTTGGGCTCAATCATGATCATAAGTCAAGGACCATCTGTGTTTGCGTGCAGAAAACCTGGTGCCACCCAGGGCTGAACAACTATGGCAACTTTCATACACAAATGTTTCCTGCAACGTTCACACACAACTGAAACATAGAAACATAGAAGACTGATGGCAGAAAAGGACCTCATGATCCATCTGGTCTGCCCTTATACTATTTTCTGTATTTTATCTTAGGATAGATATGTTTATCCCAGGCATGTTTAAATTCAGTTCCTGTGGATTTACGAACCACGACTGCTGGAAGTTTGTTTCCAGGATCTACTACTCTATTTTCTCACGTTGCTTTTGATCTTTCCCCCAACTCACTTCAGATTGTGCCTCCTTGTTCTTGTGTTCACTTTCCTATTAAAAACACTTCCCTCCTGGATCTTATTTAACCCTTTAACATATTTAAATGTTTCGATCTTGTCCCCCCTTTTCCTTCTGTCCTCCAGACTATAGAGATTGAGTTCATGAAGTCTTTCCTGATACGTTTTATGCTTAAGACCTTCCACCATTCTTGTAGCCCGTCTTTGGACCTGTTCAATTTCGTCAATATCTTTTTGTGGGTGAGGTCTCCAGAACTGAACACAGTTTTCCAAATGTGGTCTCACCAGCGCTCTATATAGCGGGATCACAATCTCCCTCTTCCTGCTTGTTATACCTCTAGCTATGCAGCCAAGCATCCTACTTGCTTTCCCTACCACCTGACTGCACTGCTCGCCCATTTTGAGACTGTCAGAAATCACTACCCCTAAATCCTTCTCTTCTGAAGTTTTTGCTAACACAGAACTGCCAATACAATACTCAGATTGAGGATTCCTTTTCCCCAAGTGCATTATTTTACATTTGGAAACATTAAACTGCAGTTTCCATTGCTTTGACCATTTATCTAGTAAAGCTAAATCATTTACCATACTAGACGCCTCCAGGAATATCAATTGCCTGCGAGTTCTTCGCCAGGTGTGTTAAATGCAAACCTATCTTTTCTTAAAAAACAACAATGCTTCACTTAAAAGAAATCTGACCTGATCTCTGTACACGAGGCCTCGTTTTGCTGCATCACATGACTCCGTTTTCCTGTGGTGGTTTCCTTCTGAGAGACATCCCACAGGCGCCTTTTCTCATAGGCAGGCGCGGTTTTCTTTTCTTCCGCTGGCTTTTCCAGGACCATCTTGGTTCCGGGGTCATCTCCTGAGCTGCCCGCATATCGGACGGCCAAATCGTCCTTCTTTGCGCACCGACTTGAGGGGAAGTCGTTCTGATGAATGTGGATCGCCTGCTCCCTGCGTACGGCGGCCGCGATTGTGTCCATCAGTGTGGGGATTTTCTCGAAGGAATGACCTGGAAGGACCGTAGAACTCTTAAACGTGCTTTCCTGGCTGAATTCGGCTGGACCGCGAACGCCATGTAGCCGCTTCAGGTGCCTTCCTTTTGAGGAATCCTGTAGGGAATAGTAAAGTCTCACAAGAGGGGCTGACAAAAAGCATAATGTTCACGTAGAAAAAAACATAAGAGAGAAATTGGTTGGAGGCAGAGGTGGGTGGCTACCGATTTGCCCTGGTTGGAGTGAACCGGTAGTGGTGGCGGGAGGTTCCCCCCACCCGTCCAGATGTCATCACAGATGATCCGCGCATGTGCAGAAGCGTCCCGCGCGGGAGAGTTCCGAACCGGTAGCGAAAGTAAGTGGTTGGAGGTGTAATAAGGATAGTACGTCTTTAGAACATGTGCTTTTAAAAGGCAGTCCTCCACTCACAATGGTCCATTTAGTGACCGAAGTTACCAAGATACAGGTAGTCCTACAACAGTTCATTTAATGAACTGTTCACTAAAGTCGAAGTTGCAATGGCGCTGTAAAAAGTTAGCTGAGGACCACGTTTCGCACTTATGACCATTGCAACATCCCCATCCATAGCGGGTTGCTACTGGAATGGGCCACACCACAGCTCCGGTAGCGAAAATGGAATTGAATGTGCATCTCCGTGTCTTTGGCGGGAATGCGTGCACAGCCAAGCAAGATTTTACTTCTGTGCATGTACAGGAAGCAAAATCTCGCAAGTGGATGCGCGCACATGAGGTTTCGGCGATCTTTCGCTTCCGCACATACTACGGCTCTGGAATGTGGGACTGGCTTTTCCAATGACATCAGCAAGCCACTGTCAAATAAGATTCAATCATTTTGTAATAATTGCACTAATTCTGAATTAGGGTGCGTGGAATTTAAAATTATGACCTTGGTGGTCCCTGAGGTTCAAAAGGTTGGGGACCCCTGATCTGGTCCAACCCCATGTCCTTGCAGAAGACCTATACCAGTGATGGCGAACCTTTTTCTCCCTTGGGTGCTGAAAGAGCATGCGCATACACTATCACACATTACATAAGTGCCCACACCCACAATTCCCACAAAGCCTGGGAATGACAAAAACAGCTTCCCCCACCCCCGGAGGCCCTCCGAAGGCGGGAAACTGCCTGTTTCCCAACTCCTGGTGGGCCCAGTAGGCTTGTATTTCGCCCTTCCCAGGCCTCAAAAGCTTCCCTGGAGCCAGGGGAGGGTTAAAATGCCCTCTCTCTCATCCCTTTGTAGGCTCTCTGGAAGCCAAAAACACCCACCTAGAGCCTCTGTGTGAGCTAAAAATCATGCACGTTGTAGCTGAGCTAGGGCAACGGCTCGCATGCCAGCAGATAGGGCCACCTGTGGCACCCATACCATAGGTCCACCATCACTGACCTATACTATTTCTGATAGTCTCTTCTTAAAAGCCTTTACTGTGAATATGAATCAGTTCCCAAGGGACTGAAAGCAAGAGAGAGAGGAAGAGAGAGAAAGAAAGCAAGAGAGAGAGAGAAAGAAAGCAAGAGAGAGAGAGAGAAAGAGAATGAGAGATAGAGAAAGAGAGAAAGAGAGTGAGCGACAGAATGAAAGCCAGAGAAAGAAAGAAAGAGAGAGAGGAAGAGAGAGAAAGAAAGCAAGAGAGAAAGAAAGAGTGAGAGAGAAAGAAAGCAAGAGAGAGAGAAAGAAAGAGTGAGAGAGAAAGAAAGCAAGAGAGGGAGAAAAGGGGAGGAAGGGAGAGAGAGAGAAATGAGAGCAAAAGGGAGAAAAAAGAGAAATGAGAAAATGATTGAGGCAGAAAATGAGAAGAAAGAGAAACAAAAGAGAGAGAACAGTTGACTTAAAGCTTATGATAAAAAACACCCAAAGAAAGAGAGAGAGAAAACCCCCAGCCCTCACCTGTTTTTGGAAATGGTTCAAGAGTATGTATACACACACACACACACACACACACACACACACACAAGGGGGGGGAGACAGGGATTGGAAAAGAGAGGAGAGTGTCTTAGAGTGTCATTTTGTGTCATTTTGGTTGGTGGTGTGCCCCAGGAGTTTGTAAATGTAAAAAATGTGCCGTGGCTCAAAAAAGGTTGAAAATCACTGCTGTACATAATGAATAGCTAAAGATAAAACATATTTAGGTATAAAACAATAGCCATAATTAGGAAAATATAGAATTGGGAAAGAGAATTCCGATGACGTAAAGCTGTATTAGTGAAACTATATTTTAACGCATGTGTGATTTATAGGTTTGTCTTGTACGTTGTTTTGTTTTTAACTTGGAAAATTTCAATAAAAATAATTTTTTTAAAAAAAGAACAAGAGGAGGGAAGGGGAAGAAGAGGAGGAAGAGGAAGAAAGGAAGAAAAACCAATTTAGAAGAAAAGTCGAAACCTCTTGAGGTGCCTCCGCGGAAGTAGCCATTTTTCCTTGAGAGGGAAGGAGGTTGGGCTGGCTTTGCGGCTTCTCCCTCATCCCGGCCTCCATAATCAATTCTGGCGGGATGTATATGGCATCCAGAAGATCGCATAGTGTCTTCTCTCCTTCCACCTGAGCATCCAACATGGTCTTGGCCTTGCCCTTCTCCCCGGGCTTGTGACAATGCCTCCTGGACAGGCCGATATTTCCCTCACGGATCTCATAGCTAAAAAAAAATAAAAAATAAATAAACATGACAAAATTGGAAGGTTCTGTGAAGAAAAAATAATTGTGCACCTGGCAGGCCACACATCTCAAGAAAAGCTCAAGGCTGCGAAGATTCAAGATCTGTCTTATATGTTGTTTTTGTGATGGTTTCTTTTCAAATAAGGCTGCAAAGATCAGTCATGTGGATACCTGGTCCACTTGACAAAGAATGACCCACCTATGACCATTTTTCACACAAGTGTATGATGTGTATGTACAAGTGTATGTTGTTTTGGTGTATGATTGATTGTGTGCTTGTTTATAAATATGGTGGTTACTTTTATGAATTTTTTAAATCTAAAACTGTAATTAGATTGGTAAATATTATATTTGTCACTATGTACTGTTTTTGCCATTGTTTTGAGCCGCCCCGAGTCTGTGTAGAGGGGCGGCATATAAATCCAATAAATCTAATCTAATCTAGATTAGATTAGCACTCTTGCAGCGACATCGTCATATTTGGCAACTGGAATCTACCTAGGTCCCAGGATCATGTGATCATCTTTTGTGATCTGTTGACAATGGGGGAAGCCATATTCACTTAAGAGAGGAGTCCTCAAGCTTGGCAACTTTAAGACTTGTGGACTTCAACTCCCAGAATTCTCTGGAGAATTCTGGGAGTTGAAGTCCACAAGTCTTAAAGTTGCCAAGTTTGAAGACTTCTGTCTTAAGAAATGTGTCACTTTTAAGCTTCAACGGCACCTGGTCTAACCACAGTGCCATCACGGCTCAATAGCACTGCCATTAAAATATGTACTGCCATTAAAATATGTACTGCCATTAAAATAAGTACTGGATTAAAATATTAACTCTGCCAACTATCGTGGGTTCGATCCTGGACTGGCGTGAGATTGACTCAGTCTTCCGTCCTTCCAAAGTCGGTAAAATTTTGTGTTTTTTAGTTTTGGTGGATAACCAACTAAATATAACTGTTGTGAGCAGCTCCGAATCTTCAGAGAGGGGCGGCATACAAATCTAAATACAGTGAACCCTCGATCATCGCGAGGGTTCCGTTCCAGGACCCCACGCGATGATCGATTTTTAGCGAAGTAGCGGTGCGGAAGTAAAAACACCATCTGCGCGTGCGCAGATGGTGTTTTTGCTTCCACTGCCGCCCGCCCTTCGCCCGCCCACCCCGTTGCTCGCGCCTGGGGTGCGCGCGCGTTTGGGGACTCCCTAGATCCACTCCCCAGCTGGGGAGCGGATCTAGGGAGTCCCCAAACGCGCGCGCTTTCCCCAGCAACGCGCGCGCGGTGGGGACTCCCTAGATCCGCTCCCCAGCTGGGGAGCGGATCTAGGGAGTCCCCACCCCGCGCGCGTTGCTGGGGAAAGCGCGCGCGTTGCTGGGGAAAGCGCGCGCGTTTGGGGACTCCCTAGATCCGCTCCCCAGCTGGGGAGCGGATCTAGGGAGTCCCCACCGCGCGCGCGTTGCTGGGGAAAGCGCGCGCGTTTGGGGACTCCCTAGATCCGCTCCCCAGCTGGGGAGCGGATCTAGGGAGTCCCCACCGCGCGCGCGTTGCTGGGGAAAGCGCGCGCGTTGCTGGGGAAAGCGCGCGCGTTTGGGGACTCCCTAGATCCGCTCCCCAGCTGGGGAGCGGATCTAGGGAGTCCCCACCGCGCGCGCGTTGCTGGGGAAAGCGCGCGCGTTTGGGGACTCCCTAGATCCGCTCCCCAGCTGGGGAGCGTATCTAGGGAGTCCCCACCGCGCGCGCGTTGCTGGGGAAAGCGCGCGCGTTGCTGGGGAAAGCGCGCGCGTTTGGGGACTCCCTAGATCCGCTCCCCAGCTGGGGAGCGGATCTAGGGAGTCCCCACCGCGCGCGCGTTGCTGGGGAAAGCGCGCGCGTTTGGGGACTCCCTAGATCCGCTCCCCAGCTGGGGAGCGGATCTAGGGAGTCCCCAAACGCGCGCGCTTTCCCCAGCTGGGGAGCGGAGCTGGGATGTCCCCAAGCGCGTGCCGCCCGCCCGCCCACGCCGTTGCTCGCGCCGCCGCTGGGGTCTTACGGGGGCAAGAGGGGGAAGACCCAGGGAAGCCTCTGCCCGGCGGGGAAACTCCACCATCTATGCATGCGTGGAAGGGCACGCATGCGCAGATGGTGGAGTTTACTTCCTGGTTGAAAACTCGCGAAATAGCCCTTTCGCGATAATTGAACACGCGAAACTCGAGGGTTCACTGTAATAATAATAATAATAATAATAATAATAATAATAATAATAATAAAAATATGATGATAATAATAAATATGATGATAATAATAATAATAATAATAATAATAATAATAATAATAATAATAATAATAATAATATAAGCCAGCAATGTGCAGCGGCGGCTAAAACAGCCAACACAATCTTAAGCTGCATCAACAGGGGGATACATTCCAAGACTAAGGAGGTACTAATACCACTCTATATTGCCTTAGTCCAGTGATGGTGAACCTATGGCAAGGGTGCCACAGGTGGCACGTGGAGCCATATCTGCTGGCACGCAAGCCATTGCCCTAGCTCAGCTCCAATGTGCATGTGTGTGCCAGCCAGCTGATTTTTGGCTCGTGTAGAGGCTCTGGGGGGGGGGCGTTTTTGGCTTCCAGAGAGCCTCTGAAGGGATGGGGGGGGCGTTTTTACCCTCCCCCAGCTCCAGGGAAGCCTTTGGAGTTTGGGGAAGTCAAAACACAAGCCTACTGGGCCCACCAGAAGTTGGGA
Source organism: Erythrolamprus reginae (assembly GCF_031021105.1). NCBI lineage: Eukaryota > Metazoa > Chordata > Lepidosauria > Squamata > Dipsadidae > Erythrolamprus > Erythrolamprus reginae. Next base: position 5,369,043 of record NC_091963.1, read on the forward strand.
AAGAGGCCATTACTGGCCTCCAGATGGCCTCCAGGGGGCGGGGAAAGCGGTTTTCGCCCTCCCCAGGCATAGATTTAGGGTTGTGGGCACTCACATAGGCACGATAGCACTCCTGCATGGTCTTGGCACCAAAGGAAAAAAAGGTTCGCCATCACTAACCTAGTCAGACCACACCTAGACTACTGCATTCAATTTTGGTCACCCCACTACAAAAAGGAGATTGAAACTTTAGAGAAAGCACAAAAAGAGCAACCAAAATGATAAAGGGACTTGAACCAAGACATACGAAGAGAGCTTTGCTGGAACTGGGCATGGATAGTCTAGCAAAGAGGAGGGCCAGAGGAGATATATGATAGCAGTATACAGATAGTTGAGGGGTTGCCACAGAGAGGAGGGGGTTATACTATTTTCCAGGGCAGCAGAGGCCAGACCAGGAGCAACGGGTGGAAACTGACCAAGGAGAGATTCAACCTAGAAATAAGGAAGAACTTTCTGACGGTGAGAGCGATCAACCAATGGAAGGGCCTGCCCAGCGGAGGTTGTGAACGCCCCATCACTTGACACATTCAAAAGGAAATTGGACTGCCATCTGGCTGGGGTGGTGGTAGGACTTCCTGCCTGAGCAGGGAGTTGGACCTGATGGCCTGCAAGGTCCCTTTCAACTCTAATAATAAATAAATATGTACTGTATAAATGACCTATTATTTGCGGTACTGCCTTCTGCCTCATGAATCCCAGCGTCCGGTTAAGTCCCACAGAGTCGTCCTTCTCCAGGTCCCATCAACTAGACAATGTCGCTTGGCAGGGCCTAGGGGAAGAGCCTTCTCTGTGGAGGCCCCGGCCCTCTGGAATCAACTCCCCCCCCAGAGATTCGCACTGCCCCCACCCTCCTTGCCTTTCATAAGAATTTGAAAACATATTTATGCTATCAGGCTTGAGGTTACTAAACCCCAGCGTTTGGCCAGTGAATGTGTACGATGCTGTAGTGTGTTTCTGAATGTTTGACTTTTAGATGTTTAGCTTTTAAAAAATATTTTAAATTAATTATTTCTGTTAATTGGATTTAGAAGTGTTTTATATATTGTATTTTTACTGAAATGTTGTAAGCCGCCCCGAGTCCACGAAGAGGGGCGGCATATAAATCCAATTAATAAAATAAATTAAATAAAAATAAATTAAATAAATAAATAAAATGCTGGGGGCAAGAGGCTGACTGTCAATTGCTTACAGGGCTGACTTTATTCACTTAGCAACTGTGCCAAGAAACTGGAGCAGATCTCATTTAACAACTGCCTCATTTAGCAACAGGAATTTTGGGCTCAATTGTGCCTACAAAGGATTTGATAACTGATGTCCAACTGTTTTATTAAACGAACAGTTTATCACAAAAATCTGGCTGCTTAGCTTCTGCCTGCCGAGTTCAATAGGGAAAACCTCCTCTATAATATTTTGAGGTGAAGAAAGCTTCTATTTTAAAGCATCAAAGTGAAAAGGAATCCACTAGAACAGAGCTGCAATTCTAAACAATGCCTCAGGGCGGCAGTAAGGAGATGAAAGAATCATCAAATCTGCGTTTGCGCAGAGAAGAATCTCTTCACCCACTTTCCCAAAGCTCTCGCCAAGAGAGCTTCGGCGCTTCCCATTGGCTGCACTGAGGAGGGACGGGGCAGGAGAGGTCGTATACTGTACTTACCCTCGCGTTCTTCCGGGGAGGGTAGAATTCGGAGGGGAATGCGCATGTTCGGCCAGGACTATAAATAAGAAGCGAGGGAACATGGAGGCTTCATTCTGTGCCGCGCTCCGGAGGTGGCAACAAGAGGTGGGGAGGAGGGGCGAGAGAGGCTGCGTCAGAAAGGGGTGGGGGCTGTATCTATTTATGAAGCCATTCCGCCTTTTTACAAGCCTCCCTGGCTGGCTGAAACTCGAAAGAGCTTTTCTTTCCATCTTTTATATTGTTTTTAAATTTGCAACAGCGAGGTCGCTTTAAAACACTCCCTTCTCTCCTTTGCTTGCAGAGGCAAAACAAACAAACATGCATTTGCAACCGTGGACTTAAGACAAAAGCCCCCAGCCCTTAAAACTATTCAAGGCCATTCATAAACTACCCTTCATAAATTGGGACAGACAAGCTTGGAATCTAGAGTTGTTTTTTCTGTTGCCAGGATGCTACCATTTGGAAGGTGGCATTATCCCCAAAACAGTCCTGTAAGGTAGACTAAACACAAACAGAGATCTTAAACTGCCCTGAGAGCCTCTGCTGCTGAGGGGATCTTGAATCCAGATGTCCCTATAGTCTGTTCTCTTAAGGGTGCCTCATTGCTGGAGGTTTTCAGGAAAAGACTGAGGAAGGGGTTGCTTGAAATAATCTGGGAATCCTTATTCAGTCCTGGGGAAGGGTTGGTCTAGAACAGGGTGAGGCAAAGTTGGCTCTTCTATGACTTGTGGACTTCAACTCCCAGAATTCCTGAGCCAATCATGCTAGCTCAGGAATTTTGGGAGTTGGAGTCCACGTCATAGAAAAGTCAACTTGCCTACCCCGGTCTAGGAGACCTCTCAGGTCCCTTCCAGTCCTATGATTCTATGATCTATTGCGGGACTGACTTACTTACTCACTCACTCACTCATTTATTTATTGGATTTGTATGCCGCCCCTCTCCGGAGACTCGGGGCGGCTAACAGCGACAATAAAACAGTGTACAATAGTAATTTGGTATTAGAAATGATTAAAAATCCATTAATATAAAAACCAAACATACATACATACATACCATGCATAGAATTGCAAAGGCCTAGGGGGAAAGAGGATCTCAATTCCTCCATGCCTGGCGGCAGAGGTGGGTTTTAAGTTGTTTACGAAAGGCAAGGAGGGTGGGGGCAGTTCTAATCTCTGGGGGGAGTTGGTTCCAGAGGGCCGGGGCCGCCACAGAGAAGGCTCTTCCCCTGGGTCCTGCCAGGCGACATTGCTTATATTGGTATTTCCCAACCTCAGCAAATTTAAGATGTGTGGACTTCAATTCCCAGAATTCCCCAGCCAATCATGCTGGGTGGGGAATTCTGGGAGCTGAAGGCCATGCCACTGATTGAATAATTCCAGGAGTGGAAGTCCACATATTTTAAACTTGCTAGGGTGAAGAAACACATTTATATTAAGGATCAAGGCTGCAGGTTGTCAGTTCTGAATGTGTATACATAACCATCTATCTGTTGTTTGGACTTAATCTACAAAGTTCAGACCAATCAGTGTTTGAAAAATATACCACTATCATTGTGTCTTATCCCACTTCCCAGTATAATTACAGCATCTTTTAATCTGGCAATCACAAATTTTAAGCTTCAGGAATGCCATTTCATGGCCCAACGAGACCAACACAGACTTCAGAGGAGAATCAGAACTGCAGTAAAATCAATTGCTACCAACCTGCCTTCCATTGAGGACCTGTATATTGCACAAGTCAAAAAGAGGGCTGTGAAAATATTTACTGACCCCTCGTATCCTGGACACAAACTGTTTCAACTCCTACCCTCAAAACGTCGCTACAGAGCACTGCACACCAAGACAACTAGACACAAGAACAGGGTTTCCCCCGAACACCATCACTCTGCTAAACAAATAATTCCCTCAACACTGTCAAACTATTTACTAAGTCTGCACTACTATTATTACTAGTTTTCCATCATTCCTATTACTCATCTCCTCCCACTTATGACAGTATGACTGTAACTTGTTGCTTGTATCATTATAATTTATATTAATATTGATTGTTTGCTTATTTGATAATAATTAAATGTTTTACCTCATGATTCTTGACAAATGTGTCTTGTCTTTTATGTACACTGAGAGCATATGCATCAAAGATAAATTTCTTGTGTGTCCAATCACATTTGGCCATTAAAAAATTCTATTTTGAAAATAGAGGAAAGGGTTTCTTTGGCCATTTTATTAAAAGGCAGAAGGTTCTGGGAATATGCCTCCAGTCTTTCAGTAGCTGCAAAAAAGAGTTTTTAATACATGCCTGAATATAGATAATCCTCGACTTGTAACAGCTCATTTAGTGACCAAACAATGTTGTCTGGCAGGACCCAGGGGAAGAGCCTTCTCTGTGGCGGCCCCGACCCTCTGGAATCAACTCCCCCCGGAGATTAGGACTGCCCCCATCCTCCTTGCCTTTCGTAAACTCCTCAAAACCCACCTCTGTCGTCAGGCATGGGGAAATTGATTCCCCTGGGCCGTTTCCACTTTATATATGGTCTGTATGAAATGTATGATTGTTTTTATATTAAGGATTTTAAATTGTTTTAAGTATTGGATTTGTACTGTTTCTTGTTATGAGTTGTTTTGAGTCCTCGGAGAGGGGCGGAATAATAATAATAATAATTATTATTATTATTATTATTATTATTATTATTATTTGTTAGATTTGTATACCGCCCCTCTCCGAAGACTTGGGGCGGCTCACAAGAATAATAAACAGTATACAGTAAACAAATCTAATATTTAAAAGAAGAAGAAATATCTAAAAGCCCATTATATAAAACCATACAACACAAGCATACCATACATAAAACTAAGCCTGGGGGTATAGGTGGGTTTTAAGCAATTTACGAAAGACAAGGAGGGTGGGGGCAGTTCTAATCGCTGGGCTGAGTTGATTCCAGAGGGCCAGGGCCACCACAGAGAAGGCTCTTCCCCTGGGGCCCACCAGACGACATTGTTTAGTCGACGGGACCCGGAGAAGGCCAACTCTGTGGGACCTTATCGGCCTCGGGGATTCGTGCGGCAGAAGACGGTCTCAGAGGTATTCTGGTCCAATGCCATGTAGGGCTTTATAGATAATTACCAACACTTTGAATTGTGACCAGAAACTGATTGACAGCCAGCGCAAGGCACGGAGTGTTGGAGAAACGTGGGCGAACCTAGGTAAGGCGAACCTAGGCATACAAATCTAAATAATAATAATAATGATGATGATGATGATGATGATGATAATTCAGAGTTTCAAAAGGACTGAAAAAAGTGACATGACTGTTTTTTACACTTAATGACTATGGCAAGAAAAGTCATAAAAATGGGGCAAAACGTGCTTAACAAATTTCTCACTTAGAAACATAAATTTTGGGCTCAATCAGTATTGGGTTGCTGCTGATATGAATAAGGACGGCGTACCAATAGCAAAAATAGAACAGCCCATGCAGCTTTGTTTCTGAAGGTGTAGGGCAGGAAGGAAAATCTCGTGTGGGGAGACGCATGGGAAGTCTGTGGGGGTTTTTTTCTTCTGCACATGTGCATACACACCTGCCGTAGAAGCAAAGCTGTGCGCACAGTGCATCAGTAGCAGCGGAGTCTGGAATTCGCCCCTGGGCTCAATTGTGGTCGTAAATCAGGAAATATCTGTGTGCCTGCCCTCAGATGAACTGTCTGGATATAAAGATATTTTTTATAGCTGACAAAGAGGAAACGAAACATTTCTGGGTCACCTAGCTTGGTTTAATTTTCTCTAACCTGGACAGTCGTGTCTCTGTCTGTGAACAATGGCAACAGGCCACAGACTTTTAGAAACATAGAAACATAGAAGACTGACGGCACAAAAAGACCTCATGATCCATCTAGTCATCCTTTATACTATTTTTGATATTTTATCTTAGGATGGATCTATGTTTATCCCAGGCATGTTTAAATTCAGTTACTGTGGATTTACCAACCACGTCTGCTGGAAGTTTGTTCCAAGCATCTACTACTCTTTCAGTGAAATAATATTTTCTCACGTTGCTTTTGATCTTTCCCCCAACTAACTTCAGATTGTGGCCCCTTGTTCTTGTGTTCACTTTCCTACTAAAAACACTTCCCTCCTGAACCTTATTTAACCCTTTAACATATTTAAATGTTTCGATCATGTCCCCCCTTTCCCTTCTGTCCTCCAGACTATACAGATTGAGTTCATTAAGTCTTTCCTGATACATTTTATGCTTAAGACCTCCCACCATTCTTGTAGCCCGTCTTTGGACCCGTTCAATTTTATCAATATCTTTTTGTAGGTGAGGTCTCCAGAACTGGACACAGTATTCCAAATGTGGTCTCACCAGCGCTCTATATAGCGGGATCACAATCTCCCTCTTCCTGCTTGTTATACCTCTAGCTATGCAACCAAGCATCCTACTTGCTTTTCCTACCACCTGACTACACTGCTCACCCATTTTGAGACGGTCAGAAATCACTACCCCTAAATCCTTCTCTTCTGAAGTTTTTGCTAACACAGAACTGCCAATATAATACTCCGATTGAGGATTCCTTTTCCCCAAGTGCATTATTTTACATTTGGAAACATTAAACTGCAGTTTCCATTGCTTTGACCATTTATCTAGTAAAGCTAAATCATTTACCATATTACAGACGCCTCCGGAAATATCAACCCTATTGCACACTTTAGAGTCATCAGCAAATAGGCAAACCTTCCCTACCAAACCTTCCCCTATGACTTTTTGAAGTTTGAAAGCTATATTCCTTTGGTCTTTTGGAAGAGGAAGCAACAGATAACGTTTATCTCTTAAATCATATGGCAACGGCACTTTGGGAAAAACAAGTATGGCTTGTAAATTAATATTTAGTTTATAGCTACCTTGGTTGAAAGGGACCTCAGAGGTCATTTAATCCAACCCCTGCCCAGTGCAAGCAATCCATCCTTATGTCACCATCTAAAAAAATGACCCACAATCTGAAGTTAGTTGGGGGAAAGATCAAAGGCAACATGAGAAAGTATTATTTTACTGAAATAGTAGTAGATCTTTGGAACAAACTTCCAGCAGACGTGGTTGGTAAATCCACAGTAACCGAATTTAAACATGCCTGGGATAAACATATATCCATTGTAAGATAAAATACAGGAAATAGTAAAAGGGCAGACTAGATGGACCATGGGGTCTTTTTCTGCCGTCAGTCTTCTATGTTTCTATGTTTCTATCTTTTTTCCTGAAAACTTCCAGCATTCTGGCTTTGTATACTGTATATTAGTGTTTTTCAACCAGTGGTCAGGTGTGCCGCAAAGAAGGAAGCTCAGCAACCTTTTTATCATAAAGTAGTGACAGAGATGGGTAAATTATGATTTTTAACACGATAATCAGTACTGGGATGCTACCGGACTGGGCGGCACAAAAATAATAAATGAATGAATGAATGAATGAATAAACAAACAAACAAATAAAAAACCCACCCTGTTTTGCCTCAGAGAATTTCAAAATAAAATACTGTACTGTGTGTCTATAACAGTGAGCTCATAATAGGGCAACTCTATCAATATCAAAATGCCACTTAAATAGTTGAGCTAGTTTCAAACTAGATTTTGATTTTCTTTCTCTCTTCCTTACTCCCATTCTTTTTCTTTCTCTTTTCCTTCCTCTCTTTTTTCTATCTGTTTCTCTCTCTTTCTCTCTTCCTCTCTCTCTCCTTCCCTCTCACTCTTTCCCTCTCGGCTTCTGGGCAGGTTTGGAAAACTCTGAGTTGATGATGATTTTTAAGTGAGCGATTGCTCACTGCTCAGCTTAGAGGGAACTATGATAACCACCATCAAAGAAAATTGAGCATAATCACATGGTGACTCCTCAAGGATCCCCATGACTTACCACAGTAATTCCAGGCTCGCTCACGGTCGTAAAGTTAAGGACTTCCTATAGGCAGCAACCGGTTAATGTCCGCCATCCATAGATTTAGGATCAAATGCTAATAAAAGTCATACATACCTGGAAGACGCTTTTCTAATTTTTTCAGCTGCCCCCTGCCCCCGAGTGGCTTCTCCAGAGAGTAAATTCTTCGGAAGAAGGCTCTCCACGCTTGTGTGACAGGATTTGTTTTCCAGAAATGAGGGGTTCCCCAGGAGGGCTTGGTTGGTCTGGAGGTCCAGAAAGTAGCTCGCCATAATTTCCAGAATCGTTTCGAAAGGAGTGTCTCTGGCCTGCAGTAATAATAATAATAATAATAATAATAATAATAATAATAATAATAATAATAATAATAATAATAATACTGTGGGACGTCCTACTTCAGACTGACCGAATTCTGAAGCATAACACACCAGACATTGTGATCGTGGAGAAAAAGAAAGTATGGATCTTCGACATCGCAATCCCAGGAGACAGCAGAATTGAGGAGAAGCAGCTAAAGAAATTAGTGAAATACGAAGATCTAAAAATCGTGCTAAGGTTTCTAGGACACTTTGGGTGTCAAGGACACAAAAATGCAGAAAACCTGTCCTTTTTTACCTTGTTCTGCTTGTATAAAGACTGGAGGTGCAAAACATTTCGGAGCTCGTTTCTGTTGTTGATGCTGAGTGGAGTACGGGGAAATTCTTCATCCAGGATGGTACTTGTCTTTTTTAAACCCTAGGCAGGAAAGAGGTACAGTAATGCTAAAAAAACAGTATAAAAAAAATAACCTGTCTTCATGCGCTGGGTTAACTCAGAGGTCAGTGTAATATTCAGAGAAGCTGTTGGCACAATGTTTTCTCCAGCTTCATAACTCTTAAAGAAGTTTAAGATGTGTGGACTTCAACTCCCAGAATTCCCCCACCGGGCATGCTTGTTAATGCACAGTTCAATTCCCAGAATTCTCTTGCAGGGTCATTACTGAGAATTCTGGGAATTAGAGTTCCAATGCTTATCCTAGTTGCTGAGTCTAAGAAGTTTAATTCAAACCTTTATTGTCAGACACTACAATACTGGCTACACAGATTTGTTAAAAAAAAACTGGAGCCTCTTTATGGATTTTTGTTGGAAACAGGAAAAAACATTATTTATGGATAGGATACTTAGAAAGGATAGAGTAAGTAAGGTAAGTAAGTAAGTAAATAAGAGAGAGAGAGAAAATAAAAGACTGAAAAAGAAAAAAGAAAGATTAGGCTGAAAGTATCTGGGGATAAAAGGGAAAGAAAGAAAAAAAGTTATTTGAGTAAGAACAATGTATAGAAACTGTGAAAGTTTGGTATATAATAGTGAAGAAGCGTTATGGGAAATGTAATGCAGATTTGTCACACAACGTCCATTGTTTTTAAACATTCATGTTATGTTTGTTATGTATAAATAAAGAATTTTTCTAATTTAAAAAATGACAATAAAGGTTATCTCTTGTAAAAAAGATTGAAAGCATTCCTTGTTCCCTCTTTTATCGTTATTCTTCTTTCTTCTTTTCTTTCTTTCCTTCCCTGAATTCCTTCCTGCCTCTTTCTCTCTCTTTTCTTTCTTTCTTTCATTCATTCATTTCTTTCATTCTTTCTCTCTCTCTCTCTCGTTTTCCACTTATCCCTTTTACTTCTGTAAGCTTTTCTCTTTCTTTAAATTTGTATTGTTTTTGTTCTGAAGGAAAAAAAACTTCTTTATTAAAAATTAATTAAAAAACACAAACGCTCCACCGTTTGCCCAATGAATAAAGTCTTTCTCCGCCTCGCCCAAGTGCATTGTGGGAAATGTAGTCCCTGGAGGAATCCAGCTCTTCTGCAGGTTGGGCAACGGGGGGGGAGGCTTTTTTCCTCTCCCCTCCCCATCCTTTTCCACCCGCACCCCCCACTCACCTTTTTGCTCAGGAACTCCCTCACTAAAGCCGCAGCCACCTCTTGCACGAAAGACGCTTCCATGGATGGTTGGCAGCATGCAACGAACTCTAATTAACAAAATGCAAGCGGTGTTGTGGGGTGTTGTTGTTTTGCTTGGTCTCTCCTGCCCTCGGAAGCGTCGTGGGGGCTTTGCTCAAATTGCAACTGGCGGGTTGAGGCAGTTGCGTTACAGTTGGCAGGTTGTCATGGCGAAGACCTCACGGGCTGGGAATTCTTTCCCCGCCTCCTGGGGTGCCCGATGAGGATGCAAATTGATCGTCGGAGGGGGGGCGGGGTTAGAACGCGGCGGACCGGGGAATTCTGGGAGTTGAAGTCCCGTGCTTCTTAAAGCGGTGGAGGTTTGAATTACATTTTAGAAGGTATCGGGTGCGGAGGGTGAAACGTGGTTTTTGCAACGGGGAAAGGAGGTTGGCGAACCTGCTGCCAAGGAGCAGTGCTTGAAATGTCTTCCTGCCTAAGCAGGGGGTGGAGTAGAAGACCTCCAAGGTCCCTTGCAATTCTTTTTATTTTTTTAATTTTTAATTTATTTATTTTTTATAGTATTAGAAAAATAGAAGACTGACGGCAGAAAAAGACCTGTTGGGCCATGTTGTCTGCCCTTATACTATTTCTTGTATTTTATCTTAAAATGGATATATGTTTATCCCAGGCATGTTTAAATTCAGTTACTGTGGATTTATCTACCACGTCTGCTGGAAGTTGGTTCCAAGCATCTACTACTCTTTCAATCAAATAATATTTTCTCATGTTGCTTTTGATCTTTCCCCCAACTAACTTCAGAATTGAGGTAGAGGAGAAAGAAAAGAAAGGAAGGAAAGAAGGAAGATGAGAGAAAGAGGAAGAACAGAGGGAGGATGGGGAAGAGGAAGAAGGGAAGGAAGGAAGATGAGAGAAAGAATAGAGAGAGGAGGAAGGAAAATACATCAGGATGAAGAAAAGAGAGAGGGAAAGAGGGAAGGATGAGAAGAAGGAACGAAGAATCATTAACAATAATTAAATGTTGTACCTTATGATTCTTGAGATCTTTTCTTTTATGTAAACTCAGAACATACAGTATGCACCAAAGACAAATTCCTTGTGTGCCCAATCATACTTGACCTATAAAGAATTCTATTCTATTCTACTCTATTCTATTTAATTCTATTCTATTCCACTCTATTCTATCCCACCTCACCCCCTTCCACTCTTTTCTCTATTCCATTTCACTCCATTCCATTCCATACTTTCTATTCTATTCTATGATGCCAATAATACCAGAACCAGTAGATAGGAGAGATACCTCTATATCATGGCAGTATTCATTTCTAGCTTTCTTTCTTTCTTTCTTTCTTTCTTTCTTTCTTTCTTTTTCTTTCTTTCTTTCCTTCTTTCTTTCTTTCTTCCTTTCTTTATTTTATTTTTATGCTGCCTTCATGTTAGCAGTAGCACTTTTTTTTTAACAGAGCCAGCCTATTTGCCCCCACAATCCGGGTCCTCATTTTACCCACCTCGGAAGGATGGAAGGATGGGTCAACCTTGGGATTTGAACCGCTTACCTGCAGATCTACAGTCAGCTTTAGACCAGTGCTTCTCAATTATTTTCTGTTATGCCCCCCCTAGGAAGAAGTAAACATTTCACGACTCCCCCCCAACTCTCCACCGGGAAGATTGTTTGCAACATTCTGCATGTTTTCGCTGAAAAAACTCAAGCGGCCTATCAGCGTGATTGGGGTGTAATATGACGCCTTAATTTATTTGGCTTCTGCTGCCAACATTTTTAGGCACAGTAAACATAGTGGTCTTTCCCCGTCTCCCACCGTAGTCACAGTGAAGCCAAGCGATACATACGCTTCATCATATTTCCTCGTCTTAGCTTTCGGGAGCCTTACGTTTGTCTCATGATCTCCGTCTCTCTCCTCCTTTCTTTTCATCCCTGTTAAATATTTTTCCATGATATCTCTTAAAGGTTTGTTACCTGCACTTCATATCTCCTGCTCTGTGTTGTGTGCTATTGTTTGGTGCAAAAAAACCCTACTTCCTACGGCAAAAAACCCCCACATTCCCCATGCCAACACTGGCATCCCTCCACACACACCCGGGGGGAACGGGGGGCTGAACCCCTATTTGAAAAGCACTGCTTTAGACCAACAACTTTTGCCAGACCCATCCTTGAATACCACATCTCGGACATCAACACCCTTGAAAACGTCCAAAGATATTTCACCAGAAGAGCTCTTCACTCCTCCACTAGAAACAGAATACCCTACGAAAATAGACTAAGAATCCTGGGCCTTGAAAGCTTAGAACTACAGCGCCTAAAACACGATTTAAGTATTGCACACAATATCATATGCTGCAACATCCTACCAGTTAATGACTACTTCAGCTTCAACCACAACAACACAAGAGCACACAACAGATTCAAACTTAATATTAACCGCTCCAAACTTGACTGTAAAAAATATGACTTTAACAATCGAGTTGTCAAAGCGTGGAACTCATTACCGGACTCAATAGTGTCAACCCCTAACCCCCAACTTTTCTCCCTTAGACTATCCACGATTGACCTCTCCAGGTTCCTAAGAGGCCAGTAAGGGGTGTACATAAGTGCCTTTCGTCCCCTGTCCAATTGTCTTTCCTTTATCTCATATATATATTTTCTTCCTTTCATATATCCTCTCCTCTATTTTCACATATTATCTTTATATATATATATATTACTTCATGTCTATTCTCTTCCATATGTATTATGTATTGGACAAATGAATAAATAAATATAAATAAAAATTCAAATTAAATCAATATTTATTACAATTGTCAAAAAAAATGAAAGAGCACTTGCCATATTGGAAACAATATACAAAATACTCCACCCACCCCCCAATTTTTCCATTTGCAAGAGAATATGGAATATATCGTAATCTCTGTGGCTCAGGGTTGAACGATGGTGCCCTTTGGTGTTCCCTGAACTTGTCTCTTGCTTGTGGACAATTCATTATCCGACCGCGTGGCCTCAGCAGTGAGATGGCTCTAATAACGACGGGAGCTTTTTCTTTTTTTCCTCGTCCTGCAAAAAGTTAGTAAGGTCTGAGGCCCCGCTCAATCACCACGCAGTACCGCCTCCAATGCGCATAGAGAGCAAAGAGGAACAAGGCCAGAAGGAGGATGAGTCCAAGGGTCTTCAATACTTGCTGCCGCTTTTTTCTGAAAAGGACAGAGAAAATTTTATTTAATGAATGGTGCGCATGCATTAGATTTGATTGGTTTTTATATAGATGGGTTTTATCTGGGTTATGTTCTGTCTGGGTCACTCCGGAAGCTATGACCAACCCAAAAAGATAAGCCAGACACACCGGTAGAATCCAAATACAGTTTTATAACGGTAAAGAGAAAAGAAGCCAACAGAAAATGTCCTTACAAATCAGGAACACAGGATCCTTAATGCTAAGACGAGGCTGTTGAGATAACAGACATACACTTCCCAAGGGTCTTCAAGACTGCTGGGCCACGAGCCAGGAACAGAAACGCTGAGACACAAGGCAGATAACAGCAACTCCACTCTGACAACACTCCACGCTGCCGAAAGAGCTTGCCTGCCTTATAAACCCTTCCCTACTAATGAGGACCACACCCAGCCCCCTGGTGTTCCTCATTCAACGCTGATAATATTTCTTCAATTGATTCCTCCTTTGATCTATGCGTCTCTGTCGCATACTAATAGCTTGTGCTTCGTCATCCAATGACTCCAGAGACTCCAGAGAATCCAAGCTACTGGCTTGAGAGAGCCCCTCCCCAGGGCTCCCAGGCCTTTCTTCCTCGTCACTTTCCTTGTCTGCCTGCCAAGAACTCTCCTCTCCGCTCTCAGCCTCCCCCGGGCATGGAGCCAGCAGAGACGCAGCTGGTCTTTGATCTGAGTCAGGCTGAACCACAACAGGTTAGTTTTTAGAGATTATATTCAACTTCTTTTTATTGCTTGTGTCTTTTTGTATAGTATTATATTATGTTGGTTATGACCTATAAAGCCCTACATGGCATCGAACCAGAATATCTTAAAGACCGCCTTCTGCCACACGAATCCCAGTGTCCGATTAGGTCCCACAGAGTCAGCCTTCTCTGGGTTCCATTGACAAAACAATGTCGTTTTGCGGGACCCAGGGGAAGAGCCTTCTCTGTGGCGGCCCCAGCCCTCTGGAATCAACTCCCCTCGGAGATTAGGATTGCCCCCACCCTACTTGCCTTCCACAAACTCTTAAAAACCTGTGGACTCTAATCGGCCGCTGGGAAGTGTGAGGATTCCCCAGCCCCCAGGAGAACTCTGCAGGCCTCACACACCTTTTGTGCACCATTTTTCACAAAAATTTACCTGTTTTTCACCCGATTTTTTCCCCAAAAAATGGGGTATGCAGAGGGTTTGGGAAGCCTGCAGAGTGCTCTTGGGGGCTGGGGGAAGGCAAAAACATCCCCATTTGGGGGTGGGGGGAAGGCCCGTTTTTCACCTGGGATGATGTAGGGTTTTTGGCTTTTTTGCAAAAAATGGCGGAGGTTTTGGGAGGTATGCAGAGAGCTCTTAGGGGATGGGGGAAGGCAAAAATGCCCCCATTTTCAAAACTTGGCCCAAGTTTTGCACGTTTTTTCTCAAAAACTGATGTTTTTGCGACCCCGCAAAGAGGCCCTCTGCTGCCCTCCCAAATCCTTTGTACATGCCTTCGTACAGGGTCTTCTCTGTGGTGGGTCCAGTTCTCTGGAACCCTTTCGCAAAAATGGGGCACAGCAGCGAGGTTTTGGAAGGCCCAAAGTGGTTGTATTCGATGTATAAGACGCATCAATATTTCTACCCTCTTTTGGGGGAGCGGTGGGGGGGTTGCATCTTATACCCTGAAAAATACAGTAGATCTATCTAACTACGATTACAGGCTATATTGATGAGAATAAGACATACCTGCACCTGTCCGTTCCTAGGCTCCTCCTTACAATCTGGAAACCAAGAGGGGCAAATAAAACAATATGTGAATACATAGGCACACCTCTTACATTAATAGGCATATGGGTTATGGAGTCATTGTCTAAGCTGCACAACTGTATTAAATAATTGGGATGCATCAGATTTTGATTACAAAACGTTTTCAAAAGCATGGGTGTCTCCCAGTACTGGGTTCTACTGGTTTGTGTGCGCAATTGCACACATGTGCAGGAGTTTCCTGGGTGGGCAGAGCCTCCCACCGCCGCTGCTACGGGTTCTAAGAACTAGGCCAAACAGGAAACAACCCACCACTGGTGTCTTCTACTCAACTCATTTTTTTCAGATACATTTTGTCATTTTTTAAAAATAACCAGGTATCACATTTTTAAACTAGCAAATGTTATTTAAAAGTTATTTTTTTTAAAAAAAAATGTTTTATTTAGAAAAGCTCTTTCTAGAGTTAACACGGCTCTTCCCTCTACAATCTCCAATAATTTTTTGCAACTAAGAGCAATATGCAAATTATCTACACCTAGCACTATTCTCTTTTAATGCAGGAGTTAAAATAAGAAATGCTAGATTTCACTGATTTGTAGGGTGATCTGTTTTACTTCTAATTCGTGATGGGCGAACCCAACGGTGTTCGGGTTCGTCAAGTTCGGACGAACTTTACGCAAAATTCGGCCGAACCCGAACCGAACCTGAACGGGGAATACCTCCCACGAAGAGATTCTGGGGGTGGAGCTTTGACATCACCGGCAGGTTGCTAAGGACGCCAAGGTGATCATTTCCTGGATTCCATGGAATCCAGGAAGTGATCACCTTGGCGTCCTTAGCAACCTGCCGGTGACATCAAAGTTCTGAACGCCGAACACGACCCCGAACTTTGCCCGAAGTTTGAAAAAAAATTGTGTTTGTGTTCGGCATACCGAACACCGCAAAATTCGGTACGGACCCGAATTGTGCGGGTTAGGTTCACCCATCACTACTTCTAATTCCTCAGAAAGGTTTTTTTGTATTATTAAGTCTCTACATTCAAACTGCTTTTGTCTTACGATGAATAATTGGAATTGAATTTCTCACCAAGCTTGTCGATCGGAGAGGTCGACAGTTCGGCGGCTTGAATACCAAGCGCTGCATAACGGAGTGAGCTCCCGTTATTTGTCCCAGCTTCTGCCAACCTAGCAGTTTGAAAGCAGGTAAAAATGCAAGTAGAAAAATACGGGCCACCTTTGGTGGGAAGGTAAGAGCATTTTGTGTGCCTTCGGCACTTAGTCATGCTGGCCACATGACCACATAATTGTCATTAGACAACACTGGCTCGTTGGCTTAGAAACGGATATGAGCACTGCCCCCTAGACTCAGGAACAACTAGAACAACTAACAGGGCCAAAAAAGGTGGGGAGAAGCCTCTGTGGGGCCTCCCTAGGAATCTCCTGGAAGGAAACAGGACCAGAAAAGGTGGGGAGAAGCCTCTGTGGGGCCTCCCTAGGAATCTCCTAGGAGGAAACAGGGCCTCCACCCTCCCTGTGGTTTCCCCAATCGCACCCATTATTTGCTTTCACATTGATTCCTATGGGGAAAAAATGCTTCTTCTTACATATGCATTTCATATCTCCTGCTCTGTGCTGTGTGCTATTGTTTTGTGCCCAAAAACACCCCAAAACCCTGCTCTCTGCAGCAAAAAGGCATGTTTTCTGAAATCACGACACCCCCCTTCGGCATCAGTCCGCCTCCCCCCCACTTAAAAACTATTATCTGCAGTCACTTGGCTGATTCTGTAAACTGCTTAGAGAGGGCTGTAAAAGCACTATGAAGCGGTATATAAGCCTAAATGCTAATGCTAATTTATGCTTCTCATATACCTTTATTTTGGAAAGCGATTTCCTCCTCCGCATTTCAGAATCTTTCCTTCCTCTCATCTCTTTAAATATGTCCTCTCGCAGACTTTGGATGGATGTGTCCAGCCATTCCTCCACGCTCAGATGGGAGGTTTCAGGCCCCGGCTCTTCGAGGTGTTTTTGGGATATCTCAAGCCACTCTTTCATATGTTGCCTGGAACCCTCGGGATATTCTTCCTGAATGTTTTGCATGGATTCTTTGAGCCATTCCTCCAGGTTGCTTCTAGATCCCCCCGGGGTTTCTCGCCTGAGTTTTCCCAGAGATGCTCCTAGCCACCCTTGCAACCCTGTTCTAGATGAAGTAGACCCATGCTCTCTGGAGTTGGCTAAAGAGGCTTCGAGCCATCCATTCCTTAAGCTTTTTTCAGAAGGGGCAGGTTCTATCAGGATCAATTTCTCTCTGCTCTCTTCCACACCTGCTCTTCTTTCTTCGGAGTCCTGGATAATAATAATAATAATAATAATAATAATAATAATAATAACAACAACAACAGTAATAATAATAATAATAATAATAATAATAATAATAATAATAATAATAATAACAATAATGACTTACGAAGATCTAAAAATCGAGCTGCAACGACTCTGGCATAAGCCAGTGAAAGTGGTCCCAGTGGTACTTGGCAGGCTGGGCGCAGGGCCAAAGGATCTCAGCGGACATTTGAAAACCATCGGAATTGACAAAATCTCCATCTGTCAATTGCAAAAGGCCACTTCACTGGGATCCGCATACATAATTCGCCGCTACATCACTCAGTCCTAGGTGCTTGGGAAGCGCCCGACTTGGGTCAGGTCCATGGCTGCCATGGTGGCCATGAACTCCTGTGCTAACCCAAGTGACGTCAAATTGAAGTCCCCCAGGACAATGAGTCCGTGGAACTCCACCGCCAACCCGGCCCGACTGGTGATGAAATACGAAATCCAGCATAGTGATCTCATTTGCTGTGTTGTATTGACATAATAATAATAATAATAATAATAATAATAATAATAATAATAATAATAGTAATAATAATAATAATAGTAATAGTAATATTACTATTACTATTAATATTACTATGTATGTTTGTTTAGAAAATGGGGTTTTTAAAAATATTTTTAAACTGTAATTTAGATTTGTTGTAAATTGTTTCACTTTGTTGTGAGCCGCCCCGAGTGTGCGGAGAGGGGCAGCATACAAATCTAAATAATAAATAATAAATAAATAAATAAATAAATAGTAATAGTAATAATAATAATAGTATAATAATAATAATAATAATAATAATAATAATAATAATAGTGAAATACGAAGATCTAAAAATCGAGCTGCAACGACTCTGGCATAAGCCCGTGAAAGTGGTCCCAGTGGTACTTGGCACGCTGGGCACAGTACCAAAGAATCTCAGTGGACATTTGAAAACCATCGGAATTGACAAAATCTCCATCTGTCAATGGCAAAAGGCCGCTTTACTGGGATCGGCACACATAATTCGCCGCTACATCACGCAGTCCTAGGTGCTTGGGAAGCGCCCGACTGGTGATGAAATATGAAATCCAGATAGTGATCTCGTTTGCTGGGTTGTATTGACATAATAATAGTAATAATAATAATAATAATAATAATAATAATAATAATAATAGTGAAATACGAAGATCTGAAAATCGAGCTGCAACGACTCTGCAATATGCCTGTGAAAGTGGTCCCAGTGGTACTTGGCACGCTGGGCACAGTACCAAAGAATCTCAGTGGACATTTGAAAACCATCGGAATTGACAAAATCTCCATCTGTCAATGGCAAAAGGCCGCTTTACTGGGATCGGCACACATAATTCGCCGCTACATCACACAGTCCTAGGTGCCTGGGAAGTGCCTGACTGGTGAAGAAATACGAAATCCAGCATAGTGATCTCGTTTGCTGTGTTGTATTGACATAATAATAGTAATAATAATAATAATTTATTAGATTTGTATGCTGCCCCTGTTGGGGCGGCATACAACGAACAATACAATGTACAAATCCAATATTAAAAAAAAACAAATTTAAAACCCTTATTAAAAACAATCATGCAACCCAAACAAATCATACATAAAACGGAACAGCCAAGGGATCTATCAATTTCCCCATGCCTGGCGACATAGGTGGGTTTTCGGGAGATTGTGAAAGGCAAGGAGGGTGGGGACAGTCCTGATCTTCGGGGGGAGTTGATTCCAGAGGGTCGGGGCCGCCACACAGAAGGCTCTTCCCCTAGGTCCTGCCAGACAGCATTGTTTTGTCGACGGAACCCAGAGAAGGCCAACTCTGTGGGACCTAATCGATTGCTGGGATTCGTGCGGCAGCAGGTGGTCCTGAAGGTATTCTGGTCCCATGCCATGAAGGGCTTTATAGGTCATAACCAACACTTTGAATTGTGACCAGAAACTGATCAACAGCCAGTGCAGACTGAGGAGTGTTGATGAGACATGGGCATATCTAGGAAAGCCCATGATTGCTCTCGCAGCCGCATTCTGTACGGTCTGAAGTTTCCGAAAACTCTTCAAAGGTAGCCCCATGTAGAAAGCGTTGCAGTAGTCGAACCTCGAGGTGATGAGGGCATGAGTGACTGTGAGCAATGACTCCCGGTCCAAATAGGGCCACAACTGGTGCACCAGGCAGACCTGGGCAAACGCCCCCCTCGCCACAGCTGAAAGATGGTGCTCTAATGTTAGCTGTGGGTCGAGGAGGACGCCCAACCTGCAGACCCTCTCCAAGAGGATCAGTAGTCCCCCCCCCCAGGATAATAGATGGACAGATGGAATTGTCCTTGGGAGGCAAAACCCACAGCCACTCCATCTTGTCAGGGTTGAGTTTGAGCCTGTTGACACCCATCCAGACCCCAACAGCCTCCAGGCACCGGCACATCACTTCCACTGCTTCGCTGACTGGACATAGGGTGGAGATGTACAGCTAGGTATCATTAGCGTACTGATGATACCTCACCCATGCCCTTGGATGATCTCACCCAGCGGTTTCATGCAGATATTAAATAGCAGGGGGGAGAGGACCGACCCCTGAGCCACCCCACAAGGGAGAGACCTAGAAGTTGACCTCTGATCCCCCACTAACACCGACTGTGACTGACCGGAGAAGTAGGAGAAGAACCCCTGAAGAACAGTGCCTCCTACTCCCAACCCCTCCAGCCGGCACAGAAAGATACCATGGTCAATGGTATCGAAAGCCGCTGAGAGGCCAAGAAGCACCAGGACAGAGGATAAACCCCTGTCCCGGGTCCGCCAGAGATCATTCATCAGCGTGACCAAAGCAGTTTCCGTGCGGTAGCCAGGCCTGAATCGTGACTGTTGAGGGCCTAGATAATCGGCTTCTTCCAAGGACCATTGGACCTAGAGCGACACCACCTTCTCGACAACCTTCCCCATAAAGGGAAGGTTGGAGACTGGACGATAGTTATGTATGGCTGGGTCCACGGAAGGCTTCTTGAGGAGGGGGCAGACAAATGTTTCCTTTTAGGGAGCTGAAAAGGACCCCTTCCTCAAAGAAGCATTGACAATCTCCTGGACCCAGCTCCATGTCATCTCTCTGCTAGCCCAAACCGGATCCAGTAAACATGTGGCAGAACTCACAGCTCCAATGGCCTTGTCCACTTCATCAGCTGTCACCGGGTCAAACTCCTCCCAGACAGTTGGACAAGGACGGGCCCCAGTCACCTCGACTGACTCGTCGTCAGCCAACTCTGTTATTCAATCGGAGTCAAGGTCTGTCCGGATCCAAGCGATTTTATCAGCAAAAAATGTGTTAAAATCCTTGGCACTGCTCTGTAAGGTTTCCCCAACTCCCCCCTGGTTAAGAAGGGAGCGGGTCACCCTAAACAGAACAGCCGGGTGAGATTCCACTGATGCAATCAAGGTGGCATGATATGCGCATCTTGCTGCCTTGATCGCCACTTTGTAAGTCTTAATATGAGCTCTTACAAGTGTTCGGTCGGACTCAGATTTACTTCCTCCATCGCTTCTCTAGAAGTCTCTTCTGTCGTTTCAACTCCCGGAATTCTTCGGTGAACCAAGGAGCTCTCCGGGGTCTAGTGCCACAGAGAGGTCACAACGGCGCAATCTGGTCAAAAGCCTCCGTCGCAGCCTTGTTCCAGGCCACAGCAAAAGACTCTGCCGAACTGTGAACGAGTGTATCTGCTATAACCCCAAACGCCCTCTAAAAGCCTTCTGGGTCCATTAGATGTGTGGGGCAGAACCACATAATCAGTTGCGCCTCCATGCGGGGGAGGATTGGAGCCAAGAAGTCAAGCTGCAGTAGAAAATTGTCTGACAACACATCTAAGCCCCTTAGTCTCAGACCATTACTCAGCTGCTCCGAGAGGAATACCATGTCGGGTGCATCCCCCCCCCCATGAGTCAGACCCTGAACTAATTGGGTCAGGTCCATGGCTGCCATGGTGGCCATGAACTCCTGTGCTAACCCAGAGGATCCGCCAAGTGACGTCAAATTGAAGTCCCCCAGGACAATGAGTCCGTGGAACTCTACCGCCAACCCGGCCACCTCTTCAAGCAGCACAGGCAGGGCTGTTGACATGCAGCTGGGAGGCAGGTACGTGAGCAACAAGCCCACCTGAACCCCTAAGTCTAACTTCACCAGGAAGGACTCACAACCCGCAATCTCGGGAGCAACAAGTCTACCTAGGCAAAGGTTGCTCTTAATAGATTCTTCCAGCCATTCTTGAATATCTAACTTGGTTCCTTAAGTCCCACCTCTTTCAGGCTGCTTGTAGCTGTTGGAAGCCTTTCTTTGACATCTTGATTGTCTTCTTCCAGGTTTTTCAAGGAATCTTGAAGCCATTTTTCTACATCCGGTTTAGGTTTAGTGGACGACAAGAGAGTTTCTAAGGATCCTTGGAGCCAAGGCAATATATTGTCTGCAGGTGCTTCAGAATACTGCTTCTTGAGGTTCTCTATTGATTTTTCCAACCATTCTTTTCTTAGGCTGCTGCTTTGAACCTCCGCCTCGGACTTTTGTAGATCCTGAAGGGCTTTGATGGATGCCTCAAGCCATTCCTGAGAATCGAGATGCGGTCCTTCTTCTTGAAGGTTGTTTATACTTGTTTGGAGCCATTCTTTGACATCTTGGTTGTCCCCTTCCAGGTTTTTCAAGGAACCTTGAAGATATGTTTCGAGAACTGGTTTAGGTTCGGTAGACGACAAGAGATTTTCTAAGGATCCTTGAAGCCAAGACAATACATTGTCCACAGATCCTTCTCGCTTCTGGAGGTTCTCTATCGATTCGTCAAGCCATTCTTTCCTTAGGCTGCTTCGAGAGGCCGTCTCAGACTTTGGGAGATTTCGAATGCTTTGGAGAGATGCCTCAATCCATTCCTGCGTGCTCAGAAGTGATGCTTCTGGGCCCCCTTCTTGGAGTTGCTTCAAGGACATATTCATCCAATCGCCCACATCTTTCCTGGATGTTTCAGGAGAGTCCTTCAAAGACTCTTTAAGCCAATCTGCCAGGCTGGGTCTTGCTTTTGTATCAGAAACCTCCTCTAGCCACCCCAGTACGTTTTGCTTGGATTCTTCCGACTTTTTGGTTTTTAGGTTGTCCAAAGAAGCTTTAACCATGTTTTCCAGCAATTGAGATTTCCTCTTTTCCAGATCTTCTTTATCTTCTGGTTTTGTATCTGGTCTACATGTTTGCCAGATTCTCACAAAACACCTTTTCTGCTGGTTTCTGCACAATAATGACCTAGAGCATAAATGGGAAAAAGAAGAAATGAGAAATGTGGTTGGTGTAACCCAGATGACAAAAGACAAAAGAGGCAGCATTATAACATATACCGAAAGTTAAATGATTTTATTTATTTATTTATTTATTTACTTACTTACTTACTTACTTACTTACTTACTTATTTACTTATTTACTTTATTTATTTATTTTGTCCAATACACAATAATTCACAATGAAGGTTATAGAGGATACAGTAGAGAGACTATAGGACAGGGGACGGAAGTCACTCTAGTGCGCTTATGTACGCCCCTTACTGACCTCTTAGGAATCTGGAGAGGTCAACCATGGATAGTCTAAGGGTAAAATGTTGGGGGTTAGGGGATGATACTGCGGAGTCCGGTAATGAGTTCCACGCTTCGACAACCCGATTACTAAAGTCATATTTTTTTACAGTCAAGTTTGGAGCAGTTAATGTTAAGCTTGAATCTGTTGTGTGTGCTCTTGTGTTGTTGTGGTTGAAGCTGAAGTAGTCTTTGACAGGCAGGACATTGCAACATATGATCTTGTGGGCAATACTTAGATCATGTTTAAGGCGTCGTAGTTCATTACAGTGGTACCTCTACTTAAGAACTTAATTCATTCCGTGACCAGGTTCTTAGAAACATAGAAACATAGAAGTCTGACGGCAGAAAAAGACCTCATGGTCCATCTAGTCTGCCCTTATACTATTTTCTGTATTTTATCTTAGGATGGATATATGTTTATCCCAGGCATGTTTAAATTCAGTTACTGTGGATTTATCTACCACGTCTGCTGGAAGTTTGTTCCAAGGATCTACTACTCTTTCAGTAAAATAATATTTTCTCATGTTGCTTTTGATCTTTCCCCCAACTAACTTCAGATTGTGTCTTAAGTAGAAAGGTTTGTAAGTAGAAGCAATTTTTCCCATAGGAATCAATGTAAAAGCAAATAATGCGCGCAAACCCATTAGGAAAGAAATAAAAGCTCGGAATTTGGGTGGGAGGAGGAGGAGGAAGAAGAGGAGGAGGACAGTCGCTGCTGATGGAAGAAGGTGAGGAGAGGGGAATCAAAAAAATACAAAACTTTAAGGCTTAAAAAAAAAGAGGGATTCTGATGCAGTGTGGAGGAGCACGCGCCTTCCATACACCCGGTGCAAGGCAGCCTCCCATACACTGCACCAGAGAGAGAAGCCCAGGGGGAATGCCAGGAAACTGGCCGGGCCTTCGTGCTGCTCTCAAATTTCCTGGGAAATTTTTCCGGGTTCGGGTTCTTAAGTAGAAAATGGTTCTTAAGAAGAGACAAAAAAAATTTCTTATCTAGAAAAGTTCTTAAGTAGAGGTACCACTGTATAATAGAATGGAAATAGAAATAAAGATTTAGGATTGTGACTATAAAAAGTAAATATTTCTATTAGGCATGATTGATCCAAAAACAAACAAAGATAACAGAAACCTGATCATACTTTTGATTACAGCAACAAGAATCTGCTATGGCACGGTGCCCATCAATGCACATATCAAAAATAAAACAATGGAATTGGCAGAAATGAGCAGATTAACAATGAGAATAAAAGAGAAAGAAGACTCAGCTTTTTATAAAATATGGGATCAATGGTATAATTGGCTGCAAAAACTAAGACTATGGTTATCGAAAATTTTCTCACCTGCTTAATTTTTCTTCAAAATATTTGCAAAGCTGCTGTTTCTCTCCTCGCATTTGGACACTGACTCCTACAAGCTCGCTTTCACGTTGGAGTTTACTTTTGTCTGACAACAGGTCACAAATTATCCTCTTCTGCCTGCAAAATATCAAGACCTGGATAAAATTAGCCCCCTTAGATATTTTTCCCCTGTAATAATCAACCTTGTTTAAAAATATTAAAATGCGTCTCATTTCCCCCCAATGTTGTTCCAGGCAATGGAATTCAACACCAAAGTGCATGAGCCAAGCTAAAGAGAATTTAATTTGAAACTCTGGAAGAGAAAATCAGGGTTGCTATCTAAAAATTTCTCACATGTTCAGTTCTTCCTCAAAATGTTCACAGAGTCGTTGTTTTTCTTCATACATTCTCACAAGTTCCTTGTTATCATAATTGAGGTTTTCTCTCTCCAGCAAGAGATCTGAAATTATCCTTGACTTTCTGCAAATTATGAAGATCATAGTGAAATTAGTTCCCTTTTAAAAAAATTAAATCAACTATTTTTTGAAATTTAAAAATAAAATAAAAATACATTCATGTTTGTACGTGTTTATATGTTGATATATTTATGTATACAATTTGATGTATTGATATATTTATCTATACAATTTCATTTAGTTTTGCTTTTGTAGGAAGTCAGCACCCAACTCTCTCCTAGAAAAATGGGATATTTTTGGAAATATTAAAAGGGCAGAATATTTCCCCTAAAAGGGAGGCAAAAACTCATTCCCCCCCCTCCACCTTTGTCAATGGGCAATTAATGCCTGAGCCAGTCTATTCTACATAACAAAGATCTACCTCATTCAAGAAGAGCAATAGTAGGAATTGCCCAAAGCCCTTTCATTACATCATTATCCAGCAAGGCTTAACCAACGCTCTTCATTCTCTACATCAGTGATTTTCAACCTTTTTTGAGCTGCGGCACATTTTTTACATATACAAAATCATGGGGCACATTGAGCGGGGGGAAGTGGGGGGCGCTAAAAAAAGTTTGGACAAAAAAATTCTCTCTCTCTCTTCTTCCCTTTTGCCCTATTTCTCTCCCTCTTTCTCTTCCTTCCTTCCCCTCTCTCTCCATCCCTCTTTCTTTCTCTCTTCCTTCCTCTCTTTTTGCTCTTTCTATCTCTCCCTCCTTCCCTGCCTATCTTTCTATCTCTCTCTTGCTTGCTTTCTCTCTCTTTCTCTTTCTCTTTCTTTCTCTCTTGCTTTC
Organism: Erythrolamprus reginae; assembly: GCF_031021105.1. Taxonomy (NCBI): domain Eukaryota; kingdom Metazoa; phylum Chordata; class Lepidosauria; order Squamata; family Dipsadidae; genus Erythrolamprus; species Erythrolamprus reginae. The sequence goes on from NC_091963.1 coordinate 5,394,117, forward strand.
TTTCTCTCACTCTTGCTGTCTTTCTCGCTCTCTCTTGCTTTCTTTCTCTTTCTCGCTCTCTTGCTTTCTTTCTCTCTCACTCTTGCTGTCTTTCTCGCTCTCTCCTTCTTTCTCTCTTTCTCTCTCTCTTGCTTTCTTTCTCTCTCACTCTTGCTGTGTTTCTCGCTCTCTCTTGCTTTCTTTCTCTTTCTCTCTCTTGCTTTCTTTCTCTCTTTACCTTTCTCTCTTGCTTTCTTTCTCTCTTTATCTTTCTCTCTTGCTTTCTCTCTCTCTCTTTCTCTCTCTTGCTGAGCTTCGCGGCACACTTGACCATGTCTCGCGGCACACTGGTTGAAAAACACTGCTCTACATCAATGACCTTTGCGATTACATCACAAGCAACTGTGTGCTCTTCGCTGATGATATAAAACTCTTCAACACCACCGATAACACAACTACTCTCCAAAAAGACCTGGACTCTGTTTCTGAGTGGTCTAACACATGGCAACTCCAAATCTCAACTAGCAAATGTTCTGTCCTACACATTGGGAAGAAGAATCCGAACTCCAAATGCGAACTGAATAATCAAATCATCACAGATAATCTCCACTCAGTTATACTAATAACAAAAGATTTAAGTGCCAAAGCCCACTGCAACAACATAGCCAAGAAGGCTTCAAGAGTTGTAAACCTAATCCTACGTAGCTTCTGCTCTGGCAATCTCACACTGCTTACCAGAGCTTACAAAACTTTTGCCAGATCCATCCTCGAATACAGCTCATCTGTTTGGAACCCATATCGCATCTCAGATGTCCAGAGATACTTCACCAGAAGAGCCCTTCACTCCACCACTCGAAATAGAATACTACCTATGAGACTAAACTTTCAATCCTGGGCCTAGAAAGTTTAGAACTAAGACGCCTTAAACAAGATCTAAGTATTGTCCACAAGATCATATGCTGCAACGTCCTGCCTGTCGGCGACTACTTCAGATTCAACCACAACAACACAAGAGCACACAACAGATTTAAACTTAATATTAACCGCTCCAAACTTCACTGTAAAAAATATGACTTCAGTAACCGAGTTGTCGAAGCGTGGAACTCATTACCGGACTCCATAGTGTCATCCCCAAACCCCCAACACTTTACCCTTAGATTATCCACGGTTGACCTATCCAGATTCCTAAGAGGTCAGTAAGGGGCGAGTACAAGTGCACTAGAGTGCCTTCCGTCCCCTGTCCTATTGCTCTCCTATATCTCCTATAATAACAATAATAATAATAATAATAATAATAATAATAATAATAATTTATTAGATTTGTATGCCGCCCCTCTCCGAAGACTCGGGGCGGCTCACAACAAGCGATAAAACAATATTGTACAGGCACAAATCTAATATTAAGAAAAAACTAAAAACCCTATCATAATTAAAAACCAAACAGCACATACATACCAAACATAAATTATAATAAGCTTGGGGGAAAGGTGTCTCAAATCCCCCATGCCTGGCGGTATAGATGGGTCTTAAGTAGTTTACGGAAGACGAGGAGGGTGGGAGCAGTTCTAATCTCCGGGGGGAGTTGATTCCAGAGGGCCGGGGCCGCCACAGAGAAGGCTCTTCCCCTGGGGCCCGCCAGACGACATTGTTTAGTCGACGGGGCCCGGAGAAGGCCAACTCTGTGGGACCTTATCGGCCGCTGGGATTCGTGCGGTAGTAGGCGGTTCCGGAGGTATTCTGGTCCAATGCCATGTAGGGCTTTAAAGGTCATGACCAACACTTTGAATTGTGACCTTAAACTGATCGGCAGCCAATGCAAGCCACGGAGTGTTGTAGAAACGTGGGCGAATCTAGGAAGCCCCACGATAGCTCTCGCGGCTGCGTTCTGCACGATCTGAAGTTTCCGAACACTTTTCAAAGGTAGCCCCATGTAGAGAGCGTTGCAGTAATCGAACCTCGAGGTGATAAGGGCATGAGTGACTGTGAGCAATGACTCCCTGTCCAAATAGGGCCGCAACTGGTGCACCAGGCGAACCTGGGTAAACGCCCTCCTCGCCACAGCCGAAAGATGATGTTCCAATGTCAGCTGTGGGTCGAGGAGGACGCCCAAGTTGCGCACCCTCTCTGAGGGGGTCAGTAGTTCCCCCCCCAGGGTAATGGACGGACAGATGGAATTGTCCTTGGGAGGCAACACCCACAGCCACTCCGTCTTGTCTGGATTGAGTTTGAGTTTGTTGACACCCATCCAGGCCCCAACAGCCTCCAGGCACCGGCACATCACTTCCACTGCTTCGCTGACTGGACATGGGGTGGAGATGTACAACTGGGTATCATCCGCATATTGATGATACCTCACCCCATGCCCTTGGATGATCTCACCCAGCGGTTTCATGTAGATATTAAATAGCAGGGGGGAGAGGACCGACCCCTGAGGTACCCCACAAGGGAGAAACCTAGAGGTCGACCTCTGACCCCCCACTAACACCGACTGCGACCGACCGGAGAGGTAGGAGGAGAACCACTGGAGAACAGTGCCTCCCACTCCCAACCCCTCCAGTCGGCGCAGAAGGATACCATGGTCGATGGTATCGAAAGCTGCTGAGAGGTCAAGAAGCACCAGGACAGAGGACAAGCCCCTGTCCCGGGCCCGCCAGAGATCATCCATCAACGCGACCAAAGCAGTTTCCGTGCTGTAGCCGGGCCTGAAACCCGACTGCTGGGGACCTAGATATACCTTTCTTCTATTCCTATATCTCTTCTTCTATTCTTTCATTGATATGTTCTATTACTATACCTTCTTTTCTATTATTTCTTAGATATATTTTACTATGAGTATCCCCTTTATAAATAAATAAATAAATAAATAAATAAATAAATAAATAAATAAATAAACAAACAAACAAACAAACAAACAAACAAACTCCCAACAGAGGGTATAAAACCTAGGCACTTCCAGCAACTCTTCCTTTTTCTGCACATGCTCAAACCATGTGATCCTGTTCATCATTAAACCATTCTAAGCCATTAAGGGTTTGATCGCTTAGTGGCTAAGACACTGTGCTTGTCGATCAAAAAGGTCGGCAGTTCAGTGGCTTGAATCCCTAGTACAGGTCTCCAGCGGGAGCAAGGGGTTGGACTAAATGATCTCCAAAGTCCCTTCCAACTCTGTTATTGTTATCTTTCCAATCAGCCACCATGTTTCCAGTGTTTTTCTTCCCACTTGGAACTGAACCCAAAAGGGTATTTGTTCCAAACCTTTATCTCTTACAACAGCCAGCAATCTCTTCCTAATAGCAAACTTTGCTTTAATCATTTATTGTGTACAGTGTTCCCTCGATTTCCGCGGGGGATGCGTTCCGAGACCACCCGCGAAAGTTGAATTTCCGCGAAGTAGAGATGCAGAAGTAAATACACCATTTTTGGCTATGGACAGTATCACAAGCCTTCCCTTAACACTTTAAATCCCTAAATTGCCATTCCCCATTCCCTTAACAACCATTTACTCACCATTATTACTGGTATTCACCGTTGAATAAGATACTTAGTGATCCTGATATAAACATAATTATTAACAATTTTTTTTTGTTATTTATTTGCAAAAATTATTAGTTTGGCGATGACATATGATATCATTGGGTGGGGGGAAATGTGGTATAGGGAAAAAAACGCGAAGGTTTTTTTAATTAATATTTTTTGAAAAACCGTGGTATAGGCTATTCGCGAAGTTCGAGCCCACGAAAATCGAGGGAACACTGTATATCAGAATACCTCAGTAAAAGTGACTAACCAGTAAATTTCCCCTGACTCATTTACATTGTTAAGGGATTGGCTACTTCAATGTTATGGTGACTGTCACTTTATTTATAAGAGTTGGATAATTTAAGAAAAAGTTAATAATTTTTACTTCAGTATTTAGCATTATTTAATCAATTTATGCTACCAAGGGGTCTTAACACGTAAACATCTTTTTCCTCATGCATTCCATAAAAGGTGCGAACTAATTCAAAATACCAGAAAGAAAGAAAAATTGTGGAGGCAGGATATGGGAAAAGTTCTCACTTCTCACAAATGCCAAGGCGTCAACATATCTCGCCAAGTTGTTTTATCAGCAATAAGTTGGTACCTTGTTTGTGAGGGAATATGAGATAATAAGGGTATTAATAAAATTGTGCCAAGTCACCAAGACAGGTTATTTTAAAAAACAACAACAAATTCAACTGTTGCTATTCCCAGGTTATTTTCCAAGCTTTCTATAACAGTATACAGTGGTCCCTCGGCTTTCACGGGTTCGATTTTCGCGGAAAGCCTATACCACAGGTTTTCAAAAAATAAATAAATAAATTTTGAAAACCTGTGGTATTTTTTTTATTTTTAAAATATATTTAAAGAAGCCGTCTTTAAATAAAAGCTTCGCTTCCGCCCCAGCCTCCTGATCCTTCCCCTTTAATTTTCGGAGCGTTGGTACGCTCAACTTGAAGAGCCTTACTGCCACCTGCTGCCGCCAATTTTGCTGTCCTCGATTTTGCCGCCGCCAGGCCTCTCAGCTGTTTGGTGGCCCATGTGTCGGCCGCCGCTGCCCAGATTGCACCTCCTGCTGCCGCCGCGACCAACAGAAGACACGTGGGCCGCCAAACAGCTGGGTGGCAGAGGTCCCGTGAGCCGCCAAACAGCTGAGGGGCCCGCTGGCGGCAAAATCGGCGGCGGCAGCGGTAGCAAGTATGTGCGGGCCGCCGAGCAGCTGAGATGCGCGGCCTCCACTCCAGCCTCTGCCGCCACCACCTGCACCCTAGAGCACTGCAAAGCCCCCAGATTGCCACCCCATTGCCCCTGCGGGTTCTGGGGTTAAGTAAAACCAGGAATGGAGGAGGGAGGGGGAGGAAGAAAGGAAGTTAAAACACCCTCCCCGTTCCCCAGGAGGCTCTCTGGAAGCCAAAAAACGCCCTCCCGGAGCCTCTGTGCGACCCAAAACTCAGCTGTCTGGCACACACATGCATGTTGGAGCTGAGCTAGGGCAACTGCTCGCATGCCAGCAGATATGGCTCCGTGTGCCACCTATGGCACCAGTGCCATAAGTTCACCATCATTGACCTAAAGGCATTTATGACCATACCAAGACTTACTTAACATCCAAGTCCTTCACCTTCTTTAGTTCCTCTTGCAAATACTTTATTTTCTTCTGAAGAGCCTGGAAAAAGTCAAAATACATTTGCAAGCGAAGTGTCGGGGTGTGGGTGTGTGGGGGTGCACCTCTTATTGCAACATGAAATATTTTTCAGGCTATAATCTCAGGAGCAAAGTAACAATCAACTTTTCGAAAGATAACTTGTGTAGGAACACTCATCCCTCTGCCTGGTTTGTTAAGATGTGAAAACTATGATGTGCCCTTTAAGAGATGCTGCCTAAGGAGACAGAAGGGACTGCAGTGGCCTAATGGATGGAGAGAAAAGATATTTCTTTAAGTTCTCAGACCATAAAGAGTCAGTGGGGGAATTGGGACATCCAGACTTGCATTTCAATGTAGCCTGAGCGTAAAGTAGAATTGCTGTATTTTTCGGAGTATAAGACACAGCTTTTTTTCTCCCTAAAAGTGGTTGAAACTCTGAGTGTAGCTTTTTTCCAGCATTAACTAGGTGACAAGGATCTTCCCAGCTCTTACCTTGCAGGCTCTTTCATTGTTACTCTCTGCGAAGAATGTTTTCCAACCTCAGATGTTTCTTTCCAGCCCTAACCCGATGCTAATGATGTTCCCAGCTCTTACTGGCTTGCAAACTCTTTCATTGTTACTCTCTGCGAAGAATGTTTTCCAAGCCCTAAGTCTTTGCAAACCTTTTTTTTCATCGCTCTACTTGCTCAGATGTTTCTTTCCAGCCCTAGTGAGGTGCTAACGATGTTCCCAGCTCTTACCGGCTTGCAAGCTCTTTTATTGTTACTCTCTGTGAAGAATGTTTTTCCAGCCCTAAGTCTTTGCAGGCTTTTTTTCATTGCTGTACTCGGTGAAGGGCTGCTCTTCCTACCTTCTACCGGAGTTCCCTTAGATGGGCACGCACCCATCGGTCATGCGCGCGCCTCTCAGCATGAGACTTGGTTTCTGCACATGCTCAGCAAGCCAAATATCACATGAGGATGTGAGAGAGAGAGAGATTTCAGCAATTTTCGCCAATATTTTTACTTCTGCACAAAAGCAAAAAATCAGAGAAAATAGCCAAAATCTCACTCTCGCGTGCGTCCCCATACGAGATTTGGCTTGCTGCCCATGCTCAGAACCCAAATCTCATGCAGGGGCACATTCTGGGTGCACAGCTGCGCACGCATCCGGGATTTTCCTACAGGAGCCATACTCCTAGGAGCACCAGTCACTGCCCGCCACTGGCTCTACTTGCTCCGAGTAAGTTTCTTTCCAGCCTAACCAGGTGCTAACAATGTTCCTTACCGGCTTGTAAGCTCTTTCCTTGCTACTCCCTCCAAATAAGGGTTTTTTTAAGCCCTTAACCAGGTGATAAAATAATGTCCTGAAGCTGACCAGACTAAGGACACTAGTCATCTAAATATATTTATTTATTTATTTATTTATTTATTCGATTTTTATGCCGCCCTTCTCCTTAGACTCAGGGCGGCTTACAACATGTTAGCAATAGCACTTTTTAACAGAGCCAGCCTATTGCCCCCACAATCTGGCTCCTCATTTTACCCACCTCGGAAGGATGGAAGGCTGAGTCAACCTTGAGCCGGCGATGAGATTTGAACCGCTGACCTACAGTTCTACAGTCAGCTTCAGTGGCCTGTAGTACAGCACTCTACCTGCTGTGCCACCCTGCCATATTTTTCCTCCCAAATTCCGAGCTTTTATTTCTTTCCTAATGGGTTCGGAGAGGGGCGGCATACAAATCTAAGTAATAAAATAAAATAATAAATAAAATATTTGCTTTTACATTGATTCCTATGGAAAAAACTGCTTCTACTTACAAATTATTCTGCCTAAGAACCTGGTCACGGAACGAATTAAGTTCTTAAGTAGAGGGACCACTGTAGTATTATACATACCGATATACTGCATAACAGAATTTATTAAAAATTAAAATGTGCATATTAAGGTTAGAAGTTGGAAGACTATAAGTATGTATATTTAATTGTATTGCTGTTGTTAACATTATTATTAGCATTAGCATTATGTAAAAAGTATTTTAACACAAACATATCCACAAAATATGTATGACTGTTCAGGGGAAAAATATAGTAAATAAAATATATATTGGGGAAAAATGCTTGTCTAAAATACAGGATTTTCAGCCTGAAGAGAAGGTTGGACTTGAAGACCTCCAAGATCCCTTTCCACTCTGTTATTCTCTTCAAGATTAATATCTTTTATATCATGGTATACCTCAATCAGTCTCCTTTGTTCCATCAAAAGGTGTCTTTGTATTACAAGATATTCTCCCTGCAAAGTTGACAAAATACACTCTTTTAAAAAGGCAAACTGAACATCAGCAATTAAAGACACTGATTTTTTCTAAGAACTTTATCGGAGGCAGTGTTAACCATTGTTTTTTCATCCTTCAATCTTAGGTGCCAACTGATACCTCTGGTACTTAAACTCTGCACACTTGCGTGGAAATACACATCACCAGTGTCAGGTTGCTACCCAGAACATGCTACGCTGCGCATCGGTAGTGAAAATGGAGCTGTGCACCGCAGTTCCACATCGCTGTGTGCATGTGTGCGTGACCCAGCAAGATTTTACTTCTGTGTATGCGCAGGAAGCAAAATCTTGCGAGGGGATGCGCATGAGAGAGAGATTTCAGTATTTTTTTGCTTCTGCGCGTATGCGGGAGCAAAAAATCACCCACATCTCTCGCTTGTGGGTATTCTCTCGTGAAATTTTGCTTTCTGTGCTTGTGCAGAAGCAATATCTTGCTGGGGTGTGCATACATGCACACCGGTGACTCAAAGCTGCACACGCATTGCTCCGGTCGCAGTGGTAAGTAGGAACCCCGGCTGCACATCGCTGAATAAAAGAAGATTTATTCTGATATTGCACTGTATGTACTGACATTGGACTGTAGCTTCGGTCCTGGCTGGCATAATTTATTTTCATCTTATTTTTTACATCCTTATGGGCTGGAGTATTGGGTAGTCTATTTACTGTTTTGTGGCATTGTAGGTTTTCCCAATAAAATTATTGACACCTTAAATGAGGGGGGGAAGTATTTGCCCATTTTATTCTTTATAAAATTGCTGCTGCTTTTTATAGTAATTGGGAATATAGGAAGTACGCTTTATTATTTATTATTATTTTTATTAGATTTGTATGCCACCCCTCTCCGAAGACTCAGAGCGGCTCACAATGACAAAACATAGTACAAATTCAATAATTAAAAACAATTTAAAACCCTTAATATAAAAACAGTCATACATCCCTGACAAACCATGCATAAAACGGAAATGGCCTGGGGGAATCAATTTCCCCATGTCTGACGGCAGAGGTGGGTTTTTAGGACTTTGCGAAAGATCAGGAGGGTGGAGGCAATCCTGATCCCCGGGGGGAGTTGGTTCCAAAGGGCCGGGGCCACCACAAAGAAGGCTCATCCCCTGGGTCCCACCAGACGACATTGTTTCATCGACAGGACCCGGAGAAGGCCAACTCTATGGGATTTAATCGGTCACTGGGATTTGTGCGGCAGAAGGCGGTCCCAGAGATATTCTGGTCCGATGCCATGAAGGGCTTTATAGGTTATAATCAACACTTTGAATTGTGACCGGAAACTGATCAGCAACCAATGCAGGCTGCGGAGTGTTGTTGTGACATGGGCATACCTAGGGAAGCCCATGATTGCTCTCGCAGCTTCATTCTGCACGATCTGAAGTTTCCGAACACTCTTCAAAGGTAGCCCCATGTAGAGAGCATTACAGTAATCGAACCTCGAGGTGATGAGGGCGTGAGTGAGTGTGAGCCTATTAACCTATTAATCTCCTGGATTACTAAGCCTTGGAAAAGTCCTGCACTGCAGTTTGACTTTCAAGGGGCTGAAAATAATTGCTCCACCAATTATGCATATTAGAACATTTTCTGAATGATGTTTAGGTATTCAATTAGCTCAAGTTTGACACTTCATGGGCATATTTTATTCCAGAGCAATCAAAAACAAATCAAAACAGAAGGGTTATAGTGTCTCTGGGTCAGAGATGGGTTGTTCCGGGTTTGGATCGGTTCTATAGAACCAGTAGCAGGAATTCCCGCCCACTTACTGGACTGAGCACAATTGCTAGTTGGCCACGCCCCCAAAACTCTAATGGAGGCGCCACAGGTGCCGCCATCTTGTTTTTGGCTTTGGGGCACTTGCACGCAGCATGGGAGGAAACAAACTGGTGGTGAAGTAAGTTTGAACCCATCCCTGCTCCTTTCTAAAAACCAACCACTCACGTAGGAATTCCCTTTGCATTTCTTGACAACATACACTCAACAGATTCCCCAGGCGACAGATTGCTTACCTGGTGGTGATGTTTGGTGGAATGTAAAGCACAGTCTGCCTCTTCCTCACTGAGCGTAGATTTGGACGTATCTTCCAGGTGCTTGGAAAACTGGCAGTGGCTTGGTGTATATGGCTGAAAAGCAATTAAAATTGTAAAGATTACCATATTTTGGGAGTATAAGATACGCTGTAGTATTGGGAGAGGAAAACAAGGAAAAAAGGTCTCTGCCTCCCAGCAATTTGCCAAACAGCAAACAGATGATTTACAGTGGTACCTCTACTTAAGAACTTAATTTGTTCCGTGACCAGGTTCTTAAGTAGAAGCAATTTTTCCCATAGGAATCAATGTCAAAGAAAATAATGCATGCAAACCCATTAGGAAAAAAATAAAAGCTCAGGATTTGGGTAGGAGGAGGTGGAAGGAGGAGGACAGTCCCTGCCGAGGGAAGAAGATGAGTTGAGCGCCTCCTTTTGCCTTTCCGCACCTAGACACTATGTGAGGCAAACTCGGAAGGGACCTTGGAGATCTGAAAACCCTACACCATTTCAGACAAATGGTTATCCAACATCTTCTTTAAAGTGTTGGAGCATTTATTATTATTATTATTATTATTATTATTATTATTATTATTATTATTTATTAGATTTGTATACTGCCCCTCTCCGCAGACTCTTCTAGAGGCAAGTTGTTCCACTGGTTAATTATTCTCACTGTTCAGAAATTTCTCCTTAGTTCTAAGTTGCTTCTCTCCTTGTTTAGCTTCCATCCATTGCTTCTTGTTCTACCCTCAGGTGCTTTGGAGAATAATTTGATTCCATCTTCTTTGTGGCAACCCCTGAGATATTGGAACACTGCTATCGTGCCTCCCGCAGTCCTTCTTCTCATTGAACAAGACATACCCAGTTCCTGCAACCTTCTTCAGCCAACAGTCCAGAGGTGGAACGCCACATGCCCAGCAGCCAAATCTCGCCACGCACCTGAGATCCCCAGCCAGCAGCAACAGGGGCTGCAGCGCCGCCAGACTCCAGCCGCCTAGCTGCAGAAGAGAGCAAGCAGTGGTGAAGGTAGGGGAAGAGACTGGGCGGCGGGGATGTGGGGGGGAATGGGCGGGGCAGCCAGAATGAGCAGTGGGGGTGTGAAGGGGAATAGGTGGGGCTGGCTGGAACAAGCGTTGGGGACGTGGTGGGGACGTGGTGGGGAACAGGCGGGGGCAGGGTCAGCCACAATAAGTGGCAGGTACGCGGAGGGGAAACTTTCACATCAGGGGGCAGCCGGAAGTCTCTTACCTGTGCAGCCAGGAGGGCGGGAGGGAGGGGAAGGCTCTTCTGCTCCCCTCTCGCCCTCTGAGCTGCAGCATTTTTTGCCGATTTTTTGCCTTTGTGGATGCACGGAAGCAATGTACATGGCCTCGGGTGAGATTTGGCTTCTGCGCACGGCGTTCTGGTAGCACTGGGTAATGGCAGCCCGTCACTGCTTCAGTCCCCTAATCATCTTTGTTGCTCTTCTCTGCACTCTTTCTAGAGTCACAACATCCTTTCTACAGTAACTCAATGTGCTCTGTAAGTTAAACTGCATGAATCCCAGCGACCAGTTAGGTCCCACAGAGTGGGTCTCCTCCGGGTCCCGTCAACTAAACAATGTCGCTTGGCGGGACCCAGGGGAAGAGCCTTCTCTGTGGCGGCCCCGGCCCTCTGGAGCCAACTCCCCCCAGAGATTAGAATTGCCCCCACCCTCCTTGCCTTTCGTAAGCTCCTTAAAACCCACCTCTGCCGCCAGGCATGGGGGAACTGGGATACTCTTCCCCCCTAGGCCTTTACAATTTTATGCATGGTATACTGTATCTGTATGTATGTTTGGTTTTTATAATAATGGGTTTTTAACTGTTTTTAGTATTGGATTATTATTATTATATGCTGTTTTATTACTGTTGTTAGCCGCCCCGTGTCTGCAGAGAGGGGCGGCATACAAATCCAATAAATAAATAAATAATAAATAAACATCTTTGATAAATGAGGATGCTCAAACTGGTACGTGCTTTAGCAAATAACAAAACATTGGGGAAGGGGACCAGATGTCTTTTTAAAATGTATTTTCCATCCTGGCATCTTAAGTATGGATGCTGATTTAATTTGTAAGAAATTATAGGTGATCCTTGATTTACAACAGATCATTTAGTGACATGGCCCTGAAAAAGATTATTTATGACTTTTTTTTACATGACCATTGCTGTACACTAGTACCTCTAGATACGAGCTGCTCCACATGCGAGTATTCCAAGTTGCGAGCCACGACGGGAGGGAAATTTCTGTTCCAGACCCGAGCTCAAATTCAGGATATGAGCCGAGCTTCCACTAGGTGGCGCAAGAATCCTTGCTTCTGGTTATCTCCGTGGGGAAAAACAAAGTCTAAAGCCATTTGTTCCAGATATGAGTTGATCGACATACGAGCTCCGTTCTGGAACAAATTAAACTCGTATCTAGAGGTACTACTATATACCCATGGTAATGTGATCAAAATCTGAAGGCTTGGCAACTGACTCATATTTATGAGAGTTACAGAGCCCCAGGGTCACAATTGGGTTTCTATCGGTGCAATGTGGTATGGTAATCCGATAGCCTGCCGATTGTACAATTTGTGTGGGACAGCTCCACTGCTATCTTTCCCAATCCGTGCAGGACGTCAATTTTAAAAACTACTTTTTAGCTGGTTTTGGCACATTTTTGCTTCTGCGCATGCGCGGAAGCATAAACGCACAAGTGGACGCACAAGCTTAATAATGTTGTGATGCACACGCAGCACACCGGTATGGAAACAAGAGGAACCCGCTGTCACTGCCCAGGGTCAGGTGATCCTGACCTTCTCACAAGCAAAGTCAATGGGGAAGCCGGATCCACTTAACAAACATGTGACTAACTTAACAACTGCCCTGATTCACATAAACATTGTAGCAAGAAAGTCGTAAGACGGGGCAAAAGTCACTTCATTCTCATTTGAAGTTGAAAACTACCTGTAAAGATAACCCAATCAAGAAGAGTCATATTTATTTTTATTGATAATATTTAGGTTACAGATTACAGTACAATTATATACTTATATACCTCAGCACATTTCATTTCTGCCACTGAAGTTACTTTGGGAAGTCTTGATAGTTCGTCCTACAATGTTAACAAAAAACACTATTTTAAAAATACAGTATAAACTTGCTGTTAGAAATTAAAGACACACAATTTTCTAACAATGATTGCTTTGGGAGAGGTGGATTGATCTTAATAATTGTTTCTCTGTCCTCAAATCTTAGTGCCAACTGATATCACTGGCATCTAAACTCTAGACATTTTCCTGGAAATATACACCAGTGAATAAAATAAGTTTTATTTTAATATTCCTGTCTGTCTGTTTACATTGATTAATGTAATTTAATTTGGACTCAATCTCTGCTGGCATTATTTGTCTTTTCCCTTTTTATCTGTATTGTTTATAACCTGATGGGCTGGAGTATTGAAACCCTGCTCTTTTGTGGCATTGTAGTCATGTCCATAAAATAACTACAGTGCTCCCTCGATTTTCACGGATTCGTGAAAGCCTATACCACAGTTTCTCAAAAAATATTAATTAAAAAATACTTCACGGGTTTTTTTCTATACCATGGTTTTCCCGCCTGATGACATCATACGTCATCGCCAAACTAATAATTTTTGCAAATAAATAACAAAAAAATTATTGTTAATGAATAATTATGTTTATAAATATCAGGATCACTAAGTGTCTTATTCAATGGTGAGTACCGGTAATAATGATGAGTAAATGGTTGTTAAGGGAATGGGAAATGCTAATTTAGGGGTTTAAAGTGTTAAGGGAAGGCTTGTGATACTGTCCATAGCCAAAAATGGTGTATTTACTTCTGCATCTCTACTTCGCGGAAATTCAACTTTCGCGGGTGGTCTCGGAACGCATCCCCCACGGAAATCGAGGGAACACTGTACTTAAATTATCATTTTCCATTAAAGATTTTTTAACTCATAATCAACAAGTAGATCAACATGCTAGAGCTGTGATAGTGACCCAATGGCAAACATGCCACAGGTGGCACACAGAACCATATCTGCTGGCACATGTGCCGTTGCCCTAGCTCAGCTCTGCTAGCTGAGTTTTGGCTCACAAAGAGACTGGAAGGATATTTTTGGCCTCCAGAGGGCCTCTGGGAGGCAGTGGAAGCCATTTTCACCCTTCCCAGGCTCCAAGGAAGTCTCTGGAACTGGGGAGTGTGAAAAATGGGCCTACTGAGACCATTGGAAGTAAGGAAATTGACCGTTTCCAGCCTCTGGAGGTCCTCCGGTGGGGTGTGGGAGGCTGTTTTTGCCCTCCACAAACTCCAAGAAAGTCCCTTGGGTGGAAAAAAACAGCGTACAGGCCCATTGGAAGTTGGGAGATTTATTTATTGATTGATTGATTGATTGATTGATTGATTGATTGATTGATTCATTCATTCATTCATTAGATTTGTATGCTGCCCCTCTCTGTAGACTCGGGGCGGCTCACAACATACAATAGAACAATTCACAACAAATCTAATAAATTTAAAAAACATTTAAAAACCCCATTATTAAACCAGACATACACACAGACATACCATACATAAATTGTATAGGGGAGGAATGCCTCAATTCCCCCATGCCTGACGGCAGAGGTGAATTTTAATGAGTTTATGGAAGGCAAGGAGAGTGGGGGCAGTTCTAATCTCAGAGTGATAAGAATCTCGGAGATTCGGAGTGAGTCACAACAAGAATACAAAATACAAATCCAATGATTAAAACAGCTGAACAGTTAAAAACCCTTGATTAAGAAACACTCTTACAATCCAAACAAACCATACATAAAACAGAGCAGCCGAACCCAAACCTGTAATGGCAAACACAAACCGCAATGAATGGACTATTGTCTACTTGGGTGACAATAGTATTTAATGTGATGCATGAACAAAGCATTTGCACTACCTCTTCTTGGAGATGCTTCAGAGTATTTCTCATTCTTCTCTTGAAAATGCATTCCATCACTCTTTAATGGTGATTGGTGGCTAGAAAAAATAGTGGGTGAGAAAGCAGAATAGCATTAACATTTATTTTGGAAAATCAGAATATAGATTTATAAACTATTATTATGATAATATAGCTAATATTATGAGCTATTCTGGATAACATCCAGAATAACACATAATATTTTAAATGTGTTTGTCCTCCAGTTCTAAATGATCCCTCAGAACTGACGTTCAACAGCCAAGCCAGCTTATAATTTCACATATTATAAAAAGATAAGCAAACAAATAATTTTCCTTCCCTAAAGGAACTAGGGGAAAAGTCACAATCCGGCCTGGTTCGGGCAAACGGCAACAACGGTGATTCGAGGCTCCACCCATCCACCCTGACATCATCACTTCCTGATTTTTAGCCCTCTGTGCATGCGCAGAGGGTCAAAAATCAGACCCAACAATGGTGTTTGTGCGAGAGGAATGAGCATGCGTACGCCGAGCATATGCTTTCAAACCAGTAGGGAAGCTAAGTTGATTTCACTGCTGCGTCACATTAATGACATGATTGGTAAATTAAAATCCAAACAATAAAACCATTGGCCCCTAAAGTCCAGACTAAAAATAAGTGTTTTTATATATTATATTATATTGTGTTTTTATATATTGTATAAAGAAAGAAAGAATGGTAGCAAAGACAACAGGTTCACGAGAGCTTTCCAAACTCTGGGAATGATGCAGGAAAAGGCCACCTTCTTTTCTTTTTTCTTTTAACCTCCAGGGGGCCTCTGGAGGGTT
This sequence comes from Erythrolamprus reginae, assembly GCF_031021105.1. Taxonomy (NCBI): domain Eukaryota; kingdom Metazoa; phylum Chordata; class Lepidosauria; order Squamata; family Dipsadidae; genus Erythrolamprus; species Erythrolamprus reginae. The sequence continues at coordinate 5,409,385 of NC_091963.1, forward strand.
GGGAGAAGCCTCTGGAGTAGACCTGGGCAAGGGGCGGCCCGCCCGCTATCTGTGACCGGTCCACGGAGGTCGGGGTCCTCTCCAGTACAAGGATGAAAGAGCTCACTGTGTCTGCCGGGACTCCTCCGGTTCCTGCTTTCCCAATGAATCATGAGGAAAGCAGGAACCGGAGGAGTCCCGGTAGACGCGGTGAGCTCTTTCATCCTCGCACTGGAGAGGACCCCAACCTCCTACCAAGAGTGGCCGAGCACAGAATCCACGCAAACACCGTGTTGCCGTAAAGCAAACAATTAGGGGTCTGCAGAGTGAGTCTGGGTGTTTAGGTCAGGCCAGGGTCTGGGTCTTTACAGTATTGGGTAGAACTGAGTTAATTATATTAATCCGGCCCCCTAAAACCATCCCGATTTCTCATGCGACCGCATGGCAAAATTAATTGCCCACCCCTGCTCTGGAGTCTGGGGACGGCAAACAACGGGCCTATGAAGCTCACCGAAAGTCAGGAAATGGGCCATTTCCAGCCTTCAGAGAGCCTCTGCCGGGGAGGGGGAGGCTATTTTCACCCTCCCCAGGCATTAAATTATGGATGTAAGCATTCACACATGCATAATAGCATTCGCACACACACGTTCAGCACCCAAGAGAAAAAAGGTTTGCCATCACTGAGTTATGCGGTACCTTGTCTGCTAATAGATAGATAGATAGATAAGATAGATAGATAGATAGATAGATAGATAGATAGATAGATAGATAGATAGATAGATAGATAGATAGGATAGATTAGGTAGGTAGGTAGGTGGGTGGGTGGATGCATGGATGGATGCATGGATGGATGCATGGATGGATGCATGGATGGATGGATGCATGGATAGATAGATAAGTAGATAGATAGATAGATAGATAGATAGATAGATAGATAGATAGATAGATAGATAGATAGATAGATAGATAAATAGATAAATTAATTAATTAATTTTCGCTACCGGTGCGCAGTTTGGTCCATACAGGGTTGTAACCTGATATCGGTCATGTGCACATGCCGAAAGGTGGGGGGAGCTCAGGGGATTGAGCACACATGCATGGGGGGGCAGGGAAGTCGCATGCACATGCGTGGGGGCAGGTCCTCCAGGGGACATTGCATTATGGGTGTTGGCATCCATCCATGAGCTGTCGCGCATGCATGCACGCTTTCGGTGCCCGAGGAAAAGATTCACCATCACTGGCTTAGGAAAAGACTTTCTGAGCATGGACTTGGATCTCTGCTGTTGTTTGAAGTATTACGGACAAAAAAAGTTGAAAGAAAAACCTATTGGGGGGTTCTATTTCTGCACATGATGAGGGCTGTGAGGATTGTACTTTGCCAGGCACTGGAAAGAAAAAGAGATGCCGACCGTTGAAGAATAGATTTTTAAATTGACTAAATTGGTAGAGATGGAGAAATGAATCAGAGATAATAGACTAGACAGCTCTGTAAGTGCCTGGAAACAGTTTGTGGAGTTATTGTGCCAAATACAATAACAGATGGTTAACTGAGGGATTTGAAGATTAGTGTAAATATTTAGCTTAACCTGTTGACTGCTCTTTTCTATATATACTTTCTTCAGCGTCCAGCCTGGGTGGAATCTATATGTTAAATGTTAAATTTATTTGGTATTTGGATCACCGTCCAACACTCCCACCCACTCTCTTTTTCTCTGTACACCAATTCCCCCCCCCTTTGTTGTAGTTGTTAATGAGGGGTGTAATTGTATTTACCTTTTAAAAAAATATATTTATTTATTTATTTATTCGACTTCTATCTTGCCTACTCCCAATGATAAAATGAAATACTGTATAGTTAATTATGATAAAACAAAATAAATAAATATTTTTAAAACCCAAGAAAAATTATATATATATAAATCTGCCTTACAAGACAGAGCCCCAGGTACAAATCCCAGTAAAAAGAGTGTGGTTACCTGATGAAGGCAAATAAGCCTGAAATAGATCTATAGTAGTCTCCATTATCAGCAAAAATATGTTACACTTATAGATTATAGCTGTCGGCTATAAAAAGCTTATCAGCCTTGGAATATGGCCCCTAGTAGGGCCGAGAGGCAAAAAGGAAGCTGTGATGTTTCTTCCATGTACCAGGGTTGACAAAAAATCACACATAACCCTTTCCTGGTACATACATACATACATTACATACATACATACATACATGCATACATACATACTTATTCATAGAAACATAGAAGATTGACGGCAGAAAAAGACCTCCTGGTCCATCTAGTCTACCTTTGTACCATTTCCTATATTTTATCTTAGGGTGGATATATGTTTATCCCAGGCATGTTTAAATTCAGTTACTGCGGATTTATCAACCATGTCTGCTGGAAGTTTGTTCCAAGGATCTACTACTCTTTCAGTAAAATAATATTTTCTCATGTTGCTTTTGATCTTTCCCCCAACTAACTTCAGATTGTGTCCCCTTGTTCTTGTGTTCACTTTCCTATTAAAAACACTTCCCTCCTGGACCTTATTTAACCCTTTAACATATTTAAATGTTTCGATCATGTCCCCCCTTTTCCTTCTGTCCTCCAGACTATAGAGATTGAGTTCATGAAGTCTTTCCTGATAAGTTTTATGCTTAAGACCTTCCACCATTCTTGTAGCCCTTCTTTGGACCCGTTCAATTTTGTCAATATCTTTTTGTAGGTCTCCAGAACTGAACACAGTATTCCAAATGTGGTCTCACCAGTGCTCTATATAGCGGGATCATAATCTCCCTCTTCCTGCTTGTTATACCTCTAGCTATGCAGCCAAGCATCCTACTTGCTTTCCCTACCGCCTGACTGCACCGCCAGTCTCCATTTTGAGACTATTCAGAACCTCTTCTGTCATCAAACTTCATTTTAAAGAGAACTTGTGCCCAGTGTTGTGTCTTAGGATTTGCATATTAGCTGTTTCCAACTAGGTCCCCTCTATAGAGCGGGAGAGTAAAGATTGGTTCTTCTTAGCCAGAACTCTCTATTTAAACAGGAGGCGCCGGCTGGGCTTTTGCTGGAGATTTCACTTGCACTACTAATAAAGAGCTGTTGTGACTAAACTTGCCTCATGACTCTTCGGTACCAGAACCTAACACAATGAATCATCCCTTTAGAGCTGTTTCCTTACCGGGATAATCTGAGCCTTTGCAAGAAGAGACGCCTTCACTCCAGAAGCTGGCCTGCCCTCAGAGAAGGCCCTTCTTGAGTGACAGTATATATGGCACAGTCCAATGACAGCACAGGAAATGTTTCATGACATTTTGTATTATGACATGATATTTGATCTACCTGAGGACAGATGCTGGGTGGTGCACTCCCACACAATAGCATTGTGTAGCTTTGGATATGAAATGTTGCAAGCTAAAAACCGAGATCCCGAGAGTCTCGGGTGGCATCTAAACGCTTTGTTTTCTAAATATTTGGTAGCGGGTTTCAGGATTTCCATTTGTCAATAGCACTCAACGGACATTTTGAAAGAGTAGTAGATCCTTGGAACAAAGTTCCAGCAAACGTGGTAGATAAATCCACAGGAACTGAATTTAAACATGCCTGGGATAAACATAGATCCACCCTAAGATAAAATACAGAAAATAGTATAAAGGCAGACTAGATGGACCATGAGGTCTTTTTCTGCCGTCAGTCTTCTATGTTTCTATGTATTCTTGCTAATCTGAGGAGGAACAGGGTGGATCAGGCTCCCTACCACCAGTATTTGTGAACCCGGTTGTCAATACAATCTCTGATAGTCTATTTGTTATGCTAGTCCAGTGCATGGTTTGGGAAGGTTTGTATATCCAGACAACCAGTGATGGGCTCTTACAGATATGGTCAGGTACACAGAACCAGTAGAAAAATTTTGGTCAGGTAGGCTGAACCAGTAGAAAAATTTTGATTAATTTTTTTTCTTTTTTTCCCTTCTGGGCTCTGGGTATGTTTTTCCTATTGCAGTAAATGAGGTTGAATGTGTGTAATTTTAGAAGAGCTCTCTGTGTGTGTGTGTGTGTGTGTGTGTGTGTGTGTGTGTGTGTGTGTGTGTGTGCACATACACATACAGTTTACAATGTCGTTTGGCGGACCCCAGGGGAAGAGCCATCTCTGTGGCGGCCCCGGCCTTCTGCAATCAGCTCCCCCCGGAGATTAGAACTGCCCCCACCCTCCTTGTCTTTCGTAAGCTACTCAAGACCCACCTATACCGCCAGGCATGGAGGAACTGAGACACCTTCCCCAGGCTTTTATACTTTATGTTTGGTATATATGTGTTGTTTGGTTTTAAATGATATGGTTTTATATGTCTTTTTCTCTTTTAATATTAGATTTGTTCCACTGTAACATTGTTTTATTATTGTTGTGAGCTGCCCCGAGTCTTCGGAGAGGGGCGGCATACAAATCTAATAAATTATTATTATTATTATTATTATTATTATTATTATTATTATATAGTAGATAATGTATATTTTTGTGTGCCGGTGTGTAATGTGTATGTACACATATATAGAGAGAATTAAATAGTATACAGTACTGTATTTTGGATGTTCAGTAATAGTAAATAGATAAGAGCAGTGTTTCCCAACCTTGGCAGCTTGAAGATATTTGGACTTCAACTCCCAGAATGCTGGCTGGGGAATTCTGGGAGTTGAAGTCCAAATATCTTCAAGTTGCCAAGGTTGGGAAACACTGAGATAGAGAAATTGTATCTCCCTTGAGGCAAGGAGAGGCCAGGAACCCTAACCCTAATCCAAACCCTTGACGTGAGTGACATCAAGTTGGCCACCTAATTAAGCCAGTCAAATGACCTTTAAGCCACTCCCAGTCATATGATCCTTAAGCCACTCCCACCTGGTAATATGGCTGGCAAACCATACCCACAAAATAAGCCACGCCCTCAGTGGTAATAAAATTTTTTGCAGCCCTTCACTGCTGAAAACCATTTGGTCGCCTCTAAGCTATTCGAAAAAGACAAGCAAGGCAGTGATGGCCCTAACTGGCCAAGTTTAAGGATTATTCCTTTAAAAGGAGCTGCTGATCTTTGATCGTTTTAAACATATCAAGGCTTCTATCAAGGGGTCCATTGCAAGGGATTTGTGCATGCATGGGGGATAGCAGTGTGTGTGTGTACATAGGCAGAGGCAGAGGAAGGGGGTTTGCACTGGCACGATGAACATGTGTGTGAGTGCACGCGTGCCTGTTAGGGCACATGCTTACTCTTTTGGCATGCGAACCAAAAAAGGTTTGCCATCGCCAGATTAGAGCATACACAGAGTGTAACCTAATTCAGCTTTTGTTAACTGCTGTTGAGAGGAGCTCCACTGTAACCTAATGTGCCAACTCTAGGATAATTGCCAAATATCCTCGCTTGTAAGTTAAAATGTATATTTTCAGCAAGCTAATGTTAGATAGCATTCTCTAACAAAGTTCTGCATTACATGTCAGAAAATATATTTCTTTCCCCTTCTAAAGCTTACAAAACTTTTGCCAGACCCATCCTCGAATACAGCTCATCTGTTTGGAACCCATATTGCATCTCAGACATTAACACCCTTGAAAATGTCCAAAGATAATTCACCAGAAGAGCCCCTCACTCCTCCACTCGAAATAGAATACCCTATGAGACTAAACTTTCAATCCTGGGCCTAGAAAGTTTAGAACTAAAACGCCTTAAACAAGATCTAAGTATTGCCCACAAGATCATATGCTGCAACATCCTGCCCGTCGGCGACTACTTCAGCTTCAACCACAACAACACAAGAGCACACAACAGATTTAAACAATATTAACCGCTCCAAACTTGACTTTAAAAAATATGACTTCAGTAACCGAGTTGTCGAAGCGTGGAACTCATTACCGGACTCCATAGTGTCATCCCCAAACCCCCAACACTTTACCCTTAGATTATCTACGGTTGACCTATCCAGATTCCTAAGAGGTCAGTAAGGGGCGAGTACAAGTGCACTAGAGTGCCTTCCGTCCCCTGTCCTATTGCTCTCCTATATCTCCTATTCCTTTCTTCTATTCCTATATCTCTTCTTCTATTCTTTCATTGATATGTTCTATTACTTTATCTTCTTTTCTATTATTTCTTAAATATATTTTACTATGAGTATCTCCTCTATAACCTTCATCATGTATTTTACTATGTGTATATAAATATATACCCACTAAAACTCTCACTGTGTATTGGACAAAAGAAATAAATAAAATAAATAAAGGTCCATTGTTTTCAGAGCACTGAGAAAATCATGAGGTCCAACAGGCCATTTCCCCCCCTTTCCAGCCTCCATTTTATTTCCAGTTTTTCTCTCAGCTTGGAACTGGGCCACATTTTTCTTCCAACACAAACAGTGTAAGCCATGTATATAGCAGAGGGTCTGATTTAAGAATAATTTTATTGTGGTTATTCTGTCTCTAAGTTTACCTGTATAGTCTGCGTAATAAAAAATACAAAAGAACATTTTTGTATTGTATAAAGAAAAGTGATCAATCAAGTTACATAGTTAGATTTTAAAACAGTCAATAACATGTGAGCATTTAGGATTAAAAACAGCATTGCATTTTGAACAAATATAAAAGAAGTATTAAAAATGGCAGAATTTTCAGCATTTGAGATTTTATAGTAAGAAAAGTTTTTTTATCTGCAGCAGCTTTCCTACCATTCCTCGCTTTTCTAAAAGGAAGACTTTTCTTGAAAATTGAGGAGCTTATGGTGAATTATTAGCAATACATTTTTTAAAAAAGTTAAATTTAAAATTTAAAGTTAAATTTAAAATATAAGAAAACCCATGTTAGTTAGACAGTGTCGTAGTACTACAAAAACCATAATGCAAATATTACAGAGCCCATGTCATTTGGCCCTGTATAGGCCACTGAAAATAAGAAACATTCTGAGTTTTATGCCGACATTTTCAGAGCCCTTTTGTGAGGTGAAAGGAGGTGGGGCTTGGATTTCCATGAGTGACAGGTCTGACGCCCACTCAGAGGAAAGAGTGTAATCAGACCACTCTTAGCTAGCCAATCACAGGAGAGGGTAGAGAAATCTTGGGGTAGGTTTTTTCCCTCAGGATTTTCCTCACTCATTTTAGTTTATTGTCTAAGGAGGTTGTGGGAGAATAAGGGTGATCCCTGAAGCATTTTATTTCGGTTTATGAATTCTTTAGGTTCATTTCCCTATCTTTTTTTATTTAATCTTCGAGTCAATCTTCATTCCTTTCATATTTTCAGAAGGGGCTTGCCAGGCCTTCTCCATGGCCTGAGCAATCTGAATTTTGTGCCTTCCCTCATGCTGTAACATCAAGTCTCAATTCTTCATAAACCTTCATAACACAATGACAAGTTTAAAAGTTTGCCTAGCTAAAAGACAATGGCCCTTTCGGGCTTTTTGGGGATCGCTAGGGAAGAAAAGAAATCTTGATTAGCCACTTCCTTGGTTTTAAAAAACCCTTAAATGTTAACTAAACTATATAATATACAATGATCTCAAGATACCAGCCCTCATCCTGCGATCTATTGTCTGTTTTAAAATGCCAGTTGGGCAACTGGGTCCTTCCCTTTAGCAAAAGCTGTATAAAAGAAAAGATTTAGGCAGTGTTAGTATTGATCACACTATTCAAGTTACAAGAAACATAGTTTAGCCAATATGGAAAGACCACTACATCCTATTAGGAAGATATTTGGTGGCTGCCTGTTGAGTTTCTGTATTATTTTTAAGTCCATTTTAGAAATATCGGCTACAATAATAGTAAATGGCGAAGGTGGGGATATTTTGTCTACCAGGATGATATGCAAGCAGTAGTAGCAAAATTCCTGTAAATATTAACGTGATGCTTCCATCTTCAACTTCCAGCAGACGTGGTAGATAAATCCACAGTAACTGAATTTAAACATGCCTGGGATAAACATATATCCATCCTAAGATAAAATACAGAAAATAGTATAAGGGCAGACTAGATGGACCATGGGGTCTTTTTCTGCCGTCAGACTTCTATGTTTCTATGTTTCTATGTTCAAAATGGGGAGATGAAGCTTAATGAAAAAAAATAAGAAATGAGCCTTCTTATGCCCATTTCAAGTTTTTGGAAAAGATGGCTAGACTAAGAATCACCATGAGGTTCCTAAGCATTGTGGATCAAGATCTGGCATGCATACAATTGTTGCCAAAGTTGAATAATAGATACTAGCTACAGCCCTACAGAAAACTAAAGAGAAATTTAAATTCTTCATGAGAAATAAATAATCTCTATTATTATTGTCTGGGAAACAGCAATGCATTCCTGACATGGGAGGCTTTATTTAGGAGTTCATTGGGATATCAATTTCAGACACATTTAGAAAGATTTAAAATTCCTAGAAAACACTGGCTGACTACCATATGCAGTCCTGAATAGCTGTCCAGGTACATTTTGCAGAAGATGGGCAGCATATCAATTTAATAAATATTTTCTCAGATCTCTCCCTTTTTAAAACAATTAACATAGTTTTGTGATTTGTCTTCCAGGAACATGTTTGGATTTATGTGCTACAATATTAGCTTGTTAGTCCAAGGAATATGCCTGAAACCTCTCCAACACCGTGGCTCAAACCAGCCATTTTATTATTATTATTATTATTATTATTATTAATATTAATATTATTAATATTCAGTTTTCACAACTATAGTTAGCTATGGGGAATATTAGAGTGAACTCTAACCTAAATGTGAATAAATAAAAGTAATAAATAATTATAAATAATAAATAAAGGTAAATCCACAGTAACTGAATTTAAACATGCCTGGGATAAACATACAGTATATCCATCCTAAGATAAAATACAAGAAATAGTATAAGGGCAGACTAGATGGACCGTGAGGTCTTTTTCTGCCATCAGCCTTCTGGTTTGCACCAAATTCATGCTATCCCTTAATTGCAATAAATAGTAAAAAGGAACGCAAGTTGTTATGTTCCGGTATTTCCTCGGATCACTCTAGGAGCGGAACAGAAGAGTTCTAGTAGGCTAATACAGTAATGAGGGCTTTTCCACCACTATAAGAGGTAGGCTAGCACAGAAGGCCTTGAACTGCATCTTGAAACAACTTCTACCTACAATGGGAATAGGATTTCCCTAATAATTTTTAAGTATTATCAGACAAGGCAACAAGCGACTTTTGGCAATATTTGGCACCAAGTGTTTGAGTGTGCTCCAGGACACTATTGAGATGGCAGACCCTGTGTCTACTTTGTAGCATGGGGCAGTTCTGACCATTGGTAGGTTCCTATTGGTGTGCCCCAGAGCTCCATTTGGGTAGGCCCCGCAGATTGCACAATTTTTGTGCAATGGCTCTGGTGCTGCCTTTGCCGGTCCGTAAGCAATGCTCGGTCCACATAATAGCCACCCTCAAAGTGGAAACCCATGAAGTCAAAATCATCCAGGTGTATGGCAAGGAGCCGGAATGCAGACTTAATGTCGCATTTACCCATCAAGGCTCCTACGCCACACTTCCTAACCATGGCTATCGTCACGTCAAAAGACGCGTAGCGGACCGAACAAAGCTCGTCAGGAATGTAATCATTCACTGACTCCCCTTTAGGGAAGGACAAATGGTGAATCAACCGGAATTCTCCACATGCCTTCTTGGGGACCACGCCCAAAGGCGAAACCCGGAGGGCAGGCAAAAGTGGGCAAGCAAAAGGGCCCAACACCCTGCCCTCGGCCACCTCCTTCTGGATCTTAGCTCTAACAATGTCTCGTGTCCAACCACCGACTTAAGGTTGCTGGACATGAAGGCCTTCCTAGGTCCAAAATAGGGTATCCTAAACCCATTCCGAAAACCCTGCAAAAGCGCAGCCGCGCTTCTATGAGGGTGGTAATCCCCCAGCATAGCTTCTAACACTTCCAGCCTAACCGGACTGGGGCCCTTTGCCCTGAGGGGCGGCTGACGTTTGGACGGTCCCGAACCATCCCTCCCATTTTTGGGGCCTTTGGGCTTAGTACAGGCGTGGGTGGCATGCATGCCCCCACAATTCCCACATCCAGATCCTTGGAAATGGCTGGTAGTTAAGGACAACCAAGCTTCCAGAGTCACCTTGTAGGGAAGGGAGGCATAAAAATTCAATTAACTAATTAATAAAGTACCCTAAGCCAGTGGTTCTTAACTTTTTTGAATGAATCGCCCCCTTGAACCAATGAGGAAGCTATCATTGTCCCCCTCCCTCAACATAACCTCTCAATCATAACATAGGAAATAATTCTTTAATTTATGCAAACAATTTTTTTTTGTTTTCTTGAAAATTGTCATCAGGATGTATTGATGCAAATAATTTGTTTCCAGTCTTTTTCCCATATCTCAACTGTGAAAAACTTTGGTGTCACCGGATACTTTATTCCCAAACTTTGTGATACATATATTTCATTATTTTATTTATCCAAGATACTTAAATGTAATGACCACTGAAAACAAAATTCAACTGCAAGGAAGTGAAGTGCCTGAAAAAAAATGTTTAATGATTACAACACAAATTTAATGCCTAAAACAGAAGAAAAATATGTATCTACACAAAATGTTTACATGAAGAGCACAAAAAAAATTCAAAATGTAAAACTGAGAAACCAAAATATAATATTGAATGGGAGTGCCTGCTAAAAAAAATAGAAAGAGACACACAAATGGTTTTTTTTGCATGAGCACAACAAAAAATTGAAAACAAAGCCAAAAACTCATACTAGAACATGAAATCCAATGCAAGCAAATACAATGATAAAAACTGAAATATTAGCGAAAGAAAAGTATGTATACAAAAAGCAAAAAAATAGAACATCAATGGTTGCCTTCTCCTTGGTTAGGTGATGCCAATTTCTTGATGTCTAGAACCATTTTTGTTAATTGCATTCTTAAAATCATTGCACTCAGAGATCTTCAACATGTTCTGTGACTTAGAAAGGATCTGTTGGACAACGCTGAAGCCCCTTTCCATTAAATAAGCGGAAGGAAAGTCTAAAAGAATCAACTTAACTTCCCAAATATTTTGTTATCAACTAAGATACTTCACAGGAACAAAAGAGCCCTTTGTCAATGTTGAGTGACAATTTTCCAAATAACTTCCCAACAGTACTGCAACTTTTAAACTTGGCTTTTAAGGATTGGACAAATGATGCCAGTTTGTCAGCTTTATTCAAATGAATTCTTACCAAATGGTCTTTCAGTTGGGAAACATAGAAGTCTGACGGCAGAAAAAGACCTCCTGGTCCATCTAGTCTGCCCTTATACTATTTTCTGTATTTTATCTTAGGATGGATATGTGTTTATCCCAGGCATGTTTAAATTCAGTTACTGTGGATTTATCTACCACGTCTGCTGGAAGTTTGTTCCAAGGATCTACTACTCTTTCAGTAAAATAATATTTTCTCATGTTGCTTTTGATCTTTCCCCCAACTAACTTCAGATTGTGTCCCCTTGTTCTTGTGTTCACTTTCCTATTAAAAACACTTCCCTCCTGGACCTTATTTAACCCTTTAATATATTTAAATGTTTCGATCATGTCCCCCCTTTTCCTTCTGTCCTCCAGACTATACAGATTGAGTTCATTAAGTCTTTCTTGATACGTTTTATGCTTAAGACCTTCCACCATTCTTGTAGCCCGTCTTTGAACCCGTTCAATTTTGTCAATATCTTTTTGTAGGTGAGGTCTCCAGAACTGAACACAGTATTCCAAATGTGGTCTCACCAGCATTCTATATAGCGGGATCATAATCTCCCTCTTCCTGCTTGTTATACCTCTAGCTATGCAGCCAAGCATCCTAGTTGCTTTCCCTACCGCCTGACTGCACTGTTCACCCATTTTGAAACTGTCAGAAATCACTACCCCTAAATCCTTTTCTTCTGAAGTATTTGCTAACACAGAACTGCCAATACAATAGTCAGATTGAGGATTCCTTTTCCCCAAGTGCATTATTTTACATTTGGAAACATTAAACATTTGGAAGGCTTCATCATTTCATTTGAAAATGTTTTCTCACAAAGAAGACAAAACAGAAGCTGTATGTTGGAAGGAGATGGAATGAATCCCAATGTTAGGTATTCCGTCGAATATTGGTGACACTTTATTTTTACTTATTTTTTATTGTTAGAGTTGAAAGGGACCAGGCAGGTCATCAAGTCCAACCCCCTGCCTGAGCAGGAATCCTAAAGCATCCCAGCCAAGTGGCAGTCCAATCTCCTCTTGAAAGTGTCCAGAGTGTGGGGAGTTTACAACCTCCGCAGGCAGGTTGTTCCACTGGTTGATTGCTCTGACCATCAGGAAGTTCTTCCTTCTAGGTTGAATCTCTCCTTGGTCAGCTTCCAGCCATTGTTCCTCCTCCGGCCCTCTGGTGCTCTGGAGAATAGAGTGGCCCCCTCCTCTCTGTGGCAACCCCTCATATACCTGTATACAGCTATCATGTCCCCTCTGCCCCTCCTTTTCTCTAGGCTATCCATGCCCAGCTCCCGCAATCTCTCTTCGTAAGTCTTGGTTTCAAGTCCCCTAATCATTTTGGTTGCTCTTTTCTGCACCTTCTCCAGAGTTTCAATGTCTCTTTTGAAGTGTGGTGACCAGAACTGGATGCAATACTCCAGATGTGATCTGACCAGGGTGTAGTAGAGTGGTATTAATACTTCCCTGGTCGTGGAGTGTACTTCCTCTTCTTGGCTATGTTGAGAGGCATTCAAAATGAAAGGCGCTACCTGCAAATTAAATTTTCAACTGCACTGGAAAAACACATGTGGATGTTGATAAACCTAGTTTCAACAGTTACGTTGACATTAGAGCTGAGGTCATAGGAGACAGCCACTCAGCCTGCGATGTTTTGAAAGAAGCACTCACCTCTCCATCACTGCCCATTTTGGCCAATGGCACACCACTGCATGGGTAGAGGCTGCTGCGCAATGTGTCAGGTCTCCTTCGCTCAGATTTTAGGAAAGTAAAACTCAGAGTCCATTTTGAACTTCAAAAGTCACTTACTAAATCAGAAGTGAATGCAATGAAAGAAAAGCAGTCTAAGGAAAAAGGCGCGAGAGATGCCTATTACAAAGTACAGTAATCCTAACATCCCCTCTGTCAGTTCATCCAATCCATAATGTCCATAAGTGTCAGGTGGGTGCATCTTCGCTGGCGTGTCACACTTTTGGAATGTATGACCGTTAACCTTGGCTTGCGTGATAAACAGGCCTGCTCTGCGCATCTGTGGTAGCCTGCAGCTGCCCCCCTTCTTCACTCTTTCTCTTGCGAACTCAAAACTCCCCTGGGCTCCTCCAGTAAGCTTCCCCCCCAAATCCCGAATGCCTCCCCCCACCCCCGTTTCTTTGGAAAGCCAGTTGAAGCTAAGAAGAAAAATGCAGCGAGGTTGATACAATGCACATGAAGATAAGTTATGTGTATTCACTTGTATGGCATTCTGTACTGAACCTAGCTGGAGTAACATTTGAAAACACAATTCAATCCACTAATAGTAAGTGATCTGATGTTTTTGTACGACAGACAGTGATTCCCTGTATGAAAAAGTCTCAAAAGTATCTTCAAAACTTCTCAATCTATCGCCCCACATCACCCCCTTTTTGTTCCTTCACTCCCGTATCACACCTTTTCATTCCATTACACCCATAATGAAATCATCCTCTAGGGGGCAATATTGCCCAGGTTTAGAACCGCTGTTTAGGTACTTTCTCCATAAAGTTCTTTATGGATGTGGGACTGCAAAAGGCTCATCTCATCTGGTTATATTGGTTGTATTGCCTGTTCCTATCAGTGAAGGCTGGCTGGTGTTGCTGTAGGTCCCCTGGCTGTACAACCTCTGGGCCTGGGGTAGGTATCCATAGAAAGTGTCTGACCAAAAGGGCTGACCACGAATATAAGGTGTTGGTCACCTGTCAGCCCTCCTGTAGGCCTTTGGGAGAACCTTCTTCTTGTCCCTATCCTCAATGAGGACAGAATCCAAAGATACACCAAACAACTTAGTTCCTTTAAATGGGAAGCCGCTAGTCTCCCCTTAGAGCGGGTATCAGCCTACCAGTTCCTGAGCCAGAGCAGCTGCCAAATTGCCATCGTGGCTGCCATGGACCTCGATGCGAATTTGGCGGAGTTCAGGGTCGTGTCTGCTGAAAATTCCACCGCTGCTAGTACTTTATTAAGGTCTTGGTAGAGTCCTGAGAGCCGTCAGGACCCAGTCTGGATTGCATTTCTCTTCACCTTATAATTGAAGTGCAATTAAAGAAAGAGCCCACCGCCATTGCGCATAGAGCCCAGGCTGCCATTTGGTGAGATTTCTTGATCAAGTTCTCTTGTTTGCGGTCATTGGGCTTAAGGCTGTCTGATATGTCAGAAGGAACTAAGGCAGTAGATACCAGACTAGGTACAGGTTGATCTACTGGTGCAAATTGCAGGAGATCTTCAAACTCCAGACCAAAGCCGTACAACTTACACAGTTATTGATGGTCCTGGAGCTTCAGCTGGGTGGTCCCAGGGGTGCTTGACAGTGACTTTGAGGATTTTTGAAGCCAGGATGACATCCGACTCACGTTCTGGTTCAGTAAAGAGACCGGTGGTTTAACAGATTTGTTGGAAGCACCCAATTTAGCCCTCAATTTGGCTTTGTGCAAGAGAGTCTTGAATAGGGTAGGCTTAAATAGTCCAGTGAAGACCAGTTGGTCAAGAGTATCATCCTCGGAGAGGTCATCTTCTGGGAAATTGTCATCATCCCATGCCTGAGGCACCTCGACTAACGAATCATGACTGGAATAAGGAGCCGTCTCTATTGACCACAGTCCTTGAGCCATGGCTGTGAACTGGGCCATGGGGGGGCATTGTTGAATGCCAGTGACAGTGCCCTGCGAATAGGCATCCACAATCATGTCCTGGGTGGAAGGTGAGAGCTGATGTCCCTTGGCGAAGAGCCGCAGCAGGTGTAAAGGTTGCTGCTGGTGTAGAACTATGGCTCACCTGGGGTGATGTTTGAGTTGGAATGCCCACACTGCCATGGTCATTGGGAGCCAGATGAATCTGGGCCAAGGCGGGTTGGGTTATTTCAGAATGGTTAGAACAGTTCCTGACTGTTCTGTAAAGGGTATTGCTTTGGGTGTTAGAGGAAGCTGGAATATCGCCTGATGTGGAGGTAATACCCAAGGTACTGTAGTGGAGGATAAGATGGGGCTAAGGCCTGTTTCTGAGCCTTTTCCATTAAGTAAGGCCTTAATCCTTTTCTCCACCTCCTTCAAGGTGACAGCAGACTGGGGGGGGGGGGCTTGGCCATAGACTGGGCCTTGGATTTGGTAGGGGCAGAAACTGTGATGGATTCTTCATCAACTTGCTGGTGTTCTTTATCCTCTGCCATAATGAGATGGTAATTAGACAGATAGATTGTCTTAGCTAAAATTCTGATCTTTTTGGGCTATAGACTAACTCTCCGATTTGGCATTGCTGTTACAGTGAGCTCTAAGGCTTAAATAATTTGAAACGAGTACTCCTAGGTCCTTGACAGAGTGAGGGTCATCTACAAGGTTGTTTCCACCCAACCTGTATTTGGTGTTTTGATTTTTATTGCCAATATGTAGAACAGAACTAAATGCACAACCATTCTGACACATGGTCAAGGTCACTTTGCAGGGCATATATGAACCACATAATGCACCTGATACCAGAGTTTGATTCTCAGGCTCAGATAATCTTGTTTCTGAGATACAACTTCTGTGCTTGAGGCTACAACTACATGCTTGGAAGAGGAAGAGGGATTTAAATCAATTTTTTTAAAACTGGGAGTTGTAATGCAAGACTGGAGTTTCAAAAGAAGAGGGAGCCACCTAGTGTTCATAAAATAAATAACATTGTTGAAATATGTTATAAAGCTGCAACGTTTTTTGTTTTCTGCAGAATCATTGGTAAAGATAAAACTTTTGATTTGATCAACAAGATAAGTAGTGTCTGTGTATTCTTTATGAATCATTGGCAACAATCCTTCAACTTAACTTAAACTAAAACACTATCAGCCTGTATTTCATGCACATTGAACAGAAAACATTAATTCCGTAGATGCATTTTTATTTTGTTACAGGTAGTCCTTGACTTATGACCGCAATTAAGCTCAACATTTGTGTTGTTAAGTGAGACATTTGTTAAGTGAGTTTTGCCCTACTTTATGACATTTCTTGCCACAGTTATGAAATAAATCTCTGTTAAATAAGCCAGTAACCTGGTCCTGGTTGTTAGGTGAATGTGGCTTCCCCATTGAATTTGCTTGTCAGAAGGTTGCAAAAGGGAATCTACATGACCTATGGATACAGTAATAGTTGTAAATATGAACATAATGTCAAGCATCCAAATTTTGAACATGAGGATGCTGCATATAACTGAAAAATGATGAGAGGCAGGTGGCTTGAGAAGGCTTTGTGGGAACCTTGGAAGGACCTGCAGTTCACAATAGGAATCAGCTTGCCATGAGAGTCTTTGAGAGCAATGAGGTTTGCTTGGAGCAGTTGCTTGTTGAAATTGGGCACAAATTGGTTTAGCGTGGTCCAAGAAATCAAGGATTTGGAGGATCCAGTGTTGACCTCCATCTTGCATGGCCTCCCTTCAAACTTGACTTTGAGGTAAAGTTTGTGAGAGGAGATGGTTGCTGAGGTCTGGCTGACTGGCATAATGTGAGGACAGTTAACTCTTGTGATGGAAAAGCAGTCATCACTATAGGTGGCTTCCGAAAGGTCTTTTGTTGGTAGGCAAGTTCAGCTGGAACATTATTGGCTGTCAAGGTGGTTCTGCATACTCTGGATAAGAGCCTTCGGCCTCCTTACCGTGTCAGCGATGTTTGCGGCGTGGGCGAGGAAGGAGGCCGCCATTTTGGGGGCGGAGCCTGCGGCCCCACGTCATCATCCGGGGCCGCAGTGACGTCGGAGCGGTGCGCGGGGCACCGATTCGCTGAGGAGCAGCAGGGGAGGCGCTCTATATAAGGGGCCTGCTCGTGGTGCGGCTCCTCTTTGTTCCCTTTGTCTCCAAGCGGAGACAACTGTTACAGGGTACATATGATGGGTTGCCCCTCGGGGGTCCGAGTAGGAATTTTTGGCAGTCACAGAAGATTGCCTAACTGTGGCTGTTTTTCCGCCTACTCCACTCTGTGCGTGGGAGTGTGGTTAGGGGTGTACTCACCAGCTAGTTCCCCCCCCCAAGGTCACTGGGGGGGCTGAAAGGGGGCGGAAATGGGCGTAAGCAGCAACTGTGTGATCTCCTTTAGGGGCACTTCTAGTGAGATGACGGGCTACCTCCTTCTCATATTACAGGGCTCGACCAGCTTGGGTATGGGAAGGGGGCCACACCTGGGGCTTACCAGAGACCGGGGGCGAGCCATCCCACACGCCATGGGGGCGTGGCACGGGGTAGGGGGCAGGTGTAAGGATACCACTCCCCTACGCCCAGGCAAGGAGCTTTCGCCCGAGAGTTGCGGAGAAAAGTTTGGTGACAGTTGACTCCGCCCCCATTTTGATTTATGCACCCCTGCAGGTCACGTGATTTAATTGGTTAATTAATTAATTAATAATGAGTTAATAAGGTGACCCTATTATACCCAAACTCTCTGTGTCCGAGTGTTACTCCGCCCTTCACCGCAAGTGACCATTCTTGCCACAGTGACAGCAGATAGCAGTTCAGAACTTACAATCAGCTCTATTATGATTCTCATCACAGCCAAGACAAGAGGTCTGAGGTATTTTTTTGTGACTGAAGCCCCTCTCTGTCACATTGTCTTGAGGCAATTTACTTCCTCCTTCTCATCTGATGAGTCTTCCAAGTCAGTCTCCTCATGGTGCATGGCTTAGTTTCACCCAGGTTGATTGGCCATTGTCAGGAACTGCGGCATTTCGGTAGTCGACTTCTCCGAAAGTTCGGATGCTATAGCTTCATTCTGGCGTGTCAGCTCTCTACAAGCTAATACACGGCACTGGAATCTCATGTCTTGCATTCTGCAGATGAGCTAGTTTAGCAGAAGGTTGCTGAGATCAGTGAACTCACAATTAAGGACAGCAGTCCGAAGGGCGGCCATATATTCATTTATAGACTCCCCTTCTTTTTGTGCCCCCTGGTGGATCGCATGCCGCCTCGCGGTATGAAATGGCGTTGGGGAGTAGCAATTCTTCAGTTTCTCTAAAAGAGTCTCCCATGGCACCATGTAAACTGGCTGAGGTGCTGTCAGGTTGTTGCAAATATCTCATGGCCACAGGAGCTAAGGAAATAGCCCAGTTGCTGGACAACTCTGAAATCCTTTGCCCTCAGGATGCATTCAAACCTCATGAGTTAATCTGTAGCTGGCTGAAAAGGCGCGAATGCGGTAAGGTAGCCATCCTGATAAGGATGGAGCTTCGCGCCCCGCGACCTCCCGTCACCCAGCTAGTGACTCAGATAGTGCTTCAGCTGAGTACACTTGAGCTTGCTAAGACTTTAGCTCAGCAGCTGTTCTGTCAGGCATCCCACCTTTGTCACCAGTGCTTTGTTTATGAAACCTGGGCTGACAAGAATGGTCCCCCTCAAGTGCCAGACGGTCAGTTTCCACCATTGAAGATCCGGATGGATCACTGACCCCTGGCTGAGGGAGACTTGATGACTTGGGAGGTGCCATGGTGGTGAAATCGCTAGGTCCATGAGGTCGGTGAACCATGGCCGACGAGGCCAGTATGGAGCAATGAAGAGTGCCTCTGCCCGTTCCCAGATGAGTTTGGCAATAACTCTGGAGATGAAGGATATCGGTGGGAAAACATACAGAAGGCCTTGTGGCCATTGTGACCTCAGAGAGTTGACACCTTCCGCTCCTTGAGAAGGAAAACGGGAATAGAACCGTGGCATTTGCTTGTTCTGTGGGGTGGCAAACATGTCCACCAGTGGCATACCAAATCTGTTGACAATGATTTGAAGTGTCTCTGTGCTCAGCCTCCACTCTGATGGGCGAATGGTCGACCTGTTGAGCCAGTCGGCTTGTATGTTGTCCACACCAGAGATATGCTCAGTCCTTAGGGAAAGGAGGTTCCTCTCCGCCCAGTGCATCAACTTTTCTGCCTGTTTCATCAGTCTGTTGGATCTCGTCCCACCTTGGTGGTTTATGTGGGATCGAGTAGCCACGTTGTCCATCAGGACCAACACGTGTTTGCCCTGGTACAGTGATTGGAAGGCCTGTAGGGCTAGGAACACTGCTTTTAATTCCAGAAAATTTATATTTACCTCTGCCAAGTCCTGGTGTGACCAGAGTCCCTGCGCCACTTGTGCCTCGGTATGTGCCCCCCAACCTGTGAGGCTCGCATCTGTGGTTATGGTAATTTCCTCCTGATTCAGGAAGGGGGTACCTTGAAGAAGAGCCGCTGATAGCCACCAGGGAAGGGAAAGCCGGACCTTCCTGGTTATGGTCACCAAGCGATTGGAATGACTGACCTGGCCCCGCTGGAAAGGCAACAGGAACCATTGTAGAGGTCTGGTGTGGAGGCGGGCCCATGGGACAATGTTGATACATGAGACAAATGTCCCCAACACCTGAAATAGAAAGGCCAGAGACACTGTTTTCTTGTGACAGAGCAGGGTGACCATAGCTCGTATTTTTTGAGTACCATCCACTGACAGGTACACCTTGCCTGCCTGTGTGTGTCTATTGTGGTACCTAAGTGTGGTAGGCACGTAGTGGGTGACAGGTGGCTTTTGGGCAGGTTTATTGTAAATCCATGATATTCTAGCATCCGGATGGTTAGGTGGAGATCCTCCTGTGCTTGTTTGGGGTCCCTCAAGAGGATGACAATGTCGTCCAGATACGCTAAAAGGCGGACTGAATGGGCTCTGAGGGACGCAGTTAGAATGTCCAATAGTTTGGTGGAAGTTATGGGTGCTGACGAGAGGCCGAAAGGCATCGCACAGTATTGAAAGTGTTGGTTGTTGAAGCAGAACCTGAGGTACTTCCGGTGTTCTGGATGAACTGGAACATGGAGGTACGTCTCCTTTAGGTCTATTGAGGTTAGCCAATCGCCGCGTCTTATTGCAGCGAGAATGGTGCGTAGGGAGTGCATCTTTAATCTCAGGTACCTTACATATAAGTTTAATTGTTATAGGTTGAGAATTAATCTGCACCCCCCCCCTGAGGCTTTTGGTACCACAAAAACTATGGAATAGTATCCCAGACCTCTTTGCTCTTGTGGAACTGGTTCTATGGCTCCAATTTCGATCAAGTGGCTGACCTCCTGTAATAGGAGTGCCCTCTTTTGGGGGCAATGACATTCTGGATATGGAAGGAATCGTTGTGGGGGAACACAGAAAATTGATCCGTAGGCCTTGTGTTAACACGGCAAGTGCCCACAAGTTGGTTGTGATGTCTTGTCAGGTGTCGGAGAAGTGCCCCTCGTTAAGTCACTTTTGTCCTCTAAACCCCTTCTGGTTATTGAATTTGAAGGGTTTTCTGGCCTGTTGGTACTGTCTGCCCCTGTTGCTGAATCCACCTCTGAAATTTCCTTGGTTGTAACGCCCTTGGTAATAGGGTCTTGGAAACTGAGGGTTTGCCAAGTTGGTGTCCTGGTATCCTCCTTGGCGAAAGGACTGTCTACGAAACGGGTGTTGACGCCTCTCCGAGCGTCAAGCAGATCTTGGTAACACCTTTTTGTCCTTGTCTTCAGCAAGGACTTTGTCTAGGGAGTCTCCGAACAATTGGTTTCCTTTGAAGGGGGCAGAAGCCAACCGCCATTTTGACTTGGCATCCGCCTGCCAAGATCGCAACCAAAGCATGCGTCTGGACGACAAGATTGTGGCCATCGCTCTAGAGGCGAATTTGGCCGCGGTAAGTGGCATCCACTGAGAATTCGGACGCCAATATCAACTTACTCAATTCCTGCCTTAAGCGACCGTCCTCCGGTCCGACCTTGGCTTGCATATCCTCCAGCCAAAGGACACAGGCCCTATTCATGAAGGAAGCAGCAGATGCCGCTCTCAGTGCCCAAGAGGCCATCTGATATGTCTTGCGGATTAGGTTCTCCGCCCTTCTGTCATCCGGCTTCAATCCATCAGCCAGCTCTGACGGGACCACCGCGTTGGAAACCAGGCTGGCTATGGGTTGGTCAATGGTGGGGAATTGCAAGAGCTCCTCTGCCTGTGGATCAAAGGTGTAGAACTTGCGTTCCATCAGTGATGGACCCTGTGCTGCTGCCAGGGGCGCTTTACATTCTCCACAGTCTTGACTGTATCTGAGGTTCCAAGAACAATCGAGCCGCTGGTTGTAGCCCAGCTGCCGCCTCAGATGGTTTAGAGGAAGCGTTGATGTCAGTGATCAGCTTCGCCTTTCTTTTAAAAAAATTTTTTTTTCTTAATGATTTTCAAAAGAATGACACACATAACAAACACCACATGTAACATTTAGTGGAGCTACAATCGCTCCGCTCAAAATAGAAGTCATCATTGTAATAAGAGAAAAAAAGAGAATATTAAAGTCATTTTGTTATACTACATCATCTATATGGTATGCATAAATGTCAATCTTGATATAATGAATATAGAGATAAGTAAAAATTTGTAAACATCTATATAAAAGTTTTCAAGAGAATAGGGAGGAAAGAAAAAAAAAGGAATTTGATATTTATGTTATGTATAATATATATTGTAAATAGTCACTAGCTATTTACGGTTTGTCTACTAACTTCAAATATTCAAAATAATACTTGTATTTCTTTTTCTTTATTTCCCACCAAATATAAACCTTCTGTCTTTTCTAAGAATGTATGTGTTTTTATCTTTATAGAACCTAGACATAATTTGTTTATATTGCCACCAATCAATGACAATACCCGCATCTAGCAAGTCCTGCTTTGTTTTTAAATTCCATTGGTTGTCTACTAAGTCTTTGTATTTCCAAATCTTGCCTTCTTGCAACAAGCTTGGGAGGCTTATAGCTTCAATCGGGGATATCCATTCAGGTAATACTAAAAAGTTATCTTTCTTTATATCACTCCAAACTTCTATAAGTGCCTTCCTTATTATATGTGTTTTAAAATAAGAATGTGTTTTGTATTTTTCGTACCATATAAAGGCATGCCATCCCAACATTAAGTCATGTCCTTCTAAGTTCAATAATCTTCTATTTTTTAAAGTAAGCCATTCCTTAGTCCAAGTTACCAGTCATGACTCTCCGAGTTTTTGGAGAGGGGTGACATACAAGTCTAAT
Organism: Erythrolamprus reginae; assembly: GCF_031021105.1. Classification (NCBI taxonomy): domain Eukaryota; kingdom Metazoa; phylum Chordata; class Lepidosauria; order Squamata; family Dipsadidae; genus Erythrolamprus; species Erythrolamprus reginae. The sequence goes on from NC_091963.1 coordinate 5,431,575, forward strand.
AAAATTATTATTATTATTATTATTATTATTATTATTATTATTATTATTATTATTAATGAGCAAGCTGAGTTTGCCCCCTTTCTGCATCGGAAGTCTGAGTTATCAATAATGAGGGGGTGTTTATTTTTTTAAGTTGTGGATTTATTTTCCTCCAACTGTCTCTAAGTTTAAATTCTTTAATAAACTCCAAAAACAAGTTCGGAAGAGTTCTTCTATTTTGCTTTTTGCTTTTCTAATTTTTATAATTAAGTTCTTTATTCACTAGTCCCCTACCAAGCAGATATTATTGAAAAATACTCGAGGGCTGAGGACTCTAAACCCCTTCTGGTTATTGAATTTGAAGGGTTTTCTGGACTGTTGGTACTGTCTGCCCCTGTTGCTGAATCCACCTCTGAAATTTCCTTGGTTGTAACGCCCTTGGTAATAGGGTCTTGGAAACTGAGGGTTTGCCAAGTTGGTGTCCTGGTATCCTCCTTGGCGAAAGGACTGTCTACGAAACGGGTGTTGACGCCTCTCCGAGCGTCAAGCAGATCTTGGTAACACCTTTTTGTCCTTGTCTTCAACAAGGACTTTGTCTAGGGAGTCTCCGAACAATTGGTTTCCTTTGAAGGGGGCAGAAGCCAACCGCCATTTTGACTTGGCATCCGCCTGCCAAGATCGCAACCAAAGCATGCGTCTGAACGACAAGATTGTGGCCATCGCTCTAGAGGCGAATTTGGCCGCGGTAAGTGTGGCATCCACTGAGAATTCGGACGCCAATATCAACTTACTCAATTCCTGCCTTAAGCGACCGTCCTCCGGTCCGACCTTGGCTTGCATATCCTCCAGCCAAAGGACACAGGCCCTATTCATGAAGGAAGCAGCAGATGCCGCTCTCAGTGCCCAAGAGGCCATCTGATGTGTCTTGCGGATTGGGTTCTCCGCCCTTCTGTCATCCGGCTTCAATCCATCAGCCAGCTCTGACGGGACCACCGCGTTGGAAACCAGGCTGGCTATGGGTTGGTCAATGGTGGGGAATTGCAAGAGCTCCTCTACCTCTGGATCAAAGGTGTAGAACTTGCGTTCCATCAGTGATGGACCCTGTGCTGCCAGGGGCGCTTTACATTCTCCACAGTCTTGACTGTATCTGAGGTTCCAAGAACAATCGAGCCGCTGGTTGTAGCCCAGCTGCCACCTCAGATGGTTTAGAGGAAGCGTTGATGTCAGTGATCAGCTTCGCCTTTCTTTTTAAAAAAAAAATATATATATTTTATTGATTTTCAAAAGAATGACACACATTACAAACACCACATGTAACATTTAGTGGAGCTACAATCGCTCCACTCAAAATAGAAGTCATCATTGTAATAAGAGAAAAAAAAGAGAATATTAAAGTCATTTTGTTATACTACATCATCTATATGGTATGCATAAATGTCAATCTTGATATAATGAATATAGAGATAAGTAAAAATTTGTAAACATCTATATAAAAGTTTTCAAGAGAATAGGGAGGAAAGAAAAAAAAGGAATTTGATATTTATGTTATGTATAATATATATTGTAAATAGTCACTAGCTATTTACGGTATGTCTACTAACTTCAAATATTCAAAATAATACTTGTATTTCTTTTTCTTTATTTCCCACCAAATATAAACCTTCTGTCTTTTCTAAGAATGTATGTGTTTTTATCTTTATAGAACCTAGACATAATTTGTGTATATTGCCACCAATCAATGACAATACCCGCATCTAGCAAGTCCTGCTTTGTTTTTAAATTCCATTGGTTGTCTACTAAGTCTTTGTATTTCTAAATCTTGCCTTCTTGCAACTAGCTTGGGAGACTTATAGCTTCAATCGGAGAGATCCATTCAGGCAATACTAAAAAGTTATCTTTCTTTATATCACTCCAAACTTCTATAAGTGCCTTCCTTATTATATGTGTTTTAAAATAAGAATGTGTTTTGTATTTTTCGTACCATATAAGGGCATGCCATCCCAACATTAAGTCATGTCCTTCTAAGTTCAATAATCTTCTATTTTTTAAAGTAAGCCATTCCTTAGTCCAAGTTAGGGTTGCAGCTTGATAATATACTTTCCAGTTTGGGCAGGCAAGCCCTCCTCTTTCTTTTATGTCTTCTGAAATGAAGTGAGACCAGACAAGTACTCGGTAGACGGTTCCTTTATTAGCTCTTTTTGAAAAGTGACTCCAGCATGGAACTCGTCTGAGCTGTAAGTGGAAAATACAGCTCTATTTATACTGTTTGGAGCTCGCGCCAAAAGGAACTGTCATGCGTCTGGTCCAATCAGACGCGACCTTGTATTTATTACAATTTCTGCCCGGAGACAGCCTTTTTACCTCAGTTAACTATTTACATATACTCAACATCTTCTAAGGCGCATTGTTTAATTCTAGGTTTTTTATTTTGCCATATAAATTTTTTGTTATATTTGTTAATTCTTTAAAAAAATCTTTCCCTGGGTTTATCGGAATTACTTGAAATAGAAACAAAACCTTGGGTAAAATATTCATTTTAATTGTGGATATCCTACCTAGTAGTGATAATTTCAAATTATTCCAGGTTTCTAAGTCTTTTTTAATTTGCTTTAAAAGTTTGGTATAATTATCTTCTTTTAATGTTATGGATTTTGCTGATAGCCAAATCCCTAAGTACTTTACTTTTTTAGTTATTTTCATATTTGATTTTGTTTCTAATTGTTTTGTCTGATAATCTGTCATATTTTTAATTAATATTTGTGTCTTATCTTTATTAATTTTTAAGCCAGCTATTCTTCCATATTTTTCTAATAGATCTATTAACCTTAAAATAGAAATTAATGGATCTTCTAGTATAAAAATGACGTCATCTGCAAAGGCCTGAAGTTTGTATATCTCCTTCTTAATTTGTAAGCCTTTTATATCTTGTCTTACCCTTATCAGTAAGCATTCTAATGTTAGAATAAATAATAAAAAAGAAATAGGGCAGCCTTGTCTAACTCCTCTTTGTATCCTAAATTCTTCTGTTTGGTCATTATTTAAAATATTTTTTGTTGTTTGAGTAGAGTATATTGTGTCAATTATGTTAAAAAATTTAGTTCCAAAATTCATTTTATTAAGTTGTAATTTCATGAAGGTCCAATCAACGTTGTCAAAAGCTTTTTCAGCATCTAAAAATATTAATGCCATTTGTTTTTCTGGATGTTGTTCATAATATTCTAATGCATCTATAATTGTCCTCAAATTATTTTTAATCTGCCTGTCTGGTAAAAATCCATTTTGGTCTTCATGTATTATTTTCACCATAATATTTTTTAGTCTATGGGCATATATTGAAACAAAAATTTTGTAATCTACATTCAGTAATGAGATTGGTCTATAATTTTGTATTTTTTCTTTTTTCGTATCAGGTTTGTGTATTAAAGTTATTAAGGCTTCTGACCAGGTTTTAGGTATTTTGCCATCTAAAATTATATTATTAAAAATCTCTAACATATTTGTTGAAAGTGTATTGTTGTCTAACTTATAAAACTCTGCCAAAATAGCATCAGGTCCCGTAGCTTTGTTATTTTTTTACTTTTAATTGCATACTGTAGTTCTACCATAGTAAAAGGGCTATTAAGCTTTTGTTGTTGGTCTTCTGTTAAAATAGGTAGATCTGTTGAATTTTAAAAATCAAAGGCTTTATCCTCATCTATATCTTCTTTTTGATATAGGTTTTTATAAAATTCTAGTACTATATCCTTCTTTTCCTCAATCTTATGTCTAAGGATACCTTTATTATCTGCTAATTTTCTTATTGTTCTTGCCTCTTTTTGATTTCTTAATTTAAATGCTAACCAACGTCCTGGTTTATTAGCGTGTTCGAAATACTCTTGTTTGGCCCGTTTGATTTTTTTCTGCTAACTGTTCTTGTTCAATTAAGTTTATTTTGTGTTTGATTAAATCCCTCTTCTTTTTATTCTTAGTCTCGTCCAGACTACTTTGTGACGGTGTTTCTAATGTTTTTAGTTCTGCCTCTAACTTTTGAAGTTGACATTTTTTCTCTTTATTCTTTCTTGCTGTATAGGATATTGTCAGACCCCGTATATATGCTTTAGTTGTATCCCATAAATTTTGTATTGAAGTGCCTGCGTTGTTGTTTAAATCAAAAAAAAAATTTAGTTCTTTTTCTATCCAGTCTTTGTATTGGGGATCTTGCAGAATATTTCTGTTCATTCTCCAATATCTCGGTTTTTTATTTCCCTTCCAAATAATTGTCAATGGATTGTGATCTGCCCAATTATTTGTTTCAATTTCAATATTGGAAACATAATCGGAAATCTGGGTTGAAGTCCATGCCATGTCTATTCTTGTCCAGACTTTGTGTGGATTTGAATAAAAAGTGTATTGTTTTTCTGCAGGGTAGCATTCTCGCCATATATCCTGCAGAGTTAATTCTGAGGTCAGTTGCCAAAATGTTTTAGGTAAAATTGTTTTCTTTTTCTTATCTTTCTTCCTACCTGAATAATCCATTTGACTATTAGCTATTGCATTAAAATCTCCAATTATCATCATATTTTCAATAGATAACTCTAATATTTTCTCATGTAGTTCTTTATAGAATACTTTTTGATTTTCATTGAGCATAAATTGATATGACGAGAGGTCCTGTTTCTAAGTTTATTTTCAAAATTAAAATTCTACCTTCTTTATCACTATAAAGTTGTTTAACCGCAATCGTTTCATCAATATAAACAGCTATCCCTCTCCTTTTTTTTCTGCCAAACTAGTAAACAAATTACCTAATTTTGAATTACATAATAGCTCTCGGTTAGAGTTTTTAATGTGGACTTCTTGTAAAATCATAATTTGCGCTTTTTGTTTTTTAAGTTTGGAAAATATCTGTTTTCTTTTCCTTGGGTGATTCAATCCATTTACAGAAAAAATCTTAACATGTGAGTTCATTTTAATTTATAGTATTTTTTCGTTTCTCTGGGTTGTCGAAGTTTAGTACTTAGTATCAGTTGTTGTGGTGGTTGAGATTGTTGTTGTTGCTGTGCTTTTGTATCTTGAATTGCTTCCTCCCCCCTGGCTCCGCCCCACGCTCCTCTCCTCCTCCTCCAATCGCTTTGTAGGATAGATCTTGTGTATACAGTCCAGATTGTTCGTAGAAATTTCTAGCTTCTTCAACTGACTCTAGTTTTACTCTGGCTCTTTGCCAAAAAAAGGAGACACCTTCTGGAACCAGCCAACGGAAGATTATTTTTTCTTTAATTAAAATTTCTGTTAAAAAGTAATACTCTCTTCTACTTTCTCGTACTCTTCTCGGTACTTGTTTTAATATTATTACCTCTTTGTCTTTGTGTTTTAAGCTTGCGTCTCTTGACCAGTTTAAAATGTCGTCTCTTATGGTTTTTCTGATAAATTTAATGTGGACTTCTCTTGGGAGGTTGTTTTTTCTGGCATAGTTAGTTTGGACCCTGTAAATTTCATCAAACTCCTTAATTACTTCTTGTGGGTCCATCTGCATGATCTCACCAACTATTTCTGCCATTTTTGATCCCAGGTTTTCATCTTTATCTTCGTGTATATTTTGGAACCTCAACCCATGTGAGGCTCTCTGCAATTCTAAGTTGGTAATAGCTTCGTTGAAATTTCTGTTCTCTATGGCAGTGTAGTCCTCGACTTGGTCCAGTCTCTTTTCAGTTTTTTCCATCTTTTCTTCTGACTTTTTCATCCACTGTTCATTTTCTTTTAAGGTTTTCTGCATCGCTTCAATTTTCCCATCCATTGCTTGTACACTACCCTTCAGATCCTTCATTTCTGCTTTTATACCTTCGTAGTGTTTTTGAGCATCTTCACGTGCGGCATCTCTATTGGCATTTATAGATATCTGCAAAGCAGCCAGTGTATCTTGTATGGTTTGCAAAGTGGGCTGGTCCCAGGTTTTCTCCACCTCCTTTTCTTTTTCCTTTTCCTTACTCACCATGCTTGTTATTGTTGTCTGCGGTAGGGGGGATGGTAATGGAGAGGTTTGTGGTGTGGCTGTTGGAGTTGTAGACTGTTTTTTTGAAGTTTTTATAATAGTAGATGTGGTAGACATCTTAGTCGCTTTTCTGGCTCTTCTGAAACCTGTAAGATTTAACTGTTTCCAAAATGGCATCAATTTAATAGACTTAAGAAGAAGAAGAAAAGAAAGAAAGAGAAAAAAGAGAAGAAGAGTAGGATAGGGGAAGATGGAAAAATCAAATTAGAAATTAAAGGAAAGAGAGGGAGAGAAAATATAAGTATAATAAATTTTAAAGACAATATTAATATTTTTTGGAAAAAAGACTCAAAATAGTAAATGCTATTAGTTGTTAAAATGAGGAAATTGTAAAAGGTTAAGAAAGGGAGAGAAGATCAAGGTAAGGAAAGAAAGGGGGGGAAAGGCTAAAAGTTTAATTAATTAGTGTAGACAAATATATCAATACTATCAATACAATTCAAATAAACAGTATAAAGCTATAAGTAAATATATAGCAAAAGAATCAATTCTGTACATACATTTTAAAATTTGTTAGAAGGGAAGAAGGAAGTAAAAAGAAAGAAGAAAATCACAGAAAAATGCTAATTTCATACACTTATTTTAAATCTATAAGTATCTATCTTTAAAGCAATTGTTATCTATCTTTAGGAAGAAATCCTAGACAACCATAAACAATAAAATATGGAGACTGAGGTGAGAGGGACCAAGGACGGTCAAACAAGGGGGAGGAAAAGGGGAGGAGTTAACAATTCATTTATATATAATACAGTAAAAATTTTAAGAAAGAATTAAAATGAAAAAAGAGATACTTAAGCAATTCTCAGTAATGTCCCAAAAAAAAGAAAAAATGCTTAGTTTATTCTTCTCAAGATTGAAGTAAACAAGTCCAATAGGTTAAAAGTGAATCAATATTTAAATTTCATAAAGTGTTATAAATCCAATGTTAAAAAAAAAAAAGGTCAGAGTGTCTTTGTTATATCCAAACTAGAAAAGGGGAAAAAGAAAAAGAGTAAAAAAAGTAAATCTTAATCCAGTAAGGTAATTATAATGTCCATTGAATCCAAATAAAGTCCAAACAGTTCAGGTTAAGTTCAGGTAAAGTTCCAAGGGGGGGGAAAAAGGCAGATGAATTTTAATATGCAAAGTCCAAACAGTCAAACAGAGCAGTCCAAAATATTAAAAAAGAGGGAAAAAAGAGGGAAAAATAAATTATAATCCAAACTGAAGAACAACAGGTATTAAAATAGAAAAAGTTAAAAAATGAAACAATCCAAATCCAACGTCGTCACTTTAGCTCTTTTAGAATACTAATCCTCCATTTTGCATGTTGTTTTATTACTTTCATGACTACAAAGGCATTAAACATATTTCACTCCCAAAGTAAGTAATAAAAAATGAGAAAAAAAAAGATGCAATAGGCTCCAAGTTTATATTTAATTTAGGTAGTTCTTATTCCCTCGGTTCTATTATATTATGAAACCTTCCAGGAATAAAATTTGCATAGTCAAAATGTTACGTTTTCGGGGGGGGGGTGTTCTTTGCCGTCTCGTGAGCTGAGACCGTTCAAACTTTTTAGTTCCACTCACGTTAGTAGGAATTTCACATTTACTTTCTCTGTTTTTCTTCGCCTTAATTTAATTAAATAAATTCACATTTGCATTCGTGGGAGTAATATTCACTTTACCTTTGTAGTTCGCTCTCTCTATTTTTATTCTCAACTTTTTGTGACTTCTCCAGCTTTTTTCCTTTCTTCCACTTTTGTGGAGATACCGCTATGGCCGAGAATCGGATCTTTTCGCCTGGCGCTGCGGGGCAATCCTGTACCTGGGGGTGACGGCGAAAACCCCCTCCGGTGTGGTGAAACCCCCTGTTCTTGATCGGACTCTCTGGGTCCAATCGTACCGCTGGGTTGCGACCACCAAGCAAAAAACGGAGGTCTGGGACGGAGCTCCGCCACCAGCCTCCCAATGCGGCTGCAGCCACCCGGAAGTCCCTGAGCTTCGCCTTTCTTAACAGGACATCAAAAAATGCCGGCTTAAAGAGGGAGATGGACACAGGTTGCTCTGGTGGAGGGTTCTCATCCTCCGACAGCTCACGATCTGGGTCGCTGACCACTTCCTCATCTTCCATCACTGAATCTTGCATTAGTGATGGTGCTGACCATAGATCCCTCCTTGACCTTGCCTGGGTGGGCCGCTGATGTGCCCCCACTGCCATACCTTGTGAGTAGGCGCTGGTCAACATCTCCTGTAGCGCAGGAGGCATGGTTTGCCAGACTTCATTGGAGCGTAACCCTGCTGCAGATGGTGTAAACATGGCAGAGGGATACTGAGGTTCATGCTGGTACCATGACTGTGCCGAGACAGTTGGTAGCTCTGTGCCCACAGGGTTTCTTTCTGCCCTCATTTCAGTGGTCAAGTGTGGCGTTGTCTGGCGGTCTGGGGACAGGTCCATGCTATAAGCAGATGCCACTGAACCCGTATTTGCTCGTGGTGAGCTAGCGGGGAACCATGAAGAAAAGGCCTGATATGCTGGAGCCGGTGGTGGCATGGCAGGGGGTTGATGCAGCGAGGCCTGCTTCTGAGCGGCCTCAAGCTGTGCCTCTAGGGCCTTTATTTTTCTCTCAGCATCTTTGAGGCCAGAGGAGGAGGGTTTGGCCTTGGCCTTGGAAGGGTGCCCCTTTTCCTTGGGCTTAGGGTCCTCCCCTTTGGAACTCCCACTCTCCCAAGGGACATGGGCCTCGGATGAAGGGTCAGCCATTGTCTGAGGTACTTACAGATATACTGTATGGAAGTATAAGTGAACTGTGGTCTCCTCAGTCCACGAAGCAGTCGCTGCAGATCAGGGTATAAATCGAGAGGATCAATAAGTCTCCCAAAATGGCCCCTGACTGCTGAGAAGTGGGCAGGTCTCAAATTTCTGGGCCACCAATGGCTCAGGTACGTCATGAGGAGCGAAGCACTCTGATTGGCCTGACCACTTGTTGCTCGTATCACTTTGGAAGACGAGCGAGGCTTCGTTTTAATTTTTTAATAGTTTCCCTATGGCAAGTCTTACCTCGGTGTTGGTCTCACGGTGGAAACGGTGAATACCTGGCAGATGCGCGGTATTGGGGTCTCGGCATTCGGGTGTCTTGGTTTTGCCAGGATATGGTTTGTAGTCGAGGTGGCCTTTGAGAGATGGGTCGGTCCTTGGGCAGGACGGCTCTGCAGGCGTCCGCAATGTGGCCTCTGCAGTCGCAACAGCGGCAGAAGGCATTCTGGAACGGGCATCTAGAGCGCGGGTGATTGCCATGGCAGTTGGCACAGGAGTAGATCTGAGGCTGTAGACATGGAAGGGAAGGATCATCTTCTGTCCCGAGTTCCTGATTTTGACATTTCGCATGCCGAAAATTAGCGCGTCGACTAGGCGCGCTTCTGGGTTGTCAAAATTGCACCGTGACAGAACAGTGCGAAGACGGGTGGCAAATTGGTTTATCGTCTCCCCATCGGTTTGAGCCATCTGCGAAATGGATGGCTCATAAATAATAATTTAATAAATTTTATATATAGAGGGAGAGAGAATTTATGTATGTATGCATGCATGCATACATACACATATATGATTATCAAAATTCAGATGCTTTTCAGTTGACTCATATTTGTGACATTTGCAATGTCCTGGGATCATGTGATCACCGTTTGCAACTTGCTGAAAAGCAAAGTCCAGGGAAGCAAAACTCACTTAACCATGTCACTAACAACAACAACAACAACAACACCCTTAACGTGGAAATAAACGTCATAAAATGTGACAGAACTGACTTAATTCAATGTCTCACATAGTAACAAATTTTGAGCTCAATTATAGTCGTACGTTGAGGGCCACCTGTAATCAGTGTCCTACCAGCCAAACCACTTTTCCTCCAAAATGTGTCTTTAATGAGCAGATAGTTCAAAACAACAGATTGTCAGCTGAAAATATATTTTGATATACGAGAAAAAATTCTGCTCTGTCTGCCGTTGCCCTAGTTTTTTGCAGGATCAAACAGTGCAAAAATGAAACACTCTGACTTTTCTCTGGTCAGTTTTTACATGTTTCCTTTCTCCCCTGTTGGTCTCTGGACTTCCTTTCTGCCATCCAACTATTTTTAACCCTGCTTTCTCCATCCCTATTGTTCGAAAGGGAGATAGTCATCTGGTCAGGCTTCCTTGCCCATTTGCCCAAGCTAATGTGGCAAAAATCCCAAGTGGCTTCATCTAAATAAAGAGGAGGGGGTTTATAAATAAAGAGTTCATTCAACCCCCATGTCTGGCCCACGAGGGACCCTGATCTTTTTTGTGCCCAAATGTACGTACACAGGAAACCTCTGGGGAGAAAGCAGGGGTGGGCTATTGCCCAGACGGGGGGAGGGGGAACGCAGTGGGATAGCAAAAATGGAGCTCGACCCCAGAGCACCCGATTTGCACTGAAAGATGTTGAAAAAAAATGCAGAGATCCTACATAAGTTGCACCCACAGTGGCAGTAAACATTTTGGTAGCCCTTCCCTGGGAGAAAGGCATTTTATATCTGGCCACAAACTGGTCTATTTTAAGATTTAAAAACTGCCATGTTTGGGGTCTTTAAGCATAAACCACAATTGCTCATAGAAAGTGTCCATGCTCTGAATGTAGGGTTTCATTCTTCCAGTACCAGGAAACAAACAATCTCTTGCACAGTCCAGAAAAACAGAGCAGTTACTGCAGAGAATAGTGAGTTGTATCAAGTTGGAATTTATTTAACCATGTTTGTTTATTTATTTATATTTATTTATTTATTTATTTTGTCCAATACACAATGAGGGTTTTAGTGGGTATATATCTATATACACATAGTAAAATGCATGATGAAGGTTATAGAGGAGATACTCATAGTAAAATATATTTAAGAAATAATAGAAAAGAAGATATAGTAATAGAACATATCAATGAGTAGAAGAAGAGATATAGGAATAGAAGAAAGGAATAGGAGATATAGGAGAGCAATAGGACAGGGGACGGAAGGGACTCTAGTTCACTTGTGCTCGCCCCTTACTGACCTCCTGGATAGGTCAACCATAGATAATCTAAGGGTAAAGTGTTGGGGGTTTGGGGATGACACTATGGAGTCCGGTAATGAGTTCCACGCTTCGACAACTCGGTTACTGAAGTCGTATTTTTTACAGTCAAGTTTGGAGCGGTTAATATTAAGTTTAAATCTGTTGCGTGCTTTTGTGTTGTTGTGGTTGAAGCTGAAGTAGTCGTATTTAGCTTGGGGGTGCAGGATGAGCACATATAAAGTTTAGTTCTACAAATTATATTAATATCTCCGAGACCGCCTTCTGCCACACAAATCCCAGTGACTGGTTAGGTCCCACAGAGTTGGCCTTCTCCGGGTACCGTCGACTAAACAATGTCATCTAGTGGGGCCCAGGGGAAGAGCCTTCTCTGTGGCAGCCCCCACCCTCTGGAACCAGCTCCCCCCCGGAGATTAGGATTGCCCCCACCCTCCTTGTCTTTCGCAAACTCCTTAAAACCCTGACGGCAGAGGGGAATTGAGACATCTCCTCCAGGCCTATATAGTTTTATGTGTGGTATGCTTGTGTTGTATGTTCTTTTAAATAATGGCTTTTTAGATATTTTAAATATTAGATTTGTTCTCTGTACATTGTTTTATTATTGTTGTGAGCCACCCCGAGTCTGCAGAGAGGGGCGGCATACAAATCTAATAAATAAATAAATAAATAAATAAATAAATAATTGGTTCAGGGAATCCCTTAAACTTCAATGCAAACTTTACATGAGTTTGAACCAAACTATGTGGGTTGCCCAAAAAGTAATGCACCTCATTTTTTTCTCAGCCTACAGTATACATATACTGTATATTATTTGAATTGCCAGGAGTGGGTGTGTAAATTTTGCATTTCTTCAGACAGATAGCATAACTGCAATAGTGTTTTGAAATGGCATCTCTAAGAAGGAGTAGGCTACTGCCCGGACATGGGGGGGAGGAACGCAGTGAGATAGCAAAAATAGATCTCCATCCCAGAGCACCCAAATTGCACTGAATGATGTTGAAAGAAAATGCAGGGCATCCTGCATAAGCCACGCCCACAGTGTGGTAGTAAAAATTAGGTAGCCCTTCACTGTCTGTAAGTGATGCACATTACAGGCAGCATGTTATCATTGAATTTCTCACTGCAGAGAAATAAACTTTTGGGAACATTCACAAAAGTTTGTGTACAGTTTAATCTGCAGTTGTCAGAGGTACGGTTAGTCGCTGGGCACAGAGGGCAAGGCCTTTAGAAGAACAGAACAGAAGAACTGGGTGAGGCCATTAGAACAAGGAGTGGTACTGACAGAGCATTTATGCCCTTGTGTCTCGCTTGAGGAAGGCCATAGAATGGAACAGAGATTACATGGAAAAATAGAAGAAACATCATTCTTTTTCTTTTCCAAGTACAAATTTTATTTTTCTCCAACATAGAATAAAAACAATACATAGGTACAAACACTAAAACCATGCTTAAAAAGAGCATTAAAGTTACTCCACCAGGGCCACCCTGGCATAGTCAAAATGAAAACCCTAGCAAGAAGCCACCTGTGGTGGCCGGGATTGGACAAGGACATCGAGTCATGGGTTGCAGCATGTTCACCCTGTCAGCTATTGAGACTAGACCCACCAAAATGCAGGCACACCGAATGGTCCGCTCCAAGGGGCCCTTGGTCAAGGATACATATTGATTTTGCCGGACCAATCCGAGGACAATCATTTCTGATAGTAGTTGACGCTTATTCAAAATGGTTAGAAGTCGCTTTAATGACCTCAACAACAACCAGCGCAACAATAAAGGTCCTACGGAAACTGTTTTCCACACACGGCATTCCAGATACCCTAGTATCCGACAACGGTCCACAATTAACAGCCCGCCAAATGGAGTTAGTTTTAGCAGACCTGGGCATTAAACACATTCTCACACCGGCTCTCTTTCCGCAAGCAAATGGCCAAGCGGAACGAATGGTAAGAATTACAAAGGAAACTCTAAACAAAGCACCCCCCCCCCCCCCGGAGATTGGCAACAACAAATCGACGAATTTTTAATAATACAACACATAATTCCCTCGGCCACAACACAAAAAAGCCCAGCAGAACTCCTGATGGAGAGAAACATATGTTCCAAATTAGATCGCATACACCCCGATTACCAAACAGAAATAGAGAATAAAATTAAGCAACCAAAAAGAAATTTTAACATTGGAGATTTAATATTTGCAAGAGATTATGACACAGAACTCAAATGGAGAGAAGGAAAAATTAAAGAAAAAATTTGTTCAAAAACGTATTTAATTACATTAAATGACGGGCGCATATGGCACCGTCACATAGACCAAATATGCAAACGCATACATACTAACAATATTACTTTACCCACTTTAGAAAACCAAAACGAGTACTCACCGGAACCTGTTCAGGAATCCAGCGATGGCTACCTTTTACTCCTGAAGGCCAGCGAAGACCCGGCTGCATCAACGCAGACAGGCCAGCAGATAGCAGACCAGAGTGGAGCAGAACAAACGCCAGCCATCCAGGAAGGTAGCTCTCCAGAAAATGAACTGCGCAGTTCCAAACGAACTCCTAAGCCACCAATCAGGCTGCAAGACTACATCACCTTGATAAACTCCTAAAAGACCAATCACCAAGCTAAAAGGGGAGGAATGTTATGTCTGAAAAGAAAATAAGCTGTAAATTCATTGATTGATTGGCTAAGACGCGGCTTGAATAGAAAGAACCGCCAAAATTAAACGGCTGTCTTTAGGAAGTTCCCGCCTAAATAAAATGTATAAATAGGGCAACGGGTTAGCCGTTGCCCTTGTTGGTAGTTGGTTGTTACTGTGCGAGTTTCTCCTGTTATGCCTCATTCAATAAACCTGTTGCATCGAATCAGCTCCTGAGTACTGATTTAACAATTTTAATTCAATTTTCATATCTGATCTTTCTTTTAATGTTCTATCCAGTCATAAAACTTCCCCAAATTTTATAATAATCAGAATCTTGTTTATCTTTCATTCTCAAAGTCAATCTATTCATTTCTGCATAGTCCATAATTTTCCTCAAATACTAAAATAATTAATACTAGCAATGTCAATTTACTCTCATTTACTCTAAAAATTGATATTGAATTAATAAAATATATGCATTAATTATTACAAATATTAAAAATATTAAGAAATATAAGAATATATAAGAATACAGGAAATAGTCCAGTCCATTAATCAGTCAGTCGAATGACACTTAAGTTCTAAAAAAGGTCAGTTTTAAGGTTGTCCAAAATTCAGTGGAGAATGTCTGAGACCTGGGTATCCTACTTCTGTTCCCCAGGTTCTTTTTGTGCCGACCGATGCCACCAGCCGGCCCTCTCGTTCTTTCTCTCTTTTCAGTTGTTTCAGCTGCCATCCTCGGCTCTTCCATTTCCACAAAAAACCCCAATTTCCACTGGTCCCCTGACCACCTTCCCATGTCTTTGTTGTTGTTGGGTGGCATTTCCAGCTTTCAGGCCCCTTCGTGGTGTTACACAATCCGCATATGGGCTCCATGAGATGTTAATGGAGCCCCCCGGTCTCATCAGTGTTTTTTGGCCTCTTCCTTCTTCTCTCATCCTCCTCCCTTTTAATAGTGGCTGGTCAGGTAGGTCCTCCGCCCAGCAGACCTTCCGATGTCGAGAGTTCCCACCTTACAGCTTCTCGACATCTCGAGTCCGTTCGGGGGGGGGGGGTGTTGTAACGTTGCAGGGTTGTTGTAATGTTAATCTCCCTCTCTCTCACCCCCTCTCTCTCACCCCCTCTCCCTTACCCCCTCTCCCTTCTCGAGTCGAATTTCGGCCAAATCCGTGTCTCCGAAGTTTGGATCTCCCCGTAGCTTGCACCCGATAACACTAGTTTGCCGGCGCCATTCTCCGCAACTCCGCGTCCCAGCTGGTTAGGTTTTGGCGTGTCCACGGCCAGAACAAGGCTCACCGCCATGGGAAGCGCCAAAACGATGTTGATCCCTCTCTTTCTTACCTCTCTCTCGTCCCTCTCACCTCTTGGATCAAGTTTCAGCCGGGTCTTTCTTCTCGCAGCTTGGTTCCCCTGTAGCTTGCATCTGACAGCGTTAGCTCGTGGGCACCATTTCCGGAGTTCCGCATCACAGCTGATCAGGTTTCGGCGTGTCCGTGGCCAAAACAGGTCTCAACCACCGTGGGAAATGCCGAGACGGGGTCTTCAGAGGCAGGGACAATTCGCCTCACTGGTCAACCAAATTTCGAATGAAAATGTCCTGCGACAATGTCCTGCATTCAAGATGTTTTACTGTAGTCTGGTGGAGCTGCAGCTTCCACCCGCCTCCTTGCAACCCCACCGGAACCGAAATATAAGTCTTAAGAGAGACAGCTCATATTTTTTCTCTTGGTACTCCCTTGTAAGTGGGTCTTGGTTATTCACTGGCCAGCCCTTAAGGATGTATTGACTTACTCTTTGTAAAATAGCATCCTTGTGGGTTTCTTGTGCTATCTTCCTGGCAGTTATAATAGACTGGTCAGCCAATTCCAGCAGTAAGACTTCACTAACAGGAGCGGGGTCCTCCACTGGTTGGCCCAAGGGGCATCTGCTTAACCCATCTGCATGGTTAATGGAGGCTCCTCCCTTGTGTGTAAGGGAATAATTATAACCAGCCAAGAAAATGGTCCACCTAGTCATCCTGGGTGACATGAATGGAGGTGTTGGCTTATTCTCTGCAAACAACCCTAACAGCGGCTTATGGTCAGTTACTAATTCAAAGTGTCTTGCCTAGGAGGTAATTATGAAATTTCTTGACCCCTGCGACAAGGGCCAAGGCTTCCCTTTCTATCTGGCTGTAGTTTCTCTCAGCCACAGAGAGAGTCCTAGAAAAGAAAGCTATGGGGGCTTCTACCCCATTTAGCAAAATATGGGCCAAAACTGATCCCACCCCATATGGGGAGGCGTCACAAGTGAGCCTTATGGGTAATGTGTTGTTGTACTGCACAACCATACTACGAGGGGCAATAATTCCTTTATTTGTTTGAATGATGTCTGTTCTGGGATTCCCTATCTCCAAGCTGCTGCCTTTTGCAGTAGCCTGTGCAATGGTTCAGTCGCGGTAGCCTTCTGCTTAAGAAAGACAGAATAAAAGTTTAGGAGTCCTAAGAATGCCTGGAGTTCAATTTTGCTCCTAGGTTCTGGGGCCTCCTGAATTGCCCTTATTTTCTCTTCTGTGGGGTGTATGCCCTGCTCATCTATTTTAAAATCTAGAAATTCCACGCTGTTTGTTCCCCAGACACATTTAGCTGCTCTGAGTTTTAACCCCTTTTCCTGTAATCTGCTAAGCACTGCTCTGATTCTCCAGTACACTTGGCCTTTACTTTCAGCAGAAATAAGGATGCCATCAAAATATGGCACTGTGCCTTTAAGGCCAGCCAATAAACGTTCCATGAGGCTTTGAAACAACCCTGGTGCTACACTGACCCCAAATTGAAGGCAGATGCATTTAAAAGCTCCCCTGTGCATCACAATGGTCTCTGATTTTAGCTTCGAAGTTTGTATAATTATATCCTTATATCTTAAAATATTAGTCCAATCTAATTATGTGTACAAAAACTTCTAATATTGAGATCCAAAATGGTACTTTAGAATAATCTTTCCATTTCATCTTTTCCCAAATCGCCATCAAGTTCCTTAGAACATGTCTCTGGAAGTAACTATGCATGCCATCCTATTTTTAAATCATGTTCTTCCAGCACCAATAGTTCTTTATTTCTAAGATGAATCCAATATTTTCCCCATGTCACTGCTGCCACTTGTTAATAAAGCTCCCAGTTTGGGGAGCCCAAATCCTCCTCTTTCTCTGCCATCTTGCAGATTTTTTAAACTGATTCTCGGTCTTTTCCCTTGTCATATAAATTTTATTGTCATTTTATTTAAGTTATTTTAAAAAGTCTTATCAATTTTAATTGGAATTGTAGAGAATAAAAACAATAGTCTTGGTAGTATATTCATCTTTATTAAAGCTATTCTGCCCATCAGTGATAACTGGAGGGTCTTCCATTTCTCTAAGTCTTTCTCAACCTTTTTTTTTTTTTAGTTTTATAGAGTTGTTTTATTTAAGTGATGAGCATTTAGCTGAATTCCCAAATATTTTACTTCTTTTACGATCTGAACATCCATCTTTTTAATTGTGTTTTCTGTTTTTCAGTCATATTCTTTGTGACCAATTTAATTTTCTCTTTATTAATCTTTAATCCTGCTACTTCTCCATATCTTTGAATTTGTGTCAAAAGTTTCAAGCCTGAAGTCAATGGATTTTCAAATATAAAAACCAAATCGTCAGCAAAGGCTTGCATCTTATATTCTTGGTCTCTTAAGTCCTGAGATCTTAAAATCAGATCTAATATTCCCATTTAGAACTTTTAGTGTCAATGGTGATAGAGGGCATCCTTGCCTTGTGCCCTTAGCAATTTCAACATGTTGTGTCATTTCTCCATTAATCAATATTCTAGCTGATTGCTTTTTACACATTGCCTCAATAACATGCAGAAACCCCGTACCAAAGTTCATATATTGTAATTGCCTGTTCAAAAATTGAAACATCACTCTTGTGTGTAAGTTTCATTGTGTTCAATAAATAATTGTTGAAGAAAAAATGTGGTGCATTAGTTTCTGGGAGACCCTTGTATTTACTTATTTACATATTTGATTTATATTCCGCCACTGTCCGAGGACTCGGGGCAGCTTACAATATATGAAAAGACAATATACAAAAAACAAAATAATATCTATCTTCCGCGGGTGGTCATCCTGGGTCAGGCGAGGCCAAAGCTGGACCCTATGGACAGGAGGGTCATACCCATTCCTCTCCCCCTGTCTCCTTCACCTCCACAAGTACATAAATGTTTAAAAAAGTCTCAAGGAGACGATAACATCCTTAATGACTTCAGTGGCTGTGGCATCCTTAGTTACTATTATCCTGCAACAGGAACTGTTGAGAGTTGAGGATAAATATGAAGGGCATAGGTTCTATTCTGGGGACAAGCTGCACTGCTGACATCTTTTAAACTGATCCTGGACCATGTCCTCCTTCGGCATGCCACCCTGGCTTGATGCACTGGGCGAGTTATCAGGACCAGAATGCGGGCAAGGCAGGCCGTGGCTAAAATTTGGTGCCTCCCTCATCCTGAGCCAAAGCAGCCTAGCGAAGGGAGCTGCCTCCCCCTCCTCGCCTGCCCTCCTGACTACAAGCTGAGGGGACGTGAGCCACTTCACGGCAATTAGTAGTTCGTAGTGATGAAATACATTCTGATTTTTCACTAGACTTACAGAACCTTTACAATGTAAAATAAGTTCTTCTATCAAGCTATCCTCAGGAACCTGACAGGGTCTCAAGAGGGGCCGCTCAAGCGCCAGGCAGTCAGTTGCATTCAGTCTGGATCAGGATGTTGCACTGATCCCTGGGCAAGCGACCACTCTGTCTGTGATATCCATCAATGCGATGAGCATTTAGTTGAATTCCCAAATATTTTACTTCTTTTACGATCTGAACATCCGTCTTTTAAATTGTGTTTTCTGTTTTTCAGTCATATTCTTTGTGACCAATTTAATTTTCTCTTTATTAATCTTTAATCCTGCTACTTCTCCATATCTTTGAATTTGTGTCAAAAGTTTCAAGCCTGAAGTCAATGGATTTTCAAATATAAAAACCAAATCGTCAGCAAAGGCTTGCATCTTATATTCTTGGTCTCTTAAGTCCTGAGATCTTAAAATCAGATCTAATATTCTCATTTAGAACTTTTAGTGTCAATGGTGATAGAGGGCATCCTTGCCTTGTGCCCTTAGCAATTTCAACATGTTGTGTCATTTCTCCATTAATCAATATTCTACCTGATTGCTTTTTACACATTGCCTCAATAACATGCAGAAACCCCGTACCAAAGTTCATATATTGTAATTGCCTGTTCAAAAATTGAAACATCACTCTTGTGTGTAAGTTTCATTGTGTTCAATAAATAATTGTTGAAGAAAAAATGTGGTGCATTAGTTTCTGGGAGACCCTTGTATTTACTTATTTACATATTTGATTTATATACTGCCACTGTCCGAGGACTCGGGGCAGCTTACAATATATGAAAAGACAATATACAAAAAACAAAATAATATCTATCTTCCGCGGGTGGTCATCCTGGGTCAGGCGAGGCCAAAGCTGGACCCTATGGACAGGAGGGTCATACCCATTCCTCTCCCCCTGTCTCCACCTCCACAAGTACATAAATGTTTAGAAAAGTCCAAACTCAAGGAGCCAATAACATCCTTAATGACTTCAGTGGCTGTGGCATCCTTAGTTACTATTATCCTGCAACAGGAACTGTTGAGAGTTGAGGATAAATATGAAGGGCATAGGTTCTATTCTGGGGACAAGCTGCACTGCTGACATCTTTTAAACTGATCCTGGACCATGTCCTCCCTCGGCATGCCACCCTGGCTTGATGCACTGGGCGAGTTATCAGGACCAGAATGCGGGCAAGGCAGGCCGTGGCTAAAATTTGGTGCCTCCCTCATCCTGAGCCAAAGCAGCCTAGCGAAGGGAGCTGCCTCCCCCTCCTCGCCTGCCCTCCTGACTACAAGCTGAGGGGACGTGAGCCACTTCACGGCAATTAGTAGTTCGTAGTGATGAAATACATTCTGATTTTTCACTAGACTTACAGAACCTTTACAATCTAAAATAAGTTCTTCTATCAAGCTATCCTCATGAACCTGGCAGTGTCTCAAGAGGGGCCACTCACGCGCCAGGCAGTCAGTTGCATTCAGTGTGGATCAGGATGTTGCACTGATCCCTGGGCAAGCGACCACTCTGTCTGTGATATCCATCAATGCGATGACACGAATAGGAACATACGGTCCACGAACCACTCTCCTGGGCAAGTGGGAGGCCAGGAGGATGACTTGGCCCTCTCCTGCAGTATCCACTGGATCACCTTGAGGATGAGGGGTATTAGAGGGAAAATGTAGAGCAGACCTCGTGGCCAGGTGCAGCGCATAGTGTCCCTTCTCTCTGCACCTTGAGTCTAGTACCTGGTAACGTACCTGGGGTGCTGGGCATTCTCCAGAGTGGTGAAGGGGTCCAAGACTGTCCAGATGAATCAGGACACCAACTGCTGAAAGATGTCCAGATGCAGGGTCCACTCCACCTGGTCGATATTGTGGCAGTTGAGCCAGTCTGTCTTTTTGTTGCTCACCCTGGAAATGTATGAAGATGATGTTCTGCCCAGAGCCCAAGTTCCATGGCTTCTGCCATCATAAGCCGTGACATGGTGCCTCCCTGCCGATTGATGTGCGCCTTTGTTGTTACATTGTCCATAAAGACAAGCACATGCTGGTTCGATAGGGAGAAGGAAGCATGGAAGGGCCAGAAAACAGCATGTAACTCCAGCAGGTTGTTGCTGAACCACTTCTACGCAGTTGTCCAATTGCCTTAGGCAACCTCTGGGAGTACATGGACCCCCCCAACCCTAAGTGCTGGCATCCATGGTTACTGTCACTTTCTGAGCTCCCAAGAAACAAGTCCCTCTGTTCTACCACTGGAGGAATCTCTGGACAGCAGCTGGGAGCTTGACCTTGGCCGGAGAAGAGTTCCACCCCACCTTCTCAAATGGAAGTAAAAACAATTGAAGGTCTCTGGAGTGCAAGTGGGCCCAAGGTGTGATATGTATGGCCGATCCTGCCCAGAACTGAGGACAGCAAACTCGGTGGAGTCGCAGGTTGAGCCAGAACTTACTGGAAAATGTCCAATAGGCTGGGCATGTGCTCATGAGACAGATACATCTTACACTCCAGAGAGTCAATAGTGGCCCCCAGATAAGTGATTTTGGTGGAAGATGACAATTGGCTGTTTCCTGTGTTGAAAAGGAAACCATAGTGCCTGAATGTGTGCAGTTACATCTGGACATCCTGTTCCACCTGCGATGGAGGATTGAATAAGGATGTCGTCCAGATAATACTGTACAAGAAAAGGTATCACCCTTAAGTGGGCAGCTAATACCTTAGTAAAGACACGTGGTACTGAAGACAATCCAAATGGCAAAGCTGTGTATTTGTAGTGCACATTTGCACAATAGAAGTATAAATATTGGCGATAGGGAGGCCAGATGGGTATATGTAGATATGCCTCTGAGAGATCAATTGAGGATAAGAGATCTCCCTGCCCGAAGTGTGCATCTTAAATTTATAGTATGCTACGTACCTGTTAAGCCATTTCCGGTCGAGAATTAATCTCTACCCATCCGAGGATTTAGGCACTATAAAAAAAATATAATAAAACCCCTGCATCTGCTGACCCTCAGGAACCTGCTGGGTGGCCTGGATGTCCAGCAGATGTCCGGCCTCCTGCATGAGAGCCCTCTCGGTTGGATTAGGGGGCAGGTGGGAGCGAACAAAAAACCTTGGGAAAAGTGGAGAGGAACTTGATGGTGAGACTTGAAGACAATCTCAAGGACCCACTTGTCCCCCATCTGGCATACAAGGCCAGATGGCCCCCTATGGGAGGCTCCAACAAGGATTCACTTGAACTGGTGGAAGGGCCTCCATCAGCTCCTTGAAATGGGTTTGGCCTGACTGCACCTAAATGACCTTTCAGGGGGCACCCTCTGTCAGGCATTGGACTGCCCTTTTGGGGGAGGGGGTATGAAATGTTCTTTATTTTTCTTCCAACATGCAGTAAAACAACATGAGTAGTAAAAACCCAGAATCAATGCTTAAAATAATTAATGATATTTCTTTGATATGTTAAACATCCAGACAAGATGGAGTGGCTGTGGGTCTTGCCTCCCAAGAATGACAATTCCATCTGTCCGTCCATTACCCTGGGGGGAGAACTATTGACCCCCTCAGAGAGGGTCCGCAACTTGGGTGTCCTCCTCGATCCACAGCTGACATTGGAACATCATCTTTCGGCTGTGGCAAGGAGGGCGTTTGCCCAGGTTCTCCTGGTGCACCAGTTGTGGCCCTATTTGGACAGGGAGTCATTGCTCACAGTCACTCATGCCCTCATCACCTCGAGGTTCGACTACTGCAACGCTCTCTACATGGGGCTACCTTTGAAAAGTGTTCGGAAACCTCAGATCGTGCAGAATGCGGCCGCGAGAGCCATCGTGGGGCTTCCTAGATTCGCCCACATTTCTGCAACACTCTGCGGCCTGCACTGGCTGCCGATCGGTTTCCGGTCACAATTCAAAGTGTTGGTAATGACCTTTAAAGCCCTACATGGCATTGGGCCAGAATACATCCGGAACCGCCTTCTACCGCACGAATCCCAGCAGCCGATAAGGTCCTACAGAGTTGGCCTTCTCCGGGTCCCGTCGACCAAACAATGTTGTTTGGCGGGCTCCAGGGGAAGAGCCTTCTCTGTGGTGGCCCCGGCCCTCTGGAATCAACTCCCCCCAGAGATTAGAACAGCCCCCACCCTCCTTGTCTTTCGCAAATTACTCGACCCACCTTTGTCGCCAGGCATGGGGGAGTTAGGATATTCCTTCCCCCTAGGCCATTACAAGTTATGTATGGTATGTTTGTGTGTATGTTTGGTTTTTATAATAAGGGTTTTTAGTTGTTTTATTAAATTGGATTGTTACATGTTGTTTTTTATCATTGTTGTTAGCCACCCCGAGTCTGCAGAGAGGGGCGGCATACAAATCCAATAAATAATAATAATAATAATAATAATAATAATAATAATAATAATAATAATAATTCTGAGAAAAAAGAAAATGCTAATAATGCTTTTAACATATACTTTTTATCTTCCTCTTTGCTAAGTTAATTAAAATTAACTACACATGAGATATATTTCATCTATAAATAACAATAATATGAAATCTAGTCCCTTATATTTTCTTTTTCTATTTATAATAAAACATCTTAACATCTTAATATCTAGTAGTAGAGTAGTAGATGCTTGGAACAAACTTCCAGCAGATGTGGTTGGTAAATCCACAGGAACTGAATTGAAACATGCCTGGGATAAACATATATCCATCCTAAGATAAAATACAGGAAATAGTATAAGGGCAGACTAGATGGACCATGAGGTCTTTTTTTACCGTCAATCTTCTATGTTTCTATTCCCAATAGAAAAAGTTCTGTTTTCTCCTCTAATTTTTATCTAGCATCTCTTCTATCCACACATTAATTCTTTCCCAGTATGGCTTAGAAACTCCCCTTTTTAAATGCCATTGTAATTTTCTTATTTATTCATTCATTCATTCAATCATTCATTTTGTCCAATACACAATAATATACAATGAAGCTTATAGAGATATAGTAGAGAAGATATAGGAGATGGGGAAAAAAAAGAAGCAGCAGCATCCTGATCCAGCAGCCAAAATATAACTAAGCACATTAAAATTTGAACCTGATCACATGATCTCAGGAGGCTGGACTCAACTCCCTGCCAGTTGCCAAACTTCAAAAGTTTGGTCATCTGGCGTTGAGGATGCGCAAAGGTTGTAAGTGTGAACAATGGTCCTATGTCACTCTTTTCAATGCATTTTTAAACTTCAATTAGTCACTGAATGGTTGTAAATAGAGGACTACCTGTATAAACTTTTCTGGAATATTGAGGTGAGATTGTGGTAATGCATTCTGTTTCATTGCTGCTTCTGAAGATTTTCCAGTAATTTGATATATAGATAGACCTCATCATACAGTCATTTGTTTAGTGACCATTAAAAGTTACAACAGCACTGGGGGGGGGGGAGTGAACACTTTCAATTGTTGCAGCATTTCCATGATCACAGGATCAAACTTTGGGCACTTGATAATTGACTCAGATTTATGACGGTTGCAGTGTCCTGGGGTCATGTTTTCACTTTTTGTGAAATCAATAGGGAAGCCAGATTCACTTAAACAGGTTACTAATTTAGCTATTGCAGTGATTTACTTAATGGTGACAAGAAAGATTGTAAAATGGGGCAAAATTGATTTAGCAACTGTCTTTAGTATTGGAATTTGGGGGTCAGTTGCGGTCATAAGTTGAGGACTACTTGTAGAGTATGCTGAGATGATGGTGGGAACAAGGTGAATGGAACGTATCTCACTAATTCTGTATAAATGCACCAGTTGTCAGTGTGTTTCTGATTTCAATTCAAATTCAATTCAAATGAGGACACGGATTGTGGGGGCAATAGGCTGGCTCTGTTAAAAAGTGCTATTGCTAATATGTTGTAAGCCGCTCTGAGTCTAAGGAGAAGGGCGGCATAAAAATCGAATAAATAAATAAAAATAAATAAATAAATAGAGGAGTAAAGGGCTCTTCTGGTGAACTATCTTTGGACATTTTCGAGGGTGTTAATGTCTGAGATGTGGCATGGGTTCCAAACAGATGAGCTGTATTCTAGGACGGGTCCAGCAAAAGTTTTGTAAGCTCTGGTAAGTAGTGTGAGATTTCCAGAGCAGAAGCTACGTAGGATTAGATTAACAACTCTTGAGGCCTTCTTGGCGATATTGTTGCAGTGGGCTTTGGCACTTAGATCTAAACGAATTGTTCACTAAACAAATGGTTGTAAATCCAGGTCTACCTGTAGCCCCCAGAATTGCTATTTGTTGCACAATATGTGGAACCCAAACCAACTTCTCTAATTTAAGCACGTGACGCCTGCCGACGTCCTAGGATCTGCTCCCCCTTCCTCGCTCGTCTTCCTGTAGGAAATTGACTGTTTCTTCCTTGCAAAAGGGACATAGAGAGGCGGGGGGGGGGTGAGGGCAGGGAAAGGGGCTAAATCAGGAGACGGAAAAATCACAGCAACAATCACAATCTGACAGGCCACTTACGCACCGCTTCATTTATAAATGGGTCAGTGTGGAAAGTAGCTACGGAGCTGGACGGAGAGCCAGCGTGAAGCTCTTATCTCTGAAACCATATGCTCACGCTTCCGTGATGGAGGTAAAATAAGACTCGCTGTAGCTGGAAAGCAAGAGGACAAAATATGGCCAAGTGACCGTATGGGCTGCCTGGCTTTCACGCAGGACCAATGAGAATGCAAGGCGAGAGACTGTCTCTGTGGTTGTGTGTCACACAAAAGAAAACGCAGCCGATGGAGGGGGCGGAAGGAGAGAAAGAGACAGTTACAAAACTATGCAAAAGTCACTTCTCCGGCGATAATTTATTTATTTGACTTCAATCCCGAAGGATTCAGGGCGGCTTACTACAGCGGTACAAGTACAATAAGAATAAATACAAAAGTACTTATACAACAAGTACAAGTAAATTCAACAAGTACAATAAGAATACAGTAAATACAAAAGTACTTATACAGTAAGTACAAGTAAATACAACAAGTACAATAAGAATAAATACAAAAGTACTTATACAACAAGTACAAGTAAATACAAGTACAATAAGAATAAATACAAAAGTACTTATACAACAAGTACAAGTAAATACAACAAATACAATAATAATAAATACAAAAGTACTTACACAACAAGTACAAGTAAATACAACAAGTACAATAATAATAAATACAAAAGTACTTACACAACAAGTACAAGTAAATACAACAAGTACAATAAGAATAAATACAAAAGTACTTATACAACAAGTACAAGTAAATACAAGTACAATAAGAATAAATACAAAAGTACTTATACAACAAGTACAAGTAAATACAACAAATACAATAATAATAAATACAAAAGTACTTACACAAGTACAAGTAAATACAACAAGTACAATAAGAATAAATACAAAAGTACTTATACAACAAGTACAAGTAAATACAACAAGTACAATAAGAATAAATACAAAAGTACTTATACAACAAGTACAAGTAAATACAAGTACAATAAGAATAAATACAAAAGTACTTATACAACAAGTACAAGTAAATACAACAAATACAATAATAATAAATACAAAAGTACTTATACAACAAGTACAAGTAAATACAACAAGTACAATAAGAATAAATACAAAAGTACTTATACAACAAGTACAAGTAAATACAACAAGTACAATAAGAATAAATACAAAAGTACTTATACAACAAGTACAAGTAAATACAACAAATACAATAAGAATAAATACAAAAGTACTTATACAACAAGTACAAGTAAATACAAGTACAATAAGAATAAATACAAAAGTACTTACACAACAAGTACAAGTAAATACTACAAGTACAATAAGAATAAATACAAAAGTACTTATACAACAAGTACAAGTAAATACAACAAGTACAATAAGAATAAATACACCTAGACAAATAAATAAATAAATACATCTCACCTAGCTGTTTTTATTTCTTTTCCTTCTTCATCTCTTGCTTTTTGTTCTACTCTTTTCTCTTCCTCTTTTTACCCCCTCTCTCTCCTCCGCTCCTGCTCTAAATTTTCTTCTCCTTTTTCCTCCCCCATGTAAATATGTATATTATTTTAAAATTGCATACTTTAAAAACCACACAAATTTGTACCTATGTCTAAATAGTCCTTTTGTTTTCTGTATTCCCTTCACCCATTTATTTGTAATAAAGATTATATTTAAAAAATAAAGAATAAATACAAAACAGTCAAAGAAGTCGGACATTAAAACATAACAAACTAAAAAGACAATGGCTCTGAACCCATGGTGCATGTAGCAACGAGGGACGAGTCTATTGCAAACATTACTACGTTTCTCAAATGTAATTGATAAAATCTGGCTCTGCAGCATTTACAAGCTTGGGTTTGATAAAGGAGAGAGCATTCGTAGCTCAGGGCTGGACTGTGGGGTCCTTGGTGCTTTCTGAGCTTGTTTGTTTTCTTGCAGGTGTTTCGTTACCCAACTAGGTAGTATCATCAGTACTAGGGGAGAATGGGGTTTGCAGGGAGGAGGAGGACTATGGGGTCCCTGGTGCTCTCTGAGCTTGTTTGTTTTCTAGCAGACTTTGCACTATCCAAGGTAAGAGTCGGCGTGGCGCAGCAGGTAGAGTGCTGTACTGCAGGCCACTGAAGCTGACTGTAGATCTGTAGGTCAGCAGTTCAAATCTCATCACCGGCTCAAGGTTGACTCAGCCTTCCATCCTTCCGAGGTGGGTCAAATGACGACTTGGATTGTGGGGGCAATAGGCTGGCTCTGTTAAAAAGTTTAAGTTTAAGTTTAATCAGATTTGTATGCCGCCCCTCTCCGCAGACTCATGCTATTGCTAACAGGTTGTAAGCCACCCTGAGTCAAAGGAGAAGGGCGGCATAAAAATCGAATGAATGAATGAATGAATGAATGAATGAATAAAATAAATAAAATGAAATAAATAAAATAAATGAAATAAATGAAATAAATGAAATAAATGAAATAAATGAAATAAATGAAATAAATAAAATAAATAAAATACATAAAATACATAAAATACATAAAATACATAAAATAAATAAAATGAAATAAATAAATAAATAACCTCACCAGTGCTAAAATGCCTGCAAGAAACCCATCAACCTCAGAGAATACCAGGACCCCTAAAGTTTGAATTTTCTTGGAAACCAAGATGAAAATCATACCACCACCACTTCATCCTCCAAGCTCTGTGTAGGAAGAGTCAACTTGAATTTGCCTCTAAACGTTGCAGGTGCTCCAACACTGGAGATTTTTAAGAGGAGATTGAACCACCACTTCTTTGAAATAGTATAGCCAGGAGTTCGATCCTGACCGGCTCAAGGTTAACTCAGCATCCTTCCATCCTTCCAAGGTGGGGAAAATGCGGACCCAGATTGTTGGGGGCAGCGGGCTGACTCTGTAAACTGTTTAGAGACGATTTGTGAAGCATTATGAAGAGTCCTATTGCTTTTCCTTCCTTCAAGCGGTTCCTGCTTCAGCAGAGGGTTGAGCTAGAAGACCTCTCAGGTCCCTTCTAACTCTGTTACTCTGTCTAAAATGCCCTGTCTCCTTTGCCAACCTCTTTTATTTTTCTTGCTTCTCACTGATGGTTTTTGCTAAAAAGAACTAGTTGCAGGATACGGCCGTCCCACTAGACCAGCTAGGATGTGTAGAAGCAATTTGACGAGGTACCGTCCGGAACTTAATCCAGTTCTAAGTCATGACAAGATTTAAAGTTGACAGCCAAAATCTTGAATTGCATCTGGAAGCCCACGGAGAGCCAATGTAGCTCATGTAGGATGAACTGAGTCTTCTAGATAACTCACTCAAGAACAAGTAATTCAAGTGGAAGGGGGATGAAGGCATGAGTGACCATGAGCATATTTAATTTAATATTTATGATATTTAATAGTTGGAACAATTAAGCATATAAGGGGCTAGAACACGCAGTTATAGTTGATTGGTTGGAGAGGACTGGCTCTACAGGAGGCAGTCTACATTATGATTGGTTACTAGGTGAGGAAGAGGAGTTGCCATTTTTCCTGCCTTTTTCTCATGTGTGTTTTCTTCTATGCCATTTTGGCCAGCAGGGTGGTGCAGGACACCGTCCAGGCTGAAAATTGGCTAGGGTCGGCTGCAGGCAATCCAGTATGCCCCATTTTTGCCGACAGGTTGCTGCAGAAGGTTGTCAAGACCAAAAACTGGCTGAGGAGGGCCACTGATAGGTCCCATGCCCTGTTTTGCCTGGCAAGGTGCTGCAGGATGCCATCCAATCTGAAAACTAGCTGACGGGTCCCCCATGCCCTGTTTTGCCTGGCAGAGTTTTGCAGGAGGCCGTCCAGGCCAAAACCAGGCTGAAGAGGGCCATCGGTAGTCCTCATGCCCCATTTTGGCTAGTAGGGTGCTGCAGGATGCCATCCAGGCCAAAAACTGGCCCAAGGAAGCTGTGGAGATCTCCACGTCCCATTTTGGCTAGCAGGTTGCTACAGGAGGCTGTCCAGTCCAAAAATAGGCTGGTGGGGCATGGGTTGCCCTTCTGGTGCCTCCTTTTGGCTAGCAGGGGGCTGCAAGCCATCCAGGCTGAAAATGGGATATGGAAGGCTGCCTGTGGTCCCTTTGAATCCCATTTTGGCTAACAGTGTGCTGCAGGAAGCGTCCATCCCGTCTGCCCACCTCTGACCAGCCCGCAAACAACTACAATGGTGATCCAGCCCTCCAGTTAATCCAGTTCATGATGTACAGATGTGCTGACTATCTTGTTTGCTGTAAATATAAATATAAAATATACTTATTTATATAAAGCGACAGGCTTGTTCTTGCTTCCTTTGGACACCGTCTACGCAAATCCCTGACAAATTACTCCACCCCCCACTTGGCCAGGAACTCTGCTAGCCAAAGCGACTTCCTCCCTGAGCAGGAGTCACAAGTCCAGGAAGGATCCCCAGATGTTGCTCCAAGTCTGTTTGGGGCAGTGCCACCCCACCCAGATGGTGCCGCTCAGTCTTCCTTGATTGTGAAGCGAAGCCTGCTGTACCCCAACTAGGCCTCTGCAAATAAATTGCGGTTTAGTGCAAATGCAGCCAGAGGAAGTCGCCATTGTTTTTTGCAAAACGATATGGGGTTTTTTTGACAAATCCTTATTCAGATTAGCCAGAAAGTGCAGAATTGGGACAGAAGATCAAGTGGGCTGTGGCAGAATAGGAAGAGGCTGTCACAAGCACACAACAAACCATCTTTGTTTTGTTCGCTAACAGAGATCTGAAATAATACCGGAAAAATAATTCTACCGAAGCAGCAGGAGAGGAAACGAGGGTTATACATCTGTATATCTGTGCAGGCTGAATTCCAGAGAGTGGAAGTGTCTGACAACAAAGAGATTTCACAGTTAAAATGGTCAGAATATGCATATTTAAGGCATGATTATAAAATTATCTCTTATTCTATATTTATAAGATGTCCCCCCCCCCCCACCGGCTCCATTATCTAGTTTTTTGCTACACAGAAAACGGGAAGCTTGTTTCTATTTTATTTTAATTTTTTAATTTTTTTTATTTCTTTTGTCCAATACACAATACATATTGAAGAGGATAGACATGAAGTATTATATATAAAGAAAAGATATAAAAGTAGAGAAGATATATGAAAGGAAGAAAAGATATATGATATATGGGATAAGGAGATACAATTGGACAGGGGACGAAAGGCAGGCTAGTGCACTTATGCACGCCCCTTACTGGCCTCTTAGGAACCTGGAGAGGTCAATCATGGATAGTCTAAGGGAGAAATGTTGGGGGTTAGGGGTTGACACTACTGAGTCCGGTAATGAGTTCCACGCTTCGACAACTCAGTTGCTAAAGTCATATTTTTTACAGTCAAGCTTAGAGCGATTAATATTAAGTTTGAATTTGTTGCGTGCTCTTGTGTTGTTGCGGTTGAAGCTGAAGTAGTCATTGACAGGCAGGACGTTGCAGCATATGATTTTGTGGGCAATACTTAGATTGTGTTTTAGGCGTCGTAGTTCTAAGCTTTCTGGACCTAGGATTGATAGTCTACTTTCGTAGGGCATTCTGTTTCGAGTGGAGGATTTCAATTTCAAAAAGCAATACATTGTTCCCTCGATTTTCGCGGGGGATGCATTCCGAGACCGCCCGCGAAAGTCGAATTTCCGCGAAGTAGAGATGCGGAAGTAAATACACTATTTTTGGCTATGAACAGTATCACAAGCCTTCCCTTAACGCTTTAAACCCCTAAATTACAATTTCCCATTCCCTTAGTAACCATTTAGATTATTACTCACCATGTTTATTTACTAAAGTTTATTAAAAAAAAATTTATTAAAGGTGGACGAAAGTTTGGCGATGACATATGACGTCATTGGGTGGGAAAAACCGTGGTATAGGGAAAACCCCCGCAAAGTATTTTTTAATTAATATTTTTGAAAAACCGTGGTATAGACTTTTCGCGAAGTTTGAACCCGCGAAAATCGAGGGAACACTGTAATGTGTAATGTGTTATTATAACAAACCGATTTCAGTTGACAAATCTACTAGTCTTAAAAAGAAAAGAAAGAAAAGAAAGGAAAAATAAAAAAAGGAGAAAAGCAGCAAAAGGGGGAGAAGAAACAGAAATAGGGAAATAAGGAAAAGAGAAAAAGGGGAGAGAAAAAAAAATAGATAAAATGGAAGGAGGAGAGGGGAACACCACCTCAGGGAGAGAGAGGGAACCAAGGAGTATTTAGCAATTCATTTATTTCAAACTATTTCTATTTTTTCTTTTCTAAAATTAATGCTAATATCTATAAAGCAAGGAAAGCAAGGAAAAGAGAGCAGAAGTAATATAAAGAATAAGAAAAACAAGGGGATAGTGCCTTTGAAGGACTTCCTAGACTGCCGGAACCGTCTAGCTCTGTCATTATATCCCCCCCTGTCAGATCTGAACGACCCCTGACTATACCCCTCTTGCGAATACTACCATGGGGCTGGGGCAGTCGCTAGGGAAGAATCCTGCCAAAAGGGCTGTCGCCGGAAATAAGGCGTTTGACACCTATCAGATCGTCCGACTGACTTGGGAAGTTCCTTTCGTTTATGTTTATCCTCGATGAGGACTGAGTCCAGCACCTCCCTGAATAACTTTACCCCTTGAAATGGTGCTGAGGCCAGGAGTCATTTTGACTTTGCATCTGCCTGCCATGATTGTAACCAGAGTAGGTGGCGGGAGAATAGAGAAATGGCCACAGCCCTAGAAGCAAATCTGGCGGCGTTCAGCATTGCATCCGCAGAAAACTCTGAGGCCACAATCAACTTGCTTATGTCCTGGCACAGTCACCCCTCCTCTGGTCCTAGTTTCGCCTGCGTATCTTGCAGGCACAAGATGCAGGCCCTATTGAAGAACGACGCGACGGAAGCCGCCCTCAAGGACCAAGAGGCCATCTAATGGGTTTTCCAGATGAGATTCTCCGCTCTCTTGGCCTTTGGCTTCAGACCATTGTCCAGCTCAGATGGGACCACTGCATTGGAGACCAAGCTCGTTACTGGCGGGTCAATGGCCGGAAGCTGAAGTAGGTCTTCTATCTCAGTGTCAAACATGTAAAATTTTCGCTCTGTAGCTGAGGGTCCCTCTGCTTCCACCGGATGCTGCCATGGATGCTTAAGATTGTCCATAAATATTTGAGATAAGGAATATGGTTAGATTCCTTTTGCTTCTGTGTAAACAAACGCACCGCTGGTTGGAGACCGGTTGACGCCTCAGAAGCTTTGCTGCTGCTACAAATATCGGTTATTTGTTTGGCCTTGCACAGAAGAACTTCAAACAAGGCCGGTTTGAATAGAGCCATCGAGACCGGTTGTTCTATCGGGACTGCCTCGTCTTCTGACAATTCGCTGTCAGGGTTACTATCTGGATCCTCCTCCTCTGCGAAAGAATCCTGCATCGAAGGGGATGGTACAGGAGCTGCCCACAGATCCTTGTGAGACAGTCTGGTAGGCATCTGAGTGGGGATTTGTGCCCCCAACGCCATTCTCTGGGAGTAGGTGCTGGCCAGCATTTCCTGAAATGTAGGTGGCGTGGTCTGCCAGGGATCTTGAGCAGTGCGAAGGCCTGTTGCGGTGGGGGTGAACTTAGCTGCAGGATTTTGCATCACTGGGAATCCCTGAAATGATTGAGGCCAGGGCTGGGTACCCAGTATGATGAGCTCGGGTCTGAGAGGTATGTCCACTGGTGGGCCCACTAGTGACTGGCGGTCTGGTGACAAGTTCCTGGTGTTAAGCAAGGCCAAGGAGCCTGAAATCCTCCCTGGAGAAACTGATGAAGGTGGTGTGCCGAAAATAGGGTGAGATGTTGATAAGACCGGTAACTGCAGGACAGCTGGAAGGGTGGCCTATCTCTGAACAGACTCCAGCTGGGCCTCCAAGGCCCTGATTCTGCGCTGCCTCCTTAAAGGCTAGCGAGGACTGAGAAGACTTTGATTTGGGCTTTGGATTGTGCCCCTTGACCTTAGGTTATGGGGTCCCAGAGACGCTAGGTGAGGTCTTAGCGGGGCTACAGCGGCTGGTCTGCCATGGTAAATTAGGGCAGGAAACTTGCGCTTACTGAGAATCGAGAGAACTGCTACCAACGCTGCTGCCTGAGGCAGGCCATAGCGGCGAATGCCTCCTTCCCGCCGGAAATTCCCCAAAATGGCAGGCGTGATGTTCCGAGGCCTGGTTTTCCCTAAACTGGCAGGCACTCCAAATGGCGGCCACCTACTGCTGCCGACATGCTCAAACAGCGCCTATCAGCTGGGACGTGGCCGGCGAAGTGCTGCTCATTCTGTCCTTGTCACAGAACTGACACAGGGCAACACCTCACGTGACCTCAGATATGGCACAGCGTGGGCAAGACAGTGTCCTATGACTATCACTCAGTGTTGTTTCTTACGATTTATGAAGAATGTGTGGAATAGAATCAAATAAAATGGAACAGAATATAGAATGGAATAGGAATAGAAAAGAACATGAATGGAATGAGGGGTGGGCTTCAAAGGTTTTAGCAAGGGATTTTCTGCCACTGTTGCTGGGTGGTCGGCCATGGTAGGCATGGCCTAGTCAGCTTCCTACACCACAATGTGTATGTGTGTGGGGGGTGTTTGCCCTGCCAGGACTCTGCAGGCTTTCATGAGCCTCCGGGAGGCAAAAATGGCATCTTCGGAGGCCCTCTAGTAGGCCTGTTTTTCGCCCTCCTGGAGCCTCTTGTCATGCCCTGCACTTATCTGCATTCAAAATGGGCTGTGTGGGGACTCTTGGGGTGGGGAAGGTGGAGCCGACCAGGAGTAATTTGGATTCTCCAAATTGCATAGAATCTTAGCTCGAGATTCTCCCAAACCCCTGAGAATATCCAGCAGACCACCCATGGATGGGATGGAAAGGGGTGGAATAGAATAAATAGAATTACAGTATAAGGGACTCTAGAGGTCTTTTAGCCCAACCTCCTGCTCAGGAAGGAAACGCAGATGACTGTCCAATCTCTTCTTGAAAACTTCGATAGTTGGGAGCAAAGTTCCCTCTAAGCTGCATGCCCACAAGGATGAGCACATGTTAACAGACCTCCACGTAGCGGAGCCGGGCACCGGTGTTGGGGGAGGAGCGGCAAGGAAAGTGCGGGGAAGTCTTTCCCCCGGCAAAGGTCTTTCTTCTTCGAGTGTCGCACGAGAGAGCTCCCCGTTCCACTGCCAGCCCACCATGCGCCTCTGGGGGAGGGAGGCTGAGTGCTCCACCATGAGCTTTAAAGAGAAAGGTGGAGAGAGGGTGAGGTGGGCTGCGGAATGGTGGAGCTCTCAGCTGGCAACAGTGGTCTTCGTAGGCTTCGTAATCAGGATAATTGCAGTCGGGTGGCGCGGAGACGGTGGGCGTGGAGTCAGTCACTTTGAAAACTGTAGAGAACTTGTCATTAGTTTTCAGGTCCGCCGCTGCCACTTCTGCCACCTCTGCAGTTTGAGCGGCTTTTATGACGTCCTGGAGAGAGGAGTCATCCGCCGCCAGGAGTTTTTTTCTTATAGTGACATTGCGCATGCTGAATATGATGGCATCTGTCAGACAAGCCTCCGGGTTGTCAAACTGGCATTTGGAAAGGACCGTTCGAATGTGGGTGGCAAATTGATAATTGATTCTCCCTCGGCTTGAGCCATGCGGGAGAACTGATGGCGGAAAACTCTGGCTGGCTTTGTCGGCTTAAAGTGGGAAGCCAACTTCGTAGTGAGAGTTTCCCATGAGACCGAATTCACCGGTTTCGGATCTGTCAGTGTTTCTGCCAGATCAAAAATCTGAGATCCGCAATAGTTGAGGAACAGTGCCCGTTTGCGGCTGCTGTCCGCATCTTTCATGCCAGCCGCCTCCAGAAAGATATCGAACTTAGCCATATAGGCGATCCACGTCGTTTTCTTGGATTCGAAAAATTCCGGCGGCTGCACAGCAGACGGAGTAGTCATGGTAAAATTAGGGCTTCCAAACCCTCGTCGCCAGTAAAATGACTCTCACTCGGTAACTGTTTCGCAAAGTTTATTACTGACTGGAACACTAACAAACGCCGTTACTGTTAATGCTGTACGTGAGATAGAAAGAGTGCGTAATACAGAGACTCTTCTTATTTATACTCTTACAGCCCGGCAACAGGCAACTTCTGACATGGATACAGTTCTGGCGCCAAAACCCGGGAGCCAATGAAAACAACTTCGTTCCTTCTTCATGTAATCTGCTTGACAACTATGTTTATACATAACACCCCTCCCCTTTTGGATCAGCTACAGGTCATTCTACGAGGCATGTGATAAAATCTTCCAATCGAGGAGGTCTCCTTGCTGTTCTCTCAGACCTGTGCACTTCAGTCGACTCCTGAACATCTAAGGAGGAGGACGGCTCCTCACAGTCCGTGCGGGGAGTTACAGGCACCGCCTGTGAAGATCTTCCCTGCGAGGAATCTGGCAGACCCCTGGCACCACCATCAACGGCCGATTCTCCAACGCCGGAGCGCTCTCGGCAGCACGGTAAATCCCAATCAATGCCCCCTTGTCTGGGTTGCGTAAGGCCGCGGCTGGTTCGGTTGGAACTCCCTGTGGGGAGTGAAGGTTCAGAGGCTCCGTTAGTTTACTCGGGCAGCCCCTGCTGGAGGTTGGTTGCTTCCAGCCTCCTCCTTATGTGATCAACATGCTTTTTCCAAAGGCGGCCGTCGCCCAATAGTACATGGTAGGTTTTTGGACTGTTTTTTTCTGTGATATTTCCTTTCTCCCACTGGTTTCCCCCATCAAAGCTTTTTACATACACCGCTTGCCCCACACTTAATGACCTTTCAAGGGATTCAGAGCAGTTGTCTTTGACCTCTAGATAGGAAGGATAGGAAGGATATAACCTGTTTAATGGTGACCTTAGCTTTTTAATAGTTCAGCCAGGCTTTTGTTCGCGACTGTGCTAGGTGTTATGTGCTGTGACAAGAGGAAGGTATCCAGGCGTTCCTGGATATTACCTGGTTGAGACCTTTTCAGGGCTCCATTGACCCTGCCTTTCTCCCCGAAGAGTTTTCTTTTGATTGTAAAGATTCTGAAAGTCTCATGAAAAATCAGAATGTATTACATAGATACAAACAACTAATTGTCATGAAGTAGCTCACACCTCCTCAGTTCGTGGTCAGGCCGGTGAGCAAGGAGTGGTTCCTCAGCTTGGTAAGGAGATGGTCCCACCGCACTGTATAAGCCAGCTGAGGGGAGACTAAGGCCAGCACAATTGGAAAATATCTGATTGCCGCAAACATTCTGGAAATAGGCTCTCTTCCGAGCGCTGGACAATTTGGTTAGATTGTTCGCTTGGAGGAAACATTCAAACCTTTCCATGTATGCATCCCATGTTCCTCTATGGCTCAAAGGATGTTGGGTTGTTACTGTTGCTAGCCATCTTGAAAAGGACGGGCTTTCAGCTCAGTTTGAAGGTTCAAATCATTGGTGCCTCAGAATCCCAACTTCGTTACCAGTATTATGCCCACGAAGCAAGGGAATAATAACTGAAGCAAGCCAGAATGTGAACCACAACAAGCCTTCATTAAGGCTAACAGAGCAACAGCAACCAGAACTCATAACAGTTCTGAAAACAGCCAGCAGCGCCTGCTGTGACAGTTCTTTTATAGCCGACTGTCAAACATGACAGCCAATAGGGAGCCTCTAAAGTTCCACTATCGAGCAGCTTGCATTTTGACCAATCAGGAAGATTCCACCTTGATGTGGGAACGAGTGGCCACATTGTCCGTTAGGATAAGTACGTGTCTTCCCTGTACCTGATTCTGGAAGGCTCGTAATACCAGAAACACCACCTTCAGCTCCACGAAGATGATGTTGACCTCCGCCAAATCTGTCTGCATTCACAGACCTTGGGACACCTGAGAGTTGGAATGAGCACCCCAACCTGTCAGACTCGCATCTGTCGTGATTATGACCTCTTGGTGCATCAAGAACAGGGAACCCCGTAACAGTGCTGGCGACTGCCACCAGGGGAGTGATTGTCTCACCTTCCTCGTGATGGTCACCTGTCGAGAAGAATGGCTGGTGTGGTTCCTTTGAAATGGCAGGAGGAACCACTGCAGCGGTCTGGCATGTAGATGGGCCCAAGGCACAATGTCTATACAGGAAACGAATGTCCCTAGCATCTGGGAGAGGAAAGATAGGGACACACGTTGCCGATGCTGTAAAAAAAGCACCATGTGTCGAATCTTTTGTCTGCAGTCATCGGATAAGTAGACCTTGCCCAAGCGAGTATCTATTATGGTGCCCAGATGTGGGAGGTACGTAGTTGGTTGTAAGTGTGCAAGCCAAGATGGAGTCCCTCCAGTTATTGGTCCCTTCCTGGGAGAGACGTCGGTAGGATCCGAATTCCAGGTGCAGCTTCTTCCTGCCACTCTTCCGCTCTTATGGCGGAGGACAGCTCGGGTTCGGAAGCCCAATGCATGGTTTTCAGCTTCACCAGCGTCTGGGTGGGAAGCAGCTGAGCTTGGAGAGGGTCCTTGTAGTGGAAGAGGTAGGAGAGGCCGAGGGAGTTGAGGTTGCTGTGACGGCAAATGGAGTCCAACACACAAGCGGGTAGAAAAGTTGGCTGAGCTCGGGGACAACCTTTTCTGATTGTGGGGGGACCCTTATGCTGAGTTCCAGGGCATTGAACGGATGCCCACTGCCGGCAACCCTCGTGGCGAGTTGATTGCTTTCCAAGTGCAATGCATGTAAGATACATTTCAGTAGGTACAGAGAAATGAGAATAGACCTGGAGGGAGAGAATAAGAGGGAAAAGAGGGAAAAGAAAGAGAGAGAGAAAGAAAAGGGAAAGAGTGAGGGAAAGAGAAGTGGAGAGGAAGGAGGGAGGGAGGGAGGGAGGGAAGGAAGGAAAGGAGAAATGGAGGGAGCAAGGAAGGAAGGAGGAAGAATGAAATGAATGGAGGGACAGAGGAAGGAAGGACCTTTTTGAGGGGGGTAATTTTTTAATATTTTTCTCTCAACATACATTCAAACAATACCGTGTATCATCTAATTTTCCATGAATAAAATGCAGTATTACCGTATTTTGTTAGTAACTAATATCAATCATCAAAAAAGTTGCAATTTTGTTTTCTAATTTTGTCATCCAGTTACATACGTTTTCTTTTAATAAAATTCTCTCCTTAATGTTCCTTCAAAAAGTACACCAATTATATTTCTAACTTATTAACCATTGTGCCAAAGTGCTTCCTTCTTTCTTTATGCATTTTTCTATCAACCAAGAAAACCTTGTATAGCCAATCAGATGTTAACAAAAGAAAATTAAAAACAAAACATATACGAATTTTAGACTCCCCCTCTAAACAGTACATTTACCTAATCCCAAATTTAAAAATTATTTCAGACCATTTAACATTTAGCCAATTAATATTTATCTACATTTCACATAGAAAGACTGAAATTTTAGATTAATAATTAAGTAAGAAATGTAGATAAATATTAATTGGCTAAATATTAGATGGTCTGAAATAATTTTTAAATTTGGGATTAGGTAAATGTACTATTTGGTGGGGGGGAAAGAAGTCTGAAATTTGTATATGTTTA
Organism: Erythrolamprus reginae; assembly: GCF_031021105.1. Lineage (NCBI taxonomy): Eukaryota > Metazoa > Chordata > Lepidosauria > Squamata > Dipsadidae > Erythrolamprus > Erythrolamprus reginae. Next base: position 5,470,029 of record NC_091963.1, read on the forward strand.
TGTTTTGTTTTTAATTTTCTTTTGTTAACATCTGATTGGCTATACAAGGTTTTCTTGGTTGATAGAAAAATGCATAAAGAAAGAAGGAAGCACTTTGGCACAATGGTTAATAAGTTAGAAATATAATTGGTGTACTTTTTGAAGGAACATTAAGGAGGGAATTTAATTAAAAGAAAAGTATATACCTGGATGACAACATTAGAAAAAAAAACTTTTGCAACTTTTTTGATGATTGATATTAGTTACTAACAAAATACCGCATTTTATTCATGGAAAATTAGATGGTTCACTGTATTGTTTGAATATACAAATTTTGAGAGAAAAATTTTAAAAATTTTACACCCCTCCAAAAAATGTCCTTCTTTCCTCCGTCCCTCCATTCATTTCATTCTTCCTTCTTTCCTTTTCCCTCCATTTCCCCTTCCCTCCCTTCCTTCCCCTCCTTTTCTCTCTCTTTCTCTCTTGCTTTCTTTCTCACTCTTTCTCTCCCTCTCTTTATTTCTCGCACTGTCTGTTGCTCTTTCTCTCTTGCTCTCTTTTTCTTGCTTTCTCTCTCTCTCTCTGTTCTTTCTCTCTCTCTCCATCAGTGGAGGGCATTTGCGCTGCCTCTCTCACCTGCTTCCGAGGTGGTGCCAACCCAGAGGTAGAAGCAGAGTGCACTCAGTCGCTTCACTGGCGGCACCGGGGCAAACGCCAGGCCGAGATGGAGCCACCTCTCTTCCCCGGGCCAGTTTTTCCGCCTGGCCGAATGCCGCTCCACCCGCCCACCCACCTCTAAGCACAGCGGACGGGCTGTTGGTGGAGGATAGGGCGAATGTCTCAGCCACGCTTCTCTTTCCTTCCCTCGCCTTTGCTATCGCGGCCAGCGAGCCCTCCTGCCTGGGCGGCTCAGCCCCACGGGAAGGTGTCGAGCCAGGGGCGAGGGGCGAGCAAGAGTGGAAATGGAAGTGAGCAAATAAAAAAGAAAGAAAAATAAAAGGGGGGGGGAGGCGGGAAGGTGCACCGGATGTGTTAATCCACGGCTGCCGGAGGTTGAGGGCGCGAAGAGCAAAAAGTTGCGAGACCAGAAGCTGAGCTTCCTTCTTCGCGGCTTCCAAGTTTTTCCGGCCATCGGCGACAGAATCTGCCAGAGGTTTCCAATTCTAGTGGAGAGACCTCTACGCTGGAATTGGAAACTGCTGCGCAGAGGTCTGAAACCTCCTGCGCTATAGCACACAACACAGCTTAGGGGGAACGTTGGCTCGGACATTATACTTTTCTGCCCATACTGGAAAAAAGTTAGAGAGAACATTGGTTGGGAGTATTTACATTGCAACATTTGGAGGCAATTTGTTCCATTAATTAATTGTTCTCATTATCAGGAAATTTATCTTTAAATTCCAAGTTGTTTCTCTCCTTGATGACTTTTTTTCCTTTGCTGCTTCTTCTGCCTTCAGGTGCTCTGGAGAAAAAAGAAAGAAAGAGAAGAAAGAAAGAAAAATAAATAGCTTTCCCCCCAAGTTTTTTTAATTTTTCTCCACCTTCACAAATAATAATAATAATAATAATAATAATAATAATAATAATAATAATAATAATTTATTAGATTTGCATGCCGCCCCTCTCCGAAGACTCAACATACAGATTCAATATGTGTTTACCTTCCAGTACTGCATATATCCTAGAGTTCAGATTTTTAACCCTTTATTCATAGATCTATTTTTTAAAAAAATATTGAACAAAAGCAGCCTGCCCCTTTAATTTCCCTTTCTTGCACCCCCTTCCTCTTTCCTTCTTTCCTCCTCCTACTTACTTTCCTTTTCATTCCCCCAGACCTCTCTCTCCCTCTTCTTTTTCTTTCTCTCTTTCTTCACCTCTCGCCCCTTCTCTCCCTTCCTTTCTACTTCCCCTTCACCCCTCTAGTACATTTCCTGGGTGTCCTGATCTGTTAGGTTAAAATAATAAATACTTATATTAGCAGACTCTTATTTATTTATTATTTATTTATTTATCAGATTTGTATGCCGCCCCTCTCCACAGACTCAGGGCGGCTAACAACAATAAAAAGACAATGTAAACAAATCTAATATTAAAAATAATCTAAAAAACCCCAATTTAAAGAACCAATCATACATACAAGCATACCATGTATAAATTCTATAAGCCTAGGGGGAAGGGAAAATTTCAATTCCCCCATGCCTGACGACAGAGGTGGGTTTTGAGGAGCTTACGAAAGGCAAGGAGGGTGGGGGCAACTCTGATATCCGGGGGGGAGTTGGTTCCAGAGGGTCGGGGCCGCCACAGAGAAGGCTCTTCCCCTGGGTCCCGCCAGACAACATTGTTTAGTCGACGGGACCCGGAGAAGGCCAACTCTGTGGGACCTAACTGGTCGCTGGGATTCATGCGGCAGAAGGCGGTCCCGGAGATTTTTGCTGTAGAATCCACTTTGAAAACAGTGCTGATCACTAATTTTCTAATTTGTTGCTTATGACTCCAAAAAAACCAAATAAAGCTTTTTATTTTGGGTATATAAAGCCTCCCCTAAAAAAAACCCACTCATTTTGTCAACCAGACTTTCTATCTAATTAACCTCCACTTTTAACTCCCAATTTGATATTTATCCTCTTTATTTTCCCCACCTACTTATGGTTTCTTATTCCTTTTTTATTATAAGACCTATCTTACAGCTGCATGCCCCTACAGTAAATTTATTTATTTATTTATTTATTTATTTATTTATTTATTTATTTATTTATTTATTTATTATATTTGTATGCCGCCCCTCTCTGTAGACTCGGGGCGGCTCACAGCATACAATAAAACAATTCATGACAAATCTAATAGATTTAAAAAAAAAACATTAAAAAACCCCATTATTAAACCAGACATACACACAGACATACCATATATTTATATAATTGAATGTCCCATTATTGCATTATAAATCATGAAATAAATAGATAAATAAATAAATAGCTTGACTCCCTCTTCTTTGTAACAATATAATAATAATAATAATAATAATAATAATAATAATGGTTTATCACTTTGTTCATTGTATGTACACTGAGAACCTATACACTGGAGACAAATTTCTCGTGTATCCAATCACACTTGGCCAATAAAGAAGAGTATTTCACACCCAGCACCCCTTCCATTTTCACTCAGGATTGACTCTCATTTACAATCAGCCTTTAATCCGAATCAACGCAGTTCTTTTCCTTCGGAATCCCCTTGAAGAAGTAACGGATCTCCCTTTTTTGTTTGCAAAAAAATCCAAAAGCCCTGTCCGAGGAGGGATGGATAGAATCCACCACCCCGTGGTCTCCAATCCACCCCTCCGGCAGCCCATCGGAGCGCAGCCTGCCAAAGCGATGCCAAAGCGTACTGAGCGCCCATTGGCTGCCGCCCTTTTGACGTCATCCTTTCCTGCTTGCCCGGGTCCCCTTCCTTCTGTGCTTTGCGCTCTACAGCTGCGCTGGGACTTCGCGGGCGGAAAGTTTTTCCCCCCTTGTTTCTTCTTCTCTGCAACGTTTTTTTGGCTTCCGAACTTCTGTCTCCCCATTTCCCCCCCTTTTCTGTCCCTCGCCCCCTCTGCAAATCCTCTTTTTTTGGGGGCAGCAGGAAACGGGGGGTATTTGCTCCTTCTCCACCCAGCCGTGAGCCCAGGAAAAGTTTTTATAGCTGGAATTTTTTTCTTTCTGGTCGGGGGGAGGAAGAGACCCCCGTCCAGGAAACGCGTCCCGGTGCCACTCTGGCGGGGCAGTTGCCCCCTCCCCTTCTCCCCCGCCCCCACTTGCCTCTGCCAGGGGAGGGGGGCCTCGCTGATTGAGTCTGCGCCCCTTCGCCATCCCCGATCCTGAGTATTTGGCTACGGGACACGCAGTCGCCGCGCAGCTGACGGAGCAATCCTGAGCTTGGGTGTGTTTTTCCCCGCAGGAAAGAAAGGTAAGCCGTGATGGATCCGTGGCTTGGTCGGAGTTTCATTCGGGCTTAATCCTCGGCTCAAACTCTGTTTTTTCCAAAATCGGGTCGCGCAATCTCTTCTCATTTTTTCGCCTTGTTGTGGATTAGCCGATGCACAAATTTGGGCACCGTGGTTCAGGGCTCCTGTCCATCTTTCCTGACTCGTCCGTGCAGAGAGTGGGGGCGGTGGGGGGGTGTTAAACTCCCCCATTCGAGATTAGCGAGTCGTGGGAACCGATGCCTCAGAAATCTCTGCGGTGGATGGACCTGTTGGCGAATGTCCTGTAAGTTTTCTTTACTCTGCCACTCCTTGGGGAAAAAAACTTCCCTTGATTTAATATTCCCCTCCGCTTCTTCCTCCTCCTCCTCCTCTTTTTAAAGTAATAATCCCGCTGGTTTTGTAAGGGAATGGGAGAGCTAAGCATCGGAAGTAAAACAAGCGACGGCTTTAAATAATATTGAAATAATATCTCGGGTTGCAGAGAGTTAAAAAAGTTTTTTGGGCCCTGCAAAAGGCAGATGTTGACAGCAACAGAGTTTCTGCATGGAGAATTTGCTTTTATTTTGGATGCCGAAACCTCAGGTAGAATTCTTCCTGTTTTGGAAGAGAGAAGGATTAAATTACCAACTCTCTCCCAAAAAACCCAACCAATTCCAGCTGTTTCAGGCCACTGTCTCCAAGATAGCACTTTGCAGACTGCCCTGAACTCCAGCAGTTTTTATTCATGACGTAAATACACACACTTCTTTATATAGGTAACAGTGGCTGCTGAGATTTAGGGGAACAAAACCTGCACAGGACAATTAAGAACTGGCGTTTTTTGAAAACCAGCCTGTGCCAAGAAAAAAGTTTTACTGGACTTATTATTTTTTTCATCAGATGGAGTGATTTAAAAAAAAAATCTTCTTTCACCCTGAAGTTTTGCAATGCTCAGAAAATAATTCCTTGAAGGATGAAAGAAAGTGAAATAACTTAGCAGTAATATTTAAGGATTTTCTCCCCCTCTCATTATAATAATGGATTTGAGGGCTCATTTTCAAACTTTGAACTTGTTGGCGTGGGAATAGCAGCTCTGACCAAGTACCGTTTTTTTCCTTCTTGCTTTTTCACAATCAACTTCTGCAGGTATGTTGGATAAATAAATTTCCAGGTCAAAGTGTATATCAGGTTCAACAGTGCCAAAGAGATACAAAAAGACCGGAAGGGCGAGTTTGTTTCGCTTTCATGTGATAGGTAACCAGGACATCCTACTTTCTGCGTTTAACCATGGTTAAAGAAACCATAGTTTATGGACGTGTTGGCTTTAATGTGAAGGTGGATTAATGGAACGGGGTAAAGCATTGCTTTGTTTGCAACCTGATCAGGGAAAAAAAAAACCTTGGCAAGAAAATATCAGTTGAAAGCAAATAGGAGAGCTGTGTTAACAAAACCAACTTTAGAACTTGCTAAAAAAAAAGCCTCTGGGAAGAATTGAAAAAATCATAGGAGGCACACCTAGTCCTCGAGTTACGGTTACAATTGAGCCCCCTAAGTGAGACGTTTGTTAAGTGAGTTTTCTCTGATTTTACGACTTTGCCTGCGCTCTGTTTTAAAATGAATCTTAAGTTAGTTAACCATCTGGCGTCCCCATTGAATTTGCTTGCCAGAATGTCAGGTTGCAAAAGGGGAATCATATAACCCCGGGACTGTCATAAATATGCCAAGCATCTGAATTATGTTCACATGACCATGGGGGATGTTGCAACGGTCGTAAGTATGAAAAAAAGGTCGTAAGTCACTTTTGCAGTACTGTAACTTTGAACGGTCACTAAGTGAAGCATGTAGTTGGTCCTGGCTTTATTATAAACCATTAGAATAAATAAGGAAGATATTGAGAGGGGAAAAAAGATAGAAAAGAGGCAACCAGAGTAACTATGGTATTGTTGACTACCAAGAGTCATCTCTGGACAAGAAAATGTGCAGCAGAATAGAATAGAATAGAATAGAATTCTTTATTGGCCAAGTGTGATTGGACACAGGAAGAATTTGTCTTGGTGCATACGCTCTCGGTGTACTGTATATAAATGAAAATATAGATTTGTCAAGAATCACGTGGTATAACACTTAATGATTGTCATAGGGGTCAAATAAAGCAACGAGGAAACAATAAATATTAATATTGATATTTATTAATGTTGATAATAATATTTGTTAATATTGATTGTTTCTTCATTGCTTATTTGAACCCCATGATAGTCATTAAGTGTTGTACCACATGTTTATTGACAAATCTATATTTTCTTTTATGTACACTGAGAGCATATGCACCAAGACAAATTCCTTGTGTGTCCAATTATACTTGGCCAATAAAGAATCCTATTCTATTCTATTCTATTCTAATAAAAATCTTAGGATACAAGCAACAAGTTACAGTCATGCAGTCCTAAGTGGAAGGAAATGGGTGATGGGAATGATGATGAGAAAAACCTAGTAGAAATAGAAGTGCAGACTTAGTAAAAGTTTGACAGTGTCGAGGGAATTATTTGTTTAGCAGAGTGATGGCATTCAGGAAAAAACTGTTCTTGTAATAATAATAATAATAATAATTAATAATAATAATAATAATAATAATAATAATTTATTAGATTTGTATGCCGCCCCTCTCCGAAGACTTGGGTTGTCTTGGTGTGCAGTGCTCTGTAGTGACCTTTTGAGGATAGGAGTTGAAACAGTTTATGTCCAGGATGCGAGGGGGTCAGATTAATTTAATAATAATAATAAACGTAACTGTTTCACAGCTTGCTTCTGGAGCGTTCATCAACGCATCGGATCCGCTGTCGTATCACACAGAATGTTGGACCGCTTGGCCTGAGCCACTTCTGGCCTCTTCTCTTGGTCCAGCAAAATGAATAATGCATAAATCTGGTTTGATGTGCAGATTAGGTGAAACTGGGAATAATTAGCTGCCTATTTCAGGTTACGATCGATCGCTGCCTTTTCTTTTCTGGCGAGCCAAAATCTTTGGGTGACCTCCCGAGCATTTCCATGCAGTATTCCAGAATGGTTTTTTTTTCCGACTTCACAATCTTGGGATTTCTTCAAGATAAACTGTCTGGATTGCATGCGGTGATGGCTCTCTTGAGTTACAAGCTCTTTTCGCAGAGAACAAAGAGATGTTCTTGATATGTTGGGATTTTCTTTCTTTAAAAAAATAAAATAAAAACAAAATCTGAACTTGAGGATATTTCTTTTGCATTTCACCAAAAGGCTTAGATTGCTAAGGACCTGGTAGTAAGTCTCACCTGATTTTACATCTTTTTTTTCTTTTGGCCACAATTGTTACACAAATCACTGCACTTGCTAAGTGAATTACAAAGTCATTAAACAAATTCAGCTTCCCCCTCCCCCTTTACTTGGAGTTTGGCTTGGAAAGTGATCACATTGCGCTGGATTGCTGGAAATGTTAAAAAAATACATTCCGCTGGGCAAGAACGCAAATTTTGATCACAAAATTCCACGACTTGGGAATTCCGGGAGTCGATATTCCTGCATGCCAGTTGTGGAATTTTGGAAGTTAAAACCCATGCGTGCTTGCTGGGGAATTCCAGGAGGCCTGTGCAGGCAAACCTGTGTTTTCTGGGAGTTGACACTGAGGAATTGTGGGGCTTGAGGCTTGTGCATGCCAGCTTGGGAATTCTGGGAATTTAAACCTGTCTCTGTTGAATCGGGAATTCTGGGCTTGCTGGCTAGGAAATTCTGGGAGTGCTTTGCATCCAATCAGTATTGGATGGGTTTGGGGGAAAGTATGGAAAAGCAAAAAATAAATGCTGGTTAAGAACTGGGATTTTCTGGGGAACTTGTGCAAATCCCCTGGGACTTTGTTTGGAAGTCGAAAGTGCTTCTGTCCTGCTAAAAGACCCTTTTATGCCCTCCGTCCTCCATAATAGTCTTGAAGTCTCAGGGTTTCCGTCTCACGGACGTTCTTTTAATCTTCACTGGACAGAAACCCACAACTGTGCCACATTCATAAATGGTGAACAGAAGTACTTTCTAACTCCGGCGATTGGAGCTGGCCACCGGAGAGCGGGATCGGGAGGCTCACGGAACTTGAAACTTGCACGTTATACTTGAAAAATGCCGCAGGATGCAACTGCCTTGCGTCAGGGATAGGCTGAAATTGTTCGTGACTTCGCAGGACAAATTATTTCTTGGATATGAAACGGAGCTGAGGTTTTCTTTTGGAATCCTCCGGGCCTCCGAGGAGCAATTAATGGCCTGCGGAGTTGTAATTATATCACAGCTTCCCTATTCTTATACCGGACTTGCTAGATTTGTATTTCACCTGAGACTCAAAGCAACATAAACAGGATTCTGGTGGATGTTTCCGTTGTTGGACTGATTGCCTTTTGGGAATTCCCATAACTGAGGATGGATTTGAGGCTTGGTTTTCTCCATTCTGCTCCATCATTTTAACCCAGTGGTTCTTAATCTGGACAATTTAGAAACATAGAAGATTGACCGCAGGAAAAGAGCTCCTGGTCCATCTAGTCTCTGCCCTTATATTATTTCTTGTATTTTATCTTAGGATGGATATATATGTTTATCCCAGGCATGTTTAAATTCAGTTGCTGTAGATTTGCCAACCACGTCTGCTGAAAGTTTGTTCCAAGCATCTACTACTCTTTCAGTAAAATATTATTTTTCTCACGTTGCTTCTGATCTTTCCCCCTAACTAACCTCAAGATTGTGTCCCCTTGTTCTTGTGTTCACTTTCCTTTTAAAAACACTTCCCTCCTGAACCTTATTTAACCCTTTAACATATTTAAATGTTTCGATTATGTCCCCCTTCTGTCCTCTAGACCAGTGATTTTCAACCTTTTTTGAGCCGCGGCACATTTTTTACATTTACGAAACCCTGGGGCACATTGAGCGGGGGGAGGGGGCGCTAAAAAATTTTGGACAAAAAAATTATCTCTCTCGCTCTCTTCCTCCCCTTCACTCTATTTCTTTCTTTCTCCCTCTTTCTCTCCCTTCCTCTTTCTCTCTCTCTCTCTCCATCCCTCTTTCTTTCTTTTTCTTCCTTCCTCTCTTTTTTGCTCTCTTTCTCTCTCCCTCCCTACCTCCCTCTATGTGTTTCTCTCTCTCTCCTTCCCTCCCTCTCTTTCTCTCTCTTGCTTTCTTTCTCTCTCTTGCTCTCTCTCTCTCTTGCTCTCTCTCTTTCTTTCTCTTGTTTTCTCTCTCTTTCTTTCTCTTGATTTCTCTCTTTCTTTCTCTCTTGCTTTCTCTCTCTCTTGCTTTCTTTCTCTCTGAGCTTCGCGGCACACCTGACCATGTCTCGCGGCACACTAGTGTGCCACGGCACACTGGTTGAAAAACACTGCTCTAGATTATACAGATTGAGTTCATGAAGTCTTTCCTGATACGTTTTAGCCTTAAGATCTTCCACCAATTTTGTAGCCCGTCTTTGGACCCGTTCGATTTTGTCAATACCTTTTTGTAGGTGAGGTCTCCAGAACGGGTCCAAAGACTGAACCCCGTTTGCCATCTTATCTGATTTTCAGTTCTCTCTCCCTAATCTTAACCAGAGGAAATGGTGGCTGTGCTTGTGTTTAAATATTGGGGAGGGGCTTATTTTGGGGGGAGGGGTTATTTTTTGGGGAGGACTTATCTTCCAGGGAGGACTTATTATCAGGAGAGGTCTTATTTTCAGGAAAAAAATCCACAATAGCAGATTCCTACCGATAAAGTCAACACCATCATTCTAGTAGCGAAAATTAGTCTGCGGGTGCATCTTTTTAACTTTGTCATACTTGTGCACATGTCCGAGTGAGATTTAGCTTCTGTGCATGCGCAGGGAGCAAAATTTCGCGAAAGGATGCACGTGCAAGATTTAAGCAATTTTTTTTTGCTTCTGCACATGCACAGAAGCAAAAAATGACCAAAATTATTATTATTATTATTATTACTTAGATTTGTATGCCGCCCCTCTCCGAAGACTCGGGGCGGCTCACAACATGTAGAAACAAATCATAAGCAATCAGACAAATTTAAAATATTTAAATATTTAAAAACCCCGTATGCTAACAGACGCACACACAGACATACCATGCATAAATTAAACGTGCCCAGGGGGAGATGTTTCAGTTCCCCCATGCCTGACGGCAAAGGTGGGTTTTAAGGAGTTTACGGAAGGCAGGAAGAGTAGGGGCAGTTCTAATCTCCGGGGGGAGTTGGTTCCAGAGGGCCGGTGCCGCCACAGAGAAGGCTCTTCCCCTGGGGCCCGCCAACCGACATTGTTTAGTTGACGGGACCCGGAGAAGGCCCACTCTGTGGGACCTAATCGGTCGCTGGGATTCGTGCGGCAGGAGGCGGTCTCAGAGATATTCTGGTCCGATGCCATGAAGGGCTTTAAAGGTCATAACCAACACTTTGAATTGTGACCGGAAATTGATCGGCAGCCAATGCAGACTGCGGAGTGTTGGTGTAACATGAGCATACCTAGGTAAGCCCATGACTGCTCTCGCAGCTGCATTTTGCACGATCTGAAGTTTCCGAACACTTTTCAAAGGTAGCCCCATGTAGAGAGCATTACAGTAGTCGAACCTCGAGGTGATGAGGGCATGAGTGACTGTGAGCAATGAGTCCCGGTCCAGATAGGGCCGCAACTGGTGCACAAGGCGAACCTGGGCAAACGCCCCCCTCGCCACAGCTGAAAGGTGTTGTTCTGACGTGCGCACGCATCCCCACATGAGATTTTGCTTCATGCGCATGCACAGATGTTCATTCACCGGAGATGTTGCCATGATATAGTAAAGAAGTTGAGACTCTGGAAAAGAGTGTAGAGAAGAGCAAGAAAGACGATTAGGGGGCTGGAGGCTAAAACATATAAAGAACAGTTGGAGGAACTGGGCATGGCTGGTTTAATGCAAAGAAGGACCAGGGGAGACATGATAGCAGTGTTCCAGTATCTCAGGGGTTGCCACGAAGAAGTGGCACTTCTCCAAAGCACTTGAGGGTAGAACAAGAAACAATGGGTGGAAACTAATCAAGGAGAGAAGCAACTGAGAACTAAGGAAAAATGTCCTGACAGTTAGAACAATTTAATCAGTGGAACGACTTGCCTATAGAAATTGTGGGTGCTTCATCACTGGAAGTTTTTAAGAAGATGTTGGATAACCATTTGTCTGAAGTGGGGTAGGGTTTCCTGCCTAAGCAGGGGGTTGGACTAGAAGACCTCCAAGGTCCCTTTCAATTATTATTATTATTATTATTGTTATTATTACTATTATTACTATTATTACTATTATTATATTACTACCACTATTATTTTACTGAAAGAGTAGTAGATGCTTGGAACAAACTTCCAGCAGACGTGGTAGATAAATCCACAGTGACTGAATTTAAACATGCCTGGGATAAACATAGATCCATCCTAAGATAAAATACAGAAAATAGTATAAGGGCAGAGCCCATGAGGTCTTTTTCTGCCGTCAGACTTCTATGTTTCTATGTTTTTTTCTTTTCCACAATCATGAGGTCTGTGTATTGTCTTAAAAAACCTTTGTCAGTTTGAATTCGAAAGTCCCAATGTATTTTGGCATGTTTGTTTTCAACTACTTTCTCAGGTTTATGATCCCACCACTTCTTTACCACTGGTAGGCGGTAGTTGTGGCACAGGTTCCAACTGAGCATCTGGGCCATGTAGTTGTGCCTCTGTTTGTAGTCCCTCTGTGTGATTTTCTTGCAGCCGCTGAGAATGTGATCAATTGTTTCATCAGCTTCCTTGCCAAGTTTGCATTTTGGGTCATTAGCTGATTTTTCGATCCTGTCCTTGATTGAATTTGTTCTGATTGCTTGCTCCTGAGCTGCAAGAATCAAACCTTTAGTCTCTTTCAATGTTCCATTAGTGAGCCATAACCAGATCTTCTTATCAACTTTTCCTTCAATCTTGTCGAGGAACTGCCCATGCAAAGCTTTATTGCGCCAACTATTGGCTCTGGTTTGCATTGCAGTTTTTCCTCTATCGATTCTTTGACTGCTGTGCTTTCAGAAGCTTCCGGTTGTAATTTCGAACGGCCATTAAACAAAATACTGTAAATTGCAGGCTGCCTGCTGATGAACTTACACTGGATATATGCGTTTGTAAGAAATATGCCCGATAGACAAAATTACCAATAAAACTCTGGGTTGGGGGGGAAATCATACAAAAATGCCAGATTGGCTTAACAACCGTATCACAAACTTAACACCTACAATGATTCACTTAACAACTGTGGTAAGAAAGATTATAAAATGGGGCAAAACAACAACTTTTGGGCTGAGTTATGATTGCAAGTCAAAGGCTACCAGTGACTGCGAAACTCAGACAATGCCCAAGAAGATCAATAATAACAGCAATAATAATAATAGTAATAGTTTGTTTTTAACTAAAAAACTCAAGAAAGATTATCAAAAAACCCCTCCCCTAATAGTAATAATAATAACAGAGTTGGAAGGGACCATGGAGATTTTCGTCCAACCCTACACCACTTCAGACAAACCAATATCTTCTTAAAAACTTCCAGTGTTGGAGCATTCACAACTTCTGGAGGCAAGTTGCTTTTAAAAAAAATAATCTGCAGACTCTACTTGAAAGAGAGAGAAGCTAAACTTAAGAAAAATAATAAAACATGACGGATTCAAAATTAGATGCCTTGAACGTTTTAGATGTCTTAGAAAAACACTCCGCAGACGAAAAATTGGGAATTAAAAACATCATGTAAAAATTGAACAGCTTTGTTAGGAAAAGTTGTAAGAACCTTCACTTTGGAATTTGACTTTACCGCTTTTACTTCTGAGGTATTTGTAGCGACGAAATGCTTGCGTGCTCTAAAATTACAAGCTTTCCTGCTCCAGAATAATCTAGCTGAATGCCTTTTCTGTGTACCACGTGTATGGAAAACAGATTATTGGAGACTGAAAAGGAAATATGGAGTTCGTTTGGGTTATTTTCTTTGCACAGAAATCCCAGACACGCATATTTGCTTTTCCCCCCGTGAAGTGATAGCAATATGTGAGCTGCTTCAGTGATTGCCTACCAGGCCTTGTATGAATTCCCCACTAAAGTCCCGTTATTTCTCCAAAACAAAAAAACCAGCCCACCCAAAATTATGAACGGTGCTTCATTTAGAAGTGTTTCAAGGAAAAATCAAAGGGAGACCACGAAGAACGAGCTAGCTTCCAAAGTAGAATTATTCGGCGGGTATGGTTTTGTCTTGTTTTTTGTAATGGGGCAGCCTTGTTTCTGTCACTTTGGTGGTTCTGGTTGAGGTGTTGCTGCTTTTCAGGGTGGATAAAAATTGATGTTTTTTTAAACTTCCGGTTTGACGTCACACTGGTGCGGAGCAGCCCTTGGTGTCTCGGGTTGTATCTGTTTTTTTCGTTTGTTTCGGTAACCTTAGGATGATCGCTGGCTCAGAGGGACAAGAGATCCAAAGGGGAAAACCGTGGTGGGTAAGGAAGCCACCGGGAGAGTGAGGAGAGTCTCTAGAGCCGATTGCGAAGAAATCGGCCTATATGGCTGATTCAGAGGCGTGACAGCCCAACTCAAGAGCAAAAAAGCAAAAGAAAACCAGCCGAGGCGAGTTGTGGAATTTTGAAGAAAGTCATTGAATTGATTGTTCAATAAATATGGAAGGCTATAGAACAGTGAACCCTATTTGCTGATTGTTGGCCAGATAAATAAAGATAGTAGCGCCAGGAACCAAAAAGCGCTGACTGCACGAGTGAGTGAGAAGATGGCAATGAGCTTGCTGAATTGTTCGACTTAAAATTTATTAAGAGCTTTAGTTAGATTTTCCTTTGATTGGATTTAAAATGACCAGCGAGAAAAACTGTGATTGGAGATTTGCAGCAAAAAGGGTTGGCAAAAATTTATCCATAAATTTTTATAAATACAAATATATTTATACTTATATTTATTTATATAAAATACAAGATTCAATTTATAGACTATAGATTATTTAAATGTGATTGACAGTTATTACAGTATGTACATTTATACAATACTTGTAATTTTTGTGTTCGTATGTCTGATTTTTTGTTTGTCTTTTTTAATGTATATATCTTTAATAGACTATTTTTTTTAAAAAATGAATGATTTAAAAAATAATTTAAAAGATCAGATTTTAAACATTTTAAATTGTATTTTTAAAATATAAATGGGATTGTTTTGATTTTTATCAAATTTATTTTAATAAAATAATATTTAATAAAACTGTATGATTGCTTGAAGATAAATGCATCTATACCACCAGGCTCTAAAGAGTGAGGAGGAAGGGCAAGTACTAAAATGAAAGTGAAACCTTCTCAAGAGCTTATAAATATAATATTAGAGAGCACCTCTCATTTCAGATCCATCATGGCAGCATCTGTTAGCGGGCATCCACTCACCTGCTGCCTGCAATATTTCACACGTTGTTGTGTCTCTGCTACATCACCAGCCATTCCATTGAAATGAAGGGGACGGTCAGTGAGTCAACAGCGGGTCAGAAGAGGAGCCGCTGCGGGACAGAGATGACAGTTGCTCTTCAAAAATTATGATTTAAATCAAGCCTTTCTACTAGCGATTTAAATCATGATTTATTATTTATTTATTTATTTATTTATTTATTTAATTTAGTCCAATACATAATACACATTGAAGAGAACAGATATTTAGAAATATAACTAAAGAAAAGAATAGAAGAAAAGATATAAAAGTATAGGTGAACATATTTGAAAGGAAGAAAAGATAAAGGAGATAAAGGAGAGACAATTGGACAGGGGACGGAAGGCACACTGGTGCACTTAGGCACGCCCCTTACTGACCTCTAAGGAACCTGGAGAGGTCAATCATGGACAGTCTAAGGGAAAAATGTTGGGGGTTAGGGGTTAACACTACTGAGTCAGGTAATGAGTTCCACGCTTCGACAACTCGGTTGCTGAAGTCATATTTTTTACAGTCAAGTTTGGAGTGGTTAATATTAAGTTTGAATCTGTTGCGTGCTCTTGTGTTGTTGCGGTTGAAGCTGAAGTAGTCATTGACAGGTAGAACGTTGCAGCATATGATCTTGTGGTCAATACTTAGATCATGTTTTAGGCGACGTAGTTCTAAGCTTTCAAGACCAAAGATTGATAGTCTGCTTTCGTAGGGTATTCTGTTTCGAGTGGAGGAGTGAAGGGCTCTTCTGGTGAAGTATCTTAGTGACAAGAGGTTCTGGTGAAGTATCTTTGGACATTTTCAAGGGTGTTGATGTCCGAGATGTGGTATGGGTTCCAGGCAGATGAACTGTATTCAAGGATGGGTCTCTAAGGATTAATTAAACTCCAGCACAAGTCTGAAAGCTTGGAAGACAAAAACCTCTTGTCATTGTCCCAGGGGCCAACCCACATTGGATCCTGCAACATTATCCTGGGACATGTACTTTCGCCTTCATGTGTAACAAGATTTCTTTGGAAGAACTGGTATTCATTTAGCGACCAAAGTTACAACACGGCTGAAAAAAGTTATTTATGACCATCTTTCGACCATTGCAGCATCCCCGTGATCAGTGAAGGCCTGCTACTGGAACGGCAAGGTGCTTCGTTCCCAGTAGCGATTCTGGCGATGTGCGCGCAGCTGTGTGCCCCCGATGCGCGGATGCCTGCCTCCACGTGAGATTTCCTTCTGTGAAAGCTCAGCACGTGAGTGACATTTTGGTAATTTTCACTGGTATTTTTGCTTCTGCGAATGTGTTGAAATCATGCGAGCGTCCTCACATAATTTCACTTGCTGCGCATGCACAGGACCCAAATCTCTTACGCCCCACGACTGCTTTGGAGAGCACGCCGGTAGCACCGAAGACGGCAGGCCTTCCCTGCTCATGATCAAAATTCGGATGATTGGCAGCTGACTCATGATGATTGCGCTGTCCCAGGGTTGGAAGGGACCTTATGGGTCAGTGATGGCGAACCCATAGCACGCAGTTACTTGAGGCATTGCTCTATGTCAGTTCCAGCACACTTGCACATGCTGGGCAGGTGTTTTTTGGTCTTGGGGAATGCCATTTTGTCCTCGAGGCTTCAGGGAAGCTTCCTGAAATCCTCCGGAGTGTGCAAAAACAGCACAATGGGCAAAATAATAATAATAATTTATTAGATTTATATGCCGCCCCTCTCCGAGGACTCGGAGCAGCTCGCAACAAGCAATACATCATATACAAATCCAATATTTAAACAGTTTTAAAAACCCTTATTAATAAACAATCATACAACCCAAACAAACCATACATAAAACAAAACAGCTAAGGGTATATTAATTTCCCAATGCCTGGCGGCAGAGGTGAGTTTTCAAGAGTTTATGAAAGGCAAAGAGGGTGGGGCAATCCTAATCTCTGTGGGGAGTTGATTCCAGAGGGCCGGGACCACTACAGAGAAGGCTCTTCCCCTTGGTCCCGCAAGAAGGCATTGTTTAGTCGACGGGACCCGGAGAAGACTGACTCTGTGGGACCTAATTGGTTGCTGGGATTCGTGCAGCAGAAGGCAGTCCCAGAGGTATTCTGGTCCGATGCCATGTAGGGCTTTATAGGTCATAACCAACACTTTGAATTGTGACCGGAAACTGATCGGCAACCAATGCAGACTGCGGAGTGTTGGTGAAACATGGACATACCTAGGGAAGCCCATGATAGCTCTCGCAGCTGCATTCTGCACGATCTGAAGTTTCCGAACACTTTTCAAAGGTAGCCCCATGTAGAGAGCATTACAGTAGTCGAGCCTCAAGGTGATGAGGGCAGGAGTGACTGTGAGCAGTGAGTCCCGGTACAAATAGGGCCTCAACTGGTGCACCAGGCGAACCTGGGCAAACACCCCCCTCGCCACAGCTGAAAGATTGTCTCTAATGTGAGCTGTGGATCGAGGAAGACGCCCAAATTGCGGACCCTCTCCTGTTTTTCAGAACTTCCGGTTTGCCTGTTTGGCTGTTTTTTCACCGTCCCAGGCTTCAGTGAGGCCTGTGCGCATGCACGGGGGATGGGTGTTGTACACATGTGCAGGGACAGCACATGAGGTGGGGAGGGGATGGGTGTGGGCATGTTCTAGCGCGCGCACACACACCCTTTTGGCATGTGAACCAAAACAGTTTTGCCATTATTGTTATAGGTCCTATAGTCCGCCCCCCACCCCCTCATTCAGGGGACCCTACACCAGCAATGGCAAACCTTTTTTGGGCTTGGGTTCCAAAAGGGTGTGTACATGCGCGATAGCGTGCTTGTGTGTGCCCACACCCACAATGCAATGCCCTCCCTCATACATTTATTTATTTATTTATTTAGTTAGTTAGTTAGTTAGTCCAATACACAATAATACACAATGAAGGTTATAGAGGATATAGTAGAGAAGAAATACAAGATATAGGAGAGACTATAGGACAGGGGACAGAAGGCACTTTAATGCACTTATGTACGGCCCTTACTGACCTCTTAGGAATCTGGAGAGGTCAACCGTGGATAGTCTAAGGGTAAAATGTTGGGGGTTAGGGGATGATACTACGGAGTCCGGTAATGAGTTCCACGCTTTGACAACCCGATTACTAAAGTCATATTTTTTACAGTCAAGTTTGAAGCATTTAATATTAAGCTTGAATCTGTTGTGTGCTCTTGTGTTGCTGTGGTTGAAGCTGAAGGAGTCTTTGACAGGCAGGACATTGCAGCATATGATCTTGTGGGCAATACTTAGATAATTTTCGAGGCGTCGTAGTTCTAAGCTTTCTAGGCCCAGGATTGAAAGTCTAGTCTCGTAGGATATTCTGTTTCGAGTGGAGTGAAGGGCTCTTCTGGTGAAGTATCTTTGAACATTTTCAAGGGTGTTAATGCACACAACCTGCCTCACTGCCCCTCTGGGCCTGTACACAGGCCTCACTGAAGCCTCAGGACCTCCAGTTGGGCCGTTTTTCACCATGCCCAGGGCTTAAGAAGCTTTCCTGAAGCCTGGGGAGAGCAAAAATAGCTGAAAAGAAGGCCGAAAATGAGCTGACATGCGCACTGCAGCTGATATCGGGCAACGCCTTGGAAAAGGAAGGAAAGAAAGAGAGAGAGAGAGAGAGAGAGAGATAGGAAGAAACAAAAGAAAAAGAAAGGAAAAAAAGAGAGAGAGAGAAAGGAAAAAAAGAAAGAAAGAGAAAGGAAGAAAAGAAAAAAGAACGAAAGAGAAAGGAAGAAAAGAAAGAGAGAGAAAGAGAGAGAGAAAGAAAGAAAGAGAGAAAGGAAGAAAAGAAAGAAAAAGAAAGAAAAAGAAAGAAAGGAAGGAAGAAAAGAAAGAGAAAGAAAGAAAGAAAAAGAGAGAGAGAGAGAAAGGAAAAAAAGAAAGAAAAAGAAAGAGAAAGGAAGAAAAAAAAGAGAGAGAGAAAGAAAGAAAGAAAAAGAGAGAGAGAAAGGAAGAAAAGAAAGAAAGGAAGGAAGAAAAGAAAGAAAAAAAGAAAGAAAGAGAAAGGAAGAAAGAAAAAGAGAGAGAGAGAAAGAAAAAAGAAAGAGAAAGGAAGAAAAGAAAGAAAGAGAAAGGAAGAAAAGAAAGAAAGAGAGAGAGAGAAAGGAAGAAAAGAAAGAAAGAAGAATCTAATTCCAGAAAGTTTTCAAATAAATGTCTGGCGAGGTCTTTTGCTAGGAAGTGCCAGCGAAAAGAAGTCCCCATTACTCATGGCATCTGAACATGCCAAAGCAGCTTCCAAGAGTTTAGATCCATTTTGCAATTCTTTGGGAGATGCATGCCATTTTTGAAAGGAGCAGCGCTATTGCCTCATATGACCCCATTCTGACAAATAAACAAGCGAATCGCATTTTAACCAGGAAGAAAGAGACCTGCAGTGAAACCAGTTTTGCCCCTGTATCGGATTGCTCATTATTTAATATGTCATCGGGCAGGACATATGCTATTTCTTGACACAATCGTAAGCATATATATATATGATAATAAAAATCTGTGCTTTTGTCTCTTGTTTTTTCCTTGTCATTTGCAAATGAGATTGCTCAAGGAGGGCGGGAAGACGGTTTATAATCTGTGGGTGGAAATGGAAAAATGAGGCCATCTCAAACTCTGAATCCAAGCAGAGTTAATTTGCAGATTAATCCAGAAAACCACCTTAGTTGCAAAGCCATATTTGGTCATATCCATATTCCAAAATTAGGTGTCAGTTTTTACAAGAATGGAATTTCAGTATTCTCTGATAAATGGTCATACAGTTGCTTTTACTTATTATTTGAAGATTTCTTCATCTTTCTCTGCCATACAGTTATGAAATTGAGAGCAATTTTGAGGCTAGAACATAGAATTTATTTATTTATTTTGGGGATTTGTATGCCGCCCCTCTACGTGGACTCGGGGCGGCTAACAACAGTGATAAAAACAGCATGTAACATTGTAGAATAATTTCTTCTAGTTTTGTTCATTATGTTGTAATCTCCCTTCTACATCCATTAATTGATGTATCATCCTATTTTCCTTTTCTTTCTTTAATTTTGTGTGCCAGCCATCTACCTGGTTTGTTTGTATTTTCAAAAAATGTTTGCCTGGCTAGCTTAATATTCTGACTATATTCTTGTTGGTCTATAAACCAAACATACATACATACAAACATACCATGCATAAATTGTAGAGGCCTAGGGGGAAAGAATATCTCAGTTCCCCCGTGCCTGACAGCAGAGGTGGGTTTTAAGGAGCTTACGAAAGGCGAGGAGGGTGGGGGCAATTCTAATCTCTGGCGAGAGTTGGTTCCAGAGGGGCGGGGCTGCCACAGAGAAGGCTCTTCCCCTGGGTCCCACCAAACGACATTGTTTAGTTGACGGGACCCGGAGAAGGTCAACTCTGTGGGACCTAACTGGTCGCTGGGATTCATGCGGCAGAAGGCGGTCCCGGAGATAATCTGGTCCGGTGCCATGAAGGGCTTTATAGGTCATAACCAACACTTTGAATTGTGACCGGAAACTGATCTGCAACCAATGCAGACTGCGGAGTGTTGGTGTAACATGGGCATATTTGGGGAAGCCCATGATTGCTCTCACAGCAGCATTCTGCACGATCTGAAGTTTCCGAACACTTTTCAAAGGTAGCCCCATGTAGAGAGCGTTTCAGTAGTCGAGCCTTGAGGTGATGAGGGCATGACTGACTGTGAGCAGTGAGTCCCAGTCCAGATAGGGCTGCAACTGGTGCACCAGGCGAACCTGGGCAAACGTCCCCCTTGCCACAGCTGAAAGATGTTTCTCTAATGTGAGCTGTGGATCGAGGAGGACGCCCAAGTTGCGGACCTTCTCTGAGGGGGTCAATGATCCCCCCCCCCAGGGTGACGGACGGACAGATGGAATTGTCCCTGGGAGGCAAAACCCACAGCCACTCCGTCTTATCAGGGTTGAGTTTGAGTCTGTTGACACCCATCCAGACCCCAACAACCTCCAGGCACCGGCACATCACTTCCACTGCTTCACTGACTGGACAATGGGTGGAGATGTAGAGCTGGGTATCATCTGCATATTGATGATACCCCACCCCATGTCCCTGGATGATCTCCCCCAGAATGGTGAGCCCAGTTCATTTATTTAATAAATTTCTATGCCACCCGTCTCACTTATACCGTACAGACAGCTCTCCACTTGCAACATTTCATTTAGTGATCGTTTAAAGTTACCATGGCACTGAAAAAACAAGGTTATGACCTTTCCCACCCACACTTACAACATCCCAATGGTCACACATGATCAAAATTCGGATGCTTGACGGCTGGTTCATATTTATGACGATTGCAGTGTCCTGGAGTCACGTGAATCCTCCTTTTGTGGAGAAAGTCAATGGGAAAGTCGGATTCACTTTCCAATTGTGTGACTAACAGCTGCAATGATTTCACTTAGCGACTGTGGCAAAAATAGGTCATAAAATGGGGCAAAATGAACAAACACTTCAGTTAATAATATACATTTTGGGCTCAATTATCATAAACTTGAGGACTAACTATATCAGTGATGGCGAACCTTTTTTTCCCTTGGGTGTCGAAAGTGTGAGTGCGCACTATTGCGCATGTGTGAGTGCCCAAGCTCATAATTCAATGCCTGGCGAAGGCAAAAACAGCTTCCCCTACTTTCCAGAGACCCTCCGGAGGCCGGAAATGGCTTGTTTCCCAACTTCTGGTGGGTCCACTAGGCTCATGTTTTACCCTCCCCAGGCTCCAAAGGCTTCCCTGGAACTGTGGGAGGGTTAAAACGCTCTCCGCCAGCCCCCTGGAGGCTCTCTGGAAGTAAAAAATGCCCTCCCAGAGCCTCTGTGAGAGCCAAAACTCAGCTGTCCAGCACACACATGCACAATGGCGCTGAGCTAGGGCAACGGCTCGCATGCCAGCAGATATGGCTCCGTGTGCCACCTGTGGCACCCGTGCCATAGTTTCGCCACCACTGACCTATATAATGACTCTTGAGTAGCAGCAATGCATTTAAGTCAAATGTTTCTCCAGTTTCATGATTTTAATAAGTGAATTTTAGCTCACAGAATTCCCTAGTCAGCATGCTGGGAGTTGAAGTCTGCACATTTTAAAGTTGCCAAATTTCAGAAACACTGATAGGTAAAAGCCAGATAATGATGAGGTCATAATATCAAGGCTGGAGAATCTCCAGGACAGCAGTCAAAAATCTTGAAAGCTGCTAAGAATGATATTTCTTTATGTTTTGAAGGATGTAAAAGTGCTTGTGACAGCTTTAGCTCAGGGAGGAACTTCTCATGAATAATTTTTAGCAGCTATCTGGGAACTGAAAGTCTTTTGGTTTAGAATGGTTGTTTTTAACAGCTTGTACAAGGAATAAAATGTGTTTTCTTGTTCTTTCTTTCTTTCTCTCTTTTTTCTTCCTTTATCTTTTTCTGTTCTGTCTTTTTCATTTCTTATTCTTTCCTTCCCTCTCTTCCTTCCTTCCTTCCTTCCTTCCTTCCTTCCTTCCTTCCTTCCTTCCTTTCCCTGCTTTTCACAAGAACGTGAAACATAAAGTTGAAATTCAGCCCAGAGAAAAATAAAACTTGGCAGCTCTAATTAGGCAAAACAAACAAAAGAAAAATCATATAGATTCCTTCAATTCTGACATACTATTATAATTTTTGTATATCTCTAATTCCATCCTGCACTTTCAACCTTGTTTGTTTTAGGTGGTCATTTTTATGTCACTTCCCGACCCACCCACCCACCCCCATCCTCCTCAAGATAGCTGTGATTGATACTTGGAAGTTCAGAACCTGAAATTAATCTTTTGAAGGGCCCCAGGATGTCACTAAACAATGTGGACTAGCAGCTTTATCTAATTGAACTTTTCTGACTTTTGTGGATGCTTTAAGTGTGTGTAATGCATTTCATAGACAACTTTCCCCAATAATTCTTAACTTCCACATTGCTCAGATCTTTTAAAAATCTGGCCATTTCATTCCCTAATTTATTTTTACGGATTTATTTATGATTAAACGTATGCCTTGTTTTTTACTAGGACCAGAATTCAAAGTGACGTGCAAATTGTTTTTTTTTTTTTTAAATGTGTATAAACACAAAATCATTGCAACTAAAGCTCGAAGCAAAACTGAAATAAAATATTGGAATAATTAATTACAAACAATGCTGACATAATCTTTCCCTGTCTATGCGCTTGGTTTGTAAATACATTCTGATTGATTAAATTATCATTTCCTCTTTCTCATTCATATTAGCATCATCAATATTTATTTATTAATTTTAGGAAATCTATATTGCCGCCTATTTGCACTCAAGGCAGCTTAAGGTAAAGGTAAAAGTTCCCCTTGCACATATGCGCTAGTCTTTCCTGACTCTAGGGGGCAGTGCTCATCTCTATTTTAGGCCGAAGAGCCATGCTGTCCAAACACATATCTCTGGTCATGTGGCCAGCATAACTAAAGGCCGACTGCGCACAGAACGCTATTAACTTTCCACCAAAGATGGCCCTTATTTTTCTACTTGCATTTTTTAAGTGTTGTCGAACTGCTAGGTTGGCAGAAGTTGGGAGGTAGCGGGAATTCATCCTCTTATGCGGTGCTAGGGATTTGAACCGCTGAACTGTTGACTTTTCTGATTGGCAAGCTCAGCGTCTTAGCCGCTGAGCCACCACATCCCTTCCAAGACTTACAGCTTACAAGAGTATAAAAATCTCATGCATTAAACTATAATAACTAACGAGAGAGAATAATCATATAATAAATTAATAAAATAATGTAATTAAATAAAATAACCCTGGTGACAATACATCACACAAGCCATCCAATGGACTCCATCCCGCTTTTGGATTCCCCAGGCCTGCTAGCAGAATCACATCTTCAAGGCCTTCCGAAAGAACGTTAAATTTCTGGATGGTTCCAGAAAGAGGGAGCCACCACAGAAAAGGCCCTTCTTCTGAGTTCCACCACTGTGTATCTCCCTGGGGGATGGGACCCGCAGCATTCCTTGCCTCCCTGCTCTGGTGGGTCGGGTAGATGTGACCGGCAAGAGACAGTCCCTCAGATAACCTGGTGCGAAGCCAAGAAGGGCTTTAAAGGTGACAACCAGCACCTTGAATTGCACCAACTGTATCTTGCAGATGTTCTTCAAGGGCAGCCCCATGTAGAGTGAATTGCAGTAGTCAAGACATAGAAACATAGAAGTCTGACGGCAGAAAAGGACCGTTGAACTTACCTGAACGGTCTTCTCGATGCACTGCAAGGAGAGTCCAGGATGGGTAATTCTTCAGTCTGATTGGTAGGGACTGAGTTTAATTTAAATATTAGGCAGGTGCCGCCCCCTTAGCCCTCCAGTCTAATTAAAACGAAGGAGCAGTAAAGTCCAACCCATTTATTGAACCATATGAAAAAACACAACAACTTTAAAGAAAGGAACCTTAAACCATAACATGGCCCCTGGTCCAGAACTGGGTGGGTCTGGACTCTCCTTGCAGTGCATCGAGAAGACCGTTCAGGTAAGTTCAACGGTCCTTCTCCAATGCACTTGCAAGGAGAGTCCAGGATGGGATATGCCCAAGAAAAAACTTAGAGGGAGGGAGAAGGCTGGACCAGTGGCTCGGCAAAGGAACAAACCTCCTGTAGGACCCTCCTCCCAAAAGCTGCCTCTGATGAAGCATAGGAGTCTATACGATAGTGCTTTATAAAGCTTGAAGGAGCAGCCCAAGTGGCCGCCCTGCAAATGTCCTCTAAAGACGCCTGTGTCCTCCATGCCGTCGAGGTGGCAGCGCTGCGGGTCGAGTGTCCAGTGATGCCATGTGGCACAGGCGAACCTCTAGCTCTGTACGCCTCCGATATACAGTCGCGGAGCCAACGGCTGATGGTCTGGGAGGAAACTCTGGACCCCAGAGAACGTGCTGAAAAGGATACAAACAAGGCCTCTGAAGCTCTGAAGGACTGAGTCCTGCGAATATAGATTTTAAGGGCTCTCCTCACGTCCAGCTTGTGCCACCTCAACTCTAAAGGGTGAGTTCCATGTGTACAAAAATCCGGCAGCACGATGTCTTGTGCCCTGTGAAAAGTGGTATTCACCTTAGGTAAGAAAGCCGGGTCCAGCCTAAGGACCACTCTGTCCGGATGAAAGCGACATAAGTCCGGTCTTGTAGACAAAGCCGAAATCTCTGAGACCCTCCTGGCAGACGTAATGGCTACCAGGAAGGCAGTCTTAAGAGTCAACAGCCGTATAGGAACCTGCCGTAGGGGCTCAAATGGAGGTGCTGTGATGGAGTGAAGCACCAAGGACAGGTCCCATGACGGGAAGCGATGAATGACTGGCGGTTTAAGATTAGCCGCCCCTCTCAGGAAGTCTCGTATCCATGGATGTTTGCTCAAGGGGCGATGACTGTCCAATGTAATGATACTGGATAAGGCAGCCACATGCCGACGAAGAGTATTCGGGGCGAGGCCCTTGTCCAGACCTGCCTGCAGGTATGTCAGTACCATAGGAGGAGAAGCTACCTGAGGCTCCACCTGTCATAGTGCACAGAACTTAGAAAAGGCCTCCCAAGTGGCCTGGTAGATCCTCCTGGTAGAAGGCCTACGGGCAGCCTGTATAGTATCAATAACCGTGTCTGGCAGAGCGTGACTCCTCAGACGTTCCCGCTCAAGCGCCACACGGTTAGCTGCCACCACTGAGGCTCCGGGTGTGACATGGTCCCCTGGAAGAGGGAGATTCGGTGGTCCGGAATCCGCCATGACGGAGCAATTGAGAGTTGCATCAGGTCTGCGAACCAGATCCGACGGGGCCAAAAGGGGGCCAACAACAGCACCTCTGCCTGCTCCTGCAATATTTTCCGAATTACTCTGGGAATGATGGAAACCGGTGGAAACGCATATAAAAGACCCGGAGGCCATCTGAGGCGCAGAGCATCCACTCCTTCCGCTCCCTGGGATGGAAATCGGGAGAAGAAGCGGGGAAGCTGGGAGTTGAGACACGTTGCAAACAAGTCCAGAACTGGCACCCCAAACCTCCTGGTGATCTCTAGGAAGATCCCGGGTTCCAGTTGCCATTCCCCTGGATCTAGTGTCTCCCTGCTGAGCCAGTCTGCACAAACGTTCTCCACCCCAGAGATGTGTTCCGCTGAAAGCGATGCCAGATTGGTCTCTGCCCACCTGAAAAGAGACTCCGCCTCTGCCATCAGCCTCCCTGACCGTGTTCCCCCCTGTCTGTTGATGTGGGAACGCGTGGCTACGTTGTCGGTCATAATCAATACGTGCTGATCCTTCACCAGGTGAGCAAAGCTGTGAAGGGCTAGTGACACCGCCTTCAGTTCCAAGAAGTTTATGTTGACGTTGCAAAGGTACCGCTGCGACCACAGGCCTTGGGCCATCTGCGAGGAAAGATGAGCTCCCCACCCCCGCAGACTCGCATCGGTCGTCACCGTGAGGAATTCCCTTTCCAGAAAGGAGGAACCGCTGCTCAAGGCTGGAGACACCCACCACCGGAGAGATCTGCGAACCCGGGCATTGAGGAAAACCCTCCTGCGAGAATGACTCGATCTCTGCTTTTGAAAGGGGAGAAGGAACCACTGTAATGGTCGAAGGTGGAACCTTGCCCACGGCAGTATGCCAATGCATGACACTAGCGTCCCTAGGAGCTGGGACAGGAATAGCAGACTTGGGTACTGTTGGAGGCGCAGCTCTCTCACCAACCTCCTGATTGTAGATTGCCTGTCCCGTGACAGAAAGACCTTGCCCAGTTCGGAATCTATCGTCGTCCCCAAGTGGGCCAGGCGAGTGGTGGGCGTCAAGTGGCTTTTGTCCCAGTTTATGGAAAAACCATGGTCTTCCAGGGTCCGTATGGTCAGGTGTAGGTCCTTTAGTGCACGATCCCTCGTTCTGGACAAAATTACGATGTCGTCTAAATACGCCATGAGACGTACCGACTGACATCTGAGGTGCGCAGTAAGGACGTCCAGCAACTTTGTAAAAGCTCTCGGGGCCGATGATAGGCCAAAGGGCATCGCCCTGTATTGGAAATGTGCTCCGGCGATGCAGAATCTGAGAAATTGTCAGTGAAGAGGAAATATCGGGACATGGAGATATGCCTCCTTCAGGTCTATGGAGGACATTAGGTCTCTGTGGCGGATGGCTGCCAGGATTGATCTGAGAGAGTGCATCTTGAACCTCCTGTATTTTACATAGAGGTTCAAGCGCCTCTATGGTTCAAGCGCCTGTATTTTACATAGAGGTTCAAGCGCCTCTTCAGGTTCAGAATCATCCGCACTCCCCCCGACGACTTGGGAATGAGAAAGATCGCCGAGTAGAAGCCCTTGCCTTGTTGTGACAAGGGAACCTCCTCTATAGCTCCAATGTCCAGTAAGTGCTCGACTTCTTTGAATAGGAGTCTTCTTCTCTCCCCATCTGATGGAACACGACACGGGAGAAATCTGTGAGGTGGAGAGCAGAGGAATTCTATTCTCAGGCCCTGGGCAACTGTGGATACCGCCCATGGGTCTGAGGATGTCGCCACCCATGCTGCATGGAAGGACAGCAGCCTTCCGCCCAGACAGCCGCTGAGCTCGGAGTCACTTCGACTTCTTGAAGCCTCTGCTTCCTCCTCTAAAGGGGCGGCGGCCTTGGTAAGATCTATTCCTGTCCGTTTGGAAAGACCTGTCCGCCCGAAAGGACCCCTGGCCAAAGGAGCTCTGAAAATACGGCCTCGACGCCTGGGTGCCCATCGAGGAGGGCTCAGACCGAAAGGACTGCCTTCTTTGATAGGGAGTGAATCTCCTATCCTGTTTTCTGCTTGCCCTGGGCATGACCTTTTTCTTATCTTTATCCTCAACGAGGACGTCGTCCAGGACCTCCCCAAACAGCTTCTTGCCTTTGAATGGGGCCGATGCCAGGCTCCATTTGGACTTAACGTCCCCCTGCCAGCTCCTGAGCCAAATGAGCCTACGGGAGGCCACGGAGGAGGCCATTGCACGAGAAGCAAATTTGGCGGCGTTGACCGTAGCGTCCGCAGAAAACTCCGTGGCCGCCAGGAGCTTGTTGAGGTCCTGGCGGAGTCTACTATCCTCTGGATTAACCCTGGACTGCAGTTCTTGGATCCAGAGCATCGTGGCCCTGTTGAAGAACGATGCCGCTGAAGCGGCTCGAAGAGCCCAGGCCGCCATCTGGTGAGTCCTGCGTACCACATTTTCCGCTCTCTTGTCCTCTGCTCTCAGACCCTCTTGAGACTCCGAGGGAACCAGGGCATTGGACACCAGGCTTGTCACCGGTTTATCCACAACTGGGAACTCCAGCAGGTCTTCCATCGCCTGATCAAACGTGTAGAATCTGCGATCCAGATTAGATGGCCCTTGTGCGACGGCTGGGTTCTCCCACGGGCGCTGGATAGTCTCTCTGAACAGGTGGGAAGACGGAATGTGGACCGTCTCCTGCTTGGGGAAGACAAATAGGCCCCCAGCTGGTTGGGCCGTCTCAGAAGCCGCTGCCTGATCCCCCTCACCTGCTTGCTCGATGGTCATCTTGGCTTTATTCAAAAGAACCCTGAAAAGGGATGACTTAAAGAGTCCAGGAAAACTGGGTGGTTCAGGGGGCTGCTCATCACCAGAGAGTTCATCCTCAGCCCCACTGAAGTCGCCTCTAGATGACCGCTCCTCATCCATTGAGCCTTCCATGGACAAGGTGACAGGGGCAGTCCAGGGGTCTCTAGACCTCATTGGAGGGAGTCCCACTGAAGACTGCTGATGCTGTTGAGTCCCCACAGCCAAACCCTGGGTATAAGCTGTGGCAATGAGGTCTTGCAAGGACTGAGGCATGCTCTGCCATGCATCATTGGAACTGCGCAGGCCTGCAGCTGTAGGTGTAAAGGTGGCTGCCTGACCAGACTGGGTTGATGGAAAGGCTGGATATACTCCTGCAGCACATTGTCTTTCAACCCTGGATGCTGGCAGCCTCACCCTCTCTGGAGACCAATCTCTCTCCGTTGCTGTGCCTACCACCCCTGGCAGGAACATGGGGGAGGCCATCGACGGGGTGGGCTGATTGGCAGAAGGAACAGAGGCCATTACCTTCTGGGAAGCCTCCAATTGCTTCTCCAGCGCTCGGATGCGCTTCTCTGCCTCCCTCAGAGAGGTTCCCTGAGAGGCCTTAGTTTTCTGGGGCTTGTCCTTCGGAGTGCTAGGCCCTGCAGAGGCCTCCTCCGCCAGCTGGGGTGTCTGATCTGCCATACTATCACTCAATGGGAGATTGACAGAGACGGTGTAAAAGCAAGTCAAAAATCTCACCAACTGCTTTCACCGAACCCGAGCAAAATGACAGGCAACTCACTCGTCTGCGCCTGCGTGTTGCCAGGGCAGGATCCCTGCTCGGCAAGCCGGCGTTAGCAATCAGGCCATTTAAGCCCCGCCCCGCTGTCAAAGTGCTCAACCAAAATGGCCGCCGGCCGGTTGCCATGGTAACGCCCAAGCCTGGGCGCGAAACCTCCAACGCCGGCCTTTGTACAAACATGGCCGCCGGGGCTGTCAGGCTATGGGCGGGAAAGCCTCCAAGTTCCCGCCCTTTCCGTGGCCAAACGCCAGCCGTCCTCAACTGGGGCGATCGGGGGGGGGGGCTGCCCGATCCAAGGCTCGGCGAAGGACTTCTGGCATCCTGCCCCCTTCGGTATATTCGCCACGGGGGAGGGCGGACCCCCCCGCGGCGTCAACCATCTCCTCTCCTCCGGAGTCTACCTCGGAGGTAGTTTCCCCGGGCGCTCACTCCCGAATCCACACTACAGGCCCCTGTGTGGATTCTCACCAGGAATGGAGGAGCTGCAGTCAACTGGTTTAGACCCACTGGAAGTCTGAAACCAGAGCTGCCTGAGGAGTCAACCCCCAGCTGCACCTGTGGAAAAAAAGGAATTGAAGCAAAGGAAAAAGGCAAGTTATTTATTAATAACAAAACAACACTAATAAATCCAATTAAATAAGAAATAATCAATTAATCAATAATTAATCAATTAAGCTAACAACCAGTATACATCTAATGCCTAACTACTCAAACCAAATTTTATTGGAAGAGCAAGAAACTCTAAGTCCCTTTACTGCGACTGAGTTTTTTAGACTGGAGGGCTAAGGGGGCGGCACCTGCCTAATATTTAAATTAAACTCAGTCCCTACCAATCAGACTGAAGAATTACCCATCCTGGACTCTCCTTGCAAGTGCATTGGAGAAAGACCTCATGGTCCATCTAGTCTGCCCTTATACTATTTTCTGTATTTTATCTTAGGATGGATATATGTTTATCCCAGGCATGTTTAAATTCAGTTACTGTGGATTTATCTACCACATCTGCTGGAAGTTTGTTCCAAGGATCTACTACTCTTTCAGTAAAATAATATTTTCTCATGTTGCTTTTGATCTTTCCCCCAACTAACTTCAGATTGTGTCCCCTTGTTCTTGTGTTCACTTTCCTATTAAAAACACTTCCCTCCTGGACCTTATTTAACCCTTTAATATATTTAAATGTTTCGATCATGTCCCCCCTTTTCCTTCTGTCCTCCAGACTATACAGATTGAGTTCATTAAGTCTTTCCTGATACGTTTTATGCTTAAGACCTTCCACCATTCTTGTAGCCCGTCTTTGGACCCGTTCAATTTTGTCAATATCTTTTTGTAGGTGAGGTCTCCAGAACTGAACACAGTATTCCAAATGTGGTCTCACCATCATTCTATATAGTGGGATCATAATCTCCCTCTTCCTGCTTGTTATACCTCTAGCTATGCAGCCAAGAATCCTACTTGCTTTCCCTACCGCCTGACTGCACTGTTCACCCATTTTGAGACTGTCAGAAATCACTACCCCTAAATCCTTTTCTTTTGAAGTATTTGCCAACACTGAACTGCCAATACAATACTCAGATTGAGGATTCCTTTTCCCCAAGTGCATTATTTTACATTTGGAAACATTAAACTGCAGTTTCCATTGCTTAGACCATTTATCTAGTAAAGCTAAATCATTTACCATATTACAGACGCCTCCAGGAATATCAACCCTATTGCACACTTTAGAGTCATCGGCAAATAGGCAAACCTTCCCTACCAAACCTTCCCCTATGTCACTCACAAATATATTAAAAGGAATAGGACCCAGAACAGATCCTTGTGGCACACCGCTTGTAACCTGACTCTGCTCAGAATACTCGCCATTAACAATAACTCTCTGATGTCTACGCTTCAGCCAGCTGCAAATCCATTGAACTATCCAGGGATTAAGTCCAATCTTCACTAATTTATCTATCAGCTCTTTATGTGGAACCGTATCAAAGGCTTTGCTGAAGTCCAGGTAGGCAATATCCACGGCACCACCTTCATCCAACACCTTTGTGACATAGTCAAAGAAATCAATGAGATTAGTCTGACATGATTTGCCTTCAGTAAAGCCATGCTGATTTGGGTCTAAGTGATTAGGTCATGAGTGACCATGAGTAGAGGTCAAGGAAAGGGCATAACTGGTGCACAAACTGCAGTTGCGCAAAGGCTAATTATTTACCTAATTATTCATTTATTTCAACCTCACTGTCAAAGGCAAGAAGTCGTAAAATCAGGTGTGACCAGGGGCAGATTCCCGATTCCGCTACTTCTGGTGCACTGTATGTTCAGCTTTGCTTTTGCTGTGGGCACACACGCATGCACAAGAAGCAAAATCTCACAAGAGGACGGCGTGTATGAGGGATTCCGGTGATTTTTTTTTGTTCCCTGCATGCACAGAAGCAAAAAAATGCCGAATTCTCACACGTATGCCGCCTTTCGTGAGATTTGCTTCCTGCGCATGCACAGACGCAAAATTTTGCTGGGGCACAAACGCGCAGCATTAGCAAAGCTGCATGCATGGCTCAATTTTAGTTACCAGTACGCCGTACCGGTAGCAACCCGCTACTGGGTGTGACCCACTTAACAACTGCTTTGCTTTGCAAACCATGCAAAATCAGGCAAAAATGTAAATTCTGGTCTCGGTTGTGGTCACCCAACTAACTTCAGATTGTGTCCCCTTGTTCTTGTGTTCACTTTCCTGTTAAAAACACTTCCTTCCTGAAACTTATTTAACCCTTTGACATATTTAAATGTTTCGATCATGTCCCCCCTTTTCCTTCTGTCCTCCAGACTATACAGATTGAGTTCATTAAGTCTTTCCTGATATGTTTTATGCTTAAGACCTTCCACCGTTCTTGTAGCCCGTCTTTGGACCCGTTCAATTTTGCCAGAATCTTTTTGTAGGTGAGGTCTCCAGAACTGAATACAGTATTCCAAATGTGGTCTCACCAGCACTCTATGTAGCAGGATCATAATCTCCCTCTTCCTGCTTGTTATATCTTTAGCTATGCAGCCAAGAATTCTACTTGCTTTCCCTACTGCCTGACTGCACTGCTCACCCATTTTGAGACTGTCAGAAATCACTACCCCTAAATCCTTCTCTTCTGAAGTTTTTGCTAACACAGAACTGCCAATACAATACTCAGATTGAGGATTCCTTTTCCCCCAAGTGCATTATTTTACATTTGGAAACATTAAACTGCAGTTTCCATTGCTTAGACCATTTATCTAGTAAAGCTAAATCATTTGTCATATTACAGACGCTTCCAGGAATATCAACCCTATTGCACACTTTAGAGTCATCGGCAAATAGGCAAACCTTCCCTACCAAACCTTCCCCTATGTCACTCACAAACATATTAAAAAGAATAGGACCCAGAACACCGCTTGTAACCTGACTCTGCTCAGAATACTCGCCATTAACAATAACTCTGATGTCTACGCTTCAGCCAGCTGCAAATCCACTGAACTATCCAGGGATTAAGTCCAATCTTCATTAATAATAATATAGTGACCATTCAAAGTTACAACGGCACTGAAAAAAGGGGACTTATGACTACGGAGAGGGGCGGCATACCAATCTAATTAATAATAATAATAATAATAATAATAATAATAATAATAATAATAATAATAATATTTATCACATTTATGACCCTTGCAGCACCCCTGATCACAATTCAGACATTTGGCAACTGATTCTTTTTAAAAAAAACAAAATAAAGTTTATTAATTAACAAAGGGTAAATGGGGAAAGGAAAGGAAAGTACATAAATTTAAAAAAGGGATAAGGGTATTTCTTACATGGTATTGTATTTTGACGTATATCTCTTACGTTGTAACAAAAATTTCAATGTTCACATTTATATCTTATTACTATCTATACAGTACTTCGTTTTTCTAACTTATTATTTAAAAGGTAGCAATGAGTAGTGATAAGAATAGTAAGAGGCATACTTATAAAAAAAAGTAGTTAGGAAAATAGATTTACAATTGTACAAAGTATTTGTAGAATAATAAGGGAGGGAAAAAGGAAGGATCTGCCTAAGTAGCAGACGTTATCAGGAGTTATGACATGGTATGGTAGTACGTTAATGGGTGTAGCAGTAATATAAGAGTCAGAGAAAGAGGGAGTTAGAGAAAGAGAGAAATAGAAAACGAGAGACAAAGAGGGAGAAACGGAGAGATTGTATTGCCAGGCCAATGGTTTCCGTTTCCAGTAGAACATGAAGTCACCCTCTTTGAGACACTGGCTTCCTGCATCTACCTTTTCCACTGTTATTAATGAAAGGCCCAATGAAGGCCCGTTTCCATGGCGACACCCTCTCCGCCTCCTGGTTGGTCACCTTTGAGTTGGCTCTTGCTGCAGGCCCATCCTTTGTCATTCATCACGTTTTGGGTCCTCGCTTCCTTCCTGGCTCGGAGTTCTAAGCCAGGATCCCCAATTCTGCTGAATTGATCTCCTCTCACGGCTCCAAGGGATCTCTCTTCGTTTCCTAACTCCCTTTCAAGAGAGTTTACACACAAACGTTTCTTCCCTTTATTCATTTTTGGGGCATGTTGGATGCCGTCTTTCTCCAGCGGGGCTGAGTTGCTGGCTTTGCAGTTACCGGGCGACCAAACACTTGTTTGGGGGTGACTCATACGGTGCCATCCAGGAACAGGCCAAGAATAGATGAGATCATTTGAGCATCTGGTTTTTTTGGGGAATGGCTGGACGAAGCTGGCTGACGGTCCAGGAGGGACTTTCCCAAAAAAATGTTCTGTTGCCTGGTGTGTTATTTGGGGCTTATCTTGAAATCCAGCACACCGTGTGGCTTTGTTGAAAAAGAATAAGACGGAGTAGGCGAGGGCGGGTTTTTGTTTTTTAAAAAATTCTTTTAGATTTAAGAAAAGGAACCAACTTGGATAAAGTTGTTGAAACTCTGGAAGGAGTGAAGGGAAGAGCAACAAAGATGATTATTTATTTATTTATTCGGATTTATTTATTTATTTTATCATATTTCTGTGCTAACCCCTCTGTGAGGACTCAGGGCAGCTTACAACATATAGGAAACAATATTTTATTTATTTATTTATTTTGTCCAATACACAATGAGGGTTTTAGTGGGTGGGTGTATATATATAATGACGGTCTTGGTATATTCGGGTTTCTTCCCGTGTAGGATTTGGAAATTTCTGGCGATGTTTCGACGAGGTCTCACTCGTCATCTTCAGGCTGGTGTTTCTGTCCTTGTTCTCAGGCGAACACTGCGAGACCTGAGCTGCCTTCCTTCTATAAATACTGGTGGCTGGTTGTGGTTTGATGGCTCAGCAATTGCCTGCTGTGTAGAAACTTCCTGGTGAGTCAGTGGGGTAACAATTGGGGTCGTTGATGTAGCTGAGGTATGCTGATTAGTTAATGGTTGTAGATTAGGCGTGATATCCTGAGTAGTTGGAACTTGCAGGCTACTTGATTGTTTTACAATGTGTGTTCTGAGTCTGGTTTCTATGGCTGGGATATGTTTGAGGGCTGGTTTCCGGATGTCTGGTAAGCGGGAGGTATCATCCCGCTTGTTCATATTTTGGGGATGTTTTTCTATCTCAATGGCTTCCATGATTATTCTTTTGCTGTAGTGTTCTGTTTTGGAAATTAATTTGGTACTGTCAAAATCAATTTCATGTCCTGTAGTTTTGAAGTGTTGGAAAAGGGAGGAGGTTTTTTCTTTTTTCTTTAATGCATTCTTATGTTCTGCAACACGTGCATTTACTCTCCTGTTAGTTTGTCCAATATATGTGGCTAGGCAGATTTTACACGGTATTTGATAAACTCCCTGGTTTTCTAGTTGGATATTGTCTTTCGGGTTTCTTAGGATGTTGGCTATTTTTTTATCTGTACCAAAGGCTGTCTTGATGTTGTGTTTGCGGAGAATTTTACTGATTTTATCTGTGGTGCCTTTGATGTAAGGGAGGAGGGCGATGCCATTGTCCTGTTCTGTGTCTTGGTTCTGGGGGGGGGGGGGTCTCTTTTTGGATTAAGTTGTTGATTGCCTCTCTTTGGAATCCATTGGAAATTAATACATTTGTGAGACTGTGTAATTCAGGTTCCAGGTTGTCTTTGTCGGCTAGGTGTTTGGTACTGGAAATGAGGGTCTTGGCTACGGAATTGATCTGTGCGGGGTGGTGGTGGGATTTAGCGTTCAAGTAGCGGTTGGTGTGTGTCTTCTTCTGGTAGACGGTGTGTCCTAGGGAGCCATCGGGTTTTTTGTAGATTAGGACATCCAGGAAGGGAAGTTTGTTGTTGGTTTATTTCCATGGTGAATTGTATTTTGGGGTGTAGGCTGTTGAAATGTGTGAGAAAGCTGTCCAGTTTTTAAATTACGAAGGTGTCATCTACATATCTAAGCCAGAGTTTGGGTTTGTATTCAGATTTGTCCAAGGCATTGGTTTCAAAATATTCCATGTATAAGTTTGCGATGACGGGTGACAGGGATGATCCCATGGGGGCTCCTTCTATCTGTTTGTATCTTTGTCCATTGTGGATGAAGTATGTATTCATCATGCAGTGGTTGGTCAGATCTAAGATGTGCTTCGGGGGGTTGTATTTGTTTTGGATGGCTGTCAGGGCTTCTTTGATAGGCACTTGGGTGAAGAGAGATATGACATCGAAGCTTACGAGAAGGTCACTGGGTTGTAGGTTTTGTTCCTTTGTGATTTCTATGAAGTGGAATGAGTTTTGTACATGAGACATGATGGATTCTGCATAGGGCTGGAGTTGTTTGGCGAGAAATTTGGCAAGATTCTGTAGGGGTGAGCCTATGGAGCTGACTATGGGTCTGAGTGGTGTTCCTTCTTTGTGTATCTTGGGGAGGCCATAGAGCTTGGGGCATCTGGATGATTTTTCTCTGGGGATGATTCTTTGCTGGATTTCTTCACTGATGGGAGAAGCTTTTATTTTGGATTTGGTGGTTTTTTCCAGGTAGGTGGTAGGATCTGTGCTTAGAGGTTTGTAAGCGGGGTCTTGGAGTAGGTTGGATAGCTTGTCTTGCTAGTCAGATGTGTTCATCACCACAGTGGCATTGCCTTTGTCTGCTGGGAGGATGATTATGTTATTGTCTTTCCTCAAGTTGGTGAGTGCTTTTTGTTCATCTTTATGTAAGTTGCTTCTGGGTGGAATGCTGGAGCAGAGGACATTGGTGACTTCGAGTCTGATTTTGTTGGCTTCATCTTGGTTGATTTTGGTTAGGGTGGCTTCAACTCCGCATATGATGTTTTCAGTGGGGATGCGTTTGGGGGCGACTGCAAAGTTGAATCCTTTGGAGAGGACGTTGGTTTCTGCTGTGGTGAGGGTCCTGTCCGATATATTATGTACTGTATTCTTCATGAGTTGCTGTGGAAAAGGTTTGGGCTTCTGGTGTTTTCCCAAATTGTGGAGTTTCCTGGTGTGTATGTCTGTATTGAGGGAGGTTTCTGTTTCAGCTCTCCAGAGGGCTAGTTGTTTGGATTTGTCCCAGAGTATTGGGTGGATTCTGTTGCTGAGTTTGAGGTGAAGACTGAGTAGGTCTTTGTTGGTTTGGTCTAGTAGGAATCTTTTTCTGTGGAGTTCATTTCTGATTAGGGCTAATTCAGTTCTTTTCAGGATCTGTTCAGTGGATGGGGTTTTAGAATGGAATTTTAGTTGGCAGCATTTGGGGATCAAGTTTCTGTCTCGGCAGTTGCGTAGAAATTTGAGGTCACATAGGATGGTAGCTCTTTGGACCTTGAGTTTCTCGTAGGTCCTGGTCAGCATATATATATATACAGTACACACACACACACACACACATACACATAGTAAAATATATGATGAAGGTTATAGAGGAGATACTCATAGTAAAATATATCTAAGAAAGAATAGAAAAGAAGGTATAGTAATAGAACATATCAATGAAAGAACAGAAGAAGAGATATAGGAATAGAAGAAAGGTATAGGAGATATAGGAGAGCAATAGGACAGGGGACGGAAGGCACTCTAGTGCACTTGTACTCGCCCCTTACTGACCTCTTAGGAATCTGGATAGGTCAACCGTACATAATCTAAGGATAAAGTGTTGGGGGTTTGGGGATGATACACATCCTAAATCCAATTAATTAAAATTAATAATCTAAAAAAAACCATAAGAACCAAATAAAATACTCTCATACCCATTCAGTCAACAATCTCACAATACATTCGTCGGCCAGTGGTCTGTCTCTCACACTGCTGTGTAGTGGTCATAAGTCTGAGACCAGCCTTAAAGTTACTTTTTCATCTTCAAATGACTGCTAAACAGGGACCTCGTTAAGCAAAGTCTACCTGGATATACAGAGTTCCCTCGATTTCCGCGGGGGATGCGTTCCAAGACCGCCCGCGAAAGTCGAATTTCCGCGAAGTAGAGATGCGGAAGTAAATGCACCATTTTTGGCTATGGACAGTATCACAAGCCTTCCCTTAACACTTTAAACCCCTAAATTAACATTTCCCATTCCCTTAACAACCATTTACTCACCATTATTACTGGTACTCACCATTGAATAAGGCGCTTAGTGATCCTGATATTTATAAACATAATTATTTATTAACAATAATTATTATTTTTGTTATTTATTTGCAAAAATTATTAGTTTGGCGATAACATGACGTCATCGGGTGGGGAAAAACATGGTATAGGAAAAAAACAGCGAAGTATTTTTTAATTAATATTTTTTTAAAAAACGTGGTATAGGCTATTCGCGAAGTTTGAACCCGCGAAAATTGAGGGAACACTGTAATATCGTTCCCACAGTTTGGGGTTTGTTTGGGGTTTTTTGCTTTTTGCAGCAGTCATTTTTTAAAACATATATTTTGGACCTATCCTCAGCCACTTTCACTTCCTTGTTCCACGAAGCACTAATTTTCATACTTCCCATTCCCTTTGAGTAACTTCTGTGGCGCTCCGGAACACAAATGTTTCCGCTTTGTTCTCAGTCGCATTCACATATTGTTTTCTTGCTGTAATTAACCATTCCCTTCTTTGGGAGAATGAATACTTTTACATGTTGTATTTAATGTGTTTTATTATAAATCAGTTAGGACAATGGAACAAATGGGAAGTTTTACAGAAGTGTTTGGCCAGCCATTTGTCTAAAATGGTGGCAAAGCTGCCTTAGGAATTCTGGGAGTTGAAGTCCACAAGTTTAAAGTTGTCAAAGTTGGAAACTCCTGGTGTGTCGAGTATTCTGAACAGGGGGGGTTAGACTAGAAGACCTCCCCAAGGTCCCTTCCAACTCTTTTTTAAAAATGTATTGATTGATTGATTTAATTTGATTGATTTGAAGAGTCGGGGGAACATTATTATTATTATTATTATTATTATTATTATTATTATTATTATTATTATTATTTAGATTTGTATGCCGCCCCTCTCCGTAGACTCGGGGCGGCTTACAGCAATGATAAAAACAATATATAATGACAAATCTAATAGTTAGAATCTAAAATAACAATAATACATTTAAAAAGTCTAAAAAACAAGAAACCCCAATATATAAAAACATACATACAGTCATATCATGCACAAAAATCTACATAGGCAGGGGGAGATGTTTCAGTTCCCCCACGCTTGACGACAGTGGTGGGTTTTAAGGAGTTTATGAAAGGCATACAACATATAATAAAAAAACAATAAAATACAATGGCAAATCCAATTAATTAACTAAATAACTAACGTAAAATCCCTAATATTTTAAAAATCAATCGTACACATTAGTCCTTAGCCTTAGCCATATATGACCTTAGCCATACATAACATTCATTGCCCAGGGTGCCTAAGATCTAATTGCCCCAAGCCTGGTGGCATAAAGGAGTCTTAAGACTTGTAAAAGGCGAGGAGAGTGGGGGCAGTGCAAATCTCCTGGAGGAGCTGATTCCAGAGAGCTGGGGCCCCCACCAAGAAGCTCTTCCCCTAAGTCCCACCAACATTGTCTAGTTGATGGGACCTGGAGAAGGCCAATTCTGTGAGACCTAACCGGTCGCTGAGATTCATGCAGCAGAAGGCGGTCCCGCAAGTAATCTGGCCCAATGCCAT
The DNA here is from genome assembly GCF_031021105.1 of Erythrolamprus reginae. Taxonomy (NCBI): domain Eukaryota; kingdom Metazoa; phylum Chordata; class Lepidosauria; order Squamata; family Dipsadidae; genus Erythrolamprus; species Erythrolamprus reginae. The sequence continues at coordinate 5,508,834 of NC_091963.1, forward strand.
GAAGGGCTTTATTCTGTTATTATCAAGGGTGAAATGCTACTGGTTCGACTTGGTTAGAAACATAGAAACATAGAAGACTGACGGCAGAAAAAGACCTCATGGTCCATCTAGTCTGCCCTTATACTATTTTCTGTATTTTATCTTAGGATGGATCTATGTTTATCCCAGGCATGTTTAAATTCAGTTACTGTGGATTTACCAACCATGTCTGCTGGAAGTTTGTTCCAAGCATCTACTACTCTTTCAGTAAAATAATATTTTCTCACGTTGCTTTTGATCTTTCCCCCAACTAACTTCAGATTGTGCCTCCTTGTTCTTGTGTTCACGTTCCTATTAAAAACACTTCCCTGCTGGACCTTGTTTAACCCTTTAACACATTTAAATGTTTCTATCATGTCCCCCCTTTTCCTTCTGTCCTCCAGACAATACAGATGGAGTTCATGAAGTCTTTCCTGATACGTTTTATGCTTAAGACCTTCCACCATTCTTGTAGCCCGTCTTTAGACCTGTTCAATTTTGTCAATATCTTTTTGTAGGTGAGGTCTCCAGAACTGAACACAGTATTCCAAATGTGGTCTCACCAGCGCTCTATATAGCGGGATCATAATGTCCCTCTTCCTGCTTGTTATACCTCTAGCTATGCAGCCAAGCATCCTACTTGCTTTCCCTACCGCCTGCCCGCACTGTTCACCCATTTTGAGACTTTCAGAAATCACTGCCCCTAAATCCTTCTCTTCTGAAGTTTTTGCTAACACAGAACTGCCAATACATTACTCAGATTGAGGATTCCTTTTCCCCCAAGTGCATTATTTGACATTTGGAAACATTAAACTGCAGTTTCCATTGCTTTGACCATTTATCTGGTTCGGGTATATTGGTAGCGACAGCTGCCTTTGGTTCGGAGAACCGGTAGCAGTGACAGCGCGAGGCTGCGTTCAGATGCCGCCATTTTCTTTTTTTAACCTATGCACCTGCAAAGCTTTTGTGCGTGCGTAAAGGTGAAAAAGCATGCATGATGGTGTGAGTACACACACACAAATCACGACCTTCTGAACTAGTAGGGGGAAAGTAATTAGATTTCACCACTGGTTATTATAATAACATACGAGAGGTAAAGCATTAAAGAAATACAGGCAAAGTAGCCCTGTGCTGAGCTACCAAACAAATGATTCATCAGGTTTATATTTTATTTAAAAAAATCTTGGTCGGCCAAGTGTAGCTCGGGGCAGACATCTCGTCTGGTTCTTGTGACTTTTCGCCTACGCTGAGTTTTCTCAGCAGGGATTTCTCCTCGAAGCTGACTCAGTCGTGGCTTTTCAAAATTTCCTGTGTTGTTCTGGGGACGGGGGACGGGGGGCAGGGTATGAAGCTGAGAAAAAGGGGGAAGGTTTGTAAAAAGAAGCCCAATAGTACTAAATCTCTTATGCATAGACCAGTGTTTCTCATCCCTGGCAATTTTAAAATGTGTGGACATCAACTCCCAGAATTCTCCAGCCAACTTAGCTATTTTAAGGTGGGTGGACTTCAACTCCCAGAATTCCCTGTGATAGTTGAAAGTATCCCAGGGTCACATGATCCCCTTTCTTCGACATACTGACAAGTAAAGTCAATGGGGAAGACAGATTCGCTTTACAACCATGCTACTAACTTAACAACTAAACAATGCCGCTTGGCGGGACCCAGGGGAAGAGACTTCTCTGTGGTGGCCTCGGCCCTCTGGAACCAACTCCCCCCAGAGATTAGAATTGCCCCCACCCTCCTTGCCTTTCGTAAGCTGCTTAAAACCCACCTCTGCCGCCAGGCATGGGGGAACTGAGATACTCTTTCCCCCTAGGCCGTTACAATTTTATGCAAGGTATGTCTGTAAGTCTGTTTGGTTTTTATTATAATGGGGTTTTAATTGTTGTTAGTATTGGATTATTATTATATGCTGTCTTATTGTTGCTGTTAGCCGCCCCGAGTCTTCGGAGAGGGACGGCATACAAATCCAATAAATAAACAAACAAACAAACAAACAAACAAATAAATAAATAAATAAAGACAGAATACATACATACATACATACATACATACATACATACATACATACATACATACTGCAGTGATCTATTTAACTGTGGCAAGAAAGGTCATAAAATGGAACAAAACTCACTTTAACAACTACCTTGCTTAGCAATATAAATTTTGGGCTCATAAGGTTGTAAGTCGAGGATAACCCCCTAGGTAGAGTGGGCAGTGAAAATTAATTAATAAATGAATTAGTTAATTTAAAAAATGTAATGTGAGAAATCAGAAGATCGAGAGAAATCAGAAAACTGAGGCAGTTCAAATGAATATTAAGCCCTGTACAAGAATCTGATCAACTAACGGATGAGAATGTGATTCAAAATGGGTTGGAGTTTGATTTTTTGCGGGTGCATAGGGACTCGTAACTTATGACCTGTTTGACTCCTCCTTCAGGTTCACCCTAGTCATCTTCTACATCAGCGGTCCTCAACCTTTCCAGTTTGTGGGGAGGGATTTGGGGATTATCTTTATCACATCTTTCAGCTAGGGCGAGGGGGGCGTTTGCCCAGGTTCGCCTGGTGCACCAGTTGCGGCCTTATCTAGACCGGGAGTCACTGCTCACAGTCACTCATGCCCTCATCACCTCGAGGCTCGACTACTGTAATGCTCTCTACATGGGGCTACCTTTGAAAAGTGTTCGGAAACTTCAGATCGTGCAGAATGCAGCTGCGAGAGCAGTCATGGGCTTCCCTAGGTATGCCCATGTTACACCAACACTTCGCAGTCTGCATTGATTGCCGATCAGTTTCTGGTCACAATTCAAAGTGTTGGTTATGACCTATAAAGCCCTTCATGGCATCCGACCAGAATATCTCCAGGATCGTCTTCTGCCGCACGAATCCCAGCAACTGGTTAGGTTCCACAGAGTTGGGCTTCTCCGGGTCCCGTCGACTAAATAATGTCACTTGGCAGGACCCAGGGGGAAGAGCCTTCTCTGGCGGCCCTGACCCTATGGAACCAGCTCCCCCCCGAGATTAGAATTGCTCCCACCCTCCTTGCCTTTCGTAAACTCCTTAAAACCCACCTCTGCCGTCAGGCATGGGGGAATTGAGACATCTCCCCTGGGCCTATATAGTTTATGCATGGTATGTTTGTGTGTATGTTTTTGCTTTTTAATAAGGGGTTTTTAGTGACTTTTAAATTATTAGATTTGTTATACATTGTTTTAATGTTGTTGTGAGCCGCCCCGAGTCTATGGAGAAGGGCGGCATACAAATCAAATAAATACATAAATACATAAACAAATAAATTAATAATTTCTATATGCAATTTACCTGAGGTTCGATTACTGCAATGCTCTCTACATGGAGCTACCTTTGAAGAGTATTCGGAAACTTCAGATCGTCCAAGCTTTGGGCCTTCCAAGACATGCCCATATCTCATCATGACTCTGCGGACTGCATTGGCTGCCGATCTGTTTCCGGACACAATTCAAAGTGTTGGTTATGACCTATAAAGCCCTATATGGCATAGGACCAGACTATCTCCAAAACCGCCTTCTGCCGCACAAATCTCAAGGAGTGGTGAAGTCCCACAGAGTTGGTCTCCTTAGGGTCCTGTCGACCAAACAATGTCAGCTGGCTGGATCGAGGGGGAAGAGCCTTCTCTGTGGGAGCCCCAAGCACTCTGGAATCAACTCCTCCTGGAGATTCACACTGCCCCCAGCCTCCTTGCCTTCCGAAAGAGTTTAAAAACTCATCTTTGTCGCCAGGCCTGGGGTTATTAGATCTCCTCCCTGACCAATGAATGTTTCTTAGTATGATTTGTTGAATGAATTGTTAATGGCAGGTTTTTTTAAAAAAAATCAGAATTTTTAAGGATTGTTTTTATGTGTATTAATTGTATTGTTTACTACTGTCTCTTTTATATGCTGTGAGCCGCCTTGAGTTCTCGGAGAGGGGCGGCATACAAATCCAATTAAACTTGAAACTTGAAACACGCCTTTTGCCTCAGATCTTGCTTTTATTTTGTGGCTGTTCATTCTTATCTAGTAAGATAAGGAGTTGGGAGTTTTTCTTTCCTGGATATTGAATGGAAGCACACCTGACATTAAGCAAGATAGAAACATAGAAGACTGATGGTAGAAAAAGACCTCATGGTCCATCTAGTCTGCCCTTATACTATTTCCTGTATTTTATCTTACAATGGATCTATGTTTATTCTAGGCATGTTTAAATTCAGTTACTGTGGATTTACCAACCACGTCTTCTGGAAGTTTGTTCCAAGGATCTACTACTCTTTCAGTAAAATAATATTTTCTCATGTTGCCTTTGATCTTTCCCCCAACTAACTTCAGATTTTGTCCCCTTGTTCTTGTGTTCACTTTCCTATTAAAAACACTTCCCTCCTGAACCTTATTTAACCCTTTGACATATTTAAATGTTTCGATCATGTCCCCCCTTTTCCTTCTGTCCTCCAGACTATACAGATTGAGTTCATTAAATCTTTCCTGATACGTTTTATGCTTAAGACCTTCCACCATTCTTGTAGCCCGTCTTTGGACCCGTTCAATTTTGTCAATATCTTTTCGTAGGTGAGGTCTCCAGAACTGAACACAGTATTCCAAATGTGGTCTCACCAGCACTCTATATAAGGGGATCACAATCTCCCTCTTCCTGCTTGTTATACCTCTAGCTATGCAGCCAAGCATCCTACTTGCTTTTCCTACTGCCCGACCACACTACTCACCCATTTTGAGACTCTCAGAAATCACTGCCCCATAATCCTTCTCTTCTGAAGTTTTTGCTAACACAGAACTGCCAATGCAATACTCAGATTGAGGATTCCTTTTCCCCAAGTGCATTATTTTACATTTGGAAACATTAAGATCTGCTTTATTAGTCAACCCTGGAGAAAACGTCTACCGAGGGGACTATGCAAAGTATGTCTAGGCAAGGCAGCGACCAGGAGGACCGGGGAGCGGCTGGATCCACCTTTCTCCAGTCCTGTTGGGGCTGGGAGAAGTCGGAGTGGGCGTGCGAGCCAAAGTTGAAGTGAAGCCGGTGAGAGCCAAATGGTCTTTGGGTGGGTGGCGTCTGGACACCCTGGAAGAAATTCCCTCCTGAGTAACCGCAGCCAGGCGCTGGAGAGGTGAGGCAGCCTGGAAGGATGAGAACAAAGAAGACCTCCTGCTGACCCAGGCTTTGCACCTGCTGAAAGAAGAGCTGGGGAGTCAGAGAGGCCGTGAAAGTTATGCTTCGTCTGCAGGGCAGGAAGCCAAAGAATTTGGGGAAGAGGAAAGGAACTCAGCCACCCCTGAAGTGCACCTAGGTGCCCAGCCACACCCAGCAGGATCAGCAGGAACCCAAGCAGCGGAGGCAGCCAAAACCCCACCCAGAAAGGGGGTTGACGCCCCCACAGGCGTCCAATTCTAAAGACTTATCTGCTAGGAATAAAATATGGTGGTGATCCCAAGGCTTTGGGGTTTTTCCTGACCCAAGTTTGGAACCATGTGCAAGAATAAGGGGAGGATTTCCCCACAAAAACAACTAAAGTTAGGTGCGTCACAATGGCCCTGGAAGGGACCGCGGCTGAATTGATGGTGGGCTTCCATAATGAGGACTCTGCAGTGATGAGGAAGAATGCATTTATGGCCGCCCTCCAAGTGCGTTTGGAAGATCCCCCGGCTGAACGTAAAGCTAGAACCAGGATGAAAACCTTGACCCAAGGGAGGAGATCGATGGCTGAATACAGCCAGGAGTTTTGACAGCTGGTGGTCCATATGAGTGGCTGGTCAGCCGAGGCCCTGATGGAATGCTACAAGGACGGGCTTAATGAGGACACCAAGGCTGTTGTTTTCAAGGCCCCCCCAGAGACCTACAACATTGCTGTGTGATGGCTGCTCAGGTGGAAATTGACCAGGCCGGAGATCAGTACAGAGGAGTTCACAGCTGTAGCAACCCTTCCCCTTCTGCACCGAAAGAGGCCCTTAGGATAATGAGGTGGGGGGTCGTGACCATCAGCCTGCTTCAGATGTGGAAAAGAGGGGCACCAAGCGGCTGGGTATTTTGCCAAGCCTGTCTCTAGGATGACCCCTACTGGAGGAAAAAAGGTTGACAAACCAGCAGCAAAAAAAAATCATGAAACGCCATTGAAAGGTGTGGAAGTCATTGAATTTGCCACTTTATGCCTGGAGGAGCTAGTAGCTCCGATTACCCCAGGAAACATCGACAGCCTCCCCGAGTCTACGGAGAGGGGCGGCATACAAATCTAATAAATAATAATAAATAATAGTGAATCCAATGACGACCCCCTGGTAAATCAGCACACAGGGCCCCTAACCATCCCAGTAGAACTGAGAGAACCACTATCTGGTGCCCAGAGGAAGATGCTGGCCCTTTGGGATTCTGGGTATACTAGATATGTAATCAGACCAGGTAGAAAAAAATAGGAATTGAGACTGATATCATCCACTATAGCCAGCAGAGAGAACCGATCCATGGGCATGAGGCCACCAAAGAGCAGGCAGCAATAGGGGCTGAATGCATGGCAGGAGAGGAGAAAATATCTAAGGAATATCGACACCCTAAGGGAGCCTATAGCGAGAGGGCATCAGACATGCTCCCACCAATCAGCCCACATACTGCAGCATAGAGATCCTGCCTAAAACTAACATTTACTCTATGACACCTTGCAAGCTTGAGGACCTGCAAAATTTCGTTGACCAAAATCTGAAACGAGGTTTCATCCAACTTGTTAGGCCACAGGTGGCTGTCCCAGTGCTCTTCTGAGAGAAGAAAGATGGCTCTCTTCACTTATGTGTTGACTATAAGAACTTAAACCCCATTTGCATTGAAAATATTTACCCCCTCTCTCATATGAAGGACATGCTAGATCATCCAAGGGCATGGGGTGAGGTATCATCAGTACGCTGATGATACCCAGCTTTACATCTCCACCCCATGTCCAGTCAACGAAGCAGTGGAAGTGATGTGCCGGTGTCTGGAGGCTGTTGGGGCCTGGATGGGCGTCAACAGATTCAAACTCAACCCGGATAAGACGGAGTGGCTGTGGGTTTTGCCTCCCAAGGACAATCCCATCTGTCCGTCCATCACCTTGGGGGGGGAGTTATTGACCCCCTCGGAGAGGGTCCGCAACTTGGGCGTCCTCCTCGATCCACAGCTCACATTAGAGAACCATCTTTCAGCTGTGGCGAGGGGGGTGTTTGCCCAGGTTCGCCTGGTGCACCAGTTGCGGCCCTATCTGGACTGGGACTCATTGCTCACAGTCACTCATGCCCTCATCACCTCGAGGCTCGACTACTATAATGCTCTCTACATGGGGCTACCTTTGAAAAGTGTTCGGAAACTTCAGATCGTGCAGAATGCAGCTGCGAGAGCAGTCATGGGCTTACCTAGGTATGCCCATGTTTCACCAACACTCCGCAGTCTGCATTGGCTGCCGATCAACTTCCAGTCACAATTCAAAGTGTTGGTTATGACCTTTAAAGCCCTTCATGGCACTGGACCAGAATATCTCCGAGACCGCCTTCTGCCGCACGAATCCCAGCGACCGATTAGGTCCCACAGAGTGGGCCTTCTCCGGGTCCCGTCAACTAAACAATGTCGGTTGGCGGGGCACAGGGGAAGAGCCTTCTCTGTGGCGGCCCCGACTCTCTGGAACCAACTCCCCCCGGAGATTAGAACTGCCCCTACTCTCCCTGCCTTTCATAAACTCCTTAAAACCCACCTTTGTCGTCAGTCATGGGGGAACTGAATCACCTCCCCCGGGCATGTACAATTTATGCATGGTATGTTTGTGTGTATGTTTGCTTAGTAAATGGGTTTTTTAAAATATTTTAAATTATATTTAGATTTGTCATGAATTTTTGTATCCTGCTGTGAGCCGCCCCGAGTCTGCGGGGAGGGGTGGCATACAAATCTAAATAAATAAATAAATAAATAATAAATCTAGCCAAGGGAAAGATTTTCACTAAACTGGACTTAAGAGAGGCCTACTATTGAGTCTGAATTAAAAAAGGAGATGAGTGGAAAAATGCTTGTAGGTTGTTTCCAGTTTTGGGGGCTCCCATTTGGTCTACAGGGGGTGCCAGAGGTATTCATGCAATTGATTAACGAAGTACTCCATGAACACCTTTACAAGGGGGTCTGGGTTTATCTTGATGACATGCTCATTTATTCAGAGACTATAGACAGATACATGAGAGTGGTGTGATTAGCCTTGAAAAAGCTCATGGCAGTTGAGCTGTATGCTAAATTGTCAAAATGTGATTTTCACCAGAATAAAATTGACTACAGTACTTGGATTATTGAATATTGCCTGAGGGCATTGAATTAGATCCCAGAAGGTGTGGGAAATTGTGAAGTGGGTGGCCCCACACACCCATAAACAATTACTAGGTTTCCTAGGCTTTGCCAACTTTTACTGGCAATTCATCCTCTTTACCCAGATTGCACTGCCAATGACAAACCTCCTTAAAACAAGAGGGGAGGGGCAAGTCTAAGTCTAATCTGCTTCTGGAGTGGACCATGGAGTGCCAGGTAGTTTTCAAGAAGCTCAAGTGACTATTTGCAACTGATCTTGTCTTTAAGAATCCCAACATAGATGCTCCTTTTGTGGTTCAAGCCGAAGCCAGCGATGTGGCAGTCGGAGCAGTACTACTGCAAGCAGCCAATTGCATGTGATGCACTTTGACAAGCAAAGTTGTGAGCTGCTCCGAGTCCTCGGAGAGGGGCGGCATACAAATAATAATAATAATAGTAATAGTAATAATAATAGTAATAGTAATAATAATAATTTAAAAAAACCAGGAACTTGTGCTGGAACTACCATTTACAAGTGGCAAAGAACTGATGGGATCATAAGCCCGAAAAAGTGGTCGAAAATGAGCAAGCAAAACTACTATGGGACTTCCGACTTCAGACTGACCGAATTCTGAAGCATAACACACCAGACATCTTGATTGTGGAGAAAAAGAAAGTATGGATCATCGACATCGCAATCCCAGGAGACAGCAGAATTGAGGAGAAGCAGCTAGAGAAATTAGTGAAGTACAAAGATCTAAAAATCGAGCTGCAACGACTCTGGCATAAGCCCGTGAAAGTGGTCCCAGTGGTACTTGGCACACTGGGCGCAGGGCCAAAGGATCTCAGCGGACATTTGAAAACCATCGGAATTGACAAAATCTCCACCTGTCAATTGCAAAAGGCCGCTTTACTGGGATCGGCAAACATAATTCGCCGCTACATCACGCAGTCCTAGGTGCTTGGGAAGCGCCCGACTGGTGATGAAATATGAAATCCAGCATAGTGATCTCATTTGCTGTGTTGCACTGACATAATAATAATAATAATAATAATAATAATAATAATAACAACAACAACAACAACAACAACAATGGGGAAGCCATGTACATTTAATAACTGTGTTACTAATTTAACAACTGCAGTTATTCACTTAATGTGGCAAGAAAGGTCATAAAATAGGGCAAAACTCGCTTAACAAATATTTCACTTAGCAACAACAATTTTGGAGTCGATTCTGATCACAAACCGGTATTGTTAGAATGACAGCATGATTGAAACTTCTGTTTTCCATCTCTGTTCTTGTGACAGTTTGATTTTCCAGGATATAAGATAATCACAATTGGGGGGTGTTCCCCCCCCCCCGGGAGTAGTCCAGAAATCCCATATTTCTCAGAAAAAATAATATTTTTGAACAGCTCTGTATTGCATTAAAAAGGAACATTCATTCCTCAACACACTCATTCATGCAGAACAGACACAAACACACACAACATCCCACGCTTTGTCTGTCAGGGTTGGAAATTTGCTGAAAGTAAGCCTGGTGGGATCTTTTTTCTAAAATACCAAAATATTCATTTCCATGTGACTGTTTTTTTGTTGATGATTCTCCCCTCCAATCATTGGGATTGGATGGGCGTTGAACCAAGAATTTGATAGCTGATTAGACAGGCATTTGCTGGGAAGAGGGTTTGTTAAAAAAAATTAAATCCCACTGTTATTTTCTTTTTATAAATATCTCTAATACTTCTTCCTCATCCTATTTTTTTTATAACAGTCCTCTAAGACAGGTGTGAAAGAATGGCTGGAATGAAAGGAAACATAGATTATGTACATACGTTATATTGCATATAATAACTGCAGCAAGAATATTAATAGCGCAGTATTGGAACCGGGGAAGTACCAAATGATAAGGCCATTACCAAGAAAATATTAGAGTGTGCAGAGTTAGATAAATTAACATTTGAATTAAACCAAAAAGAAAGAGTACTTCGAGGTGTGGAATATGTTCTACAAGTGGATGGAAAGAAGGAAAACAGAGTGAAAGGAGGATGTACTGTATAAATGTATATAGCTATAATTACAAGGGTGAATGAATACAAACTTCTTAATTAAAGAAGGAAGGAAGGGTTAAGTAATGATATTTAAAGAATAGATACAATATTTATTATAAAAGATGAATATCAATGAATAACTAAGCAGATAGAAATTTTTGTGTGTGTGTGATTTTTTTGGTCAAAATATATATGATATTTTTCCTGATAATGAAAAGGAAGGGAGACTACTATAGATCTATTTCAGGCTTATTCGCCCTTATCAGGTAGCCACACCCTTACTGGGATTTGAACCTGAGGCTCTGCCTTGTAAGGCAGGGGCCTTAGCCTCTAGGCTACAGGCTCGCTTCCTGTATCATATAATATATAATTAGAAACGTGACATTGAAGCAAATCACCGAACAAGTGATATAAAAGTTTATATGTATTTTATGGGTGTGTGTGTGTACTTTTTCAAGTTTGTATTGTAATGTTTTAAGTGGTTTTTAAAAAATATTTATATTCAATAAAAACTATTTTTATAAAAACAAAATAGAGAAAGAATGCCTGGTCCAAAGTTGCGACTAGAACTCACTGTCACTTGGTGATTGGCCCCAAATCCCCCAACTGGCTTTCATGCCTAAGGCGGGACTAGAACTCACTATCACTTGGTGATTGGCCCCAAATCCCCCAACTGGCTTTCATGCCTAAGGCGGGACTAGAACTCACTATCCCTTGGTGATTGGCCCCAAATCCCCCAACTGGCTTTCATGCCTAAGGAGGGACTAGAACTCACCGTCTCCTGGTGGTTGGCCCAAAATCATCCATCTGGCCTTCAGGTTTGGCACACACTAAATCGGAATTTTGATTAAAATCTCAAAGTAGGAGTTGCCTTCAAGTCCAGTTGAGCTCCTGATTCATCTGTATTACTTTTTAAATACATTATAAATTGATCCCCAATGGTTTGTTCCAGGATGTTTTTCAATATCTCACTCTTAATTCCCGGATTCCAAAAATGACTTCCCATCCAAGATCTGACCCAGACTGACCCTGCTTAGCTTCAGAAATAACCCAGAGTCAGCTAACTGGTGCCACCTAGTCAAGATATGTCCTGCAATTAACTTTTTTTTCTTTTTTTTGGCAGGATTGCAATTATTACCGAAGGCCTTAAGAAGGCAAGTGGACTAAGTCAAGAGAAGGACACAGACCTAATGACGATACAACCATGGGTGAGACTTTTCTTTGTTTTTTTCCCCTTTTGGGGGGGTTGATCCTAGATCAAAGGTCATCTTCCAATTCTTATGGAATTGATGAAGTGTAAGTACTGTATCTACAAAAAAAAAGCAATTAACAAAGAGCAATAATTGTTAATATTCTGTCCAAACGGTTGGGTTGGTAATACAGTGTTCCCTCGATTTTCGCAGGTTCGAACTTCGCGAATAGCCTATACCAGTGATTTTCAACCTTTTTTGAGCCGCGGCACATTTTTTTACATTGACGAAACCCTGGGGCACATTGGGGGGGGGGGCAGGGCGCTAAAAAAGTTTGGACAAAAAAATTCTCTCTCTCTCTCTTCCTCCCCTTCACTCTATTTCTTTCTGCCTCCCTCTTTCTCTCCCTTCCTTCCTCTTTCTCTCTCTCTCTCTCCATCCCTCTTTCTTTCTCTTCCTTCCTTCCTCTCTTTTTTGCTCTCTTTCTCTCTCCCTCCCTCCCTCCCTCCCTCTATGCCTTTCTCTCTCTCTCCTTCTCTCCCTCTTTCTCTCTCTCTCTTTCTTTCTTTTCTCTCTTGCTCTCTCTCTCTTTCTCTCTTTCTTTCTCTTGTTTTCTCTCTCTCTTGCTTTCTTTCTCTCTCTCCCTTGCTTTCTTTCTCTCTTGCTTTCTTTCTCTCTGAGCTTCGCGGCACACCTGACCATGTCTCGCGGCACACTAGTGTGCCATGGCACACTGGTTGAAAAACACTGGCCTATACCACGGTTTTTCAAAAAATATTAATTAAAAAATACTTTGTGGTTTTTTTCCTATACCACGGATTTCCCGACTCAATGATGTCATATGTCATCACCAAACTAATAATTTTTGCAAATAAATAACAAAAAAAATTATTGTTAATAAATAATTATGTTTATAAATATCAGGATCACTAAGTGTCTTATTCAATGGTGAGTACCAGTAATAATGGTGAGTAAATGGTTGTTAAGGGAATGGGGAATGGTAATTTAGGGGTCTAAAGTATTAAGGGAAGGTTTGTGATACTGTCCATAGCCAAAAATGGTGTATTTACTTCTGCATCTCTACTTCGTGGAAATTTGACTTTCGCGGGCGGTCTCGGAACGCATCCCCCGCGGAAATCGAGGGAACACTGTATATAAACCAACCAACAATGTATGGCTGTATGGACTGATGTAATATAGCTTTAAAATGTATGCTATGTTCTTATTGCCTGTAGTATCACATGTTACCATAAGAGGGAGCTAGATATCACGGTTTATTTTCTCTGTTGTTTCATTCTGATTGACTTTTTGACTTGATAGCGATCTCTTTTTTTAATGCTCTGTTGTTATCTCTGTTACTCTGATGTGTTTGTAAACTGTAATATCTTTGTTGAATGTACTGTATATGACAAAGACAAACTGATAAGAAGATTATTGTACTTGTAGAGATTGACTGATTTGACTTGGACTGTTTATTTGGACTGTTCTGTTTCTTAAAGTAAACACCATATGCACTTTAACATATCTCTGTGTGTGTGACCAGATAATTACTCATGTGTACTGCAATATGCCAATTCTATGTGCATGTCCTTGATAACTCAAGGATTGCTCTGCACATACCTTAATAATAATGAAGTTGTGTGTCTTTGATTCCATGCTTTTTCACATCTAGCCTAGAATTGTGTTAGTCCTCCTATCAGATGTCTCCCATTGCTGACTGATAATTTAGCTTGTTATCTAGGTGTCAGGCCGAAGCGGGACCCAGGGGAAGAGCCTTCTCTGTGGCGGCCCCGGCCCTCTGGAACCAACTCCCCCCAGAGATTAGAATAGCCCCCACCCTTCTTGCCTTTCGCAAGCTTCTTAAAACCCACCTCTGTCGTCAGGCATGGGGGAATTAAGATATTCTTTCCCCCTAGGCTTCCACAATTTATGTATGGTACATTTGTATGTATGATTGGTTTTAAAATAAGGGTTTTTAGCTTCTTTAGTATTGGATTGTCGCATGTTGTTTTTACCACTGTTGTTAGCCTCCCCGAGTCTACGGAGAGGGGCGGCATACAAATCCAATAAAATGAATGAAAATAAAATGAAATGAAGCTATCATTTTGGAATTAGAGACTTTGGCTTTCCACAAGTAAAATAGTACTGTGGGAATTGGGGAGAGGTGGTTGCATGAGGGGGGAAAGATACTAGCCACAACAAATTATTTCCAGAGATTCAAGGTCATCCTTTGTTCAGCACCAGACGGAAGTACAGGAGAAGATCATGGATGTTGAGAGAACTGGAGTGGTCCATGTGATGAACTTGTGGGTGTGGGGATAAGGGATGAACCTTAACCTTAATGCTCTCTACATGGGGCTACCCTTGAAGAGTGTTCGGAAACTTCAACTTGTCCAAAATGCAGCTGCGCGAGCAGTCTTGGGCCTTCCAAGAAATGCTCACATCTCACCATCACTCCGCGGACTGCATTGGCTACCGATCAGTTTCCGGGCACAATTCAAAGTGTTGGTTATGACCTATAAAGCCCTACATGGCACAGGACCAAATTATCTCCGAGTCCGCCTACTGCGGTCCCACAGATTTGGCCTCCTTAGGGTCCCGTCGAACAAACAATATCGGCTGGCGGGACCTAGGGGAAGAGCCTTCTCTGTGGGAGCCCCGGCCCTCTGGAATCAACTCTCCCCAGAGATTCGCACTGCCCCCACCCTCCTTGCCTTCCGAAAGAGCTTAAAAACTCATCTTTGCCGCTAGGCTTGGGATGTTTGGTTGATAAGTTTTTCTTTTAATTGTTTTTAAATCGTAGTATTAATTGGATTTACATTATTGTTTTGTTTTTATATATGCTGTGAGCCGCCCCGAGTCCTTGGAGAAGGGCGGCATACAAATCCAATTAAATAAATAAAATAAATAAAACCTGGGTGGAGAAATGTAGGAAAAGTTCGTATCGGGTTGACTATAGTTCATAACCAACATTGCTCTGTTAATACATTGGAACTTAGAAGAAGGCCAAGGTTTGGACTCTGATTTATTTCTCAGATGTTAATTGGAACGCTGACACTAGGTTCACAGGTCACCTCAACATATAATCTGTTTAGTGACCATTCAAAGTCACAACGGCGCCAATAACAGTGACTTATTTATCATTTTTCTCACTGGCAGCATCTTCATGGTCACATGATCAAAATTCAGACATTTGTGGATTAACATCTCAAATACAGAAGAATCGCAAAGTGACCTGAAGGTGCTTTTTCAAGAGGCAACTGAACTTCCTGATTTTTCATTGAAGACGTTTTGCTTCTTATCCAAGAAATATCTTTAGTTCTCCTAGAGCAGTGATTTTCAACCTTTTTTGAGCTGCGGCACATTTTTTTACATTTACAAAACCATGGGGCACATTGGGGGGGGGGCGCTAAAAAAAGTTTGGACAAAAAAAATTCTTCCTCCCTTTCGCTCTATTTCTCTCCCTCCCTCTTTCTCTCCCTTCCTCTTTTTTCTCTCTCTCTCTCTCCCTCCTTACCTCCCTCTCTTTCTCTCTCTTTCTTTCTTTCTCTCTCTCTCTTTCTCTCTTGCTCTCTCTCTTTCTTTCTTTCTTTCTTTCTCTCTCTTTCTTTCTCTCTCTCTTGTTTTCTTTCTCTCTCTCTTGCTTGCTTGCTTTCTCTCTCTCTTGCTCTTTCTCTCTCTCTCTCTTTCTCTCTCTCTCTCTTTCTCTCTCTGAGCTTCGCGGCACACCTGACCATGTCTCACGGCACACTAGTGTGCCACGGCACACTGGTTGAAAAACACTGTCCTAGAGCAGTGTTTCCCAACCCTGGCAACTTAAAGATATTTGGACTTCAACTCTTAAAATTCTGGGAGTTGAAGTCCAGATATCTCCAAGTTGCCAAGGTTGGGAAACACTGTCCTAGAGAGCTGGACTAGAGAGCTGAAGAACCTTCTTGGATGAGAAGCGAAATGTCTTCAAAAAAAGATACAAAGAAAGTCACGTTTTTTTTATTTTTTTATTTTTTTATTTTGTCCAATACACAATGAGGGTTTTAGTGGGTATATATCTATATACACATAGTAAAATACATGATGATGGTTATAGAGGAGATACTCATAGTAAAATATATCTAAGAAAAAATAAAAAAGAAGATATAGTAATAGAACATATCAATGAAAGAATAGAAGAAGAGATATAGGAATAGAAGAAAGGTATAGGAGATATAGGAGAGCAATAGGACAGGGGACGGAAGGCACTCTAGTGCACTTGTACTCGCCCCTTACTGACCTCTTAGGAATCTGGATAGGTCAACCGTAGATAATCTAAGGGTAAAGTGTTGGAGGTTTGGGGATGACACTATGGAGTCCGGTAATGAGTTCCACGCTTCGACAACTCGACTACTGAAGTCATATTTTTTACAGTCAAGTTTGGAGCGGTTAGTATTAAGTTTAAATCTGTTGTGTGCTCTTGTGTTGTTGTGGTTGAAGCTGAAGTAGTCGCTGACAGGCAGGACGTTGCAGCATATGATCTTGTGGGCAATACTTAGATCATGTTTAAGGCGTCTTAGTTCTAGGCTTTCTAGGCCCAGGATTGGAAGTCTAGTCTCGTAGGGTATTCTATTTCGAGTGGAGGAGTGAGGGGCTTTTCTGGTGAAGTATCTTTGGACATTTTCAAGGGTGTTAATGTCTGAGATGCGATATGGGTTCCAAACAGATGAGCTGTATTCGAGGATGGGTCTGGCAAAAGTTTTGTAAACTCTGGTAAGTAATGTGAGATTGCCAGAGCAGAAGCTAGGTAGGATTAGGTGTACAACTCTTGAAGTTGGGATCTTGAAAAAGCACCTTCGGGACAGCCATGACTAGGATGACTGAGGATCTCCATAGACATTCTCAAAGTGAATATAAAGATAAAACCAGAAACTTTTATTCTGGGCTTAATGGAAAAAGAGTAGCAGGGAGAAAAATTTGAAATTTGGATTTATGTTGTTGGCAAACAAGATTACACACAAAAATGGAAGGACATTTTGATTCCCGCAATGGATAAATGGTTGCAAAACTTGTTGGAGTTAGAAGAGATGGCCAAATTGACTGCTTTGATCAAAGAAAACAACACACAATTACTTTTGTTTTTGCTTGGAAACCACTTCTGAACTTTGTGCTTGAGGTGGAAAAAAAGTGAGAGTTGCTTCTTGTTCTACTTTCAGGTGCTTTGTAAAATAGCTTCAGTCCTTTTCTTTGGGGTTGGCAGCATATAAATTAAATATTAAATTCTTTGAGGAAGCCTCTGAGATATGGGAACACTGCTATCATGTCTCCCCTGGTCCTTCTTTTCATTAAACCCACTTCCTGCAACCGTTCTCCATGTGTTTTAGTCTCCAGTCCTGTAATCATCTTTGTTGCTCTTCTCTGCACTCTTTCTAGAGTCTCGAAATCCTTTTTACAGTAGTCCCTCGCTATAACGCGCTTCACCTACTGCGGCTTCACTTCATCGCGGGTTTTCAAGAAATATTAATGAGAAAAATCATTCGCGGATCTTCGCTGGTTCGCGGGTTTCTGAGGAAGTCGATCGGCAGATTTAAACAGCCCGCCGAACTCGATCGGCAGGTTTTTCAAAAAAAGTATATCTAAAATTGTAAATACTGTATTTAAATACTGTATCTAAAAGAAATACTGTGTGGGAAAGGTTTATAAACACTTAAAACAATGAAAACTTACCAAACAATTACAATATAAATACAGTGGAACCCCGACATACGAGCAGCTCTACTTACGAGCTACTCGAGATACGAGCTGGGAGAGTAGAGAAATTTTTGTTCGACTCACGAGCTTCCATTCGGGATACGAGCCGAGAAGAGCCGGCCTGGCTTGCTTTGCTTCCGAGCTGATGCAGAGCCGAATAAAGCGTCACGCCCCTCTGACGCTTTCGGCGGCTTCCGAAGCGATGCTGGGCTCTTTTGCCGCCAAAAGCGTCAGGGGGGCGTGACGCTTTATTTCTCCGAAGCAAAGCAAGCCAGGCCGGCTCTTCTCAGTACAATATCCAGCTCTTGGTGAGTCCTTGGCTTCTGCTGGGGGTGCAGAAGCGGGCGGGGGGGGGGGGCGGCAAAAAAAACGCCCGGACAAGCACTTGCTGCGAGGCGGGCGGGGGGGGGCAAAAAAAACACCCGGACAAGCACTTGCTGCGAGAGGCGGGCGGGGGGGGGGGGCGGCAAAAAAAACGCCCGGACAAGCACTTGCTGCGAGGCGGGCGGGGGGGGGCAAAAAAAACGCCCGGACAAGAACTTGCTGCGAGAGGCGGGCGGGGGGGGGGGGGCGGCAAAAAAACCGGGGCACTTTCGCTGCGAGTGGCGGGAAAAAATAAGGAAGAAAAAATAAGCGGCTTTTCCACTGCCTCCTAAAGCGGGGAAGTTCGCCAGGAGGCAGCAGAAAAGCCGCGCGTGTCTTTTAAAACATCGGAGCCGGCATGGGGAGGCTCTCAATCAACCCCCGAGTCCGGGTTCGGGGCTCGGAGGCTGATTAAAAGCCTCCCCGTGCCGGCTCTGATGTTTTAAAACACACGCGCGGCGTTTTCGCTGCCTCCTACAGCGGGGGCGTGTGTTTTAAAACATCGGAGCCGGCATGGGGAGGCTCTCAATCAACCCCCGAGTCCGGGTTTGGGGCTCGGAGGCTGATTAAAAGCCTCCCCGTGCCGGCTCTGATGTTTTAAAACACACGCCCCCGCTTTAGGAGGCAGCGGAAACGCCGCGCGTGTGTTTTAAAACATCAGAGCCGGCACGGGGAGGCTTTTAATCAGCCTCCGAGCCCCAAACCCGGACTCGGGGGTTGATTGAGAGCCTCCCCATGCCGGCTCCGATGTTTTAAAACACACGCCCCCGCTGTAGGAGGCAGCGGAAACGCCGCACGTGTGTTTTAAAACATCAGAGCCGGCACGGGGAGGTCTTTAATCAGCCTCCGAGCCCCAAACCCGGACTCGGGGGTTGATTGAGAGCCTCCCCATGCCGGCTCCGATGTTTTAAAACACACGCCCCCGCTGTAGGAGGCAGCGAAAACGCCGCGCGTGTGTTTTAAAACATCAGAGCCGGCACGGGGAGGCTTTTAATCAGCCTCCGAGCCCCAAACCCGGACTCGGGGGTTGATTGAGAGCCTCCCCATGCCGGCTCCGATGTTTTAAAACACACGCCCCCGCTGTAGGAGGCAGCGGAAACGCCGCGCGTGTGTTTTAAAACATCAGAGCCGGCACGGGGAGGCTTTTAATCAGCCTCCGAGCCCCAAACCCGGACTCGGGGGTTGATTGAGAGCCTCCCCATGCCGGCTCCGATGTTTTAAAACACACGCCCCCGCTGTAGGAGGCAGCGGAAACGCCGCGCGTGTGTTTTAAAACATCAGAGCCGGCACGGGGAGGCTTTTAATCAGCCTCCGAGCCCCAAACCCGGACTCGGGGGTTGATTGAGAGCCTCCCCATGCCGGCTCCGATGTTTTAAAACACACGCCCCCGCTGTAGGAGGCAGCGGAAACGCCGCGCGTGTGTTTTAAAACATCAGAGCCGGCACGGGGAGGCTTTTAATCAGCCTCCGAGCCCCAAACCCGGACTCGGGGGTTGATTGAGAGCCTCCCCATGCCGGCTCCGATGTTTTAAAACACACGCCCCCGCTGTAGGAGGCAGCGAAAACGCCGCGCGTGTGTTTTAAAACATCAGAGCCGGCACGGGGAGGCTTTTAATCAGCCTCCGAGCCCCAAACCCGGACTCGGGGGTTGATTGAGAGCCTCCCCATGCCGGCTCCGATGTTTTAAAACACACGCCCCCGCTGTAGGAGGCAGCGGAAACGCCGCGCGTGTGTTTTAAAACATCAGAGCCGGCACGGGGAGGCTTTTAATCAGCCTCCGAGCCCCGAACCCGGACTCGGGGGTTGATTGAGAGCCTCCCCATGCCGGCTCCGATGTTTTAAAACACACGCCCCCGCTGTAGGAGGCAGCGGAAAAGCCGCGCGTGTGTTTTAAAACATCGGAGCCGGCATGGGGAGGCTTTTAATCAGCCTCCGAGCCCCGAACCCGGACTCGGGGGTTGATTGAGAGCCTCCCCATGCCGGCTCCGATGTTTTAAAACACACGCCCCCGCTGTAGGAGGCAGCGAAAACGCCGCGCGTGTGTTTTAAAACATCAGAGCCGGCACGGGGAGGCTTTTAATCAGCCTCCGAGCCCCAAACCCGGACTCGGGGGTTGATTGAGAGCCTCCCCATGCCGGCTCCGATGTTTTAAAACACACGCCCCCGCTGTAGGAGGCAGCGGAAACGCCGCGCGTGTGTTTTAAAACATCAGAGCCGGCACGGGGAGGCTTTTAATCAGCCTCCGAGCCCCAAACCCGGACTCGGGGGTTGATTGAGAGCCTCCCCATGCCGGCTCCGATGTTTTAAAACACACGCCCCCGCTGTAGGAGGCAGCGAAAACGCCGCGCGTGTGTTTTAAAACATCAGAGCCGGCACGGGGAGGCTTTTAATCAGCCTCCGAGCCCCAAACCCGGACTCGGGGGTTGATTGAGAGCCTCCCCATGCCGGCTCCGATGTTTTAAAACACACGCCCCCGCTGTAGGAGGCAGCGGAAAAGCCGCGCGTGTGTTTTAAAACATCGGAGCCGGCACGGGGAGGCTTTTAATCAGCCTCCGAGCCCCGAACCCGGACTCGGGGGTTGATTGAGAGCCTCCCCATGCCGGCTCCGATGTTTTAAAACACACGCCCCCGCTTTAGGAGGCAGCGGAAAAGCCGCGCGTGTGTTTTAAAACATCGGAGCCGGCACGGGGAGGCTTTTAATCAGCCTCCGAGCCCCGAACCCGGACTCGGGGGTTGATTGAGAGCCTCCCCATGCCGGCTCCGATGTTTTAAAAGACACGCGCGGCTTTTCTGCTGCCTCCTGGCGAACTTCCCCGCTTCAGCCGACGTCTTTTCCCCTCAGCCCTCGGGCTTGCACGCATTAATCGCTTTTACATTGTTTCCTATGGGAAACAATGTTTCGACATACGAGCTGTTCGACGTGCGAGCCTCCTTCCGGAACCAATTAAACTCGTAAGTCGGGGTTCCACTGTACTGAAATAAGTACTATCAGTCGATAAATTCCCCATCGCGGATTTCACCTATCGCGGCCGGGTCTGGAACGTAATACCAGCGATAGGTGAGGGACTACTGTATATCGTGGTGACCAAAACTAAATGCAGTATTCCAAGTGTGGCCTTACCAAGGCCTTATAAAGTGGTATTAACACTTGACATGATCTTGATTCTATCCCTCTATTAATGCAGCCTAGAACTGTGTTGGCTTTTTTGGCAGCTGCACCACACGGCTAGCTCATATTTAAATGATTGTTCATCTGGTTGGCGTCTCATCTTTTTTTGAATTACAGTTGTTAGCTGTATACTTTCACACCACCATGCCCTCAGAAATGAAGGTCTGTAAACTCTTGAACTCTTCTCTTTTCTGACCTCTAATTTCTGGTTTCAGTAATCCAATTAACCACAATTTCCATCAAGTGTTAACGTACTCTTAATGCCCTTGTAGAAATTAAATTTATTTTTATTATTTATTCATTTGTCCAATACACAAATACATAGGAAGAAAAATAGACATGTAGTGATATATATAAGGGTAAAGTGAACTTAGAGGAGAGGATATATGAAAGAAAGAAAATATATATGATAAGTGAGAGAAAGGAAACATTCACTTTTTTTCCACCTCAAGCACAAAGTTCAGAAGTGGTTTCCAAGCAAAAACAAAAGTAATTGTGTGTTGTTTTCTTTGATCAAAGGAGTCAATTTGGCCACCTCTGCTAACCCCAACAACTTTTGCAACCATAGAAGGGCAGTAGAAAAGAAGCTGGTAACTACAGGCCAGTTAGTTTGACATCAGTTATACAGTAGTTAAAATGATGGAGACTCTACTCAAAAAGAGGATAAATCAGCACCTAAAAAACAATAACTTATTGGACCCAAATCAGCATGGCTTTACTGAAGGCAAAACATGTCAGACTAATCTTATTGATTTCTTTGACTATGTCACAAAGGTGTTGGATCAAGGTGGTGCCGTGGATATTGCCTATCTGGACTTCAGCAAAGCCTTTGATACGGTTCCACATAAAGAGCTGATAGATAAATTAGTGAAGATTGGACTTAATCCCTGGATAGTTCAGTGGATTTCAAGCTGGCTGAAGCATAGACATCAGAGAGTTATTGTTAATGGCGAGTATTCTGAGCAGAGATAGGTTACAAACAGTGTGCCACAAGGGTCTGTTCTGGGTCCTATTCTTTTTAATATGTTTGTGAGTGACATAGGGGAAGGTTTGGTAGGGAAGGTTTGCCTATTTGCCGATGACTCTAAAGTATGCAATAGGGTTGATATTCCTGGAGGGGTCTGTAATATGGTAAATGATTTAGCTTTACTAGATAAATGGTCAAAGCAATGGAAACTGCAGTCCAAAGACGGGCTACAAGAATGGTGGAAGGTCTTAACCATAAAACGTATCAGCAAAGACTTAATGAACTCAATCTGTATAGTCTGGAGGACAGAAGGAAAAGGGGGGACATGATTGAAACATTGAAATATGTTAAAGGCTTAAATAAGGTTCAGGAGGGAAGTCTTTTTAATAGGAAAGTGAACACAAGAACAAGGGGACACAATCTGAAGTTAGTTGGGGGAAAGATCAAAAGCAACGTGAGAAAATATTTTTTCACTGAAAGAGTA
Source organism: Erythrolamprus reginae (assembly GCF_031021105.1). Lineage (NCBI taxonomy): Eukaryota > Metazoa > Chordata > Lepidosauria > Squamata > Dipsadidae > Erythrolamprus > Erythrolamprus reginae. Next base: position 5,531,111 of record NC_091963.1, read on the forward strand.
GTAGATGCTTGGAACAAACTTCCAGCAGACGTGGTTGGTAAATCCACAGTAACTGAATTTAAACATGCCTGGGATAAACATAATCCATTGTATATATACAATTAATGAATATGTTAATTACTGCAAAATAGACAAAATTAACAGATTAACAGAGTTGGAAGGTAACCTGTAGGTCATCTAGTCCAGCCCTGGCCCATTTGTGACAAATGGAAGTCCATTTCTCTTCTTGAAAGCCTCCAGTGAGGATGAAGTTGCCACAACATCTGAAGTCAAAACTGTTCATTATCAGCCAGTTAATTCCTTTTACTGTATTTCTCTTTCACATTAAAAGTTAACCCAGGCGTAGAAGGGTTGTGTTTTTTTACAGTTTTCTGTTTTTAACTTGAACCAAAATAAACCTTTGCCTATATGATAACCAGGCAATTGTGTTTCTGATTTTTCTTCTGTTTTTCTTATTTCCTCTTTTTTTAAAAGAAAAAAATCCCCCCTCGTACCTGAATATTTATGTTCAAAAATATTTGCGTGAGAGAGTTCTTAAGAACAGAATAAAAAGGGAAGCTGAAGGATTAAAATAAGCAGTAGGAAAATTCTGCTTAGTAAATAGGAATGACACAGAGGAAAATGTGTAACAACAACAATAACAACAAGAAGATTTGGAAGGGGTGTATTTATTTATTTATATGTTATCATTGTGGCTTTCTAGGAAATTTTTAGAGTAAGTGCTGATCCAGTAACATATTTCCTTCCAAAAAGCAATCGATTCCATTAATATATTTTGTTTCAACTGATTAATGGCAATATTCTGAAATTTGCATATTTATTTAATTATTTATTCATTCATTCATTCATTCATTCATTCATTCAATTTGTATGCCGCCCCTCTCCAAGGACTCGGAGCGGTCCTTATTGTTTGACTCTGTAGAATGCTTTAATAATAATTAATAATAATAATAATAATAATTTATTCGATTTGTATGCCGCCCCTCTCCAAGGACTCGGAGCGGTCCTTATTGTTTGACTCTGTAGAATGCTTTAATAATAATTAATAATAATAATAATAATAATAATAATTTATTCGATTTGTATGCCGCCCCTCTCCAAGGACTCGAAGCGGTCCTTATTGTTTGACTCTGTAGAATGCTTTAATAATAATAATTATTAATAATAATAATAATAATAATAATAATAATAATAATTTATTCGATTTGTATGCCGCCCCTCTCCAAGGACTCGGAGTGGTCCTTATTGTTTGACTCTGTAGAATGCTTTAATAATAATTAATAATAATACTAATAATTTATTCGATTTGTATGCCGCCCCTCTCCAAGGACTCGGAGCCGTCCTTATTGTTTGACTCTGTAGAATGCTTTAATAATAATTAATAATAATAATAATTTACTAGATTTGTATGCCGCCCATCTCCGAAGACTCGGGGAGGCTCATAACAATAATAAACAGTGTACAAATCCAATATTTAAAAAAACAATTAAAAAACCCTTATAGTAAAATAATCACACAATCCATTCAAACCATACACAAACCAAGATAGTTGGGGGATATGTCAGTTTCCCCATGCCTGGCTACAAAGATGAGTTTTCAATAACGTACGAAAGGCGAGGAGGGTGGGGGTGGTTCTAATCTCCGGGGGGAAGTTGATTCCAGAGGGGCGGAGCTGCCAGGGAGAAGGCTCTTCCCCTGGGTCCCGCCAGACAACATTGTTTAGTCGATGGGACCTGGAGAAGGCCAACTCTGTGGGGCCTAATTGGCCGCTGGGATTCGTGCGGCAGAAGGCAGTCCCGAGGAGGTATTCTTGTCCGATACCATGTAGGGCTTTATAGGTCATAACCAACACTTGGAATTGTGAACGGAAACTGATCAGCAGCCAGTGCAGGCCGCGGAATGTTGAAGAGACGTGGGCAAATCTAGGTAGCCCCATGATTGTCCTCGCAGCTGCATTCTGCACGATCTGTAGTTTCCGAACACTCTTTAAAGGTAGCCCCATGTAGAGAGCGTTGCAGTAGTCGAACCTTGAGGTGATGAGGGCATGAGCGACTGTGAGCAGAGACTCCCTGTCCAAATAGGGCACACAAGAAAGAATGATGTTTCTTCTACACTCCCTATTTTTCCACGTAATCTCCGTCCCGTTCTGTGCCTTCCTCTAGTGAGACATAAGGGCATGTACGCCCTGTGGTACCACTCCTTGTTCTGGTCACGAAGCCATTTCTGCACTGTGTGAATCACTTCTTCGTCATCCTCAAAATGTCTTCCATGACTAACCGTACTTCTGTCAACTGCAGATTTTCCATAAACTGTACGCAAACATTTGTGAATATTCCCAATAGTTTCTTTCTCCACGGTGAGAAATTCAATGATGACACGGTGCTTGTAACATACATCACATACAGAGACCATTTTCAAACACTGCTGCAGCTACGCTATCTGTCTGAAAAAATGCAAAATTTATGCAAGCACTCCTAACAATTCAAATAATGTATATCTAAATTTTGCATTTGTACCATTATTGTAGGCTGAGAAAATTTATTTATTGATTGATTGATTGATTTGATTTGATTTGATTTGATTTGTATGCCGCCCCTCTCCGTAGACTCAGGATGGCTAACAACAATAATAAAACAACATATAACAAATCTAATATTTAAAATAACTAAAAACCCTTATTAAAAACCAAACATACACACAAACATACCATGCATAAATTGTATAGGCCTGGGGGGAAGAAAATCTCAATTCCCCCATGCCTGACGACAGAGGTGGGTTTTAAGGAGCTTACGAAAGGCAAGGAGGGTGGGGGCAATTCTGATCTCTGGAGGGAGCTGGTTCCAGAGGGTTCGGGCCGCCACAGAGAAGGCTCTTCCCCTGGGTCTGATCAAATGACATTGTTTAGTCGACGGGACCCGGAGAAGGCCAACTCTGTGGCACCTAACTGGTCGCTGGGATTCATGTGGCGGTCCCGGAGATATTCTGATCCGATGCCATGAAGGGCTTTATAGGTCATAACCAACACTTTGAATTGTGACCGGAAACTGATCGGCAACCAATGCAGACTGCAGAGTGTTGGTGTAACAAGGGCATACCCAGGGAAGCCCATGATTGCTCTCGCTGCTGCATTCTGCATGATCTGAAGTTTCCGAACACTCTTCAAAGTTAGCCCCATGTAGAGAGCGTTACAGTAGTCGAGCCTCAAGGTGATGAGGGCATGAGTGACTGCATAAACTGTATAGGCCCGGGGGAGATGTCTCAATTCCCCCATGCCTGACGGCAGAGATGGGTTTTAAGGAGTTTGTGAAAGGCAAGGAGGGTGGGGGCAGTTCTAATCTCCGGGGGGAGCTGGTTCCAGAGGGTCGGGGCCACCACAGAAAAGGCTCTTCCCCTGGGTCCAGCCAAACAACATTGTTTAGTCTACGGGACCCGGAGAAGGCCAACTCTGTGGGACCTAACCGGTCACTGGGATTTGTGCAGCAGAAGGCGGTCTCGGAGATATTCTGGTCCGATGCCATGAAGGGCTTTATAGGTCATAACCAACACTTTGAATTGTGACCGGAAACTGATCGGCAACCAATGCAGACTCCGGTTGGTGTAACATGGGCATATTTAGGGAAGCCCATGATTGCTCTCGCAGCTGCATTCTGCACGATCTGAAGTTTCCGAACACTCTTCAAAGTTAGCCCCATGTAGAGAGCGTTACAGTAGTCGAGCCTCAAGGTGATGAGGGCATGAGTGACTGTGAGCGGTGACTCCCAGTCCAAATAGGGTCAATGGTATCGAAAGCCGCTGAGAGGTCGAGAAGCACCAGGACAGAGGATAAACCCCTGTCCCGGGCTGGCCAGAGATCATCCATCAATGCGACCAAAGCAGTTTCCGTGCTGTAGCTGGGCCTGAATCCTGACTGCTGAGGGCCTAGATAATTGGCTTCTTCCAAGGACCGTTGGAGCTGGAGCGCCACCACCTTCTTGGCAACCTTCCCCATAAAGGGAAGGTTGGAGACTGGCCGATAGTTGTTAAGAATGGCTGGGTCCAGGGAAGGCTTCTTGAGGAGGGGGCGTACAAGTGCCTCCTTTTAGGGATCCGGAAAGGACCCCCTCCCCAAAGAAGTGTTGAGAATCTCCTGGACCTAGCTCCGTGTCACCTCCCTGCTGGCTGAGACCAGCCAGGAGGGACATGGATCCAGTAAGCAGGTGGTGGAACTCACAGCTCCAATGGCCTTGTCCACTTCATCAGGTGTCACCAGGTCAAACTCTTCCCAGACAGATGGACAAGTATGGGCCCCAGTCACCTCGACTGACTCGTTGTCAGTCGACTCTGTTATCCAATTGGAGTCAAGGTCCGCCCGGATCCGAGCTATTTTATCAGCGAAAAAACGTGTTAAAATGTGGTGCATTGCTTCCTGGGCGACCCTTGTATTTACTATTTTGAACATGGTGGTGATTATTCCAAAACCTGACTTTCAACCCATATTTACCATCTTTTTGGAGAAATCCTATTCAGTACTTTTGTTTTTCCCCCCAACATTTTGAGTAAGCTGCAGGTTGTTCTAGGAATTTTTCAGATGTTCTCCAAGAAAGAATACCGGAGAAAATATTTTTAGCCTTGTTTATTTTAAATTACATTTATAAAAAAAGCTTTTTAAAAAAAACCATGGATCAACACCCCACAGTTGCAAGATTTTTGCTTTAAGCCTGCTTTTATGAAGAATTCCACAAGTCTGGGAGTTGAAGTCTATGCCTCTTAAAATTGATTGCTCTCGCAGCTGCATTCTGCACGATCTGAAGTTTCCGAAAACTTTTCAGAGGTAGCCCCATGTACAGAGCGTTGCAGTAGTCGAGCCTCGAGATGATGAGGGCATCAGTGACTGTGAGCAGTGACCCCCGGTCCAAATAGGGCTGTAACTGGTGCACCAGGCGAACCTGGGCAAACGCCCTCCTTGCCACAGCTGAAAGATGTTTCTCTAAAAACCACTGTGATAGAATCTCCTATGGCATCTTCTAAGGAAGGTCTCACCCTGGTTGTGGCAGAAGTCCTTTAATAAACGAGATTACATGATGGATAAGCTTTGCAAGAGATCGCTTGTTGATCCAAGTTGCAGCTCACCTGAGCTTTTAACTCTTCCCCTCCCCCGGCCATAAAAAGATTTCTTCCATTTAAACTGCAGCCATTATTATTATTATTATTATTATTATTTATTAGATTTGTATGCCGCCCCTCTCCATAGACTCGGGGCGACTCACAGCAATGATAAAAACAATATACAATGACAAATCTAATAGTTAGACTCTAAAATAACAATAATACATTTAAAAAGTCTAAAAAACAAGAAACCCCAATATATAAAAAACATACATACAGTCATGTCATACACAAAAAACCCCTACATAGGCAGGGGGAGATGTTTCAGTTTCCCCACGCTTGACAACAGAGGTGGGTTTTAAGGAGTTTACGAAAGGCAAGGAGGGTGGGGGCAGTTCTCTGGAGGGAGCTGACTCCATAGGGTCGGAGCCGCCACAGAGAAGGCTCTTCCTCTGGGTCCCGCCAAACGACATTGTTTAGTTGACGGTACCCGGAGGAGACCAACTTGGTGGGACCTAACCGGTCGCTGGGATTTGTGCGGCAGAAGGCAGTCTCGTAGATAACCTGGTCCGGTGCCAGGAAGGGCTTTATAGGTGATGACAAACACTTTGAATTATGACCAGAAACTGATCGGCAACCAATGCAGACTGCGGAGTGTTGGTATAACATGGGCATATTTGGGAAAGCCCATGATTGCTCTCGCAGCTGCATTCTGCATGATCTGAAGTTTCCGAACACTCTTCAAAGGTAGCCCCATGTAGAGAGCATTACAGTAGTCGAGCCTCGAGGTGATGAGGGCATGAGTGACTGTGAGCAGTGAGTCCCAGTCCAAATAGGGCCGCAACTGGTGCACCAGGTGAACCTGGGCAAACGCCCCCCTCGCCACAGCTGAAAGATGTTTCTCTAATGTGAGCTGTGGATCGAGGAGGATGCCCAAGTTGCGGACCCTCGCCATGCAAGAGTGCTGAACATTTTGGGGTTGCAGAAAGGATTTCCCAAAACTCAAAAGCGTTTTCAAACTCCTCCATCCATCCCTCCCTTTCTGTAATAAATTTATTTAGTCCCCCCCAGAGGACAGCTGAAGTATAACAATGTAGATATTTGCTCATTTAAAGCTGATATTATTTCAGTTCTTTGTATCTCAGCCCAATCCACATTTTTCGAGCTGCACATCATACGTTTTTCCTCTCTGGAAATGTGCTCTGCAAAACCTACTAACATAAATTTCCAGCCAGGCCTGCCCACTGCACTGCGTTAATTAGATAACGGCATCGCACTTTTAGATACCTTTAAAATAAGTTTGCATCTGTTTTTTTAAAAAAATATGCACAGCTGTATAGGTGGCAGATTTTTCTGATAACCTGAATCAGAATCACATGACGTATTAGTACCTCTTTATAAAGACTTAGTAAAGCTACACTTGGAATTCTGCACTCAGTTTTGATCACCACATTACAAAAAAAAGATGTTGAAATGTTTAGAAAAAGTGCAGAGAAGGGCAACAAAGATGATTAAAGGCCTGGAGATTAAAACCTAGAAAAAAGGACCAAGGTGTGACAGTATAGCAATTGTCCAATATCTAAGGAGTTTCTCCAAAGAAGAGAAAGAGAGGATCGACTAAACAATGTCGTTTGGCGGGCCCCAGGGGAAGAGCCTTCTCTGTGGTGGCCCCGGCCCTCTGGAATCAACTCCCCCCAGAGATTAGAACTGCCCCCACCCTCTCTGTCTTTCATAAACTACTCAAGACTCACTTATACCGCCAGGCATGGGGGAGTTGAGACACCTTTCCCCCAGGCTCTTTTATATTTTCTTTTATGTTTGGTATGAATGTGTTGTTTGGTTTTTTTTTAATATGATAGGGTTTTATATGTTTTTTAATATTAGATTTGTTCTACTATAATATTGTTTTTATTATTGTTGTGAGCCGCCCCGAGTCTTTGGAGAGGGGCGGCATACAAATCTAATTTTTTATTATTATCATTATTATTATCATCATCATCATCATCATCATTATTATTATTATTATTATTATTATTATTATTATTTTCCAAAACACAAGAGGACAGGATAAGAAACCATGGATAGAAACTGAGCTGCTCCGAGTCTTCGGAGAGGGACGGCATACAAGTCTAATAAATAAATTAAGAAATAAATAAATTAATAATCAAGGAGAGAAGCAACCTGGAATTAAGGAGAAATTTCCTAATAGTGAGAACAATTAGCCAGTGGAACAGAACTTGCCTCCAAAAATTGTTGGTGCTCTGTCGCTGGAGGTTTTAAAATAGAGACTGGTCAGCCACCTATAGGAAAAGATATAGGATTTAAAACACTTTTAAAAGATATAGGATTTAAAATATTTTTTAATACTGTATAAGGTCTTCTGCTTGATTAGGGGTTGGACTAGAAGACCTTCAAGTTCCCTTCCAGCTGTTCTGTTTTAAAAACATTGAAAGCCATGGAGAATGTAAAAATTGATATTTGATATCTGTCCAGAATAAAAACTTTGTCCATTTTGGTGGTCAAATCCATATTAAGCATGCAGATCTGGCACCAAGTAAAAGTTTGCAGCCACTTATTACAATATTATACCTTCCAAAATTCCCAGCCATACTGCTTCTATAATTCTGGGATACAAAGACCACATATTTTAAAAACACTACTCTTAAAAGGGCGGAATTTCAAGCAGGGAAGAAACCTCTAATGCTTTGCATTTGAATTTGAGAGCATAGGGAAGGATAGAAGATCCCAATCCTAGCTTTAAAAAGCTGACAACTACCTCGCCTTAAACACGACCTAAGCACAGCCCATAAAATCATCTGCTACAACGTCCTTCCTGTCAACAACTACTTCAGCTCCAACCACAACAACACATGAGCACACAACGGATACAAACTTAAAGTAAACCACTCTAAACTCGACTGCAGGAAATACGACTTTAGTAACCAAGTAGTTGATGTATGGAATTCACTACCTGACTCAGTAGTATCATCACCTGACCCCCAAAACTATCCACTGTGACCTCTCCCAATTCCTAAGAGGTCGGTCAGTAAGGGGTGTGTATGTGTGCGCCAGAGTGCCTTCCATACCGTGTCCTAATGTTTCTCTTTTACTAGTATCATGTATGTAAACATATCTTTGTATTTTAGTTTTTAAGATACTTTTAATATTTTATTGATTGATTGATTTGATTCGATTTGATTTGATTCTATTTGATTTGTCTGCCGCCCCTCTCTGTAGACTTGGGGCGGCTAACAACAATAATAAGACAATATAAACAAATCTAATATTTAAGTTTAAGTTAAATTAAAAATCCCTAATTTAAGAAACCAATCATACACACAGACATACCAAGCATAAATTTTATAAGCCTAAGAGGAAGGGAATATCTCAATTCCCCCATGCATGACGACAGAGGTGGGTATTGAGGTTACGAAAGGCAAGGAGGGTGGGGGCAACTCTGATCTCTGGGGGGACTTGGTTCCAGAGGGTCGGGGCCGCCACAGGGAAGGCTCTTCCCCTGGGTCCTGCCAGATGGCATTGTTTAGTCGACGGGACCCGGAGAAGGCCAACTCTGTGGGACCTAACTGATTGCTGGCATTCGTGCGGCAATATTGGTAGCATAATGTTAACCTTTTTTAAAAAACACATTGTCCTCCTGCAGGATTATCCAGCACAACGGGGAAAGTTGGAAGTCTGTTTTTTCAAACTTCCGGTTTGCCCTGTGGGCCATTTTTCACACATTGCGGCTTGAGGGAAGCTTCTCTGAAGCCTCCAGAGGGTGAAATGGCCTTCCCCAAGGCCGAAAAGTCAGCTGGCCAGTGCGCGCATGCACACTGGAGCTGACACAGGGCAATGCCTTGTGTGCCCTCCAATATGGCTCCGTGTGCCACCCGTTCGCCATCACTGAAATAGAGAGTACATATATTTCTTTGGGTGAGGGAAACGTAAATCCCGCCCCCTCCCCAACCGAAGTTCTTGAATGAATACGTTTATTTTTCTGTACAACTTTATTTCTTCAGTTGCAACCTCCTTCCAAATTATAGGGTGTGTAGCACTTCCTTAGAGAAGAAGTATTGATTGATCTCCAGTAACACTGGAAGCGAATTGTAATCTAAATTTAGGGAGGGTTTTTATCTCTCCAAGTCTTTGTGTCCCTTCCTTTCTTCCTGGTCTTAGTTCTCCCTGTGGCCAGTGTTTCTCAAATAATGGGTGGGACCCTGGGGGGGGGGGGCGCGGAGTGATGCCGGGGCGGGGGGGGGGGGGCTGTGACCAGGAATGTGCTATATTTTTTGCCACAGGGAGTAGGAAGTGCATCCTACCTCACACTTATATTGGTACCTCCATCACCTTCCTCACTGTTGTGTCCAGGGCAGCCTGTTCTAAAAGAAAACGTCTTGCGAGTTCAATCAAACTTCTTGAATTTGTGAGATGTTTTCTTTTAGAACGGGCTGCCCTAGACACAATGCCAAGCAACGTATGGGGGTACAGTGGTACCTCTACTTATGAACTTAATTCGTTCCGTGACCAGGTTCTTAAGTAGAAATGTTTGTAAGGAGAAGCAATAGATTCCTAGAGAGGCCCCACAGAGGCTTCTCCCTGCCTTTTCCGGCCCTGTTTCCTCTCAGGATATTCCTAGGGAGGCCCCACGGAGGCTTCTCCACGCCTTTTCTGGCCCTGTTTCCTCCCAGGAGATTCCTAGAGAGGCCCCACAGAGGCTTCTCCCTACCTTTTCCGGTTACAGTTTGTAACAAGAAGCAATTTTTCCCATAGGAATCAATGTAAAAGCAACGAATGTGTGTGATTGGGGAAACCATAGGGAGTGTTGAGCCCGGGAGATACCTAGAGGCCCCACGGAGGCTTCTCCCCGCCTTTTCCGGCCCTGTTTCCTCCCAGGAGATTTCTAGAGAGGCCCCACGGAGGCTTCTCCACGTCTTTTCTGGGCCTGTTTCGTCCTAGGATATTCCTAAAGAGGCCCCACAGAAGCTTCTCCCTGCCTTTTCCGGCCCTGTTTCCTCTGAGGAGATTCCTAGGGAGGCCCCACAGAGGCTTCTTCCTTCCCTTTTCCCGGTTACAGTTTCAGAGGCTTGGGTTTATAAGTGGAAAATGGTTCTTGAGAAGAGGCAAAAAAAAACCTTGAACACCCGGTTTTTATCTAGAAAAGTTTGTAAGTAGAGGCGTTCTTAGGTAGAGGTACCACTGTACCAATACAAGTGTCAGATAGGATGCGCATCTCATGGTGGGGTGCAATATGGGAGTGGCAGGTCAGGCCACATCGGCAGAGAGTTGGGGGGATGCACAAAATGTTTACTTCTTCCTGGGGGGGGGGGCATAACAGAAAATAATGGAGAAGCACTGAGCTAGACCCGTGATGGGTGAGTTACACCTCTCCGAGATTTTGGTCATAACACCAAGGTGGCTATTTATTTTTTATTTATTTATTGGACTTATATGCCGCCCCTCTCCCTGGACTCGGAGCGGCTTACAACATTTCAATAAAAATGCAATATATAAAACACTTCTAAATCCAATTAACAGAACAATTGATTTAAAAACATTTAAATCAATTTAAAATATTTACAGGTAGCTCTCGATTTATGACCACCAATGATCCAGTAGTGGGTTGCTACCGGTGCGGTAGCGGACTGCGCACCAGTAGCGGCCGCCAGATTGCACAATTTGCGCATGACTGCTCTGGTGGGAGTCCCATGGGCGCCGCCATCTCTTTTTTTTGTATTTCTTGCTTTGTGTGCCTGCGCAAAATCAAAATCTCACTGGAGGAGCCCTTCACTCCTCCACTCGAAATAGAATACCCTACGAGACTAGACTTTCAATCCTGGGCCTAGAAAGTTTAGAACTAAGACGCCTTAAACAAGATCTAAGTATTGCCCACAAGGTCATATGCTGCAACGTCCTGCCTGTCGGCGACTACTTCAGCTTCAACCACAACAACACAAGAGCACACAACAGATTTAAACTTTATATTAATCGCTCCAAACTTGACTGTAAAAAATATGACTTCAGTAACCGAGTTGTCGAAGCGTGGAACTCATTACCGGATTCCATAGTGTCATCCCCAAACCCCCAACACTTTACCCTTAGATTATCTACGGTTGACCTATCCAGATTCCTAAGAGGTCAGTAAGGGGCGAGTACAAGTGCACTAGAGTGCCTTCCGTCCCCTGTCCTATTGCTCTCCTATATCTCCTATACCTTTCTTCTATTCCTTTATCTCTTCTTCTATTCTTTCATTGATATTTTCTATTACTATACCTTCTTTTCTATTATTTCTTAGATATATTTTACTATGAGTATCTCCTCTATAACCTTCATCATGTATTTTTCTATGTGTGTATATAGATATATACCCACTAAAACCCTCATTGTGTATTGGACAAAATAAATAAATAAATAAATAAAACTTAGCAACACGGTCATTAAGTGAACTGGGCTTCCTCATTTTCAGAAGGTCAAAAAAGGGGTTTTCATGGGACACTACAACCATCATAAATATGGGTCTGAATTGGTCGTAAGTGTGATAGACTGTCATAAGTCACATTTTTTTCAGTGCCGGTTGTAACTCTGAACGATCACAGAGTGAGCTGTTATAATGCAAGGACTATCTATATATCTTTGCCGTATATTTTATGGTTCTTGGTAAGACACCCCCAAAGTTTCAGAGATCTAACCTAATTCTTTGTTTTCTTTTTCTGGTTTGCAGATGAGGAAGAAGTTCTTAATTCGATTATGAAGGATCTCGCCGCCCTGGGCAAATGCGGTGGATTTTTAGACAGCAACAGGAATAAGAATCATTCGAACAAACAGGTTAGAACTGCCTCTTCAGATTCCATAATTCTACAGTTCTCACTGTTCCTACACCACTTAAACGGGATTAGAACGGTATTTTCCGACCTTGGCAACTTGAAAATGGCCGTGTATGTCATTTCCCAGAATTCTTCAGCCAGCCTTGCTCCCAAGGTTGGGAAACAATGGGTTGGAAATCTATAAGCATGGGGCTGACAACCAAAAAAAAGCAAATATTTATTTCATTTATTAATTCAATTTAGTATCCATAATTTCAATACTAAAATGAATACAATCAATGAAAATAAAGTGAAAAAAAACTGATGGGAAGCTGGGACAGGGCTAGAGGTTTTATGGTCAGTAGAATTCGAGACCAAGTTATAAAGAATAAATTAGAATCACTCTATATTTTGTAAATACAGTGGTACCTCGGGATACGAACCCCTCGCCATACGAACAATCCGAGATACGAACCCGGGGTTCGGAATTTTTTTGCCTCTTTTTCCAAACTTTTTCCGTCTTACGAACGCGGCGCCGCCGCTGAGAAGCCCAGCCGCCCGGCTGTCGCCTTTTGGAACAGCCGGGGGGCTTCTCGGTGTTCTCCCGAAAGCCGAACCTGGAAGTTGGGCAAAAGTTTGGGGTTGGCGTTCGGGTTCAGGAGGACGCTGAGAAGCCCCGCCGCCCAGCTGTTAGCTTTTCAAAAGAGCCATGGAGCTGTCGGGCCGGTCAGGAGGCTGTAAAGGAGGTGGGGAATCCCAATAGGGAATTCCATGGGCGGAGCTTTGACGTCACAAAGACGTCCTTCCTGGCCGGCCGAAACATGGACTCCAGGAAGGACGTGTTTCAAGAAGCGATAGTCGGGCAGCGGGGCTTCTCAGCGTCCTCCTGAATGTCGAACCCGGAAGTTTGGCAAAGGTTTGGGTTTGGGTGGCCGCCAAGAAGCCCCGCCGCCCGGCTGTCGCTTTTTGAAACAGCCGGGGGGCTTCTTGGCATCCTCCCGAACCCGAACGCCAAATCTGAACTTCCGGGTTCAGTGTTCGGGAGGCCGCCGAGAAGCCCCCCGGCTGTTTCAAAAGACTACAGCCGGGCAGCGGGGCTTCTCGGCGGCCTCCCAAACGCCGAACCCGGAAGTTCGGCAAAGTTCGGGTTTGGCGTTCGGGTTCGGGAGGACGCTGAGAAGCCCCCCGGCTGTTTCAAAAGGTGACAGCCGGGCGACGGGGCTTCTTGGCGGCCACCTGAACCCGAACTTTTGCTGAACTTCCGGGTTCGGCATTGGGAGAACACTGAGAAGCGCCCGGCTGTTTCAAAAGGTGACAGCTAGGCGGCGGCGTTTTTTTGAGGGTTTTTTTTCTTTCATGCATTAATTCATTTTACATTGTTTCCTATAGGAAACAATGTTTCGTCTTACGAACTTTTCGCCTTACGAACCTTTCCCGGGAACCAATTAGGTTCATAAGACGAGGTATTACTGTATGCTAATACTCCCAGTTTAAAATATTATAAATTAGTACACCCTCATTTGATGGAGGGATAGAGTGGATAACTTTGGGTGGTGGGAGCACAGGTCACTGTGCACTGTTTTTGTGTAGTGTGTTAGTTTAGTATTATTATTATTATTAATAATAATAATAATAATAAATAATAATAATAATAATAATAATAATAATAATAATAATAATAATCCAGCATAGTGATTTAAAAAAGATATTAATTCACTATCACAAACCACTCAGGGTGGAATGTGAAATAGACCCGGACTGTTTGTTGTAAATGGATTTTGATCAACTTGGTCCAATTTTAAGAGGGATGGACTTTAGTTTTGAATCAGAATTGGGCAAATTGATTGTCCAATTTCTTCTTAAAAACATCCAAATGATGAACCACTCACAATTTCTGGAGGCAAGTTCTGTTCCACCGGTTAATTGTCCTCAACTGTTCGGAGGTTTCTCCTTACTTGCATGTTGCTTCTCTCCTGGATTAGTTTCCATCCATTTTTTTTTGTCCTGCCTTCAGGTTCTTTGGAAGATAAGTTAACCCCTCTTCTCTGATAAATTTTAATGAACTTTGCCCACTTTTAAGATAGGTGGACTTCAGCCTAGGTAGATCAATTTTGGTGAATGTTGGCCATTTTAAGATGGGTGGATTTCAGTTTCAGCATTCAGGGAGTTGAAGTCCAACCATTTTAAAGTGACCAAGGTTGACTAACACTAGATAATAGGAATGGTGACCCTATATTTGGAAAGTGACCGGGGGGAAAAAGCTTTTCACTTTTTAATTTTTGGATACTCTTCTGCCTCCTATTTTTCCCCATTTCTGTTATTTTGTATTTTATTTTCCTTTGAAATATAATAAAGTTGATTAAAAAGGAAAGATAGCCAACAGCAACAATAGGAGGGGCGGTGGCATACAAATCTAATTAATAACAGCAACAACAGAGTTGGAAGGGACCTTGGAGGTCTTCTAGTCCAACCCCCTGTTTAGGCAGGAAATCTTACACTACTTCAGTCAAATGGTTGTCCAACATCTTCTTAAAAACTTCTAATGTTGGAGCATTCACAACATCTGGAAGCAAGCTGTTCCACTGGTTAATTGTTCAAACTGTCAGGAATTTTTTCCTTAGTTCTAAGTTACTTCTCTCCTTATTTAGTTTCCACTCGTTGCTTCTTGTTCTACCCTAGGGTAGAGTAGTGTACCCTAGACTAGAGGAATTTATGATCAATGTTGACATTAGACAGCTTAGAAAATAACCCTTGCTGACATGTGCGAAGAAGAAGTGGATCATTGCATTGATTTTTTGGGGGGACGGGGGACGGGGGGACTGTTCTAATTTGATCCAAACTAATAATTTTCCAATCTGGAAAAATTTATTTGATTTGGGGATTAAATCCAGTTGGTTTTAATTCACATCTCTTGGATTTAGAACGGCCCTGCTGTTAACCCCTGTGTCAGTAAGGACCAAAGCGCCATTTCAAAAAAATCCCGCTGAATTATAGATTCAGGATTGAATAATGCAGATTCTAAACCCCAAAACCCCATCCTTCTCTCCCCATCACTATAACGACATCTGCTTGTTGATGAAAACAAACACGTAGCTGTGCTCCAGGGTGTAACAGCTCTCTGAGTTGAATTCAACCCTAGAAGCAGCCTGTCCTGAAAAATGATTCAAGATGTTTAGGATATTCATGAGGTTGCTAACAGCTGTCGTGCCGTCCAATGAGCCAATAAGGCTTTGACTGACAGGGGAATTAAATTTTTATGGAAACTGAATGCACCAGCAGGGTGGGGAGCAGGCATAACTTGGCAAGCAGCATCTTGGGATAACTTGAGAAAAATTGAAGAGTTAGAGATTAGAGGGTTTTTTAAAAAAATTCTTCTCCTTTCTACTCTGCTCTATTCTGTTCAACTTTACTCAACTCAATTCAACTCAACTCAACCTTTCCCTTCTCTTCCTTCTTCCTCTCGCCCATCCCATCCCATTATTCCATTCTATTCTATCCAATTCCTCCTATTCTATCCCATCCCTTCTATTCTACTCTACTCTACTCTACTCTACTCTATCCCATTCCTCCTATTCTATTCTACTCTACCCTATTCTACTGTATTCTATTTTATTCCATCCCTCCTATTCTATTCTATTCTATTCTATTTTATTCTATTTATTTTTTTTTATTTTTTTATTTATTTGTCAAACAATTATAGGGTGGTAATTTGTACAAATTAAACATTAGATAAGTAATGATAAAAAGTAACAAAAGAAGACAATAGGACAGGGACGGTAGGCACAGTAGTGCGCTTATGCACGCCCCTTACAGACCTCTTAGAAAGGGGGAGAGGTCAATTGTAGATAATCTAAGGTTAAAGGTTTTGGGGTTAGGAGTAAAAACCACAGAATCAGGTAGCACATTCCAGGTGTTGATCACTCTGTTGCTGAAGTCGTATTTTTTGCAGTCAAGTTTGGAGCGGTTGACATTTAGTTTAAATCGATTTCATGCTCGTGTGTTGTTGCGGTTGAAGGTGAAGTAGTCGTTAACAGTTAGGACATTTTGGTATATGATTTTATGAACTATAATTAAGTCGGAATGGAGACGACGGAGTTGTAAGTTGTCTAAACCAAGAATTTCGAGTCTGGCGGAGTAAGGTATTTTGTTGTGAGAAGAGGAGTGAAGGACTTTTCTTGTGAAATATTCTATTCTATTCTATCCTATCCTATCCCATCCCTTCTATTCTATGGTACTCTCCACTCCTCTATTCCATCCCTCCTATTCTATCCTATCCGATCCCTTCTATTCTATTCTAATTGTAATTCTATCCCATTCCTTCTATTTATCCTATCCTATCCCTCCTGTTCTGTTCTATTCTATTCCATTCCACTCTGTATTCTATATTAAATTCTATTCTATATTCTATTCCAATACATTCCATTCTTCTCTCTTTTGAAATTCTTCTCCAATTTTTTTCTTCTCTGTTTATCTTTTATTTCATTTAAAAAAAAAAAATCAGTTAAGTTATAAAATTACAGAAAAATGACAGGCAGAAGGTTGGCCGAGCACAGCCATGAATACCAATTAGCTTTTGGAACACATGGTGAACTTCATAGCACATAGGTATAATTAACCAAAGATTCTGCAGCGAAAACGTCAGCATCGTACGTCAAGCCCAGTCCCCAAAGCACTAGAGGATGCCTTGAATCCTGACACTCAGACAAGACAGCCCTCACCAGACAAATAGAGGAAAACAACATTTGCACACCATTGAAAATAACAATAAAAAAGGTTAAAACAACAACAACAACAAATAGACCAGAATTTCAGCTTAACCAAGGAAATGCTAAGGAGAAAAACCATTTCACCTTCGACGTGATGGTAATTTTCTCTCTCACAATCTCTAGATTACATCAAAGTTTGGCAAAATATTCAAAGGTAACTATGCTTATAAAAAACTACTACTAAAACTCAAATCCTATGGCATCTCGAGATCCCTCCATAGCTGGATTACATCATTCCTGTCAAACAGACAACAAGTGGTCAAAATAGGAAGCACCATATCCACCCCCATCCCAGTTAAAAGCGGTGTTCCCCATGGTAGTGGACTGGGACCAACGCTCTTCATTCTCTACATCAATGACCTTTGCGATTACATCACAAGCAACTGTGTCCTCTTCGCCGACGATGTAAAACTCTTCAACACCACCGATAACACAACTACTCTCAAAAAAGACCTGAACTCTGTTTCTGAGTGGTCTATCACATGGCAACTCCAAATCTCAACTAGCAAATGCTCTGTCCTACCCATTGGGAAAAAGAATCTGAACTCCAAATACGAACTGAATAATCAATTTATCACAGATAATTCCCACTCGGTTAAAGACCTCGGAATACTAATAACTAAAGATCTAAGTGCCAAAGCCCACTGCAACAACATAGCCAAGAAGGCTTCAATAGTTGTAAACCTAATCCTACGTAGCTTCTGCTCTGGCAATCTCACACTACTTACCAGAGCTTACAAAACATTTACCATACCCATCCTCGAATACAGCTCATCTGTTTGGAACCCATATCGCATCTCAGATATTAACACCCTTGAAAATGTCCAAAGATACTTCACCAGAAGAGACCTTCACTCCTCCACTCAAAATAGAATACCCTGCGAGACTAGACTTTCAATCCTGGACCTAGAAAGCTTAGAACTAAGACGCCTTAAACATGATCTAAGTATTGCCCACAAGATCATATGCTGCAACGTCCTGCCTGTCGGCGACTACTTCAGCTTCAACCACAACCACACAAGAGCACACAACAGATTTAAACTTAATATTAACCGCTCCAAACTTGACTGTAAAAAATATGACTTCAGTAACTGAGTTGTCGAAGCGTGGAACTCATTACCAGACTCCATAGTGTCATCCCCAAACCCCCAACACTTTACCCTTAGATTATCTACGGTTGACCTATCCAGATTCCTAAGAGGTCAGTAAGGGGCAAGTACAAGTGCACTAGAGTGCCTTCTGTCCCCTGTCCCATTGCTCTCCTATATCTCCTCTACCTTTCTTCTATTCCTATATCTCTTCTTCTATTCTTTCATTGATATGTTCTATTACTATATCTTCTCTTCTATTCTTTCTTAGATATATTTTACTATGAGTATCTCCTCTATAACCTTCATTATGTATTTTACTATGTGTGTGTGTGTGTGTGTGTGTGTATATATATATATGTGACACACACACACACACACACACATATATATATATTTATATATCCACAAAAACCCTCATTGTGTATTGAACTAAATAAATAAATAAATAAATAAAATAAAATAAAATAAAATAAGCTGGCTTCTCTTCAATGCTGG
Source organism: Erythrolamprus reginae (assembly GCF_031021105.1). Lineage (NCBI taxonomy): Eukaryota > Metazoa > Chordata > Lepidosauria > Squamata > Dipsadidae > Erythrolamprus > Erythrolamprus reginae. Next base: position 5,549,348 of record NC_091963.1, read on the forward strand.
TCCAAAAAAGGACCAGGGTACAAAATGGTTTTTCCTTCCCCCTTCTCGCTGGGCCTCTTTTGCCCAATGCTTGTTTTCCTAGCAAGTTTTACCCAGCACAAGGGTTTTTTTTCTGAAGCCTCACTCATATTTCTCTTCTCGCCCGGCCAACTGCTGTTGTGTGTGTTGCTTGGTGTGTTTCCCTTGGCCCTTAACGAAAGGAGGTCATTGTTATTGTTTCACGATGAAGAAAGAGGATGCAGCTCGTTATGTTTCCTCTCTTCTGGGTCTGTTTTAAACAAGGGCTTTGTCCATTCCCAGCAACGAATTGTTCCTAACAGTTGAGCTCTTTTGCTCAACAAACAAATATAGCATTGGGTCTCAAGGACTGTCTTCTCTTGGTTGTCCAACCAGGTGGAGAATACAGACAGGTTTCTTTGCAAATCGTTTCTGAATGACCTCACTTTCTTTCTTTCTTTCTTTCTTTCTTTCTTTCTTTCTTTCTTTATTTATTTATTTATTTATTTATTTATTTAACTTATTTATTCATTTGTCCAATACACAAATACAAAGGAAGAAAAATAGACATGTGGTAATATATATAAGGGGAAAAGTGAACTTAGAGGAGAGGATATATGAAAGAAAGAAAATATATATGATAGATGAAAGAAAGGAAAGACAATTGGACAGGGGACGAAAGGCACACCAGTGCACTTATGTACGCCCCTTACTGGCCTCTTAGGAACCTGGAGAGGTCAATCGTGGAGAGTCTAAGGGAGAAGTGTTGGGGGTTAGGGGTTGACACAATTGAGTCCGGTAATGAGTTCCACGCTTCGATAACTCGATTGTTGAAATCATATTTTTTACAGTCAAGTTTGGAGTGGTTCGTATTACGTTTGAATCTGTTGTGTGCTCGTGTGTTGTTGCAGTTGAAGCTGAAGTAGTCATTGACCGGTAGGACGTTGCAGCATATGATCTGTGTTGCAGCATATGTGAAATACTCAAATTGTGTTTTAGGCGCCGTAGTTCTAGGCTTTCTAGGCCCAGGATTGTTAGTCTATTTTCGTAGGATATTCTGTTTCAAGTGGAGAAGTGAAGGGCTCTTCTGGTGAAATATCTTTGGACATTTTCAAGGGTGTTGATGTGTGAGATGTGGTATGGGTTCCAGACAGATGAGCAGTAATCTAGGATGGGTCTGGCAAAAGTTTTGTAGGCTCTTGTGAGTAGTGTGAGATTGCCTGAGCAGAAGTTGCGTAGGATCAGGTTAACAACTCTAGAAGCTTTTTTGGCGATATTGTTACAGTGGGCTTTAGCACTTAGGTCATTCGATATTAGTATTCCAAGGTCTTTTACTGAGTGTGGGTTAGCAGTGACAGATTGTTTATTGAGTTCGTATGTTCGGTTTGGATTCTTTTTGCGGATGTGGAGGGTAGAGTATTTGTTGGTTGATATTTGAAGTTGCCAGGTGTTAGACCAGTCTGAGACAAAGTCCAGGTCTTTTTGGAGAGTGAGTGTGTTATCAGTGGTGTTGAAAAGTTTTAAATCATCGGCAAAAAGAACACAGTTGCTTTTGATATGGTCATTTGACATTTGTCAAGAATCATGTAGTATAACACTTAGTGATTGTCATAGGGGTCAGATAAGCAACCAGGAAATAATCAACATTAATATAAATCATAGGAATACTAGGATAGGATAGGATAGGATATTGGAAAGGACTTTGGATATTTTCTAGCCCAACCCCCTACACAAGCAGGAGAATCTATATCATTTTAGACAGGTGACTCTCCAGTCTTTTCTTTAAAAGCTGGTGAGACCACATTTGGAATACTGTGTCCAGTTCTGGAGACCTCACCTACAAAAAGATATTGATAAAACTGAACGGATCCAAAGACGGGCTACAAGAATGGTGGAAGGTCTTAAGCATAAAACTTATCAGGAAAGACTTAATGAACTCCATCTGTATAGTCTGGAGGACAGAAGGGAAACGGGGGACATGATTGAAACATTTAAATATGTTAAAGGCTTAAATAAGGTTCAGGAGGGAAGTGTTTTTAATAGGAAAGTGAACACAAGAACAAGGGGACACAATCTGAAGTTAGTTGGGGGAAAGATCAGAAGAAACGTGAGAAAATATTATTTTACTGAAAGAGTAGTAGATGCTTGGGACAAACCTCTAGCAGACGTGGTTGGTCAATCCATAGGAATTGAATTTAAACATGCCTGTGATAAACATATATCCATCCTAAGATTAAATGCAGGAAATAGTATAAGGGCAGACTAGATGGACCATGTGATTTTTTTCTGCCGTCAATCTTCTGTGTTTCCATATTTATATGACTTCCTCACAAATCTGACAAAATCTCTTTAGTTTACTCACTACCAGTAGCCGTCAACTTACAACCGCTCGTTTATAGTGACTGTTCAAAGTGACAACAGCCACTGAAAAAAGTGATCCTTTTTCACAGTTGCAGCATCCTCCCCATGGTTACATGACCATAAATACGATGGTTGGCAGTTGACTCACATCTAGCAATGTCCCGGGGTCACATGATCCCCCTTTTGGTGACTGCCTGGCGATCAAAGTGAATGGGGAAGGCAGATTCCTCTTAACAATCGTGTTAATAATGCCTGCAGGGGTCCACTTAACAATGGTGTCAAGGAAGGTCATAAAGTGAGACAAAACTCATAACAACTGACTTGCTTAGCAATAGAAATTTTGGGCTCGATTGTGAGCTGGGATGGCACAGTGGTTAGAGTGATTTGTTGTAGGCTACTTCAGGTAACTGCTACCTGTAGTTCAGCAGTTCAAATCTCACCACCGGCTCAAGGTTGATTCAGCCTTCCATCCTTCCGAGGTGGGTCAAATGAGGACCGCTTAGAGAGAGCTGTAAAAGCACTATGAAGCGGTGTATGTCTAAATGCTATTGCTATAGTAAGTCAAAGGATTTATTTATTTATTCATTCATTTTTTTAAAAATTATTTATTTATTTATTAGATTTGTATGCAGCTCCTCTCCGTAGACTCGGGGTGGCTCACAGCAACAATAAAACAATGTACAACAAATCTAATAATTTAAAAACACTAAAAACCCCATTATTAAAAGCAAACATACACACAGCCATGCCATGCATAAACTGTATAGGCCCGGGGGAGATGTCTCAATTCCCCCATGCCTGACGGCAGAGATGGGTTTTAAGGAGTTTGTGAAAGGCAAGGAGGGTGGGGGCAGTTCTAATCTCCGGGAGGAGCTGGTTCCAGAGGGTCGGGGCCACCACAGAAAAGGCTCTTCCCCTGGGTCCAGCCAAACAACATTGTTTAGTCTACGGGACCCGGAGAAGGCCAACTCTGTGGGACCTAACCGGTCACTGGGATTTGTGCAGCAGAAGGCGGTCTCGGAGATATTCTGGTCCGATGCCATGAAGGGCTTTATAGGTCATAACCAACACTTTGAATTGTGAGCGGAAACTGATCGGCAACCAATGCAGACTGCGGAGTGTTGGTGTAACATGGGCATATTTAGGGAAGCCCATGATTGCTCTCGCAGCTGCATTCTGCACGGTCTGAAGTTTCCCAACGCTCTTCAAAGGTAGCCCCATGTAGAGAGCATTACAGTAGTCAAGCCTCGAGGTGATGAGGGCATGAGTGACTGTGAGCAGTAACTCCCGATCCAGATAGGGCCGCAATTGGTGCAACAGGTGAACCTGGGCAAACAGCTGAAAGATGGTTCTCTAATGTGAGCTGTGGATCAAGGAGGATGCCCAAGTTGTGGACCCTCTCTGAGGGGGCTAATAATTCCCCCTCCCCCCGGGTTATGGACGGACAGATGGAATTGTCCTTGGGAGGCAAAACCCACAGCCACTCCGTCTTATCCGGGTTGAGTTTGAGTCTGTTGACACCCATCCAGACCCCAACAGCCTCTAGGCACCGGTACATATATATTGACCCATGTTATCAGAGCTCTTTTTTGCCAACTGGAGGACACGTCAACTCAGCCACAGAGAATAATCTAACATCCATGCAAGAATTGATAATAGCCTGGTGGAAAATGGATTAAGATTGTCTGTTCAGCAGATTTTAAGAGAGACTTTCGGCTGGAATAGCTAAGAAACTGCACAAGAGATCAACCAGTGAAGTGAATCCACAGCGATGATCCAGTTAAGCGACCCACCAAATCCAGCTGATTTCCAGTTATTGATGGGAATCAATTGAATTTGGATTTTTTTTGTTACATTAACAGAGAGAATCAAGATCATGTGAAGTGTTAATACCGCTTTAGAATACCTTGGTAAGGCCATCCTTGTAATTCTGCATCGGGTTTTGGTCACTGGATTAAAAAAAAAAAGATGTTGAGACTCTCAAAAAAGAGTGCAGAGAAGAGCAACAAACATGATTAGGAGACTTAAAAATGTGAAGAACAGCTGCGGGAACTGGGTGTGTCTAGTTTGATGAAAAGAATTGACCAGGGGAGACATGATAGCAGAGTTCCAATATCTCTGGGGTGGCCACAAAAAGAAGGAATCAAGCTATTCTCCAAAGAACCTGAGGGTAGAACAAGAAGCAATGGGTGGAAACTAAACAAGGAGAGTAACAACTTTTAGAACTAAGGAGAAATTTCCTAACAGTGAGAAAAATTAACCAGGGGAACAGCCTGCTTTCACATGGAGGTTTTTAAAACGAGACTGAACAGCCACTTATAATAGTGTAGGGCAGTGTTTCCCAACCTTGGCAACTTGAAGATAGCTGGACTTCAACTCCCAGAATTCCCCAGCCAGCATTTGCTGGCTGGGGAATTCTGGGAGTTGAAATCCAAATATCTTCAAGTTGCCAAGGTTGGGAAACACTAGTGTAGAGCAGTGATTTTCAACCTTTTTTGAGCTGCGGCACATTTTTTACATTTACGAAACCCTGGGGCACATTGAGCGGGAGGGGGCCTAAAAAAAGTTTGGACAAAATTTTTTTCTCTTCCTCTCCTTCGCTCTATTTCTTTCTCCCTCCCTCTTTCTCTCCCTTCCTTCCTCTTTCTTTCTCTCTCTCTCCATCCCTCTTTCTTTCTCTTCCTTCCTTCCTCTCTTTTTTGCTCTTTCTCTCTCCCTCCCTACGTCCCTCTATGTCTTTCTCTCTCTCTCCTTCCCTTCCTCCCTCCCTCTCTTTCTCTCTCTCTCTTGCTTTCTTTCTCTAGTTCTTTTTCTCTCTCTCTCGCTCTTTCTCTTGCTTTCTTTCTATCTCTCTCGCTTTCTCTCTCTCTTGCTTTCTTTCTGTCTGAGCTTCGCGGCACACCTGACCATGTCTCGCGGCACACTAGTGTGCCACGGCACACTGGTTGAAAAACACTGGTGTAGAGTATCCTGCTTGTGCAGGGGGCTGGACTAAAAGACCTCCAAGGTCCCTTCCTGTTCTCTGTTGTTCTGAAATCAATCAACTTTTAGCCAGTTGCTGATGCAGTCCACTTCGTCACATCAGGATATGATAGAATAGAATTCTTTATTGGCCAAGTGTGATTGGAAACACAAGGAATTTGTCCTTGGTGCCTGTGCTCTCTCAGTGCACATAAAAGAAAACATACATTTGTCAAGAATCACAAGATACAACACTTAATTATTGTCCTAGGGGTCAAATAAGCCATTAGGAAACAATACTAATGGAAAAGATCTTAACGATACAAGCAACAAGTTACAGTCGTACAGTCATAGATGGGAAGAAATGGGTGATAGGAATGATGAGAAAAAATTGTAGTAATAGTAGTGCAGACTTAGTAAATAGTTTGACAGTGTTGAGGGAACTACAGTGATACCTTGTCTGACAAACTTATTTGGTTCTGGGACGAGGTTCTTAAGGTGAAAAGTTTGTAGGACGAAACAATGTTTCCCATAGGAATCAATGGAAAAGCAATTAATGCGCGCAAGCCCAAAAGTCACCCCTTTTGCCAGCCGAAGCGGCCATTTTTGCGCTGCTGGGATTTCCATGAGGCTCCCCTCCATGGGAAACCCCACCTCCAGACTTCTGTGTTTTTGCGATGCTGCAGGGGAATCCCAGCATCGCAAAAACGAGCGCTTCACTGGCAATGGAAGTCTGGAGTGGGGTTTCCCAGCGAAGGGAGCATCAGTGAAATTGCAGCATTGCAAAAACACCGAAGTCCTCGAAACCCCACCTCCGGACTTCTGTGTTTTTGCGATGCTGCGATTTCACTGAGGCTCCCCTCACTGGGAAACCCCACCTCCGGACTTCCGTTTCCAGCGAAACGCCCGTTTTTGCGCTGCTGGGATTCCCCTGCAGCATCACAAAAACACGGAAGTCCAGAGGTGGGGTTTCCCATGGAGGGGAGCCTCAGGGAAATCCCAGCAGCGCAAAAACGGGTGCTTCGCTGGCAACGGAAGTCCGGAGGCGGGGCATCCCAGCGGCGGCGGTGGGTTTGTAAGGTGAAAATAGTTTGTAAGAAGAGGGGGGGAAATCTTAAACCCCAGGTTTTTATCTCGAAAAGTTTGTATGACGAGGCGTTTGTAAGACGAGGTATCACTGTATTTGTTTAGCAAGGTGTTGGATTTTCGCGGGGGAAACTGTTCTTGTGTCTAGTTGTCTTGGTGTGCAGTGCTCTGTAGCGATGTTTTGAGAGTAGGAGTTGAAACAGTTTATGTCCAGGATGTGAGGGGTCAGTAAATATTTTCACAGCCCTCTTTTTGACTTTTTGCAGTATACAGGCCCTTAATAAAAGGCAATTTGGCAACAATTGTTTTTTTCTGCAGTTCCACATAAATAGCCGTCAAACTTATTTTTTTCTCATTGCTGCAACATATTTTCAGGTGCATAGAATGGAAGCATGGAAACTGCTAATCATATTCTGGGTAAACCTCAAGTGAGAGATTAGAAGAGTTGTCAGGAAAAGGCGTCATCTAGGAATTGTCCTCTTTAGATACCAGCAATGTGTGGCTGATCTTTCCAGTCGATGTACTCCCAAATATAGGATGCACTTTTTCCATTCTGAAAAGAAACCAGAGGGAGAAGAAGGAGAGAGAGAAAGAGAGAGATAAGGTTGTCATTTATTTCTGCATAAAAGAGAACTTTAAGAATAGTGGCCCCGCCTAAATCTCCAACCAGTTGTGGATTTTCACGGAGCAGTTTTACGCTCCTGATCTGCAAGAAATTGACACATGTTTCCAAAACTTCCTGCTTAAAGGTAAAGGGTCCCCTGACACCTGTGTGATAGTTGTTCCCGACTCTAGAGGGCAGTGCTCATCCCATCTCAAAGCCAGAACTGTCCGAAGATGTCTCCTCCATTCTTTATTCGTCCACCCTCCCTCCCACCCACCCACTGACCCATCCACCCATCCATATCTGTCTGTCTGTCTGTCTGTCTGTCTGTCTGTCTATCTATCTATCTGCTGAAAAATGGATTATATATACATATACACATACATATATACACATATACATACACACACGTAAATACATACATACATTGTTTATCCATCCATATCTATCCCATCCATTCATCTATCTATCTAATCCATCCATTAATAGATTATCCATCCATACATCTTCCTCTCTCCGTCTCTCTCTCTCCATCCATCTCTATCAGTCTATCTAATCCATCCCTCCATAAGTATCAATCCATGTCTGTCTGTCTGTCTGTCTGTCTGTCTATATCTATCTATCTATCTATCTATCTATCTATCTATCTATCTATCTATCTATCTCTAATCTATATCTATCTATCTATCTATCTATCTATCTCTAATCTATATCTATCTATCTATCTATCTATCTCTAATCTATATCTATCTATCTATCTATCTATCTATTTATCTATTTATCTATCTATCTCTAATCTATATCTATCTATCTATCTCTAATCTATATCTATCTATCTATCTATCTATCTCTAATCTATATCTATCTATCTATCTATCTATCTATCTATCTATCTATCTATCTATCTGTCTCTATGCCATCCATCCACTGGTATCCTAGTTAATGGTTTTCTGTCTCCTTTTCTTCCATAGCTGCGGAATGCTAGGATCAAGTTTGAGCATGATGGAGAAAAAAGGTACATTTATTTAATTTATTCATTACATTTCCCTCTTAAAAGTGACTTGGGATCTGGGTCTATCAGGTTTAGATATTTTGCTTGTTTTTGCTGAACCTTAAAAAACCATAAGTCATAAGTAAATAAATCCCGGCACTCTTTCTTTTATTGGGAAGGTTTTCCTGAGAAGGTTTTCCCACATCAGGTATCCGTACAAAATGATTATACCGTACTGAGATGTGGGTAATATTTTTATTTATTCTCTCCTGCTTACATACTGCTCCGGGTTGAGAATTAATTAATTTAATTTAAAATGTGGCCCTTCCAATAAATTTTGTAACTTTGGGTGGTGGACAGCAGATGGAACCAAAAACTAAAGAAAGCACGTGAATTAAAATGCAGATTATTACTTAGCAAATGACCCTGAGCAATTTACATTCTTCATTCTAGCCGCGATAAGATTAAACTGCAGCTGTGCCAATTTATTAAATACATTTGTTTTGTTAAGAATCGAGTAGAAGGGCAAAATTTCTGAGCTTTGGATTAAAAGGCACAACTGCTAGAGGTAGTCCTCGTCTTACAACCACAATCACACCCAACATTTTTGGTGCTAAGCAAGACAGCCATTAAGTGAATTTTGCCCTGTTTTACAACCTTTCTTGTTAAGTGAGATGCTGCTGCAGTTGTTGAATTACTAACAGCGTTGTTGTTAAATTAACTTGGCTTTCCTGTTGACTATATCCATCAAAAGGTTGCAAAAGAGGATCGCTTGACCCCCTTAGCAACCGTCATAAATATGAGTGGGCAGGCAGGCATATGAATTTTGATCACTTGTCCATGAGGATGCTGCAACAGTCATAAGGGTGAAACATGGTCGTAAGTCACTTCTTGGTGACCTGTGGAGCTTTGAACCATCACTAAACAAACTACTCTAAATCAAGGACTACCTTGGCCATTTGTTTATTATTTATTTATTAATCAATTTGGTTTGTCGCCCCTCTCCGCAGACTTGGGGCGGCTAACAACAGTAATAAAACAATATAAACAAATCTGATATTTAAGTTAATTTTAAAAAGAAACCCCAATTTAAGAGACCAATCATCCATACAGACATACCATGCATAATTTTTTTATAAGCCATGGGAAGGGAATATCTCAATTCCCCCATGCCTGACGACAGAGTTGGGTTTTAAGGAGCTTACGAAAAGCAAGGAGGATGGGGGCAACTCTGATATCTGGGGGGATTTGGTTCCAGAGGGCCGGGTACACCACAGAGAAGGCTCTTCCCCTGGGTCCCGCCAAACGGCATTGTTTAGTCAACGGGACCCGGAGAAGGCCAACTCTGTGGGACCTAACTGGTCGCTGGGATTCGTGCGGCAATATTGGTAGCATAATGTTAACTATTTTCAAAAACACATCCTCCTCCTGCAGGATTATCCAGTTCCAGAGGCCGGTTAAGTTCAAAGATGTTTTACAGAAAGTCATGGATGCTTTTGGACAGTTGATGGATTTACACTATGCCGAGAATGAGGTACCTTGTATGTGGCTTCTTTTTCTGTCTCTGCTGTCCTCTTGCTCTTCACGTGGCATCTGTCAGTCACAATCTCCCAGACAAGTATATTTTAAAAGTCATTGTAAAATAAGGACTTTAGAGAGGCGTCGTATCTAAAATAGACTTGTGTAATTCAGCTCTCAGAATTGCCAGCCTGCATGCTTTAAGATGGGTGGACCTCAACTCCCAGAATTCCCTGGTCAAGATGATTTAAGATGGGTGGACTTCAACTCCCAGAATTCCCTGACCAGCATGCTTTAAGATGGGTGGACGTCAACTCCCAGAATTCCCTGGTCAACATGATTTAAGATGGGTGGACTTCAACTCCCAGAATTCCCTGGTCAACATGCTGGGTGGACTTCAACTCCCGGAATTCCCTGGGCCAGATCTAAGTATCCTATGGGCTGTATCCATCCCCTGGGCCTTGAGTTTTACACCCCTGCAATAAATGTTCTGCACAATCAGAAGTTCTGAAGGATTCATGAAAAATAAGTACCGTATTTCTCCAGACTATAAAACACACTGGTGTACAAGAGGCACCAAGATTTTGAAGAAGTAAGAAAAAGGGGAAAAGCCCTCTGTACATCCCGTTTTTGCAAAACAAATTGTGGCGATGGGGCTTCAGGAGACCAGAAATGGCTGTATGCACTGACATTTCTACCCTCTTGTAGGGGTGTGGGGAGAACAGGTGCAACTTATACTCCAAAAAATAGAAGTAAGGCAATAATAATAATAATAATAATAATAATAATAATAATAATAATAATAATAATAGTAATAATAATAGTAATAATAATAATAATGCCACTGGACCAGATTATCTCCGGGTCCGCCTTCTGCTGCACGAATCCCAGCGACCAGTTAGGTTCCACAGAGTGAGCCTTCTCTGGGTCCCATCAACTAAACAATGTCATTTGGCGGGACCCAGGGGAAGAGCCTTCTCTGTGGCGGCCCCGGCCCTCTGGAACCAACTCCCCCCAGAGATTAAAATTGCCCCCACCCTCCTCGCCTTTCGTAAGCTTCTTAAAACCCACTTTTGAGATTCTTTCCCCCTTAGGCCTTTACAATTTATGCATGGTATGTTTTGTATGTATGTTTGGTTTTATAATAAGGGTTTTTAATTGTTTTACTGGATTGGATTGTCACATGTTGTTTTATCACTGTTGTTAGCCGCCCCGACTCCACGGAGAGGGGCGGCATACAAATCCAATAAATAAGTAAGTGCAGTCAGGCGGTAGGGAAAGCAAGTAGGATGCTTGGCTGCATAGCTAGAGGTATAACAAGCAGGAAGAGGGAGATTATGATCCCACTATATAGAATGCTGGTGAGACCACATTTGGAATACTGTGTTCAGTTCTGGAGACCTCACCTACAAAAAGATATTGACAAAATTGAACGGGTCCAAAGACGGGCTACAAGAATGGTGGAAGGTCTTAAGCATAAAACGTATCAGGAAAGACTTCATGAACTCCATCTGTATAGTCTGGAGGACAGAAGGAAAAGGGGGGACATGATCGAAACATTTAAATATATTAAAGGGTTAAATAAGGTCCAGGAGGGAAGTGTTTTTAATAGGAAAGTGAACACAAGAACAAGGGGACACAATCTGAAGTTAGTTCGGGGGAAAGATCAAAAGCAACATGAGGAAAATATTATTTTACTGAAAGAGTAGTAGATCCTTGGAACAAACTTCCAGCAGATGTGGTAGATAAATCCACAGTAACTGAATTGAAACATGCCTGGGATAAACATATATCCATCCTAAGATAAAATACAGAAAATAGTATAAGGGCAGACTAGATGGACCATGAGGTCTTTTTCTGCCGTCAGACTTCTATGTTTCTATGTTTCTATGTTTCTATGTAAGTAAATAAGTAAATAAATAAATAATAACAATAACAATAATAACAACAACAGAGTTGGAAGGGACCTTGGAGGTCTTCTAGTCCAACCCCCTGTTTAGGCAGGAAACCCTACACCACTTCAGACAGTTGGTTATCCAACATCTGCTTAAAAACTTCCAGCGTTGGAGCATTCACAACTTCTGGAGGCAAGCTGCTCACCTGCAGAATGTTTTGAAATTCCTTTTATTTTAAGACGGTGCTTTCGAAGAGAGTAAGCTTTTTTCCTGGATTTCTGCCCCTATATACCCTCCCTTTTAACTTCATGAGTCCTGGTTTTAAACAGGGACAGGAGTGAGAACAAATACATGAGTCAGCATTTGAGAGCTTTTGTTGCCTTCCTGCCTTATATTAATGTACTTTATCCAGTGTCTTAGATTCAGGAAAGCTGTGCTTGTTTCCTGGATTTGCAATGTGCCAACTTAACACTCCCGGTTTGCATGCATCTAAATTTAGGCCGGTATCTGGTAGAAACTGTCCGTGCACAATGGACATTTTTTCACTCGCATGGAGAATCCCAGTTTTTCCTCTGGTTTTGCCAACGGGATGAAGCCAAGAGCAAGGCGGCACGGAGTATCCTTTTCACACACACACACACCCCGAGGTCTTTTGAGGCTGGCTGCGAGGGTCCATGAAGTCCTGAGAAACAGAAGGAAGGCTGTGGGATATTTTTATTTCCAGATTTTGAAAAATTAATGGGCATTCCAAGGAAAGGAACCGGAGAAAAAGAGAGAGATTCAGGCCCGTGGAAGTGATTAGCAAGCGATTGCCAGAGGAAAGTGGTTAAAAACAAATTCCAAGTAGGGAATGCAATTTTTTTTATTTTATTTATTCATTTGTCCAATACACAATACACATGGAAGAGAATAGACATGAAGTAATATATATATAAAGATAATATGTAAAAATAGAGGAGAAGATATATGAAAGGAAGAAAATATATATGATATATGAGATAAAGGAAAGACAATTGGACAGGGGACGAAAGGCACACCAGTGGACTTACGTACGCCCCTTACTGACCTCTAAGGAACCTGGAAAGGTCAATCGTGGAGAGTCTAAGGGAGAAATGTTGGGGGTTAGGGGTTGATACTATTGAGTCTGGTAATGAGTTCCACGCTTTGACAACTCGGTTGCTGAAGTCATATTTTTTACAGTCAAGTTTGGAGCGGTTAATATTAAGTTTGAATCTGTTGCGTGCTCTAGTGTTGTTGCGATTGAAGCCGAAGTAGTCATTGACAGGTAGAACGTTGCAGCATATGATCTTGTGGGCAATACTTAAATCGTGTTTTAGGCACCTTAGTTCTAAGCTCTCTAGACCCAGGATTGAAAGTCTAGTCTCGTAGGGTCTTCTGTTTCGAGTGAAGGAGTGAAGGGCTCTTCTGGTGAAGTATCTTTGGACGTTTTCAAGGGTGTTGATGTCCGAGATGTGGTATGGGGAAGATAAATTGTACAGCAGCCCAAGAATGTAAATTTTAATTCTTGATTCCTCTTTGCACGGACTTTCTTTTCCCTTGCCAGGTGAAACTGAATTCTGCCACTGACCCTAGTCTGGCCAGCAATTTCTATTTCCAATGGAAATCTTTGACCTCCTCCTTAAGACAACTATGCTGCTCAAAAAAATAAATGGAACACTCAAATGACACATCCTAGATCTGAATGAATGAAATATTCTCACTGAATATTTCATTTGCACAACTATTCCATTTGCACAACAGCATTTGAAATTGATTGTCAATCAGTGTTGCTTCTTAAGTGGACAGTTTGATTTCACAGAAGTTTGACTTACTTACTTACTTACTTACTTACTTACTTACTTACTTACTTACTTACTTATTGGACTTGTATGCCACCCCTCTCCGTGGACTCGGGGCGGCTCACAACATATAGCGAAACACAACAGTACAGTTATCCAATTAATATACTAAAAAGTTCTTAAATTCTAACTTTAAAAACATTCATTTTCAATTCATTCAATAATCACACTAACAATATTTGCTGGACAGGGGAAGGTCTAATGTCCCCAGGCCTGGCGGCAAAGATGTGTTTTTAAACTCTTGCAGGCAAGGAGGGTGGGGACAGGAGGGTGGGGGCAGTGCGAATCTCTGGGGGGAGCTGATTCCAGAGGGCCGGGGCCGCCAAAGAGAAGGCTCTTCCCCTAGGTCCCGCCAGCTGACATTGTCTCCGGGACCGCCTTCTGCCAGCGACCAGTTAGGTCCCACAGAGTTGGTCTTCTCCAGGTCCCGTCGACTAAACAATGTCATTTGGTGGGACCCAGGGGAAGAGCCTTCTCTGTGGCAGCCCCGACCCTTTGGAACCAACACCCCCCAGATATCAGAGTTGCCCCCACCCTCCTTGCCTTTCGTAAGCTCCTTAAAACCCACCTCTGTCGTCAGGCATGGGGGAATTGAGACTTTCCCTCCCCCTAGGCTTATAAAATTTATGCATGGTATGTATGATTGGTTTCTAAATTGGGGTTTTAAATTAACTTAAATATTAGATTTGTTTACATTGTCTTATTATTGCTGTTAGCTGCCCCGAGTCTGCGGAGAGGGGCGGCATACAAATCTGATTAATAAATAATAAATAAATAAAATAAGTGATAAGTAAAGGGGCTACAGGTCTTTTCTTTCCACCGTTTGCGTTGGCCGCCTTTCCCTAAGTAATTGTTTGGATAACTTTTATTCAGTTCTTCCTTGAGCGAATGTTATGATGGAATAAAAGGTTATAGCCCCAATGTTTGTTTCTGTTTTTCAGTAGGAAAGATCCAATGGCTTTGCACCGTTCTGGGTTCAGCGGCCCCAAACCCCTGCCGTTCCCAAGCTCTCCCCATGCCCCCCACCCTCACACCGTCCGGCCTTCAGCCACTTCCTGTCTTTTCTCTTGTTTGCGACTCAGCTGCCTGCTCGGTGTTTGTTCAAATATATTTTTTTCTTTTTCCCAGCTCCTGATTCCCTTGAAATCACAGGAAGATTTGGATCGAGCCGTGGAACATTTGGACCTTAGCCCTTCTCTGAAAAGCTTGAGGGTGTTTGTGAAAACTCCAAAGGAAACAAATGTGAGACTGGTTCCTTTCCTCCCCCCTCCACCTTTTTTTTTAATTGTCTGCTTTTATTTGTGTACAAAGCAAAAAAAAAAAAAAGGCTATGCGGTGACCCAAAAGGAGCAGGAACCCTTGTATGTTGTTTTTTTCATGATTGCACAGTTAGAAACAAAAAAACCCCAAACAAAAACAAAACCCCTTCTGGGAATCGGTGTTTTTGGCAATCTCACTTTTTCTAAACTTTTATTTTGTACAGGAAATTTGTGTTGTGCAGGTAGTCCTCAGCTTGCAAACACTTGCGGAGTGACTGTTGAGTTGCGGCAGCACTGAAAAAAGCGGCGTACGGCCTTTCCCCCCACATTTATGATCGTTGCAGCGTCCCCGTGGTCACGTAATCAAAATGCAAATGCTTGGCAACTGACCCATATTTATGATGGGTGCACTGTCCTGGGATTATGTGACTCACCCTTTTGCAACTGTAGCGCTACCCCCAGAAATCTGGGTTCTCCTGGCCCTCTTAGTATGGCCGCCAGTCCATACCACTTCCTTGCTCAGACACCTCTACTGGTCTAGGCAACGTAGTGGAGTGGTGATCAGTCTCCTCCTTCCATTCTGTCTGCCTCCTTCCATCACCTCTGCTCCTTCATGGATTCCTCTGTTTGCCTCACGGAAGCCTCACTTGTCCTTTCTCTCCTCCCCCTCAGGCTTTCCTCCATTCCTCCTCTTCCCTTCTCTCCTTCAGCTTGCCCCACAGAAGATTCTTCTATTCTGTCCCCCTTCTCTCCCTCAGGATTTCCTCATGGAAGCCATTCCTCCTCTCCCCTTCTCTCCCTCAGACTTGCCCCATATTTTCTCTCCCTTCTTTCCCTCAGGCTGTTCCTCCTCACCCCTTCTCTCCCTCAGGTTTTCCCCATGGAAGCCATCCCTCCCCCCCTTCTCTCCCTCAAGCTTTCCCCTCAGGAGACTCTCCTAATTCCTCCCCCCTTTCTCCCTCAGGCTATTCCTCCTCTCCCCTTCTCCCCTGCACTGTTCGGAGAGTCCAATGTGGGTTGTTCTTCAGCCTCATTGGCAGGGACTGAGTTAAAAATTAACATAATTATGTCCCGCCCCCCTCTACCTCCTCAGGTTCAGTCTTAAAAACTCAGTCATAGTGTAGGGACTATGAGTTTTCTTCTCACAGTATGTGAGATTTATAGGATGTTTACTAACAATAATTTTTTCTCCTTTTTTTCCCTTTCTCTATAGGAGGAAGACCTGGATCTCGAGAACCACTGCCCTCCGGGGTATTGTTCTCCCTCTCTTCAATCCCTGAGAGGCCACTGCTCTCCGGAGTATTGCCTTGCTGAAAGGGATCGCTGGATTGGGGTCCCTGACGCCCGCGATCAGACCCCCCCCCCCCAACCACTCTTCCAGCGCAACGAGTCTCCGAGTATCGGTTCTTACCGATCAGAGGAGCAATCAGTACACAGAATTTCCCCATGGGGGGAAATCAGCTGTAAGGCGATCCCAGCAGCTCCCAGACAGCGTTCCTGCCGATCGGCAATGGAAAAAGAAAAAAAGATCAGCTGTTCGGAGGCCCTTTGCAGCCACCTTGTTCCCGATCGCTCAGAGGAGCAGAGATCGAAGGAATTGAAGGGGGGGGGGTGCAGAAGGTGATTGCCGAGCTGCCCGAAGTTGCGCCCGCCATTTTGGCGCAGGGCCAAAGCCTCTGAGTCCCCCTCCGGCCGTTTCAAAAGCAGAGCTTTTCCCGCCTGATGTCACGGCCGCCATCTTGTTTGCTAAGGGGTCAGAGTGACTAGGCTCTTTTCAGCCTATCCCAGGGCCGCCATCTTGCTTCAGGGCGTTGCCAGGACAACGAAGCTATTATGGGCTTCTACCTAGTATCCAGCCAATCACGAGCAGGAAAAACAGATGACATGTTATTTAGGGGACACCAGCTTCCCTAGTCCACCATTTTACTTGCTTTTAAGCAGTAACCTCGTGTTTTTGGCTCGGTGTTGTTACAAACATGTCTCAATCCAGTCCCAGCGCTCCTGTGCCCTCCTCCTCCAAGAATAAAAGTAAGGACAAGGGGCCCAGCTCAAAATCTAAGGGGAAAAGCTCTCAGTCCTCCAATGCACTAAAGGAGGCTGAGAAGAAAATAAAGGCCCTCGAGGCCCAGCTGGACAAAGCAAAACCAAGACAAGGGCCTAGCCCCTCAGCCATGGTTATTCCACCCGTTTATCAAAGCCCGCTGGGTCCTCCTCCCCTGTCATCGGCCACCTTCGAGGGGCCTCCCTTTCAAAGCGCTGGGGGTCTTTCACCAGACCGCCCATTAAGTGCCCCCCCACCATCTGAGGGATTTCAGAGATCAGAATGGAGCAGGCCTGCCTCTCAACCTCCAGCAGCTACAGCCACATTCACGCCCACAGCAGCAGGGCTCAGGGGCTCTACAGATAACTGGCAAGCCATGTCTCCCTCGGTACAAGACATGATTGCTTCAGCTTATGCACAGGGCATAGCAATTGGGGCCCAACAACAACATCAATCCCCACTGCCACCTCGCCCCAGCAGGCAGGATATCTGGTCAGCTCCTGCACCTGCACCTTCCCTGCATGACTCTTTTCAGGAGGAGCAAGAGTTCAGAGAGGCCTTTTCAGACCCAGAGAATGAGCTGTCGGGGGATGAAGCCACCTTACCAGAACAGCCTGTATTAGCAGGCTTATTCAAGGCACCCCTTTTCAGGGTTCTCCTAAACAAGGCCAGAACCACACTAACTTTGACCAGTGCCCAAAAGACGGCTGACCAGGATGTGGGCACATTACCCGCTTCCAGACTCATTAATGAGCCTCAAAGGGACTCAGAAACTATCCCTGCAGTGCCCATATTTGCAGAAAACATAAAGAGGCCCTGGCAGCAACCAGCAGCAGCTCTGGGTCCCTCAGCTCTGGACAAGAAGCTTTACTCCTTCGATCCAGAAATAGAGGATTTGCTCCAATACCCGGCTGTGGATACCCCGGTTACCTCACTAATTTCCAATGCCCTGGTTCCATCGGAGATGGCGGATGGTTTGCGGCCCGATGATAGGAAGGCCGAGAACCTGATCCGGAGAATGCACCAGCTATGTGCCTGGTCCTTGAGAGCTGCTATGGCAGCCTCCTTCTTCAACCGGGCCTCAATCCTTTGGCTTCGAGACATCCTCCCCAGGTTGGGCCCGGAGGACGCTCGCCTTCGCCAAGACATTAATAAATTGATCGCCTCCACGGAGTTCTCCGCCGATGCCACCTTGGCTGCTTCTAGGTTTTCATCCAGGGCGATGGCTACCAACCTTTCCACTCGACGCCTAATATGGCTCCGCTCTTGGCAAGCAGACGCCAAATCGAAATGGCGTCTTGCAACCGCGCCCTACCAAGGGACCACACTTTTTGGAGAATCACTAGATAAAGTCTTGATCGAGGATAAAGACAAGAAAAAGGTGCTGCCAAGGTCGGCGAGGAGGCAAGACAGGCGGGCGGCCCCATACTACAGAAGGCAGCCCTTTCGAGTGGACACGGCCGCGCCTGCGGCCTCAAACACCAGGCCATATGGACAGAGCTCCTACACGCAGCCATCCTTCAGGTCCGACAGAACAGGTTATGGAGACAGGAACCGACAGTTCCAACAGCCCCGCAGATCCTTTCGGGGCGGGAACAGAGGAGGGTACCGAAAACAAAAATGACTTACCCATCCAGGTACCCATCGGTGGACGCCTGCAGTCCTTCTCAGGCTCTTGGGCGGCTATTTCCACCGACATTTGGGCGCTAGATACCGTGAAGAATGGTCTGCGCATCAACTTCCTACAGACTCCTCCGGACAGATTCCTACAATGCCCGTCGCTATCTCAACCAAGATGTTCCCTGATTGCCAGGGAAGTACAACACCTGTTGGACATTGGGGCAATAGAACCGGTGCCAGTACATCAACAAGGACAGGGGTTCTACTCTATCGTGTTCTTGGTCCCCAAGACGTCCGGCGGCTACCGCCTGATTCTCAACCTCAAGCAGCTGAACATCTATGTTCGCTACCAACGTTTCAAGATGCATTCCTTACAGTCAATCCTGGCATCCATCCGACACCACGACTGGATGACCTCCATCGACCTCAAAGAGGCGTACCTGCACGTACCAGTTCATCCACATCATCGACGTTTCCTCCGCTTTTGTATACAGGACCATCATTTCCAGTACAGGGCAATGCCCTTCGGACTTTCATCGGCCCCCAGAGCTTTCACCAAGCTTCTGGATGTACTGACAGCCGACCTGAGAACCAGATCCATTCGTCTCATGGCCTATCTGGACGACGTAATCATCTTGTCCAGCAGCCCTCAACAGGCCAGACTAGATCTACAACGGACAATACGTTCTCTAGAGACCTGTGGTTTCACGATCAACTATGTGAAAAGCCACCTGAATCCAACCAAACAGCTCTTACATTTGGGAACTCTGATAGACTCTGCAGCCGGAATCGTTTACCTGTCATCAGAGAGGCAGCAGAGGGTGAGGACGCTGATAGCTTCTATTCAGCACCGCACCAGGGTCCCCTTGGCCCTTCTATCCCAGCTGCTAGGAGTCTTCATCTCCTGCATCAGCATCGTCCCATGGGCGCGGCTGCATGCCCGCCCGCTTCAATGGCTCCTCCTCCCCTTCCAAAGAGCACGCATGAGCCACTCCAAACACCAGGTACGTCTCACGTTACCCGTCTGTCACTCTCTGCCCTGGTGGACGTCCCAAGCGCTGACCAGAGGCTCTCCCTTCCTACACCATCGGGAGGTGACGATCACTACAGATGCGAGCCTCTCCGGCTGGGGAGCACATTGCGGCTCCAGAGTGGCCCAGGGTCTCTGGACAGCAGACGACCTGAGGGACCCCAATATCAACTTACTAGAACTAAGGGCAGTCTTCAAGGCACTCCACTCCTTCAAAGACCGGGTAGAGGGACAGCATGTCCTCGTCATGACGGACAACGTAGCAACAAGGGCCCATATAAATCATCAGGGAGGTACGAGGTCGGGCCGTTTGATGGAGGAGGCTCACTCCCTGATGTCTTGGGCGGAAACACACCTGGTCTCGATCCAAGCAGAACACATCTCAGGATCAGACAACACCCAGGCGGATTGGTTGAGCCGCACAACCATCGACCCGGGGGAATGGTCATTGAACCCGGAGGTTTTCCAGGACATTATACACCGTTATGGGGAACCGGTAGTGGACCTGTTCGCGACCCACCTCAACAACCAAGTGGTCCGATTCTACTCCCGGTTCCCGTGCCCGGGAGCCGACCGTATCAATGCGCTCCTCTCCCCATGGCCAAGGGGTCTACTCTACGCCTTCCCTCCGACTTGCCTTCTACCCAGGGTAGTCTCCAAGATACTCTCGGAGCAGGCGGAAGTGATTCTCGTCGCCCCCTTTTGGCCCAGACGACCATGGTTCGCGGACTTGATGGACCTCTCAACCTCCCCGCCATGGAGGATCCCATACCACAGACTCTCCCTCACCCAGGGGTCGTTGGTGCACCCAGAGCCTCAGTGGTGGAGGCTTGCCGTGTGGAGATTGAGGGGGACCGCTTGAGGGCGGAATCCCTGTCGGAAAAGGTCATCCATACCATCCAATCGGCTCGACGCCCGTCAACGACTCGCATTTACCAAGCGACATGGGCAGCGTTTTGTAGATTCTGCAGAGCTCGAGAGATCCCCCCTCGCTCAGCCTCCATCTTACATCTATTAGACTTCCTACAGAAGGGGCTGGACGAAGGGCTGACCCCAAACACCCTTCGCAGGCAGGTGGCAGCTATCGCCACGGTCTTAAGACCAGACCCCCTTCGACCGATTTCCCATCATCCATGGGTTAAAGACTTTCTCCGAGGAGCCTCGAATCTTTCTCCTCCAGTTATCCATCACTTCCCATCCTGGGATTTGACTTTGGTCTTACAGGCCCTTACAGGACCTCCTTTTGAACCACTGAGAGAAATCACGCTTCGCCTTCTATCAATCAAAGTAGCGTTCTTAGTGGCCATCACATCTGCTCGCAGGGTGTCGGAACTCGCGGCATTGTCAGTCCGGCCGGACCTTTGCGTGTTCCACCCAGATCGGGTTACTCTTCGGTTAGATCCCAGCTTTCTGCCGAAGGTCAACACAAGATTTCATAGATCCCAGGACATAATATTACCGGACTTCTGTACCCACGGCTCACACCCGTCAGTCTTACGCTGGCACAAAGTGGACGTCCGTAGAGCTCTAAAGATTTACATTCGACGGACCAGCTCTTTCAGGAAATCAGAAGCATTATTCGTTTCCTTCTTCCCAGGATCCATGGGCAACAAGGTGTCCTCTAAAACTATCAGCCGATGGATCCGGTCCTGCATTATGGAGGCATACAGGACACGTGGGACACCTTTGCCAAGGACAATCACGGCTCACTCTACCAGAAGTGCAGCCACCACTGCCGCCTGGAACACACAGGCGTCAATCGATGACATCTGTCGGGCCGCAACCTGGGCGGCCCCCACGACTTTCATCAGACACTACCGTATAGACTCATTCGCTTCATCGGAAGCGGCATTCGGTCGCAGAGTGCTGCAACGGGTTTGTGTTCAGACACCCCTGGTCCAGCCTATCCCGCCCTAGTTGGTTTGCTTGGGTATATCCCACATTGGACTCTCCGAACAGTGCAGGGGAGAAGGACCGTTGAACTTACCTGAACGGTCTTCTCGCTGCACTGTGAGGAGAGTCCAAACCCTCCCGGCTTCTTGGCCCAGGGGTTCAGTTCGTTACCAGTTTAACTTCTTAGTTAATAAAATTGGTTTGTTTACACTATTCCTTCGTTTTTCTTGACTGAACCTGAGGAGGTAGAGGGGGGCGGGACATAATTATGTTAATTTTTAACTCAGTCCCTGCCAATGAGGCTGAAGAACAACCCACATTGGACTCTCCTCACAGTGCAGCGAGAAGACCGTTCAGGTAAGTTCAACGGTCCTTCTCTCCCTCAGACTTGCACCATATTCTCTCTCCCTTCTTTCCCTCAGGCTGTTCCTCCTCGCCCCTTCTCTCCCTCAGGCTTTCCCCACGGAAGCCATTCCTCCCCCCCCCTCTCCCTCAAGCTTTCCCCTCAGGAGACTCTTCTAACTCCTCCCCCCTTTCTCCCTCAGGCTGTTCCTTCTCTCCCCTTCTCTCCCTCAGGCTTTACCAACAGGAGACTCTCCTATCCTTTCCCCCTTCTCTCCCTCAGGCTGGCCCCATAGATCCTGTCCCCTTCTCTCCCTCAGGCTTGCCCTACAGGAGCCTTTCCTCTCCTTCTCTCCCTCAGACTTGTGCCACAGAAACCTCTCCTCTCCACCTTCTCTCCCTCAGGCTGGCCCCATTGATCCTCTCCTCTCCACCTTCTCTCCCTCAGGCTGGCCCCATTGATCCTCTCCTCTCCACCTTCTCTCCCTCAGGCTTGCCCCATAGATCCTCTCCCCTTCTCTCTGTTCCTCTTCTTCCCTTCTCTCCCTCAGGCTTGCCCCACAGGAGATGCTCCCCTCCCACTTCTCTCCCTCAGACTTGCCTCAGAGCAGCCTCTCCCTTTCCCTCCTTCAGGCTGGTCCAATCGCACAATCATTAAGAGAATCCAGCCTTCCCCATTGACTTTGCTGGTCAAAAGATCGCAAAGTGTCCCAAGGTCATGTGATCACAGAAGATCACGTGACCTTGGGACACTGCAACCACCATAAATATGAACCACCACTTGCCAAGCATCCGGATTTGGATCAAGGGGATGCTACAAAGGTCATAATAGGGGAAAAACCTATTTTTATCAGTGCCATTATAATTTGGAACAGTCACTAAATGAGCCATTGTAAGTCCAGGGCTACTTATACAGGGGGGACCTGGGGGCAGGGGCTACACAGCTTTTCTCCCACTGTTCAGTGATGTCACTTTAAGTAGATTACTAGATTCTACTTAATTCCTTCACTAACTGAGCTCTGGAGCTTCCTGGCGTGGTGTCCTTTCTTGCCAACAGCTGGGACAGTTGAGTCGTGACTTGTTCGGTGGGAACTACCAACACCTTCTGTTCTGTTTGTAGCTTCTGCAACCCAACAACACCAAGCAGCATGAAATGAGGATATCTAAATCCATGGGAGACATACTGGGATCTCTGTATAAAGACAACGAGAGGACCCGGAAGCATTCGACAGGTTGGTAAGATGAAGTTGTGCCGTAAACCATGTTCCATTGAGGAGCTCTGATAAAATCCTATTCTCGTATCTGAACAGGTACTGCTGAACTTCAGCCTAAACCTTCAGTGTTTCTTGACTTGGCAATTTTAAGCAGAATTCTGGGAGTTGAAGTCCTCTCAAAGACTCTTAGGGTTGAGAAACACTGTTATAAAGATACACTTGGTCTACTGGTGATCCGTAAGCTCAACCTCCAGGCCAATGAAAAATCTTTACCCCTGGAAACACACTATTTATCTGTGGGGTCCTTGGTACGCTCTGAGCTTGGTGGCTCTTTTTTTTTTTTTGGCTGATGTTTAATTACTAAACTAGGGAACATCATGTGCCACAACCCTGGAGGTAGAAATATTCTCTTCTATGAGTAATATCCTGTCTAGTAATGTTACCTTCCATGAAGAATAATATAGAGAACCAAGGGTGCATCCTGTCTGTTGTCAGAAGCTAGTAGAGCAAATTTAAGTCCCTGCTACCTAGAGTTCTAACTTAGATAAAAACAGCACAACGGGCAAACCGGAAGTGCATTTTCCGAACTTCTAGTTTTCCCGTTGGGCTGTTTTTTGCTCTCCAGGGCTTCAGGAAGCTCCCCGGAACCCTTTGAAGTACAAAAAACAGCACAAGGGATAAACCGGAAGTCATTTTTTCCAAACTTCTAGTAGGCAATAGCAATAGCACTTAGATTTATATACTGCTTCACAATGCTTTACAGCCCTCTTAGCGATTTACAGAGTCAACAGAGTTGCCCCCAATAACCTGGGTCCTCATTTTACCCACCCCAGAAGGATGGAGGGCTGAATCAACCTTGAGCCAGTGGTGAGATTTGAACCGCTAAACTGCAGCTAGCAATTAGTTGAAGTAGCCTGCAATGCTGCACTCTAACCACTGTGCTCTAACTACAGCGCCACCAAGGCTCATAAGTAGACAGGCAGGGCAGATGGAGAGATAGATAGATGGATGGATGGAGAGAAGGAGAGAGGGAGAGAAGGAGAGAGGGAGAGGGAGAGAGAGATTAGACTAGATTAGATAAGATTAGATGTGGATGGATAGATGGATGGAAGGATGGATGGATGGATGGAGGCAGGTAGGTAGGTAGGTAAGTACATAGAAGTAGGTAGATAGGTAGATACCATGTTTCCAGTTCGTGCATGCAATGGTGCAACAAGCCTGGTCCACGAGCTGGTGGTGGTGGGAGAGTTGCTCGGCCAGCGCCAAAAACAGGGAGGGGAGGCAGTAGTGATGGGGCATCCAGTGTCACACTCACCACCTACTGCATCCCCCAAAATAATAAGGCCCCTCCCCCAATAATAAGGCCAAGACCATATTTTGGAGTGCAAAAAAAAAAGGGCCTGTCTTATTTTTCAGGGATACCCGGTAGATAAAATATTTAAATTAAATTGATATTTAGAATAGAATAGAATTCTTTATTGGCCAAGTGGGATTGGACACACAAGGAATTTGTCTTTGGTGCAGATGCTCTCAGCGTACATAAAAGAAAAAGATACATTTATCAAGAACCATGAGGTAAAAAACATTTAATGATTGTCATAGGACACAAATAAGCAATGATAAAACAATATCTATATAAATCTGAATAGAATAGAATAGAATTTTTACTGGCCAAGTGTGATTGGACACACAAGGAATTTGTCTTTGGTGCATATGATCTTAGTCTACATAAAAGAAAATATACATTTGTCAAGAATCATGAGGTAAACATTTAATGATTGTCATAGGGCACAAATAAGCAATGAGAAAACAATATCTATATAAATCTGAATAGAATAGAATAGAATAGAATTTTTCATTGGCCAAGTGTGATTGGACACACAAGGAATTTGTCTTTGGTGCATATGATCTCAGTCTACATAAAAGAAAATATACATTTGTCAAGAATCATGAGGTAAAAAACATTTAATGATTGTCATAGGACACAAATAAGCAATGAGAAAACAATCAATATCTATATAAATCTGAATAGAATAGAATGAAGAGAATAGATTAGAATTTTTTATTGGCCAAGTGTGATTGGACACACAAGGAATTTGTCTTTGGTGCAGATGCTCTCAGTCTACATAAAAGAAAATATACATTTGTCAAGAATCATGAGGTAAAAAACATTTAATGATTGTCATAGGGCACAAATAAGCAATGAGGAAACAATCCATATTAATAAAAACCTTAAGGATACAAGCAACAAGTTACAGCCATAAGTGGGAGGAGAAGGGTGATAGGAACGATGAGAAAAAAATAGTAGTAATAGCAGTGCCGACTTAGTAAATAGAGTCAAACGAATTATTTTTCATCCCTGTTGCTACAGCAGCTGTAGTCCTTTCGCTTTGAGATTCCTAGAAGGCCAAAGCACAGATAATTTTTTGTTTTACAAAACAATTAGTCCCCCCCCCCCCTTCTCCTCCTTTACATTGCCATTAAACTATCGCCCTGGATATTAGGAGGTATTTGGTGAATCTTGTCTGAGAAACAAAATGTGCTTGGTCTGTTGTTCCATAGCGCCTCTGTAGATGTCATCCTGTGCTTGGACATCATGTTTATGTTTTGGTCCTGTCCTTTGGTTTGCCGGCCGGGCTGATTAACCAACCAATGACAGTTAGAGATTATATATATATATATATAAATTGGATGCTGGCAGCACACCCAAAAGACTCTTCTTTTGGAGAAAAGGAGGCAGGACTTGGCAGGAAGGGGGTCTTCCCCATTGAGCAGGAGGGGCAGAATATGTGAGAAGGAGCACGGTGTCAAACCTACAATGATGGAGGATTGTAACTCTTCCTTCCCGCCGTGCTTTGGAATGAGCAAAAAAGGTAATTTTGCTTTCCCTCTCTCAATAAAGCAGTTTTTTTAGTTTTGGGGATTGTAGAGGAAGAAAGAGTCACAAAGTTTGGGGTGACATCTTATAATAATAATAATAATAACAACAACAGAGTTGGAAGGGACCTTGGAGGACTTCTAGTCCACCCCTCTGCTTAGGCAGGAAACCTTACATTACTTCAGACAGATGGTTATCCAACATCTGCATTAAACCTTCCAGTGTTGGAGCATTCACAACTTCTGGAGGCAAGCTGTTCCACTGATTAATTGTTCTCACTGTCAGGAAATTTCTCCTTAGTTCTAAGTTGCTTCTCTCCTTGTTGAGCTTCCATCCATTGCTTCTTGTTCAACCCTCTAACCTTTTCCTCTACCCTCTACCCTTTTCTGTGGGGTGAAATAAATATGTGGGATGAATATTGATAGGCGCTCAACTTATTTCAATTTTGAAGGTTGCTAACAGGAAGGTCCTTGACTTAAAGCGATTAATTTAGCAATGGTGTGAAGTTACGATGGCATTGAGGTGGGTAGGAAAGTGACTTATGAGCAGATTTTGGGCTTAGCACCTATGGTGGTATCGAAATTCAGGTACTTTGGCCATTGGAACATATTTACTAGAGTTGTAGCATTGCAAGGTTAGGCGTTCTGCTTTTGGGGACCTTCCTCGCCAGCAACCAACTAGATTTGCTTCGCGGCCATAGGAATCCCTGGACAATTTCAGTCAGTCGCTTAACAACCGTGGTTATAAAATTGGATGCAGCTCACATAACAGCTACCTAGCTTAGCAAGGAAAATTCTCATCTCAACAGCAGTTGCAAGACAAGGTCTTTGTGTTTGGTTGAGAACTGAATATGTTTTTATTATATGCTGCCCAGAATCCTTCGGGAGTTGGGCAACATATAAACATAATTAATAAATAATAAATAAATAAAAGTGGTGGGGAGTATAATACTAGCGGTAGAGTATCTAATGCTTTCAAGGACCTGCCCCATCAAAGCATAGCAAATCTAGTATGCATTTTGGGCTGAATTTAGGAGCCAAACCTAAAAGAAGATGTTAAGGGTGATTCTAGTTCCAATAATTGTGTGTCACAGTCAGCATTAGATATAGGAATTGTATTTCTAAACAGAGGAAGAGAACAGAAGAAAGAGAAAGGAACTAAGAAGCAGCTATCCCAAGACAAAGAAGGTAGAGTGGAGTGTGTAAAACCCAGAGGATTTTCAAAAGGAAGAAGGGCTGCGATGCCACTGGATGTCACACTATGAGTTCCACCTTTGATATTTATTCACTATGGGGGCACAATCTGAGGTTAGTTGGGGGAAAGATTAGAAGTAATGTGAGAAAATATTATTTTACTGAAAGAGTAGTAGATGCTTGGAACAAACTTCCAGCAGACGTGGTCAGTATATCCACAATCACTGAATTTAAACATGCCTGGGATAAACATAGATCCATCCTAAGATAAAAGAAATAGTATAAGGGCAAACTAGATGGACCGTGAGGTCTTTTTCTGCCATCAATTTTCTATGTTTCTATTCATTAATTACATTTTTTATGCCCTCCATCTCCCCTATGAGATATAACTCTGAGGCGTTGCATGTTCTGTCTGATGCTGGAGTTCAGTTTCTGTCACTTTGAGCCTGTTAGGATCCGTTCAAAAATATTGTACGGATTTTCAGGAAAAGTTCTGGCCCCACAGCATGGAATCGGTTTTAGCCATTCCAGTGGCTGATGGATCAAGGAGGGGGACCAACCTATGAATATGACGAAATTTTCTGACAGTGGGAGCAATTAATCTGTGGGACAGCCTGCCACCAGAAGTTGCGAATTTATTTATTTATTAGATTTATATGCCGCCCCTCTCCGTAGACTCGGGGCGGCTAGCAACAGTAGTAAGCAGCATATAACAAATCTAATGTTTAAAATAATTAAAAACCCTTATTTAAAACCAAACATACACACAAACATACCGTGCATGAATTGTATAGACCCCGGGGGAGATGTCTCAATTCGCCCATGCCTGACGGCAGAGGTGGGTTTTAAGGAGTTTACGAAAGGAAAGGAGGGTGGGGGCAGTTCTAATCTCAGGGGGGAGCTGGTTCCAGAGGGTCGGGGCCGCCACAGAGAAGGCTCTTCCCCTGGGACCCGCCAGACGACATTGTTTAGTTGACGGGACCCGGAGAAGGCCGACTCTGTGGGACCTAACCGGTCGCTGGGATTCGTGCGCCAGAAGGCGGTCCCAGAGATATTCTGGTCCGATGCCATGAAGGGCTTTATAGGTCATAACCAACACTTTGAATTGTGAGCGGAAACTGATCGGCAACCAATGCAGACTGCAGAGTGTTGGTGTAACATGGGCATACCTAGGTAAGCCCATGACTGCTCTCGCAGCTGCATTCTGCACGAATGCTCCAGCACTGGAAGTTTTCAAGAAGATGTTGCATAGTCATCCGTCTGAAGTCGTATAGGGTTTTCTGCCTAAGCAGGGGGTTGGACTAGAAGACCTCCAAGGTCCCTTCCAACTCTGTTATTCTGTGTTCTGCTTTCTCACAATTCTTTTATTTTCCTTGGTGCCCAGCCTCCCCTTGTTTAGCGACTTGGTTGCCAGGCTTGTTCATTGTTAAGGCCACTCTCCCATCCCCGTGGTATAGATGCACCATCTTGGTCTCCCCGTGGTAACCTCTCCCTGTTTTGCAGGATCTCTGCACACCGGCAGGAGTTCTCCTCCTCCGGGGAGCGTCCCCGAAGAGCAGCAGCAGATCGCCCGCCAGGGATCGTACACCAGCATCCACAGCGAAGGGGAATTTATCCCCGAAACCATGGACCAAAATGTAAGTTGGCTTGGAAAGCAGCTCGGAATGTGAATTAGTTACCAGAATTCCTTGGGGGTGGTGTTGGGGAAGAAGGGGGAAATGGGAGCTTGATTTCAATCCCGTGGAGAGTAGAGTAAGAATTGAATTGAATTGAGGGAGTAAATTAGAGAATAGAATAGAATATTGGAATGTAAAATAGAATGGAATAGCCGCCCCGAGTCTTTGGAGAAGGGCAGCATACAAATCTAAATAATAATAATAATAATAATAATAATAATAATAATAATAACAACAACAACAACAACAACAACAACAATAATAATAATAGAATTTAGGGAATAGAGTATAGAAAGGAAGAGATTAGAACGGCCCCCACCCTCCTTGTCTTTCGCAAACTACTCAAGACCCACCTTTGTCGCCAGGCATGGGGGAGTTAAGATATTCCTTCCCCTAGGCCATTACAAGTTATGCATGGTATGTTTGTGTGTATGTTTGGTTTTTACAATTAGGGTTTTTAGTTGTTTTATTAAATTGGATTGTTACATGTTGTTTTTTATCATTGTTGTTAGCCTCCCCGAGTCTGCGGAGAGGGGCGGCATACAAATCCAATCAATCAATCAATCAATAAAAGAGAAGAGAAGAGAAGAGAAGGGAAGGGAAGAAAATATTGGAATGAAGAATAGAATAGAATATTGGAATGTAGAATAGAATTTAGGGAATAGAGAAGAGAAGAAAATATTGGAATGTACAATAGAATCGAATTTAGGTAAGAGAGTAGAGTAGAGAAGAGAATATTGGAATGTAGAATAGAATTTAGTAGAGTAGAGAAGAGAATATTGGAATGTAGAATAGCATAGAATAGAGTAGAATAGAATAGAATAGAATAGAATTTTATTGCCCAATTGCACATACTCTAAGTGTACATAAAATAAAAGTTCATCAAAAATCATAAGGTACAAAGTGATAGTCTGAGTACAAATAAGCAATTCAATCATATTAAGAACCGGTCAATATAAATCGTAAGGATACAAGTATCACAATCATAAAGTCATTAGTGGGAGAAGATGGGTGATAGGAATGATGGGAAGATTAATAGTAGTGCAGGTTTAGTAAATAGGTTGATAGTGTTTAGGGAATTATTTGTTTAGCAGAGTGGTGTGTTTGGGGGGGAAATGTCGTGTCTAGTTGTCTTAGTGTGCAGTGCTCTACAGCAGTGTTTCCCAACCTTGGCAACTTGAAGATATCTGGACTTCAACTCCCAGAATTCCCCAGCCAGCATTCACTGGCTGGGGAATTCTGGGAGTTGAAGTCCAAATATCTTCAAGTTGCCAAGGTTGGGAAACACTGCTCTACAGCATCATTTTGAAGGTAGGGGTTGAAGCAATTTGTGTTCAGGATGTAAGGTGTTTGTATATATTGATCCTTGGGAATCTTCAAAAATTAAGATTATATTCTTCTTGGTTAGCATTGCACAGGTTTAAATGGGCGTGCTTGGGGCCGATTTCATTTTTTTAAATTTCTCCTCTTCTGTTTTCTCTCAAAGTTGTTGGACCCATTTATCAGCCCAAGCAATTCGCTTTCTAGCAGTTGTCAGTCCCTCGACCGGTCCGTAGACAGGTAAGAACTGGAGAGTTTAATCATTTCCATATCTTTTTTCTTATTCCTTGAGGGCATATTCAGAACAAGTTATCGTGGGCGACTTATAAGGGGTGGTGTATTGGCTTAAAAAATATCCACCCCCCCCTCCCTGGAGTGACTCACCTGGTGCCTTTCCTGTCTATTCCATTTCTCAAAGAAGGCTCTTTTTATTAAATGAATAATTATTAAGGTATAAACAATGGGGAACAACAGTCAGTCCTTGACATACAACCGTGACTATTACTAAGTGAGACATTTGTTAACAGAGTTTTGAATCGTCCTTGCCACAAACGTTGTGAATCACTGCAGTTGTTAAATCAGTAACATGGTTGTTAAACAAATGTGGCTCCCCCATTTACTTTGTCCCAAGGTCGCAAAAGGGGATCCTATGATTCCGGGCTAGTGCAACCGTCATAATATACAAGTCGGATCGCATGACCCGCCCTGCAACAGTCATGAATATGAGCCCGTTCCCAATCGTCTGAATTTTGGCCACATGGCCATGGGGATGCTATTAATGTTTGTTTGTTTGTTTGTGTGTGTGTGTGAAAAGCAGTCATACGTCACTTTTTTCAGTGCTGTTGGAACTTTGAACAGTCACTAAATGAAGCGTTGTAAGTTGAGGACTACCTCTATTAAGATAGGGCTGCGTATTTTTCAGGGGCTTTTTTTTTTACTCTCTGGATGGGTCATTGGTCTGGATAGGTCATTGGTCTATGGCAGAGGTCTCCAGACTTGGCAACTTGAAGACTTGTGGGCTTCGACTCCCAGAATTCTCTAGCCAGCTGAGTCGCTAAATGCGAGGACCTCTGGACAGTGGAGTCCAGATTATAATGGCTGTTGCAAAGGTGCTTTTGCCAAAAGTCAATTGTACTTTCTTGTTTTTTCTTTGAAGGTGTTTTGCTTCTCATTCAGGAAATTTTGATCATGTGTTGCAATCTGAATTTTGATCATGTGATGCTGCCTTGGTCGTAAGTGTGAGGAGCGGTCGTAAGTCGCTTTTTTCCCAGGGCCACATTCATTTTGAACAGTCACTAAATGAATGGTTGCAAGTTGAGGATTACCTGCACCCAAAGTCACATCAAAATCTTAGAAGGCTAAATAGCGTGAAAATTCCCCCGAAGCAAGAATGTACTGTATATTTTTAAAAAAAATAATTATAGTTCTTCAGTTCTAAAATTCTTTGGTTAGAACTGAAGAAGCTTCTTGGATGAAAAGCAAAATGTTTTCAAAGGAGGGGGGGGGGAATCCTTTTGGATTTTCCTTCTGTGATTTAGATCATCTGTTTCACATAATGGCCCCGGCAGTGTTTATTATTGCAAGATGCCTAACATTTTTATATGGAGAGATAGACTTTGCTAATTTTCAGAATTCACGCGGGGCTTTAAAACGTTATGCGTTGTTAAGGTTTTTAGCCTGAGTAATGGAGGGCAGGAGTTTGCACATAAAGAATTAGCAATTTTGGCAGCCGAGCTTCTCCATCCTTACATCTAATTTGACTTTTTTGTATGTGCAGCCCTCCTTTCAGCAAAACTTCAGCTTCAAGGAGAAAGAGAGACACCAAAGATAGCTTGGAGTGCCTGGGTAAGGATGCCGAGTTACTGTATTGTGTGAATATTGTGTAATATTATTGTATTATTATACAGTAACAAGTATTGTATAATATTTATTGTATAAGACAATATGGTTGACTTCAACCAAGAAGGATGTAGAGTAGAATAGAATAGTAGAATAGAATAGGGTAGAATAGAATAGAATAGAAGAGTAGAATAGAATAGAGTAGAATAGAATAGAATAGAATAGAATAACAGAGTTGGAAGGGACCTTGGAGGTCTTCTAGTCCAAGCCCCTTCTTAGGCAGGAAACCTTACACCCCATATTTACATCATCCTTGACTTATGGTGGGGCCAGAATTTCTATTGCTAAGCAAGGCAATTGCTGAATAATTTTTTTTGCCACAGTTGTTAAGCGAATCGCTGCAGTCATTAAGTGAATCAAGAAGTTGCTAAGTGAATCCAGCTTCCCCTGGGTTGTCCGAAGCCAGTTGAGAAGGTCACAAGCGGGGAATCACGTGTGCACAGGATGTTGCAACCTTGAATTTTGATCACGTGTTGCAACAACCTGAATTTTGATCATGTGATGCTGCCTTGGTCGTAAGTGTGAGGAGCGGTCGTAAGTCACCTTTTTTCCCAGGGCCACATTAATTTTGAACAGTCACTAAATGAATGGTTGAAAGTTGAGGATTACCTGCAACCAAAGTCACATCAAAATCTTAGAAGGCTAAATAGCGTGAAAATTCCCCCGAAGCAAGAATGTACTGTATATTTTTTTAAAAAATAATTATAGCTGAAATGTTCAAAGGATATCCTGCTGGGGGAAGAAAATTATAGCAGGCCTCCCACGCTTCTGTCGGAGGGTCCCAGATAACGGGGAACCGAAGGATTTATTATCTGACATTCTCCTTGCAGAGTTGATTCTGGCTAATCAGCTCAAATTCGAGGTCCTTGCTTGTCTGGCTGGTGGAATCTGTGGAACATTTGTTCAATGTTAATGTTATCATGACCTCTGCTATTAAAAAATGAATACATGGGAAAGGGCCAGGGATGATTTTATAAAGGAGAAAGAGGGAAGGAAGGGGGGGGGGGAGAGATTAAGATTTATTAGATTTGTATGCCGCCCCTCTCCGAAGACTCGGGGTGGCTCACAACAACAACAATACAATACACAGAGTACAAATCCAATATTAGATAAAAAATGAAATTTTTAACCCATAGATATTAAAAACAATCGAAGGAAGGATGGAGGGAGGGAGGGAAGGAAGGAAGGAGGAAAGGAGGAAGAGAAGGAAGGAAGGAAAGGGAGAGAAGGAAGGAAGAGAAGGAAGGAAGGAAAGAGAGAAGGAAGGAAGGAAGGAGGAAAGGAGGAAGAGAAGGAAGGAAGGAAAGGGAGAAAGGAAGGAAGGAAGAGAAGGAAGGAAGGAAAGGGAGAGGAAGGAAGGAGGAAAGGAGGAAGAGAAGGAAGGAAGGAAAGGGAGAGAAGGAAGGAAGAAAGGAAGGAAAAAAGAAGGAAGGAAGGGGATAGATATTACTTTCTTACATTTTTTGACAAGCACACACAGATGGAGAAAGGAAGGAAAGAAGGAAGAAAAAGAGGAAGAAAGAAAAGGGGAGGGAAGTCATAAAGAGAGAAAAAAGAGAGAAAGAAAGAAAGAAAGAAAGGCAGACTATTTTTCCCTGAAATAAAACCCTGTCTTATATTTTTTGAACCCTAAAATAAGCACTTGGCCTTATTGCCATGCAAAAGCCTGATTTGTATCTATGTCTTAGATAGGTGGGTAGGTAGGTAGGTGAAAAAGAGAGAGGAAGGGAGGGAAAAAGAAAGAAAAGAAGAAAGAAAGAAAAGAAGAAAGAAAGAAAGAAAGAAAGAAAGAGGTGTTTGACTTAAGGTGATATTGCATTGCACCAAATGTTGGAAGCAGATTTCGGATTTAGGTTGTGGGACTTTGGGAATTTTTAATATGCCTCCAGAGTGTAGAGTTCTAGTTTTTAATTAAGCTTTCATTTGCCTGAGCCCCACGTGTGTTCTGCTCATTCAACTGCCCCCTTCTCCCCCTCCCTTTTCTTTTCATACTCATTATGGGCTGTGTCAACATCTTTTGCTTCAAGAACAAGCCGATAAGGAGAAACAGCTGGAGGTGGATGATCAAGCAATGGTTAAGCCATGTGAAGAATGAGAAAGATTTATAATAACTGGGCTTAAAGGGGGCTGTTTAAGGCAGCGTTAAGGAAACAAAATGAAATTTTAGCCTTTTGTAACTGGTCTCTTGGCTGCGATATTTGCTTTCTATAACAGATTCCTTTATCTTATTTTTGTTTTGGGAAAAAAAAATATTGTTTTCATCAAGTGGGCCATTTCTCATTTATCCTTATCTTGGAAAAGCTGCTAAGAGCTTCCTTGTGCACATATTGGCAATAAGAAGACAAGAGCCATTTTGATGTAATAGTTAAGGACCAGGCTAGAATCAAGAGCCTGGGAGTTCTAGTTCTCACTCAGACACAAAAGCCAGCAAGGGGGGGACGTTGGGCCAATCACCAGGAGCCTGTGAAACCTAGTCCTGCCGCAGCCATTGAAACAAGCTGGGGGGTGTTGGGCCAGTCACCAGGAGCTTGGGAGTTCTAGTCCTACTTCAAACACAAAAGCCAATTTTGCGCCAGTCACCAGGAGCCTGGGAGTTCTAGTGCTACTTCAAGCACAAAAGCCAATTTTGGGCCAATCACTAGGCGCCTGGGAGTTCTAGTCCTACTCCAAGCACAAAAGCCAATTTTGCGCCAATCGCCAGGAGCCTGGGAGTTCTAGTCCCACTTCAAGCACAAAAGCCAATTTTGGGCCAATCACCAGGCGCCTGGGAGTTCTAGTTCTACTTCAAGCACAAAAGCCAATTTTGGGCCAATCACCAGGCGACTGGGAGTTCTAGTCCTACTTCAAACACAAAAGCCAATTTTGGGCCAATCACCAGGCGACTGGGAGTTCTAGTCCCACCTCAGGCATGGAATCCAACTGGGGGACTTTGGGCCCATCATTTTCTCTCAGCCCAGCTTAGTTCACTGGGTGGTTGAGAGGATAGGAGGAGGATGGGTATGCTTCTCGCCTTGCGTTATTTATAAAAATAAATAACTATAGCTATAATTATATCATATAATTTATAATAATTATTTTAAAAATAATAAAGCTGCGATAAAAATCTAACAAAACCTGGGTTTAGGGTGAAATAGCAGATTCTACCATTCATTTTGCAAGTATGTAATTAGTGCTCGACTTAACAACTGTTCATTTTGCAATGGTTTATAGCCAGGCGGGGGTTGCTGATCCCGCTGCTACGAGTGCACTACATGTGCAGCTTCGTGTCTCCGGCATGCACGCACAAATTAGCGAGATTTTGCTTCTGCGCATATGCAGGAAGAAAAATCTTGTGATGGGGCGAGAGAGAGATATTTTGGATTATTATTTTTTTTGCTTCCACGCATATGCAGAAACAAAGAATCGCAGAAATCTCACATGCACACCCCCTTGTGAGATTTTGCTTCCTGTACATGTTCAGAAGCAAAATCTCACTTGGACATGTGCATGCACACACTGTAGACACGAAGCTGCGCACACAGATCAATTTTTGCTACTGCTGCAGCATCCTTATCAGTACCAGTAGCAACCCGCTAGTGTTTATAACGAAGTTACGACAATGAAAAAAAGTGAGTTACAACCGTTTTTCACACGTACGGCCATTGCAGCCTATCCGTGGTCATGTGATCAAAATTCAGGCGCTCTGCAACTGACATAATTATGACTGTTGCAGTGTCCCAGAGTCGTACAGACACGTTTTATAATCTTCCCAGGTGGCTTCCAACAAGGAAAGTCAATGGAGAAGCCAGATTGGCTTAACGACCGCATGATTCATTGAAGAACTTCAGTGATTCGCTTAACAACTGCAGCTAAAAGAGGGTAAAATGAGGAAAGCTCTTCACTTTGCTTTGCTTTGCAATGGAAATCATGTATACTATCTGTAAACATTACGGACAACAATTCTGCATATAACATTTTTTCAAGTACAGTGTTCCCTCGCCCGCGAAAGTCGAATTTCCACGAAGTAGAGATGCATAGAAACATAGAAACATAGAAGACTGACGGCAGAAAAAGACCTCATGGTCCATCTAGTCTGCCCTTTTACTATTTCCTGTATTTTATCTTGCAATGGATATATGTTTATCCCAGGCATGTTTAAATTCAGTTACTGTGGATTTCCCAACCACGTCTGCTGGAAGTTTGTTCCAAGGATCTACTACTCTTTCAGTAAAATAATATTTTCTCAAGTTGCCTTTGATCTTTCCCCCAACTAACTTCAGATTGTGTCCCCTTGTTCTTGTGTTCACTTTCCTGTTAAAAACACTTCCCTCCTGAACCCTATTTAACCCTTTAACATATTTAAATGTTTCAATCATGTCCCCCCTTTTCCTTCTGTCTTCCAGACTATACAGATTGAGTTCATTCAGTCTTTCCTGATACGTTTTATGCTTAAGACCTTCCACCATTCTTGTAGCCCGTCTTTGGACCCGTTCAATTTTGTCAATATCTTTTTGTAGGTGAGGTCTCCAGAACTGAACACAGTATTCCAAATGTGGTCTCACCAGCGCTCTATATAAGGGGATCACAATCTCCCTCTTCCTGCTTGTTATACCTCTAGCTATGCAGCCAAGCATCCTACTTGCCTTTCCTACCGCCCGACCACACTGCTCACTCATTTTGAGACTGTCAGAAATCACTACCCCTAAATCCTTCTCTTCTGAAGTTTTTGCTAACACAGAACTGCCAATGCAATACTCAGATTTAGGATTCCTTTTCCCCAAGTGCATTATTTTACATTTGGAAACATTAAACTGCAGTTTCCATTGCTTTGACCATTTATCTAGTAACGCTAGATCATTTACCATATTACAGACCCCTCCAGGAATATCAACCCTATTGCACACTTTAGAGTCATCGGCAAATAGGCAAACCTTCCCTACCAAACCTTCCCCTAGAAGTAAATGCACTATTTTTGGCTATGAACAGTATCACAAGCCTTCCCTTAACACTTTAAACCCCTAAATTGCAATTTTCCATTCCCTTAGCAACCATTCAGATTATTACTCACCATGTTTATTTATTAAAGTTTATTAAAAAAAATATTTATTAAAGGCAGGCGAAAGTTTGGCGATGACATATGACGTCATCGGGTGGGAAAAACCGTGGTATAGGGGAAAAACCCGCGAAGTATTTTTTAATTAATATTTTTGAAAAACCGTGGTATGGACTTTTCGCAAAGTTCGAACCCGTGAAAATCAAGGCAACACTGTAAACCTAGGCGGCAGGGATGAAATGAGCGTGCTGGAGTGATTCAAAGAAAATTCTTTTAATGCTTTTCTTCACAGGTAAAAGTAATGCGAGCGATTCTACTGTAAAAGGACCCCCTATTGTTTAATTCTGCCTCTTAAGTCAACTTTTAACTGGGGGTTGGATTCTGGAGGGGCCCCTCTTGAATTTCATTGGGAGAAGGGAGTGAATCAGGCCAACAGTTAGTTGAGTTGTGGGTTTTTAATTGGGGTTTTATAGTTTTAGACTTCTGTATTCGACTTCTTTTATTGTATTTGTATCTTTTATATGTTATTGTAAGCCGTCCTGAGTCCTTTGGGATTGGACGGCATAGAAGTCGAAATAAATGAATGAATGAATATTTTGCATTCTTTTCACCTTGTTTTTTCTTTCTTGGACAGATTTCAACATCCCATTTTGTGACCGAGGAAAAGGTGGGACTTTCCCACGGCAATATCATCTCTCTCAGAGTCGCAAGGACTACAGTGATGGTAAGTCACCTTGGACGAGGGATTTTAATTGCTTTTGAATGTATGAAAACAGGGAGGTATCTGCAGAGAAGTCTGGGGGGGGGGGGCAACATGGGGGGGGGATGATGGTGTGATGCAAAGAGTCACCTTGCAGGGGAGATGCCGGCATGAAAGAAAAGAGAGAAGGAAGGCAGAGGGACAAAGGGAGGGGGGAAAAGAGGAAGAAAGATAGCGAGAGAAGAGGAAAGGAGAAAGCAAAAGAGAGAGGGAGAAAGGAGAGAAGGAGAAAAGGGGAGTGATGAGGAGTGTGAGAAAGAAAGAAAGAAAAAAGGAAAGAAAGAAAGAAAAAAGGAAAGAAAGAAAGAAAGAAAGAAAGAAAGAAAGAAAGAAAGAAAGAAAGAAAGAAAGAAAGAAAGAAAGAAAGAAAGAAAGAAAGAAAGAAAGAAAGAACCTGTACAGGAAGCAAAATCTGGTCAGACACACATGCACAATTTCGACATTTTTTTTCCTTCTGCACATGCACAGAAACAAAAAATCGGCGAAATCACACACATGTACTCCCCATTATGAAATTTTGCTTTGGGTCTCTGGTGTGCACACACATGCGCGTTTCAGCAAGATTTTGCTTCTGCGCATGCGCAGGAAGCAAAATCTCGTGAGGGGATGTACGTGCACAAGTGCAATTTTGGGGCTTTATTAATTTTTTTTGCTTCTGTGCATGCACATAAACAAAATCACCAAAAATGCACAGCAACAAAAAATCACCGAAATCTTGTGCACGTGCGTTCCCTCATGAGATTTTGCTTCCTGCGCATGTGCAGAAGCAAAATCTTGTTGGGACGTGTGTGCAAGCCAGAGACCCAAAGTTGCACGCACAGCTCCTGTTTCACTACTGGTGTGGCGACCGCCATACCAATGGAAACCTGGTGTGACCCTGCAAATGTTGCGAATGTGTGAAAAAACAGCAACTTTTAACATTCCTTTGTGACATATGCGCGCTGGAACTGACATAGAGCAATGCCTCTTATGCCCTCAGATATGTTGGGTCCCCTGCAGTGAAGGGCTATAAAAATTGTTACTACCACATTGTGGGTGTGGCTTATTTTGTGGGTGTGGCTTGCCGGCCATGTGACCAGGTGGGGAATGGCTTGATGATCATGTGATTGGGGGGTGGCTTTAAGGTCATGTGACTGGCTTAAAGGTGGCCAACATGACGTCAAGGGTTTGGGTTAGGCTGCCTGGCCTATCCTCAACTCAAAGAGATACAATTTCCCTCGCTATTTACTATTACTGAGCATCCAAAATATACTATTTAATTCTATGTATATGTGCCATATGTGTACACACATATTACACAAATATACATTATATTAAGAGGGCAGGGAAAATATTTACTGACCCCTCGCATCCTGGACACAAACTGTTTCAACTCCTACCATCAAAATGTCGCTACAGAGTACAAGACAGCTAGACACAAGAACAGTTTTTCCCCGAACGCCATCACTCTGCTAAACAAATAATTCCCTCAACACTGTCAGACTTTTTACTAAATCTGCACTTCTATTTCTACTAGTTTTTCTCATCATTCCTATCATCCTTTTCCTCCCACTTAGGACTGTATGTCTGTTACTTGTTGCTTGTATCCTAAGATTTTTATTAATATTGATTGTTTCTTCATTGCTTATTTGACCCCTATGACAATCATTTAGTGTTGTACCACATGATTCTTGACAAATATAACTTTTTCTTTTATGTATGCTGAGAGCATCTGCACCAAGATAAATTCCTTGTGTGTTCAATCACACATGGCCAATAAAATTCTATTCTATTCTATTCTATTCTATTCTATAAAACTGTGTGTGTATTTACACACACGCACACACAGCTCTTCTAAAATTATACACATTTAACCTCATTTACTGTGATAGGAAAAACATACCAGAGCCCAGAAGGGAAAAAAAGGAAAAAATTCAAAATTTTGCTACCAGTACTGCCCATCACTGGTCTCCTGGCTGAGTAGGGGGTTTGGACTAGAAGACCTCCAAGGTCCCTTCCAATTGTTAAAATAAAGACTCTGAAGAAGGCAACACTTCCCTGTGCCCATCTTCCTTTAAAGGCATTTTATTTTAATTTTTAATGGCCAGCTTAAAATCAGCCTGGTCAAATAATAAGTGTGAACATGTATTTCTTGGAATAGCAGTTTTCACATTTACAGCTGCAGTGGGTGAGCATTTATACAGCCGCATCGCAACATATGTGAAGGACAAATTTTGGAGTATGAAATATGTAAACGAGATAGAGAGAGATTAAAAAATAATAATAGAGAGAGCCTTTTTGGTCCACTGGTTTAAGTCACCCAGCTAGAAAGCAAAGGACCTTGAATGCTTCCTTAGCTGTGAAAGACAGCTGGCCCAGCCCACCTCACAGGGTTTATAATTGAGCGGGTAAATAGAAGATGTTCTCACGGCCTTGTTTGTGAAAACAATGAAATGGGAAACGAACAAATAAGCAGAAAAGACAGGGACGTTTTCTTTTTCTTTAATAATATATATTTTTTATTTTTCTCCACCTTCACAAATGCAAATTCAACATGTATATACCTTCCAATGTTGCATGCATCATACAGAGGTCATAATTGTACATTTTATCCTTTATTCATAGACCCCTATTTAATATTTTTTTAAAAACATTGTTAGACAGTCAGCCCCATTAATTACCCTTTCTTGCCCCCTCCTTCCTTCCTTCTTTCTACTACCTACTTTCCCTTCACTTCCTAAATCTCTCTCTCCCTCTTTCTTCCCTTATCTCTCTCTCTCTCTCTCTCTCTCCACCACTCCCTCCTTCTCTCCTTTCCTTTCTACTTCCTCTTCATCCCCTTTACTGGGTGTCCCGACCTGTTAAATGAAAACAGTGCTTATATTAGCAGACTGTTGCTGTAAAATTCAAAACCGCAGGTCAGCGGTTCAAATCTCATCACCGGCTCAAGGTTGACTCAGCCTTCCATCCTTCCGAGGTAGGTAAAATGAGAACCCGGATTGTGGGGGCAATAGGCTGGCTCTGTTAAAAAGTGCTATTGCTAACATGTTGTAAGCTGCCCTGAGTCTCCTTAGTAAAAATTGAATGAATGAACGAACGAACGAACAAACGAACGAACGAACGAATATTCATTTTGAAATGAAAGACATGGAAGTTTTCCATCGCCCCAGACATGGACATGGAATAGCGATCTCAAATGACTGGAAAGTGGTCCCTTCCTTCCAACTAACTTCAGATAATTCCTGCTGAATACAGTGATCCCTCGAGTTTCGCGATCTCGAGTTTCGCGAAACGCCATATCGCGAGTTTTCAACCCGGAAGTAAACTCCACCATCTGCGCATGCGTGCCCTTCCACGCATGCGTAGATGGTGGAGTTTCCCCGCCGGGCAGAGGCTTCCCTGGGTCTTCCCCCTCTTGCCCTGGTAAGACAGCATCGGCGCAAGCAACGGCGTGGGCGGGCGGGCGGCACGCGCGCGGGAAACCCCACCTCCGCCTCCCAGCTGGGAAGCGGAGCCAGCAACAGCGTGGGCGGGCGGGCGGTGCGCGCGAGCCTGGGGACACCCTAACTCTGCTTCCCAGCGCGCGCGCGTTGCTGGGGAAAGCGCGCG
Source organism: Erythrolamprus reginae (assembly GCF_031021105.1). Taxonomy (NCBI): domain Eukaryota; kingdom Metazoa; phylum Chordata; class Lepidosauria; order Squamata; family Dipsadidae; genus Erythrolamprus; species Erythrolamprus reginae. The sequence continues at coordinate 5,590,365 of NC_091963.1, forward strand.
CGCTTGGGGACTCCCTAGGTCCGCTCCCCAGCTGGGGAGGGAGTCCCCACCGCGCGCGCGTTGCTGGGGAAAGCGCGCGCGCTTGGGGACTCCCTAGGTCCGCTCCCCAGCTGGGGAGGGAGTCCCCACCCCGCGCGCGTTGCTGGGGAATGCGCGCGCGCTTGGGGACTCCCTAGGTCCGCTCCCCAGCTGGGGAGGGAGTCCCCACCGCGCGCGCGTTGCTGGGGAAAGTGCGCGCGCTTGGGGACTCCCTAGGTCCGCTCCCCAGCTGGGGAGGGAGTCCCCACCCCCGCGCGCGTTGCTGGGGAATGCGCGCGCGCTTGGGGACTCCCTAGGTCCGCTCCCCAGCTGGGGAGGGAGTCCCCACCCCGCGCGCGTTGCTGGGGAATGCGCGCGCGCTTGGGGACTCCCTAGGTCCGCTCCCCAGCTGGGGAGGGAGTCCCCACCCCGCGCGCGTTGCTGGGGAAAGCGCGCGCGCTTGGGGACTCCCTAGGTCCGCTCCCCAGCTGGGGAGGGAGTCCCCACCGCGCACGCGTTGCTGGGGAAAGCGCGCGCGCTTGGGGACTCCCTAGGTCCGCTCCCCAGCTGGGGAGGGAGTCCCCACCGCGCGCGCGTTGCTGGGGAATGCGCGCGCGCTTGGGGACTCCCTAGGTCCGCTCCCCAGCTGGGGAGGGAGTCCCCACCCCGCGCGCGTTGCTGCGGAATGCGCGCGCGCTTGGGGACTCCCTAGGTCCGCTCCCCAGCTGGGGAGGGAGTCCCCACCCCGCGCGCGTTGCTGGGGAAAGCGCGCGCGCTTGGGGACTCCCTAGGTCCGCTCCCCAGCTGGGGAGGGAGTCCCCACCGCGCGCGCGTTGCTGGGGAAAGCGCGCGCGCTTGGGGACTCCCTAGGTCCGCTCCCCAGCTGGGGAGCGGACCTAGGGAGTCCCCAAGCGCGCGCGCTTTCCCCAGCAACGCGCGCACGGTGGGGACTCCCTAGCTCCGCTTCCCAGCTGGGGAGCGGAGCTGGGATGTCCCCAAGCGCGCGCGCACCCCAGGCGCGAGCAACGGGGTGGGCGGGCGAAGGGCGGCCGGCAGTGGAAGCAAAACCACCATCTGCGCACGCGCAGATGGTGTTTTTACTTCCGCACCGCTACTTCGCGAAAAATCGATCTTCGCGAGGGGTCCTGGAACGGAACCCTCGCGATGATCGAGGGATCACTGTATTACAAAAAAAAAATTAGTAGAATAGAGAACATGGAAGAAGAGATCATTCCATAAAGAGCATGGGGAGCCTTCAGGAGATATTAAAATACATTTCGGGGCTAGGATTCCCACACCACTTTCATTGGGATCCCAGCGATCCGCTTCTAGAAATCATGAGACTGTTTGATTTAAGAAATTAAGATTGAAAAATATATCAAGATAACCAGGTGGGGGTTTGTTTGTTTATTTATTTATTTATTCATTCATTCATTCATTCATTCATTCATTCATTCATTCATTCATTCGATTTTTATGCCACCCTTCTCCTTGGACTCAGGGCAGCTTACAACATGTTAGCAATAGCACTTTTTTAACAGAGCCAGCCTATTGCCCCCACAATCCGGGTCCTCATTTTACCCACCCCAGAAGGATGAAAGGCTGAGTCAACCTTGAGCTGGTGGTGAGGTCTGAACCGCTGACCTGCAGATCTACAGTCAGCTTCAGTGGCCTGCAGTACCACACTCTACCTGCTGCGCCACCCCGGTTCCTATTTACCGCCACTACCATAACAATGCGTGCACAGCTCCATATTGCCAGCATGCATTGTGCGCCCCAGCAAGCACAGCATGCGCAGGAAGCAAAATCTCACGAGACTATGCGCACGAGCTAGATTTCAGTGGGTTTTTTTGCTTCCGCACATGTGCAGAAGCAAAAAATTGCTCAAATCTCTGTCACGCGCACATTCTCTCGCAAGATTTTGTTTACTGCTGATAGAATTATCGGGGAAATTGGCGGTTCAGGAAATATCAGGGAATTATCAGAGAATTCATGAAAAAAACCAGAATGAATCGGTAAAAAACCAAACTGTATTAAAATGTTTAAAAGTCAGGGAAAAATCACATAAAAAATAAACAAACCTGGATTGCGCTGCCTGGCAGAGTCAAGCAAAAATGAGCATAACTGTAGCAACAACTTGATTCCTCAGCTGCCGATATTTCTCCACGGCTTAGCCATTTGGTATGACGTCATCTACGACCACATCTTAACTAGATCGCACGTTACAGGGAAATGTCAGGGGAATATCAGTTAATTTCAGAATGCTTTCCCCCTGGACACCCTGAAACACTTAACAACCCAGATTATTAAATTATCAGCGGCAATGATTCACTTAACAGCCAAAGGGAAAAAAAGGTCGTAAAAACGGGGCAAAATCACTTAATAAACAAAGCTCTTAGGCTTCGTTGTGGTGATAAGTTGACGATTAACTTGTGTATCGGACATTGAAACCCTCGTGGTCTCAATTTTTTTTCTTTTTTCATTGGTTCTGTCTTTATTGCTTTCTAAGGCCGCAGAACTTTCCCCAGAAGTTACGCTCCTCCAGAGAATCTGTTCCAACTTCTGCCTTCCAGCCGAACCAAGAGCTTCAACGGAGACAGCAAGCTGATCACCATGCGGTACGAGGAACGGGGGAACAACAAGTGGTGGCACAATTGCGACAAGATCTTCGAAGGCTTTAGCTCTCCGTCTCCCAAGGCCAGGAGCAGTAAGTCGCTTCCGCGTGGGTGTCGGCTGGGTTAGGCGGACATTCATTCATTCATTTAAATTTAAATTCATTCATTTACATTTAAATCCATTTGTTAAGTCTGTATATAACCAATGTAAAACTCTGTAAAAGAAAAGACCTTGTAAATACTGTTTAAACTATGAATAAACCTTGGCCGCGTCTGATTGGCTAAGACGCACGGCCGTTTCTTTTAGGCGCGAGCCTTAAACGTATAAAAAGGGCTGTTCTGACACTGACAGCTCAGATGCGTTCCTTGCTGAAGTCACTTTCGAGAGAGCTGAATAAACGGAACCATCTTGTACTCCTGTCTGAGTCTCATTCATTTCACTGGCGACGAGAGAACGAAGAATCCACGAGTCAAGCATGAATCACCTCCAGATCGGCCGGGCTCCCGACTACTTCGACCCCGAGAAGTCGTCTTGGGACGCCTACATGGCGAAATTTGAAATCTTCCTAGAAGCGGCAGGAATGGGAGAAGCTGAAGACGACAGGAAGCGGGCGATCTTCTTGAACTATTGCGGGACTGAGATTTTTGACCTCGTCCAAACGCTTACCGACCCGCTTCCAGCTAAATCCGTTCCGTGGGACGACCTCCAAGCAAGACTGGCAAACCACTTCAAACCAACGAAGCCTGCCGTAGTCTACAGACATCAATTTTCCAGGATGACCCAGCGTGAGTCTGAGACAATCAATCAATTCGCCACGAGACTTCGCACGGTGCTGTCAAAGTGCAAATTTGACAGCCCAGAAGCTCGCCTCACAGACGCTCTGATCTTTGGGATGAAGAATGCGACCGTCCGGAACAAAATCCTAACAGAGGACGACCCAACGCTTCAGTCAGTCATCAAGCTGGCTCAAACAGCCGCGTGGGTGTCGGCTGGGTTAGGCGGACATTCATTCATTCATTTAAATTTAAATTCATTCATTTACATTTAAATCCATTCATTTAAATTTAAATTCATTCATTTAAATTTAAATCCATTCATTTAAATTTATTTATTTATAAATTTATTTATTTATAAATTTATTTATTTAAATTTAAATTTATAGGCAGCCCTTCTCCAAAATGGACTCAGGGCGGCTTACAAGAATAAAAAGACACAATGATAAATACAATTATTAAGATAAATTACAATTCGGACCAGAATACCTATGGGACCGCCTTCTGCCGCACAAATCCCAGTGGCCGTTTAGGTCCCACAGAATTGGCCTTCTCCGGGTCCCGTCAACTAAACAATGTCAGCTGGCGTGACACAGGGGAAGAGCCTTCTCTGTAGTGGCCCTGGCCCTCTGGAATCAACTCCCCCCGGAGATTTGAATTGGCCTCACCCTCCCCGTCTTCCACAAGATGTTAAAGACTCACCTATGTCACAAGGCATGGGGGGATTAATTCCTCCCTCTCTTCTGACTATAGCACTTGAATGATATGACTGTCGTATGGATTGTTTTTAATATTAAGGGGTTTTAATTCTACTTTTTATTAACTGGATTTGTATCATCGTTTTTGTATTTGTTGTGAGCCGCCCTGAGTCTTCGGAGAGGGGCGGCATACAAATCTAATAAATAATAATAATAATAATAATAATTATTATTATTATTAATTATTATTATTGTTGTTGTTGTTATTATTAATTATAAAAATACAATTTAAAACCGCCAATAATTAACAGTCATACTTTATACATACATACATAGCTACTGGCCAGTGCAGGATACACTGCTCAAAGGCCCCAGGCCTGCTGGCAAAGCCATGATTTTAGGGCCTTTCAAAAAGCCATGAAAGTGGGGACCATATGAATCTCCAGGGGAAGTTGATTCCATAGGACCGGAGCCACCACAGAGAAGGCTCTGTCCTGCGGCCCCGCCAGGCGTCATTGTTTGACTGACAAGACCTGGAGAAGGCCGACTCTGTGCTCTTATCGGCTGCTGGGATCCTTGATGCCTAGTGGGGAATTCGTTGGTGGTCATGTTCAATGTTATCCATGACCCCATGGGGCTGCTCTCAGACGAGGGATACCAAGGTTGGCTGATAAGGTAGATGTTACGTGGAATACATGACCTTAGTGGGTGCTGTTAGTGGAGGGGGTAAACGCCCTTGAATGGGAAAGAAAACATCTTTTCTTTACTGCTTCAAAGATAAGGTGATGGTCTCAAGGAGAGGACTACCCCTTTCTATCAAAACCGGCCTTCAATACTGACTGAAAAAGCCTTGAGGAAATTCATGATTAATAGGTTTATTTGGATATCTTCCACGGTTAATGGTGCAAATTTGCAAAGTTTTTGCAAAGCAAACACCCCCCCACCCCCACCCCCCGAAAGGATCACAGCTTCACAGTCTCCCCAATTTCCATTGCAAGAATTCCATTGCAGGAATGACCCAAGTCTATCTCAGTATTCCTCCATCTTTTCGGACATGTATGAACCAATAGAAAAGAATATTTGTAACTCAGGGTTGAACTGCGGGGCTCCTTGGTAGCTCGCTCAGCTTCTCTGGGCGACCCACAAATTCTGTAATAGAAAATAAATCCAAGTTAATTGTGGATTGGTGGAGGCATCCTAGCTTCAAATGCCGGCCTGTATTTTAGAAATCTTAGCAACTAAGGCTAGAAACCAGTATTAGTACTTAGGTGACAATTCAGATTTTAATGAAATCGCTACAGGTTGGCCTCGGCTTATAGTAACTCATTTAGTGACCAGATTTATGACCTGTCTTTCACAGTTATGACTTTTTTAGCATTTTTCATGATCATGTGATCCAAATCCAGACGCTTGGCAACAGGTCCACGTTTATGACCGTTGTAGTGTCCCAAGGTCATGCGATCCCCTTTTGCGACCTTCCGACAAACGAAACCAATGGGGAATCCAGATTCACTTAACAACCAGATTACTATCACCCTGGTATCCCCAAATATGGGAGGGAGCATACTGCTTCCTTTTTGCCATTCAAGGCAGTTAATTTTTATAGCCGATAAATTATACTCTACATGGGTAACATTTTTGTATGTAAAGCTGCTGCCTTACAGGCAGACTCCCCAGGTTCAAATCCTGGTAAGGGTATGGCTAGCTGATGAAAGCAAAATAGCTTGAAATAGATCTATACTCGTCTCTCTTCCTTTTCATTATCTGCAAAAATATGTTACATAGATACATATATACAGGGATGGGCCACATGCCGGGGAACACCGTTACAGCAGCGGAAACGGAGTGCGTAGCCTCGCTCCATTGCCGCCAGGTGTGCACGTGCCGTGCATGCACAACCGGTGCATTCCAGTAAAAAATACCTGGGTTTTTTTGTGTGGCTTGCTTTCTTCTTTCATGTGCCGCAGGTATCTCTTGGCACGGTGATGGTGCTCTGAGCAAGTCATGGCCTTTAGGAGCAGCAACGCTGTGCTCCCAAAGGCCATGACTTGCTCAAGGCACCATTGCCACGCCAAGAGATGCCTGCCGCACAGGAGAGAACCGAACAGGCCACGCAGCTGGAGCTCGGGCTCCAAGCAATGGCCCATCTACTCAGCAGAAGAGCACTCAAGCCAGGTAAGGGCCGGTGGCTAAGTGACGGCGCAGTGGGGTAGGCAGGCGTAGCGGGTGAGCGGATGGAGCTGCGCTGCTGCTCATGATGGAGCCGCCACGAGCGGCGAGGGAAACTGAGTGGGTGGAGCTGCGAGGGGAAGCGGGCAAGCAGACAGGAGTGGGCGAGCGGACGAGCCGCGAGCGGCGCAACATGGCGAGTGGCAGCTGTCTTACTTTCCAGTTTCCAAGCCTTTTTGGTTCTGCGCATGCGCGGAAGCAAGAAAACCCTGGAAATCGTGTGTGTGATGTCATCGCGCGAGATTCCGCTTCGGTGCTTGCAGAAGATTCTATAGATTCTGCCTAGAGTGGGGAAAATGGTTTTTTTCAGCATTGTACATGATCCATGCGTAGTTGGAGATGCGGAAGGTTGAAGAGATGCTGGCGTTGTGTCGCTCACCTGTTCTTCTTTCTTCTGCCTCCTTTTAGCATTGCAGGCCCCAGTGAACTGGAGGCTTGGGAAGCTGCTGGGCCGAGGAGCCTTTGGGGAAGTCTACCTTTGCTATGACGTCGACATTGGACGAGAGCTGTCTGTGAAGCAGGTGCCATTTGACCCCGACAGCCAAGAGACCAGCAAAGTAAGTCTTTGGTCAGATGGAATGGGATATTTATTATTTAGTTATTAATTGGATTTATATGCAATGGAAAAGAAAGGATATGGAATAGAAAGAATGCTTCTTTGTTGGCCAAGTGGGATTCAACACACACACATACACACACACACACACACCCCCTTTCACACACACACACACAAAAGGAATTTGTCTAGGGTACATAAAGCTCTCATTGTACATTTCTTCCTTCCTTCCTTCCTTCCTTCCTTCCTTTCTAATTTTTATTCTGCCTGCCTGGTTTTCTTTCTTTCTTTCTTTCTTTCTTTCTTTCTTTCTTTCTTTCTTTCTTTCTTTCTTTCTTTCTGATTTTTATTCTGCCTGCCTGGTTTTCTTTCTTTCTTTCTTTCTTTCTTTCTTTCTTTCTTTCTGATTTTTATTCTACCTGCGCCTGTTTTCTTTCTTTCTTTCTCTTTTTTTCTTTCTTTCTTTCTTTTGTACTTGATTCTTATTCTGTCTATCTGACTGTCTGTGTGTCTATGTATCTGTTTTCCTTCCTTCCTTCTTTCCTTCCTTCCTTTTTCTGTTATCTACTTACCTACCTTCCTATCTATCTATCTATCTATCTATCTATCTATCTATCTATCTATCTATCTATCTACCCACCTACCTACCTATCATCCATTTATTTCTGTCTCCATCCATCCATCCTTTCCTCGGATGCTTTTAGCCTAATAGATTCAATTTCCTTAAGCAAGGCATACATCGCAATCACCACAAATGGACCACTTTATGGATTCAAGGGAGGCACAGGTCAGTAAATTGGGGATTCATTCTGCTCACCTTAACGTGGGCTTTCTGCAGTTGTGCTGCTCTAGAAACCTTTCCAGTTACAATCCAGGCTATTCCACTGTTACCCAGCTCTTCCGTTTCAATTCCTGTCATTTTTGGGGATTCAGGCAGGAAACATTCCTGGCCAAATATTGTTTAGAAGCGGAGTCACTTTCCTGGAAACGCCTTCAGATCTGCATGATGCTAACTTAATTAAAGCTGCAGTAACATCTTGCATAGGCCATAGATTGTCCAGGATTGCAAAGGAAGAAAAAAGAAATCTCCGGGTCCGCCTTCTGCCGCACGAATCCCAGCGACCAGTTAGGTCCCACAGAGTTGGCCTTCTCCGGGTCCCGTCAACTAAACAATGTCATTTGGCGGGACCCAGGGGAAGAGCCTTCTCTGTGGCGGCCCCGACCCTTTGGAATCAACTCCCCCCAGATATCAGAGTTGCCCCCACCCTCCTAGCCTTTCGTAAGCTCCTTAAAACCCACCTCTGTCGTCAGGCATGGGGGAATTGACATGTTCCTTCCCCCTAGGCTTATAAAATTTATGTATGGTATGCTAGTGTGTATGGTTGGTTTTAACTTGTGGTGTTTTAAAATTAATTTAAATATTGGATTTGTTTACATTGTATGGCGATTGCTGTGAGCCGCCCCGAGTCTGCAGAGAGGGGCGGCATACAAATCTGATTAATAAATAAATAAATAAATAAAATCAACCTTGAAGTTTTAAATTTGGATGTCAGGTCTTGCTAAGAACAAATATTCAGTACAGGTAATCCTTGACTTGCAACCAGAAACTGAGCCCAAAATTTAGGTTGCTAAGTGAGAGAGATTTGTTGAGTAAGTCTGGCTTCATTTTATGACTTTTCTCCCCAAAGTCATTGCGGTTGTTAAAGTTAGTAACACAGTTCTTAAGTGAGTCTGACTTCGCCATTGACTTTGCTTGTTGGAAAGTATCAAAAGATGATCACATGTCCCCAGGAAACCGTCATAAGTACACGCCAGTTGCCAAGCACCTGAATTTTGATCACGTGACCATGGAGAATTCTGCAGTGGTTGTAAGTGTGAAAAATAGTCAAAAGTCAAAAGTTTTTCCGGTGCCGTTTTAAGTTCTAAAGTTCACTAGATGAAGGATTACAAGTTAAGGGCTTACAACTACTTACAACTACAAATTGTTGCAAGAAATACCATCCTTTTAAAAGTCATGTTCTATATTTAGACAAGAAAAATAAAACACACAGGTGCAGTATATGTGGTACATTGTTCAACAGTAGTAACTTTGAGAGGGGTCTTGGAGTTCTAGTGGACAACCATTTAAATATGAGCCAGCCGTGTGCAGCAGCTCCCAAAAAAGCCAACACAGTTCTAGGCTGCATTAACAGAAGAATAGAATCAAGATCATGTGAAGTATTAATACCACTTTATAAGGCCTTGGTAAGGCCACATTTGGAATACTGCATCCAGTTTTGGTCACCACGATGCAAACAGGATGTTGAGACTCTAAGAAACAGTGCAGAAAAGAACGACAAAGATGATTAGGGGACTGGAGGCTAAAATATATGAAGAATGGTTGCAGGAACTGGGCAAGGCTAGTTTAATGAAAAGGACCAGGGGAGACATGATAGCAGTGTTCCAATATCTCAAGGGTTGTCACAAGGAAGAAGGAGTCAACCTGATGATAGAACAAGAAGCAATGGATGGAAACTAAAAAGGAGAGAAGTAACTTAGAACTAAGGAGAAATTTCCTGATAGTTAGAACAATTAATCAGTGGAATAGCTTTCCTCCAGAATTTGTGAATGCTCCAACACTAGAAGTTTTTAAGAAGATGTTGGATAACCATCTGTCTGTAGTGTAGGGTTTCCTGCCTAAGCAGGGGGGTTGGACTAGAAGACCTCCAAAGTCCCTTTCAACTCTGTTCTTCTTCTTCATATTATTATTAAATATGTGGATGCCTTTAAATATCCAGGTTGTATTACCCTGAAAAGGGAATGAAAAAATGCATGTGCTATATTTATATAATGTTTGTGAGGAAATTAAAAACAGACAGAAATCCATGGGAGTCCATATCATTTATTAGAAATGACCATATAAAGCAATTTAGTTGCTTTCTGCCCAAACTCAGGACCGAATTAATCTGTTTGGAATTGTTTGACCATTGGCAGTAAGTAAGTAATTTAGTAAGTCAATAATTGGAAATGTTCAGCTAAGTCATCTTGAACTTTGCTGATTATTCTCCACGTTTCACTGGCAATTTTAAAAAGGGAGGGAGGAATTTGGAAGCTTGCATCTATTTTCCTATTTGAACTCACAGAATAGTGAAGGGAAATTTATTAAGGACTTCTACCTTATATGCAAATTTTCTGGCTTTAGAAACAGGGTAGCTGTTACTACAGATAATTCTGGATTTACAATTATTCACTTAGAGAATGTTTGAAGTTGCAACGGCACTGAAAAAAGTGACTTATGGCCATTTTTCATACTTACGACCATTGGCCAACATCTCTGTGGTCACATCAACACAATTTGGACTCTTGACAACCAAGCGTGTATCCACCATGTCTCCTACAGGGGTGGGTTGCACTTACCTTTGCATTGTGACATTTTGCACAAACGTGCATGCCCTATTTGTGTCTACGCATGCCCGTTCCCTAGTGCAATTTGGTTTCCACACATGCTCAGTAGCTGGAATCAAGAGCTGATCAGCTATGCTTGAGGAGAAGGAATGAAGCTCAGTTTAAACCCAGTTGGCCCTTTTACAAGAACAGTTTTCAAAACAGTTTTTTAAAAAATTGCCAAAAATTCTGAAAAAAAGATTGCAGTGCCCATAGACCGGCATCAACCGAACTGGATCCATGACACTATTGCCACATCACGAATGGGTCGCTAACAGTTCAGCTTCCATTGTGGGAATAGGCAGTCCTCCACTTACAACAATTCATTTAGTGACTGTTCAAAGTTACAACGGCACTGGAAAAAAGTGACTTATGACAATTTTTCACACTTACGACCCTTGCTGCATCTCCAGGGTCATATGTTCAAAATTCAGTCGCTTGGCAACTGACTCATATTTATGATATTTGCAGGGTCCTGGGGTTTTGTGACCTTCTGACAAGCAGAGTCAATGGAGGTTCATTTAATAACTATGTGACTAAGGCAACAACTGCAGTAATTTATTTAACTGTGGCAAGACAAGTCATAAATGGAGCAAAATTCACTTAACAACAGTCTCACTTAGCAACAGTAGTGTTGGACTCCATTGTGGCTATAAGTCAGGCGGGGTTTAAGAATAGTAACAGCCTAAAATGTATACAGTTCTTTTTTTTTACTTTTTTTATCATATGAAGAATTGGAATAATTATTTTTTGGTCCAGATGTTAAATCATCAGGAGGCGGCATTGGTTTAATCTGTGTATACCAAAATTGTAAAAATGTTATATTGTAAATTAATTTGAAATTAATGGTACCTTTACACGTGATTGGAGAAGAAAAATAAAAAAAAAATTCACACACACATCCCAAAAAAAGTCAGGCGGGGTTTCCAACTTACCGCTGTTACCTGTGCTGATGCGTGCGCAGCTCCAGGTGATCAGCAGAGACGACGGGATGAGATTTGGCTTCTGCATATGCGTAGGAAGCCAATCTTGTGAGAAGACATGTAGGTACGCGAGATTCAGTGATTTTTTTTTTGGCTTCCACGCAAATGTGTCCTCACAAGATTTTGCTTCCTGCACGAGTCTTGCTCCGATGTATGTGCCTGCCCTGGTCATCCGAAACTGCATACGCAACTCTATTTCCGCTACCAGGGAGGCATCCACCCCCACCCCCCGTTCCGATAGGAACCCGATACTGCTATAAGTCTAAGATTACCTGTAATGCCAAATCTTTCATCCTTCTCTCCGTGCCTTCTGAGGTTCTTCAATGAAAGAGTAGTAGATCCTTCTTGAAAGAGTAGTAGATCCTTGGAACAAACTTCCAGCAGACGTGGTTGGTAAATCCACAGTAACTGAATTTAAACATGCCTGGGATAAACATATATCCACCCTAAGATAAAATACAGGAAATAGTATAAGGACAGACTAGATGGACCAGGAGGTCTTTTTCTGCCGTCAGTCTTCTATGTTTCTATGTTTCAATATATCTTGGAAACCATCACTGATAACAAGAAAACGTTGACTTCATTGAGGTGTTATTTTCCCACTAGCTGGTTGATTTGACATTTCTGGATCATCATTTTGCATCCTTAGGACAAAACAATTGCACAAATGGGGTCCTTCTCTTAAGCAGGCCAGGGGAAAACAAAACCCAAAATCCATCTCGGTAAATTCATCACTTATTCCTTGCAAGGTTGGAACTGGGAAACAAGAAAGAAATGAAATTTCATTTCCTAGATTTGTTTGCACCGTTCGCCGCATCTGATTTTGTGACTGTGTTTTCGCTCAGTAATGAATTTGGATTTATTTCAGGAAGTGAATGCCTTAGAATGTGAGATCCAGCTGCTTAAAACCCTCCGTCACGAGAGGATAGTACAATATTACGGCTGTCTCCGCGATCCAGAGGAGAGGAAACTGTCAATCTTCGTGGAATATATGCCTGGGGTAAGCCATCCTGTTTGGGCCATTTTATTTATCGATTTATTAAGTGTATTTCCATCTCATTGAGATCCAAGAGATTCTCTGTGACTTACATATCAATAAAAAGAATATATGGAAAATATTCATGGTATAATTCTAAAACCATCCATTGGAATGAGTCTGCGGAGAGGGGCGGCATACAAATCCAATAAATAATAATAATAATAATAATAATAATAATAATAATAATAATAATAATAATAACAACAACAACAACAACAACAACAACTATATACAGTAGTCCTCAACAACCTAACAATAGTTCACTTAGTGACCCTTCAGAGTTACAACAGCACTGAAAAAAGTGACTTACAATGGTTGTTTTTCACATTTACGACAATTTGCAGCATCTCCATAGACATCAAAATTTAGATGCTTTGCAAGTGACTCATATTTATGACGTGTTGCAATGTCCCAGGATTATGTGATCCTGTTTTGCTTCTGACAAGCACAAACAATGGGGAAGCCAGATTCACTTAATAACTGTGCTACTAAATAAACTGCAGTAATTCACTTAACAACTGTAGCAAGAAAGGTTATAAAATGAGACAAAACTTTCTTCTTCTTCTTCTTCTTCTTCTTCTTCTTCTTCTTATTATTATTATTATTATTATTATTATTATTATTATTATTATTATTTGTATGCTGTAAAGTGGTATATAAGTCTTATGTATTATTGCTAACAAAGGGAGCCAGGGTGGATTTCACTCCCAGAATTCACCGGCCAAGCATGCTGGGTTTATTTAACAATACTGGGTTTTATAGATGAGTAAATTTTAAATTAATTGGATTTAGATTATTATATTGTATTGTTCTTTTTTATTTGTTGTAAGTTGCCTCGAGTCTTTGGAGAGGGGTGGCATATAAATCCAAATAAGTAAGTAAGTAAGTAAGTAAGTAAGTAAGTAAGTAAGTAAGTAAGTAAGTAAGTAAGTAAGTAAGTAAGTAAGTAAATTTTTAAAAAAATGAAATTAAAACATCTTAAAAGTTGAGAAAAAAACTATTCTAGGGGAACAATGCAGTTAGTTCTTGTCTTACGACCACAGTTCGGACAAGAATTTCCATGGCTAAATAAGACAGTTGCTAAATGAGTCACACCAGATTGTATGACCTGTTGAATTGATTGTTAACCAAAATACTGCGGTTTTAACTGAACCCTGCTTTTCCCATTACCTTGGATTGTCAGAATTTGGCTTAGAAGGCCACAGAGTTGGCCTTCTCTGGGTCCCATTGACTAAACAATGTCGTTTGGCGGGCCCCAGGGGAAGAGCCTTCTCTGTGGCGGCCCCGGCCCTCTGGAACCAACTCCCCTCCGGAGATTAGAATTGCCCCCACCCTCCCTGTCTTTCGTAAACTACTCAAGACTCATTTATACCACCAGGCATGGGAGAGTTGAGATATTCCTTCCCCCTAGGCCATTACAAGTTATGCATGGTATGTTTGTGTGTATGTTTGGTTTTATAAATAAGGGTTTTTAGTTGTTATATTATTGGATTGTCACATGTTGTTTTTATCATTGCTGTTAGCCGCCCCGAGTCTACGGAGAGGGGGGCATACAAATCTAATAAATAATAATAATAATAATAATAATAATAATAATTATTATTATTATTATTATTATTATTATTATATGGCAATGGTGTGACTTCAGGGCAGTGAGACTATCATAAATACATGCCAGTTGCCAAGTGCCCAAATTTTGACCACATGACCGTACGGGTGCTCTTGTGGTTATAATAGGCATTTATTTATTAGAGTTGGAAGGGGCCTTGTAAGTCATCTAGTCCAACCCCCTGCTCAAACATAACGGGCTGTAGGTCACTTTTTCGGTGTCGTTTGAATAGTCGCCAAAAAGTTGTGATTTAAGGAGCATCTGCCTCGGACCGCCTGAGTGCAGAGTCTAGCTAGCTACTTTAAACTGAGTTCCTTTATCTCTACAATTTGCACCAACTCAGCCTAAACCTGGGAATAGGAAGAGCTGAAATCCTCGTTTTGGAAATGGCTGGCTTCGCGGAGTCACCACAAAAAAGAATGAAAAAGAAAGGAAAAGGAAAACAAAGGGCTTTTTCCAGGCAGGAAACACGAGGGCCCAAGAACAAAGGTTTCCGAATAACACAGATGCTAATGTTCTGCTTTCCTTTGTTTTGGGCAGACCTCATTTTGTTTGAAAGCAATTAATCCATATCCTGAACCCAGCGTTCAGTGAATCAGAACAGTTGGGTTTGGGTTACAGATAGTCCTCAATTTATGGCCACTATTGAGCCCAACGTGAGTCCTGTTGGAGTAGGCGACATATAAATATAATGTAATGTAATGTTATAATATAATAATATAATATAATAAATAAAAATTCTGTTGATAATAATAATAATAATCATAATCATAATTTATTAGATTTGGGGCGGCTCACAACAATAACAAGAATGTAACTAATCTAATGCATTAGAAGACGTCTAAAACCCATTATTTAAAAACCATACAACACACTCATACCATACATAAATAATATAACCCAGGGGCTCAGCTTCCCCATGCTTGACGACATAGGTGGGTCTTTAATAGCTTACGAAAGGCAAGGAGGGTGGGGGCAGTTCTAATCTCCAGGGTTTCAGAGGGCCGGGGCCGCCACAGAGAAGGCTCTTCCCCTGGGGCCCGCCAGACGGCATTGTTTTGTCGACTGGACCCGGAGAAGGCCGACTCTGTGGGACTTAATTGGTCACTGGGATTCATGCGGCAGAAGGCGGTTCTGAAGATATTCTGGTCCGATGCCATGAAGGGCTTTATAGGTCATTATTATTATTTGGTTAAGCAAGGCAAATGAGCTTTGCCCCATTTTATGACTTTTCTTGCTACTGTTATTAAGTGAATCACTGCAGTTATTCGCTTATAAACACAAGTGTTAACCAGGGGAAGAGCCTTCTCTGTGGCAGCCCCGGCCCTCTGGAACCAACTCCCCCAGAGATTAGAATTGGCCCTATCCTCCTTGCCTTTTGTAAGCTTCTTAAAACTCAGATACTACCCAGAACTGAGATACTCTTTCCCCCTAGGCCTTTACAATTTTATGCATGGTATGTCTGTATGTATGTTTGGTTTTATAATAAGGGTTTTTAACTGTTTTAATATTGGATTGTTATATGCTGTTTTTATTACTGTTGTTAGCCGCCCCGAGTCTACAGAGAGGGGCGGCATACAAATCCAATAAATAAAATAAATATAAATAAATTATCTGTGGACTTTGCTTGTCAGAAAGCTGCAAAATCGGATCACGCAACCGATCCCAGAACCCTGCCATCATCATAAATATTTGAAGCGGTTGCCAAGTAGCTCAGGTTTTGATGGCCTGACCGTGAGGGTGATGTATTGGTCATAAGCGCGGGGAAATGGTCTAAAGTCACTTTTTTCAGTGTTGTTGTAATAACGGTCTCTAAATGAATGTTTGTAAGTTGAGGACTGCCTGTATTTATGAGGGAAGCACTAAATAATATTCACCTTGGTGCCATTTGGCTGTTCTGTGAATTTTCTGGCAGTTTGAAAAACAGAATTGATAAGGAATATTTTCTCTCTCTTCCTGTGGCCTACACAAAGGCCTTGCACTGTGGCCTACACAAAGTTCAGCTCTAATAGCTAATTCTGTACAGGCAGTTCTCGGCCTAAACTCGTTCAATGGCCATTCAGTGTTACAACAGGCCTCCCTTATGACCTGCATTCAAAGTTCACATGGTATTTTCCCTGCACAGTCACACGATTGCAGTTCAGATGACCGGAAGCTGATCTATGTTTCTGGTCATTTGCAATATCCTGTGGTCAGTTGACTGCAGTTTACAACTTTTTTTTGCCAACAACTGGCCTTTTCTTCAGATTTCAGTCCATGAAACAATTCAATTCAATTTTCAATTCAATTTATTAGATTTGTATGCCGCCCCTCTCCGAAGACTCTTGATTCACTTAACAACCATGGTGTTCACTTAGCGACTGTGTTGATTGACCACAACACAGGTGATAAAAGAATAACAGAGCGGGAAGGGACCTTGGAGGTCTTCTAGTCCAACCCCCTACTCAGTCAGGAACCGATTTCAGATCATCGGTTGTCCAATCTCTTCTTTAAAACTTCCACCGATGGAGCACCCACAGCTTCTGGAGGCAAGGTTTTCTACAGAACAGCGGTCAGGAAATTTCTCCTTAGTTCTAGATAAAATCGGATCTATCATATGGGTGCCTTGATTAATGACAGTCAGGAATTACGGCAGTGCATTATAGGGAATAGTAGTGGAGGCTGCCCATCGTGGTTATAATTCGAAAAATATATGTAATTTCCTTATGTACTGTCAGTATTTAGTGGAGGTGTGCCGGACTCAAATATGATTATTTATGCCTTTAAATTACAGCTGGCGCCCCAGGAGCTAAGAAACTTTTCAGAAGGTGTAGAGTTTCAGGAAGCCCAGAAACTAATCAGTTATTCGTCTCTGTTTTTAGGGTTCAATCAAAGACCAGCTAAAAGCGTATGGTGCCTTGACAGAGAATGTGACTCGTAAATACACAAGGCAGATCCTACAAGGAGTTTCCTACCTCCATAGCAACATGATTGTACACAGGGACATTAAAGGTAGGCGCAAGATTTGACCTTTTAAGTCATCCAAGATTCCCCGATTGAAGAAAAAAAACCAAAAGTTCTCCAACTTTACAGAGCCTGGAATGAAAACCAAGATTGTGATGAAATCTACATTGCAATTTCTTGAAGATTTCATCCCACCACGGGAACAGCTTTTATTTTTCCGACTTTATGCGCAGGGCCCTTTAGAATTTTCTTAAGTTATAGGTTCTTGTTAATCATCTGAGCTGGTTGTATTATTGGAAGTGGAAAGGATTCATGGTGATTCTGCATGATATATCCTTCTGAATCATCCTTTTCAGGTCTAGTTTCTCAGTCTGGAGAACAGGCAAGAAAAAACAACCGGCAGAAAATATACATTGTTCAAAAATAAATAAATAAAAGGAACACTTAAGCAACACAATATAACAACAAGTAAATCAAACTTCTGTGAAACCAAACTGTCCACTTAGGAAGCAACACTGATTGATTAGATTAGATTAGATGTATTGGATTTATATGCCGCCCCTCTTCGTAGACTCGGGGCGGCTCACAACAATGGTAAAAAACAATACATAGTAACAAATCTAATATTTAGCAATCTAAATTACAGTTTTAGGTTAAAAAATCCAAAAGAAACCCCAATATATAAAAAACAAGCACACAGCCGAATCATACACAGAAACTACATGGGCAAGGGGGGGATGTTTCAATTTCCCCATGCCTGACAGTAGAGGTGGGTTTTAAGGAGTTTCCGAAAGGCAAGGAGGGTGGGGGCAATCCTAATCTCTGGGGGGAGCTCCTTCCAGAGGGTCGGAGCCACCACAGAGGAGGCTCTTCCCCTGGGTCCCGCCAGACATTGTTTAGTCGACAGGACCCGGAGAAGGCCAACTTTGTGGGATCTAACTGGTCGCTGGGATTTGTGCAGCACATTCAACTTTGTACAGAACAAAAGTATCCAATGAGAATATTTCATTCATTCAGATCTAGGAGGTGTTCTTTGAGTGTTCCCTTTATTTTTACGAGCGGTACATTTTAATGCAGTGTTTCTCCAGAATAGAATAAAATAGAATAGAATAGAATAGAATTTTATTGGCCAAGTATGATTGGACACACAAGGATTTTGGCTTGGTGCATATGCTCTCAGCGTACATAAAAGAAAAAGATACATTTGTCAAGAATCATGTGGTACAACACTTAACGATTGTCACAGGGGTCAAATAAGCAATGAAGAAACAATCAATATTAATAAAAATCTTAGGATACAAGCAACAAGTTACAGTCATACAGTCCTAAGTGGGAGGAAGTTGGATGATAGGAAGGAAGTTGGATGAAGTTACCTCAGAAACTTCAAGATGGTGGATTTTTTAAATCCGTGGATTTCAACTCCCAGAATTCTGTGGGGGAAATCCACCATCTTGAAATTGGATAGTTGAGGTTGAAAAAAAAACTTGTAACATTCCTTGGCATTTAAGGGGAATTAGAGGCATTTAAGGGAATCCTCTCACAAACCACATGTCTTTCACCCACCTTGTCACTAAATTAGGGCCAGGCCCTCTCAGTACAGGTAGTCCTCCACTTACAACCACAATTGAGCCCACAATTTATGTGTGTAAGTGAGTTAAGTGAGGTTTGCCCCATTTTATGACATTTCTTGCCACATTTGCTGAGTGAATCACTGCAGTTCGTCACACGGTTGTTAAGTGAATCTGACCGCCCCATGCTTGTTAAAAAGTGATCATGCGACCCTGGGAGCCGTCATAAATATGAGTCAATTATCAAGCATCCAAATATAAACCATGTAACCATAAGGATGCTGCCAATGGTCATAAGTGTGAAAATGGTCATTGTAGCTTTGAATGGTCACTAAGCGAACTGTTGTAAGTCAATCTACCTACCATCAGAATCTCATTGAAATCACCCTCTCTTCCTATTAAGACACATTTAAAGCAAATTCTCTTTTATTAAATTGAATTAGAACCAAAACAAAGGGGGGGGAATGCTTCCCCAGATAAATGTAACAACTTAGCAACAACAACAACAAAAACACAAACGAGAATTTTATGCCAGAAAGGATATGCTAATTAAAACACAGCTTGCCAATAAAAGTAGAGCCATCATTGCGGCTGCTAAAACATGGATATAGAGATAAGCAAACACATGGACTATATTATTTAACATCGTGCATTTTTAAAAATATGGACAGCTACACATGTTATTTTGTTATAGTACTGATTTTTAACACTTTGGTGCGCACGCACAAAGGTTCTTCCAATGTGAGGAAAGTTGCAATTGTTGAGGAGCAGGAGTTGTCCACACAATTGGGGACAACCCGCCTCCCGCCCCCGGCCCCCTTCCCGAATTGAAGCTGCTAGAGAAAATATGTGAGTTTTGTTTTGGAGGCTGATAAGAGTTTAGTTTCCAAGGGCTGCGTGTGTTCGTGTGAGTCCCTAGAGGGAAAAGTATGGCCCTGAACATACAGAAAATATGTTGCCTTGTGATTATCTCAAATCTTCACTGTACGCAATCAAAAATGTTAAGCACTAGGCACTTAACTAAGGGAGATGGAATTCAAGATTTATAGCAATATCTTGCCAACTTTACTGCTGACTCTCTGTAATGTTGTTTCCTCCTCCTCATTTGTCCTCTCATCCACCGACTCCTCTTCCTCACCTATCTTTCTTTTTTCCTCTTTATCTGTCATCTCTTCCTCCTCCTCCTTTTTCTTCTCCCTCTTTTTCTGTCTTATTCTCCTCCTTATCTCCTCCTCCTCCTCATTTCTTTCCCCTTTTCTCTATCTGTCTTATTCTCATCTTCTCCTCCTCCATCTCTTCTTCCTCTGCTGTCCTTCCCTTATCTTCTTTGTCTTTTTTTATCATCTTCCTCCTCTCTCCCCCCTTTTTCTATCTTATTCTCCTCCTCCTCATCCTCTCCTCCTCTTCCTTGTTTATCTTTCCTTTTTTTCTCTTTTCCTCTCCACCTCTTCTTCCCCTTCTGTCTTTTCCTTCTCCTCTTTGTATTTTTTAATCTTCCTCTCCCTACTCCTCTCCTTCCCCCCTTTTTCTATCTTGTTCTTCTCATCTTCTCCTCCCTTGTTCGTCTTTCCTTTTTTCTTTATCTATCTAATTCTCCTTGTCTTCTCCTCCTCTCCCTCATTTATCTTTACTTTTCCCCCCTCTTTGTCTATCTTATTCTCCTCTCCAACTCCTCCACCTCTTCTTCCTCTTCTGTCTTTCCTTCTCCTCTTTGTCTTTTTCATCCTCCTCTGCCTTCTCCTCTCCTTTCCCCCTCTTTTTCTATCTTACTCTCCTTCTCATTTTCTCCTCCCTTGTCTATCTTTCCCTTTTTATCTTTCCTTGTCTTCTCCTCTCCCTTGTTTATCTTTCCTTTTTCCCCTCTTTGTCTATCTTATTCTCAACTCCTCCACCTCTTCTTCCTCTTCTGTCTTTCCCTTCTTCTCTTTATCTTTTTTTTTTACCTCCTGCTCCTCCTCATCTTCTCCTTCTTTGTCTCCCTTCTCTTCGTTGCCTTCTTTTTTCCCCTCCTCCCTTTCCCCACCCAGGTGCCAACATTTTGAGAGATTCCGTCGGGAATGTGAAACTAGGGGACTTCGGAGCCAGTAAACGCATTCAGACAATCTGCATGTCTGGAACAGGGATAAAATCTGTCACGGGAACTCCTTATTGGATGAGCCCAGAGGTGATCAGTGGAGAAGGCTACGGGAGGAAGGCTGATGTGTGGTAAGAACCATTTTCCCCATCCAGCTTTGTTTACAGGCTTGAAACCAAGCAAAAGAGCCCAACATGACGTAGGATCAGATTACCTACAGCACCATCTTCTGCCACATGTATCCCAGCAACCGGTCAGGTCCCACAGAGTTGGCCTTCTCCAGGTCCCATCAGCCAGGCAGTGTCCTCTGGTGAGGCCTAGGGGAAGAGCCTTCTCTGTGGTGGCTCCAGCCCTTTGGAACCAACTTCCTCCAGAGATTTGTACTGCCCCCACCCTCTTGGCTTTTCGCAAGGCCTTGAAGACCCATCTTTGTCAGCAGGCATGAGTTGGGGGGACGTGAGTGTTAAGAACTAACTCTGGCTTATGAATGGCTAAATCCAATTGGATGAATGTGGATGATTGTGTTTTTAGGGGGGAAAAATGGCCTTCGAGAAACATTGCATAAATAAACGTTTTGGGATTTCTTTTTCTTCCCTCCGTGGTCTTCCTCAGGAGCTTGGGCTGTACCGTGGTAGAAATGCTGACCGAGAAACCGCCGTGGGCAGAATACGAAGCCATGGCTGCCATCTTCAAGATCGCGACGCAGCCAACCAAGCCTCAGCTTCCCGACGGGGTTTCGGAGTACTGCCGCAACTTTCTCAAGCTGATCTTTGTGGAAGAAAAGCGGAGGCCTACCGCGGAAGACCTTTTGAGGCATCCGTTTGTGAACTTTACCCTCTAGCAGGCATCCCTGCTGGAAGAGAAAGAAGAAAACCAAAGACTTCACGCCTAAAGGAAAAGGTGTGAATGACAACCGGAGACCTGGGGGGGTTCTCCGTTCAACCTCACTTTGGGTTGCTTCCCTCTGGGCTGTGCGTAGTTTTCTTATCAGGCCTCCTCGGCTGCGTCTTGTGGTGCCTTTGAGCTGAACCTCCATTTGCCTTAATCCTTCTGGATCAGGGGCCTCCGACCTTGGCTACTTCAAGACTCGTGGACTTCAACTCCCAGAATTCCTCAGTCACGAATGCTGAGATGACTGAGGAAAAGCAAAGCAAAGCTGGCTGAGGAAACTCTGGGAGTTGAAGTCCACAAGTCTTAAAGTGGCCAAGATTGGAGATCCTTGTTTTGGATGATCGGTTAAAAAAGAAAAGAAAAGAGGTTTTGGCAAACCGTTGGTGCCATTAATAGAGCTGTGTGTGCCTTGTGAATATTGGCAGATTCTCTGCTTAGGTAACTTTATGGAGAGAATGGAATGGGTTGGATCAGCCACTAACGAACAAAATGAAGGAATTTGGTAGATTCTGGACCAGAACACTTGAGTAAGAACCAGCTTAGTTGCTGTCTGCCAATAAGGTAGATTTGAAAAAGGAGCCCTATTTCCAGGATCCTTTGAAAAAAATGAAAAGCTGTGATTCATTCATGCGCTTATAAAATAATAGAATTTAAAAAAAAAAAACACTAGAGAAATTTAGGAGCATAGAGGGCTTCTCCAAACCTTTGGCTCTGAAAAGGAAAGAAAAGAAGTTACAGTAGTCCCTCGCTATATCGCGCTTCACCCACCAAGGCTTCACTTCATCGCGGGTTTTGAAGTCAGCGTTGGCACAGATACGGCGCTTAGAAGTTTGGAAGGGCAGGACAAGCCAACCAACCCGCGGCTGGGCGAATGATGAGCGGGGCGGGGACTGAGCTCCGGCGGAGGCCTGTCCCCTCGTTCAACCCGCCTCGCCAGTGCCGAGAAGGCAGTCTTTGGAGGCGCGCTTAGTGGTTGGCGGCGGTGTGCTTGGGGTTGTAGAAAGAGCTGGGAAGGAGGAGAAATTCCCCATCGCGGATTTCACCTATCGGGGCTGGGTCTGGAACGTAACACCAGCGATAGGTGAGGGACTACTGTATATCCCATCAGTGAAGGGCTGCTTGTGTTCGGCGCTACTAGTGCGCTCTTGAGACTGGTGTGGGGGCACGCACAAGATTCGGTTTCTACGCATGTGCCGCAAACAAAATCTTGCGCGAGGACGCACACGTGTACAAGATTTCACCTGTTTTCGATGATTTCTTTTCTTCCGCGCACACGCAGAAGGAAAATAAACACAAAAGTAAGCGCATTCTCACACAAGCAGCCTCGTGTGTGATTTCGCTTGCAATGCATGTGCAGAAACCGAATCTCGCGTGGGGGCACGCATGCATTTGTCGGGGATGTGCAGCTGTGGGTGTATCCCAATTTTTACTACCACACTACCAGGTGCAGCCCACCACTGATATATTTTGTTAAAATCGCAAAGGGCTGTTTGTCTGCAGTTGCTAAATTCCATGGGTTATGTTTAGTTTTCTTCTGAAAAAAAATCACAAAGTTGTTGAAAGATGGCTTCACCTACCATTGTCACAAAAGGATAAATTAAATATCCTCAGGCTTGAGCCCTGAGGGTGCCACACAAAATTCTTCCACCAAATAGCATTCAGCAATTCTTTTTAAATATTAAGATATTGGCATTCCCTTTATTAATAGGTTGGGTGAAGAGATGATGGTGTTACCGAATGAAACATTGCTCTTTCCTGCAAACTAATTTGTCATCAACTTTATTTATTTATTTATTTTTAAAACAAAGTAGACACTTATTTAAAAAAAAAAAACTAACAAAAGAAAAACATTTTCCAGGACAGAATAGTTTTCCCTGCTAGGTTAGCTGAATGCACCACATGGGGGGAAAATCCGATTTATCTCACCTTAATGAATGAAATAACTGTTTGATCTAATAATGACAACTGACTCAGTTTAATTTAGTGAAAGGGGTTTACCAAATCCCCTCCAAATCCCATGCAGATCAAGCGTATAAATACTGTGATACAGAGGAAAGGACAGAAAAAAACCAGATTATTACAAGAGCCCGAAGAATATAGTGGCATAGAAATCTAAATAAATAAATAAAATGTTTTTCAGCTTTGGAAAAGATAATTTTCCATGTGGACAAGTAAGCTTTCAAGGTCAAAAGAGAATGAGATTACATCAAGGAAAGTAAATTTGGGTCAGTGCTAAAAGGAAACAGGATATAGATAATTTTCAACTTACAACTTTCAACATACTTGAGACTAGAATTTCCATTGCATGTTGGTGCGGTCATAAAACAAATCACTACATGGCTGGGTCATTTTTATCATGGTTGTTAAAGAAATCTATCTTCCCTAACTGATTTTTTTTTTAATCAGAAGCTAGCTGGGTTGATTTCAAAGCTTATTGATTGCAGGGCTTCCGCTATCTTGCCCAACTTTTGATCATGAAAGTAGTAAGTGAAAAGGCAGGCCATAAATCTTTTTCCTATTATAGTATTATAACTTTGGTTAAACAAATGGTCATAAGTTAAGGACATCCTGTACAAGGCTACTAACCAATCAGAATCAAATCATTCTCTGTCATTTTTTTTTTAAAAAAAATCATGTTACAAATTGTTAGTTTGAATATTTCTCAGGAAGTTAAAATTCCTGTGGTGGTATAATTTACATTTCCTGTGCCAGCGCTCTAGTTTTTGAGATAAAACATTTGCGATTGAAGTCCTTGGGTACGGTACTTTAAACAATTGTGTGTATCAAGCACATATTTCACTTAATTGTGAAATATGTGCTGATGATAAACCTAATTATAAATTTCATTCTCAGAAAACAAACTTGTTTTGGTTTTGCTCTGTTTAATTCTTCAGTGTTTTCAGGACAACACAGGCCAAAATAATAATAATAATACATTTTTGGGGCTACTTTTACAGTGATTAAAAACTAAATCAAGCGGAGATTGCTTGAAGAATTTATGCCTTTTTTGGTGATTGTATAGTACAGGGGTCCCCAACCACCGGGCCGCGGACCAGTACCGGGCCGCGGGGCATGTTGCACCGGTCCGTGGAGTCAGCAGCTGCCGGCCCTCATGCCGCCACCCCCTCCCTCCAGCGCTTCGCCTCCCACCGGGCAAGAGGCCTCGGGAGGCAGGTTCTGCCGGCCACAGGACGATCGATGGGACAGAGGGGAGGGAAGGACCGAGAGGCTCAAGCCTCTTTTGGCTTCTGCCGCGGGGCGCTTTTGCGTTTTTGGCTGGGGGGAGGCAGGAGGGCCAGCCTGACCCCCTCTCTCCAGCGCTTAGCTCCCGCTGGGCAAGAGGGCTTGGGAGGCAGGTTCTGCCGGCCACAGGACGATGGCGGGAAAGAGGGGTGGGGAGGACCAGCACTCCCATGCTTAATCCCGCCCCCAACCACGCCCCTTTCCGCCCCCACTGGGCCATAGAAAAATTGTCTTGCTGAAACTGGTCCCTGGTGGAAAAAACGTTGGGGACCACTGGTATAGTACATGTGGTCCTTGATTTATAACCATTCATTTAATGGCTCTTCAAAGTTACCAGCGGCATGTAAAAATAATGACTTATAATGGTTTTTCACACAATCATTGTAGCATCCTTCAGATAATTGGCAAGTAATTCATACTTATGACAGTTGCTGGGGTCACATTATCTCTTTTTGCAACTTCCTGATAAGCTAAATCAATGGGGAAACCAAATTTATTTAACAGCCTTGTAACTAATTTAGCAACTGCAGTGATTTACTTAATAATGGTGGCAAAAAAAATTATAAAATGGGGACAAAACTCACTTAACAAATGCCTTAACAACAGGAATTTTGGGTTCAATTGTGGTCGTGATTAGTTCCAACCTTTGCCTTCAGGACTGAATTCTCTATCCAGTATTAATGTTGTAAGATAGAAATTTTAGTAAACTGATGCTTTCAGTGGGCAGGACTATGGAACACAATAGAAAGCAAATTAGCAAATTTGTTTTAGGATGGTGATTTAATTCCTTGCCTGTACGTTCAGCAGGGTGTGCCAATAATCTTACCTCTTGGCTATAGCCATCTTATTTCTTGGGTTGGTTCTTCTCAGCCAAATTTACAAATTGCTGGACTTCCTGGTGCTATGAATTCCAACATATAAGAAAAGAACAACTTGTTAATTTTCTAAGAACATTGTTTATCCAAAGATGATAAGGAGAAGCCTTCAATATCTCCAACCTTTTTTTAAAAAAAATCACTTTTCTACCTTGTATTTGGATCAAAGATTATATGCATTCCAGTAATATGTGTAAAGAATGTTAGAAGGTGTAAATTGTTACTTGTTCATCTCAGCCCGTTTTGGAGAATTTCTCGGTTTTTCTCCTGTGCGTCTCCCTAAGTTGAACTGGATTGCCTGCCTTGCAGTTCCCATTGTTTCTTGAGTGCCTTCAAAAACGATGTTTGTATGTTGGCTGTCTTTGTGACAATTATGCACAGCTTTTGCCATCAATATATTATATGGGTTCTTGTGTTCTTTCTCCACCTATGTTGATATGTAAATAGATATGAATTATTCCTCAGGTGCCTTGATTTCATTTTTGCTGATTTCTCTGGCTGTGATTTATATGCACAAAAGAGAATAAAACAAACCAAAAAACAAGAAAAAGAAAAGGAATGTGTTGACTTTCATGGAAACCAAATAGGGCTTAGCTAACTGGAATCCACTTCTTTTAGGTGGGCCTATTGCATTGGAAGTTTGGATGGTATGCCAAAGTCTAGTTTTAAATTAACGGAAAGAACCGGGGTGGCACAGCAGGTAGAGGGCGGTACTGCAGGCCACTGAAGCTGACTGTAGATCTGAAGGTCAGCGGTTCAAAATCTCATAACCCGCTCAAGGTTGACTCAGCCTTCCATCCTTTCGAGGTGGGTCAAATGAAGAACCGGATTGAGGGGGCCATAGACTGGCTCTGTTAAAATGTGCTATTGCTAACATGTTGTAAGCCGCCCTAAGTCTAAAGAGAAGGGTGGCATAAAAATCCAATCAATCAATCAATCAATCTTTACAATTCTCTTGTCAAATGCCACTATTAATTCTTGGGGTGATGCCATGCCTTATTACACCTCTAGAAGGATAAGATAAGTTTTATAGACATTTTTTCCCCCTGGGGGCACTCTGGCACATATTAAAAATTAAATTGTTGCTCAGAAGTATACACTTACATAACATATATACAGTATTTGTTTGTTTGTTTGTTTGTTTGTTTGTTTGTTTAGTTAGTTAGTTAGTTAGTTAGTTAGTTAGTTAGTTAGTTAGTTAGTATGCCGCCCCTCTCCGTAGAATTGGGGCGGCTCACAGCAGTAATAGAAAAACAATATACAATACAAATCTAATAATTAAAACTAAAAACCCATAATTTAAAAAACATGCACACAACATACCATACATAAACAGAATAGGCCTGGGGAAGTTATCTCAGTTCCCCCATGCCTGACGACAAAGGTCAGTTTTAAGGAGCTTACGAAAGGCGAGGAGGGTGGGGGCAATTCTGATCTCTGGGGAGAGTTGGTTCCAGAGAGTCGGGGAAGAGCCCTGCCAAATGACATTGTTTAGTCGATGGGACCTGGAGAAGACCCACTCTGTGGGATCTAACTGGTCGCTGGGATTCGTGCAGCAGAAGGCGGTCCCAGAGATATTCTGGTTCGATGCCATGAAGGGCTTTATAGGTCATAACCAACACTTTGAATTGTGACCGGAAACTGATCAGCAACCAATGCAGACTGCGGAGTGTTGATGTAATATGGGTATATTGGGGTAAGCCCATGATTGCTCTCGCGGCTGCATTCTGCACGATCTGAAGTTTCCGAACACTTTTCAAAGGTAGCCCCATGTAGAGAGCATTGCAGTAGATATGCTTAATACACAGGAGGGGCTTCCAACTTACTGCTGCTAGTGGTGCTGATGGATGTGTGGGTGGGTGGGTGGGTAGGTGGCTTGGTGATAGGTAGGTAGGATAGATAGATAGATAGATAGATAGATAGATAGATAGATAGATAGATAGATAGATAGATAGATAGATAGAACCACCTGTATTCATCAATCAGCATACATTAAAATGAAATTACATTGCACACTCTCAAAGGGTCTCAACCCCTAATATAAGCATAAACATAAATATAATCATTAGATAGATAGATAGATAGATAGATAGATAGATAGATAGATAGATAGATAGATAGATAGATAGATAGATATTCCTATCCATCTAAAAAACATAGTGGAAAGAGGAAGCTTGGGTGTTCACAAGATTGATATTGCATGGAACAAAATTGAATTTGGGTGTTCAGCTTCGCATACCACGGAGCCTCTCCTCCCAAAAAATCACAAGGAAAGCAGGTCATGAAGAGGATGTGTAGCACCCCAGCCAATCCTTACTCAAGCAGTGCTTATTTATATGCTATGTCCTGGATAGAAGGAAGTGAACTACCAATGACCTTTTCTGCCACCCTCACCACTTTCTGCACCGTCTTCCTGTCCGAAGCAGTAATGCTTCCAGACCAGACATTATGCAACATGACAGGTGGCAAGCAGGATGTCCTCAATCATCCTTTTATAGAAAGCGGTTAGGACACGGGAAGAAAGATGGACTTTTATCATGCCACGCAGGAAATGCAGGCACTGCTATGCCCGCTTCACCCAAGCCATCCTACTTATTAGTTGCACACTCAGAACTTTGATGCTGCTAACCATATCCAAAAGTGAGTTGTTTATACACAGAGGAACTGCAGAAAAGGCAATTGCTGCCAACCTGCCTTCCATTGAGGACCTGTATACTGCACGAGTCAAAAAGAGGGCGGGGAAAATATTTACTGACCCCTCACATCCTGGTCACAAACTGTTTCAACTCCTACCCTCAAAACGTCGCTACAGAGCACTGCACACCAAGACAACTAGACACAGGAACAGTTTTTTCCCGAACGCCATCAATCTACTAAACAAATAATTCCCTCAACACTGTCAGACTTTCTACTAAATCTGCACTTCTATTCTACTAGTTTTTCTCATCATTCCTATCACCGTTTTCCTCCCACTTAGGACTGTATGACTGTAACTTGTTGCTTATATCCTAAAATTTTTATTAATATTGCTTCTTCGTTGCTTATTTGACCCCTATGACAATCATTAAGTGTTGTACCACATGATTCTTGACAAATGTCTCTTTTTCTTTTATGTACGCTGAGAGCATATGCACCAAGACAAATTCCTTGTGTGTCCTATCACACTTGGCCAATAAAATTCTATTCTATTCTATTCTATTCTAGGGCTGTGCCAAGGTCTTCTGAAATAAAAAATCTCCCTAGTTCAAAACAGGGCTGTTCCTCTTACACCCCATTCACCAGTTCACATCTCCTTGCGGTAAGCTCTCTCATTGTCCGCTTGAAAAAGGCCCACTAGTGTTGTGTCGTTGGCATACTTCACAAGAGGTTGGTGGCAACCTTTGCACAACAGTCATGAGACCACAGGGTGAACAACATCAGATTTAGGAGGAACCTAATCTGTCAATCTTGTGGTGCGACCCGAATAATCTTGAACTGAACACACACAAATCGTGGTAGACTTTAAAAGAAACCCTTCCACCTCACAATACTAGACAACACGAATCCCAGCAACCAGTTAGGTCCCACAGAGTTGGCCTTCTCCGGGTCCCGTCGACTAAACAATGTCGTTTGGCGGGACCCAGGGGAAGAGCCTTCTCTGTGGTGGCCCCGACCCTCTGGAACCAACTTCTCCCAGAGATCAGAATTGCAGAAAAAACAATTGCTGCCAACCTGCCTTCCATTGAGGACCTGTATACTGCATGAGTCAAAAAGAGGGCAATAAAAATATTTACGGATCCCTCACATCCTGGACATAAACTGTTTCAACTCCTACTCTCAAAATGTCACTACAGAGCACTGCACACCAAGACAGAAGAACAGTTTTCCCCCGAATGCCATCACTGCTAAACAAAAAATTCCCTCAACACTGTCAAACTATTTACTAAGTCTGCACTATTATTATTACAGCCGAAGGGATAGAAACACGTATCCTGAAGCTGCTTTAAATTGTGTGGACTTCAACTCCCAGAATTCCCTACTCAGCAGCTCTTTGTCCAAACAAAATCCAAGCAACTTAAGGCTGCAAAATACCAGTGTACAGATAGTCATCGACTTACGAATGGCTGCAAAAGGTGATCACATAACCGAATAGGAACACGGCAACAGTCATAAATAATATCCTACCTGTCAATGACTACTTCAGCTTCAACCGCAACAGCACAAGAGCATGCAACAGATTCAAACTTAATATTAAACGTTACAAACTTGACTGTAAAAAATATGACTTTAACAATCGAGTTGTCGAAGCGTGGAACTCATTACCTGACTCAATAGTGTCAACCCCTAACTCCCAACATTTCTCCCTTAGACTATCCAAGATTGACCTCTCCAGGTTCCTAAGAGGCCAGTAAGGGGCGTACATAAGTACACTAGTGTGCCTTTCGTCCCCTGTCCAATTGTCTTTCCTTTATCTCATATATCATATATATTTTCTTCCTTTCATATATCTTCTCCTCTACTTTTATATCTTTTCTTTATATATACTGTATTACCTCATGTCTATTCTCTACTATATGTATTGTGTATTGGACAAAATAAATAAATACAATAAATAAAATAAAAAGTTGCCAAGTGCCTGAATTTTGATTGTGTAATGCAGTGGTTCTCAACCTGGAGGTCGGGACGCCTTTGGGGGTCGAACGGCCATTTCACAGGGGTCGCCTAAGATCATGGCAAAAGACAAATTTCCCGTGGTGTTAGGAACTAAAGCTTCTATTCTGGCGCCTTGGGACATATTTTTACAATCCGACCAATCAGGCGTTTACAGTGGGGGGTGTCCAACTGACCTTCCTGCCAATCAGCTTAAAGCTCTGTTGGGAGAGCTGGTGCAAGACTTATGGTTGGGGGTCACCACAGCATGAAGAACCATATTAAGGGGTCACGCCATTATAAACGTTGAGAACCACTGGTGTAATATAGCAGTTAAGTGAAAAAGCATCATAAATCAGCTTTTTAAAGTTGTAACTTCAAATTCATCATTCACTAAATGAATGGTTGTAAATCAAGAACCACCTGTATGGTATTTAAGGAGTTGTGCAGATTAGAGCAGTTTTGCAAACTATGGCACCCAAACCTCCCAGATTGAAACATTAATTCACTTCCCCAGCCCGCAGTTTGGCGAAACCTCATCCCAGAACAGAGGTCTTCAAACCTGGCAACTTTTAAGACCTGTGGACTTCAATTCCCAGAATTCTCCAGCCAGTTATGCTAAGCTGGCTGGAGAATTCTGGGAGTTGAAGTCCACAAGCCTTAAAGTTGCCAAATTTAGGGATTCCTGTCCCAGGAATTCCTGCTTCGTATATTCAGACGAATAAAACCATGGTCCGCGAAGTCACTGTTGGAATCCCCTCTGCGGGAGATGACTGGGAGAGCGACGACAGTTACAAAGAACTACACGCCCCAGAATGCCTAGCGGATCCCGTCCTTCGCTGCGAACGCCCACTGTACTTCGCCGGCCGATGGTTTGTAGAGCTAGGAAAGTGAAGAGGGATGTCCCTGTAACGTGGCTTTTTATTTATTTATTTATTTATTTATTTATTTATTTAGTCCAATACATAATACACATTGAAGAGAATAGAAATGTAGTAATATAAATAAAATAAAAGTATAGGTGAACATATTTGAAAGCAAGAAAAGATAAATTGTTTGCTATTACATGGGGTTTTCTTAAATCGTTAAATATTTTAATTAATTGGATTGTTGTGACTGTTTTTACTTGTTGTGAGCCGCCCCGAGTCTTCGGAGAGGGGCGGCATACAAGTCCAACTAATAAAATGAGATAAAGAGACAATTGGACAGGGGACGAAAGGCACGCTGGTGCACTTATGCACGCCCCTTTTTCTTCTAAAGAGGAACTCTATTTTCGTTGGGCCTTTGAAATAAGCCTTTATATATTTCGCAAGAAAATTCTAACCGTGAGAGGCTTTGACTGCTTTTGATAGTATAAAACTTTTGTTCTAAGCCGGCGTTCAGAACGAAGGGGGAGCGACTCTTCGTTTTTCTAAGTCTATGTGCAGCCCGCCTTTCAGACTACCGAAAAATGGCCGCGTGGAGGCGGGGCCACCGCACGGGGCTTCCCGGCATGCCTTGCGCGTGCGGGCTTCGGTCGTGGGCGAAAGTTTGCTGAGGCGTCGAGAATGGAGCGGATGAAAGTGGTCCTTGGACATCTGACCGGCTCCCGGCAACCGCGGCTCTGGACACCTTCCCCTTGTCGGGCCTCGCTGTCCGGCCCGGACGATGTGGTGGTGGTGCACGGACGACGTACCGCCATCGCCAGAAGCAAACGGGGCGGCTTCAAGGTAAACGGCTCAGTGCTCAGGACCGAAATCCCCCCAAATTGGGCTCCTTATTTATGTGTAATACTGTATATATATTATATATTATAGCAGACAACTATAATCTATAAATGTAACATGTATATGTTACATTTATAGATTATAGTTGTCTGCTATAATATATATATTACACATAAATACATACATACACTGCTCAAAAAAACCGCAATGTAACCCCCAAGTAAATAAAACGTCTTTTAAATCAAACTGTCCATTTAGGAAACAACACTAATTGACGATCGATTTCATTTTGTTGTCAGCACAACTTTGTACAGAACAAAGTATTCAATGAGAATATTTCATTCATTCCGATCTAGGATGTGTTCTTTGTTCCCTTTATTTTTTTGAGCAGTATATACACAGACATACATACATACATATACATACATACATATATATGGGGGTTATAGTCCAGGGGATTATTATGCTGAGGTTTATGGGCCTCAGCCCACTTAAAAGAGTTTGGATGCTGCCCTGGACGATCCAGTGCAAGTGCCTTATGGACTACAATTCCCATCATCCCCACACCAGAACCTGAAACAGAAAGTGGGTGCCAAATTGCCCAGTTAATTAATTAATTAATTAATTCTGTCTTTTTCTCTCTCTCTCTCTCTTCCTCCCTCCCTTTCCTTCCTTCCTCTTTTTCCTTTTCCTCCTTTCCTTCCTCTTTTCCTTCCTTCCTTCCTTCCTCTTTTTCCTTTCTCTTTCTTCCTCTTTTTTTCCTTCCTTCCTCTTATTCCTTTTCCTTTCTTCCTCTTTTATCCTTGTCCTTTCTTTCTCTTTTTCCTTTTCCTTTCTTCCTCTTTTTTCCTTTTCCTTCCTTTCTTCCTCTTTTTCATTTTCCTTTCTTCCTCTTTTTCCTTTTCCATCCTCCCTCCTTCCCTTCCTCTTTTTTCTTTTCCTCCCTCCCTCCCTCTTTCTTCCTCTCCCTCCTCCCTTTCCAGGAAACTACACCTGACGAACTCTTGGCTGCAGTTATGACTGCTGTTCTGAACGATGTGAAGCTAAGCCCTGATCAACTGGGCGATATCTGCGTGGGTGAGCCCTTTGCGTTGCAGCCCCTGTTTTCCTTTTTTCTCTTGTGGATGAATGGATGGCCAAACTGCCAGGCCCGGAAGTGGTCATCCCCTTAACCTTTCCTACCTTTTAAAAGCAATGGCTGCTGGAGCATATCTGGAAGGGCAACCAAACCCTGATAACCAAAGCAAATTTATCTCTTTGTACTTAGGGAATGTACTTCAACCTGGTGCTGGAGCCCTGATGGCAAGAGTTGGACAGTTTATAAGGTGAACTTTGACACTGAACCATCTAGAAGTGAGACCCATGGACACAAAACACCACAGCGAAGGCAAAAGAAGGATTTGGTTTGGTTAATATTGGCAGGTGCAAAGAAAAGTCACATAACTAGTCCAATTTGATATTAGGCACTTGTGCTCCTGTTTCTCGTTTGCTGTTTTCATTGTATAGCTCAGGGATATCCAACCTTGGCAATTCTCAGAATTCCTCCTGCTAGGAATTCTGGGAGTCGAAATCTACAATTCTTAAAGTTTGCCAAATTGGATAACCCTAATGTAGCAGATGGAAGTGAGGTTCTGTGGAAGCTATTTATTCACATTGATTTTTATCCTGCCTTTTTATAAGAAATTCAAGATGGCAAACAGACCTAATACTACTTCTTCCTCCTCCTCCTATTTATTTATTTTATTTATTTATTCGATTTTTATGCCACCCTTCTCCTTAGACTCAGGGCGGCTTACAGCATGTTAGCAATAGCACTTTTCAACAGAGCAAGCATATTGCCCCCACAATCTGGGTCCTCATCTTACCCACCTCGGAAGGATGGAAGGCTATTTCACCCTCAGTAACAGCCCTGGCTTGAGCAAGACTGATTGGCCCAAAGTCATTCAGCTGACTTCTACATCTAAGGCAGCTCTCAAATTCAGTGTCCTGGTTTTTCAGCCAGCACCCTAACCAGTACGCCAAACTGGCCTTTCTATTCGTTTTTTTAAAAAATTGTTACTTTTATTTACAGTATATTCTT
The DNA here is from genome assembly GCF_031021105.1 of Erythrolamprus reginae. NCBI lineage: Eukaryota > Metazoa > Chordata > Lepidosauria > Squamata > Dipsadidae > Erythrolamprus > Erythrolamprus reginae. The sequence goes on from NC_091963.1 coordinate 5,624,318, forward strand.
CTTTTCTCTCCATGCTGTTTGTACAGTATCATTATGGTTTTCTGCTAGCCACCATTGTATAGAAAAATAAATTTTTTAATACTGACAGTTTATTAAAAGTATGTGTACGGTTTTTGTGGCCTTGGAAGTCATCTCTGCATCTATTTTTTTTAATGACCCTAGAGCAGTGATGGCAAACCTTTTTTGGTTCGTGTGACAAAAGGGTGGTGTGTGTATGTGCTAATGTGCACGTATCCACACTCATTCCCTTCCCCACTCATGTGCTGCCCCAGTGCATGCGCACAATCCACCCACTCGCCCCATCCATGCACACAGGCCTCACTGAAGCCTGGGATGGTGAAAAAAGGGGCAAACCGGAAGTTCAGAAAAATAACTTCCAGTTTGCCTGTTGTGTTGTTTTTCTCATTCTGGAGGCTTCAGGAAGTTTCTCATTGCCGAAAATCAGCTGGCCCGGGCGCGCAAGCACACTAGAGCTAGCATAGGGCAATGCCTCACTTGCCCTCCAATACATAGGTTCGCCATTATGGCCCTAGTGCTTCCTGGGTGCTTATCATTTGTTTGAGAAAAACACTTGGACTTTGTGCCTGCTGTGGGATCCAAAGTTTTGCGTCAAGACCGACTTTCCATGAAGGAATCCACTTTCAGATCCAATCCCAAGCCACTTGGGCTGTATTTAGGATATTTACTGCATAGTTTTGGAAAGAGTGACACAGCAATATGTTTGCTGTTTGATCCTTTGTATCTTATAGGTTTCTCCGATGGTCTTCAGTCCGTTACAGAATACTGGTCTACTTAAACTCTGTTTGAGGATTGCAGGGTGCTGTACCATCAGATCCTAGTTGCAAAGTTTTCAGTGGATCTTTCTAAAAATCACAAATCTAGACCCATCGAGGCACAACAAAACTTTAAAATTAGTCCGCTGAGATCTGAGGGAGTTTTCCAATTCCCCCTTTTTATACCAATGAAGTCCTTTCTCTCTTTTTTTCATTTCAGTGGTATCCCAGAGACTGTGCCAATATCGTGCGTTAACAGGCAATGTTCATCTGGATTGCAAGCTCTGATTAATATTGCTGGTAAGAAGGCTGGGTCCCTCCCATGTAATGGTCAGATTCCATGCATGGAGTAAATGTAGAATTTCATTCAAACACCTGATATATTATGAAATGTAGAGAATCTAACTTATGGAATAGGGGTCTCCAAACTTAACAACTTTAAGACTTGTGGACTTCAACTCCCAGAATTCTCCAGCTAGCTATGCTGACAGTATAGCACTCTGCAATCCTCAAACAGCTATGCTGGTTGGAGAATTCTGGGAGTTGAAGTCCACAAGTCTTAAAGTTGCCAAGTTTGGGGGACCCCTGTTCTGGAATGTAACATGTAAATTGCCTGGTAATATTTTCTATAAGAGAAGTTATAATCCTGCTACCAGTAAGTTCTATAGAGTTCTAAGAATAGTTTTTTTCGCTTGCATCTTTTTTATTCCTTTCTGGGGAAAAATACCACCTAAATGAGTGAATATGCAGAGCACACCTCTCCTCTCCCAGCAACCCTTCAAGAAGGATATAAGTGGAATTCACTGACAGATTTACTTTACTTACAGGTGGCATTAGAAATGGCTCCTATGATATTGGTTTGGCTTGTGGGTAAGCTTGGTTTTTTTATATATATAATAGTTCACTGCTTACCTATAGCAGCTCTTTCGTCTATTGATTACCCCACTGTGACATTTTTAAGCAGATTATGAAAATCTGTATTTTGAGGATTTTTGGAGACTAGAGTTTTTCAGGAGTGAAAGAGAGCAGCACAACACCAACCTCAAGGAAATCCCCTTTCCTAATTTGTCTTGGAATTAATTTTAATTTGATTTATAATAACCTCCAGTGGTTGTTCATCCAGTGGTTGTTTCCTTTGTGTAATGACCTTGCAGATTTTTTTTAAAAAAGCAACCGAGGTGGTGAAGCTAAGATAACCTTGTAAGTATCCATTTTGTGCTGTGTGTTTAACTAAAAACAAGTGAAGGCATTGCAAAATACAAATCCTGTGCGTTCATTAATACCATTGTTAGAAATAAGTCCCCTGCTTTTTCTGGCATGCAGCTGTTAATTGATACTTTGGGTTAAAAAATATAACATTTATCAATTCACAAGGTTACTAGGGGGAATTCTGTTCAGCTGCTACCTGTACTTTGTAGTACAAAATCCTCACAACTGCTACATTCACACAGTTTCCTTGGCGGCAACATGGAGTAGATTTTTGCTGCCTTTCTCTGGAATTTTGGTTTCCAGATCTAGCCTACATCCCTGATATATATATACGACTGTATATACGACTCAATATACGACTGTAATGGAGGAAGCTGTCGAGTCATCCACATCTCCAGACTTTTTAAAATGGCTGTTTTTGTAGTTGTCATTAAGCAAATCAAAGTATTCCTATGGGTGGGGTTATTATTATTATTTTGCCAGAAATGGATCCAAATTTGAGGGAGGGGGGGGGAGACCCTCAGTTACATGATTTCAGAGCACTACAACTCGCCATAAAGGTGAGCCAGTTGCCGAGCTTGCCCGAAATGCAGTCCTCTGATCCAGGGGTGTGTGAGCACCCATTGGAACTCTGGAACTGGGTCATAAGTAGCTTTTGAGTAGGCCCGTCATAACTGAATGATTAAGTGAAGACTACCTGTATAAAATGGGACAAGCCACAAGCACAAATAGATTTCTGGAAATATTGTCAGGAGTTACCAAAGGCTGAAACGTCTGTGGCATCAGGTCACTGTTGAAAGCCCCTTTCTCTCTTTTCACATGCAAATATCAAACACAGCCCAACTGTTCCAAAGGTGCTTTTTCAAGAGACAACTGGATTTTCTTCATTTTTCCTAGAAGATGTTTTCCTTCTCATCTAAGAAGCTTCTTCAGAATGGAAGGATGTGTACTCCTTGCAGAGAAAGCTGGTCATCTGTGTCCCTTTAGTGGGTCGTTGAGGCCACTTGGAGATTTTTCTGTGCCTTCAGGTTCACCTAAGTGGTACAAATGGATGTGGAGTCTTGGAACTGCTGAAAGGACTGTATTGTGGAGTGGTTCTTTCTGCAGGATGTTCAGCAGCTCCAAGAAGGCTGCACACCCATTTGCACCACTCCAGGTGATTGTGAAGGCACAGGTAAATCTCCAAGTGGCCTTAATGGCCCTCTAAAAGAATGCAAATGACCAGCTGTCTGCCAGGAGCATAAATCCGTCCATTCCCCACCATCCCATCCACTTGGAAACTAGGTTGGGTTAATCAAATGGCTCTGTTTTTTAGTGTTGCCTTCTCGTCCCTTCAAACAAAACAATTGCTTCTCAGGCCTTGTGAAAATGAGCCACAGGCCTCCTTCAATATTCACATACTGTATCAGAACCCAATCCGTACTGTAGCTAAATAAAAGTACTGGGATGTGCCTACATATGTTGCTCTACACCTCCATGGCCTGATTAAAATTGTGCAATTGCCCTTGGGCACTGCAAAGCTTGGTTGGCAAATTAACTCTTGGAATAATCCAAGAACAAAGTTGAATACTCTGTGAATGCTGAACAGAGCTCCCTGATGTTGTGCAATGCTAAGTTTGCCTAGCCACATTCTTGCAGTTGTATGATATCTGATGTGGAGAAACTGACAAAAAAGCACAAAGACTTAATCTGCTCCTCTCCACAGACATGTGCTGGCTCTTCATGATTGCTGCCACAAAAGTGTTCATCACAGGCCAGAATCTAGAGGTGTGTACACTTGTGGCTTAAATGTTCTGGTTTCTGGATGGTTTGTTTCACACATATCAGAAGTGGTCAAACCTCAAAAAACAATCAGTTTCTACGGTGGAGCTCAGTGGGTGGCACCCTGCTTCTTTAGAGACATAAATATTTAAAATTCAGCATTACTCAGGATACACACAGACTTTAAAAAGGTGACAAATCCCTGGTTGTTTTGTTCTTTTGCACGTCGTCTCCAGAGATATCTCAACCAGTTCTCGTGAATTTGTGGCTTTAGCTCAGTGTTTCCCAACCTTGGCAACTTGAAGATATCTGGACTTCAATTCCCAGAATTCCCCAGCCAGCATTCGCTGGCTGGGGAATTCTGGGGGTTGAAGTCCAAATATCTTCCAAGTTGCCAAGGTTGGGAAACACTGCTTTAGCTGGTGCCTCATTATCAATAGGAAGAACACATTTGTAGAATAACATTTTAGCAGACATTTAAGTCATGTGGGTTTCCATCCATCTCTATAATGTTTTGAGATCGGTGACTCTGCCAAAGCTGAGCCACAGGAACATTTGCAGTTGTTTAATGTCCATGGAGATTCTCAATCGTCTCAAAAGTGCTTTTACAAGAGGCAACTGGACTTTCTTTGTTTTCCTTTTTGAAGATGTTTCGCTTCTCATCCAAGATGCTTCTTCAGCTCTGGCTGGATGGGATGGTGAGGAATGGAAAGATTTATATTCCTTGCAGTCATCTGGTCATTTGCATCCTTGATGGTTGTTGAAGCCACCTGGAGGTTTTTCTGTGTCTCAGGGTCACCTGAGATGGGCAAATAGGTGTGGAGCTTTCTTGGAGCTGTTATAGACTGGAGATCAATGATGTCCTATCCCTCCCGCTCTGTCGAAAGAGGGCTGCTCAATTTGGACATAGATGGCCTCTTTGACCCCTCGTTCAAATCAGTGGTCCTCTGTTCAAAATATTGACTTTGCCCTCTTCAAAAGAGTGACCTTTGTCTTTCAAATGCAGATGGACTGCTGAATCTAGTCCTGGGAGGTTCATTTTTCTATGTTGTGCCATGCATTTTATGAAGTGGTGGTTTTGTTTCTTGAAAAAGCACCCTTTGGGATTTGCAATTGCTTCTTTATTTATAAATATATTGCATTTTAATACCATTTCAAGGACACTCACAAATAGATCTACAGTGTTCCCTCGATTTTCGCGGGGGATGCGTTCTGAGACCGCCCGCGAAAGTCGAATTTCCGCGAAGTAGAGATGCGGAAATAAATACACCATTTTTGGCTATGGACAGTATCACAAGTCTTCCCTTAACACTTTAAACCTCTAAATTACCATTTCCCATTCCCTTAACAACCATTTACTCACCATTATTACTGGTACTCACCATTGAATAAGACACAGTGATCCTGATATTTATAAACAAATTTATTTATTAACAATAATTAATTTTTTTTTGTTATTTATTTGCAAAAATTATTAGTTTGGCGATGACGTATGATGTCATCGGGCGGGAAAAGCCGTGGTATAAAAAAAACCCCATGATGTATTTTTTAATTAATATTTTTTGAAAAACCGTGGTATAGGCTATTCGTGAAATTCGAACCCGCGAAAATCGAGGGAACACTGTATATCCTAAGTGCCATATAACAGGCTCTACTTTTAAAATTCCAAAACGTCACTGCTATTATTGACTTCGCATGCTCTACTACAACTGCTTGAAAATATCTGGACCGACAGAGTGGATCTATCCCAGGGTTCTTCTCTTAAATGTTCTTGTCCAGTGAAGTCTAGAAAGGGGTCTCCAACCTTGACAACTTTTAAGTCTGAAGGACTTCAACTCCTAGAATTCCACCGCCAGTTCTGCTGACTGGAGAATTCTGGGAGTTGAAGTCTACTAGGCCTAATGTTGCCAAGGTTGAGATGGTCCTTCCCTACTGCCATCTCCTGCCCTTTGGAGTACCCTTCCATTGAGATCCATCTGGCCTGGCCCCTATTGTGATAGCCTTTGGAAAGTCTTGAGCAGTTGTGCTAGAATAGATCACTCTTAGAGAAATCCAATTCACTGGGTCATTTTGAAGTGAAAGCAGGGAGTGCCTGAAGCTCAGATCTCTCCTGAATCTGGATCTGATAGTGGAAAGCCAAATATGGAATCTACAAATTTCTTTAAAATAGTGCTGACAACGAAACTTTTCTATGCATTTGCCAAGGAACAAGTCCAAATGGACTTTCTTCTAGGGTGCAGAAGTCTTGGGGGGTTTAATTAAATATTTTCCAGCCGTCCATGGTTCACATTGATTTACATTTTCGTTGTACAATAACTTCATGTATTTAGTTCAGTTAAACTGCTTATTATGCTCTTTTTTCCGGAGGAGTCCATGCATGGCTTGCACGCAAATAGCCCTCAGTGACAAATGAAACTACAACAAAAAATATTTAAAATGTTACATTATTTATACGTATCAAGCGTATCTGAATTATATGAAAGTAACCAGAGTGTGTTCAAAATCCCCAAAGGCATGTCATAGCTTTTGAGCAATTCCTAATGTTTGGCAATTGAAAGAGGAAAATTGGTCACCCAAACCATTTCTGTTGCTAAGTGAGACAGTTGCTAAGGGAGTTTTGTCCCAGTTTTGCGACCTTTCTTGCTTTTAAGAAAATCTCTGTAGTTGTTACCTTAGGAACACAGCTGCTGGCAAGTAAAACCTGGAACTGTGCAACCGTCATAAATGGAAACCAGTTGCCAAGCATCCGAATTTTGATCTCATGGCCATGGGAAATGCTGCAATGGTTGTTTTAAAAACGGCCCCAAGCCACTGTTGAAACTTTGAACTGTCATTAAGGGAGCGGTTTTAAGTTGAGGACTATTTTTAAACAAGGACTAAACAATGTCGTTTGGCGGGACCCAGGGGAAGAGCCTTCTCTGTGGCGGCCCCGATCCTCTGAAACCAGCTCCCCCCCCCCCCGGAGATTAGAATTGCTCCCACCCTCCTTGCCTTTCGTAAACTCCTTAAAACCCACCTCTGCCGTCAGGCATGGGGGAATTGAGAGATATCTCCCCCGGGCCTATACAGTTTATGCATGGTATGTTTGTGTGTATGGTTTTGCTTTTTAATAAGGGGGTTTTAGTGACTTTTAAATTATTAGATTTGTTGTGTATTGTTTTATTGTTGTGAGTCGCCCCGAGTCTACGTAGAGGGGCAGCATACAAATCTAATAAATAATAATAATAATAATAATAATAATAATAATAATAATAATAAATGAGGGATATTCACAGCCCTCTTTTCTTGCTCTCCTGCCCAGAGTGGAGTCCATGTCTCTCCGCAGCGCTACCAATCCTGGGGATGTCAGCTCTCGCATGATGGACTTCAGCAAAGCGAGGGACTGCCTGATTCCAATGGGGTAAGAGGCTGCGGTTTTAGTTTTTTGTTCCTGAGAGTAAAAGGTTGGTATGGTGTGGGTTCCCATGTTGTCCTGGGACACGATGTCGACTGTTTGGTTTTATGCTACACAAACAAATGATATTGATTCAGCAACACCACTAAATGTAGCCACTGCTAGATTAAATGCACGATACTAGTTGTTCCTTGATAAGATTCTGGGAACATGAGTAATGACTGGGTGGATGTAATGCCTCTCGGCTCATTAGTTTTGGAATATCATCCTGTCACACCCAGCATTGTTATAAAACATCCTGCATTATAAAAGTAAAAGTTGCATCATTGTGAAGCGGAACAAATTCACAAACACACAAAAAAAATGAAAAGAGGCTTTTAATAATTAGAAGATGAGCTTAGTAGTGTCTCTTTTTACTCCAGGACTCCACTTTCACCATCTTACTTACCGTATTTTTCAGAGCAGAAGACGCACCCTAGTTTTTGGGGAGGAAAATAGGGGAAAGAATCAGTTTACCGGGTACTCATCTGACTAGCGTCCTTAGTCTAGTCACCTTCAGCACATTATTTTATCCCTTAGTTAGGGCTTAAAAAATCTTTATTTGGAGAGAGTAACAATGAAAGTGCTTGTAAGACCGTAAGAGTTGGGAACACCATTAGCACCTGGAAAGAAACATTTGGAGCAAGTAGAGCAGTGGAAAAACCCTTGCAAAGACTTAGGGCTTGGAAAACATTCTTTGCAGAGGGTAACAGTGAAAGAGCTTGCAAGCCGGTAGGAGCTGGGAACATTGTTAGCATCTGGTTAGGGCTGGAAAGAAGCATTCGAAGCAAGTAGAGAATGGGAAAAAAAACCCTACAAAGACAGGGTTTGGAAAACATTCTTTGCAGAGAGAAACAATGAAAGAGCTTGCAAGGTAAGAGCTGGGAAGTTCGATTGCAGTCGTTAGGGCTGGGGGGGAAGGGGGGGAGGAAAAGCTACATTCAGAGTATAAGACGCACTAAATTATCAGCCCCTTTTAGGGAAGAAAAAGGTGCATTTTATACTCCGAAAAATATGGTAGCTACTGAAAAGTTACTTTTGGGAGGATGTGACATTGCAGTCATGAATTAATTTATAGTGACTTCTAAGTTGGATTATTCAGCAGGCACATGGTTTCATTTGTTCTTTCTTTTTTCTTCTTAATAAAGAAATATTTTAGAACCAATGAACTGAACCGCATGCTTTTAATATTGTTTTTCAGAATAACGTCTGAGAATGTGGCAGAAAGATTTGGTATCTCCAGAGAAAAACAAGATAATTTCGCCCTTGCTTCTCAACAAAAGTAAGCAGAAAATGAACGTGCTACCTAAAATTCTTTTCTTTTTCCAAACAATTCCCATAAAACTACCTAAGAAATTTTTTGATTTGCTCAAAAAACTGACACACCAATTCATCTGGAGCAAGAAAAAAGCTAGACTAAAATATAAAAACTTACAAGACCATAAGAATAGAGGAGGGATGGGAGTTCCGGACTGGAAATTATATTATATAGCTGCCTCAATGTGCTGGAGAAAAGACTGGATAACCCTTAGGGGGAAGAGGATACTAGCATTAGAAGGTTTCAACCTTGAATTTGGAGGGCATTCCTATCTATTTGGGGGGGGGGGAATAAATCATATACACATGTTAAACAACACCTCATAAGGAAAAGTTTAATAGAATCATGGTCAATAGTACAAAAATCCCAATATCTGCAAATACCAAGATGGATATCTCCAAACGAGGCTATAATATATCCTAAAATAATGAACTTAAAAAATAAAATAACATATGATCAAATTTTAGATGAAAATAATATATTAATTTCCAAACAAGATTTGCAGCAAAAAGGGATTGAGATAGATTGGATCCAGTACTATCAAATTAGATCAAGATATAAAGAAGATAAAGACAGACAGGGATTCCAAAAAATAGGCATATTCGACAAAATCTTACTTGGACCAGACGAAAAACAAATTTCCAAAATATATAAACACTTGCTATATCAAGAATTAGCGGAGGAAGAAGTAAAGGGATCGATGATAGCATGGGGTCAAAATTTCGGCTACACAATAAATTTACAGGAATGGGAAAAATTATGGACATCCAACTATAAAACAATGCTATCTGTCCCCTATAGAGAAAACATCTACAAAATGTTCTATAGATGGCACCTCCCTCCAGCACGATTAACAAATTTTGCTTGTATTATGCAAGATAAATGATTGTTTGATCAGAGAATAGTTTTGGATCATTTCCAAAAATAATAACAACAATGCCCCCATATGACTCTTTTTCTGTCTAACATCCGGCTGAAAAGTTTTAAAATACATATTTGCCCCTTGTATAATAAGTCTTTTAAAATTAAATAATAATTTATTAACTTTTACCCCCAAACATTCTGAAGAAAATTTCAGGAGTCTCTAAACTTAAAATTTGTTCTCATTTGCAAAGTATTCCTTTAAAAGAGCAAGGAGAAAAAAGTATATCTTAATAGATTTATGTTTTGGAACCTATTTTTCTATTCCTGTTTTGATTTGAATGTGATGCTATAATGCTTACAGTACATATTCAATTCTCTTCTCTTGCCAAGAGAAAACAATTGAACATAAATTGATTTTTCGCTTGTAGGTATGTAGAAGGGCACTAGATACTTTTCCCAAGCAACACCACTTTTAACCTAAAAGTTTTGCAAATTCATTCAAGTTATTTTGGAATACATTGAATTTAAAAGCAACTATTCTCCAGAATGTAAGCCTTTTTTTCTTTTTACTTTGAGTTTTCAAACATATACCATAAAGATAATAGTTTGGGTGTGGTGTGTTTGCAGAGCAACTCGAGCTCAGAAGTTGGGCTGGTTTAAAAATGAGATTGTCCCCGTGAAGACCACCTTCACCGATGACCAGGGCACTGAGAAAACGATCACTGTGCTGCAGGACGAAGGGGTCAGGGCCAGCACCTCACTGGAGGGATTGTCCAGGCTGAAGCCAGCCTTCCAGGAGAACGGGACTTCCACAGCTGGTAAGGTTCGGAGGCAAGAGGCAAAGTGGAGGGGGTTGACTTTGTGACATAGAGCCAGTTTGGTTAGGGAACTAGGAGATTGTGAGTTCTAGTCCTGCCTTAGGCATAAAAGCCATCTGGGTGACTTTGTCCTAATCATTGGGAGACAGTGAATTCTAGTCCTGCTTTAGGCAAGAAACTGGGTGACTGACTTTGCCCAGTCCTTCTCAAAGATGAAAATAAAAAATGAAACATGTTTTCACTAATAGGAATAATAGATGGAGGTAGAGGATCTGAGTTCGCATAGTGACTTCAGGCCATGTCTTGGCATCCCTCATCCCAGATTATCTCACAGAGTGGAGAGGTGGTAGGGATAAAATAAAGTGGTCTCATTTTATGCCGCCCTCCAAGGATACACAAAGCCCCTTAAATGCATTTCCCAGGGTTGTTATAAAATTGCATTTTTAATGTGAAAAAGGAAAAGTTATTTCTAGAGCAGACAATTTTTAGAGTGCATTAATTTTAAAAAATGGCAATCCTCTTTTATTTGTGAAAATGATTGTTAAGGAGTATGCAAACTGACCCCTGAGTTATCAGGGATACACATACACAAAGGAAACTGAACTCTAACGGACATCCAGCAGATAGTCAATAGATATGAATAATGGTTCAGTCATACAAATCAGATACATTAAAGTGTATAAAATAGTACTTACTTTAACAAATACCGTAGTCAAGTTTAACAGCCCAGTCATACATAATCAAATCAGTCAATAACTCTCAATGCATTAACAATACTACAAGCCTTACTTGTACAGTTTACAAATACACAAACTATCATTGAACGCACAGCTCTTACTACAGCAGTCACAATGAATCAGCAATACCATACTGAGAAATAACAGAAACCCACAGAGAGAGAATGACACTTCTGGCTCCCTCTTATAGCTAGCTCTTAAAGCTATATTGCTTCAATACATACAAGCATTCATTGTTAGCTTGTTTATATATTGCCAAACCCAAACTGTTAGGTACATAACACTAACAGTGATTCTCATTGTAGAATTATTTTCTATCGTTGGTCCTGGATGATGATGTACGGTAATTAACTCAGTTGTGCTGTTCTATTGTTTTGCCGGCATCTCGCAAACTTACCGTCTTCATGAAATGACTTCCCTCAGGTAACTCCAGCCAAGTCAGCGACGGGGCTGCTGCGGTGCTCCTAGCCAGACGTTCTGCAGCTGGGCAGCTGGGGCTTCCTGTCCTTGGGGTGCTGAAATCCTTCGCTGTGGTTGGAGTCCCACCAGACGTGATGGGCATAGGGCCAGCCTATGCCATCCCAGTGGCGCTGGAAAAAGCCGGTGAGCAGCATAACCTGGGAGGGAGAGGGATGGGCAGAAATCCATACCGCTAATCGAGGAGTAGGGAGGGAATTGTTTTTCCCAAGTTTTTGCAAGCTCACAGCAACCTTCGGGGGGTGGGAGGTCTCCATGGAGTTATTTTTTAGGACCGACTCTGGGTGTCTTTGGGGCAGAAGGGCACCCAGTTGCCAGTTGGTCTCCGGGCCCAATTCAAAGTGATCTATAAAGCCCTACATGGTTTAGGACCAGATTATCTTCGGGACCGTCTTCTGCCTCATGTATCCCAGCGGCCAGTTAGGTCCCACAGAGTTGGCCTTCTGCAGGTCCCATCGGCCAGACAATGTTGGCTGGCAGGGCCTAGGGGAAAAGCCTTCTCTGTGGCGGCCCCGACCCTCTGGAACGAACTCCCTACAGAGATACGTACTGCCCCCTCCCTCTTGGTCTTTTGTAAAATCCTACCTCTGCCAGCGGGCATGGGGGCCGTGAGTGATGAGATTGTCTCCGGCCGATATTAGATACGATTGGATTGGATGAATGCGTGTGATTTTACATGGGGTCTTTTTAATTTTTTTCAGTAAATTTCCATAATCTTTTATAGTTATTTAGATTTCTTACATATTGTTGTATTTCATATTGTACGCCGCCCTGAGTTGTCTTGAGAAAGGTGGCAAAGAAATCTAATTAATAATAATAATAATAATAATAATAATAATAATAATATCATCCCTGAAAGAGGTTGATTCTTACCCTGTTCAATTTGTGTCCATCTCTGACCTGCAGGTTTGACAGTTAATGATATCGATGTGTTTGAAATCAACGAGGCCTTTGCAAGTCAGGTAAGATTTTTGCAGGGGAGGTCAGAATGAAGACGCCATAAAGGAAATACGTTCCCAGTTGCGAAGGCTAGCAAGAGATTTCAGCCGCCCTTTGACCTCGTTCATCATCCATGGCAGACAGGCGGCATTTGTGGAGGACGTTCCGAGGTCATTTACCTACTCTGTAAATACCGCCTTTCACCCAGCCAGGTTTGTCCTGATCCTGCCCACATTTTGGGGGAGTGTGGCCTCTGAGGTCTCCAAATGCAATACAGGTAGCCCTCGACTTACAAGAGTTTGTTTAGTGACCGTTCAAATTACGACAGCACTGGAAAAAAAGAGGACTCGCGACTGATTCACATTTGTGACGGTTGCAGGGTCCTGGAGTCACACAATCCCCTTTTGCGACTTTCCGACAAGCAAAAGCAATGGAGGAAGCCAGATTCACTTAACAACCGTGTTGCTAACTTAACAACTGCAATGATTTGCTAAACAACTGTGGCAAGACGTCTTAAAATGGGGCAACGCTTGCTTAAAAGATGTTTCACTTAGCAACATAAACGTTGTGCTCAGTTGTGGTCGTAAGTCGAGGTGTATATGTTCCTCTTACCCAAAATAATGTTACAGGTAATCTTCAACTTATGACCAGATTGCTTAGTGACTGTTCAGAGTTATGACAGACCACCCCTCCCAAAAGGTCATGTGACCACATGCTCAGTCAGTACAAATTTACAGCATTTGCAACGTCCCATAATCACACGACTGTATTTATGGCATTTTTTGGTCGTAAGCCGTTCTTTACTTCCCGTTTCTGTAGTCCTCGGCTTACAAGCACAATCGAGCCCCAAATTTCTGTTGTTAAGCGAAACATTTGTTAAGTGAATTTTGCCCCATTTTATGACCTTTCATGGAATGAAATGGAGTAGAGTAGAGTAAAACAGAACAGAACAGAATTCTTTATTGGACAAGGCTGATTGGACACACAAGGAATTTCTCTTTGGTGCAGATGCTTTCAGTGTCCATAAAAGAAAATTCACAAAGAACCATAAGGACCTTTCATTATGACCTTTCCTACAACCATTGTTAAGGGAATCCCTGCCGTTGATACAAGTAGTAACAGGTAGTGAATCTGGCTTCCCCATTGTCTTTGCTTTTTGGAAGGTCTCAAAAGGGGATCACGTGACAAACACACACACACGGGGCACTGCAATGGTCATAAATATGAATCACTTGCCAAGTGTCAGGATTTGGATCACCTGATTGTAGGGATGCTGAGTCCTACGGGATTGGGCAGCAGGGAAGTTAAGTAAGGAAAGAGAAAGAAAGAAAGAAAGAAAGAAAGGTCCTCGCTATTTGGTTGTGCCAATATAACTTTGAATGGTCACTAAACAATGCCATTAAGTCAAGGATTACCTGTACTTTTGGTCTCAGTAAATGAAGACCGATCTGTGTATGGGCAGAGATGAGAGTTCTTAACCAAACGCGACATCTCAAAACGAAAATCCAGAAAGAGTTCACCGCGAGGTCACTTATTTTGTCCCGAGTGAGTGGAACCGGTTGCTGAAAAAGCTTTCTTTCTCCAGGCCGTCTACTGTGTGGAGAAGCTGGGCATCCCCATGGAGAAGGTGAACCCACTGGGAGGCGCCATCGCTTTGGGGCATCCTCTGGGCTGCACTGGGGCTCGGCAAGTTGTCACTTTGCTCAATGAGCTAAAGCGCAAGGGAAAGAGGTGAGTGTGGAAAGCGTGAACTCCACCCCTCAGTACTCAGTTTATGCTGCTTGGGTTTTAAAGGGCGCCACCAAGGAGTTCCTCCACCTGCTTGGGAGGTTGGACATGTAAAACTGGATCTCCTGCAGGTCCTAATTTGCGTAATTGAAAATGAAGGAGACGCCTTGTGGTAGCCGATTAGCTGTTAAATTTGTGTTTATTTTATTTATGCCCTGCCTTTATTTATAAATAACTTTGAGGCAGCAAACATATTGCATACTCTCTATTTTTCCCACAATACTTGTGAGGTGGGTTGAGCTGAGAGACAGTGACTGGCCCAAAGTCACCCAGCCAATTTTCATGCCTAAAGCGAGACTAGAACTCCCAGTCGCCTGGTGATTGGCCCAAAGTAACCCTGCCGGCTTTTATGGCCAAGGCAGAACTAGAACTTACTCTCTCCTGGTGATTGACTCAAAGTCACCCAATTGGCTTTCATGCCTAAGGGAAAACTAGAACTCACAATCGCCTGGTGATGGGTTCAAAGTCACCCTGCCGGCTTTTACGGCTAAGGTGGAACTAAAACTCCCAAATTTCCTGGTTTCTAGATTTGTACCTTCACGGCTCGGTTAAACTGGCTCTCTTTTTTGGCCAGTTATTCTGTCATAAGGTCTTCTCTCACCCCAAACACCTTGTTTCCTTCCAAACTCCTGTTCTCCCAAGACCACATGCCTTGGATGCGTATCGCTAATGTGCATTCTTGTTTCAGAGGTTACGGCGTGGTTTCGATGTGCATTGGGACCGGGATGGGAGCAGCTGCGGTATTTGAATATCCAGGGAACTGAGCAGAAGTTCAGGCTCTTCACGCAACCTGCCTTCCAAGGCCTGGGGGGAAAAAAAACACCCCTGCGATACGTCCTGATGTGCAATCCGGCTTTATATGACTGTTAGGTGGGAACCCTCTTTGGTGGGCAGAGCTTTTGAAGTCCAAAAGAAGCCACGGGAATGAATTTGGGGACGGGGTGCAGCAAGGATCTTTGGCTTCAGGTCTTTTAACAAAACCTATTAATAGGTTAATATGAATCTAATCATTAGGGTGTGAGGGGTCTATCCTTTCAATGGAGGTGGGTTGGGGTTGGCGGAGGGAGAAAGGGGTACCTGGGGAACTTGACTGATCAGCAGTCTGAAACAGATTGCCTTATCTGCAGTGCTGGGATTAATGTGCAATTGGGAACAAGGTATTTTTCTCTCCCTCTCCTCCCAAGAACCCTTACTCCAATGAGTAAATTACCTAAAGCAGCCAAAGTACTGCTTTTGGGTGGAGGGGAGAATATTGATTATTAGAATCAGCTAGGAGCCTCCAAAATTGGCAACTTTACGACTTATGGATTTCAAGTCATTTTTAAAGGAGTTGAAATTCATAAGTCTTAAAATTGGTAAATGTGAAGACTCCTGAGCTAGAAAATGGTGTCAGTCCATTTGGGAACAATTGAAAAAAATCATAGCATAACATTTATTGCTGCTGAGTTCCGTTTTCAAAGTTTTTGAAGAACTCTTTAAGCAGCTGTTGCTGGCGTGGTTTCTTTTATTTTTTTCTCCTTAAGATAATTTTAGTTTAGCACACTGTATTTTTTGAAGATGAACTGGGACCAGGTATAGTTTTTTAAAATAAGAAAATATTATTGTTACCATGAACAGGAAGAAAAATTATTTTAAAATTCTTGAAAAGGAAAAGCAACAAAATAAGCAGGTTAAAGAATCTCACGATTCAGGTCCTAGCAAGAAATAGATGATAATTGCTTTGCTGGTGTTCTAAGGAGCTAAACCAATTCTTAAAAGATGTTTTAATCAACTAATTAAATTTCTGTTCATGAATTAAATTACATTAATAAAGCCTGTGAATGGTTCTGGATCATTTAATTCCTGGAAAGCCATTTTTCTAACGGAACGATGGTTGGCACCAAATTAGATGTTAAAGGAAGTCCTCAACTTAAAACCGCAATTGAGCCCAGAGTTTATGTTGCTCAGCAAGACATTTTCCCCCCATTTTACAAACTTTCTTGCCATGTGAATCAACTGCAGTTAAGTTAGCAACATGGTTGTTAAGTGAATCTCTCTTCCCCATTGATTTTGCTTGTCAGAAGGTCGCAATAGAGTATCACCTGATCCCGGGACACTGAAACTGTCAGAAATATGAATTGTTTGACAAATTTCTAATGTTGATCACATTTAGAATGGGGATGCTGCAGTGGCCGTAAATGAAAAACTCATCCACTTTTTTTATGCCTGGGTAACTTCAGTCATTAAATGAACTGTTGTAACTTGAGGACTGCTTGTACTTAATCATTGCTACATCTGTATGAAAGCAGTCAAATCATGTAAGGACTTCTTGTATAGTTTGTGATCTAATAATCTGTTCCTGTGAAAAACTGCACTACTGGTTTGAAAGAACATAGGAACATGGGTTTATCAACAACACATTGTACCAGACAAATCTTGTTACAAGTGACAAAATTAGTGGACAGGCAAAAACTGTGGATACAGTTTATTTGGATTTCAGTAAGGCATTTGATAAAGTTGACCACGATCTTGATGAGATACAAAAATGTTAGACAATACCAGCAGATGGATTTGTAATTGGCTGACCAACTGCACTCAATGTGTAAGGCCTCAATGGAATTGCATCTACATGGAGGGAAGTAGGCAATGTGATATCCCTCTTCTTGTGAACTTTTTCCACCTTATGAACCCTGCCGCCGCTGGGATGCCCTGCCTCCGGACTTCCGTTGCCAGCGAAGCGCCCATTTTCGCGCTGGTGGGATTCCCCTGCAGCATCGCAAAAATGCGGAAGTCTGGAAGTGGGGTTTCCCATGGAGGGGAGCCTCAGGAGAATCCCACCAGCGCAAAAACGGGCGCTTCGGCTGGCAAAAGGGGTGAATTTTGGGCTTGCACGCATTAATTGCTTTTCCATTGATTCCTATGGGAAACGTTTCGTCTTATGAACTTTTCACCCTTACGAACCTCCTCCTAGAACCAATTAAGTTCGTAAGACAAGGTATCACTGTATACACACACACATAAAGTTGGCTTGGACATATGATTGACCTATTTAATGACTGTTACGGCTTACAACTATTGTGACCAGGCTCCATTACAGACATAATTTGAAGACTGTTAGGAAGTTTCTTGTTAATTCAAGGAAAGAAGCAATCTAAAACTAAGGGGAAGCTTCCTAAAGTGAGGACAATTAACAGTGGAACATCTTGCCTTCAGATGTTGTGGAGATTTTAAAGAAGAGACTGAACATAATCACCTGCCTAAAACTGTATACTGTATTATAACCACAATCCACACGTGACATGAGGCTAAAACATAGGAAGGCTGAAACTGGGCATGTCTAGTGAAAAGGACCAGGGGAGACAGGATAGCAGTCTTCCAATATCTCAGGGGTTGCCCCAAAGAAGAGGGAGTCAACCTATTCTCCAAAGCACCTGAGGGTAGAATAAGAAGCAACGAGTGGAAACTAAACGAGAGAAGCAACTTAGAACTAAGGAGAAATTTCCTGACAGAACAATCAGTGGAACAACTAATTGTGGTTGCTCCAACATTTTTAAAGGGATAGAGTACTTTTGTCTGAAATGGTAGAGGGCCATGATGGCGAACCTATGGCATGTGTGCCCAAAGTGGCATGCAAAGCTATATCGCCTGGCATGTGCAACCTTGCCTGTTTTGTCTTCCAGGTTTCTGATGCGCATGTGCGTGCAATCAGCTGTCCTTTGCATGTAGGGCAATACCAAAAACGTGCGCCTGTGCACTGGCCAACTCATCTTCTGGCAGTATGAACACTAGAACTGGAAGTTCAGCTTTTCCAGAGCGTGGCCCCAACGAGTGTGCGTGCGCACATGATGTTTCCATGCAATGGAAAGGTTCGTCATCACTGGAACAGGGCCTTTCATTTGAGTAGGCGCTTGGTTAGAGCCCCTTCCAACTCTATTATTTTATGCTCTACGCAGAAGCAAGCTTTCACCCGAGCCAGGGATATAGAAATGTTTTATTTGTCTCTAGTGTTACAAAAGTTAAGCTGCTTGTGAGAAGGCCCTCTGTGGCTTGTTCTTCAGGTGCCCATGAGCAGCTCTTCGTACTTCTCATCGTAGGAGCCACTTCCTTTGACAAGCAGCAGGCACGGCTTCTCTCCCAGCATGCCAACAACGGTCACTGTGGTTTCATAGTCCATGTTGTCTCTGAAACGAGAGCATGGTTAAGACGTGAGTCCTCCCTTTGACAAAAACTCCATGGAAGGGCCTCTCCTACCTGTGACTGGAAACTCCCCCTGGCCAACTCCCCATTGGCAACTCGCTGCAGGACAAGAGTTAGTTAGTTAGTTTAGTTAGTTAGTTAGTTAGTTAGTTAGATAGATAGATAGATAGATAGATAGATAGATAGATAGATAGATAGATAGATAGATAGATAGATAGATAGATAGATAGATAGATAGATATAGATAGATAGATAGATAGATAGATGATAGATAGATAGATAGATAGATAGATAGATAGATAGATAGATAGATAGATAGATAGATAGATAGATAGATGATAGATAGATGATAGATAGATTTGCATGCCACCCCTCCGAGGACTCGCGGCGGCTTATAGCACGTAATATAAACAGTAAAATACAAAGACAAATCTAGAGCCGGGGTGGCGCAGCAGGTAGAGTGCTGTACTGCAGGCCACTGAAGCTGACTAGATTTGCAGGTCAGCGGTTCGATTCTCATCACTGGCTCAAGGTTGACTCAGCCTTCCATCCTTCCGAGGTGGGTAAAATGAGGACCTGGATTGTGGGGGCAATAGGCTGGCTCTGTTCAAAAGTGCTATTGCTAACATGTTGTAAGCTTCACTGAGTCTAAGGAGAAGGGTGGCATAAAAATCGAATAAATAAAAATAAATAAATAAATAATTCAATTAAAACTACAAACCTAAAATCCAAATATTTTAAGAAACAATCATACACATTCAGATCTCAACCATACACCACATTCGTTGACCAGGGGACCAAGACCTAATTGCCCCAAGCCTGGCGGCATAAGTGAGTCTTAAGACTCTTGCGGAAGGTGAGGAGGGTGGGGGCAGTGCAAATCTCCGTGGGGAGCTGATTCCAGAGGGCCGGGCCCCCCACAGAAGGCTCCTCCCCTAGGCCCTGCCAAGCGACATTGTCTGGTTGACAGGACCTGGAGAAGGTCGACTCTGTGGGACCTAATCGGTCGCTGGGACTCATACGGCAGAAGACGGTCCAGCAAGTAATCTGGACTGATGCCATGTAGTTACACTAATAGTGAAGAAATTGTCACAAAGAATCAATAAAGGAAGGATGCCAAAGGAGGGACAAAATAAAATGTGAATGACAAATATTAAAATATATTTTTAAAAATTATTTTAAGGAAATTAAATTAAATTGTCTGGCAACAGGTTATCCCGTGGTGAGTTGCCCAGTTCAGCTGGCCTGCTACTCCTTCACCCACTCTTCTCAGTCCTTGAATTATGATCCCAACTGAGCCCAGCATTTCTGTTGCTGAGTAAGACATTTGGGTGAGTGAGTTTTGCCCCATTTCACACTCTTTCATAACACAGTCGTTAAGCGAATCTGGCTTCCTTATTGACTTTGCTTGTCAGAAGGCTGCAAAATGGGATCACATGACCCCAGGAAACTACAATGGTCATAAATATGAGCCAGTTGATGATGGCCTGGATTTTGATCACATGACCATGGGGATGCTGCAATGGTTGTGTGAAAAACGGTCATGTCATCTTTTTTCAGTGTTGTTGTATCTTCGAATGGTAACTAAATGAATTGTTGTAAGTCAAGAACCACTTGTATTTCGACATTGAAAAAACTCCCATCTTCACAAACTATGGGATATGCAGAAGAGCTTCCCCTGACCTACCTTGGAGTGAAACGGACCACCAGTTGGGTTTTGGTAGCTGTGCTACCTTTGCGGGCCCCAAGGATGCCGCTAATTGGAGAGATGGAAAACACTTCAGGATCCTTATGTCGTTCATCTTCAGCTTTAAAAATGAAATTAAGAAGGGCTGGTAAAACTTTCAACAGATATTCTTAAAAGAAAGATAATCTTATCATCCTCAACTAGTCCTTGGCTGCTGCAAAGAATATTTATTCATTTGGTTTTTCTATTCTGCCTTTTATTAATTTTATTAATCAGTCTTGACTCCTCAAAACCATGTATATAAACCCCTGCAGGCTTTAGCAACAGTGTTGGAAGCCATTTCCTTCTTTCCAGGGCTGAGATTTGGTTCCAATTCACCCAATTGGCTTTATGACTAAAATAAGACTAGAACTCACAAGCTTCTGATTTCTATTCCAGTGTTTTTAACTACACCAAGCTGGCTGTTACTGAATTTACATGACAGATTTATTCTATCTGTATCTATGTCACCCACAGCTATAGGCTCTCTCTCTCTCCCATCTCTCTCTCTCTAAAGATAGACAGACAGACAGATATTGGTATATAGACACTATCCATTTTCATTATCAGCAAAAAAAACATGTGACATGTGTGTGTGTGTGTGTGTGTGTGTGTGTGTGTGTGTGTGTAGATTGTTCTGAGTTCGGGTTTTGCCCCGTGTAATATTTTGAGTGTCTATGCGACGTTTCGGTGAAATCACATTCACCATCATCAGGCTGAAGTTTCAAGCTTCGTGCTGTTGTAAATATTAGTTCGGGTTTTGCCCCGTGTAATATTTTGAGCTATTTCGGCCTTATTTTGGCCTCATCAGCTAGCCATACCCACTGGGACTTGAACCTGCAACCTTTGCCTTCTAAGGCAGAGAATTATCCTCTAGGCTACAATAGAAGATCCCTTCAGTTCTGCACCAGGGAAGGGTTACATATTTTTGTGTCGAATCACCCTGGTGTATTGAAGGAACATCACAAGCTCCTTATTTGCCTCTCGGCCCAACCCAGGGCCATTTCCAAGGCAGTTAATTTTATTGATAGCCGACAATTCTATCTGTATGTGTCACATGTTTTTTTTGCTGAATTTGAAAATTAAGGGAGACTAGGATAGATCTATTTCGGCCTTATTTTGGCCTCATCAGCTAGCCATACCCACACACATATAAAATACACACACACACACACATAAAATATATTATCTATCTGACTTCTATCTATAGCTATCATCTCTTTCCGTCTCTCTCTCTCTCAATAATTCAAACTCCTAAATATCAAAATGCAGATAATTTCTTGGATATTTCTCTTACGCAAGTAAACTGCCCAGTAGCTTCTGCATCCACTGCGGTTCACCAGAAGTGCCTCTTCAGACCTCGTCTGGTTGACTAGGCAGGTTTTAAAATCAATCATTTCGCAAGAAAGCTCAAGTACCGGAAGGGACAGGTATGCAGTCAGGGGTAGCACCTGGAACGAGATCAAGGGCCAGGGGACCATGAAAAATATTTTGAGAAGGCTAAGTAAGGTCTTCCCTTAAGGCTGTCATTTGTGGGGTGGAAAAAGAAATATTCTAGTAAGTATCTAAGGCAGGATCTGGGTGTGAACATTGTGGGCAAAGGCATCTGGAAGAAACCATAATGGCATGGTTGTCGTATATATTGTGATGTCATTACAATGCGCTACAAATTAAATGAAGAATGTCTCTGAAAACATGGCTGTTCTTCCAGGCCTTGGGGCAAGATGGTAGTTAGGTTCTATACGGATGTGGACTTCAATTCCCAGAATTCTCTAGCCAGCCTTCGGGGAGTTGAAGACCACATGTTTGAAAGTTACTTATACTTTTTAAAGTATAAACCAACCGGAATTTTTTGGAATAAGGTGGACTGTACATTGTATTAAAGCAACTAGCCAACAAACAGACATTTTACTTCACTTGCAACTATGCATTATGTGTAATAATTGTTACTCATTCCAATGGCTGGTTTTGTTTCAGTGTAAACCATTTCGTGCATCTGATAAATGGACCTTCACTTCACAAAGGTTAAGCCTCTTAATAAAATATGATAGTTGGAAGAGCATTGTTAGTCACTGCTTCAAATAAAATAGAGGAATAGCAGCAATATCTGAAACGAAAGTATTTTCCAGAAATACATTTTTTGCAAAATCCATCCAACCCAAATACTTGGCAAAACGCAGTCAAACTATATACAGTGGCCTCCTGAATAGATAACCCCTTATTTTATATAGCTTCAGTAAGCAATGTGCTATATCAGCAGTTTAACATTGAACATTTATTCCTTTCAATACCAACAGTTTTCTGGATACATGCAAGAAATCTACTAAAACTGATGACATTTTGATTTTTTTTTTTAAAAGGAGAAGGGAGAAAATTCAGATTTTGCTGCTTAGTGCTGAGCAAAGGCTCAGTTCCAGATATACCAAGAAAAATGGATTTACAAAGCACCGTGTAGAGGAGCTGCAGCTAAAAATGGCCCATTTTGATAGAGATTATGTCCCGTTCAAGCTTTCCAAAATACCCATGAATGATAGCAATAGCAATAGTTTAGACATATACCGTATCATAATGCTTTGGTTTACAGAGACAGACTTTCCCTCACCAATTACCTGGGGCCTCACTTTACCAACCTCTGAAAGTTGGAATTCTGAGTCAAACTTGATCCAGTCAGGATCAAACAACTGGCAGTGGGCAGAGTCACCCTGCAATACCGAATTCTAACCACTGGGCCACCAACAGCCTTAGGGAGTTGGGTGACATATAAATAAAATAAATAAATATATAAAAATAAATGGTGCTGAAGATGTGCAAGAAAGTAAAAGAATTATGGGATTCACCCGCAAGGCAGCATTGTACGTTGTCCTGTTGGGCTTGTCACCTGCATGAGCTTACCTGCGTAGCTTTGTTGCTGTACTCGATGATAAGATCTTGCTTAAATTCCAAGATTTTATCCCCGCTGTCATGCTGGATCACTTGAAGTCCTGATGGCTGATGGTCCTCTGGGAGATGTTGGTAGGTGAGCAACTCAAGGGTTGTGATAAATGACACTTTCACCTACGAAGAACCAGATAAAAAGGGAGGTAAGTTGGCAGGGTGGCTAAGAGCTGAAGGATCAGGCAAATGGGTTATAGGCAGTCCCTGACTCATGGTCCCCTGCTCATGCAGGATATTGTATACTACTCTACATGAATTGCTATTCAGTCTCTTCTTATGGAGCAACACAACTTCTGGAGGCAAATAGTTCCACTGGTTAATTGTTCCCACTGTTAGGAAATTCCTCCTTAATTCAAGATTGCTTCTCTCCTTGATTAATTTCCACCCACTGCTTCTTATTCTACCCCAGTGATGGCGAACCTAAGGCATGGGTGCCACAGGTGGCACGCGGAGCCATATCTGCTGGCACACGAGCTGTTGCCCTAGCTCAGCTCCAACATGTATGTGTGTGCCGGCCAGGTGATTTTTGGCTCACACAGAGGCTCAGGGAGGGTGTTTCTGGCTTCCAGGGAGCCTCCAGGGGGGTGGGGAGGGCATTTTTATCTCCCCCAGCTCCAGGGAAGTCTTGGGAGGGCAAAACATGAGCCTACTGCGTACACCAGAAGTTGGGAAACAGGCTATTTCTGGCCTTCAGAGGGGCTCTGCGGGTGTGTGGGAAGCTGGCATTGAATTATGGGTGTGGGCTCTCATGCATGCAAGATAGTGCACACGCATGCTCTGTTGGCACCCAAGGAAAAAAAGGTTCGCCATCACTGCTCTACCCTCGGGTGCTTTGGAGAATAGCCTAACCCCCTCTACTTTGTGGCAACCCCCCTAAAAACTGGAACACCCCCTAGTCTTTCTTTTCTCTAAACTAACCGTATCCAAACCCTGCAATCATTCTGCATACGCTTTAGTTTCCAGGTGTTTAATCATTCACTGTGTTCCAGGTGTGGCCTTACTAAGGTTCTAGATTGGTACTAATACTGACTTTGATCCCGTGCCTCTGTTTAAAAGTTCCTTGAACAAGACCGTACCAGCATATTTTCTAAGGTGTAGAGCAACAGGTGTGGTCCCCCTTCCTCTCTTTCACTCTGGGATGTTTTCAGGCTCTTTGCAGGGTCCACGCTGGATATGGTGAAGGGCGTTGATAAGATAAGGTTGAAGGCCAGAGGGGTCTCTGTGTTGTTGGTGAGTTTCACATTCAGAGTGGTGGCTGCCTGGGTCAGCACCTGAAGGAGAAAATATACAGAATCTTGTTCACAACAGCTGTGCTTCAGACATGACGTTTCTAGGACAGACGCCCTTCCATTCGCCTGGTCTACCCCAAATTAAGAACCAAGGTGGCACAGTGGTTGGAATGCAGCATTGCAGGCTACTTCTGCTGATTGCTGACTGCCAGCAGTTCAACAGTTTGATTGTCACAACTGCAAGGTCTTTTTCTCCTTCTGTGTGGGGCAAGAGGTTGCCCCACACTGCTTAGAGAGGGCTGTAAGGGCACTGTGGAACAGTATATAAATCTAAGTGCTATCTTCCTTTCCTTCCTTCCTTCTTCCTTCCCTCCCTCCCCTCCTTCCTCCCTCCCTCCCTTCTTCCTTCCTTCCTTCCTTCTTTCCTTCCTTCCTTCCTTCCTTCTTTCCTTCCCTCCCTCCCTCCTCCCTCCCCCCTCCCTCCCCCTCTACATCTTCAATTATTATTTTATGGCTAATGTGTTGTGAACAATTAACTGATTTTAGGAACAAATCAGGGTTGTTCTATATAAAATAGTGGCTTCCTGTTCACTTATAAAATTTCCCCCTTCTAATTATTCTTGGACCCAATGGATGTGCCTGTTCCAAAGTGATCCCCCCCCCCAAAAAACCCCCAGATATGTTACAAAAATTATATATTTTCTCTTTTACAAAATGCAACCTTTTTGCCGATTTCAGAAGCAGAAAACCACGGCTTACATCCTTGGCAAAACATCCTGGGATTAAACTGCTAGCTGCTACACGGAACACCAACCCTTTCTCATGGTCTGTTTCTACTGTCAACCTGCAGGAGGAAAAGAGAATATTGTGTCTTACTAAAAAATGAGAACAAATTTAGCAGGACCACTTAAACATAGAAGAACAGTCTTCCAAATTCCAGAAAGTGATGAAAAAGGTGAAAATAAAGATGGAAATCACACACTAATGTCTGGATGTCTAGGTCAGGAGTTTCCAAACTTGACAACTTTAACAACCAAGGTGACTTTGGGCCAGAACCTTTCTCTTTCGACCCACACACCTCACAAGGGACCTTAGAAATTTGGAAAAAGTGACAGGGAAAATTAGGATTAAATAAATCAAAGCTCTCAACGTTGTATGTTATAAATAGAGACAATGAAACAAACATAAATAAGATAATAGGTGAGCTGAAGGGTAGGGGCATAAATAGGATAGAACAGTTATATGAGAATGACGGAAGAGTTAGTAGAAGATTAGATTAGATTAGATTTATTGGATTTATATGCCGCCCCTCTCCGAAAACTCGGGGCGGCTCACAACAAGATAAAAACAATACATAATAACAAATCCAATACCCACCAATCCAATTACAATTTTAAGCTAAAAAATTCATAAAAAACAACCCCAGAATATTAAAACACGCATACAATCAATCTAACACCAAAACAACATGGGCAAGGGGGAGATGTTTCAGTTCCCCCATGCCTGACGGCAGAGGTGGGTTTTAAGGAGTTTGCGAAAGGCAAGGAAGGTGGGGGCAATCCTAATCTCAGGGGGGAGCTGGTTCCAGAGGGTCGGAGCCGCCACAGAGAAGGCTCTTCCCCTGGGTCCCGCCAGACGACATTGTTTAGTCGACGGGACCCGGAGAAGGCCAACTCTGTGGGACCGAACCGGTCGCTGGGTTTCGTGCGGCAGAAGGCGGTCCCGGAGATATTCTGGCCCGGTGCCATGAAGGGCTTTATAGGTCATAACCAACACTTTGAATTGTGACCGGAAACTGATCGGCAACCAATACAGACTGCGGAGTGTTGGAGTGATATGGGCATACTTAGAGAAGCCCATAATTGCTCTCGCAGCTGCATTCTGCACGATCTGGAGTTTCTGAACACTTTTCAAAGGTAGCCCCATGTAGAGAGCGTTACAGTAGTCGAGCCTCGAGGTGATGAGGGCATGAGTGACTGTGAGCAATGACTCCCGGTCCAAGTAGGGCCGCAACTGGCGCACCAGGCAAACCTGGGCAAACGCCCCCTGAATAGAATGGTGGCTGTGCCAACAGAGATGGTTGCAAAAAAACACAATATGCACATGCTTTAATGAAAGAGAAAATAAAGAAGCACTACTAAGGGAAGAGACAGAATTAGAGAAAATTTTAAGAGAAAAAAGTGATGGTACACAGGCAGGTAATATATAGAGGATGTTAACGCAGACAGATTGGTGTGTGACCCAGGGATTAACTAGATGGTGGCAAAGCAAATTGCAAATAGATGCACAAGAGATGAAGAATATAGTGGAGAATATAAGGAAAATTAAAAATACAAGGATTAGAGAAACGAGAAGGAAAATTTTACATAAGTGTAAAACATACACTTGCGCAACTTGCATACATTTGTTGGAATGTTAAGGCTGCTTGTTGGCAATGGATGCCAGGAGAGAGGTGTTTATGCACATGTTTTGGGAGTGTTTGCTAGTGCAGAAATTCTGGAAAGAGGTGCAAGATGAAATTAATAGGATGTTAAACATAAAATGGGTGATTACAAAGGAGATGGCAGTATTAGTAATAAGGAGGGATATGGGTGAATTCAGAGAAATTAAAGAAGCAGCTATAGAAAGTGCTCAAGCGGCAACAGTCTTAGGTTGGAAGGATGCAACAAAATGGACAATACAAAATTGGTACCGGTACATAGTGAAACACATTCCGTTTGAAATTATGGACACAAAGATGAATACGATTAATGAAAATAAAGTGAAAGAACTGATGGGAAGGTGGGACAGGGTTAGAGGTTATATGGTTAGCAGAATTTGAGAACAAGTTATAAAGAATAAACTGGAATCACTGTATAATTTTTAAACATGGTAATGTTCTTATTTTAAAACAATATAAATCAGTACACCCTCATTTTGGTGGAGGGGTCTGAATGAATGATGTTCGGTGGTGGGAGCATGCATCACTGTGCACTGTGTGTTATGTAGTGTGTATCTGTTGTTACTATTAAAAATTAATAAAATTAATGTTTTTAAAAAATATGCTCCTCTCACACCCAGTATTGACTTACAAAGCAGGTTTGACGAATGCTTGCAAATCGATTCTCAGAGGGGTAAGCGAGTGTCCATCTTCACGAGTTACTTTCCCAGGGATATTCCAGATATTCTGAAGTAGGGGGAAAAGTCGGTGGTGGGATTCAAATAATTTAACAACCGGTTCTCTGCACTTTCATAGAAACATAGAAGTCTGACGGCAGAAAAAGACCTCATGGTCCATCTAGTCTGCCCTTATACTATTTCCTGTATTTTATCTTACAATGGATATATGTTTATCCCAGGCATGTTTAAATTCAGTTACTGTGGATTTACCAACCACGTCTGCTGGAAGTTTGTTCCAAGCATCTACTACTATTTCAGTGAAATAATATTTCCTCACGTTGCTTTTGATCTTTCCCCCAACTAATTTCAGATTGTGTCCCCTTGTTCTTGTGTTCACTTTCCTATTAAAAACACTTCCCTCCTGAACCTTATTTAACCCTTTAACATATTTAAATGTTTGTTTGTTTGTTTCTTCATTTATTTATTTATTTATTTATTTATTTATTTATTTATTTATTTATTTATTTATTTATTTGATTTGATTTGATTTGATTTGATTTGATTTGATTTGTATGCCGCCTCTCTTCGAAGACTCGGGGCTGCTAACAACAATAATAAGACAATATAAACAAATCTAATATTTAAGTTAATTTAAAAAGCCTAATTTAAGAAACCAATCAGTTGGTTCCAGAGGGTCAGAGCCACCATAGAGAAGGCTCTTCCCCTGGGTCCCGCCAAACGGCATTGTTCAGTCGATGGGACCCGGAGAAAGTCAACTCTGTGAGACCTAACTGGTCGCTGGGATTCGTGCGGCAGAAGGCGGTCCCAGAGATATTTTGGTCCAATGCCATGAAGGGTTTTATAGGTCATAACCAACACTTTGAATTGTGACCGGAAACCGATCGGCAACCAATTCAGACTGTGGAGTGTTGGTGTAACATGGGCATATTTAGGAAAGCCCATGATAGCTCTCGCAGCTGCATTCTGCACGATCTGAAGTTTCCCAACACTTTTCAAAGGTAGCCCCATGTAGACCAGCTGGATAGGCGTGGATCGATGGTCATGTGTCCATGTGGGCATGGCCAACTCAACGTCACTTACATTGAGGCCGCTTTACCTTAGCTGTTATACTGTAATAAGGGTTAACCAGAGAGGCAGATTCTGCAAACAGGGCAATAAAGAGGCTAGAACTCCAGAATGTTTCCTTCTTGCCTTCCTTATAGGATTAGCCCTGTGAAGTGGAAAAAATAAGATTTCTTCCAACAATTGGTTGTCTGAACTGTTAAGAACTGGTTCTGTTAAGAAATAGGTGCAAACTGGTTGAATCTGACCTCTGGGAAAAGTCAAAAGAGATGAATCAATTGGAAGAGCCAAGCTTAACTTTCAGCATACAATTTACTTCAACGATTGCAAGATATGAATATTATTATTCTACTCTTCTCCTTGGCCTATGACTACAATTGAATCTAAAAGTTCCATTGCTAAGTGAGACAGTGGCCAAGTGAATTTTGTCCTGTTTTACGACCTCCCGGAGAAGTGACTTCCCCAGCTCCCATCCTGACCAGATCCCAATAGACCAGCGTTTCTCAAATAGTGAAGTATGCCCCCCTGGGGGCCCCCAGAACAATGCCAGGGGAGACCCCATGGAAAATGTGTGGTCCCTCTCAATGAACTCCCCTAGACGGGGAGTGTTTTCCCTGTTGCACGCTGCTCCGAGCCTGGAAGAGAAGGCGGCCAGGCAGGGTGGGGCGGCTGTGGGGTTCTTGTTGTTTTTGATGGGCGCCACGTTAGCCATGAATGGTGTGGCGAATTTGCTACTGGACAAAGAGGAGCATCCTCTGCAGCTGGGCAAAAGCTTTGACTCGGCCTCCTTCCACACCATTCATGTGAGCGCCCAGCAGAGGCTGTGCTTATGGGCCAGGCCGGCGACCCCAAAACATCGGCTTGATTAAGCTGCCCTAGATCCATGTCAAAAGAGTCCCTAACCCAGCGATGACGAACGTTTTTTCTCTTGAGTGCAAAAAGAGCGTGCTTGCGTGCTGCCGCACATGTGCAAGTGCCCACAACCATAATTTAATGCCTGAGAAGGACGAAAACAGCTTCCCCCACACTCTAGAGGCCGTCTAGAGGTCAGATAATGTCTTGTTTCCCAATTTCTGGGCGGCCCAGTAGGGTTGCGTTTCGCCCTCCCCAGGCTCCAAAGTCCCCCAGAGGCTCCTGGAAACCAAAAATACCCCCCCAGAGCTTCAGTGTGAGCCAAAAATCAGCTGGCTGGCACACACATGCATGCTGGAGCTGAGCTAGGGCAACGGCTCATGTGCCATAGATTCGCCATCACTGCCCTAACCTATGCCTGCCTAACTAAAAACAGGCTCCTCTTGAGTTCAGTGTGACTTGCTTCCAGGAAAGTGGGTAGAGTAGCCTTCCCCAGCCAATAGTTTGTTTGCAGCTTATAATAAGTAAAATAATAAACATTAACACTAAAATTCCATTGGAGCCCAGATCGGAGAGTTGGGGTTGGTGTGAAATGGTTTTTTTCCCCCTAGATGGGGGCGTAGCATAAACAATTGAGAAGCACTGCAATAGAGGAAGATGTGACTAAGTTGAAAAAAATGGATTAAAAACTCTTCCCCTTCTCTGGAAATGCTTTGTATGGTTGAGAAGTCTTGATGAATGTATTTGGCTCTGTATTGTGGGATAGAGAGGGAAATTCATCCAAGGAGGATAAAGTTACCTTTTACATCACACCCACAAAATACAATTGCTTGATTTTTAAGGCTCAGCATCACAACTTACTCATTCTGCAGATAAGCCTGATTTGCTGGAGAGCAAAAGAAAAAGAAGGGGGGAAAGGGGGAAAAAGAAGAATGCAAATGAACCTTGCTTTATGTACCTCGCTGTCCAGACTCATGAAGCCAAGTGCAAAACCTTCACATTCAAACTTATGGATGATTTCCGGGAGCATCAGAGGAGTAAAGGAGATGTGAATGGAAATAGCGCCACCTGCAGGGATAACCTGAAAACAACAGTTAGGTCGATTCAAAGGAAAGAAAGAGATAGCTGAATTGAAGGAATACAGTCAGGGGTGGGCTACTGCCTAAATGGAGAACGCAGTGGGGTAGCGAAAATGGAGCTCCATCTCAAAGCACCCAATTTGCACTGAAAGATGTTGAAAGAAAACGCAGGGCATCCTGCAAAAGCCACGGCCACAGTGTGGCAGTAAACATTTTGGTAGCCCTTCACCGAATACAGCCAATCCCTAAATCAGTGTCCTCAAACTTCAACTCCCCAAATTCCCCATTCTGCTAGCCTGCAGATTTTGGACAAGCATCAGAAGATAACAGAGATACAGAAAACTTTCGTTGTTTTTGACCATCTTCCAGCGCATTTCCCAGAATTCCCCAGTCAACCTAACTTTTTATTATTTATTTATTATTTATTTATTATTTGGATTTGTATGCCGCCCCTCTCCGAAAACTCGGGGCGGCTCACAACAAGTGAAAAGACAATCCAATACATAATCCAATTTAATTAAAATATTATAAATTTAAGAAAAACCCCTATACTAACATACACACACACAAGCATACCATATATAAATTCAACGTGCCCAGGGGAAGATGTTTAGTTTCCCCATGCCTGACGGCAAAGGTGGGTTTTGAGGAGTTTACGGAAGGCAGGAAGAGTAGGGGCAGTTCTGATCTCCGGGGGGAGTTGGTTCCAGAGAGTCGGTGCCACCACAGAGAAGGCTCTCCCCCTGGGGCCCGCCAACCGACATTGTTTAGTTGACGGGACCCGGAGGAGGCCCACTCTGTGGGACCTAATCGGTCGCTGGGATTCGTGCGACAGAAGGCGGTCTCGGAGATATTCTGGTCCAGTGCCATGAAGGGCTTTAAAGGTCATAACCAACACTTTGAATTGTGACCGGAAACTGATCGGCAGCCAATGCAGACTGCGGAGTGATGGTGAAACATGGGCATACCTGGGTAGGCCCATGACTGCTCTCGCAGCTGCATTCTGCACGATCTGAAGTTTCCGAACACTTTTCAAAGGTAGCCCCATGTAGAGAGCATTACAGTAGTCGAACCTCGAGGTGATGAGGGCATGAGTGACTGTGAGCAATGAGTCCCGGTCCAGATAGGGCCGCAACTGGTGCACCAGGCGGACCTGGGCAAACGCCCCCCTCGCCACAGCTGAAAGATGGTTCTCTAATGTGAGCTGTGGATTGAGGAGGACGCCCAAGTTGCGGACCCTCTCTGAGGGGGTCAGTAATTCCCCCCCCAGGGTAATGGACGGACAGATGGGATTGTCCTTGGGAGGCAAAATCCACAGCCACTCCGTCTTATCCGGGTTGAGCTTGAGTCTTGGCTAGAGAATTCTGAGACTTGAAGTTCACCCATCTTGAAAGTGCCATGATAGAGAAGTTGGGTAGACAGTTGGTTGGGTTAATCTACTATGGTGGCCAAAATTCAGAAAGATCCTACAATTTGCAAACTCTTCCGAATTTTTTTTAAAATAATTAGTCGGAAAATGTGCTACCAGACTTCTGTTGTTGTTTTTTTAAACCCTGAAATTTGGGGAATTGGCAGGAAACCGAGTGTCTGTGGAATTCACATGAGACAGCAAAAACAGGAAGGTGAAAAGAACAACTTCTTGCTAAACTCTTGACATTCTCAGTCTCCTTTCATATCATTTCCTACCTAGATGGGTCTAGGGCAGTAGTTCTCAACCGGGGGTCGGGACCCCTTTGGGGGGTCAAATGACCATTTCACAGGGGTCCCCCAAGACTACAGGAAAAGACAAATTTCTTATGGTGTTAGGAACTAAAGCGTCTATTCTGGCACTTTGGAACATATTTTTAAAATCTGACCAATCAGGCGTTTACAGTGGGGATGTCCCTCTGACCTTCCTGCCAATCAGGTTAAAGCTTTGTTGGAATAATTGGCGCTGCTAGACTTATGGTTGGGGGCTACCACAACATAAGAAACTGTATTAAGGGATTGCGGCCAATGGTCTAGAACAGCTCCTATGGCCAATCAACCACCAGACAACTCGCGGAGGGACAAATATCAAAGAAATGGTGGAATAGAATCCTTAAAGAAAGAATGCCCTAGGAGAGGCACAAACATATGCGCTGACAAAACATTAAAACGATTTTTAAATTGTTTAAATAATTAGATTAATTGTAGAATTCTGCCATCTCATTACAACTCACTAAGCAAGTTGGTGGTCATGAAGTGTCCCATGGCTAGTGGGCCGTTGCGAGTTCTCCCATTCCATACCTCCCACTCCGTGCCAGCCTGGCCTAAGGGAGCTGCAACTTACGGTCTGTTTGGGAGTGATGCAGAAAGGGTAATCCGAAGGAACACCCTCATGAGGTCGAAGGACCACGGAGACTATTGGCTTGAACGTCACTGGTTCCCAGAGGGATTCAACAGAACTTCCTTCATCATCCTCAAATAGTGTCTCCAGACTCTACAGTGAAAGTGGGGAAGAAGTTTAAAAAAAAAACCCCAAACCTGCCAAGACTGGTACTTGATTCAATGAAAATGGGGCAAAATACAAGTGGGGCAAAATTCGTTACATAAATACAAGAGTGCCAGAAGTGGGTTCTGGATTGTCCTACTGCCAGTTTTCTCATGGACACAACACACGCAAGCTTTGCACACCCAAGCACTCTTGCGCACATGTGTTGTACTTTTAAAAAGTACAGTGATACCTCATCTTACAAACGCCTCGTCATACAAACTTTTCGAGATACAAACCCGGGGTTTAAGATTTTTTTGCCTCTTCTTACAAACTCTTTTCACCTTACAAACCCACCACCACCGCTGGGATTCCCCGCCTCTGGACTTCCGTTGCCAGGAAGCACCTGTTTTTGCGCTGCTGGGATTCCCCTGAAGCATCGCAAAAACACAGAAGTCCGGAGGTGGGGTTTCCCATGGAGGGGAGCCTCATGGGATCCCAGCAGCGCAAAAACGGGCACTTCAGCTGGCAAAAGGGGTGAATTTTGGGCTTGCACGCATTAATCGCTTTTCCATTGATTCCTATGAGAAACATTGTTTTGTCTTACAAACTTTTCACCTTAAGAACCTCATCATACTAACCGCGTTCTCCCTATTTCGTAACCAGACAGAGTTAGAAGCAAAAGATACATTCTTAGAGGAGGTATCTGATTCCCACAGGACATTGATCTCATTGCCATCGGCATCCTTGATTGGAAACTGTGGGCCATAAAACACCAAGAGATCGATCAATTTGTCATCATCTTTATCTTGATTGTAACTTTCCCAATCCATTCGAATGTCTGAATGGAAGGAGAAAAAAAAAGGGGGGGGGGGGGGTGAAATCAAAATCAGGGTGGCTAATATACATTTTTAACAATCATACTTAAATCAAAATCCTATTTTGCACCTGCCTTATAGCAGTTCATCAGTCTGTTTTTCTTCATTTCTTTACACTCCCTTTCCTCTTTCTCCATCTCTTCCTTCTACCTTCTTACTCCTTCTCTCCCCCTTCCTACTTCCTTCCCCTCCTTCTCTTCTCCCTTCATTTTTCTACTTCCTCTTTCTCCTTCTCAACCTTTCCCCTCACCTCTTGTTTACCAGACTGATAACTTGTTCCCATAAACTTTCAAACTGTCTGTGTCTCTTCTAAATTTGTTATTTTTAATCATTTCTATACATGCAATTCTTTATTTTAGATATGTGCTACTTATCTAACATTACCTCCTCAGAACCTAATTTTGTCATCTGTGTCTACCATCATTCATTCTCCATTTTCTTCTTTTATAATCATTCTAATTTAATTTCCATGTATATTCATTTTATATCCAATCATAAAATTTCACCCATATTTTGTAATATTTCTGTGTCTTCCTTTGTCTTTAATTTGAAACAGCGTTGTTTAAATGTGGCAACTTTTAAGTTGAAGTGTGGACTTCAGCTCCCAGAATCCCCCAGTGACCAGTCCATTAGGCTAAAATCTCGCAGTTTGTTCAAAAATTCTCATCCTCGAGATTGGAAGGTATTTTGAAGGTCGCTTGGAGAAAACCTCAGAATTCGCAGATATTTGGGGGGTCAAGGAGGAGATCTGGGGAGACATATTCTTAGGTGATTTCCAAACTTGGAAAGATCTTGACCCTCCAAAATTTTCCTGGGGTAGGGGTGGGCCGCCTGCCTGTTCTTGGGAAAAATGACAATAGCCAGTACAAACGCTTACCAAAGGGAGTGGGGTTATGGAGACGCATGCACCGTGATACGGTGTCTCCTCCTGAGATATGGGCTCCAAACCTGGGAAGAAAATAAGATGTTATCTACAGTGTATTTTTGGTGCTTCCTAGGAAAGGGGGGGGGGGAAGTACCATCATTTTTGGAGTTTAAGTTCCACCCTTCCCTCTCCCCCAAAAGAGGCTGAAAATTTGGGTGCGCCTTATACTTCGAATGTAGCTTTTTTGAAGCTTTTTCCCCCCAGCCCTAAAGCGGTGTTAAAGATCTTCCCGGCTGGCTTCCAGGTTTGTTTTCATTCCTACTTCCAGCTCTAAATTTTTATTTATTTATTTATTTATTTTGTCCAATTTATATATATATATATATGATGGTCTTGGCATATTCGGGTTTCTTTCCGTGTAGGATTTGGAAATTTCCAAATCCTACACGGGAAGAAACCCGAATATACCAAGACCATCATACCTGTACCTGTGAAAATCTACGAAAACACACACACACACACACACACACACACACACACATATATATATTTGTTTTCGTAGATTTTCACGGGTATATGTATGTAGATTGTTCTGAGTTCGGGTTTTGCCCTGTGTAATATTTTGCATGTCTATGCGACGTTTCGGTGAAATCACATCCACCATCATCAAGCTGAAGTTTTAAGCTTCGTGTTGCTGTAAATATGGAATGTTTGTAACTGCCATTTCTTCCTTATATATAGTGTTGGGGGTGGAGATTTGGTTTGAATGTAGGAAATAGATTGGGTGACTATGTTTTAGTGATTTGATTGGTTGGTGGAATCACACTTACTTGAAAGATTGATATGGTGATTAGATGGTGTGTCCTAGGGTGCCATTGGGTTTTTTATAGATTAGTACATCTAGAAAGGGAAGTTGATCATTGACTTCTGTTTCCATAGTAAATTGTATTTTGGGGTGTAGGCTGTTGAGATGTGTGAGGAAATTGTCTAGTTTTTCCCTTCCATGTGGCCAAATTACAAAAGTATCATCAACATATCTCAGCCAAAGTTTAGGTTTGTGTTTAGATTGCTCTAATGCATTATTTTCAAAATATTCCATATAGAGGTTGGCGATGACAGGTGAGAGGGGTGATCCCATGGGGGCTCCCTCTATCTGTTTATATCTTTGTTCATTATAGATGAAATATGTATTAGTCAGACAGTGGTTGGTTAGATCTAGGATATATTTGGGGGGCTTGTGTTTGTTTTGGATAGCTGTTAAGGCTTCTTTAATAGGTATTTGTGTGAAAATGGCACCCTAGGACACACCATCTACCAAAAGAAAACCCATACCAACCGTTATCTAAATGCACACTCCCACCACCACCCCGCACAAATCACCTCAGTAGCCAAAACTCTCATCACCAGAACCAAACACCTAGCTGACCAGGAGCACTTAAAAACTGAATTGAACAAACTCAAAGATGTATTAATTTCTAATGGATTCGAAAGGAAAACAATCACAAACCTAATCAAAAAAGAGACACCCCCCAAAAATCAAGATCAAGAACTGGACAATGGTACCACCCTTCTCCCTTACATCAAGGGCACCACTGACAAAATTAGTAAAATCCTGCACAAACATAATATTAAAACTTCATTTGTCACTAACCAAAAATATCAAACATCCTAAGGAACCCAAAAGATAAAATCCGACTAGAACACCAAGGAATCTATGAAATCCCTTGCAAAACATGTGCAGCCACATACATTGGACAAACCAATCGAAGAGTGAGCCAACGCATTGCAGAACATGAGAATGCAGTTAAAAAAGAAGAAAAGACTTCCTCCCTTGTCCAGCACATTAAAAAAATAGGGCACGAAATTGACTTTGAAAAAACTAAATTACTTTCCAAAACAGAAAATTTATACAGAAGAATTACTAGAGAAGCTATAGAGATTGAGAAACGCCCCCTATGCATGAATAAAAGAGATGATACGTCCCGCCTACCAGAGATTTGGAAACCAGCCTTAAACAAAAAAACATATCAGAATAATCACCATATCAATCTTTCAAGTAAGTGTGATTCCACCAACCAATCAAATCACTAAAACATAGTCACCCAATCTATTTGCTACATTCAAACCAAATCTCCATCCCCAACACTATATATAAGGAAGAAATGGCAGTTACAAACATTCCATATTTACAGCAACACGAAGCTTAAAACTTCAGCCGGATGATGGTGAATGTGTTTCGGGGAAATCACATTCACCATCATCAGGCTGAAGTTTTAAGCTTCGTGCTGTTGTAAATATGGAATGTTTGCAACTGTCATAGACACTCAAAACATTACACGGGGCAAAACCCGAACTCAGAACAATCTACATACTTTTTTTTTAAAAAAATAAATTTTTATTGATTTTATAAAATAATTACATAGAACGAACATATAACAGTGCACAGTGCATGTGCCCATTACCTTACAAAACAAGACACCCCCCTTCACCACCACCACCCATACAAGGGGATTCAAAAGTTTTTGATTTTGTTTATCTGTATTTCCTTGGCTCTATCTTGCATTAGATATTACTAAAAGAGTGATTGCAGTTTATTTTTCACATTTACATCACAGATTCTACTCAACATATAATCTTTCACCTTATTCCATCGTACCATCAGCTTCTCCAATTTGTTTTCATCAAAATTATTTAATCTTATTTCCATAATTTCAAAATGTATGTGGTCCACCATGTACCAGTACCAATTCTGTATTGTCCATTTTGTAGAGTCTTTCCAACCTAGTACCACTACTGCTTGAGCCCTGCCATTTAGAACAATCTACATACATATACCCGTGAAAATCTACGAAAACAAATATACACACACACACACACACACACACACACACACACAGTAAAATACATGATGAAGGTTGTAGAGATACTCATAGTAAAATATATCTAAGAAAGAATAGAAAAGAAGATATAGGAATAGAACATATCAATGAGAGATATAGGAATAGAAGAAAGGAATAGGAGATATAGGAGAGCAACAGGACAGGGGACGGAAGGTGCACTTGTACTCGCCCCTTACTGACCTCTTAGGAATCTGGATAGGTCAACCGTGGATAATCCAAGGATAAAGTGTTGGGGGTTTGGGGATGACACTATGGAGTCTGGTAATGAGTTCCACGCTTCGACAACTCGGTTAATGAAATCATATTTTTTACAGTCAAGTTTGGAGCGGTTAATATTAAGTTTAAATCTGTTGTGTGCTCTTGTGTTGTTGTGATTGAAGCTGAAGTAGTCGCCGACAGGCAGGACGTTGCAGCATATGATCTTGTGGGCAATGCTTAGGTCATGTTTAAAGCGTCTTAGTTCTAAGCTTTCTAGGCCCAGGATTGAAAGTCTAGTCTCGTAGGGTATTCTGTTTCGAGTGGTGGAGTGAGGGGCTCTTCTGGTGAAGTATCTCTGGACATTTTCAAGGGTGTTGATGTCTGAGATGCGATATGGGTTCCAAACGGATGAGCTGTATTTGGGGATGGGTCTGGCAAAAGTTTTGTAAACTCTGGAAAATAGTGAGAGATTGCCAGAGTAGAAGCTATGTAGGATTAGGTTTACAACTCTTGAAGGTTTCTTGGCTATGTTATTGCCGTGGGCTTTGGCACTTAAATCTTTTGTTATTAGTATACAGAGGTCTCTTTGCAGGCTTGTTTTCATTGCTATTCCCTCCAAATTAAGTTTTTTTTACATCCTAACCAGGTGATAAAATGATGTGCTAAAACTGACCAGACTAAGGACGCTAGCCAGATGAATACCTGGTAGATAGATTCCCCCCCCCCTATTTTCCTCCCCCGAAACTATCTATTAACTATTTATTTTCCTCCCCCGAAACTAACCCTTATACTCCAGTGCATCTTATACTCTGAAAAATATGGCAAATGTGTTCCATCAACACAACAAAAAGACATGTTAACAGTAGAGGATTTGTTTCTCACTTCGGAGACACCATCACTTTGACACATATACAATTCCCGCGGTTCCTGAAGACAGGAGGGATATCTGACACCAATATTAAACAGATTGTCCTTGACTTACGACCACAACTGAGACCAGAAAATTCATTTGTTAAGCAAGTCATCACATATTTGCACCTGATTTTACAACTATTTCTGCCACAGTCAATTTGTGAGATACTGTACTTCACATGTTAGGCAAGACATCACATGAATGAAACTTGTGACCTGGACACTTGTGACCACAGGAATGTTGCAATGGTCATTAGTGTGAGGACTGATCGCGAGCCACTTTATTTAGCGCCACTGCAACATTGAAAAGGTCACTAAAAGAATGACTGTAAGTTGAGGACTACCTAACTTTATTTATTTATTTATTTATTTATTACTTAGATTTGTATGCCGCCCCTCTCCGAAGACTCGGGACGGCTCACAACATGTAGAAACAAATCATAAGCAATCAGACAAATTTAAAATATTTAAATATTTAAAAACCCCATATGCTAACAGACACACACACAGACATACCATGCATAAATTAAACGTGCCCAGGGGGAGATGTTTCAGTTCCCCCATGCCTGACGGCAAAGGTAGGTTTTAAGGAGTTTACGGAAGGCAGGAAGAGTAGGGGCAGTTCTAATCTCCGGGGGGAGTTGGTTCCAGAGGGCCGGTGCCGCCACAGAGAAGGCTCTTCCCCTGGGGCCCGCCAACCGACATTGTTTAGTTGACGGGACCCGGAGAAGGCCAACTCTGTGGGACCTAATCGGTCGCTGGGATTCGTGCGGCAGGAGGCGGTCTCGGAGATATTCTGGTCCGATGCCGTGAAGGGCTTTAAAGGTCATAACCAACACTTTGAATTGTGACCGGAAATTGATCGGCAGCCAATGCAGACTGCGGAGTGATGGTGAAACATGGGCATACCTAGGTAGGCCCATGACTGCTCTCGCAGCTGCATTTTACACGATCTGAAGTTTCCGAACACTTTTCAAAGGTAGCCCCATGTAGAGAGCATTACAGTAGTTGAACCTCGAGGTGATGAGGGCATGAGTGACTGTGAGCAATGAGTCCCGGTCCAGATAGGGCCGCAACTGGTGCACCAGGCGAACCTGGGCAAACTTATTAATTATTAAGGGAATGCTAACTATTTTAACCATTATTATTATTATTATTATTATTATTATTATTATTATTAATAATAATAATCAGGATTGAAAAATCAACAGATGATTCAAAGTGCAGACTCTGTAAAGAAACAGACGAAACACTCGTACTCAGCTGCTGCAAAAATATCGCACAGACTGACTATAAGCATAGACACAATGCTGTCGCACAGATGATCCACTGGAACTTGTGCCAGAACTACCATCTACCAGTGGCAAAGAACTGGTGGGATCACAAGCCTGAAAAAATGGTGGAAAATGGGCAAACAAAACTACTGTGGGACTTCCGACTTCCGACTGACCGAATTTTGAAACATAATACACCAGACATCATAATTGTGGAGAAAAAGAAAGCATAGATCATTGACATCACAATCCCAGGAGACAGCAGAATTGAAGAGAAGCAGCTAGAGAAATTTACGAAATATGAAGATCTGAAAATTGAGCTGCAACGACTCTGGCATAAGCCAGCGAAAGTGGTCCCAGTGGTCCTTGGCACGCTGGGCGCAGTGCCAAAAGATCTCAGCGGACATTTGAAAACCATCGGAATTGACAAAATCTCCATCTGTCAACTGCAAAAGGCCACTTTACTGGGATCGGCAGGCATAATTCGGTGCTGCATCACGCAGTCGTAGGTGCTTGGGAAGCGCCTGATTGGTGATGAAATACGAAATCCAGCATAGTGATCTCATTTGCTGTGTTATATTGATGATAATAGTGTCACAAGTTCATCCTGGCCTAGCTACGTTTCTCTGGAATCCCTACTGCCTTGCAATTGGGAGTTCCCAATAGCCTTGCTAACCGTTTCGGGTATCTACCTGATGGTGGGTATTGCTATGGGATGGTTTGGTCCAGTCATCTGCAGGAAGATGGGGCAGCCTTTCACAGTCATTTCTATGGGGATCAACCTCGGCTCCAATTCACCCATCTGCACAAAAAAACAAAAACAAAAAAAAAGGAGTAATTTTGATACCCAACTCATTTCAACCTTGAGCTACAAATTTTTTAAAGGTTGTGTTTAAAGCAGTATTACAAAGTTCCACATTACAAAGCCTTAGTAGGTCCAAATATGGAATACTGCATCCAGTTTTGGTCACCACATTATGAAAAAGATATTGAGACTTTGGAAAAAAGAGAAGAGCAACTGACGATTAAAGGCTTGGAGATTAAAATGTATGAAGAATGGCTGCAGGAATTTGGGTATGGCAAGTCTAGAGGAAACGAAGGACCAGGGGTGACATGATAGCTGTCTTCCCATATTTGAGGGGCTACCACAGAGAGGAAGAAGAGGGTCTATCTGTTCTCCAAAGCACCAGAAGGCCAGACAAGGAACAACAGATGGGAACTCATCAAGGAGAGAAGCAACCTGGAATTAAGGAGAAACTTCCTAACAGGGAGGACAATTCATCAGTGAAACAGCTTGCTTTCAGAAGTTATGATTTATTTATTTATACGATATATTTTTTAATGCCGCCCTTCTCCTTAGACTCAGGGCAGCTTACATGTTAGCAATAGCACTTTGTAACAGAGCCAGCCTATTGCCCCCACAATCCTGGTCCTCGTTTTACCCACCTCGGAAGGATGGAAGGCTGAGTCAACTTTGAGCCGGTGATGAGATTTGAACCACTGACCTGCAGATCTAGCAGTCAACTTTAATGGCTTGCAGTGCTGCACTCTACCTGCTGCACCACCTCGGCTCTGATTGCTTCATCACTGGAGGCATTTAAGAAGAGACTGGACATCCACTTGTCAGAAACGGTGTAGGGTTTTCTGCTTGAGCAGGGGGTTGGACTAGAAGGCATCCAAGGTCTCTTCCAGCTCTATTCCCCTTTAACGTAGCAGACTGATTTGGAAGCTAAAGAAGGGCGTGCTTTGGAGAATAGTTCTTACCGCACGAATCCCAGCGACCGGTTAGGTCCCACAGAGTGGGCCTTCTCCGGGTCCCGTCAACAAAACAATGTCGTTTGGCGGGGCCCATTGGGAAGAGCCTTCTCTGTGGCAGCCCCAGCCGTCTGGAACCAACTCCCCCCGGAGATTAGAACTGCCCCTACCCTCCTTGCCTTTCGTAAACTCCTTAAAAACCACCTCTGTCGTCAAGCGTGGGGGAACTGAGACATTTCCCCCTGCCTATGTAGTTCTAGTGCATGATATGACTGTATGTATGTTTTTTATATTGGGGTTCCTTGCTTTTAGATTTTTAAATGTACAATTGTTATCTTAGATTTTAATTATTAGATTTGTCAATATATATTGTTTTTATCATTGTTGTGAGACGCCCCAAGTCTGCGGAGATGGGCGGCATACAAATCTAATTAATAATAACAACAACAACAACAATAATAATAATAATAATAATAATAATAATAATTGTGGCATGGCGTGTTGTGGGCAGAGGTGGGCTGCTAAGGTAGAATAGTGATGTGTGCTCGCCCCCATGGCTTTGAGTGCTAGCAGAGTCCAGTGCAATTCTGCTACTGGACCTGGGCAGCTGACGAAATTGCACGCAGACAGGTGCAGTAGCAGAATTGCGCTAGACTCTGCTAGCACTCAGAGCCACGGGGGTGGGAGCACGTCACCGTTCCACCTTAGCAGCCCACCTCTGGTTGTGGGTTTGCCACCAACGTCAAGTCAACGTTCCCTCCGCTGGCTCAGACAGGCCGCCTACCTTACAGATGAGAACATCCTTATAATGTCCCCACATATTGTTGTAGGCTGTGATTTCTACGATAAGTTCCTGGAAAGCTTTCAGGATCCCCTCCGTCGGATACACGTGGAAAGCCACTCCTTTCCCTTGGGACAACATGGCTGCTCGGAAGGCTGTAAAAGGAGAAAAACCTGAAGAGCATTGCCCTTTCTCTAACATTGCAGCTGACGGACTTCATGTTGTCTGAAAGGGACTGACCAAAGTCTGTTGTCCAGCTGTATTTTCCCATCAAAGCAACTGTTCAACCTCACAAACTTCCTGTCTACAAAAACACAACATTTTTTTCTTCTTCTTACCTGATTCCTTCCTCTTCGCAAGTTGTCTTGTCACCCGTTTGGTTTTCTCCACAATCATGTCCCTGAATAGAGGAAATTAGAGCCGCTGAGAACTCATAAAAATGCCTTGGTTATATCTAGGCAGGATGCATGCTTCAAAAATGCACTTAAAAACACTCCAGATGTGTCAACAGCTGCTTCCTTCTCCTGGCAATACTGATTTGTTAACTAAGAGACACAATGTCCTTTTCAAGGTAGTGGCACTACAATCCCCATCATCACCAAGCACAGCAGGAAGCCATTTCCCTTAAGTAAACACTATAAACACTGGTTCAATAGAAGATGATGGATGGATGGATGGACGGACGGACGGACGGACGGACATAGGTGATAATGGATGGACAGACAGACAAGGATAGATGAGAGATGTACCATATTTTTCAGTGTATATGATGCTTTAAAATTGGGTGTGTCTTATAGACCGAATCTTGCCGAGGCCGCCTGGCAGCGCCCAGCAGGAAGCCGGCAGCTTGGCCCCAGGGATGAGCAGGAGCTTGCCTTTGCATGGCTGCGGCAGTGGCGGCACTCTAAAGCCTGAACGAGCCATCCACCAGGACTTGCCACTACCGCCAGGGAAAGGCAGCTGAAGAGGAAGTCTGGCAAGTCCTGGAGGGCGGGCTCGTTCCCAAGCGCCGCCACCACCGCTCCTGCCATGGAAAGGCAGCAAAGGGGGGGAAATAAACCTGTCCCCTGCAGCTGCCTTTCTATGGCTGCAGCAACGGCACTCAGGAGCCTGAACGAGCCTGTATCCCAGGATCTGCCAGAGAAGAAAACAAGCGAACTTCACACTGCCATAGAGAAAAGTGCAAAGCCTGCACCGTTCCAAGCACTTCCAGTCCGAAGCCAGACGGTTTTCTCACCCGAGTGGCCCAAACGAAAAAGTGAATCATCGTGGGAACGTAAAGAGGCAAATAGATAAGAATAGATAAGGGGGGGGGGCATACAAATCTAATAAATAATAATAATAATAATAATAATAATAATAATAATAATAATAATAATATGTGTTCCCAGTTTATAACTTCCTGGTAAATTTTGCAGCTTCTTAAACCTTCTCTCTCTCTCAGAAAACGGGAGTTTAGCTGAACCTTTAGTGCTCTAAAACAGGGTTCTCCAACCTTAGCAACTTTAAGATTTGTGGACTTCAACTCCCAGAGTTCTTCAGCCAGCAACGGTGGCTGAGGAACTCTGGGAGCTGTAGTCCACAACCCTTAAAAGTTGCCACGGTTGGAGATCCTTGCTCTAGAAACACTCCATTTAAGGAGTATTTCAGGTTTATCGTCACCATCATATATTTCCATGCACTCCATTTGTGAAAATCGGAGTAGTCAAAAGAGGGGTCTTTGAAAACCTCATGGTATAATAGTAATATTAAGGCAACCTCAGCAAGGAACTGTAACTGTAAATGATTCTATCACTAGCCATTTCTGTGACTAAAGGAACAACTAACAAAATGAATTGTCCTTGTTTGTTT
Source organism: Erythrolamprus reginae (assembly GCF_031021105.1). Classification (NCBI taxonomy): domain Eukaryota; kingdom Metazoa; phylum Chordata; class Lepidosauria; order Squamata; family Dipsadidae; genus Erythrolamprus; species Erythrolamprus reginae. The sequence continues at coordinate 5,668,479 of NC_091963.1, forward strand.
TGTTTATTTGTTTGAGTTAGGAGTTAGGAGTGCAAGAGTCTTCAAATCTGGCAACTTTAAGGCTTGTGGACTTCAATTCCCATTTCTGACTGGTGGAGGAATTCTGGGAGTTTAAGTCCACAAGTCTTGAAGCTCTCAAGTTTAAAGTTTGTAAAAAGTGTACATGGTTTTAAAAAGTATACGGTTGTAAAAAGTATTCTGCTACACTGATATTTTATTAAACAATATAATGCTACTACATTTGGTTCAGAATACATTTTTCCTTGGTTTCCCCCTCTAAAATCTAGTTGCATCTTATACACCGATGTGTCTTATACACTGAAAAATACAGTAAATCATTGCTTGGAGGCAGCAGAGTCTCAGATAGAAAGTCCATACAGAGAGTGGTGAGGACAACCAAGAAAATTATAGGAAGCTCACTTCCTGTCATTCAGGATGCTGCTTACAAGCGCTAATGTGCTTAGAGCTCAGAGAATTGTTAGAGACCTCACACACCCACTTCACGGTCTCTGTTTTTGTTGCTCCCCTCCGGGAAGGGGTTTCAAAATATTTCTAGCAGGGCTACCAGATTCTGTAAAAGCTTTGTTCCCTGTGTCATCCATCTGGAAAACTTGGCAAGATTTGTTTCTCTCACCATGTACATGTACACAATCAGAACTAGATGCCTTGGTTAGATCTGAACAAGACTGTGTTGTTTCTGTGTGTCATATAATCCATGTAGGTACATACATAATTTTGTGTCGATCTGTCTGTCTATCTGTCTGTCTATCTATCTATCTGTCTATCTAGAATAGAATAGAATTTTTATTGGCCAAGTGTGATTGGACACACAAGGAATTTGTCTTGGTGCATATGCTCTCAGCGTACATAAAAGAAAAAGATACATTTGTTAAGAATCATGTGGTACAACACAATGATTGTCATAGGGGTCAAATAAGCAATGAAGAAACAATCAATATTAATAAAAATCTTAGGATACAAGCAACAAGTTACAGTCATAATGATGTCATTATAATCTAATGATTATATTTATGTTTATGTTTATATTAGAGGTTGAGACCCTTTGAGAGCTGTGTGCAATGTAATTTCATTTTAATGTATGCTGATTGATGAATATTCTAAGTGATAATAAAGTTATTCTAAGTCTAAAAACCGAGTAATACATCTTTCTTTCAATATTCTGTTTTCCATCTGTGAACAGCCCACGGAGCCAGCTAGAAACTTTATTAAGAAGGAAGAAAATGGACCTCGCAGTGGAAACATGGGTGGGATTAGCTGAATGGGGCATTTATTTGAGATTCCATCTTGCCTGGGGAAGAATTCATTAGAGAGTGAGAGAGAGAAAGGACAGTCAACTTTTTCAAAGCCCATCTCTGCAGGGCCTATGACAATTCCTGACAGCCAACACACTGTGGGACAACCTACCACAGGACAATTGTTACACTAATATCCAAGAAATGGTGGAACAGGATCACTAAAGAAAGGACGCAAGAGGAAGGACAGAATGAAATGTAAATGGCAAAAATTAAAATATTTATTTATTTAAAATAATTAAGTTGAGTTGTTAAATTCTCTTGTGGCGAGTTGTCCCATTCTTATCTCTGGATACCCTCTGACGGGAGTGTCAAACTCGCGGCCTGCGGAGCACTTAAATCTGGCCTGCAGGGCCAGCCTGGAAATAGCAAAGGACTGGCCCATAGTGCCTCTGCTGGCTAAAACAGGGCACAGGGGCAGTGCGTGGGACCCGCACTCCACTGTGCCAGATTTTGGCCAGCAGGGTGCTGCAGGAGCCCATCCTCTCTCTCCTCTCATTCCGTCTGGCTCGTGGAGTAGAACTACAATGTTGATCCGACCCTTGAAGAAATCCAGCTGGAATCCCCTTCCCTGGAAGATGCTTAGGCATGGAAATATTTGGGCCCGTGAGAATTCCACCAAGCAAGAGTTAACTGAGTTTTGCCCCCCTGTTCAAGGTTAAATGGAAGGAAACAAAACATACCCCTTTTGATCCTCGGAAGGCTGCTGAGGGGTGCTGAAATAATCGACTTCAATGGTGAAGGCAGCCACTGTTTCAGAATGGTTGGTAATGATCACCCGGCGCTTTATCACACTCTTCAAGTCCACCTCGGAACCAAAGATGAGTTTTAGATCATCTGAATCATCTGTTACGTTTTGTTCCTCATCACTACAGAATAAGAAGAACAGAGGCATACAACATGGGATAGATTTTATGCATGGTTAAATCATTCATATAAATTACGTTACTCATTTTTCCTTATGTCTATATCTCCTTTCTTTACCTGTCAACTGGAATTAAGTAAGAGAGGCACAGCCCTTTTACTTCACCAGAAATAGACAGAAAGAGCGGTTCTGACATATCTTCAATGCTACAGCACAACACAAGGTCCTTCAGCTTATCCTAAGAAGAAGAAGAAGAAGAACAGCACTTGGTTTCAGCAGAAACAATATTCAACCCGGCACTATGGAGATATCAGGATAAGCCTGCTGAATTACCTCAACAGCTTAACTAGAGAACCCTTGGCCCTTCCTCGTGAAGTGCGTGTCACAAAATCTCAACCAGTTTTTACACAAACCACAAGCCCCACAAGCTACTCATCTCTCTACCTTTGAAAATACATTGCGACAGCCAAATAAAAAATGCCCATTTCTCAAAATGCGAGCTGGTAATATTTGGCACTCCTTGGCAACCTCCTTCGTCTTCCCAAGTTTACTGCTTCTCATTTCCACTCACTTGGTTTTTTTTCCCTGGGGAGAGAGGCACCCTCCCGAACAAAGGCCCTGGACGGTAAGATTTTGTCATTTTAACTTTCTAAGAACACCACACTGAGCTGAGGAACTGTTTCAACCCAAAGGGATGGTTGAGCATTTGCGATAGCAAAAGCGGAAAGCTGCGGATTCTGTCTGCCAAAGAATTCTGCCTGGTGGGATTCGCAGTTGTAACTTCTAACTTCTGGAACATCATGGCCTTCAAGGTAAAATTTGTCCTCAATCTCTTGACCCTCTGGGAGGGTCTGAAAACCTGGTTCTGCCTATTGTCTAAGGGTCCTGATAGGGACGTTCTATAGTGGTGGTTAGGACAGTGATGGCGAACCTTTTTTCCCTCGGGTGCTAAAAAAGCATGGCATGCGCTATTGTGCATGTGTGAGTGCCCCAACGTATAGCCGCTCATAGTCCGTTTGTAGTGAGCAGCATATAAATACAATAAATAAATAATTCAATGCCTTGCGAGGGCGAAAGCAGCTTCCCCACCCCCTGGAGGCCCCCTGGAGGCTGGAAATGGCCTGTTTTCCAACTTCTGGGGGCCCAGTAGGCTCGTGTTTTGCCCTCCCCAGGCTCCAAAGGCTTCCCTTCACCTCCGTGCAAGCCAAAAATCAGCTGGCCAGCACACACATGCACGTTGGACCTGAGCTAGGGCAATGGCTCATGTGCTAGCAGATATGGCTCCGTGTGCCAGCTGTGGCACCCATGCCATAGGTTTGTCATCACTGGGTTAGATCAAGGATTGGCAAAGTTGGCTCTTCTATGACTTGTGGACTTCAACTCCCAGAATTCCTGAGCCAATCATGCTAGTTCAGGAATTCTGGGAGTTGAAGTCTACATGTCATAGAAGAGCCAACTTTGCCTACCCCCGGGTTAGAGGGTTAAAAAGACCTCATCTCCATCCCATTGTATAATGGTTTGTATTGCTGCTAATTTTTGCTAAAATTTTAATGTTGATATTTAAGCTTGTACAGGTAGTCCTTGACTTAAAGCAGTTTTTTATTTAGTGACTGTTCGAAGCTACCATGGTATTGAAAAAAGTGACCTTTGACCATTTTCACACTTATGACCATTGTGACATTCACTTGGTCACATGATTTATATTCGGATGCTTGGCAACTGATTCATACTTGTGACCGTTGCAGTGTCCCTGGGTCTGGTGATCCCCTTTTGCAAACTTATTACAAGCCAAGTCAATGAGGAAACCAGATTCACTTAACCATGTTCCTAACATAACTGTAGTGATTCGCTTAACAAACAAGGAAAGGAAAATCGTAAAATGGGGCAAAATTCACTTAACAGATTTCTCACTTAGCCACATAAATGCTGGGGTCAAGTTGAGGACAATCTATAAACAGAACAATAAAATACAAAAAGAATGAAGAAACCAGAAGTGTTGCAGTGAGACTGGCCGGGAAAACAGCAGAACTCAGAAGAGTTTTGTGAAAACCCAGCCAGGCAAACTGCTGTTGGGTGGTCTTTGGAACGGAGCTGCCCACAAGGGACGGTGAATAAGAAGAGGAATTGTGGAAGATTGCGTGGAGCAAGGTAGGTCTTCGCACAATATTGGAGAAAACGAAGACACTCCACAAGATGAAGAGATAATTAGGAAGGTATTGGATTGTGGAGAAATGGGTAGACTTACATTAAAAATCAAACAGAAGGAAGACACAGAATATTATAAAACACAGAATTTATTTTACTAATGGCTGGGAAAAAGGGGTGGAGAGTAAGAATGGAATCTGTATTGTTAAGCAAATTAAATACACAGGCGAAAAGTTGTTTATTAAGCACTAAGAAATGTAATTAATGGGAAAATAATAACATTTATTTAAAAAAAAAAACAAAGTAAAGTTTAGAAAAGAGATTGGTGGAACACATTAAAACTGGTCTTCCGAAAGGCAGTGAAGACCTGGCTGTGCCGGAAGGCCTGGGGGCCATGAATACGGCCATCTGTCACGGCTGAATATTATTGATTGGATAGGTATGTATGTTTGGTTGATTGGATTGCTGTAGGGGATTTTATTGTTTTTTATTATTTTAATGTTTTAGTATTAATTTAGACTTCTTTTATTATTGTGTTTTATTGTGTATCATATGGCTGTAAGCTGCCCTGAGTCCTATGGGATTAGGTAGCATATAAGTCAAATAAATTAAATTAAATTAAAACCAGAGTGAAGGAGGAATGACAAAGGTTGAAACAGCAACCATGATGCATCTCTGCATGTTGAGAGGCAAGGATTTCCAAGCAAACTAACCTTCATATTATACGTCATCACCACACGTAACTCCCTCTTCTCATTTGGGCCCAAAACACCCTTTTCTGGAGAGATGCTCAGTGCACACAAAGACGCCTGGTCTCCAAGGAGCTGTCGAGGCAATCAGAGCGCACAAATCATTTAACAGGAGGCCAAGGGTGGGATTCTTTGCAATAGAAGAGAACATGGAATGGAAATGGGTATGGGTATGGAATAATTAATAATAATTAATAGTAATAAACTATTAAATTTGTATGCCGCCCCTCTCCGAAGACTCCTTCTTTGGAATGGAGAGGGGCGGCATACAAATCTAATAAATTATTATTATTATTATTATTATTATTATTAATAATAATAGAATGGAACGGAATGGAATGGAATAGAAATAGAAATAGAGGAGAGGAGAGAATAATAATTGAGAATGGAATGGAATAGAATAGAATTCTTTATTGGCCTAGGGTGATAGTGCACACAAGGAATTAGTCTTTGGTATATATGCTCTCAGTATACACAAGGAGAATAAAATACATTCATAAGAATAAAAAGATACAACATTTAGTGACAGTAATGGCTACTAATAAGCTGTCAGCTCATATTAGGAAACAAATAAAAAAACCTGAAAGATACAAGCAATGTGGTTATAGTAATAAGTAGGAAGAGATAGATACTGGTAAGGGAGAGAAAAATAGTAAAAGCAACATGAGAAAATATTATTTTACTGAAAGAGGAGTAGATGCTTGGAACAAACTTCCAGCAGACGTGGTTGGTAAATCCACAGTAACTGAATTTAAACATGCCTGGGATAAACATATATCCACCCTAAGATAAAATACAGGAAATAGTATAAGGGCAGATTAGATGGACCATGAGGTCTTTTTCTGCTATCAATATTCTATGTTTCTATGTTTCTAAGTAATACAGTCTTAGTAAATAGTTTGACAGTTGCGAGAATTAGCTGTTAAGCAGACCCACCCGCTTACCTCTCCCCATTTAAAGGGTGTGGGGAGCATTGTCTGGTTGAAGAGATGGGCTGTTGCCTCAGCGGCAATCCCAATGGAGAGTTCGAAGTGTAAGTCACTTGGCAGCAGACACACCTGGGGCACTTGAACCTCCACAGACACAGGGATGTAGCTGGAAAGAGAGTGGGGTATTCAATCGTCATCAATGCTGGTTTACAAGCCTCTGTTGATAAGCAACGGGACCAATCCTGGCCACTTTAAGATGTGTGAACTTCTGCATGGCTGGCTAAGGAATTTTGGGAGTTGGAATTCTCACATCTTCAAGTGGCCAAAGTTGAGTGACCCAGGACAAACCGAAGGCTATTGGAAAGGGTTACATTCTGCCCAGGCTGAATATATGGGTAGTCCTCAACTTACAATAGCTTTATTTATTTATTTAATTCGGCTTCTCTGCCGCCCAATCCCGAAGGGCTCAGCGTGGCTTACAATAAACAATATAAATACAAATCAATAAAAAAGAAGTAAAATAATAAAATCTAGAACAATAAAACTTTCCTTTAAAAAAAAAACATGATAGAACAGCCACGAGAACAAGCATACATACCATTCATACGATTTGGCCATGATGGTAATTAATTCATGGCTCTTAGGCCTGCCGGCAAAGCCTGGTCTTCATGGCTTTACAAAAAGCCAGCAGAGTGGGAGCAGTATGGACATTGGGGGGGAGTTGATTCCATAGAGCTGGGGCAGCAGCAGAGAAGGCCCTCCCCTGCGGTCCCGCCAACCTGCATTGCTTAGTCAACGGGACCTGGAGGAGGCCAATTCTGGGTGCTCTTATCGGTCGCTGGGAGGAATGCGGCAAGAGACGGTCCTGTAAACAGTCTGGCCCTGAGCCATGTAGGTATATTTATAGTTTATCTAGTGACTTTTCAAAGTTATAATGGCACTGAAAATAGTGACTTAGGAGTGTTTTTTACAGTTACAACCTTGGCAGCATCCCATGATCATGTGATCAAAATTCAGATGCTTGGCAAGTGGTTGCAGTGCCCTGGGGATCATGTGATCACTTTTTGCAACCTTCTGGTAAGCAAAGTCAATGGGGAAGCTGATTCACTTAACTACCAGGCTACTAACATCAGCTGAAGTGATTCACTTAATGACCATGGCAAGAAACGTTGTAAAATGGGGAAAAACTCACATCAAATTTTCACTTTACAACATAAATTTTGGGCTCAATTGTGGTCATAAATCAGGGACTACCAAAATATAAAATCCTCCTTTCATTCTTTTGTTGCTTTTGCTGCGTCTTTTCTCCCATCTTTTATTTACATTTCTCCAAAATCCTGCTTACCAATGGACTTGCCTCCTTTCTTTTTCAATTCTCTTTCCTGTTTCTTGTCTCTTCAACCTATTCATTCATTTATTCACTCACTCATTCATTCATTCATTGCAAATCTCATCCTTCCCTGTCCTAATGTTTGTTTATTTGTTTGTTTATTTATTTATTTGTTTTATTTGTTTTGTAAAGTACATATTGGAGGTATGTAAATATATAATAATATTTATTTACATGATACTAGTAAAAAAAATATAAAGAAACATTAGGACAGGGGACAGAAGGCACACTGGGCACTTATGCTCACTTATTCCCTCTTATCAGTACCCATCTTATGTATATAAACAATTTTATATCTATATATATATTACAAATATGTACTTGACAAACAAACAAGCAAACAAACAAAGTAATATAAAATAAAATAAAAAACTGGCAGGAGGCTTTCTAGGTCAAGTGAACTGATTGGCCTCTTGACCATTTATTTCATTCAGTGGAGAGAATATTCTTTGCTTGCTTGCTTGCTTGCTTGCTTGCTTAATTAATTAATTAATTAATTAATTAATTAATTAATTAATTATATTTGTAGGCCGCCGCTCTCCGCAGACCCGGGGTGGCTAACAACAGTAAAAAGACAACGTAAACAAATCTAATACAGTGTTCCCTCGATTTTCGCGGGTTCGAACTTCGCGGATAGCCTATACCACGGTTTTTCAAAAAATATTAATTAAAAAATACTTCGCGGTTTTTTTCCTATACCATGGTTTTTTCCATGTGATGATGTCATATGTCATCGCCAAACTAATAATTTTTGCAAATAAATAACAAAAAAAATAATTATTGTTAATAAGTAATTATGTTTATAAATATCAGGATCACTATTCAATAGTGAGTACTGGTAATAATGGTGAGTAAATGGTTGTTAAAGGAATGGGAAATGGTAATTTATGGGTTTAAAGTGTTAAAGGATGGCTTGTGATACTGTCCATAGCCAAAAATGGTGTATTTACTTCCGCATCTCTACTTTGCGGAAATTCGACTTTCGCGGGCGGTCTCAGAACGCATCCCCCGCGGAAATCGAGGGAACACTGTATTACAAAATTCTAAAAACCCCAATTTAAGAGATCAGTCATACATACAGTCATACCATACATAAATTTTATAAGCCTAGTCACATCACAGCGGCTCACTAATGAATGTCAAACAAAATGCCCAAAGTTAAAAATTCTGGAAAGCAAGCTGGGAATAAGATAAATAATTTTGGTTTAGTTTTCTGGAATTTCCTTCTCTTTTATTGTTTTCTATTGTATATTAATAAGGTTTTTTTGTTGTTGTTATAAGCCACTTTTGAGATTCTGGTGGCCTATAATAAAATAAAATAAACATATAAACTTTCAATGTGGCAGCTAACCTTCCTTTCTATACAGCGGTTCAAAGATTTTGATCAACTGAATTTGCTGGAAAAATTTGATTCTCAGAAATTGCAATGACTTTTCTTCTTTTTGTTTACCTTCCAACTCCGTTTTCCACATCCAACTCTAATGTAGTTTGGAGATTTTGACACATATATGATGTAAAGAGTACTGAGACACGGCATTTGCCAAGAGGGCACAATTCTCCACTGGAAGGCTGAATTTTGAATGCAGAAGCCTGCAGAAAGAAAATTGAATGCTCATATAATCCAGAACCCTCAAAATCGTTTGGGAAAATATGGGATATATTGTTCAAACAAACCAGAGTACAGGCAGTCCTCGAATTATGACCACAATCGACTCCAAAATTTCTATTGCTAAGTGAGACATTAGTTAAGTGACAAATGTTGCACCATTTTTTATCCTTTCTTGCCACAGTTGTTAAGTGAATCACTGCAATTTGTTAAGCTGGTAACACAGTTAAGTGACTGATTGTCAGTTCACAAAAGATGACCCCAGGGACACAGCAATCATCTGAACTTGTTTCATGTGCAGCGGTGAAATCTACTTAACTTCCCTACTGATTCGGAAGTGTGCGCTTTTTCACCCTCTGCACATGTGCAGAAGGCTTTGCGCATGTGCAGAGGATTAAAATGCTACTGAACCAGTAGCATTTCAGTCCCGATCATGTGATTATGGGACTATCACAAAGGTCATAAATGTGAATAATGGTCGTTTGTCAGTTCTTTTCAGTTGTTGTAATTTCAAATAGTCACTAAATGAACTGTCGTAGGTCAAGGACTACCAGTATCAGCTTTTGCAGGGATCCCCACACTTGGCAACTTTAACACATTGAATTCTGCCAGTTGAAGTCCACAAGTCTTAAAATAGTCACTAAATGAACTGTCGTAGGTCAAGGACTACCAGTATCAGCTTTTGCAGGGATCCCCACACTTGGCAACTTTAAGACATTGAATTCTGCCAGTTGAAGTCCACAAGTCTTAAAATAGTCACTAAATGAACTGTCGTAGGTCAAGGACTACCAGTATCAGCTTTTGCAGGGATCCCCACACGTGGCAACTTTAAGACATTGAATTCTGCCAGTTGAAGTCCACAAGTCTTAAAATAGTCACTAAATGAACTGTCGTAGGTCAAGGACTACCAGTATCAGCTTTTGCAGGGATCCCCACACTTGGCAACTTTAACACATTGAATTCTGCCAGTTGAAGTCCACAAGTCTTAAAATAGTCACTAAATGAACTGTCGTAGGTCAAGGACTACCAGTATCAGCTTTTGCAGGGATCCCCACACTTGGCAACTTTAAGACATTGAATTCTGCCAGTTGAAGTCCACAAGTCTTAAAATAGTCACTAAATGAACTGTCGTAGGTCAAGGACTACCAGTATCAGCTTTTGCAGGGATCCCCACACTTGGCAACTTTAAGACATTGAATTCTGCCAGTTGAAGTCCACAAGTCTTAAAATAGTCACTAAATGAACTGTCGTAGGTCAAGGACTACCAGTATCAGCTTTTGCAGGGATCCCCACACTTGGCAACTTTAAGACATTGAATTCTGCCAGTTGAAGTCCACAAGTCTTAAAATAGTCACTAAATGAACTGTCGTAGGTCAAGGACTACCAGTATCAGCTTTTGCAGGGATCCCCACACGTGGCAACTTTAAGACATTGAATTCTGCCAGTTGAAGTCCACAAGTCTTAAAATAGTCACTAAATGAACTGTCGTAGGTCAAGGACTACCAGTATCAGCTTTTGCAGGGATCCCCACACTTGGCAACTTTAAGACATTGAATTCTGCCAGTTGAAGTCCACAAGTCTTAAAATAGTCACTAAATGAACTGTCGTAGGTCAAGGACTACCAGTATCAGCTTTTGCAGGGATCCCCACACTTGGCAACTTTAAGACATTGAATTCTGCCAGTTGAAGTCCACAAGTCTTAAAATAGTCATTTTAATGAACTGTCGTAGGTCAAGGACTACCAGTATCAGCTTTTGCAGGGATCCCCACACTTGGCAACTTTAAGACATTGAATTCTGCCAGTTGAAGTCCACAAGTCTTAAAATAGTCACTAAATGAACTGTCGTAGGTCAAGGACTACCAGTATCAGCTTTTGCAGGGATCCCCACACTTGGCAACTTTAAGACATTGAATTCTGCCAGTTGAAGTCCACAAGTCTTAAAGTTTCCAAGTGTGGCGACCCCTGACATTGAGGATGGCTCGATTAGTGTTTTTCATTAGAGAGTTTTCCAATTTAAACCCATGTCCGGCCACAGGGCATCGAAGGAGGCAAAGTTAAGGTGGAATATTTTGGCTGTGATCTGACCACTTCACTGGTCAGTGAAGCAGAAGACAGATTTAGGGAAATAAGATGAGAAACCTCATGGAACAACATTACCTCCTCGCCTCTTTCTGTTATGCAGGTAGATTTTTCTTGAATTTTCCATTTTCCTGGCAGCTGACTTAAGTTTTCTATTTCCAAAGCGCAGGTCACCTTTTCTCCCAGTTTAATCAGACCCATATCGATGGACGTCACGTCAATAGAAAAAACAGGACCCTAGGAAAAATTAGGTCAATTACATGTTGAAAGAAATTTATCCTATTATTATTTTTTGACATTTCTTTCTTTGTGTGACGGATGTAATCACTTTCAGAGCTGTCTGCAGAGTAGGGTAAAAAAAACAACAAATCAAGATGGTGGCCACAATCAAAGCGCTGACCGTTTTTTAATGTGAGTCACTGTCATCTTTAATTTTTGGGAACAAATCTTGAGGACTACTCTGCCCCGAAGTTTTACCCTACCCTTCATTTCTTGGCATGCCATGGTTCCTCGGGATTTTTGAAAGATATGGTAAAATGGTTCTGAGATAACATTTGTCAACTCCTTTAGAACTCTGGGATGCAATCCACGAGGTACTGATGATTTATATTTGTCAAGGTCAGATATCAGGTGTCCTCTTGTCATTTCTTTGCTTATTTTAATTTTTCCATTTCTGTCTTTTACAACTACTGTATTTCCACTACTTCAGCTTTAACCACAAAAATAAGCACACAACAGATACAAACTTAAAGTGAACCGCTCCAAACTTGATTGCAGAAAATACAACTTCAGCAACAGAGTGGTCAATGCCTGGAACGCACTACCTGACTCTTTAGTTACGTCCCCAAACCCCCATAATTTTAACCTTAGACTGTCTACTGTTGACCTCACCCCATTTCTAATAGGTCTGTAAGGGGCATGAGTAAGTGCAGCAGCCTGCCTACTGTCCCTATCCTAATGTCCCCATTTATTTGTATCCATTTCCTGTATTCATAGTCATGTTTATACTTATTTCTATTATGTTATACATGCTTCACAAACAAACACACAAACAAACCAATAAATAAAACTGTACATAGGTTTTTGGTAGGTGGGGCTATGATTTCCTTTTGCATGAAGACCAATGAAAAGAATGAGTTAAGCAGCTCGGCTTTCTCTCTACTGCTTGTTACTTTCTTGCCGTCTTCTCTCTTTAGATAGACTGTTTCCATGATTTTTTTTCCTTGTTATTTATATGTCGAAATAAATGTTTGTACTGTTTTTGATATTTATTGCAAGTCTTACTTCATTCTGATCCTTAGTTTCCCTGTGTTCACCTTTGCAAATGTATGTATGTATGCGGAGAGGGGCGGCATACAAATCCAATAAATAAATGTATGTATGTATGTATGTATGTATGTATGTATGTATGTATGATTTATTTATGTGTGTATTTTATTTATTTGTTTGTTTGTTTGTTTGTTTGTTTGTTTGTTTGTTGGTTGGTTGGTTGGTTGGTTGGTTGGTTGGTTGGTTGATTGATTGGATTTGTATGCTGCCCCTCTCCGCAGACTCGAGGAGGCTCACAACAATACACAATCAAAACAATGTACAGTACAAATCTAATACATAAAAATATGTAAAAACCCATTTAAAAAAACATACACACAAAATACCATGCATAAACTATATGTTCCAGATTTTAGTTGGTATTCTGTTTGTTCATTCTTGTGAACCGATGCGGGGAATATGTATGTATGTATGTATGTATGTATGTATGTATGTATGTATGTATGTATGTATGTATTTATTTATTTACTTGTTTGTTTATTTATTGCCTTTAAAGCCCTACATGGCATTGGACCAGATTACCTCCGGAACCACCTGCTACCGCATGAATCCCAGCGACCGATTAGGTCCCACAGAGTTGGCCTTCTCCGGGTCCTGTCGACTAAACAATGTCATTTGGCGGGCCCCAGGGGAAGAGCCTTCTTTGTGGTGGCCCCAGCCCTCTGGAACCAACTCCACCCGGAGATTAGAACTGCCCCCACCCTCCCTGTCTTTCGTAAACTACTCAAGACTCACTTATACCACTAGGCATGGGGGAGTTGAGATATTCCTTCCCCCTAGGCCATTACAAGTTATGCATAGTATGTTTGTGTGTATGTTTGGTACAGCAAAATAATAAGACATTTCATATATTTAAATCTGGTATCCTTATAAATTCATGCATAATAAATACATGCCCGATAAAGCATGATGACAACTCTCAGAATTGCTAGTCAAAGTAACCATAGGGTGGATGTCGTGAGGCGAAACCTGGTGAAGACATTCCTACCTTAAAGTCAGCCTCGATGTACAAAAAGATAGGCTCCTGCGAGTGAGTGATTTCACATTCCAGCTTGTGACAGGAACGGCCCGGTTTCCCTCCTGTGATCACAAATTCAAACATACGACTTCTGCCTGCACCTAGAAAAGACAAGCCACTTACACTTATTTTGGGGTGGAAATAATGCCATTTTTTTAAAAAAAAAAAGACCAAAAAACCCAACAATTTTTCCCAAATTAAAATCAGCAAAAAACCTTATCTCTGTGATGGCGTACCTGTGTCACAAAAGCCACAGGTTGCAAGCAGAGCCATATTGGAGAGTACAGAAGATTTCGCCCTCTGGAGTCTTCAGGGAACCTTCCCTGAAGACTCTGGAGTGCAAAAAATAGTCCTACAGGAAAACCAGAAGTTCAGAAAACGGACTTCCAGTTTGCCGTTGTGGTGTTTTTCACTCTGGGGTTTCAGGATGTTCCCCTGCTGCTCTGGAGTGTGAAAAACAGCACAACAAGCAAACCAGAAGTCCGTTCTTCCGCACTACTCCACTCTCTGCGTGGGAGTGTGGTTAGGGGGTGTACTCACCAACTAGTTCCCCCCCAAGGTCATTGGGGGGGGGGCGCGAAAGGGGGCGGAAATGGGCGTAAGCAGCAACTGTGTGATCTCCTTTAGGGGCACCTCTAGCAAGGTGAGGGACGACCTCCTTCTCGTATTACAGGGCTCGACCGGCTTGGGTATGGGAAGGGGGCCGCACCTGGGGCTCGCTGGCTGGGGCTTACCAGAGACCAGGGGCGAACCATCCCACATGCCGGGAGGGCGTGGCATGGGGGAGGGGGCAGGTGTAAGGATACCACTCCCCTACACCCAGGCAAGGAGCTTTCGCCTGAGAGTTGCTCAGAAAATGTTGGTGATAGTTGACTCTACCCCCATTTTGATTTATGCACCCCTGCAGGTCACGTGGTTTAATTTATTTATTTATTTATTTATTTATTTATTTGTTTATTTGTTTGTTTGTTTGTTTGTTTATTTATTTATTAATTTATTAATTAATTACTTAGATTTGTATGCTGCCCCTCTCCGAAGACTCGGGGCGGCTCACAACATGTAGAAACAAATCATAAGTAAACAGACAAATTTAAAAATATTTAAATATTTAAAAAACCCCATATGCTAACAGACGCACACACAGACATACCATGCATAAATTAAACATGCCCAGGGGGAGATGTTTCAGTTCCCCCATGCCTGACGGCAGAGGTGGGTTTTAAGGAGTTTACGGAAGGCAGGAAGAGTAGGGGCAGTCCTAATCTCCGGGGGAGTTGGTTCCAGAGGGCCGGTGCCGCCACAGAGAAGGCTCTTCCCCTGGGGCCCGCCAACCGACATTGTTTAGTTGACGGGACCCGGAGAAGGCCCACTCTGTGGGACCTAATCGGTCGCTGGGATTCGTGCGGCAGGAGGCGGTCTCGGGGATATTCTGGTCTTGGTTAATTAATTAATTAATAATGATTTAATAAAGTGACCCCATTATACCCAAACTTCCTCCGCCTTCGCTGCAAATTCCCAGTTCCCTTAATTATTCATCATGTGGTTTAACCTCTAGGCCTCCAATCATCTTTGTTGCTCTTCTCTTAACTCTTTCTAGAGTCCCCACCTCTTTTTTTATATCGGGGGGGGGACCAAAACTGGATGTAGTATTCCAAATGTGGTCTTACCAAGTTTCCTTATTTTAATATTCTCTTTATTATAAGCAACAATAAAAATATTTTTTACCTAACTTTCCGGTAGAAGGTTCAACTTCCACTATGTCGCAGTCAAAGATTTTCCCCCATCTAAATGTGACGGCAGAGGTGCTGTTATTAAGCATCTACAATTCCAGAAATGAAGGAGCAGTTAGTCTCCTCATGCAGGACAAAAGTCTTCATTTTCATTTAATTAAAACACAGATTGTACTTCAAGCTATGGTCACCATTAGGACCAGAGTTTCCATGGTTAAGCAAGGTGGTTGCTAAATGAGTCGTGGCCAATTTTATTGCTTTGTTTGCCATGGCTGTTAAATGAATCGCTGCATTCGTTAAGTGAATCATGCAGTCATTAAGCAAATCCAGCTTCCCCCTTTCAGTCTGTGTGAAAGTGACCCCAAGACATTGTAATACAATGACCCCAAGACACTGTAATCATCATAAATACATACCAGTTGCCAAGCACTTAAATTTTGCTCACGTAACGATGGGAATGTTACTGTGGTTGTAAGTACAAGAGGCAAGAATAAGTTACTTCAGGTACTTACCACCGGCAAGACTAGCAAAAATGTTCAGTACAGTAATCTGTCTGGCGAATGCTGGAAATGCAATCAGACTATAGGTACTTACTATCATATGTGGTGAACTTTTATCAAAGCAAGAACATATTGCAAGAAAATAGGTATCTGGGTGGAAAAGATAATTAAACAAAATATAGACCTGAAACCAAATACAGTGGTACCTCGTCATACGAACCCCTCGCCATACGAACAATCCGAGATACGAACCCGGGGTTTGGAAATTTTTTGCCTCTTCTTCCAAACTTTTTCCGTCTTATGAACCCGCCGCCCGAACGCCAAACCCGGAAGTTCAGCAAAAGTTCGGGTTTGGGTGGCCGCCGAGAAGCCCCACCGCCCGGCTGTCGCCTTTTGAAAAAGCCAGGGGGCTTCTCGGCGTCCTTCTGAACCCGAACACCAAACCCGAACTTTTGCCGAACCTCCGGGTTCAGTGTTCGGGAGGCTGCCGAGAAGCCCCGCCGCCCGACTGTTTGATTGCTCTTTTGAAAAACTGACAGCCGGGCGGCAGGGCCTCTCAGCGTCCTCCTGAACACGAATGCCGAGCCGAACTTCCGGGTTCAGCGTTCGGGAGAGCGCCGAGAAGCCCCCTGTCTCTTTCAAAACGCGACAGCCGGGCGGCGGGGCTTCTCGCGGCCACCCGAACTCGAGCCAAACTTCCGGGTTCGGCATTGGGAAAACGCTAAGAAGCGCCCGGCTGTTTCAAAAGGTGACCGCGGCAGTTTTTTGAGTTTATTTTGTTTGCACGCATTAATTCATTTTACATTGTTTCCTATGGGAAACAATGTTTCGTCTTACAAACTTTTCGCCTTACGTACCTCCTCCAGGAAACAATTAAGTTCGTAAGACAAGGTATTACTGTACTGGAAAAATGAGAATACCCCACCAGATGAGGAGCCAACAAATCCACCTTCTCGATCTCCATCGGCTCCAATTTCAAGATTCAAGATCCGACGGGGACATGCGTGACACTCCTTCTGATCAGCCTACATCAATCTTGCAACCAGGGTATCTTTGTGTCTAACTAAGGTTAGATCTCCAGAACTTCATTTGACAACATGAATTCAAGATTTAGATTGATGCAGGGTTGTAATGTAAATGAAAAGCACAGTCAGTCCTCGAGTTACAACAGTTCATTCAGGGACCTTTCAAAGTTACAACAGCAGTGAAAAAAAGACTTATGACCATTTTTCACAGTTACAACCTTTGTAGCATCCACCTGGTTAGGTGATCAAAATTCAGGTGCTTTGCAACTGGTTCATATTTATGATGGCTGCTATATCATGATCCCCTTTTCTGACTTTTTGACAAGCAAAACTCAATTGGGAAGCTTGATTCACTTAACAACCGAGTTACTAACTTATCAACTGCAGTGATTCACAACTGTGACAAGAAAAAAATCATAAAATGGGACAAAATTCACTTAACAAATGTCTCACTTAACAACAGAAAATTTGGGCTTCATTGTGGTCGTAAGTCGAGGACTATCTGTATAGAAGGGAAGAATAAAAGCAAACCCAGGCAATCATCAAGTTATCTGTCCAGCATAAATTGTTTTGAAATATTATTTCCAGATTAATATACAGGTAGTCCTTGACTTGCAACAGTTTGTTTAGTGATCATTCAAAGTTACAATGGCACTGAGAGAAGTGACTTACTACTGTTTTTAACACACCATTGGGCATGTGATAAAAATTCACACGCTTGACAAATGACTCATACTTATGACGGTTACGGTGTCCTGGGGTCATGTGATCACTTTTTAATACCTTCTTCCAAGCGAAGTCAGTGTGGAAGCCTGATTTACTTAACAACCTTGTTATTAAATTAACAACTGCGGGGATTTACTTTAAAAACCTGGAAGAGGTCACACAAAATCCACTCAACAAGTGTTCTGCTTAGCAACAGAAATTTGAGGCTCCATTGTGGTGGTATGTTGAGGACTGGCTATCCTTATTATACAGAGGTACCATTCTTTTACAGATTTAAGTTGCACAGTCAATTCCTAAACTCAAGGTGGATGTGGAAGGAAATTTACCTGAAATATTCTCCTAATATTCACACCAATGTAGTTTTCTCCTGGAATGATTATAGCAGAAGGTTCCAACAAAATCTGAAATGGTTCAGTGGAGCCTTTGATGTCGATTTCTAAGACAATCACATCTTCTTTTCTCCGTTCTCCATTTTCGTAGCAGTCTGAATTCTGAAGACTACATAAAGAATAGGCTTAAAATGGCTCTTGGAAAGGAATCCCAAAAGGAACATCATCACCAGTGTAATTTTTCCTTTATCAGAAACTATACTTGCACAGTTGCTTCACCAATATGCTAGCAAACTTTAAAATAGTATAGGAAATATGATCTTTTTCACTTTTAAAAAATTTATTTATTAATTTGTTTATACATTTTTCTTTTACATGCATAATAATAATAATAATAATAATAATAATAATAATAATAATAATAACAACAACTTATTAGACTTGTATACCGCCCCTCTCCGAAGACTCGGAGCGGTTCACAACAAATAAAACAGAAATACAAATCTAATATTAAAAACAATTTTTAAAAACCCATTATAAAACAGTCATACAATCAAAACAAACCATACATGAAATGGAACAGCTAGGGGTATGTCAATTTCCCCAAGCCTGGCGACATAGGTGGGTTTTCAGAAGTTTGCGAAAAGCAAGAAGGGTGGGGGCAGTCCTAATTTCCAGGGGGAGTTGATTCCAGAGGGCTGGGGCCGCCACAGAGAAGGCTCTTCCCCTGGGTCCTGCCAGATGACGTTATTTTGTCGGTGGGACTGGAGAAGGCCAACTCTGTGGGACCTAATCGGTCGCTGGGATTCGTGCGGCAGAAGGCAGTCCTGAAGGTATTCTGGTCCGATGCCATGTAGGGCTTTATAGGTCATAGCCAACATTGCGAATTGTGACCGAAAACTGATCGGCAGCCAATGCAGTCAGCGAAGTGTTGATGAGACATGGGCATATTTAGGACGGTGGGGAATGAAAGGACTTGTATTCCTCTTCAAATCCTTCCGTTCCACACCATCCAGTCAGAGCTAAAGAAACCTCTTCGAGGAGAAGTGAAACGTCTTCAAAGAAAAACCAGAAAGTCCAATTGCCTCTTGAAAAAGCACCTTTGGGACAACCAGCATGAGTTGCAATCATAATACCAGGCTCAGCTGCAGTTATATATTGAGGACTATCGGAAGTCTAATTGGCTAAGAATACCATAATAGGTAGCTATCCAGATCAGAGGTGCATCATGAAAACTTACCAATGTGAGGCTGGGATATCCTCCAGCACTATTTGAAGCACACTGTGGTAGTTCTGTAGCTATAACAGAGGAAAAAAATAGGGATTAGTTTATATACAAAGAACTTTTAAAAATATACTGCACATATTGAGCCAACAGACTCAAACTCAACCCTGATAAGACGGAGTGGCTGTGGGTTTTGCCTCCCAAGGATAATTCCATCTGTCCGTCCATCACCCTGGGGGGGGGAATTACTGACCCCCTCAGAGAGGGTCCGCAACTTGGGCATCCTCCTCGATCCACAGCTTACATTAGAGAACCATCTTTCAGCTGTGGCGATGGGGGCATTTGCCCAGGTTCGCCTGGTGCACCAGTTGCGGCCCTATCGGGACCGGGAGTCACTGCTCACAGTCGCTCATGCCCTCATCACCTCGAGGTTCGACTACTGTAATGCTCTCTACATGGGGCTACCTTTGAAGAGTGTTCAGAAACTTTAGATCGTGCAGAATGCAGCTGCGAGAGCAATCATGGGCTTCCCAAGGTATGCCCATGTTTCACCAACACTCAGCAGTTTGCATTAATTGCCGATCAGTTTCCGGTCACAATTCAAAGTGTTGGTTATGACCTATAAAGCCCTTCATGGCATCGGACCAGAATATCTCCGGGACCGCCTTCTGCCGCACAAATCCCAGCGACCAGTTAGGTCCCACAGAGTTGGCCTTCTCCGGGTCCCATCAACAAAACAATGTCGTCTGGCAGGACCCAGGGGAAGAGCCTTCTCTGTGGCGGCTCCGACCCTCTGGAACCAGCTCCCCCCAGAGATTAGGATTGCCCCCACCCTCCTTGCCTTTTTTAAACTTCTTAAAACCCACCTCTACCGTCAGGCATGGGGGAACTGAGATAGCTTCCCCAGGCCTATATAGTTTATGTATGGTATGTTGTGTGCATCTTTTTTAAATTATGGGTTTTTAGTTTTTAAATATTAGATTTGTATTGTACATTGTTTTCTATTACTGCTGTGAGCCACCCCGAGTCTACGGAGAGGGGCGGCATACAAATTTAATTAATAATAATAATAATAATAATAATAATAATAATAATAATAATAATATTTTAAGGGTACAGAGCAGTAAATGTTTATCGCAATTGAAACAGTCTATCTCTGAAGTTGGGATTTAAGATTGGGGGTAAATCCACACAGCACCAGGGGAGGATTCCCAAGTCTGTTGCTATTGGTGTGCTGCATGCCCAGCTTTGCTTCTGTTGCATGTGCGCATGTGTGTCCCAGCGGCATTTTACTTCTGAGTATGCGCAGGAAGCAAAATCTTGTGAGGGGACATGTGCATGAGATAGATTTCAGCGATTATTTTTGCTTCTGTGCATGCCAATAAAGTGCTGGGTCTGGAAAGTGCAAAGCTTTGAAAATAAACAACCACGCCAGGTTTAACTGGAAGTGTTATTAAAGGACTGAGTTTTGCAAGAGTTACTTCTGCAAAACATATCAACAAGTTAACAAATTAAACTTTCCAACAGGATGAATAAAAAGCAAGCTTAAGGAAAGAGGACGCGGAAACTGTTTGGAACAGAATGACAGATAGGTTCATCTCTACAGTACATATACTTAGCATTTAAATTCAAGTTTATTTTGAATTACATGACCTTGCAAAATATTTAATTATTTATTGCAAAGAAGTCAATGTAGACTGGGGTCTTTTACGAAGGCCTGGTACGGAACCATACCTCCTGTGGAGAGAAAGAGAGAGTGAACGTATGGTCGGAATGGGGCTGCAGAGTCCCAGAATTAGGAATGACAGAGAAAGCGGTCTCTGTATCCAGGTTGTACTTTAAATTTTCATCCTCCATTTTTCCGTCCAGTGTTAGTGGGTGCAGGTTAGGCTTCACTATCTGCCAGAAGAAAGGAAGTTCTATGTGGCTGCATAAAGACAACAAGAAAGAAATTCATAGACAACTGTCCTTTTTCTTGCAAGCCTGCAAGGTTATTGTTATTGTATATTGTTTTTTTATTTGATGTGTTTGAGCCGCCCTCAATCCACAGAGAGGGGCAGCATAGAAGTTTAATTAATAAAGTAAGAAATGGAAGAAAATTATCAAGTAAAATATCGATTAAGGAGAATATTTGTAGCTCATGGATGAAATGAGAGATCCTTAGTGCCCTCTGAGCTTGGCTGTTTTTCTTGTAGACTTGGTAGTCACTGATGCATCAAAACAGGATAAAAGGAGGAGGAGGAGGAAGACAACGAGGAGGAGGAGGAGGAGGAGGAGAAAAATACAGCTAGTCCCAGTGAGAATGAATTTCTCAACCATCTTGGATTCAGCATCACAGGGGTAAATAGGAAAGAGGATCTAATTCATTCAAAACTATAAACCTCTCTGAATGAAAGAGATGTATAAAATCCCCAGGCAAGGAATTTCCTATACGTAAGCTAATTTGGACCATGTGTTTGACAGTTAAAAGCCATTTAAATTAACTAAATCAGCTAGCTGTACCTGGCCACACTTGTACCGTTTTCCCCAAAAGACATCCCCTGATAATAAGCCCAATTAGGCCAATAAGGCCAAGCGCTTATTTCAGGGTTCAAAAAAATATAAGACAGTGTCTTATTTTTAGGTAAATAGAGTATAAACTTCCTAACAGACAGGAAGCAGCAGGTAAAGCTAGGCCAAATCACATCAGACACCCGTACAATTAGCATAGCCCCCACCAAGACTGTGCTCTCTCTACTTCTCTCTATATAACAATGACTGCATCTCAAAAGACCCCTCTGTTAAAGTACTGAAATTCGCAGATGACACAACAGTGATTGGCCTCATTCAAGACAATGATGAATCTGCATACAGATGGGAAATTGAACAACTAGCCTTTTGGTGCAATCTTGAACTAAATACACTCAAAACTGTAGAAATAGTGGTAGATTTTAGGAGAAATCATCTTATAATATAGACAACACAGTATCAACAGCAGAGTCCTCCAAGTTTCTAGGTTCCATCATATCTTAAGACTTAAAGTGGACACCTATCAACAAAAATATCATCAAAGAAGCACCATAAAAATGTTCTTTCTGCACCAGCTTAGAAAGTTCAAACTGCTCAAAGAGCTGCTGATTCAGTTCTACAGAAGAATTATTGAGTCTGTCATCTGTCATCATAATTGTCTGGTTTGGCTTTACAACCAAACAAGACAGACAGAGACTTCAGAGGATAATCAGAACTGCTGAAAAAAACAATTGCTATCAATCTGCCTTCCATTGAGGACCTGTATACTGCAAAGTCAAAAAGAGAGCTGTGAAAATATTTACAGACATATCATATCCTGGACATAAATTATTTCAACTCCTACCCTCAAAACGACACTATAAGGCTCTGCACACCAGATCAACTAAAGGAGTTTTTCCCTGAATGCCATCACTCTGCTAAATAACTATTTCCCACAACTCTGTTAAATCATTTACTAAGACTAGTAAACTAGTATTTAGTAAGACTGTATTACTATTATTCTTCTCATTCTTCCTATTTCCCACCTCTTCCCACTTATGGGGGGGAACCTTGTTGCTTATATCTTTACAATTGGTATTGTTTTATTGTTCCCTAGTATGATTTGATTGTTTATTAGTATCCTATGACTAAGTGTTGTATCTTATGATTCTTGATGAATATATTTTACTTTTTATGTTCACTGAGAGCATATGCACCAAAGACAAATTCCTAGTGTCTAATCACACTTTACCAATAAATAATTCTACTCTATTCTATTTAACTATCCATGTGAGTCCTGTAGCTGTGGGACCAAGACAGTGGTTATGTAAGTAGAGTCTGCTCCTCCGAAGGAATTTATTTATTTGTCTGTCTGTCTGTCTGTCTATTCATTAAATTGATATGCCACCTAACTCCCAAAGGACACCAGACAGCCAGTAAGTTGCATTCCAGAACTCCAAGTTGGTCATCTAACTTGATGCAAATGTCTCACAGCAAAGCAGGTGAGACCTAAAGTTGGATCTGGCTGACTTTGCCAAGTGTTGATCTACGAGCTATGCCACTGAGCTATGACCCAAAAATCTGTTAGCTCCATTGCCAATCTATGGTTCAACCATGCTGGAAAGAGAGGAACAGCAACAACAATATGCTCATGTTCTGGTTAGAGAAGGCCTCGGTTTCCAGACTGAAAACAGAGGACTACCTGTACTCTCCCTCATGTCCATGGCTTGTATATCCTTGAAGTAATTTAATCAAAAGAAGCAACTCTCACACAAATAGAAAACATTGGCTTCTAGGTTTTATTTCCATAGCAGTTTTTTACATTTTATTTTTGTTTTTCATTGACTTTATTCCTGGCAACCACCTAGAGCCTTGCAACTGCAGTGGGTGGCAATGCAATTCACCACTGAAATTAATCAAGAAATCAGTTTAGACTGCCAGCAAATGCCTTCCCAACACACCCTAATCAATCAACGCAGGAGAGTACAGACTTAAAAGCAGTCGTTGCATGTCCAGATAGAGCCATCAGTTAAATCATTATGGGATGGTTCCCATGGACTCTTTTGTTCCTCTATCTATTTGTCCCATGGAAATCTGGACATTGTCAAGCTTAATCGGCTGGGCCATATTTGGTCTAGCAGAGAGTAGACAGGAAGCTTTATGTTTTCTATGGAATTCAAGCCACAGAGTCTGTACTTAACCTCACCCTGATATGCCACAATCAGGGGTTCTTTGTGCTTTCTGTGTTCTTTGGTTATGGACAGAAGAGAAATGTCTTCAAGGAAAAACAAAGGAAGTCCAAATACATTTTGGAAAAGCAACTTTGGGACAAGATGGGCAAATATTTCAAGCTTCATTTTTATGGGGATTATAAATTAAGTTATTCACAGTGACTCAGAACACAGCACAGCGTAGCATAGCATAGCAGAATAGAATGGGATAGAATAGGATAGAATAGAATGGAACATTTTGTTTAGATTAATCCTACGTTTTTTATTTTTATAAAGGTATCAAGGTAGCAAATATACCTAATACTTTTTCCTCCTCCTATTTTCCCACAACAATACGGATGCCAGGTAAATTAATTGATAGAGAATGACTGTCCCCAAATCACCCAGTCGGTTCTCATATCTAAAATGGGATTAGAACTCACAGCCTCCTGGTGATTGATCCAAAGTCACCCAGCCAATTTTCATACCTGAAGAACAAACTCAAACTCACTGTCTCCTAGTGATTGGTCTAGGAGCTTTCATGCCTAAATAGAACTAGAACTCACAGTCTGCTGGTGATTGGCCCAAAATTCCCCAGTGGGCTTTCACGCATAATGCAGAACTTGAATTCACAATCTCTTGCTTTCTAGCCTATTGCTTTATCCACCTCACCAAACTGGTTCTCAGTGTGGATCAGTGTGATTTATTGGAAGATAGTCACAATTTAAATCTGAGCCATGCGGTGGCCTAGAGGTTCTCACAATCAGGAGGCTCTGAGTTCGATCCTAGGTAGAGGCAAATACAGTGTTCCCTCGATTTTCGCGGGTTCGAACTTTGCAAATAGCCTATACCACGGTTTTTAAAAAAATATTAATTAAAAAATACTTCATGGTTTTTTTCCTATACCACGGTTTTTCCCACCCAATGATGTCATATGTCATCGCCAAACTAATAATTTTTGCAAATAAATAACAAAAAAAATAATTATTGTTAATAAATAATTATGTTTATAAATATCAGGATCACTAAGTGTCTTATTCCATGGTGAGTACCAGTAATAATGGTGAGTAAATGGTTGTTAAGGGAATGGGAAATGGTAATTTAGGGGTTTAAAGTGTTAAGGGAAGGCTTGTGATACTGTCCACAGCCAAAAATGGTGTATTTACTTCCGCATCTCTACTTTGCGGAAATTCAACTTTCGCGGGCAGTCTCGGAACGCATCCCCTGCGGAAATCGAGGGAACACTGTACTTCTCTCTTTGGGCATGATAAGAATATACAGTATCTGCAGAATATAACTCCATACGGGCGACAGGAAGTAGTATCCAAGCAGTAAGCACTCAACTCCATACAGTTGCCCAGATTCCATCAGATTGCAAGGGATTATGGGGTCATTAAATGATAAGCCACGATTTAAATCTCACTCATTTCAATTGGGGGGGGACGCAACTGGGTCTATTCCCCACCACATCCTGCAGACCAGCCCAAATCTCCCCATTCTTGCACTTGCAATGTGAGCATCATACATACGTTATATTTCTCAGAATCAGTGTTTTATCTGCCACAGCATGTGGATTCAGTGGCTTAAAGCGTACAATATGCTGGGAGGTAAGGTCTACAAGCTCGCCGGGCAGAGGGACACTCTCTCCACCAGAAACGGACAAAAATTCCAACGCTATCAGCTCTCCGACTCCTGGGAATGAACAGAATTCAAGTGTCTTTTTAAAAAAAATATTGCAACAAAGATATAGGAATGAAATGATTAGCTAACCATGCAAATTATCATAATATCTTGTGGGTTTATGGAGGGCCACAAGAAGCCATCAGCGGGGGGAGTTCCTCATTGCAGATCTTCTGATTAAATTATTCCCACAGAGAGTGGGCTCATTTCTGCTGAAATACATCCCATCAGGAGGATCTGATCCCTCGCTAGGTCACTGGTCTCAGTTTCAGATTGCAATTATCATTAGGAACAGAGGTGGTATTCAGCAGGTTCGGGCTGATTCGCCCGAACTGGTAGTGGAAATTGCAGGTGGCCCTTGTGAAGTGGATTGGGCTGAGAGACTGGGACTAGAATCACCCCCGCTAGCTTTCATGCCTAAGACAAGACTAGAACTCCCCATCGCCTGGTAATTGAACGAAATCCACTTAAAAACTGCAGTGAATTTGCTTAATATGGCAAAAAAATAGCAATTTTCTTAATAATTGTCTTGGTTGCAAAGAAACTTTGGTTTCAATTGTGGCCATAACTCAAGGACTACTCATACATTATCCTGGCTCGAATGCTATGGTTAAAGAATGAAATTTCTTGCGAATCTATTCAGCTTGGCTTGTACTTTTGTTAATTTGCACCAGGAGGACAGCAGCTGCAAACCTGATGCTGCCAGTTAACGGATCTTATTTGAACTGTGGTGATGCAGTGGCTAGAATGCAGTATTGCAGGCTGATTCTGCCAACTGCCAGCAGTTCGACCCTAACTGACCCAAGGTAGATTCAGCCTTCCATCCTTCTGAAGTCAGCAAAATGAGGACCCAGACTGTTGAGTGGGGGGGGACAATGAATCTGTAATCCGCTTAGAGAAGGTTGTAAAGCACTGTGAAGCCAGAGATGGGTTCCTCCCAGTTCGCACCAATTCTATTTTTTATTAATTATTTTTTAATTAATTTTTAACAAATTTATATACACACAACATAAAACAGTGCATAGTGAAATGTGCCCACCACCCAGACACACACACATTCCCCACCACCAAATCAGGGGTGTTTCTTGTATAGTCCACTAGGCCCAAGAGCAATATGTCTATTTACATATTATAGAGTGATTCCAATTTATTTCTTGTAGCTTGGTCTCGGATTCTGCTCGTCATATATCGTCTTACCTTGTCCCACCATCCCATCAGTTGTCCCAACTCAGTTTCATTTTCCGAATTTATCCTTTTATCCATAATTTAAAATTGAATACGGTCCACCATGTACCTATACCAATTTTGCATTGTCCATTTTGTTGCATCCTTCCAACCCAAAACTATTACTGCCTGAGCGCTTTCTATTGCTGCTTTTTAAATTTCTCTAAATTCTCCCATCGCTTTGCTTTAGTTCGCACCAATTCTATAGAACCGGTAGAAAACCACTGGTGACGTCATGGTGACTGTAGAGATAGAGGCCACATGGAGGTTGTGTGCAACAAACTGCCTACCTCAAACAGGCCTCTTATACCTACATGATCTCACCCAGTTCACATAGCCAGGATGATGTAGGACACTTTCCTTGGCTGGTAGGTGATCTCATCTAGGTTGTATCAACAGGATGTTCCTAAGGATTAGCGAGGAGAATTCACCAATAAAATGCCTTTCGCTGCCTGAAAACCTGTATAAAAGCAATAAAGATTGCAAAGGCAGTCAGACATCTTAGCATCCTACAATGATGTGTCTCTAACTCCATTAGGTGACATCATGGAACCAGTTTTGTTGGTCTGTGGATGCTATCAACTTTTTGGGGGGAGAATTTTTCCCCAAGTTTTTTTTCCTTCTGCGCATATGCAGAAGATGAGTTTCCGGCACTGTGCATGCGTCACAAACTTGTTTTTAGCTTTATTTATTTAGTATTTATTTTTAATTTTTGGCACTGGCCAAGAAGTATGGCCATGCAGCACAGAAAGAAGCGAACTGGCAGCGATGCAAGTTAGAACCCACCGCTATGTGAAGCGGTATATAAGTCTAAATGCTACTGCTATTAGTGATGCCCAACCTCTAGCCAAAACATCAGACATTTTAGATTTAATAGGAAAAAAAAGCTATATTAATGGCAAACCTGTCACGGTAATCTCGTTGATATGGCAGTTGTCACAAACGGTGATGTATGTCACTGTTAGGATTTCAGCAGAAATGGGCATGAACACTACCTGAAAATGAACATGTCTGCGTCATCAAAACACTAGCAATTGTAATGATTTTTTAAAAGAAAATAAAAGTGGCAAATAAATTTCCTCCAAGATGTAATTAGGCAATTCTCAGTAACCAGTTACTGATCTGTAGCTCCCACACCTTTCTAATTCTTATTCTATAAATGTTTTTTTAAAATATATTTTGCTGCAACTGTCTTACTGCAGGTAATCCTCAACTTACGACCATAACTGAGTCCAAAATTTATGTTGCTAAGTGAGAAATTGGTTCAGTGAGTTTTGCCCCACTTTACAACTTTTTTTTGCCACATTTGTTAAGTGAATTCCTGCAGTTGTTAGATTAGTAACACCGTTGTTAAACGAATCTGGTTTCCCCCATTGACTTTGCCTATTAGAAGGTCGCAAAAGGGATCACATGATACGGGTACACTGCAACTGTCATAAATGTGAGCATCATCAAGCATCCAAATGTGAATTATGTGACCATGGAGATGCTGCGGTTATAAGTCTGAAAAATGGTCATAACTCACTTTTTTCAGGGCCATTGTAACTCTGAACGACCATTGTTGTAAATCAAGGACTACCAGTACCACTTCTCTTTTAAAAATGTAATGCCAGAACTTATATTTCCAGATTACCTAATGCTTTTGAGTCAGCTATCAAGGCGATTGATTCTTTTTTAAAAATACAGATCTTCAGTTAATTGCAGCAATTGAGACCAGGAAATTTGGTTAGTGTCGTAAAAGTACAAGGTCATGTGACCACGCTAACACTTGTGGTTCAGTGAAACCTGCTCAGTCGTTAAATGTGACATCACCATTTGTGACCTCCTGCTAGCTCTACTATTGACTCTACTTGTCAGAAACAGGCAACAAAGGTTGCAATTGGTGATCAGAAGTTAACAGATTATTTTTATTTATTTTATTTTATTTATTGGATTTGTATGCCGCCCCTCTCCGTAGACTCGGGGCGGCTAACAACAATGATAAAAAACAGCATGTAACAATCCAATTAATAAAACAACTAAAAACCCTTATTATAAAACCAAACATACACACAAACATACCATGCATAACTTGTAATGGCCTAGGGGGAAGGAATATCTTAACTCCCCCATGCCTGGTGGCATAAGTGAGTCTTGAGTAGTTTACGAAAGACAGGGAGGGTGGGGGCAGTTCTAATCTCCGGGGGGAGTTGGTTCCAGAAGGCCGGGGCTGCCACAGAGAAGGCTCTTCCCCTGGGGCCCACCAAACGACATTGTTTAGTCGACGGGACCCAGAGAAGGCCAACTCTGTGGGACCTTATTGGTCACTGGGATTCGTCCGGTAGATTAACCTTGTAGGGACCTTGAATGTCATGTAATCCAACCCTCCCCCATCCAAGCTGGAGACCCTAAAGGTCACATAATATATGGGACCCTGTGATTGTTGTAATTGCAAGCATGTTAACCAAGCACCAAAATTGCAATCATGGGATCAGAACAACTGCCACAACTTTGAGGACCGATCATGAAGTCTTTTTGTTTAGTGCTGTAATAACATTGAATGGTCGCTAAATGAATGGTTTTTAATTGACAACTTTAACCAAGAAGCGTTAACCTATTTTCTTCCTAATGGTAAGCTTCTAATATCATAGAAAACTCAGAAATACGTTTATCAAAATTACTTCTAGATGGAAAAGAAGAAAGGGGGCAATTTTCTATTTTCTCCTCTTTTTTATTTTATTCATCAAATTTGCTTATCATCCGCAACTTGGGCGTCCTCCTCGATCCACAGCTCAAATTAGAGAACCACCTTTCAGCTGTGGCGAGGGGGGCGTTTGCCCAGGTTCGCCTGGTGCACCAATTGCGGCCCTATTTGGACCGGGGGTCACTGCTCACAGTCACTCATGCCCTCATCACCTCGAGGCTCGACTACTGTAATGCTCTCTACATGGGGCTACCTTTGAAAAGTGTTCGGAAACTTCAGATCGTGCAGAATGCAGCTGCGAGAGCAATCATGGGCTTCCCTAGGTATGCTCATGTTACACCAACACTCCGCAGTCTGCATTGGTTGCCCATCAATTTCCGGTCACAATTCAAAGTGTTGGTCATCACCTATAAAGCCCTTCATGGCACCGGACCAGGGTATCTACGAGACCGCCTTCTGCCGCACGAATCCCAGCGACCAGTTAGGTTCCACAGAGTGGATCTTCTCCGGGTCCCGTCAACTAAGCAATGTCGCCTGGCGGGACCCAGGGGAAGAGCCTTCTCTGTGGCGGCCCCGGCCCTCTGGAGCCAACTCGCCCCAGAGATTAGAATTGCCCCCACCCTCCTTGCCTTTCGTAAGCT
Source organism: Erythrolamprus reginae (assembly GCF_031021105.1). Lineage (NCBI taxonomy): Eukaryota > Metazoa > Chordata > Lepidosauria > Squamata > Dipsadidae > Erythrolamprus > Erythrolamprus reginae. Next base: position 5,698,363 of record NC_091963.1, read on the forward strand.
GCTTAAAACCCATCTCTGCCGCCAAGCATGGGGGAATTGAGATACTCTCTCCCCCTAGGCCTTTACAATTTTATGCATGGTATGTCTGTATGTATGTTTGGTTTTTATAATAATGGGTTTTTAACTGTTTTTAGTATTGGATTATTATTATATGCTATATAATAATAATATACAATTTATGTATGGTATGTTTGTTTGTATGTATGTCTGATTAATAATTGGGTTTTTAAAATGTTTTTTAAATTATTAGATTTGTTATGAATTGTTCTATTGCTGTTGTGAGCTGCCCCAGTCTACGGAGAGGGGCAGCATACAAATCAAATCAAATCAAATCAATCAATCAATCAATCAACCAACCAACCAACCAACCAAGAAACAAACAAACAAACAAACAAACAAATAAATTTGAATGATCATCACACTATCATGGAATGCTACAAAGATTGCAAGTGTGAAAAACGATTATCAGTAACTTTTTTTCCAGGGGCATTGTAACTTTGAACAGTCACTAAATGAACTGTTGTAAGTTGAGGACTAGGTGTACTTGAAATATCTGAAATATTGTATATGATGTTGTGAAACTTTTCTTATCTTTCAGTGTGAGAACAAACTGTGAACAATGCACAGTCGCTATAATTATCTCACTATAGAATTTGGTCTAATGGTTAAGGCACTAGGCTTGAAAGGAGACCATTACGTTCTAGTCCCACTTTAGCCTTGAAAGTTGAGTGACTTTAGGCCAATCACAAGAAGACTCTGAGTCCTAGTCCTGCCTTAGACATGAAAACTGGCTGGGTGACTGTGGGCAAATCATTCTGTGCTGGACATGTTCACTGCCTTGATGTATTGGTGAAAATAATAAAGGCAGGATACAAATAAATGAACAAAAAAAAATCCCTACCTGATATAGTTCTACATAAAATCCTCCTGGGGCTTTGAAAGCAGCTGATCCCAATATAAATTCCCCAAGTCCAGATGTCTTCAAACTTGGCAACTATAAGACTTGTGGACTTCAACTTCCCAAATTCCTCAGCCAGCTATGTTATGCTCCAGTTATGCTGGAGAATTCTGGAAGTTGAAGTCCACAAGTCTTAAAGTTGCCAAGTTTGTGGACCCTGTCCTAGTCAAATGAAGGGGGCATCGGCTACATCCTACTTTAGAATAACCAAAATGCAAATAAAATGAAAGTAGCACTATTAGGTTTGCCAAGTAGGCTGGAAGTGAGAACAATATTGTCAGGAACTGGGAATATAGTCCTCGGAGAAGGGCAACATACAAATCTAATAAATAAAGTGTTCGGAAACTTCAGATCGTGCAGAATGCAGCTGCGAGAGCAATCATGGGCTTCCCAAGTATGCCCATGTTACACCAACACTCCACAGTCTGCATTGGTTGCTGATCAGTTTCCGGTCACAATTCAAAGTGTTGGTTATGACCTATAAAGCCCTTCATGGCATTGGACCAGAATATCTTTGAGACTGCCTCCTGCCGCACGAATCCCAGCGACCGGTTAGGCCCCCTGGCCTTCTCCGGGTCCCATCAACTAAGCAATGTCGTTTGGCGGGACCCAGGAGAAGAGCCTTCTCTGTGGCAGCCCCGACCCTCTGGAACCAGCTCCCCCCAGATATCAGAGTTGTCCCCACCCTCCTTGCCTTTCACAAGCTCCTTAAAACCCACCTCTGTCGCCGGCATGGGGGAATTGAAATTTTCCCTTCCCCCTAGGCTTATAGAATTTATACATGGTATGCTTGTATGTATGAGTGGTTCTTTAAATTGGGGGTTTTTAGATTGTTTTTAATATTAGATTTGTTTACATTGCCTTTTTATATTATTGTTAGCCGCCCCGAGTTTTCGGGGAGGGCCACGGCATACAAATCTAATTAATAATAATAATAATAATAATAATAATAATAATAATAAATGAATAAATAAACTGACCTCAATTGGGATAGACTGACCCGGAGCAAGTTCGAAGACAGCTGGACAAATCCCAAATGGATATTGCTCCACGTAACCCAGAGTGGCAACAGACTTCAAATCAAGATGAGAGAAAAATGAATCGAATTAACAGCTGATTCACATGACCAGTTTTGCCCCAAAAGAAGGAGAGAAGCCTGTTTCCCAAAGGGATGAATTCTCCCTACTATTCAACCCAGGCAGCTTCCACTCGTCTGTTAGCAACAGCCCTTAGACTTACATACTGCCTCACAGTGTTTTTACAGCGGTTTACAGAGTCAGCCTATTGCCCCAACAATTTGGGTCCTCGTTTTGCTCAGCTCGGAAGGACGGAAGGCTGAGTCAACCTTGAGCCTGGTGAGATTTGAACTGCCAAACTGCTAGCAGCTGGTGATCAGAAGAACTAGCATGCTGTACTGCACTCTAAGCACTACCTGCACTACCTTGGCCGTTTCTGCTATTCCTCAATAGGAATGTGTAGGTAGCCAAAAGAAACCCCTGGCTTGGTTTGAAAAGAGCATTTCTCCAGCCAGGTGTTCTGTATACATCGTCTTGAAAGCAGCTGTATTTTTTGATGAGCCTGTCACCTTAGTTGTAAATGAGGAATTATTTTCTAACTGTAATTCCTCCTCAGTGGTAGGTTGGATCTCTCTTTAACAAGGTTCCACCCACTGCTTCTTGTCCTGCCCTCTTGTGCTTTGGAGAATAGATTGCCCCCCTCTTCTCTGTGACGGCCCCTCAAATACTGGAAGAATGCTATCATGCCCCCACCACAAATCCTTCTCTCTGACAGGCTAGACAAACCTAGCTTCCCCAAATGTTCATTCTACAATTTAGCCACCAGTAGCATCATCAACACTGCTATTCTGTTCTGTTCTACTCTACTGTATTCTATTCTATTCTATTCAACTCTAAATTCTATAATATTCAACTCTACTCCACTCTAGTCAACTTAACTATTTTATTCAATTCATTCTACTCCACACCACTCCACTCTATTCCTATTCAACTCTACTCTACGCTACGCTACTCTATTCCTATTCAACTCTTACTCTATTCTATTCTATCTTTATTGCTCTTCTCTGCACGTGAACACATAAGTTCACAGGGAAGCGAAAAGATGGAGCTGTCCCACCTTGCACATTTTCTTTTAATCAAGTGAAATTGGCAAAAGTTCCGTACTTTCGCCATATACACTCTAGAACAGCGGTCCCCAAACTATTTATCCAGCCCATGGGTGAGTGACAGGAGCAGACTGTTCTTTTAATTAAATTCTCTCCTTAATGTTCCTTCAAAAAGTACAACACCAATTATATTTCTAACTTATTAATCATTATGCCAAAGTGCTTCCTTCTTTCTTTATACATTTTTCTATAAGCCAAGAAAAACTTGTATAGCCAATCAGATGTTAGCAAAAGAAAATTAAAAACAAAACATAAACATATATGAATTTCAGATTTCTTCCCCCCCTCTAAATAGTATGCTCCCATTTTGTTTTTTACTTTAAAATAAGGTATGTACAGTGTGCATAGGAAATTTGTTCATAGTTTTTTTTTATAGTCCGGCCCTACAACAGTTCGAGGGACAATGAACTGGCCCCCTGTGTAAAAAGTTTGGGGACCCCTGCTCTAGAATCTAAAACTCCAAATAGGTGGGGGCTTTTTTTCTTCCTGGAACAGGAAACTAATTAATCAAGGGAATCCACCAACCAAGGGATGAATTCACCTGGCTATCACAGTGGGCAAAGCGGAAGAAGTGGTAGATATTGAAAAAGAGATTTCTTAAAGTCAAGCACTATCCATAGCCACATCCTTTCTGGTCACTCAGAAACCCAGAATACCAACATATGTGGCCCCCAGGGTTGCCAGAAATCTTCCCCTTTTGATTCCATTTCCACAAGACTGGCACGGTAAAGAAAGAGCATCGGGTTCTGTAACACTTACCCGGAAGTTTGGTGGTGGCCACATTTCCTTCGGCATGATGCAAAACTTCCCAACACTGAGCCCTTCGTTCTTGCACTCAAACTCTACAAATTTTACTCCGCCCACCAAGCAGGCTCCACAATCCAGGATCTGCGGCACTGAAAGAAGGACAGGTGAAAAAAGTAGCAAACGCAAACAGGGGTGAGAATCACATTTGGATTACTTAAAGTCGAAAACGGTCAATAAAACTGGAAGAGCAGTTTCTACGCTACACAGGAGTCTAGGAAGGGTAAGGAGGGTTTAGAAGAAATTTTCTTGGTTCGTTCCCAACTGGAAAGCAGTCACTGATGCTGAGAAGGAATAGACATGGAAGCAGCTGCCAAAAAAAGGCATCCTTTAATTCAGAAGGCAAAAAAAGTAGTTACACAGCTCAAGCGTTTTCCTGGGATGCAAGAAAACTTGGAAGTTTGACTCTGAGCCGTTTATGCTTAATTCCCCTTTGAAAATCCTGCAGCTTGATTGGTTTTAATGTGTTTCTGATTGCCAGGAGGTTTTTTTTTTCCTGAGTTAATCTTGATCCCTGGTCTTTTTTTTTTCCCTGCCCTAGATGTTAATCCTGCCAGGGAGGCAGGTAAAAGGAAATTTCTGTTTACCTTGAAGAGATTATTTTTTAGACTGATTCCTCTTATCTTAATGGCTCTACTTAAGTGTTCCTTTCAGCTGGAGTTTTCTTAAAGAGAAAAGGCTGGCATTGTTTTCTAAGGTTTCTGGTGCCGTGAGGTTTTTGGCACTGTCCTTCTGGTGTACGTGTATACTTCAAATAACTTGAAGAACAAAAAGCCGGGGTGGTGCAGTGGCTAGAGAGCAGCACTGCAGGCTACTTCAGCTAACTGTTAGGTGTAGTTCAGCAGTTCAAATCTCACTACCGGCTCAACATTGACTCAGCCTTCCATCTTTCCGAGGTGGGTCAAATGAAGACCCAGATTGTTTGGGGGCAATATGCTGATTCTGACAACTGCTTAGAGAGGGCCGTAAAAGCACTATGAAGTGGTATATAAGTCTAAATGCTATTGCTGATTTCTGTTCTCAAGTGAGGGGTCTTTTGAGCTTGCTTGTTTTCTTGCAGAAATTTCAAGGACCCCTCATGTCAAACCTGACCTATAATTATTCTCCTTTATGGCTATTCTCAAATCTCTAACTATGAGACTAGGCTGAAGCTTCGATACCTAAATATAAAGCAAGCACAGATATCTAAAGGTGGCTGGTCACAAATACTGGACCTTTGGACAAATCTCATACATTGAATGTTTTCATGACATCATTACAGGTAGTCTTCAACTTACAACCATAGTGAGCATTCAAAGATATGACGGCAGTGAAAAAAAGTGACTTATGATCATTTTTCATATTTACGGCCATTGCAGCATCCCCTTACGTTGATCGCAGTGTCACAGGATCAAGTGATCCCCTTTCGTGACCTTCTGACAAGCAAGGTCAATGGGGAAGCCGGATTTGTTTAACTATCATGTTACTTAGCAAGGGTGGAGGTTCACTCAACAACAGTGGGAAGAAAGGCCGTAAAACGGTGCAAAGCTCACTGAACAACTGCCTTGTTTAGCAAAGGAAATGTTGAGCTCAATTGGTAGTTGAGGACTTAACTGCACTGACTTTTCATTATTAAGGTGAGGAAGTATTTTGCTAACGAAAGTATTAATAATGAAAAGCTAAAAGAGGAACTCTCCCCTGAGTGATTGTCTCATAATCAGCTCACGTGTTAAGATGGGAGGTGGCCTTCTGCCTTGCAGAGGGACCAGCAGCGGATAAGCTGCCTGCGATTCCACCAGTAGATAATCATCATAATCTGCAAGATATTCAGGAATAAATTGGATGATGTAGAAACAGCTCATCCCAGGAGCAACGAGTCCACCTTCACCTGGAAACCTCCCTAGAAAAGAAAGACTTTCATTAGAAAATTAGTAGCTTGATACCTGTGCTTCACTATAAAACTAAGTGATTTGGCTTGATAAATTATCAGTTAGAGCTTGAAAATGTTCCAATTCTGTTCCAACTACCATTTGCCTTATATTTTCCTTTTTTTCCTCTCCCTCTATTTCCTTATCTTCCTTCCTTCCTTCCCTCTCCCTCCCTCTCTTTTCCTCTCCCCTCCTTTACTCTTTTCTTCTTTCTTTCCTTCCTTCATGCCTTACCTACCTATCTACCGACTTACCTACGTAGCTCCTATAAGTCAAGTGGCAGTTGGAACAGAGGTTCATTTCAGGTGGGGAGTGGGAGCAGAATGTCTAAACTTCCAGTCTGCAAGCCAGATGAGTCACGTGCTGGCCATGCCCACTCCCAACTGGCAGTTGGAACAGAGTTCAAGTGAGGAAGGGGAGTAGAATCTCTAACTCCTTAGCAACAGAGTGTGTTAATAATAATAATATAAGAAATACTAATGATCTCATGGTCATTTCAAAAAATCCTTCCTTAGCAAGAACCTATAAGCCAAGAGGAATATATGTGCCAAGTTTCAAGTTTGCAGGCTTTATTGTTCTGGAGATTTCATGATGATGTGTGAGTGGCATTTGGCTTATATATATATATAACAATAGTATATGGATAATTCTCAACTTACAATCATTCATTTAGAAACAGTTCATGTTACAACAGTACTGGAAAAAGTGATTTACTAATGATTTTTCACACCATTGCAGCATCCTCATGGTCACATGATCAAAATTCTGGCACTTGGTCACTGATGTGTTATTTATGATGGTTGCATTCTCCTGGGGTCATGTGACTACGGTTTATAAGCTTCCCAACTGATTCCAATGAGCAAAATCAATAAGGAAGCCACAATCACTTAATAAACGCATTATTCATTTAGCAACTACGGCAAAAAGATAATAAAATGGGGCAAAATTCACAACAAATGCCTTATTTAGCAACAGAAATTCTGGTCTCAATTGTAGTTGTAAGTTGAGGACTGCCTAGATATGTATCTAAATATGTAAGTACTTGTAAGAAACAGAATAAAAATAAACACGATAAAAGTCAGACTTTTATTGTTGGAGAATAACATCATTATAAAAAAAAGGGATTCACAAAATCAGGACTTGTAATCCTATTTCCTAACATCGTATGAAATAAAATTAAAGTCAATCAACCCAGCTCCACACACAAAAGTGGCTGAAAAAGCCAAGTCTTCACAGATTTTATGAAGGCCAGCATGGTTTATCGCCATTAATATAATGCCCTGTAGATTTTGCAATCATATTATGATAAAACCTGATCTGATTTGATTTATTTAATGAGCCATGCTTAAAAATGGCTTGTGAACATGTGTGAATCTGGTAGATGTGTAATGCACACCATCTCTCTCCCATGTGTAAAGGATTTTAGAATTGGCCTTGGAGGAAGTGAGCCATCAAGGGGCAACTGGGAGAAGTGATTACATAGCCCCAAGAAAGAAGAAACCAATCACATGACCAACCCCATTTACGACGATCACAATTTATGTTGGTAAGGTACGAGCTCCTTTAAGGTATGTAATCAGTGAAAGGCTACCAAAATTTTTACTACCACACTGTGGGCATAGCTTATGTAGGACATCCTGCATTTTATTTCAACATCCTTCAGTGCAAATTGGGTGCTCTGGGGTGGAGCTCCATTTTTGCTACCCCACTGTGTTCCCTCCATCCGGGCAGTAGCCCACCCCTGCACGTAATTCAAAGGCTACCTATACTCTATTCCAGGGGTTTCTAACCTTTTCTATACCCCACATCCCTAGAACACTGATCTATTCTTGCACCCCTTAAAAATAATTATATGCATATAATTATACATATACAGTATCAATTTGAAACTCCTGAATCCAAGTGGAATATTAACTTGCACACTCGATTGATGAATCCCTGATCTATTATGTCATCCTAAAATTCCTTGAGTGTTTTCCCAGCCAATGGGTCTAGCTGGTTAAGACAGCAGACTAGAAAGTAGAAGACTATGAGTTCTAGCCCCGCCTTAGGCGTGAAACCTTAAACAGTGATCTTAGGCCAGTCTCTCTCCCTCTCCCACTTACTCTCCCTCCCCTCTTCCTCTCCCTCGCCCCCCAACTCAATTTATAGAATTGCCTTGGGAAAGTAAGAGGAAGAAGATGTGTTGGCTATGTTCGCTGCTTTGGGTTATTTGTAACAATAATAATACAAATAAACAAAAAAGAATCAAACTTCTATAAGGCCTGGGATAAATGGTATCAATGGATATCTAAAATATGAAACAACTAAAAAGCTGTCTGGGTTCAACTCTACCGATATACCTACATAATTACTAAAAAATTAATCCTATCTTATCTTCAACTCTTACATCTTTTACTATTCTTATTTCCTATACTCACCGTTTAACAAGAATGACAAGTCGCTAAAACTCAATGCCTGCTATTGGTGCAGGCAATCCCCTTCCCCTTCCAATTCCTCCTTCCTACCCAATCCCCACTCCTTAAGCAATCTCTAAAAATCACAATCCCTTACTAACCTCTCTCAAGCATAATATATACCAGATGAAAAAATTATGGAATACAGTAAGACTAATTATATTCCAATGTCTTTGAATAGACTTATTAAGTAACGTACGGTATAGATAATAAATTATATATTTGCTCATTGGAATGTAAACCGAGAATGGAACATGAATAGAATTATTGTAACAATATGAATTGCTATATAACAATGTATATATATTAGGGAATATAATGGACTTCTGTAATTTTTACTTTTAAACTCACTATATCTGTACCCTCTTTTCCCCTCCTCCCCCCTCCCTTTGATTTTGTACCCCCCCCTTTCCCCTTCCTTTTTCAATAAATTAATAAATTATATATTTTTAAAAAAAATTATAATAACTCAAATAAATGAATAAAATATATTCATCAGATCTGACTCTGCTTAGTTATTTTGCAAGAATAGTCAGGTGCTGCCACCTGCTGTGGCATTTGAGGCCATTTCCATCCTGTGGAAGCAATCCACGGAAACCAATTTTTGCCACCAAAAGAACAAAAACAAAAACTTTATCGGATTAGAAACTGACATCAAAGCATCAGGCAAGAACTCACCCGTCACCACTGAGAAGGCAGATGTAGCTGGAGGAATAATTCTAACGCTTTGGGATGTGGAGGTCATGTTCTGTAACTCTATTGTCATCTACGAAGAAAGAAAAGAGAACCAATGCAGCCCCAACAGACATTTTATGATCCACAAAGTAGCCCCCAAAAGCATAACAACCACATTCAACCCCAAAAATTGTTAATTTTAAAAAATTGGGGAATAAGGGAAGGCAAAAATAAGTGGGTCTGCAAGCCAAGCACAGCCAGTTTTTATCCTTAAAAATCCCACAATTATTCTCCTGCCCGAAACATTCAGAACATTTTTATCACCATTATTACTGTACACATTTTTCATTGCCTTAGAAACATAGAAGATTGACGGCAGAAAAAGACCTCATGATCCATCTAGTCTGCCCTTATACTATTTTCTGTATTTTATCTTAGGATGGATATATGTTTATCCCAGGCATGTTTAAATTCAGTTACTGTGGATTTATCAACCACGTCTGCTGGAAGTTTGTTCCAAGGATCTACTACTCTTTCAGTAAAATAATATTTTCTCATGTTGCTTTTGATCTTCCCCCCAGCTAACTTCAGATTGTGTCCCTTGTTCTTGTGCTCACTTTCCCATTAAAAACACTTCCCTACTGAACCTTATTGAACCCTTTAACATATTTAAATGTTTTGATCATGTTCCACCTTTCCCTTCTGTCCTCCAGACTATACAGATTGAGTTCATGAAGTCTTTCCTGATACGTTTTATGCTTAAGACCTTCCACCATTCTTGTAGCCCGTCTTTGGACCCGTTCAATTTTGTCAATATCTTTTTGTAGTTGAGGTCTCCAGAACTGAACACAGTATTCCAAATGTGGTCTCAGCAGCGCTCTATATAGCGGGATCATAATCTCCCTCTTCCTGCTTCAAATTTGTAAAGCATTTAAAAGGGCCCTTGATTGCGAAAAGATTGACTGTGATATTAGAATCCGAATCCGAATCGAGCAGTCCCAGAATTCCACAGACTGAGAAATTCTGGGAGTTGAAGTCCACAAGTCTTAAATTTGCCAAAGTTGGAGATCCTATTCTAGCTCCTTCCCCTGCTCAAGCAGGAGAACCCATACCATTTCAGTCCAGTCTCTTCTTAAAAACCTGCTGTGATGAATCCATCCTTGAAGGAGAGAAGAGTTCATAGGTTTGATTTATAGGTAGTCTTTGACTTAAGGCCCTAATTGAGCCTGAGAATTGCAGTTATAAATTGTCATAGACATAAAGCGATCACCATGTGACAAACCCAATTTTACAACTTTTCTTGCAGCTGTCTTTAAACGAGAGCCACAGTCATTAAACGAACCCATTGTTCGTTATGGGGCTGTTTTTTGTCAGAAACCAGAAATAAATGCCCATTTTCAGCAAAAACACAGGCATATGACCACAGGATGCAGCAAATGGCCATAAAGGCAGTCAGATGACTAGGTGGGTAGGTGGCTGTCTGAACTTTTGAACTAAGCACTTTCCGGGGGTCCACCAAAACTTGAACTGATTGCTAAGTGACCAATCATAAGTCGAGGACTCTCTGAATCAAATTAAAAGTAACCCTTTAGTAAGAAATGAATAGAAATTCTCCTGAGTGGCTCTTACCTCATAAACCTGCCCAACTTCATATTCCGCAAACACCACTGCGGGAGGGTTTGATAGAAAGATCGGTACTGACTGGGAATCACTGGAATAAAATAAATAAATAAATAAGACGTGAAGAAAATTATCAGGACTGCTGCATGTCAGTCAGGACTGGTTGGGCTGAATGGGGGGTTACTTCGTTGCATTCTCTTCAGAACTTGCCTTCGGCCCCACAGCTTCTCTAGAAAAATGTCTGCAGGTATTCAATGTGAACAGGAGAAAATGGTTAGGCTTCCCAAGTTTAGTACAGGCAGTCCTTACGACAGTTGGTTTAGTAGCTGTTCAAAGTTACAGTGGCACTGAAAAAAAGTGACTTAGGATCACTTTTCACAGAACCGCTGCAGCACTTCTATGGTCACATGATCAAAACTCAGACACTTGGAAACTGGTTCCTATTTATGATGGTTGCAGGGTTTCAAGGTCTTGTGATCTCCTTTTGCAACCTTTTGGCAAGCAAAAAACACAGTCATAATGGGGTTTTTAGCGTTTTTTAAATTATTAGATTTGTTCTTGCATTGTTCTTGTTATTGTTGTGAGCCGCCCTGAGTCTACGGAGAGGGGCGGCATACAAATCTAATAAATAATAATTAAATAATAATAATAAAGAGGAAGCCAGATTTACTCAACAAGAAAGTTAGTTAGTTAATTACCGTGTTTCCCTGAAAATAAGACAGCGTCTTATATTAATTTTTGCTCCCAAAGATATGCTACGTCTTATTTTCAGGGGATGTCTTATTTTTTTTCAATGAATTGTATCCTGCATCCTGCTGCAGCAAAAACGCATCCAAACACGCAGCCGCATGTTGGGTGCGTGTTGAATGTGTTTTAAATCTGATTGATGCAGCATTTTGGGACGCAATTTATGGACAGCAGTGTTATATATGTTCAGTTCACGAATGCTGTGAAACGAAACGTCTCCTACGTCTTACTTTCGGGGGATGCCTTATATTAGGCCATTCTACGAAACCTCTCCTATGTCTTACTTTCGGGGGTGACTTATTTTCGGGGAAACAGGGTAGTTAGTTAGATAGTCAGTCAGTTAGCTAGTTATTCATTATTTAGAACATTTATATTACTGCTTGCTTACACATAGTGACTCAAGGCTATAAAAAGTCCACAAGAAACATAAAAAAAAGAAAAATAATAAAATAAAATAATCACTGTTAAATTATTAACTTAACAGCTGTGGGAAGAAAAATTGTAAAACAGGGCAAAATTCATTTAAGAACTGTTTTTGTTTGCAAACAGAAATTTGGGGCTCAATTTGTGCTTGTAAACTGAGGACCAGCTGTGAAGCGAACATAGTTATATTGAAATCTCTCAGTGTTTCTCATGCTTAACAACTTTTAAGATGTGTGAGATTCAATTCCCAGGATTTCTCCAGCCGGGACATCATGAAATTGTTGAGGTTCAGAAACACTGCATTCTCAAACATATATTTCAGCCTCACATCCACTCAGTTTCTTCCTGACTCTGCCCCATCATGCTGCTCCAGATAGGCATGGCCTTTTGTTTTAGCCAAATTGAAAGAGATTGTCTTTTGGTGAAGATACAAACCAACCCATGCCATCCTGAAACAGGGGGCAGCGATTCCAATATTTCAGTGGCACCTTGGCTGAAGAATATTATGATTCCGGTATCTGGGAAAGGGGGACCTTTTTTGAATCTAAGCCCTGAAAGGCTGGCGTCTCCTCTATGTTCAGCATCTCCGGGACCGCCTTCTGCCGCACAAATCCCAGCGACTGGTTAGGTCCCATAGAGTTGGCCTTCTCCGGGTCCCGTCGACTAAACAATGTCGTCTGGCAGGACCCAGGGGAAAAGCCTTCTCTGTGGTGGCCCCGACCCTCTGGAACCAGCTTCCCCCGGAGATTAGAACTGCCCCTACCCTCCTTGCCTTCCGTAAACTTCTTAAAACCCACCTTTGCCGCCAGGCATGGGGGAACTGAGGTATTTCCCTGGGCCTATACAGTTTATGCATGGTATGTTTGTATGTATGTATGTTTCTTTTTAAAATGGGGTTTTTAGTGATTTTAATTATTAGATTTGTTATATATTGTATTATTGCTGTTGTGAGCCGCCCTGAGTCTACGGAGATGGGCGGCATACAAATTTAATAAATAATAATAATAATCTTGAATTGATTCATTTTCTAAAAGCAGAAGATGTGCCAACTGGCAATGCTCCCACAGTTGTGCTTCACAATGAGTTTATACCAGCTGGTCTTTGAAGGCAGGGTCTTGCTATCAAAAACAACAACTTTGTGTCAATTTTCCTCTTCCCATTTTTGGAAAAGGTAGGCTGTATTCCCTGAGCAACATAAAGGTTTTTGCATTCAGGTATAGAATGTCTTGAGATATTTAGGAGAGAGAGAAGCACATAAATGTTAAATATCACTGCTACAGCTAAGAAGGACAGTTGTGCAAGATATTTTATAAAGAGCTACCTTTCCGTCACAAACTTTCTTCTTCCTCCTATTATCTGCTCCACCTTCTTTTGAGGCAGGATCAAGGACTTGCCTCCATGGAGTGAATTCGGTGGGAAAAAGCGAGGATTTTTCAGGAAATTGTGGCGCTCTTTCAGTCTCTGAAGATATAGACGGTCTTTGTGCCGGTCAGCTCGGGTCATTTCATCCATCCAGACAGGTTTGCCCAAGGTTTTAGCTTTCTTCTATCAGAGATGAAACAAGAAACATGCTTTCGGATAGACTTTTATATAAGATTCATCCTGTATCACCAAAAACTGATCCCATAAGCTTTGAGATTTTCAAAATCCTAGAACTGAAGGAGCCACTGTTATTTTGCTTAGGGCAAAAATCTTGTCCAGCTTCCGTTTGGTCCAGCAAAGGGGACCCCGACATTTTTCTTGATAATTTATTTATTTTATTATTTATTTATTATTTAGATTTGTATGCCGCCCCTCTCCGCAGACTCGGGGCGGCTCACAACAAGACACAACAAATCGTAACAAATCCAAATAAATTTAAATATTTAAAAAGTTTAAAAAGAATCCCAATATACTAACACACACACACACACACACAAACATACCATGCATAAATTGTACATGCCCGGGGAAGGTGTTTTAGTTTCCCCATGCCTGACGGCAAAGGTGGGTTTTAAGGAGTTTACGGAAGGCAGGGAGAGTAGGGGCAGTTCTACGGTAATCTCTGGGGGGAGTTGGTTCCAGAGAGTCGGGGCCGCCACAGAGAAGGCTCTTCCCCTGGGGCCCGCCAACCGTATCAATATACGGTACTGATCCTTTTTGGACTATAAGATGTCCTAGTGTGTAATACGCACCAAGATTTCAAAGAAGTAAGTAAGAAAAAAAAAGGTTTTGTCCACCCTGGCCCCTAGGAGCACACTGCAAGCCTCCTAAACCTCTGTTTGCCCTGTCTTTTTGCAAAAATGAGCCTATTCTTCACCCAATGTTTTGCAAAAAACAGGGCATGTAGAAGGTTTGGGAAGCCTGCAGAATGTTCCTGAGTGCTGGGGGAAGGCAAAAACGGCCACATTTTTGCAACAAATGTCCTGGGTTTTGCAAGAATGGGGGTGTTTTGGCCTTCCCCCAGCCCCCAAAAGAACTCTGCAGGCCTCCCAAACCTTCTATGCACCCCATTTTGCAAAATACAGGCCCATTTTTCATAAAAATGGGACACAAGGATGGGGTTTCGGCCAAAAATGGCTGTACAGTAGTCCCTCACCTATCGCTGGTGTTACGTTCCAGACCTGGCCGTGATAGGTGAAATCCGCGATGGGGAATTTATCGACTGATAGTACTTATTTATTTATATTGTAATTGTTTGGTAAGTTTTCATTGTTTTAAGTGTTTATAAACCCTTCCCACACAGTATTTATTTTAGATACAGTATTTAAATACAGTATTTACAATTTTAGATTTATTTTTTTTAAAAAAACCTGCCGATCGAGTTCCGTGGGCTGTTTAAATCTGCCGATCGACTTCCTCAGAAACCCGCAATGAAGTGAAGCCGCAGTAGGTGAAGCGCGGTATAGCGAGGGACTACTGTATTCAGTGTATAAGATGCACCAACATTTCCACCCACAAAAACCAAACCCAGAAAATCTGGTTGCCTCTTGAGAAAGCACCTTAATAGATATTGACAGATACCTCAAATCTAAGAAAGATTAACCTGATCACATCATGACACAAGGCTGAGCAGTGGGAACAGATCAGAAAATAATGTAGAAGTGGTAGCAAAATAAAACTAGACTGTACCTTATAGGGCAATACCACAGGTCTGCCTGAAAGGTTAGTATCTGTAGACTCCAGAGTTAAACTGGACAAAGACACATCTGGAAGACTTGCCCATAGCTTCTTGATGCGTGATTTTTCCTTGAATTGAAGAGTTTCTGAGTCAGGAGGTTCATAGTGTTTACAATCCGTTTCTTTCAAATAACCTGGTTCTGAGAGATCTGCACTTAAAGAAAAGTAAAGCTAAAAAGAAACTTAAAAGCAGAACAGTCATCATTCATACATATTTTTTTTTTAAATGGCAATCTCATATACTTTCAGGTGTAATTATAAACTGTACACTGGGTTATAGAAAAAAGTCACATTTGCCTGTCTAGTTACCTTTAGGAGCATGGGTTAGTAGTACCGGATCGGTGATGTAATCGTCAGGACAGATTAAATGATGTTTTTTAAGAAGGGGGCCATCCACACACCATCTGAACGTAGATTTCACTAGACAAATGTATATTTAAGAGAGATAAGTTTTTAAAAATAAACTGTTCCCATTATTTCTTCATACAGGGGGATGGAACATTTTTGAAGGAAAACTGAGTCCAGCACAGCTAATCTTTGACTTCAATTCAATTCAATTTTTTAGATTTGTATGCCGCCCCTCTCCGAAGACTCGGGATGGCTCACAACAATAATAAAACAATATTCCAGCGAAAACAAATCTAATATTAAAAACCACATAAAACCCTATCATATTTAAAAAAGCAAACAACATACACATACCTAAACATAAATATAAAAAAGCCTGGGGGAAATGTGTCTCAACTCCCCCATGCCTGGCGGTATAGATAGGTCTTGAGTAATTTACAAAAGACAAGGAGGGTGGGGGCAGTTCTAATCTCCGGGGAGAAAAGGCTCCTCCCCTGGGGCCCGCCAAACGACTTACAAGCACAATGGGAAACAGAATTTCTGTTGCTGAATAAGACAGGCATTATATAAAAGTTGTGCCGCCTATTTTTCAATCTTTTTTTTTTTGCTATGAATCACTGCAGTTGTTAAATGAATCATGTGGTCGCTAAGCAAACCCAAGTTCTGACATTGATTTTGCCACAAGCTAGCTGGCAGGATCGCAAAGGATGATCACATCATCCACGGATGCTGCAACAATTGTAAACAAATGTTGGCTGCCAAGCACCAAAATTTCGATCATCTGACCATGGCGATGCTGCAATAGTTGTCATGGTTTTTTTAGTATCGTTCTAACTTTCAATAGTTGCCAAAGAATTAGTTGTCAGTCAAGGAGTACTTGTAATCAATTTTCACACACACACACAAAAAAAAATAGCTTTGGGGACAGTTATTTTTCACAGGAATTATCCTGGGCTGAAAAATGGGAGCAGAGATATGAAAATACTTTCCTTTTGTCTCTTCATCATAATTTTAATTTTTCAATAAACCAACCAAGTAGGATTTGTGTGCATTTGAAATGTGGATTTACAAATGGAGGTTACGTATAAACTCAGTTGACAAAAACAGAAATGAGGAGGTGATAAGCCACTCAGTAAATCAAGGGAAATCATCAAAACCATCAAAAAGTGAAAGTTATAATATTTTGGACATGTGATGCAATACCCAGAAAATACGGCATTCTTCACTTAATCCTTCAAGGAAAGATTGAAGGCAAATGAAGTTCAGGCAGAACATCATGGTTTCAAAATCTGAGGGACTAGTTTGGACAAAACTCTGCAGTACTTTTTCATGTGGTTGTTAATAAAAATAGGATCACCAATATAATTGCCAATGTCTGATGACGGATATGGCACAAGAAGAAGAAGTGCCTTATGGAAGCTTCATCACTTGAGACTTTTAAGAAGAGATTAGAGTGTCATTTGTCAGAAATGGTGTAGTGGGGGGCTGGACTAGATGACCTACAAGGTTCCTTTCAACTCTGTTAAACTATTATTCATCCAATACCAACAAGGTCAAATCAAATCTTTACTAATTTCTAGCAAACTGAAGGAAAATTTTCTTTGGTATAAATTACTGTGGTACCTCTACCTAAGAACGCCTCTACTTACGAACTTTTCTAGATAAGAACTGGGTGTTCAGGATTTTTTTGCCTTTTCTCAAGAACCATTTTACACTTACAAACCTGAACCTCCGAAACTATAACCGGAAAAGGCCTCCGTGGGGCTTCTTGAGAAATCTCCTGGGAGGAAACAGGGCCGAAAAAGGCGGGGAGAAGTCTCCATGGGGCCTCTCTAGGAATCTCCTGGGAGGAAACAGGGCCTCCACCCTCCCTATGGTTTTCCCAATCGCACACATTATTTGCTTTTACATTGATTCCT
This sequence comes from Erythrolamprus reginae, assembly GCF_031021105.1. Classification (NCBI taxonomy): domain Eukaryota; kingdom Metazoa; phylum Chordata; class Lepidosauria; order Squamata; family Dipsadidae; genus Erythrolamprus; species Erythrolamprus reginae. The sequence goes on from NC_091963.1 coordinate 5,715,561, forward strand.
ATGGGAAAAATTGCTTCTTCTTACAAACTTTGCTACTTAAGTACCTGGTCACGGAATGAGTTAAGTTTGTAAGTAGAGGTACCACTGTATATTAGAATAGACGCAATCCTCAATTTACAACCATTTGTTTAGTGATCATTTAAAGCAGAGCTCTTCGAGCTTGGCAACCTTAAGGCTTGTAGACTTCAACTCTCAGAATTCTCCAGCCAGCTATCTTAAAGTTGCCAAGTTTGGGGAACTCTTGATTTAAAATTACAACAGCACTAAAAACAATTGGCCATTTTTCACACTTACAACAACCTTTGCAGCACCCCAGCAATTACCTGATCAAAATGCTGATGCTTGGCAACTGGCATGTATTTATGACAGCTGCAGTGCCCATGGAATCATATGATCAGCTTTTGTAACCTTCTGACAAGCGAAGTCAATTGGGAAATCAGATTCACTTAACAACCGTGTTACTAATTTAATAACTGTGGCGATTCCACTTTGGGCTCAATTGTGATCGCAGGTCAAGGATTAATTGTATAAGGGAGCCTAAAAAATGCTCAAATTCCTTTACCTGATGGCATTGCAGCTCGGCGGTAGACTTCTGGAACTTCTAGCTGATACAAGCTCATGATCCTTTCCTCTTCTGCTGTGGCCCGGGCCCTTGCTTGGACAATGTGTTTTTCCAACATTTGTGCCTCCTTTTGTCGCTGATTATACTCTTCATGGAGCTATTATTGTCATGGTTAACATTTAAATATAGATTCAATTTATTTGACATCAAAATACAAATCTTTTACATTATATGCAAAATAGAGGAATTGTGCTAAAGATAGAAATGGACCATTAACTTCTGGTAAAGATTAAGATAACAATTATTGTCATTTTTTTAACTGAGTGGCACATAATAAAAATGAACTTTGTTGCTTTGCTCTCAAAAGAAAAGACTATATCTACCCATAAACATCAATGGCAACCTTCAGTCTTGAAGGACTGTGGTATTGTGCTCTGGAATGAGTTCCTAGAATAGCATTTAGTGTGGCTAAAAAGGCCGATCTGAGTGGCAATCCCTTCCACACTGAGCGCAGATCCATTCTGTTCCCTGCCTGGCCCCCAGATTTCGCTGGTTCCAGGACTGCTTCTTTGCCTCAACCTGTTGAATAAATGCCTCTTCGAAATGGAGAAGGCCATGCTGCATCTTCAGCCTCCAAGCTGAACAATCAGAGGTCAAGGTTTCCCAGCTGTTCATGTCCATTCCCAAGGCCTTTAAATCCCTCTTACAGATATCCTTATATTGCAGCCGTGGTCTCCTTCTGGGGCGCTTTCCCTGCACTAATTCACCATACAGGAGATCTTTCGGAATCTTCCCATCATCCATTCTCACAACATGCCCAATCCAGTGAAGACGTCGCTGTTTCAATGGTGTAAACATGCTAGAAATTACAGCATGTTTCAAGACTGTGCTATTTGGAACTTTGTCATGCCAGGTCCAGGTAATGCCAAGAATACTTTGGAGACAGCACAGTGGCTGTGGGTTTTGCCTACCAAGGACAACTCCATCTGTCCTTCCATTACCCTGGGGGGGGGGAAATCATTGACCCCCTCAGAGAGGGTTCGCAACTTGGGCGTCCTCCTTGATCCACAGCTCACATTAGAGAAACATCTTTCAGCTGTGGCAAGGGGGGCGTTTGCCCAGGTCCGCCTGGTGCACCAGTTGCGGCCCTACTTGGACCGGGAGTCATTGCTCACAGTCACTCATGCCCTCATCACCTCGAGGCTCGACTACTGTAACGCTCTCTACATGGGGCTACCTTTGAAGAGTGTTCGGAAACTTCAGGTTGTGCAGAATGCAGCTGCGAGAGCAATCACGGGCCTTCCTAAATATGCCCATGTCACACCAACACTCCGCAGTCTGCACTGGTTTCCGGTCACAATTCCAAGTGTTGGTTATGACCTATAGAGCCCTTCATGGCATTGGAGCAGAATATCTCCGGGACCGTCTTCTGCCGCACGAATCCCAGCGACCAGTTAGGTCCCACAGAGTTGGTCTTCTCCGGGTCCCATCAACTAAAAAATGTCGTTTGGCGGGACCCAGGGGAAGAGCCTTCTCTGTGGCAGCCCTGACCCTCTGGAATCAACTCCCCACAGATATCAGAGTTGCTCCCACCCTCCTTGCCTTTTGTAAGCTCCTTAAAACCCACCTCTGTCGTCAGGCATGGGGGAATTGAGATATTCCCTTCCCCCTAGGCTTATAAAATTTAGGCATGGTATGTCTGTATGTATGATTGGTTTCTTAAATTGGTTTTTTTTTACATTATTTTTAATATTAGATTTGTACATATTGTCTTTTTACTGTTGTTAGCCACCCTGAGTCTACGGAGAGGGGCGGCCTACAAATCTAATAAATAAATAAATAAATATGGAAGGTATTACACTTTCTTTCTTGTCGTGCACAAAGAGTCCAAGACTTACTGCCATACAAGAGTGTGCTCAGGACACAGGCTCTATAAACCTGGATCTTTGTATGTTCTGTCAGCTTCCTCTTAAGCCACACTGAGTCTAGAAAATGTGGTGGCCGCTTTACAAATAAGTTTATTCAGCGCAGTATCTAGAGACTGTGTGTTGACATTGATTGAGCCAAGATACACAAAAATCATGGATAACCTCCAATTCTTGTGCAAAGATTGTAATATGGGGAGATGAATCCAGGTCCTGACTCATGGCTTGCATTTTTTTTCAGGCTGATCATTAATCTAAAATCTTGGCAGGCCTTGCTAAAACAGTCAGTAAGTCATTGAAGGCCTTCAGCAGAATGAACAATAATAGCAGCATCGTCAGCAAAGAGGAAAACTCATAAGCATTTCAGCTGGACTTCAGACTTATTGTACAATGACAATAAATAAACTAAAATATGTCTATCGGTCTGCTTGTCATCTATATTCTACTGTTCCAAAATGATTCAATTCTGAATAGCAGAACATTCTGCAAGCTTAAATCACCTAATTCTTAAATGTTTTCCTGAACAGAACTAAATGGAAAGTTTACCTTTTGCAATTCTTCCACAAAGTATTCGTGATGGGGATTTTTTCCTCCACGGGATTTGATCATATTATCCACCATGTCTGATGCTATCACCTCTGAAGTATATAAGCTCTTGAAGACTTTAGTTAGCACATGGGAAATGTCCTGAGTGGAAATAGGAGGAGAAATAATTAGAAAGATGTAGAAATATTTGATTTGGTGATCCTACAATAAGAATGACAGCGAATTTCACCTCAATAAAAAGTACAGTTAAGTAACTTCTTGAAAACTGGCATAAAGCAACCTTCATATTGAAAATTACAATGTATGTGTTCAATGTTAAAAATCTTCAGCACGTATTCAAATTAATTACATTGACAATGCAGATAGTTTTCACCTTACAACCAGAATTGAGCCCCAAATTTCTGTTGCTAAGTGAAGCATTTGTTAAATTAATTTTGTCCCATTTTAGGGCCTTTCTTGCCACAGTTGTTAAGTGAATCACCACAATTGTTAAATTAGTAACAAGATTGTTAAATGAATCTGACTTCTCCCATGTCTTTGCTTGTTAGATCGCAAAAGGTGGACCCAGAATCTTGCAACCGTCATATTAATCAGTTGCCAAGAGTTTTAATTTTGATCATGTGACCATGGGGATACTTCAACAGCCGTTAAATGTGAAAAAGAGTTGTAAATTACTTTTTCAGTAGTAACTTTGAACGGTCACTGAATGAACTGTTATAGGTCGAGGACTACCCATATAATGATAATAAGTTGAGCAGCTGAGCTTCTTGCTATCATGTCTAATTACAGATTACAGTGATGTGTTTGAAATTAATAAGACTTTAAAAAAATTCAGTCCAAACTATACAGTTGCTTTCATTCCTTATTACTGAGTTCTGATGATACAATTAGTGTATGTAAGGAAAACCTATGGCAGTTGCATGTCATGATGCTTATGTGATCAACCTGTTTTCACAACCTTTTTGTCACAGTCATTAAGCAAACACGTCCTAAAAAGAACAACCAATTATTACATTACGAATGAAGGCGAATCAATGTGTCCCAAGATAATGTTGCAGGATTGGGTTGGGTTGGTCACTGGGATCAGAGGTTTAGTTTTCTGAGCTTTCGGACTTCTCTCTCACCAAAATCTGAAACATGGTGAGTGAATATGAAACATGGTAAGCATGAGCTCCAGCACAAGTCCAAAATATCAGAGGATTAAAACTCTGGTTCTAGTGACCGACCCATATTGGATCCTACAATTATTACATCGTTACAGAACAAAACGAAACAAAAGTAGCATCATACTGCCCTCAAGCCAAGTGCAAGTTATTCATATGTAAAATGCTAAAGTTACAATGATTCCAATATTTAGAGTCTTCTAGGAGGGTCACCCAGAAAGTAATGCACCACATTTTTTTTCTCAGCCTACAGTAATGGTACGAATGTGAAACTTAGATATACATTATTTTAGAAGTCAGAAGCGTGTGTGTAAATTTTGCATTTTTTCAATAGATAGCATAGCTGCAGCAGTGTTTCAAAATAGCATCTATAAGTGATGTACGTTACAAACAGCGTGTCGTCATTGAATTTCTCACTCCGGAGAAATAAACTGTTGGGAACATTCACAAACACTTGTGTAGAGTTTATGGAGAATCTGCAGTCGACAAAACTATGGTTTGTTGCTGGGCACAGAGGCTGAGGCCATTAGAGGTGATTCACATAGTGCAGAAATGGCTTCGTGACCAGAACTAGGAGTGGTACCGACAGGGCATACATGTCCTTGTGTCTCACTGGAGGAAGCCATAGAATGGGATGGAGATTATGTGGAAAAATAGGGAGTGTAGAAGAAACATCATTGTTTCTTGTGTGTAAGTTTCATTTTGTTCAATAAATAATTGTTGAAGAAAAAAATGTCGTGCATTACTTTCTGGGCGATTCTCGTATATTTGTTAGACTGGGTAAGGTTAGGATCAAGAAACAGCGGCTTTAAATTACAATCATTCAGAACAGAGCTGAAAAGACCTTGGAAATCTTATTCCAGCCCTTTGCTTGGGATGCTGCAAACGTCATAAATTACTGGGTGTCTAAAGTTTGGTCATGTGACCACAGAAAGGCCCTGACCATCAAAACTGAAACCTAACTAGCCCTAACTAAGTCCAGTATAATTTTTAATGGTTGTTAAGCAACCAGTTTTAAGTTCAGGACTCCTCTATGGCCAAAGGTCAATTGAATCAACAGTAAACCTACAATCAGGATTCTTCTATAGTATTTTTTTAAATATTGTGCCTGCTGTGTAGATTCCATTTTTGAGTAAGGACACCAGCGCTAAATCAAAAGAAGTTAATCTTTCTCCACGCAGGTTCCATATTTTGAGTCAATCCTTCATCTCAGCTGATATTTACTCACCTCAACTATTTTCTCTAGTGGGTTAAGTACTGGAAAATTTTAAAAATGGAACAAATACCAAGGCTTCCTCTTCCTGCAGCAACGTAAGCAATCCCATCTGATCATTCCTAATGTTTTGCTTCATTCTTAAACACAAACATTGACACACATACAGGAAATCCTGATCACAAAGCTTCATTCTCCTGCACTTGGGCCAATTTTTGGTGGCTGGTTGTATTTTCGTAAGCTTGCAGGCAGCTCTGGAAACATACTGTTAAAGATAAGGGAGTTTTTCCAGGAAAAAAAAATATTATGGTTGGTCATACAATCAGATGTTCGGATTGAATCTGGCTTTTTTGCCCATGTGTCCTTGGGATAGACAGATGTTGTTTAATAACATTAAAGGCATTGACAAAGGGTTAGGGGTTAGATTTAGGGTGTTTTGCAATTATTGTTATTTTTAAATCATTCTTCATTGTGGTTCTTCGCCCTGTGAAATGAAAGCATTCACAACTTTAACTGAATAAAGGGGTGTGTTTACATCATCGATGAAGGAACCTGTTTATAAAAATCGGTATATCTTAAATACTTCCATCACTTTTTAAAAACATAGATTGAGTTTTGAGGAAATATTTCTCTTCATCGTCCAGATAAGTGGACGATTATAGAAATGTGTTAAATACAATCAAATCATCAATAAAATGGAATAGGGAGGTTCCTCCACGCCCACTTCCCCCTTGTACTGCAGGCGGGCTGAAGAAGCACTCTGCACGTGCCCAGGAATCCTGTGCTACGGACGCCAAAATACCATCTCGGGATCTCTGGACATTGCAGGTGACACTCTGCCCATACTCAGAGGGCAATAGTTTTGTCACCCCAGACCACGTGACAAAGGGGGGAAAAACACCGCCCTGGAAATGAGAAGCGTCTGCAAGGTTACTAAAACCGGAGGGCGCAGCGACAGAAGCGGGAGCGGCTCTTCCTTCACCTGAGTCAGCTCCGAAGCGGGCCTGTGCCTGTACATGGAGGGCTCGGGGCGCGGAGAACCCCTGGTGCGCAGCGCGCCCTTTTCCTCGGCGGGCATCATCTTTTCGCAGCGCCCTTTCTCCTGGTTGCTAAGAGCCAGCTTTTTGAGAAGCAAAAACCGGGCCCTTAGCAACAGCGACTTCCGCTCGTTTCCGGAAGACCCCGCCTCCGAGCTCCAATCTTTTCCAATCCAGCCCGGTTCATCTCGCCGTTTGCCTACCATTCCCAGAGATCATAGCCAGCGCGCTAGGTCTTGTGGGAAATGTAGGCGTATAAATGGTTTTATTTTGCAGATGGGTGGGTGAATAGGATAGGATAGGATAGGATAGGATAGGATAGGATAGGATAGGATAGGATAGGTAGTAGAGTGGAAGAGTACAGTAGAATGAATAGAACAGAATAGAATATTGGGATGGGATGGAAGGATAGGATACAATAGGATAGGATAGAATGGAATATGGAATATAGAATATGGAGTGGAGTGGGATGGGATGGGATAGAGAATAGAATAGAATACTGTAGTTCTTTATTGGCATGATTGAACACTCATATAATTTCTCTCCAATTCATATGAATGTATGTATATACTAGCTATGATATATGACCTATATATCTGTGATATCTATAAAAGAAGGGAGGGAGAGAGGGAGGGAGGAGAGTTGTAGTTATCAGAATGGATGAAACTATTTATTTTATTTATTTATTTGATTTTTATGCCACCCTTCTCTTTAGACTCAGGGCGGCTTACAACATGTTAGCAATAGCACTTTTTTTAACAGAGCCAGCCTATTACCCCCACAATCTGGGTCCTCATTTTACTCACCTCGGAAGGATGGAAGGCTGAGTCAACCTTGAGCCGGTGATGAGATTTGAACCGCTGACCTGCAGATCTAGCAGTCAGCTTTAGTGGCCTGCAGTACAGCACTCTACCTGCTGCGCCACCCCGGCTCTGTTGTATCCTAATGAGCTAATAAATCTGAAATTCAGAATGGCAACTAATAATAAGTAGAATAAATCCCATCAATATTTTATCTGCATTGACAGTTCTAAGATAAATTTGTATGCCCCATCTTAACCTTTGCCCCCCCCCCCGACAAATTCAAACTATCTAAAAATTCTGCATCAGATAGGAACTACTGCAAAGAGAACAACAACAACAGCAACAACAAAAATGACCCTTTCCCCAATGGATTAGAATATCATAGGATAGAATAAGAGTTGGAAGGGACCTTGGAGGTCTTCTAGTCCAACCCCCTGCTTAGGCAGGAAACCTTACACCACGTCAGACAAATGGGTATCCAACATCTTCTTTAAAAACCTCCAGTGTTGGAGCATTCACAACTTCTGGAGGCAAGCTATTCCACTGATTAATTGTTCTTACTGCCAGGAAATTTCTTCTTAGTTCCAGGTTGCTTCTCTCCTTGTTTAGTTTCCATACATTGCTTCTTATTCTACCTTCGGTTAATTTGGAGAATAGTTTGACTCCTTCTTCTTTGTGGCAACCCCTGAGATATTCAAAGACTGCTATCATGTCTCCCCTGGTCCTTTTTTTCCATTAAATTAGACATGCCCAATTCCTGCAACTATTCTTCACGTGTTTTAGCCTCTAGTCCCCTAATCATCTTTGTTACTCTTCTCTACACTTTTTCTAGAGTCTCAACATCCTTTTTGCATCGTGGCAACCAACCAAACCCTTTTTGCATCGTGGCACTTTATAAGGCTTACCAAGGCCTTATAAAGTGGTATTAACATGTTATGGGATCTTGATTCTCTCCCTCTGTTAATGCAGTATAGCAGTGTTTCCCAACCTTGGCAACTTGAAGATATTTGGACTTCAACTCCCAGAATTCTGGGAGTTGAAGTCTAGATATCTTCAAGTTGCCAAGGTTGGGAAACACTGCAGTATAGAACTGTTTGTTTGTTTGTGTAATAAATATCAGGGAAGGGATAGAAGAAGAGATATGAGAATAGAATACATCAATGAAGAGTAGAGGAAAGGATATATGGATGGGAGAAAAGATATATAAAATATAGGAGAGACAATTGGACAGGGGACGGAAGGCACACTAGTGCACTTATGCTCGCCCCTTACTGACCTCTAAGGAATCTGGAGAGGTCAACCATGGGAAGTCTAAGGGAAAAATGTTGGGGGTTTGGGGGTTGACACCACAGAGTCTGGTAATGAGTTCCATGCTTCAACAACTCGATTGCTGAAGTCATATTTTTTACAGTCAAGTTTGGAGCGGTTGATATTAAGTTTGAACCTGTTACGTGCTCTTGTGTTATTGGGGTTGAAACTGAAACAGTGTTGGTTCATATTTAAATGGTTATCCACTAGACCTCCAAGGTCCCATCCAACTCTGTTATTGTTATAGTTATTGTTGTCTTCTTGTTGTTGTTGTTATTATTATCATCATCATCATCATCTATGGTCATAAGTCAATGCAGTCATTAAGTGAGTCACCCTGTGATTGGAACTGATTTTATGACTTTCTCTCTCCCCCACCCCCCCACTCCCAACAAGTTATTAAATAACTGCTGCAGTCAATAAGCAAATGAACTTTCTACAATGGGCACTTTTTGCCAGAAATTAGAAATAACTGTGGGAAACCAGCAAAACAATTTGCAAATTGCAATAATGTGACCACAAGACACTACAAGCATCCATAAAGAAGCTGAGCCAGTTGTCAAACCTCCAAACTGCAATCAAATGACCATGGTGCGTGGGCGTGTTTGTGGTCACTTTGAAAGCAGATTGTAAATTAAGGGGGGCATTCATCATAACTTTGATCACTAAGTGACCAGTGGTATGTCAAGGACCACCTGTACTTCAGAAGCTTTTATGTCTGGGCTGTAGATTCGAAATGGAATGGAGCACTGTAAGTAAGCCACTATTTATGTCTACAACTGAGCCCAAAATTTATTTTACAATGTAAGATAGCTGTTAGCCTGTTTCCCCGAAAATAAGATGTACCCTGAAAGTAAGGCATCAGAGGTTTTGCAGAATTTGCTAATATAAGGCACCCCCCGAAAATAAAGCGCAGTCAAGTTTACATACGGTACGGTGGAAAAACATACAGTACCATTCAAAGCTGTTCATAGCGGTACCGTAATAATGTGGCGTCCCATGCTGGCCCCTTCCATCACTTTGTACCGTCCAGTACAGCAGACACAGTCTGCTGCCTTCTCACTGCCATTACAGTCTCCACTACAGTGCGTAGACTGTAGTTCCTCTGGTGGCCGGAAGCTGCAATAGCGGGAGTATACTGTTGTACCATATAAGTGCTGTCGTTTGTGTGTGGGGGTGCCATACTGACAGGTACCGTACCGTAATCAGTGTACCATATGGTACACTTTCTTTGGGGGTGTCAGCTTTTCTGCCTGTGAATTTGTCTTATTTGAGAAATATAAGGCACCCCCCCCGAAAATAAGACGTAGCACAACTTTTGGAGCAAAAATTAATATTGCCCACAAGATCATATGCTGCAATGTCTTACTAGTCAATGACTACTTCAGCTTCAACCGCAATACTAACACAAGAGCACGCAACAGATTCAAACTTAATATGAACTGTGCCAAACTTGACTGTAAAAAATATGATTTCAACAATCGAGTTATCGAAGCTTGGAACTCACTACCAGACTCAATTGTGTCAACCCCTAACCCCCAACACTTCTCCCTTAGACTCTCCACGATTGACCTCTCCAGGTTCCTAAGAGGCCAGTAAGGGGCGTACGTAAGTGCACTGGTGTGCCTTTCGTCCCCTGTCCAATTGTCTTTCCTTTTTTTTCACCTATCTTATATATTCTCTTCCTTTCATATATCCTCTCCTCTAAGTTCACCTTCACTCTCTTTTTATATTATCACATGTCTATTTTCTTCCTATGTATTTATGTATTGGACAAATGAATAAATAAATAAAATAAAAAATATAAGACAGTGTCTTATTTTCGAGGAAACATGGTAATTGAGTTTTGTGACCCATTTTTTTTACCTTTCTTGCCTTAGTGATTAATCAGATTAACAGATTAACGGAATTAAAGAGTCCTTCTGAATCATCTAGTCCAACCTCTGGCCAAGCACCATATCTGACAGATGGCAATCCAGTCTCTTCTTGGAGGTTTCCAGTGATGAAGCTCCCACAATTTCTGAAGGCAACTTTTATTCTACTGATTAATTATTCTCACCGTCAGATAAATTTTCTCTAAGGAAAAAAATTCTCCTTAGTTTTAGGTTGCTTCTCTCTTGATCAGTTTCTATCCATTGGTTCTTGTCCTGCCTTCAGAGGCTTGACTCCTTCTTTTTTGTGACAATCCCTGGGATATTGGAAGATTGTTATCACGTCAACCATAGTCCTTCTTTTCATTAAACCAGATATACCCAATTCCAGCAATCGTTTTTCATATATTTTAGCCGCCAGCCCCCTGGTTTCACTTTTTCTAGAGTCTCAACATATTTTTATAGTGTCAACAAAAATCACCAATCAGTGACCAAAACCCACCAATCAGATTAAGAGAATCTGGTTACTCCCCTTTAACTTTGTTTGTCAGAAAGGGATCACATGACTCCGGGAAACTGAGTCCATCATAAAAACAAGTTATTTGCCAAGAATCTGAATTTTGATACATGACCATGGGGATGTTGCAATGGTAATAAGTTTGAAAAACGGTCATAAGCCCCTTGTTCTGGTATAAGCTCAACTTCTGGTATAAGCTCAACTTCTCCCAGTCAGATAACTCAGCACAATGAGATATCCCAGATCATTTTATTACAGGCATTCTCACAATAACTTACAGTTATGATGCGATTGTTCTGCAGTATAATCTTTCCCATTGTGTAGGTAAAAAGAGGTTGAATTGACCCCAGCTCTAGGTGTAACATCTACATGCTGGCTGGCTTAGTGGGTGAAGACAAAAGATCTGCTGGAATGTTCTATCCAATTACCCCTCATCCCGAGTCAGAGCCAATAGGAATACACAAATGTGGTCACATGTAAAACTACATTACCCAGAGTGCAATTTCACTACATTTCCCCTAATGCAATATCTTAAAGAGACATGCCTAAATACAGTCCAACTATCTCTGTCTCTGGGGACAGCACACCTCTTTTTTTCAGTGCTGATGTGGTCATTAAATGAATAGTTATAAACAGTGAAGGGCCGCAAAAAAATTTGGCCATGGCTTATTTTATGGGTGTGGCTTGCTGGCCATGTGACCGGAGGGTGACTAAAGGTCATGCGACTGGCTTAAAGGTGGCCAACTTGATTTCACTCATGTCAAGGGTGTGGGTTAGGGTTAGGGTACCTGGCCTCTCCTCGCCTCAAAGAGATACAATTTCCCTATCTATTTACTATTACTCAATATCCAAAATTAATTTGTAATTTATTAAATTTGTATGCCGCCCCTCTCCGAAGACTCGGAGCGGCTCACAGCAAGAATGAGTATACTTATTTACTTTTATTTACGATTTATTTATTTGTTTGTTTGTTTGTTTATTGGATTTGTATGCTGCCCCTCTCTGTGGACTTGAGGCAGCTCACCAACATATCAAAGAACAATATATAATAAAACTTCTGCCATCCAATTACCATAATATAGAATGGAATAGAATAGAATAGAATTTTTTTTTATTGGCCAAGTGTGATTGGACACACAAGGAATTTGTTTTGGTGCATATGCTCTCAACGTACATAAAATAAAAAGATACATTTGTCAAGAATCATGTGGTACAACACTTAATGATTGTCATAGGGGTCAAATAAGCAATGAAGAAACAATATTAATAAAAAATCTTAGGATACAAGCAACAAGTTACAGTCATACAGTCCTATATAACAATAACTAATCTAAAGCCATTCTAAAAAAGCTAAAAACATTAAAAACCATTCATCAGATTCAAATCATAGAATATACCATATATTCATTGCCCAGAGGCTAGGGTCTAGTGATTACACACCAGCACACAAAGTTATACATTATCTACTATATAAACTGTATACATATGTAGATACACACGCACACGCACACACACACACGTATGCACAGCCTTTCTAAAATTACACACATTCAACCTCGTTTACTGCGATAGGAAAAACATACACACAGAGCCCAGAAGGGGGGAAAAAGAAAAGAAAAATCAAATTTTTTCTACCGGTTCTGCATACCTGACCGTACCTATAAGAGCCCATCGCTAGTTATAAGTCAAGTACAGTACCTGTATTAGGGAATTTATGAGGTGTTTATAGAGATAATATTTTATTTTTATTTTTATTTATTCATTTGTCCAATACATAAATACAAAGGAAGAAAAATAGACATGTGGTAATATATATAAGGGTAAAGTGAACTTAGAGGAGAGGATATATGAAAGAAAGAAAATATATATGATAGGTGAGAGAAAGGAAAGACAATTGGACAGGGGACGAAAGGCACACCAGTGCACTTATGTACGCCCCCTACTGGCCTCTTAGGAACCTGGAGAGGTCAATCGTGGAGAGTCTAAGGGAGAAATGTTGGGGGTTAGGGGTTGACACAATTGAGTCCGGCAATGAGTTCCACGCTTCGATAACTCGATTGTTGAAATCATATTTTTTACAGTCAAGTTTGGCGCGGTTCGTATTAAGTTTGAATCTGTTGCGTGCTCTTGTGTTGTTGCGGTTGAAGCTGAAGTAGTCATTGACCGTTAGGACGTTGCAGCGTATGATCTTGTGGGCAATACTCGAATCGTGTTTTCGGCGCCATAGTTCTAGGCTTTCTAGGCCCAGGATTGTTAGTCTATCTATGCTGCCACCTTCCCTTTGTTGCTATGCTGTCACTCACTGGATAATTTTATTCGCCTCGCCCTGAATTCAGTGTTAGGAAAGGACACGGATTCTTAAGATCTTCTCTTTTTCTTTTCTTTACTTGGGCCTGCTGCTAATGTAAGCTCATCGGATGATTCTTTAGTTGCAGGGAAAAAAATGAACCCAATTGTTATTAATCCCTTTGCCTTTGAGAAGTATTTGGGGTGGAGTTCACGGGCTCCCTTCCATACCCGTGCAGACACATTCCTGCTCCGAAGGCAGTGCATGGCGTTGACTCAAGGCTTCCTCAGTCACGTCAAAAGAATGTGAAATATCAGGATGGCCCAGAAGACATCCCCAGTGGGGTGCACTTTAGACACCCATTAAGAACTGGACTTGCAGCATTTTGAGAGTGGGGGGAGAGAGGGGGAGAGAGCAAGAGGGAGAGAGGGAGTGAAGGAGAGAGAAAGGAGGAAAGAGAGAGAAGGAAGGAGAGAGAAGGAAATAAGAAAAGAGAGAGAGAGAGAGAGAGTGAGAGTGAAAAAAGTGGTAGGGAAAAGGAGAAGCAAGCAAGCAAAGAGAGAAGAAAAGAAAGAAGGAAGGAAAGAGAAAAGGAAAGAGAGAGAGGCATGAAAGAAACAGAGATAGTGAGAGTGAGAAAAGTGGTGTTGAAAGGGGAAGGAAGGAAGGAAAGAAGGAAAGAAGGAAGGAAGGAAATAAGAAAGGAAGGAATGAACAAACGAACGAAGGAAGCAAAAGGAGAGAGAAGGAAAGCGAGAGAGAAGAAGGAAAGATGGAAGGGAAAAGAGGGAAAGAAAGAAAGAAAGAGGGACAGTGAGAGTGAGAAAAGTGGAAGGGAGAAGGGAAGAAAGGAGAGAAGGAAGGAAAAAAGGAAAAAAGAGACAGAGAGGAAGAAAGGAAGCATGAGTTAGAAACAAGATTTATTTTCTCCCTGCAAAGAATTGCAGGGGTTTGGATTTCACATTTCATGCAAATTGCAGTATAAAAAAAACCAAGGCTCACAGCTACACCAGAAACCAGAGTTTTCCCGTCACACTACTAAACCATTATTTGCTGAGCTTCTAGAATAACTCGTAATTGGCTGAATTTCAGCAACAAAGTAAAGCCATTCCTGCTTTGTTGACCAGACATTGCCAACTTCATGCAGATATCTTCTCCACTTATGACTGCAAGGATCAAACATTATCTATGCTTCTGAAGAAAATAATAGCATACTTGCCTCTAAAAGCTGTGGTTAATTACACGATAACAAAATCAAATTTTCAGCAATTATATATTATTGCCTCCCCCCAAGAGCTACAGATAGTCCTCAACTTACGACAATTGAGCCTAAAATTTATGTTGTTAAGTGAGACATTTGTTAAGTGAGATTTGCCCTAGTTTAGAATCTTTCTTGCCACAGATGTTGAGGGAATAACTGCAGATATTAAGCTAGTAACACGGTCATTAAGTGGAATCTGCTATCTCCATTGATTTCAATTGCCAAAAGGTCGCAAAAGGGGGTCACATGACCCCAGGACACGCAACCATTATATATATCAAATGTCTCCATGTCTTTTTCATCTTTGCAAATTTATACTTTCCACTTGGAAAGTACATGTTCAAAGTAAGTCAGACTTCAAATTCTACGGCTAGACAATTTACTTGTATAAGATTTTTATTTTTCTCCACTATACAGTAAAACAATATATAGTTATGAACACAATTGTCGGCTAGACAATTTACAACTATGTCACCATCCAAACTAGTTTAACTGTTGTTCATAAGACCATACACCATAATGTCCTTCCTGTTAGTGACTACTTCACCTTCAACAACACAAGAGCACGTAATGGATACAAACTCGCTCCAAACTTGACTGCAGAAAATATGACTTCAGCAACAGAGTGATGAATGCCTGGAACTCACTATCTGATTCTGTGGTTTCTTCACCTCACTCCAAAATCTTCAACCTTAAATTATCTACTGTTGACCTCTCCCCTTTTCTAAGAGTTCTGTAAGGGGCGTACATAAGCGCACTATTGTGCCTATCGTCCCTGTCTTTCTGTCCTATTACCCTTTTTATCACTTCTTTATACTTTGTTATGTTAATATAAACTATAACTCTATACTTGTTTGACAAATACAATAAATAAATAAATAAATAAATAAATAAATAAATAAATAAATAAATAAATAGTATAAATAAGTATTCCTACAATTTCTTAAAAATCATGATTAATCTCTCCACGAAACGTGGAGTCCACGTTTCGGCTGGCCAGGAAGGACGTCTTTGTGACGTCAAAGCTCCGCCCATGGAATTCCCTATTGGGATTCCCCACCTCCGTTTGAGCCTCCCGACCAGCCCGACAGCTCCGCGGCTCTTTTGAAAAGCTGACAGCCAGGCGGCAGAGCTTCTCAGCATCCTCGGGAACCCAAACGCCAACCCCGAACTTTTGCCGAACTTCTGGGTTTGGTGTTCGGGAAAACGCCGAGAAGCCCCCTGGCTGTTTCAAAAGGCGACAGCCGGGCATCGTCGTTTTTTTGCGGGTTTTTTTTTCTTGCACGCATTAATTCATTTTACATTGTTTCCTATGGGAAACCATGTTCCGTCTTACGAACTTTTTGCCTTACGAACCTCCTCCGGGAACCAATTAAGTTCATAAGACGAGGTATTACTGTATCGTCTTACCTTGTCCCATCGTCCCATCAATTGTTGCAAATCAGTTTCATTAACTGATTATTTATTATTATTATTATTATTTTTATTTTTATTATTATTGGTGCTGTTGCGCACACATGCACTTTCGGCATGCGATGGTTAGCCATCGGTGTTATATATTGATCTTTCATATGTATGTCTGTCTGTCTGTCTGTCTGTCTGTCTGTCTGTATTTATTTAATTTGGCAATCAAGTACAGGATAGTAATTTATATAAACATAACATGAAAACAGACAATAGGACAACAGGACAGAGATGGTAGGCACAGACCTCTTAGAAAAGAGGATAGGTCCACTGTAGCCAATCTAAGATTTTGGGGTTGGGGGATATGGTTTCTGCTAACAATATTAGAAGGAAGTGGTTGGCTTTGTGTCAAACTCAGCTTCACTGAGGGCCACATCAGGGTTGTGTTTGACCTCGGAGAGCCAGAGTTGCCATAACTGGGGTGGGCGTGGCCAGCTTGACCTAATTTGTGTTGGGGCCATCTGTGGTGACCAAGCGCTAAGGGAGCACTTCCCTCAGACCTTCCTTCCCTCTCATTAAAACCTTCCTTCCGTTCTTCCTTCCTTCCATCCGTTACATTCTCAGACTGAAGCACATAGGCTTCAGACATATCCCCCATTCTGGAGGGAAAATACTAACTGCTGATTGGCTAGACTGGCAGCTCCCTATAAAATGTTTGGCTGTCAGACAGAGAATTTTCTGGGTTGAAAATATTTGCCAAATAAAGAGCTGCTGTTTTGAAGCCACTTCTGTCTGCCTCTGCCATTCACCCTGTTTAACACTTTCCCTTCCTTCCTTCCTTCCTTCCTTCCTTCCTTCCTTCCTTCCTTCCCTCCCTCCCTCCCTCCCTCCATCCTTCCTCCCTCTCTCCCTCCCTCCCTCCTTCCTTCCCTCCTTCCTACCTTCCTTCCCTCCTTCCTCCCTTCCTCCCTCCCTCTCTCCCTCCCACCCTCCTCCTTCCTTCCCTCCCTCCTTCCCTCCCTTCCTCCTTTTTCCCCTCCCTCCCTCCTTCCTTCCCTCCGTCCCTCCCTCCCTCCTTCCTTCCTTCCTTCCTCTCTCCCTCTCTCCCTTCCTTCCCTCCCTCTCTCCCTCCTTTCTTCCTTCCCTCCCTCCTTCCTTCCTTCCTCCCTCTCTCCCTCCCACCCTCCTCCTTCCTTCCCTCCCTCCCTTCTTCCTTCCTTCCCTCCCTCCCTCTTTCCTTCCTACCTACCTACCTTCCTTCCTTCCTACCTACCTACCTCCCCTCCCTCCTTTCTTCTTCCTTCTCCTCTTTCCTTCCTCATTCCTTCCTCGCTCCCTTCCCATCTTTTTGTTTGTTTTTCCTCCTCCCTTTTGCGAGCACTCCACAAAGCCAGAGCCAACATGTCGCAGAGCATTTCATGCCTATATAGGCCTTAACAGCCACCTGTGGACACATCACATACAGCCCACAACCCATTAGATGTCAAGGTCTTCTTCGAACATGATAGACGAACATCATTTCCTGCCCCTTCTCAGATGCTCAAATGGAAATGGAGGAAACCTTTCTCCTTTTGTTTTATTTTTGTTTTCCTAGCACTCTGCCAGTGAAAACGAAGCCCAGGTGGCTGCTTGCAGAGGCAATGCAAGCCAGTCCATTGCTGTTTACAAAATAGCTCCATGGGCCAGTCTAAGCACCCGTGGGCTAGATCCGGACTCTGGGTCTTGAGTTTGACAACAGTGGTGGGTTCTAAATTAGTTTGCCACTGGTTTCTGTGCACGCTTGCACGCAGCCAGAACCTTGCGCCACGGCTGCTACTGTTTCTAATAACCCAGTGGTTCTCAACCTAGGGGTCGGGAGCCATTTGGGGATCGAACAACCATTTTCCAGGGGGCACTTGAGACTATGGGAAAAGACAAATTTCCCATGCTGTTAGGATCTGAAGCTTCTATTTTGGCGCCTTGGAACATATTTTTACAATCCAACCAATCAGGCGTTTATTGACCTTCCTGCCAATCAGCTTAAAGCTCTATTGGGAGAATTGGCGTGAGACTTATGGTTGGGGGTCACCACAACCCGAGGAACTGTATTAAAGGGTCATGGCATTAGAAAGGTTAAGAACCACTGTAGTAACCAGTCCGAACTGGGAGCAATCCGCCACTGTCTGACACCCCTGGTATATGGGATTCTTTGCGATTTCCTTTGACGGTTCCATTGTTTGCTCGAATATCTTCTAAAAAAAAAATCCAATCAGTTGTGGCTAATCCAGTAAACTACAATATATAGATAAATACTGTATATTACAGTGAAATACATATTAAACGTGCCAGTAATTAATCCAATGATCTTTGCCACTCACTAGGAATTTGATTTTTTTTGTGTTTTGTTTTTAGACTGTTCTCCTTTTTCCGCAGAGTTGGCAAAGTGAGAAGTAACTAAAAAGTCACATTGTGCTCTGGTTTTTTAACCTTGGGAGGGCTCTCCAAATTCTATGTTTCAAAATTACAAAGCTGAAGACCACAAATTGTTTTGCGCCCTATATAAAAAGTCATCCGGCTTTTGAAGTGTCGTCACTCAAATTAGATCATGCATTTAAAGTTTTACTTCTCTTTCTGATTAGAATGGCTATTTTGTTTGGTTTTCTGGTCGAATGCGTCTATTTTTATCAATGGCATGCTGGAAATTCAACCGGGGTGTGGCAGAGAAAGCCGGTTTCACCAGCCAAATTTTAAAGAAAAAGGGTTGTGGTGGTGGTGATTCTCCTCCCTCCACTACAAGTAGGACATTTTTCAAACTTTTAGAAACTTTAACCTCGATTCTTCCGTGGAAGCCGTCAGGCTGTTGATCAGAGTCAAAATTGGAGAGTAGGTAATGTCAACTGAACATATGCTAAACCACGCTTAACTAACCCTTAGCTAAGTAAATTTTTTTTTTTCATTGTAGGGAAAGAGAGTGATGTTTCTTCAGAAACATTATTAAAAAATGAATTTATTCATTAGAAACATTTGAAAGAAATAGCACAAGGAAGGAAGGAAGGAAGGAAGGAAAAGTAAAAATAAAGAGAGAAAGAAGAGAAAGAACAAAAGAAAGAGGAAAAAGAAAGGAAGAGAAAAAGAAAGAAGGAAGGAAGGAAGGAAGGAGGAAGGAAGGAATGAAGGAAGCAAGGAAGAAAAGAAAAAATAAAGAAACAAAAAAAGAATAAAATACAATTTCTTTAAGAAGTGTGGACTTCAACTCCCAGAATTCCTTATGTTGGTTGGGGAATTCTGGGAGTTGGTCCACAGATCTTATAATTGGCAAATTAATTAAACACTGAAACAAACATGCAGGGAATTACACAGGTGTGGGCTACTACCTTGATGGGGAAGGGTAGCAAAAATGGAGCTCCATCCCAGAGCACCCAATTTACACCGAAAGATGTTGAAAGAAAATGCAGGGCGTCCTGCATAAGCCACGCCCACAGTGTGGTAGTAAAAATTTTGGTAACCCTTTACTGGAATTACATGACATATATTTCACCCATTCACTGTAGGGAACTAGGTTCACTCAATCATTTCTTTTCATATACTGTATATATGTGTGTATGTCTCAGCCACATATAACATTCATCGGCCAGGGGACCAAGATCTAATTGCCCCAAGTCTAGTGACATAAGTGAGCCTTAAGACTCTTGCAGAAGGCAGTGCAAATCTCTGGGGGGGAGATGATTCCAGAGGGCTGGGGCCCACACAGAGAAGGCTCTTCCCCTAGAATAGAAAATTCTACTATAATAGCTTGATGATGTTAACTGTATCCCTTTATTTTTTATTTCAGCGCAGGGGAATCAGGGGAAAGTGGAGCTGGAGAATTCTGGGAGTTAAAGTCCACAAGTCTTACAAGTCCACAAGTCAAACTTGGCAACTTTAAGGCTTGTGGATTTCAACTCCCAGAATTCTCCAGCCAGCTATGCTCATAGCTGGAGAATTCTGGGAGTTAAAGTCTACAAGCCTTAAAGTTTCAAAGTTTGAGGACCCCAGACTTAAAACTTAGATGCCTTAAATTTTAAATTTTAAGCCTTAAAGTTTCTTCAATCCGGAGAAGCGAGGTGCGCCCTTGCAATCTTGTTATTTCCTGCGGAATGCCGCGCTTCCACGCGCGTCTGTCCGCGGCCCGCCCTTGCGAATCTTTTAAATACTTTTTTGCCAACTTAGTGAAGAGTTTAGGGCAGTTACAAAACAGCTGGGTGGGGATCGCAATATTTTTTTCTTCTCCTTTCCCCCCTCTTCCTTCTCCCTCTCGCTTCTTTCGAGATGGGATTGCAAAGAGAGGGCGGCCCTTGGCCGGGGCACAAGAGATCCACGCATACACACCCACCCACAATCGCTCACGCCCAGCTGGCTGTCGTATCCAAAAGCCCTTTTTCTCTCTCTATTCCCAGGCGCTGCTTAGAGAAAGCTGCCAATGAGTCCGGAGTCGTCGGAACGAGCCGTTTTCTTCCAGCCTTTTCTCTGCAGGGAGTGACCGAAAGAAGTAAGCACTCCAGGAAAACCTGAGCAGCTCCAACGCTACTTTTCCACTTTTGGGACGCCGCCGTTGTGATTTCTCTTGCACGCTGCCCCGGCTATGGAACTCAGGGGGTCATCCTCGTCTTCGGCCTACAACGGTGAGTGGGAATTGCGGGTGGTGGTGGCTGTGGGTGGATTTTGCCACGCTCCGGGTCTGGTGCGATGCCTCCGATGGTGTGTAGGGACTACCGTCTTAGGACACAAAGCTGGTGCAAACTATGGGCACGGGAGTCCGTCTCGATCTGGGTGGGGGAAGGAGAGAAAGAGGCTCCAAGATCCATAATCCTGGCTCAGCATGGGAGCTTCCTGTGCCGGCAATTATGAAGGAGACTTTGGATTTAAGGAGGTTTATATCGAAGCTGTGTTTTTTACTCGAGTCCCTGAAAACCTTTTTTCTTTTCTAATTTCTTTTCTTTTCTGTCTTTCTCGTCCCCTCTCTTTCTTTCTCTCTCTTCTTTTCTTTCTCTTTTCTCTCTCTTTTTCATTCTGTCTGTCATTTTTCTTTCTTCTCTCTTTTTCTCTTTCTCTTTTCTTCTCTCTCTTTTTTCTTTTCTCTCTTTCTCTCTCCCTTTCTTTTTTCTCTCTTTCTGTTTTTTCTTTCATTTTTCATTTTTCTTTTCTGACTTTCCCCCTCTTTCTCTCTCTTCTCTCTCTTTTATTTTCTTTCTTTTTCTTTCTTTTCTTTCTCATTCTGTCACTTTTTCTTTTTTTCTTCTCTGTTTTACTTCCTCTCTCATTTTCTTTCTTTTCTTTTCCTTCTCTCTGTTTTTCTCTCTCTTTATTTTTTCTTTCCTTCTTTCTCTTTTTTGCTCCCTTTCTTTCTCTCTCTTTTTCCTTTTCCCTTTTCTTCTCTCTTCCTTCCTTCCAGCTATTCATCCATCCATCCATCATTTTTTATTTTTCTCTTTTCTTCCCCACGGGGTCTTTCCTTCCCTCCCTGTTTTACCACACGTTTTATCTTTACCTTATCTTTATTTAACCTTTCAAAGTGTTTCATTGTATTGCAAAGCAGAGCTACAGTCCAGCCCCACTCCTTCACTTTTGCAGAGCATTTTTGAGAGGGGGATGAGGCCAATTGGTCAGCTAGCTTTATTTAAAATGAAAAGCGCAACGGGGTATTAAACATAAGTGTTTCTCTAGATCCAAAGGTCTCTGAGCTCCAGTTTTCTAATTCAAGAAGTCCTCGACTTACAACTGTTCATTTAGTAACTATTCAAAGTTATAATGACACTGAAAAAAGTGAATTATTACCCTGTTTCCCCCCAAAATAAGATATCCCCTGATAATAAATCCAATCACTCTTTTGAGTGTATGGCAATAAGGCCAAGCACTTATTTCAGGGTTCAAAAAATATATGATGGGTGTCAGTGTTCCAAAAAGCATCTGAGAAATAAATCCTAGTCCAAACCTTGCCTTCATCCAAGTTCCAATTTATTAACAGAGCCATGTTGGTTATGAACTGTAGCCATTCCAATATTAACTTGTCCTACAATTCTCTGCCCACGTTAAGATTCATCCCTTGTCCCCACACTCACAAGTTCATCACATGGGCCAGTCCGGTTTTCTCAACGTCCACGATCCTCCCCTGTACTTCTGTCTGGTGCCGAACAAAGGATGACCTTGAATCTTCTGGAAAGAATTTGTTGTGGCTAGTATCTTTCCCTCTCCTGCAACTACCCGTCCCCAATTCCCTCAGTACTATGTTACTTGTGGCAGGCCAGAGTCTCTAACTCCAAACAATGGCTTCGGCCTGACAACAGGGTCTTATTTTCGGTGAAGCACGGAATACTAATTTTCACAGTTACGACCCTCACAGTGTCCCCACGATCATGTGATCGAAATTCAGATGCTTGGCAGCTGGTTCATACTTATGACCATTGCTGTGCAAAAGGTGATCCCAGTATCCCAATGTCATGTGATTACTTTTTATAACCATCTGATAAGCAAAATCAATGCGTAAGCCAGGTTCACTTATGTTTTCCAAAGTACAAGAAGGCCAGATAAGGAATCAAGGATGGAAGCTGACCAAGGAGAGATTCAACCTGGAAATAAGGAGGGACTTTCTAACAGTGAGAGCGATCAAACAGTGGAACAGGAGTTCCCTGTGGAGGTTGAGGAGATTGGACGGCCATTTGTCTGAAATGGTGTAGGCCGCAGTGATGGTGTAGGCCGCAGTGATTTTATTTTTATTTATTTTTATTTATTTATTCATTTGTCCAATACACAAATACATAGGAAGAAAAATAGACATGTAGTAATATATATAAGGGTAAAGTGAACTTAGAGGAGAGGATATATGAAAGAAAGAAAATATATATGATAAGTGAGAGAAAGGAAAGACAATTGGACAGGGGACGAAAGGCACACTAGTGCACTTATGTACGTGAACATTTTTTGTCCCTGAAGCTAAAAAGAGGTGTGTGGGTGTGCTAGCATGTTCACACGTGTCCACACTCCTTCCCTCCTTCCCTCCTTCCACGCATACTCCCCCCCATGTTGGCCCCAAGCACAGGCCTCACTGAAGCCTGGGTTGTGAAAAAAATGGCCAAACCGGAAGTGTGGAAAAACAGACTTCCGGTTTGCCTGAAGGGCTGTTTTTCTCACCCCAGAGGTTTCAAGGAAGTGTCCCTGAAGCCCGGGAGTCCAAAAAACAGCCCAATGTGCAAACCGGAAGTGCATTTTCTGAACTTCTGGTTTGTCCATTGGGTGTTTTTTTTACATTCGGGGGCTTCGGGGACGCTTCCCTGAAGCATCCGGAGGGCAAAATGGCCTTTCCCAAGGCTGAAAATCAGCTGGCCAGCGCACGCACATGCGCTGGAACTAACATAGGGCAACATCTCACATGCCCTCGGATATGGCTCCATGTGCCATCTGTGGCATGTGTACTATAAGTTCACCATCACGGGTGTAGGGACTCCTGCTTGAGTGGAGGGTTGGAGTAGATGAGCTATTGTTGTGAGCCGAGAGGGGCGGCATAGAAATCTAGTAAATCATTATTATTAATTATTAATTATTACAAGGTCCCTTCAAACTTTACTAGTAATCTAAATCTGAGTTAACTTATCAGTGGCAGTGATTCACTTAACAACTGTGTCAAGAAAGGTCATATAATGGAGCAACACTCACTTATAACAAATGTCTCACTTAAAAGCAGAAATTTTGGCCTTAAAAGTTGAGGATTACCTATAATGTTACAGGCCAGAATTGGGCGAACTGGGCTAGAAAAGTCTTTGTACAGCAAGGGACTTAACAGGAAATAGATTTAAGTAATTTGCTTCCTTTTTTTTATAACCTTGTTGAAGTTTTTAATAACTTGTAAACCAAACTTGAAAGGAAAAAAAGTTCAGAAGGTTCAAAGCGCAAAAAAATTAAAGAGCGGCTTCCATCCTTCATCACACCAACCACACGTCCTCTAGTTACGACCATAATAAAGCCTGCCCATTAAAACCATAACTCTTGAAAGTCATAAAATGGATCAGCCGTGTGGCTAACCCAGATTTTACCGTCATTTTAAAAAAATAAAATATAATCTTTATTGAAAATAAATGGGGGAGGGGATACAGAAAGCAAAAGGACTATGTAAATATTAGTACAAATTTATATGAATTTAGAGTATGCAGTTATAAAATAAAATACACACGTAAAGGTAGAAAATAAAGAGGAAAAGCTAAAGAGAGAGAAAGAAAAAGAGAGAAAAGAGGGAGAAAGAGAAAAGAAGAAAAAATTAAAAATAAAAAAGAAGAAAGAAAGAAGAAAGAAGTTCATCAAATGTCGTAAATAGTGTCAACTTACCTGTTGACCCGATTACTCTACAGCTTTTAAGATCTTTACTATCAATATAGATAAAAGTTTTAGGTTTCTAAACTTGGGTTAAGTTTTGAGTTTTGTGGTTTGGGATTTGTTCATCCTTTTACCAATGATTCATAATATTATTTTATAGGTTTGGGTGAAGGGTAAAAAGATCATGATGGAACTGTATATTGTCTTTTATCCAGCCAGGTGTACCATTTATTCCACGCTTTGTAGAACTCTGATTCCTCTTTATCCTGTAGTTCGAGGGTCATTTTTGTCAGCTCAGCACATTCATGGGCTTTGTTAATGAAATTTAGGGTAGATGGGGTATGATCCAATTTCCAAAATTGGGCGAATGTTATTCTTGCAGTGGTCTACCCTCATTTTTATGGCAGTCATTAATCACTATGTTCATTAAATCTATGGTCTTAAAGTGAACCCTGCACTCATTAGCTGAAGCAGCTAAAAGAAAATATTGATTTTTAGCAAAGCTGTCATAAACCATGGTCACATGACTATGGAAAATGGGCTGATGATTGTTAACGTGGCCTGGTTGTTGATTGGCTTAAGTGCAGTCAGGTGACCATGACAGGAAGAGAATTCCTATATGGGCCATAGATAGCCCTCCCAGATAGGTCCATCCAGAATTATTATTATTATTATTATTATTATTATTATTATTATTATTATTATTATTATTAATTAGATTTGTATGCTGCCCTTCTCCGTAGACTCGGGGCGGCTTACAGCAATGATAAAAACAATATATAATGACAAATCTAATAGTTAGAATCTAAAATAACAATAATGCATTTAAAAAGTCTAAAAACAAAAGGTCACATAAATCAAAGACTGGAGTGGTGCGATGGCCTAAATGTGGAGCTCTTGCCTCACTTAGCAGGGTGCTGTAAGTTCGATCCTAGGTAGAGGCAGATATTTCTTTCTGTGAGCAGACTGAGAATATATCTGTTGAACAAAACTCCGCATTGGTGATAGGAAGGGCATTTGGCCATTAAAATACTCTGCTAGCTCCAGTCAGTTGCCCAGACTCCACCCTGCAAGGGATTATGGGGTCATTAAAAGAAGTTGGTGACATAAATCGAAGATTACCTGTACAGTGGTACCTCTACTTAAGAACGCCTCTACTTAAGAATTTTTCTAGATAAGAAAAAAAAGCTTCCAAAAGCTACATTTGGAATATAAAACACACTCAAGATTTTTTTGCCTCTTCTTAAGAACCATTTTCTACTTAAGAACCTGAACCAGAAAAATTTCACAGGAAATTTGAGAGCGGCACGAAGGCCTGGCCAGTTTCCTGCCATTCCCCCAGGGTTTCTCTCTCTGGCGCAGTGTATGGGAGGCAATCTCGCGCCGGAGGTATGGGAGGTGCGTGCTCCTCCTCACCCCCTCAGAGTCCTTCTTTTTTAAAAAAAAGCCTTAAAGTTTTGGATTCTTTTGATTCCCCTCACACCTTCCTTCGGCAGCTACTGTCCTCCTCCTCTTCTTCCTCCTCCTCCTCCCACCCAAATTCCAAGCTTTTATTTCTTTCCTAATGGAAATGCATGCATGATTTGCTTTTACATTTCCTATGGGAAAAATTGCTTCCTCTTAAGAACATTTCTACTTAAGAACCTGGTCACAGAACGAATTAAGTTCTTAAGTATAGGTACCACTGTATTCTGATTTGTTTCCCCCCGCATGTTAACAGAATAACAGAAGGGACCTTGAAGGTCTTCTAGTCCAACCCCTCCTCAGGCAGGAAACCTTATGCCCGTGATGGCAACCCTATGGCATACATGCCACAGGTGGCATCTGGAGCCATATTGGAGGGTACGTGAGGTGTTGTCCTATGATGCTCCAGCATGCATGTGTGCGCTGGTCAGTTGATTTTCGGCCATCTGAGCTCATGCTAGCACCTCCCCCCCCACACATCCCCTTTGGCACGCAAAGCAAAAAAGCTTCACCATAACTGCCCTATGCCATTTCAGACAAATGGTTGTCCAATCTCTTCTTAAAACCTCCAGTGATGGGGAGCCCATAACTTCTGGAGGCAAGTTGTTCCACTGGTTACCATGTTTTTTGGAGTATACGATGAACCCTAGTTTTGGGGAAGGAAAATAGAGGGGGGGGGGGAATCTACCTACCAGGTATTCATCTGGCTAGCATCCTTAGTCTGGTCAGCTTCATCTGGTCACCGCACCTCAAGAAGGATATAATGGAACTGGAAAAGGTGCAAAAAAGGGCAACAAGAATGATGAAGGGAATGGAGCCCCTCCCTTATGAAACCAGGTTGCAACGCCTTGGTCTATTCAGCCGTGAAAGACAGCGTTGAAGGGGTGACTTGATCGAAGTGTATAAAATCATGCATGGGATAGAAAAGGTGGATAGAGAAAAATTATTTTCTCTATCACACAATACTAGGACGAGGGAGAACTCCCTAAAGCTCATAGGTAAGAAAGTGAAGACAAATCAAGGGAAATATGTCTTCACCCAGAGGGTCCTTGGTTGATGGAATTCCCTTCCAGAAGAGGTCATGACAGCAGTCAGCCTGGAGAGCTTCAAGGCAGGATTAGACAGATTCATGGATGCCAAGTGTATCGGTGGTTATTGAAAGGGATGTCCAAGTGCTGCCTCTATGTTGGTTGAGGCAGGCAGGGTTCCCTTGGGTCCCATTTGTTGGGGGTCAAGGGAAAGGGAGGGCCTTCTCTTTCTGCTCAAGATCCCCGTGGACAATTGGTGGGCCACTGTGTGACGCAGAATGCTGGACTCGATGGACTTTGGCCTGATTCAGCAGGGCTCTTCTTAGGTTCTTATGTTCATCACATCATTTTCTCCCCTTTTTCGGAGGGAGTAGGAATGAAAAAAAGCTTGCAAAGACTTAGGGCTGGGGAAAAAACTGCAGAGTAGCAATGAAAACAAGCCTGCAAGCAGGGAAGATTGTTAACACCCTCATTAGGGCTGGGAAAAAAAGCTTACAAAAGCTACATTCAGAGTATAAGACGCACCCAAATTTTCAGCCTTTTTTGGGGTTGGGGGGAGGTGTGTCTTATACTCTGAAAAATGCAATAATTGTTTTCCCTGTCAGGAAATTTCTCCTTAGTTCCAGGTTGCTTCTCTCCTTGATTAGTTTCCATCCATCTAGTGCTTTGGAGAATAGGTTGACTTTCTCTTCTTTGTGACATATAGGTGCACTTCAGCTCCCAGAATTCCCCACCAATATGTCAGATAGTATAGCAGACCAGGGGTAGGCAAAGTTGGCTCTTCTGTGACTTGTGGACTTCCACTCCCAGAATTCCTGAGCCAATCATGCTAGTTCAGGAATTCTGGGAGTTGAAGTCCACATGTCATAGAAGAGCCAACTTTGCCTACCCCTGTACCAGACCATTTCCAAAACGAATGACTCTTGTCATGTACTGCCTCCTAGTGGTTAATATATGTAACAATGCCACACAGGATATGTTGTATAAGCCAGGGTCCTCAAACTTGGTAACTTTAAGACTTGTGGACTTCAACTCCCAGAATTCTCCAGCCACATAGCTGGCTGGAGAATTCTGGGAGTTGAAGTCCACAAGTCTTAAAGTTGCCAAGTTTGAAGGCCTCTGGTATAAGCAGTCCTTGATTTGAGGAACAAATCTGAGTTGATCAGAGGGATCAGAGGTTTTTATCTTCCAAGTTTTCGGATTTGTGCTGAAGCCCATCTTCAACGAACTTCTCTCTGTGAGATGCCCTCTGGGAAGAGCCTTGGTGGTGCAGTGGTTAGAGTGCAGTACTGTATTTATTTATTTTATTTTTATTTATTTATTTATTTTATTCTTTGTCCAATATACAATACATATGGAAGAGAATAGACATTAAGTAATATATATAACGATAGAAAGTAAAAAGAAGAGAAGTAGATGGGAGGGAGAGAATATATATGATATAAGAGATAAGGAGAGAATATATATGATATATATATACTGTATATAATATATATAGAGAGACATAGATATAGATAAGGAGAGAATATATATGATAAATGAGATAAGGAAAGACAATTGGACAGGGGACGATAGGCACATCAGTGCACTTATATACGCCCCTTACTGGCCTCTTAGGAACCTGGAGAGGTCAATCGTGGAGAGTCTAAGGGAGAAGTGTTGGGGGTTGGGAGTTGACACTATTGAGTCCGGTAATGAGTTCCACACTTCAACAACTCGATTGTTAAAGTCATATTTTTTACAGTCAAGTTTGGAGCGGTTAATATTAAGTTTGAATCTGTTGTGTGCTCTTGTGTTGTTGCGGTTGAAGCTGAAGTAGTCGTTGACTGGAAGGACGTTGCAGCGTATGATCTTGTGGGCAATACTTAAATGTAGGCTACTTCTGCTGATCACCAGCTGCCAGCAGTTTGGCAGATCGAATCTCACCAGACTCAAGGTGGACTCAGCCTTCCATCCTTCAGAGGTGGGTAAAATGAGGATCCTAGGCTGACTCTATAAACCACTTAAAGAGGGCTGTAAAGCACTTTGAACTGTATATACATCTTAAGTGCTATTGCTAAATGCTATTTATAGTGTCTGTTGCATGTGGCTTTTTCAGATGTTCACTGGAAAACCACATACAAGCGGCACTATAAATACCACGCGGAGAACAGCACACACACTTCTAGAGTGACCCAGATTGCAACATTATCCTGGGACACACAGGATATATTTATTTTTTTGCCTTCAGTCGTAACCATATTTGAGCCCAAAAGTTCTGCTGCCAAGCAAAACAGTCATGAAATAACTTTGCTCCTATTTTATGAACTTTCATGCCACAAGTTCAGTGTCTCTCAAGATGGATGGACTTGAGCTCCCCACAAAGCTGACTGAGGAATTCTGGGAATTGAAGTCCACCCACCTTTAAAGTTGCCATGGTTGAAAAACACTGTCATAGTTGCTAACTCAGTTGCTAAGTTAGTTATGTGACTCTCCTTTTTGAGGAGAAAAGAGGAGAGCCTGTAATCCTTTAATTGGGTTAAAAAAAAAAATAGCTGTAATTGGCATGTTGCAATTCGTGGGCTCCTAGAAACGCCCTTTGCATTTCAATGAAGGTTGCTGAAGAGCTCTCTTGTAAGATTTCTGCTTGGGAAAAGTATCCTTTATGCAGCTGCTAAATAGACAGGCTGTAACACTTTTATGCCCCTGTGCTATCTTATCTGTCTGTCTTTAAAGTCCGCCAGTCTGTCTGTCTCTCCCCTTATCCATCTGTCTGTCCGTCTGTCCATCCATCCATCTAGTTAGTTGGTTAGTTAGTTCATTCATTCATTCATTCATTCATTCATTCATTCATTCATTCATTCATTCATTCATTCTGCTGCTCATTCCAAAACGGACTCAGAGCAGCTAACAACAGTCATAAATACAATAGTAAAAGTAGTAACAATACAACAATAAAATCAACAATGCAGCAAAACAATAATATTATAAACAGAACCATGCATACATTACAATCAATCTAATTCCAGGCTTGCCGGAAAAACCAGGTCTTAACAGCTTTCCAGAAAACCGGTAGGGTAGAGATAGTACAGGTCTCTGGAGGCAGTTGATTCCAAAGCATCAAGAGCCACCACAGAGAAGGCTCTTCCCTGAGGTTCCACCAACCGGCATTGTTTGGAAGACAGGACCTGGAGAAGGCCGACTCTGTAGGCTCTTACTGGCCACAGCAAGGTATGAGGAAGGAGGCAGTCCCGTAAATTGTCTGGCCCTGAGCCATTTAGGGCTTTAAAGGTGATAACCAACTCCTTGAATTGTGTTCGGAGATCGACTGGCAACCAATGCAGCTTGCATAAAGATGGAGCAATACGAGCGTACCTTGGTACGCCCATTATTGCCTGCGCCACTGCATTTTGCACCGGCTGAAGTCTCCAAATACTCTTCAAGCGTAGCCCCATGTAGAGCGCATTGCAATAGTCTAACTGGATGATAGTTAGCTAACATCTATCATCTCAATAGCATTCCAGTTTGTAAGAACAGTTTTTGTTATCTGTGTTTGTTTTCAAAGATATAAAATGATTTTGCTTTTTACCAGCGTGTCTGGCTACTCTTTTTAGTTGGTGTTGACGTCTGGGGGAACCCAGACAGAACAATATGTCTAAATGCTATTGCTGATGCTAATATACTGTACAATGTTCCTTTGATTTTCGCGGGGGATGCGTTCTGAGACTGCCTGCGAAAGTCGAATTTCCGCGAAGTAGAGATGCGGAAGTAAATACACCATTTTTGGCTATGGACAATATCACAAGCCTTCCCTTAACACTTTAAACCCCTAAATTACCATTTCCCATTCCCTTAACAACCATTTACTCACCATTATTACTGGTACTCACCATTGAATAAGACACTTAGTGATCCTGATATTTATAAACATAATTATTTATTAACAATTTTTTTTTTGTTATTTATTTGCAAAAATTATTAGTTTGGCAATGACGTATGATGTCATCGGGCGGGAATAACCGTGGTATAGAAAAACCCCTGCGAAGTATTCTTTAATTAATATTTTTTTAAAAACCGTGGTATAGGCTATTCGCGAAGTTTGAACCTGCGAAAATCGGGGGAACACTGTATATTGTTTTAGTAAAACCCTTGCCAATGATCCCTTTGGCAGTTCCACAAGGTGGAGCCTGATGATTATTATACTAAAAGCCTGTAAATCAATTCTGCCTCTAGGAGATTGTGATTTATTGTGATTATTTTTACTTGGAGGAAGTACTTCTTTCACAACAATGACTCTGCACAAGATAAGACTACCAGTGGGGAACTGCAGATAAAGTTAGCAGGAGCTACCAAAGACAAATTGCCAAACCTCCCTCTGATTCTGAGAAGGAGCTTGTATGGGATAGAAGTGAAAAAATAATTGCAGGTAGTTTTTGACTTACAACAGTTCACTCAGTGGCCATTCGAAGTTACAAGTGACACTTTAAAAGGTGACTTAGGAGCATTTTTCACACTTACCACCAGTACAGCATCCCCAGAGTCATGAGATTTATATTTGGATGCTTGACAAATGACTCACATTTATGACAGTTGTAGAGTGCTTGGATCATATGTCCACATCTCTCCAACACTCCACATTGGCTGCCAACTGGTTTCCGGACTCAATTCAAAGTGTTGGTTATGACCTATAAAGCCCTACAAGGCATGGGACCAGATTACTTATGGGACTGCTTCTTGGCACATGAACCCCAATGACTGGTTAGGTCCCACAGAGTCAGTCTTCTACAGGTCCCGTCAACTAGATAATGTCGCTTGGTGGGACCTGGGGGAAGAGCCTTCTCTGTGGAGGCCCCGGCCCTCTGGAATCAGCTTCCCCTGGAGATTCATACTGCCTCCACCCTCCTCGCCTTTCATGGGAATCTAAACACTCACCTGTGCCTCCAAGCTTGGGGTTATTAGATGCCCTGGCCGACGAATATATAGTGGGCTTGTTTGAATGGATATGTGTATATTTTAATTGTTTCTTTAGTTTTTAAATTTAACTTTTAATTTAAATTAATTGTATCTTGATGTATATTATCTTTTTAATACGTTTTAAGCCGTCCCGAATCCTCGGAGAGGGGCGGCATATACAACTAAATAATAATAATAATAATAATAATAATAATAATAATAATAATAATAATAAATGGGCCCCTTTTTGCGACTTTCTGACAGGCAAAGTCAACGTGGAAGCCAGATTCATTTAACGACCATGTAGGAAATTTAGCAACTTCAGAGATTCACTTAACAAAATGGGGTGAGAAAATGGGACGGAACTCACTTGATAAATGTCTCACTTAGAAACATAATTTTGTTTTGGTTTAACATTTTAAAAAATTATTTATTTTATTTAATTTATTTAACTTTTAAGCCGCCCAACTCCTGATTCCCCTTTGGCAACCTTCTGACAATCAAAGTCAATGAGGAAGTCAAGATTCCCTTAACAACCGTATCAACTCACTTAAGAACTACGATGATTCACTTAACAACTGTAGCGAGAAAGGTCATAAAATGGGACAAAACTCACTTAACAAATATTTCATTTAGCAGCAACCATTTTGGGCTCAATTGTCGTCTTAAGTCGAGGACTGCCTATATTGATGCCATGTGCCGGTAGGGTTATCCTTCCAGTGGTGTAATATACTGTTGCCCAGATAAATGTCTTTGCAAGTTATAGCATCAGGCAATCTGCATTCTCTAAAGATTGTTCAAT
The DNA here is from genome assembly GCF_031021105.1 of Erythrolamprus reginae. Taxonomy (NCBI): domain Eukaryota; kingdom Metazoa; phylum Chordata; class Lepidosauria; order Squamata; family Dipsadidae; genus Erythrolamprus; species Erythrolamprus reginae. Next base: position 5,748,006 of record NC_091963.1, read on the forward strand.
TGTACCTTAATATTCATTGTTAATTTGTTCCAGGAGGTGCAGTGAATTTTAAAAAAAAATCCACGTAAGGAGTAAGGTAGAAGGAAGATTGACTTCCTGGGCTTTGTGCCAAGCCCCCCTCTTCCAAGTCACTCCCACCTTCTTCTTCGTCTGAGGAAACTGCACTACCTGACTCTGTCGGCAATAAAACAGGCCTATGACATGTTGAAGTTTCCCCTGCATCCACCTCCACATTCCCTGGGGCAGGAGCTGGGCCAGAGCCAACCACAACACCTACCATTTATAAACAGACTTAATTAATCCTTTCCTACTTTAATGACATGATAGCAGCAGCAAAGATGATTATGGGACTGAAGGCTAAAACACATGAAGGACGTGTGCTGGGAATTAGGCAGGACTGGGGTGATATTGTAGTCTTTTAAGGAGTTGCCACAAAAACAGAGGTGGGTCAAGCTTTTCACCTGAGGGTAGAACAAGAAGCAAGGGATGGAAACTAAACAAGGAGATAAGTAACTTAGAACTAAGGAGAAATTGCCCGAGAGTGAGGAACAATTATCCAGTGGAATGGCTTGCCTTCAGAAGGTGTGAGTGTTCCATCACAGGAAGTTTTAAAGAAGAGATTGGAGAGCCACTTGTCTGACATGGTAGATAGGGTTTCCTGATTGTGCAGAGAGTTGGACTAGAACAGGGGTCTCAAACTTGATCTTATTGAGGGTTCCATCAGAGTTGGATTAGGCCTTGAAAACTTAGTCACTAAATGAATGATTATGAGGATCAAGAACGAGGGGGCACAATCTGAGGTTAGTTGGGGGAAAGATCAGAAGCAACATGAGAAAATATTATTTTACTGAAAGTGTAGTAGATCCTGGAAACATACGTCCAGCAGACGTGGTTGGTAAATCCACAGGAACTGAATTTAAACATGCTTGGGATAAACATATATCCGTCCTAAGATAAAATACAGGAAATAGTATAAGGGCAGACTAGATGGACCATGAGGTCTTTTTCTGCCGCCAATCTTCTATGTTTCTATGTTTCGAGGATGCTGTTGTAGTCTTAGAAACATAGAAACATAGAAGTCTGACGGCAGAAAAAGACCTCATGGTCCATCTAGTCTGCCCTTATACTATTTTCTGTATTTTATCTTAGGATGGATATATGTTTATCCCAGGCATGTTTAAATTCAGTTACTGTGGATTTATCTACCACGTCTGCTGGAAGTTTGTTCCAAGGATCTACTACTCTTTCAGTAAAATAATATTTTCTCATGTTGCTTTTGATCTTTCCCCCAACTAACTTCAGATTGTGTCCCCTGGTTCTTGTGTTCACTTTCCTATTAAAAACACTTCCCTCCTGGACTTTATTTAACCCTTTAATATATTTAAATGTTTCGATCATGTCCCCCCTTTTCCTTCTGTCCTCCAGACTATACAGATTGAGTTTATTAAGTCTTTCCTGATAAGTTTTATGCTTAAGACCTTCCACCATTCTTGTAGCCCGTCTTTGGACCCGTTCAATTTTGTCAATATCTTTTTGTAGGTGAGGTCTCCAGAACTGAACACAGTATTCCAAATGTGGTCTCACCAGCGCTCTATATAGCGGGATCACAATCTCCCTCTTCCTGCTTGTTATACCTCTAGCTATGCAGCCAAGCATCCTACTTGCTTTCCCTACCGCCTGACTGCACTGTTCACCCATTTTGAGACTGTCAGAAATCACTACCCCTAAATCCTTCTCTTCTGAAGTTTTTGCTAACACAGAACTGCCAATACAATACTCATATTGAGGATTCCTTTTCCCCAAGTGCATTATTTTACATTTGGAAACATCTTGGTCACTAAATAAATGGTTGTGAAAATGCTATTGTAACCTTGGCTCCTAAATGGGGGGTTGTAAGTTGAGGATTACCTGTATTTCAAGTACAGCCACCAAACTTCCAGTTTCTGTTCTGCAAAACTTGGAATGGCCAGCTCAATGTCAATCATGTCAGGGCACCTGTGGATCAGTGTTTCTCAGGCTTGGTAACTTTAAGATGGGAGGACTTCAATTCCCAGAATTCCCCAGCCAAACTCTGGGAGTTGAAGTCCACCCATCCTTTAAGTTACCAAGGCTGAGAAATGCTGCCCTAGAATAATTTCTTTCTAAAATCCAGGATGAATCATTTCACTGATTTTCCAGAAGTTACTCATCTGAAGATGAGTTCCTCAAGGATGTTGGCTAGCATGTATAAAGATGACAGTATAATAAGCTAGGTAGCATTTTCTTATATTGCATCATTGGATCGTGTGACAATCATTCAACAAGGGCTATCATGAGAGAGAATGCTGAAACTAGGAAAAATCTCTCACATCATTTGTGCCAGTACAGTATTGCAAGGAAGACTGAATCATGGGCCAACAATGACTTTGTCTTGTCTTCTGGATTCTAGAGTTTTTGAGCAGTTGTGCAGGTAGTCCTTGACATATGACCACAATTAAGCCCAAAATTTCTGTTGTTAAGCAAGACAGCTGCTAAGTGAGACTTGACCCATTTTTCAACCTTTCTTGTGAATCACTGCAATAATTGTTAAGTTTAATAAAGTTAACTGAATTTGGTTTCTCTATTGACTTGGTCTGTAAGAAGGTTGTAGAAAGTGACCAAATGGCCCCATCTGCAACCATCATAAATAGGAGCCAGTTACCCAGAGTCCGAATTTTGATGGCAAAGCGGCAACAGTCAAAAGGGTGAAAAACTGTCATTTTTCAGTGCTGTTGTAAACTTGGTCACTAAATGAATGATTGTGAGGATGCTGTTGTAATCTTAGTCACTAAATGGATCATTGTAAATTGAGGATTAGGCAGGGGTGGGCAATTAATTTTGCCGCATGAGAAATTGGGATGGTTTTAGAGGGCCGGACTAATATAATTAACTTAGTTCTATCTAGTACTGTATATGCGAAGGTCGTAAATGTGAAAAAGGGGCATAAGTCACTTTTTTCAGGGCCGTTGCGACTTTGAACGGTCAGTAAATGAACCGTTGTAAGTCGAGGACAACCTGCCTTCCCCCCTAGATGTTTTCTGTGGAGCTTCAAAAGGGACTCCTGATCTGCTTCTAAAAGAGTGCACTGGTCAGACAGATAATCCTTGACTTCTGTTCTGACCCCAATGGGGGCCAACATTTCTATCTCCTGAGTAAGACGGTTATTAAGTTAATTCTGCCTCACTTTACCACCTTTCTTGCCACAGTCGTTAAGTGAATCTCTGTAGTTGCTTGTCAGAAGATCCCAAAAAATGTTCATATAACCCTGGGACATGGCCACCATCATAACTACGGACCCACGGGCTGCCCCTTGCCCAGGTCTGGGATTACCTGAGGTCTTTTTCTGCCGTCAATCTTCTATGTTTCTAGGATGCTGTTGTAGTCTTGGTCACTAAATGGAGCGTTGTAAGTTGAAGATTACCTCTAGTTCAAGTACAGCCAACAAACTTCCAGTTTCTGTTCTGCAAAATTTCGAATATGAAACTTGCAATAGGTTTAAAGTCTACAGTAATGCTTCTCAATCTTGGCAACTTTAAGATATTGCAAATATAGCAGTATCCCAATATTTGAAGAGCTGCCATAAAGAAGAGGGAGTTGAACTATTCACCAAAGCAGCTGAGGGCAGGACAAGAAGCAACAGATGGAAATTAAACAAGGAGAGAAGTAACTTAGAACTAAGGAGAAATTTCCTGACAATTAGAACAATTGATCCATGGAACAGCTTGCCTCCAGAAGTTATGAATGCTCCAACACTGGAAGTTTTTAAGAAGATGTTGTATAACTATTTGTCTGAAATGATGTAGGGTTTCCTACTAAGCAGGGGGTTGGACTAGAAGACCTCCAAGGTCCTTTCTAACTCTGCTTTTCGAGTGGACTTTCAACTCCAAGAATCGCCCAATCAGCCAGACAGTGTGATATTTATGACCTCAAGTTGACAGTCCTCTGGTTCAGAATGGACTCACTGGGTGTGATCATATTTTCAGCTGTAAGTTTTGAAAGAACATCTCAAAAAACCCATCACCTCCAACCAACGAGGTTCAGGAAGCACCAAGGACCCTCCATGTTAGCCTGTTAGTCTATTCCATTTTTCCGAAAGAAACGGGTGAAGATTTTCAGTGCTTTAGGAATGAGTTGCGGATGTAGAAGCTTGCAACATAGGCTATGCTGCTAATCTAATTGTTTAATTGTTGTTTGTACAATGGTTCTTCCTATCGATTCTGATTCTAGGAATCTACGCAGGACAAGTCTGTGCAGTTATCTTGGCAACGTTTTTGGAAGCGCTGGCCAAAACCACCACCTAAGATACTTTTATACTTCTCAGTCCTGGGTTAAGAGCGGTGCCGTAGGAACCGATCCAAATTCACCTGGATATTTTCATGCGTATAGACACGACTTAAAACCCATGCCTTCCAGCTTCTAATCTGGAACCTTAAATCACTACATTCCCCCAGAAGTTCTTTGTTTGATTTTATGGGTGATAAAATCACCCCATCTCTATACAGGTAGTCCTTGAATTATGACCACAATTATTTTTATTTTTATTTTATTTATTCAATTTTTATGCCATCCTTCTTCTTAGACTCAGGGCAGCTTACAACATGTTAGCAATAGCACTTTTTAATAGAGCTAGCATATTGTCCGTGCAATCTGGGTCCTCATTTTACCCACCTCAGAAAGATGGAAGGCTGAGTCAACCTTGAGCCGGTGATGAGATTTGAACTGCTGGCCTGCAGATCTACAGTCAGTTTCAGTGCCCTGCGGTACAGCACTCTACCTGCTGCGTCACCCCGGCTCTTGATGAACTCAACATTTCTGTTGCTGTGAAACATTTGTTATGTGAGTTTTACTACTCATTTTACTACTTTTTCTTACCATATATGTTTAGTTAGTAACACTGCAATTGTTAAATTAGTTACATAATTGTTAAGTGAATCTGGCTTCCTGATTGAGTTTGCATGTGAGAAGGTGGCAAAAAGTTGTTCACCTGACCTGCAATTGTCATATGAACCAGTTGCCAAGCACCTGAATTTTGGTCATAGGACCATGAAGGTGAAGCAAGGTTGTAAGTGTGAAAAACCTTTATATGTCGCTTTTTTCAGTGTCGACATAACTTTGAACGGTTACTAAATGAACTGTTGTAAGTCAAGGACTACCCGTATTATGTTATTGAAATGAATTAAAATGTTTTTTTCTGTGCCAACTCATGAAGCTCAAACTTCATGCCCAAGGAGCTGCTGATACAGTTTTACAGAGGATTCATAGGAGTCTATCATAGTGCTTTGGAAAATAAGTGGACCCCCTCTTTGTGGCAGCCCAGCGGTGGGCTTCTGCCCAGATGGGGGGGGGAATGCAGTAGCAAAAATGGAGCTCCACCCCAGAGCACCCAATTTGCACTGAAAGATGTTGAAAGAAAATGCATAAGCCACGCTCACAGTGTGGTAGTAAAAAATTTGATAGCCCTTCACTGTCTATAACTGATTCAGTTCTGCAATCCAACAAGAGAGACACAGACTTCAGAGGATAACCAGAACTGCAGAAAAAACAATTGCTGCCAACCTGCCTTCCCTTGAGGATCTATATACTGCACGAGTCAAAAAGAAGGCTGTGAAAATATTTACTGACCCCTTAAATCCTGGACATAAACTGTTTCAACTCCTACCCTCAAAACGTCGCTACTGAGCACTGCACACCAAGACAACCAGAAACAAGAACAGTTTTTCCCCGAACACCATCACTCTGCTAACAAATAATTCCCTCAACACTGTCAAACTATTCAATAAGGCTGCATTACCATTACTATTAGTCTTCTCATCTTTCCTAATACCCATCTCCTCCCACTTATGACTGTATTTACTGTAACTTGTTGCTTGTTGCGATTTATAGTTTCCTGATTGCTTATTTGTACCCTATGACAATCATTAAGTGTTGTACGTCATGATTCTTGGTGAACGTATCTTTTCTTTCATGTACACTGAGAGCATGTGCACCAATTACAAAATTCCTTGTGTGTCCAATCACACTTGGCCAATACAGAAGTCAGATCCTTTGATCAAAGATCCTGTGACTTTCTCGAAAGAAATAATTTAGTTCTCTGTTTTATACCAGTTGCTGTGATGTTAAAGGCAGAGAGGAACATGGCTCTTTAATCAGGATTTATGCCATTAGTGTCCCCAATTGTTAGATTTAACGGCTAAAAATCAGTAAGATGTCTTCTTGTAACTGTAGTGTGTGGTCCACACATAAAAACGGGATAAATTCTGTTTTTAGTTTAGAGAGTTAATGCAAACATGAAATTTGTCATTCATCTCTAGTTGGTAAAATCCTGACTTCAGTCAAATGGTTATGGCAAGCCTTATTTCCTATTCAAACCTTAACATTCCCCAGTATTAAATATGCCGTGTCCCCCAACCCTCCAATTTACAATAACTGATTTAGGGGTTCTTCAGAGGAAGGATAGATAGTGTATTAGTTGACATATATAACTCTAGAGCAGTGTTTCTATTGGCCATTTTAAAATGGGTGGACTTCAACTTCCAGAAGTCCTGTTCTGAATCTCCAGCCTATTCAAAAGTCCACTTATGCTGGCTTGGAAATTCTGGAAGTTGAAGTCCAACCGTGCTGATTTGGGAATTCTGGTAGTTGAAATCCACTAATGCTGCCTAGGGAATTCTGGGGGTTGAAGTCCACCCATCTTAAAAGTGGTCAAAGTTGGAAAACATCGCAAGAATTACAGCTCCGTATCCCCATTGATCACAAAATCTACCCTCCAATTATTTATTTATTTATTTATTTATTTATTTATTTATTTATTAATTCATTCTTTGTCCAATATACAATACATATGGAAGAGAATAGACACTAAGTAATATATATGACGATAGAAAGTAAAAAGAAGAGAAGTAGATGGGAGGGAGAGAATATATATGATATAAGAGATAAGGAGAGAATATATATGATATATATATATAATATATATATAGAGACATAGATATAGATAAGGAGAGAATATATATGATAAATGAGATAAGGAAAGACAATTGGACAGGGGACGATAGGCACATCAGTGCACTTATATACGCCCCTTACTGGCCTCTTAGGAACCTGGAGAGGTCAATCGTGGAGAGTCTAAGGGAGAAGTGTTGGGTGTTGGGAGTTGACACTATTGAGTCCGGTAATGAGTTCCACACTTCGACAACTCGATTGTTAAAGTCATATTTTTTACAGTCAAGTTTGGAGCGGTTAATATTAAGTTTGAATCTGTTGTGTGCTCTTGTGTTGTTGCGGTTGAAACTGAAGTAGTCGTTGACCGGAAGGACGTTGCAGCATATGATCTTGTGGGCAATACTTAAATCGTGTTTTAGGCGCCGCAGTTCTAAGCTTTCAAGACCCAGGATAGATAGTCTATTAATTCTCATATTAAGGTTTTCATTCTCAACTGCCATTAAATCTGCTCCCCTTCTGGACGATATGTTGCATTTTATGGTTATCTACCTAGCCTCATTAATTTTCCATTCTGTTCTTTCACTTTTCTTAGTCCTACCTTCCTAAGTTGTCATGAGAAAATTAGAAGGAAGGGAGCTATATTGCCAGGAGACGACTACTTACTGGTACAGTATTAAGAAAAAGTATCCCGTAATATCCTTCCTTTTTTTTCCCCCTGCAGGAAAGAAGGGAAATAAATATAGTCAATCAATGTCAGCATCCTGGCTGAACCCTGGGAGAGAACAATAAACCCAGCGAGGCTCCCAAAACCTAAAATCCACCCTGCCCACTTCTCTTTCCTTGTTGTGTCACGTGGAAGCTAATTCAGTTTTAATTGCTTTTGAACTCTTGATTGCGCAACCTTTAGCCTCTTTCACCTCCTCCTCCTCCTCCTCCCCCCTCCTTCATTCCTATCCGGTCCTTTCCACTGCCAGTTGCTTTTTTCTGCCAGCGCTCCCACAAAAGAAAAGGACTTGATTCCCTTGGGAAGCCCTCCAGGGAATTCCTGATGTACATCGGAATCCAGGTGTCTCCCCTGGAGCGCCATGAAATGCTTCAGGAAACAGCCCAAACTCAGCAAATCCCAAGAAATTCAGCTGGTGGAAGAGAGCCGGAAAGTAGCCGCCTTGAACGGGCAAAGGCTGGGTAAGAATCGCCGAGAGCAACGGATCCAGGGGCGATGGCTGGTTTCTGCGTCTCAGGTTCACCTTTTAAGTCAACAGCCTCAAAGTCAGATTTTAATCTTGTAAAGATTGTTTTCCTGATTGTTGGGATTCGGGACATCATTACCTGTGAAGGAAATAGTTGTTGCTATGTTTTTTTGTTGGTTAAAAAGAGCCAAGAGGAATACTCGGTCGTTTGAACATTCCTGGAAGTGGGCTGCAGGGTTTGTTTGACTTACTGCCGTACCCGGATAGGTGTTGTGATTGTGGCTGTTTTGAATGAAGATTTTTTTTTCTCATATAACAATTGCCTGAAACGGGAGATCGTTTCCTTATGTGTGGTAGTTGGCGATTGTTTGAGGTTTGCGGTAATATTGAGAAAAGCAAGGCAAAAAGGTTCCTGTGCTCAGATTTTGTGACTTTCACTATTGAAGTCAGCACATAATCTTGGTTTATAAGGAGACATATTGGGAGGATAGGAAAGTAAATATTTCTTCTACCTGATGCTGAGAATTTCACGGATATGTATATTTTTAGTAGTTGTATGGATATAGAAGGCAGTTATCATTTTAGAAATATAGAAGACTGATGGCAGAAAAAGACCTCCTGGTCCATCTAGTCTGCCCTTATACTATATCCTGTATTTTATCTTAGGATGGATATATGTTTATCCCAGGCATGTTTAAATTCAGTTACTGTGGATTTACCAACCATGTCTGCTGGAAGTTTGTTCCAAGGATCTACTACTCTTTCAGTGAAATAATATTTTCTCACGTTTCTTTTGATCTTTCCCCCAACTAACTTCAGATTGTGTCCCCTTGTTCTTGTGTTCACTTTCCTATTAAAAACACTTCCCTCCTGGACCTTATTTAACCCTTTGACATATTTAAATGTTTCGATCATGTCCCCCCTTTTCCTTCTGTCCTCCAGACTATACAGATTGAGTTCATTAAGTCTTTCCTGATATTTTCTGGAATAAGTATATATATTGACTTATAGTCTAGCTCAGTGATGGTGAACCCATGGCACATGTGCCACAGGTGGCACGCGGAGCCATATCTGCTGGCACACGAGTTGTTGCCCTAGCTAAGCTCTAGTGTGCATATATGTATTGGCCAGCTGATTTTGGGCTTGTTCAAAGGCTCTCGGAGGCCATTTTTGGCCTCTGAAGGGTTTCTGGGGGAGCGAGGGAGGTCATTTTTGCCCTCCCTTGGCTCCAAGAAAGCCTCTGGAGCTTGGGGAGAGCAAAAAAAGTGAACCTATCAGGCCCACTGGAAGTCGGGAACCGGGAGCAGGCGGGGTGGTGGTCTCTTTATAAAAACACTTATTATATTGCCTTTTTATATGTTTCTCCTTTTTTTGTACGTCCTTTCACATTTTATTCCGTTCCTCTTGCCTTTATTACTTATCCAATTATACCAAATATTCCAAATCTCATAATAATAATCTGAGTTACTAATTCCCTTGATCTCCGTAGGTCATCCTGTCCTTTTCTGCACATCTAAAGATTTTGTCTATGATATTATTTTCTGGCGGGGTCTCTTTGTTTTTCCAGAATTGTGCATAGGATATCCTTATATCCTTGCAGCTGTAGTGATATGGGTAATTAGATATTGCATTTTTTGGGGGTATTTTTTATGTATTTATTCCTATAAGGATGCATTCTGGAGTGAGTTCTATATCAATTTCTGTTATCTCCAGTAGCCACTTATGAACTGTTTTCCAAAATCCTTTTGCTTTGCATCTGCTTTTCATTATTGCAATCTGAAGATGTTGCTTTTTGCTGGTTGCTTGAAAAAGCCAAACTTTCCAACACTCCACGGACTGCATTGGCTGCCGTGCATAAGTGCACCAGTGTGCCTTCCGTCCCCTGTCCAATTGTCGCTCCTTATCTCATTTACCTTTTCTTCCTTTCAAATATGTTCACCTATACTTTTATATCTTTTCTTCTGTTCTTTTCTTTATTTATATTATTACATATCTATTCTCTTCAATGTGTATTATGTATTGGTCTAAATAAATGAATGAATGAATGAATGAATGAATGAATGGATGGATGGATGGATGGATGGATGGATGGATGGATAGATAGATAGATAGATAGATAGATTGATTGATTTCTGGATGCAATTAAAAGTGATGGTTATGACCTATAAAGTCCTACATGGCATCAGGCCAGATTACCTACGGGACCGCCTCCTGCCACATGAATCCCAGCGACCAGTTAGGTCTCACATAGTTGGCCTTCTACAGGTCCCGTCAACTAGACAATGTCGGTTGGCGGAGCCTAGGGGAAGAGCCTTCTCTGTGGGGGGCCCAGCCCTCTGGAATCAACGCCCCCCGGAGATCTGTACTTCTCCAACCTCCTTGCCGTCCACAAGTGTCTCAAGAATCACTTATGTCGCCATGCTTGGGGCCATTAGATTCTTGCCCCCTGGCCGATGAATGGACAGAGAAACTGATTGAAAGGGAATGATTGGTTTTTAGGGTTTTTAGTTTTAGATTATATGTGGACCTGAAATGTTATGTATTGTTTTATTATATGTTGTGAGACGCCCCGAGTCCTCGGAGAAGGGTGGCATAAAGTCCAATAAATAAATAAACTCTGGGAACCACTCTGCCAATGTAGCTAATGAAGGGCAACATCTGAGGGCATCTGTACGAGAATTACAATATGACACATATGGTGATGATGCCATCATGTAAATTCTGCAGCGTGCACCCTTGCATCAGATATTGTGACACCAGTACTCTACATAATTAGGATATTTGTATAAATCATCGTGGTGAGTTTAGAGGCTTGTTAATGTCACTGTGTTTTGCTACGGATGTTACTGCAATGCTGGGAATTTACAGATGGCTCTGGACGTGCTGAGTGGTTGCCTATTCTTGGCCCATGATCACATAGGTGGATCCAGTCTCTAGGTAGACACTGGCCTGATGTTTTTTTTAAACACAACTTTTCTGGAGACCTGTCAATCCTCAGGTTGATTCTTGCTGACAGATAAGTTTCTGTTTATGTGCAAAATGTCAGGTCTCTTCGAGACAAGGTAGACTTGAGTTAACATGGCTGCCTTACACAGTGACAGAACAGAATTAGAGAATTAAAGTGTTGGAAGAAAACTTGGAAATCTTCTAGTCCACCACACTGCTCAGACAGTGGCTGATTAGGTCCCACAGAGTTGGCCTGTCGACTAAACAATGTTGTCTGGGGAAGGACCTAGGGGAAGAGCCTTCTCTGTGGCAGCCCCGTCCTTCTGGAATCAAATCGCTCCAGAGATTCGAACCTCTCCCACCCTTCTCGCCTTCCGCAAGACTATGAAGACCTATTTATGTTGCCAGGCATGGGGTAATTAATATCCCCTCTCTTAGTAAGATTTATGCATGTTGATGATTGTGTAATTTTGATTGTTTTAATGATATTGGGTTTTTAGCTATACAGGTAGTCCCCGACTTACGACAGGGATCTGTTCTCACGGCCCGTCGTAAGCCGAATTTGGTGTAAATTGGAATATTCCAATTTACACGAATATTCCGATTTACACAGCGGCGACAGGGGAGGGCGGCTTCTTCAAGAAACCAACAGCCGGCGAACCCTCCTGCTGAACGTTCGGGCGAGGGGATCTCCACGGTGGGCACCTCGGAGGCTACAGCAACGCAGCGCTGAGAAGGCCCGGCTGTTGGTCCCTTGAAGCTGGGCCTTCTCGGCGCTATGTTGCTGTAGCTTCCGAGGCTGCCCACCACAGAGATCCCCTCGCCCAAACGGAGGCGGCGGCGGCAGCCTAAGAGGCTACAGCAACGCAGCGCTGAGAAGGCCTGGCTGTTGGTCCCTTGAAGCTGGGGCTGCGTTGCTGAAGCCTCCGAGGCGCCCACCGCGGAGATCCCCTCGCCCGAACGGAGGTGGCGGCAATGCAGTGCCAAGAAGGACCGGCTATTGGTCCCTTGAAGCTGGGCCTTCTCGGCGCTGCGTTGCTGTAGCTTCTGAGGCTGCCCACCACGGAGATCCCCTCGCCCAAACGAAGGTGGCGGCGGCGGCGGCAGCCTCAGAGGCTACAGCAATGCAGCGCCGAGAAGGCCTGGCTGTTGGTCCCTTGAAGCTGGGCCTTCTCGGCGCTGCGTTGCTGAAGCCTCTGAGGCGCCCACTGCGGAGATCCCCTTGCCCGAACGGAGGCGGCGGCAATGCAGCGCCGAGAAGGACCGACTATTGGTTCCTTGAATCCACCGTTCCCTCCGTTTGGGTGAGGGGGTCTCCGCGGGGTTGTCGTAATGACGAAAGGTCGTACGTCGGGGCCGACGTAACCCAGGGACTACCTGTAGTTTTTAATTATTGGAATAGTATTGAATTGTTTATTGTTGTTGTGAGCCGCCCCGAGTCTTCGGAGAGGGGCAGCATACAAGTCTAATAAGTTGTTATTATTATTATTATTATTATTATTATTATTATTATTATTATTAATAATAATAATAAAATTATTATTATTAATTATTATTATTATTATTATTATTATTATTATTATTATTATTATTATTATTTTAGACAAATGGCTGTCCAATTTCTTATGAAACGCGAGAATCCTGTGGAGGAAATAGTTTTCAGGTGGCAGGATCCGCCGACGTAACCCAGGGACTACCTGTAGTTTTTAATTATTGGAATAGTATTGAATTGTTTATTGTTGTTGTGAGCCGCCCCGAGTCTTCGGAGAGGGACAGCATACAAGTCTAATAAGTTATTATTATTATTATTATTATTATTATTATTATTATTATTATTATTATTAATAATAATAAAATTATTATTATTTATTATTATTATTATTATTATTATTATTATTATTATTATTATTATTTTAGACAAATGGCTGTCCAATTTCTTATGAAACGCGAGAATCCTGTGGAGGAAATAGTTTTCAGGTGGCAGGATCCTCCAGGACCCCTCACGTTTCAGGCATCCTTTTTGCGATTGGAGAGAGGGATCTGCCACCTGAAAACGCTTTCATTTAAAAGGCTTTCAACGCAGTTCCCTAGGCTGCCTTGGGAATCAGACTCCGACCGAGGCAACAAAGGCGCAGGGACTTGCTGGGAACCCTGGCATCATGTTTACAAAATGGCAGGTCCAGGAGGACTGATGTGTTGCCTCTCTATCGGGCCTTGCTGTGTGAGGAAGCCCAGCTTTCAATGCCTACGGCTATAGGTAGAAAGACCGGGGCATTTTGGGAGTGGAGCCAAGTCTGTCCCCTGCCCCCATGAAAATCATGCCCCATCAGACCCCACCACGCCCATTCCAGTTAAATTCCATCTCACTTTCTGCAGAAAAAATGTCAATAGAGGCATGATAAAACAGAAAGTCTGATGAAATATTTGAAGAATATGTGCTTAAAAGAAATCTCATTATTCTTCTAGGTTTTCCTGGCATTAACTGAGAAGGCTTTTCTTGGGAAATTTAGTCACCTTCAGTAGTGGGTTCCTACCAGTACAGTCGACGCCATTGTACTGGTAGTGAAAATTGAGCTGTGCACACAGCTCTGTGTCTCCGCCATGGGCCTACGCATGCGCCCAAGTGAGATTTTGCTTCTGCGCATACACAGGAAGCAAAATCTTGCAAGGAGATGCGCGCACACATGAGTTTTCGGTGATTTTTTTCTGCGCATAGGCGGAAGCAAAAAAATTGCCGAAATCTCATGTGTGCATGTATTTCCTCGCCAGAATTTGTTCCTGTGCATGCGCAGAAACAAAATCTCACTCATGCACACTGGTGACACACAGAGCTGCAGGCACAGCGCCCCAGGAGCAGCAGGAATGACAACCCCCGCCTGGTCACTTTGTATAAGTAAACTGACCACTTCTGTAGCAGAAATCCGAGATTTACCTGATGCAACAAAAGTGGATTCTGAAAAATCAAGGAATATAGAAACACAGAAGATTGACGGCAGAAAAAGACCTCATGGTCCATCTAGTCTGCCCTTATACTATTTCCTGTATTTTATCTTAGAATGGATATGTGTTTATCCCAGGCATGTTTAAATTCAGTTACTGTGGATTTACCAGTCACGTCTGCTGGAAGTTTGTTCCAAGCATCTACTGCTCTTTCAGTAAAATAATATTTTCTCACGTTGCTTCTGATCTTTCCCCCAACAAACCTCAGATTGTGGCCCCTTTTTCTTGTGTTAATTTTCCTATTAAAAACACTTCCCTCCTGAAACTTATTTAACCCTTTAACATTTTTAAATGTTTCGATCATGTCCTCCATTTCCCTTCTGTCCTCCAGACCATACAGATCGATTCATTCTTTCCTGATAAGTTTTATGTTTAAGACCTTCCACCATTTTTGTAGCCTGTCTTTGGACCTGTTCAATTTTATCAATATCTTTTTGTACGTGAGGTCTCCAGAACTGAACACAGTAAATGTGGTCTCACCAGCGCTCTATGCAGCGGGATCACAATCTCCCTCTTCCTGCTTGTTATACCTCTAGCTATGCAGCCAAGCATTCTACTTGCTTTCCCTACCCTATATCTTCTACTAATATGTTTAATTAATAATACAAAAACACAGAAGATTATATACTGCTCAAAAAAATAAAGGTAACGCTCAAAATATTATCATTGAATACATTGTTCTGTACAAAGTTGAATGTGCACAACAGCATGTCAAATTGATTGTCAATCAGTGTTGCTTCCTAAGTGGACAGTTTGATTTCACAGAAGTTTGATTTATATTGTGTTGTTTGAGTTTGAGTTATATTGTGTTGTTTAAGGGTTCCCTTTATTTTTTTTGAGCAGTGTACAATCATATATGACTACTGTACTTGTAATTTCTTATCCACTTCACATTTCTGTAATCTTTCTTAGAAAGCAAAAATTGTTTTTGTTGTTAGAACAGAAAAAATAATAATACAGTAAACGATACCAATGATGTAATTACTCGTATCAGTTGTCACACCTTTGAGATTATCCATTTCCCAAGAACTGTACTTTAAGCAAATAGGCGGGGAGACCAGAAACTTGTAAGAACGTTTCACCCCCTCTTCTCTTTCTTTTATATCCCAGGCAGTCAGGAAATATCTAATCTTGAGTATTTTCCTAATCCTTTCTCTCTATTCTTGTCTCAAAACTTGATTCTCAACAAATTTTTGCTGTAAAACTTCCTCGGTAGTTTCTCTGAGGTTACCTGTCAGAGGTTGAGTTGGCTCTCAACAAAAGTGTATATTTGGCATCATGTATTTGGACCGGTAGTCACCGCTCACAATCACTCATGCCCTCATCACCTCGAGGCTCGACTACTGTAACACTCTCTACATGGGGCTACCTTTGAAGAGTGTTCGGAAACTTCAGATCGTGCAGAATGCAGCTGCGAGAGCAATCATGGGCTTTCCCAAATATGCTCATGTTACTCCAACACTCCGCAGTCTGCATTGGTTGCCGATCAGTTTCCGGTCACAATTCAAAGTGTTGGTCATCACCTATAAAGCCCTTCATGGCACCGGACCAGGTTATCTACGAGACCGCCTTCTGCCGCACGAATCCCAGCGACCGGTTAGGTCCCACAGAGTTGGTCTCCTCCGGGTCCCGTCAACTAAACAATGTCGTTTGGTGGGACCCAGAGGAAGAGCCTTCTCTGTGGCGGCTCCGACCCTCTGGAGTCAGCTCCCACCCTCCTTGCCTTTCGTAAACTCCTCAAAACCCACCTCTGTCGTCAAGCATGGGGGAACTGAAACATTTCCCCTGCCTATGTAGTTTTTTTTGTGTATGATATGACTGCATGTATGTTTTTTATATATTGGGGTTTCTTGTTTTTTAGACTTTTTAAATGTATTATTGTTATTTTAGATTCTAACTATTAGATTTGTCATTGTATATTGTTTTTATCATTGCTGTGAGCCACCCCGAGTCTACGGAGAGGGGCGGCATACAAATCTAATAAATAATAATAATGTCACGACCTGCATGATGTCACTTGCTTCTCTCTTGGTGCCTAGGGGGTTTCCTATCTTGGCAATGGTCTATAATTTGAATTCTACAAAGATCTTGTGGAACTTTCCTTCCAATTGCACCTGTAAACTGCTTAAAGAGACTATTTGGGCTGAGGATGCCCATGTCTGTCTGTCATTGTGAGACATCTTCCTGTCCTGTCAGGTGAGACAGTGGAATGTTTTGAATAGGTGTCTTGGCTGAGTTGTTCAACATCTATATCTTCCTGGTTTCGTTGAGAAATATTCTCCAGGATAATCTGCCCCTGAGCTGGCTTCAATGCTCTAATTGAGAACATCCATCTTGGTGCTGGTTGTTTTATCTTTCCTTCCACTTTTTTCCTTGTTATAGACAAAATTAAGTGTCCAAAAGGAGTCAGAGACCTTGTAGTTTTATCTAAATAAATATATTTTATATTTATATTTAAAGCAAGCAAGATAGTTCAATCTGGGTTGTTTTCTCTTTCCTTTCACTTTTCTCCATGTTACAGACCTATTTAAGTATCAGAGAATTGCAAAGCAGGTGTTATTTTACATTTATATGGTCAGGCACATCACTATATCATGAAGCAAATCATGAGGTAAACCATAGAACAGCATACAACAAAAAAGGGGGGAGGGGGAATGAAACCTCCCCTTTGCATTCAGCAACCAATCATAACTTAGATTGCCTCACACAGGACCAATCAATTACAATTGTGTGTTTTCGCCCATTACACACTTCCAGCTATTAAATTAAATATTTAATTTAACAATTAAATTAAGGGACCTGGATTTTTGTTGAGAACTTCTCCAGGCTGATCTCCCCGCCAACTTGGACACCTTGAGGTCTTCCACATCTGCTGGAAGTTTGTTCCAAGCATCTACTACTCTTTCAGTAAAATATTTTCTCACGTTGCTTCTGATCTTTCCCCCAACTATCCTCAGATTGTGCCCCCTTGTTCTTGTGTTCACTTTCCTATTAAAAACACTTCCCTCCTGTCATCTTTTTTTTTATTTTGTGGTAATCAGAACTGGATGCAGAATTCCAAGTGTGGCACACGGAGCTATATCTGAGGGAACCCGAGGCATTGCCCTATGTCAATTCTAGCATGCATGCGAATATGGCCAACTGATTTTCAGCCTTCTTTTCGGCCATTTTCACTCTCCCCAGGCTTCAGTTTGTTGAATCCTGAGGAGAGTGAAAGACAGCCCAATGGGCCTACCGGAAGTCTGGAAACTTCAGTGAGGCCTGTAAACATGCACAGTGGAGCAACATGGAGGGTTGTGCTCATGAATGATGGGACAGCACAGGGATTGTGTGCATACAATAGATGTGGGCACATGCACACTATCACACACACACCCTTTTGGCACCCGAGCCAAAAAAGATTTGCCATCACTGGTATAAAATACTGTATAGTTTTCTGCAGTTTTCTGTGGAAAGGCAGTGGATTCGCAATAGAAGGCCTCAGAAACACTCTTGAGTCCTAGGTTGCATTAACAGAGGGATAGAATCAAGGACATGTGAAGTGTTAATTTATTTATTTATTTATTTATTGGATTTGTATGCCGCCCCTCTCCGAGGACTCGGGGCGGCTCACAACATATCACAACAACATAACAATACATCTAAAAATCCAATTAATATGGCTAAAAAGACTTAAAAACTCTAATATAATTTTAAAATAACATATTATAATGTATAATGTATAATATAACATATTATAATGTCGTGGTTAAACTACCCTTGGAATTCTGCATCCAGTTTTGGTCACCACGATGCAAAGAATATGTTGAGACTCTAGAAAGTGCAGAGAAGATCAACAGAGACGATTAGAGGACTGGAGGCTAAAACATGTGCGAGACCGCCTTCTGCCGCACGAATCCCAGGGGCCGGTTAGGTCCCACAGAGTTGGCCTTCTCCGGGTCCCGTCGACTAAACAATGTTGTCTGGCGGGTCCCAGGGGAAGAGCCTTCTCTGTGGCGGCCCCGACCCTCTGAAATCAGCTCCCCCCAGAGATTAGAACTGCCCCCACCCTCCTTGCCTTTCGTAAACTCCTTAAAACCCACCTCTGCCGTCAGGCATGGGGGAACTGAGACATCTCCCCTTGCCTATGTAGTTTTATGTATGGTTTGTTTGTGTGTATGTTTTTAAATAATGGGTTTTTTAGGCTTTTAATGTTAAATTGTTATTTTAGACTTTTAATATTAGATTTGTTATTGTATACAGTATTGTTTTATCACTGTTGTGAGCCGCCCCAAGTCTGCCGGGAGGCGCGGCATACAAATCTAATAAATAATAAATAATAATAATGTGAAGAATGGTTATAGGAATTTTGGTATCTTTAGTTTAATGAAAAGAAGGACTAGGGGTGACTCGACAGCAGTCTTCCAATATTTGCTACAAGGAAGAGGAGGGGTCCACTTATTCTCTGAAGCACTTGAAGGCAGAACAAGAAGCAATGAATGGGAACCAATCAAGCAGAGCAGCAACCTAGAAGTAAGGAGAAATATCCTGACAGTGAGAATAATTAACTGGTGAAATGGCTTGAGAAATTATGGGTGTTTCATCATTGGAGGCTTTTAAAAAGAAATTGGACAGCCATATGTCTGAAATGGTATTGGACAGTGATGGCGAACCTTTTTCCCCTCAGGTGCCAAAAGAGCGTGGGTATGTGCTATCACGTATGCACGATTGCTCACACTCATATTTTATTTATTTATTGGATTTGTATGCCGCCCCTCTCCGTAGACTCGGGGCGGCTAACAACAGTAATAAAAACAGCATGTAACAATCCAATACTAAAACAACTAAAAAACCCTTATTGTAAAACCAAACATACATACAAACATACCATGCATAAATTGTAAAGGCCTAGGGGGAAAGTATATCTCAGTTCCCCCATGCCTGATAGCAGAGGTGGGTTTTAAGGAGCTTATGAAAGGCGAGGAGGGTGGGGGCAATTCTAATCTCCGGGGGGAGTTGGTTCCAGAGGGCCGGGGCCGCCACAGAGAAGGCTCTTCCCCTGGGCCCCGACAAACGGCATTGTTTAGTTGATGCGACCTGGAGAAGGCCCACTCTGTGGGACCTAACTGCTCGCTGTGATTTGTGCAGCAGAAGGCGGATCCCTGAGATAATTTTAATGTCTAGGAAGGGCAAAAACAGCTTCCCCCGTCCATGGAGCGAAATGGTCTGTTTCCCAACTTCTGGTGGGTCCAGTAGGCTTGTGTTTTGACCTCCCCAGGCTCCAAAGGCTTTTCCCCATCCCCCCGGAAGCTCTCTGGAATCCAAAAACACCCTCCCAGAGCCTCTGTGCGAGCCAAAAATTAGCTGGCCGGCACACACATGCACATTGGAGCTGAGCTAGGGCAATGGCTTGCTTGCCAGCAGATATCGCTCAATGTGCCAGCTTTGGCACCCGTGCCATAGGTTCGCCATCACTGGTATAGGGTTTCCTGCCTAAGCAGAGGGTTGGACTAGAAGACCTCCAAGGTGCCTTCCAACTTGATTAAACCACCAGGAACGACAGTATTACAGTCCAAGGTCTGTGGAGGGAGGGGCAAGCATGTGACCCTAAAATTTTTTAAATGCAACTCATAAATACCTTAAGAGAGTGACACTTTAAATGTCAACAATGAGGAACATAATTATATGCATACTACAGTAGCAGTACAGTAATGTCAACAGTATAGAATTAGCTCCAGGGTTAAATTAGACGACTCAGACATTTCTTTGTTTTGACTCCGCCACTCATTTAGTTAAGGTAACTATTATTATTATTTTGAGCTGAGCTTCGCATCTTGTGGATGGACATGCATCTGTATTTTTCTGGGGAGAAACATAGAAGTGGTTTACTGCAGATGGTCTTTGATTTACAACAGTTCATTTAGTGACCATTTGAAGTTACAACAGCACTGGAAACGTGGGCTTAGGACTTAGCAGCCATTGGAGCAATCACATTGATCCCATGGTCATGTGATCAAAATTCAGATGCTTAGCAACTGGCATGTATTTATGATGGTTGCAGTGGCCTGGGACCATGTGACCATTTTTTTGTGACCATTTGTCAAACAAAGACAATGGGGAAGCCAGATTCATTTAACAACTGTGTCACTATCTGAACAACTGCAGTGATTCAGTTAATATCTTAATACCTCGCTTAAAAGCTATAAAAAAAGAAGTTATAAAATAGAGGGAAATTCCCTTAACTGTGTCATCTAGAAAAATGTTGCACTCAATTACGGCCATAAGCCAAGGACTGCCGGTATGGCCTTCCCCTGGAATATTGTATCATCTCCCCCTCTAATCTACAGCCACAGGGATTACCTGGTGGTCTCCCTTTCAAAGGCTAATAAATTCTACTCCCTCCCCTACCAGCTCAGAAGGTCCTTCCAAAGAAAGAATTAAAACTTTGTCATGTGAAACTAGTTACAGGTAGCTTTCTAAAGAAGTTGGCTTTACTTTTCTCCTGTTTTTCACTTTTGTTAATGTGGGATTTCCTGGAGGATCAAGTACTAATACTAGGGTGTTTTCTCTGTAAGCTATCTGGATAGCAATTTATATCTTTTCAGATATAAATAGAGCTGGTGGAAAGCTGAAAGCAAATTTTTGACGATGCCTTAAGCATTTTTTTTTGACCAGGCAAAAGAACATATACAAGTAATCCTTAATTTACTACCACTCATTTGGTGTCTGTTTGAAGTTTATTTATTTATTTTATTTATTTAGTTTATTTGTCAAGTACGTATTGATAGTATGCAAAGCAATGACACTATTTATATACTAATAAGAGAGAAACATTAGGACAGGGGATGGTAGGTACACTGGTGCACTTATGCACGCCCCTTATTGACCTCTTAGGAATCGGGTGAGGTCAACAGTGGATAGTCTAAGGGTAAAGTTTTGGGGATTTTGTGATGAAATAATAAGAGTCCAGTACTTAGTCCCATGCATTAATTACTCAGTTGCTGAAGTCATATTTTCTACAGTCAAAAATTTACAGTTACAACAGCAGTGAAAAAGTGACATGACTATTTCTCACTCTTAACAATCGTTGCAGCATTCCATGACCAAAATTCAGATGCTTGGCCACTGAGTCATATTTATGGTGGTTGCAATATCCTGGGGTCATGTGAAACCCCTTTGTGACCTTCTGACTAGCAAAGTCACATGAATCTCAGCGACCGGTTAGGTCCCACAGAGTCAGCCTTCTCTGGGTCCCGTCAACCAGACAATGTCACTTAGCGGGACCTAGGGGAAGAGCCTTCTCTGTGGGGGCCCCAGCTCTCTGAAATCAGCTCCCCCCCAGAGATTCGTACTGCCCCCACTCTCCTCGCCTTTCGTAAGAGTCTTAAGACTCATTTACGTCGTCAAGCTTGGGGTGATTAGATCTTGGCTCCCTGGCCAATGAATAATTGTATGATTGCTGTATGAATGACTGGAAGTGATTTTTAGTGCAATTAGGGATTTTAAATAACCATGTAGTTTTAATTTAATTGGATTAATTTTATTGTAATTTACTGTTTTCGTATGTTGTGAGCCACCCCGAGTCTTCGGAGTAAGTAAGGAAGAAAGAAAGAAAGAAAGAAAGAAAGAAAGAAAGAAAGAAAGAAAGAAAGAAAGAAAGAAAGAAAGAAAGAAAGAAAGAAAGTAAGTCTATGGGGAAGGCAGATGTATTTTACAACTGCATTGTTAACACAGTAATTTATTTATTTATTTATTAGATTTGTATGCCGCCCCTCTCCGTAGACTCAGGGCGGCTCACAACAGTGATAAAGAACAATATGTATTGACAAATCTAATAATTTAAAATCTAAAATAGCAATTGTACATTTAAAAAATCTAAAAACAAGGAACCCCAATTTTAAAAACATACTTACAGTCATATCATGCACTAAAACTACATAGGCAGGGGGAGATGTCTCAGTTCCCCCATGCCTGGCGGCAGAGGTGGGTTTTAAGTAGCTTATGAAAGGCAAGGAGGGTGGGGGCAATTCTAATCTCTGGGGGGAGTTGGTTCCAGAGGGACAGGGCCGCCACAGAGAAGGCTCTTCCCCTGGGTCTTGCCAAGCGGCATTATTTAGTTGATTGGACCCGGAGGAGACCAACTCTGTGGGACCTAACTGGTCGCAGCAGAAGGCAGTCCCGGAGATAATCTGGTCAGGTGCCATGAAGGGCTTTATAGGTCATAACCAACACTTTGAATTCCCTTAACTCTGGCAAGAAAGGTTGTAAAATGACGCAAAACTCACTTAGCAACTGTCTTGCTTAGCAATGGAAAGTTTGTGTAGCCGATACAGGTAGTCCTTGATTGACGATCACGATAGGGACCAAAATTTCCATTGCTAAGCAAGGCAGTTGTTAAGTGAGCCATACCTAATTTTATGATTTTTGGTTTTTTTTACCGTGGATGTTAAGCAAATTGCTGCATTTGTTAAGTGAATCAAATGGTCATTAAACAAATCAAGTTCTCCCATTGATTTTGGTGGAAGGTTTCAAGTGACAATCATGTAACCCCAGGAACTCTGCAACCACATAAATACATGGTGTTTGCCAAGCACCTAAATTTCGATCCCATGACCACAGAGCTGCTACAGTCGTCATTAGGGTGTGTACTGCTTTTAAGTCACTTGTTTTCAGTGCCATTGTACCCTGTTTCCCCCCGAATAAGACATCCCCTGATAATAGGGTTTTTGAGTGCATGGCAATAAGGGCAAGCGCTTATTTCGGGGTTCAAAAATATATAAGACAAGATCTTATTTTCGGGAAAATAGGTATCTTCAAAAGGTCACTAAAAATGGTTGCAAGTTAAGGACTACCTATATAGCAGCGGCGGGCAGCCACTTACCTCGCTACTATACGGTCCTCAGTGGCTGGCATGGGTGTGCGCACTACCGACACCTGCGCGCCCCACGTGAGATTTGGTTCCTGCGCATACAAAAGATTTTGGCTATTTTCACTGATTGTTTTGCTTCCACGCATGCACAGAAGCAAAAAATGTTGAAACATAGACAAAATCTTGCAAGCGCAAGCAAGATTATGGCTATTTTTGTCGGTATTTTTGCTTCCGTGTATGCTCAGAAGCACAAAAATGGCGATTTTCACTGGAAATCGGTCAGTTGTGCCATTCCCGGGCCATTTCTGTATCTGGACGGCGTCCCCCCACGGGGGAGGAGCCTATGATTGCTGTACAGGAGTTAGCATGGCTTATATGTGGTAAGCAAGACCTATGTGCCAGAGGTACGGTTCACATAATGTACCTATTGGTTCTCCCAGCACCGAAAATGTGAGAGAAAGTGCATTTGTATGTCTTGAAAAGGTAGCATACGCTCGGTTTGAAAACTGACTGCTCTCAGGATCAGCGCTGGAGAGCTGAGCTATTGTTTAGAAGGTTGACTGCAGAAAAAGACCTCCTGGTCCATCTAGTCTGCCCTTATACTATTTCTTGTATTTTATCTTAGGATGGATCTATGTTTATCCCAGGCAGGTTTAAATTCAGTTATTGTGGATTTACCGACCATGTCTGCTGGAAGTTTGTTCCAAGCGTCTACTACTCTTTCAGTAAAATAATATTTTCTCACCTTGCTTCTGATCTTTCTCCCAACTAACCTCAGATTGTGCCCCTTTGTTCCTGTGTTGACTTTCCTATTGAAAACACTTCCCTCCTGAACTTATTTAACCCTTTAATATATTTAAATGTTTTGATCATGTCCCCCCTTTCCTTTCTGTCCCCCGACTATATAGATTGAGTTTATTAAGTCTTTCCTGATAATTTTTATGCTTAAGACCTTCCACCATTTTTATAGCCTGTCTTTGGACCCGTTCAATTTGGTCAATATCTTTTTGTAGGTGAGGTCTCCAGAACTGAACACAGTATTCCAAATGTGGTCTCACCAGTGCTCTATACAGGGGGATCACAATCTCCCTCTTCAGCCAAGCATTCTACTTGCTTTCCCTACTCCCTGACTGCACTGCATTATTTTACATTTGGAAACATTAAACTGCAGTTTCTATTGCTTTGACCACTTATCTAGTAAAGCTAAATCATTTGCCATATTACAGACCTCTCCAGGAATATCAACCCTATTGCACACTTTAGAGTCATTAGCAAATAGGCAAACCTTCCCTACCAAATCTTCCCCTATGTCACTCACAAAGATATTAAAAGAATACGACCCAGAACAGACTCTTGTTTAGCTCAGCTGAGGTACGGCAATCTGTTCTGCCACACGAATCCGCTGAAGGGAAAAAACAAGGGAATACAGAATATGCGGGGTCGAGAGGGCGGGGACAGCCAGAGGCGGTATTTGCCGGTTCTCTGAACCAATCAGAATTACCTCTACCGGTTCGCCCAAACCAGCTGAATACCACATCTGCTTTGTGCTAATTGTCACTTTGTTACTCCTCAGGTTTACAAGACGACCATGACCTCAAGTTCCTGCTGCGGGGAAGTCACCTCTTGAAAGTCAAGTCCACTTCCTGGAGAAGAGAGAGATTTTACAAGCTCCAGGAAGACTGCAAGACCATATGGCAGGAATCCAAGAAGATGCTTCGGTCCCCAGAGTCACAACTTTGTGAGTATCTGGTTATCACTCGCTGGGTAAACCACCCTATAGTGGAGTTTATCTCAAATGGGCTTTTACAAAACTCATCTGGACAGATTTTTTCCTTGAAGAAAGAAAAAGATGTTTCGCTTCTCATCCGAGAAGCTTAATCAGTTCTGCTGGATGGTGGTGGTGGAAATACAAGGATTGTATTTCTTTGAAGTCATCTGTTATTTATTTATTTATTGATTGATTGATTGGATTTCTATGCTGCCCCTCTCTGAAGACTCGGGGTGGCTCACAACATATAGAAAAACAGTAATTACAATAAAATCAATCCAATAAAATCAATCCAATTAAATTAAAATTACAAAGCAATCTAAAATCCCTAAGTTAATATGCCTAAGTAAATTAAAAATCAACCACACCCATTTGTACAGCAATTATACAATCATTCGTTGGCCAGTGGCTAAGATCTAATCGTCCCAAGCCTGATGACATAAATGAGTCTTAAGACTCTTACGAAAGGCGAGGAGGGTGGGGGCAGTACGAATCTCCGGGGGAGCTGATTCCAGAGGGCCGGGCCCCCACAGAGAAGGCTCTTCCCCTAGGTCCCGCCTAATGACATTGTCTAGTTCAGTGTTTCTCAACCTTGGCAACTTGAAGGTATTTGGACTTCAACTCCCAGAATTCTCCAGCCAGCAAACTGGCTGGGGAATTCTGGGAGTTGAAGTCCAGATATCTTCAAGTTGCCAAGGTTGGGAAACACTGGTCTAGTTGATGAGACCTGGAGAAGGCCGGCTTTGTGGGACCTAACCGCTCGCTGGGATTCATGTGGCGGTCCCGCAAGTAATCTGGTCCGATGCTACATAGGGCTTTATAGGTCATAACCAGGGGTGGACTATTGCCCGGACAGAGGGGGGGGACGCAGTGGGATAGCGAAAATGGAGCTCCACCCCAGAGCACCCAATTTGCACTGAAAGATGTTGAAAGATAATGCATAAGCCATGCCTACAATGTAGTAGTAAAAATTTTGGTAGCCTTTCACTGGTCATAACCAACACTTTGAATTGACTCCGGAAACCAATTGGCAGCCAATGCAGACCGCGGAGTGTTGGAGAGGCATGGACAGGCCTGAGCAGGCCCATGACCGCTCGTGCGCCTGCGTTCTGCACGATTTGCAGTTTCCGAACACTCTTCAAAGATAGCCCTATGTAGAGAGCACTATAGTAGTCGAACCTCGAGGTGGTTTTAGCATGCTCTCTTAGAGCTGCTGAGATCACCTGGAGCTTATCTGTGCCCTCCGTCTTATCCTATCAGAATCTATCTTTCCATTTCTCATCATCCAGTCAGAACTGATGCAGCTTCTCAGAGGAGAAGCGAAACGTCTTATTCCTCCTAAAGAAAAAAAAACCACACACAAAAAAGTATTGTTGCTTTTTGAAAAAACACATTTGGACCAGCCACAACCTGCATTACTGAGAGTTTTCCATAGAATAAAGAAAGAATATTACAGTATTTGCCTCCCTATTTTATTAAGGAATATGCATGATTGAAAATGAATAGGTAGCTCAAGCCAGCCACCCTCTGCAAATATGCCTGAAATCTATTTAAATATTGAAATAATTTGTGCAACAAACTGCGTTGCGGTTTGAATGGCTGCCAGCCCCCGCAATCGGGTGAATGGAGTTTAATGCAGTAGTCTCAAATAAGCCTTGAAGGGATGTAAAAATATTGTTATTTAAGTTTGCACAACATACAGTATTTCATTTTTGGCATTCAACCATTTGGTGGGTGGTGCGTAATTAAGCAGTCTTTAATCAAAATGGATTGACCTGTCAAATACAATTTGTAGAGCCAATTAAATTGAAAAAAGTATTCAGGCAGACAGGCAGGCAGACGTAAATAGGTAGGTAGGTAGGTAGGTAGATTGATTGTTAGATTATAGATAAGTAGATAGATGATTGGTAGGTAGGTAGGTAGGTAGGTAGGTAGGTAGGTAGGTAGATAGATAGATAGATAGATAGATAGATAGATAGATAGATAGATAGATAGATAACAGTGGATGGTATGATCGATGGATAGATTTAGACAGATAGATAGATAATAGATAAATAGATAGATGATGGATAGATGATAGGTAGTAGGTAAATCTATCGCTTGATAGATTGATCAATAGATCGATCGATAGATAAATCAGTTGATAGACGATAGATGATAGATTGATGATATCGATCGATTGATTAATCGATTGATAGATTTAGATGAATGGATGGATGGATGGATGGATAGATGGATAAAGACCCTCTTTTATCTACAGTTTTCCTATAGGAAAATGTATGGAATAAATTAGATAACTAGAAAGTCTCAATTGTCAATTATTTGTTTAGTGACTATGCAAAGTGACAATAGCATTGACAAAAGTGATCCACTACCAATCATTACTGCATCTCCCCAGTTATCTAATCAAAAATTCAGTCACTTGGCAATTGGCACATCATTTACAACCGTTGCCGCATTCCTGGGTCACATGATCCCCATTTGTGACCTTCCCAGCTGGCTTCCGAAAGCAAAGTCAAAGGGGGAAGCTAAATTCACTAAATGACCACGTGATCCACTTTAACAGCTGCAGTGATTCACTTAACAACCGTGGCAAAAATGTAACAAATTTTGGCGTGACTCAGTTAACAAATGTCATACTTAGAATTCTGTTCCCAGTTGTGTCAAAAGTCAAAGACCGCCTGTATTTGCTGCTAATGTTATTGAAAAATTGGTGGTCATAATCTATGAGTTCTGTCTGAACTAAAGATGCTTAAATAGTGTTTCTCAAATAGTGTTGCGGGCCTCCATGGGGGGCGCAGAGCGATGACAGGGGGGTGCATGACTCCAGGGAACATGCTTTTTTTGCCGTAGGGAGTAGAGATTTTTTTCACCAAACAATAGCACACAGCACAAAGTAGGAGATATGAAGGGAATACAGTGTTCCCTCGATTTTCGCGGGGGATACATTCCGAGACTGCCCGCGAAAGTCGAATTTCTGCGAAGTAGAGATGCGGAAGTAAATACACCATTTTTGGCTATCACAAGCCTTCCCTTAACACTTTAAACCCCTAAATTACCATTTCCCATTCCCTTCACAACCATTTTACTCACCATTATTACTGGTACTCACCATTGAATAAGACACTTAGTGATCCTGATATTTTTGAACATAATTATTTATTAGCAATAATTAATTTTTTTTGCGATAACAACGCTGATTGGTTGAGATTTTGGCCAATCAGCAATGGCAGACAAAGGTTTGGCGTATGACGTCATTGGGTGGGAAAGACCGTGGTATAGAAAAAAAACCCACGAAGTACTTTTTATTTTTTTTAAATTGTTGTTGTTGTTATTATTATTATTATTATTATTATTATTATTATTATTATTAATAATAATAATAATAATAATAATAATATTTGTATGCCGCCCCTCTCCGAAGACTCGGGGCAGGATACAAATATTTTAATTTTAATATTTTTTTAAAAACCGTGGTATAGGATATTCGTGAAGTTCGAACCCGCGAAAAGCGAGGGAACACTGTATAACAAACCCTTAAGAGACACCATGGGAAAACGGATGAAAAGAAAAGAGAGAGACGGAGCTAATGAGATAAATGTCTCCTGAAAACTAAGACAAGGAAATAACACAAAGCATATGTAGCACTTGGCTTCACTGTGACTACGGTGGGAGACGAGGAAAGATCGGTATGTTTACTGTGTTTAAAAATGTTAGCAGCGGACAGCATGAAGCCAAATAAATTAAGGTGTCACTTAAACACATTAACCCGCAATCACGCTGATAAGCTGCTTGAGTTTTTTCAGCGGAAACGTGCCAAGTATTACAAACAATCGTCCCGGTGCAGAGTTGAGGCGGGGGCGCAGAAATAAAACTCTGTAGCATTGATTTCATAAATGCAACACACTATTTTTTTATACATAGCATAAAGGTAGGGGAAAAATGACGTATGCATTGTTTTAGCTTCATTTTAGCTGTTAGAAGGATTTTGTGTTGGTGTGAGTTCCGCATGTGACAGAAGCGCACATTTTACATGTGTATGCTTCATTCATTTAGACGCCCCATCACATCATGCAATAGACCCTCTGTGCATGCACAGAAACTCCTGCACATGCTCAAAGGTTTTTTTTCTCCCCAGCTGCGGTGACCAGAAAACTGGTTCACGGGCGTGCACAGCAGTGATGGGCAGCAGACGGTGTGGTCAGGTCCTCTGTCCCGGTAGGAAATTCTGGGACGCACATACAGCTCTGTGTCTCTGATGCACGCACGCACATCCCCGTGCACAATTTGGCTTCTGCGCATGTGCAGCAAGCAAAATTTTGCGTGAGGACATGGACACGAGTGAGATTTTGACTATTTCCGCCAATTTGGCAAAAATGGCCGAAATCTCGCTCTCGTGTATATCCTCAAGTGAGATTTTTCTTGCTGTGCATGTGCAGAAGCCAAATCTTGTGCCGACGGTCATGCATGTTGGCCGCGCCAGGGATGGCGTCATGGCCTTAGAGCAGGGGTCCCCAAACTTTTTACACAGGGGGCCAGTTCATAGTCCCTCGGACTGTTGGAAGGCTAGACTATAAAAAAAACCTATGAACAAATCCCTATGCACACTGCACATACCTTATTTTAAAGTAAAAAACAAAATGGGAACGTACTATTTAGAGGGGAGGGGGGGAAAGAAATCTGAAATTCATATATGTTTATGTTTTGTTTTTAATTTTCTTTTGTTAACATATGGTTGGCTATACAAGGTTTTCTTGGCTTATAGAAAAATGTATAAAGAAAAAAGGAAGCACTTTGGCATAATGGTTAATAAGTTAGAAATATAATTGATGTTGTACTTTTTTGAGGAGGGAATTTAATTAAAAGAAAATGAATGTAACTGGATGACAAAATTAGAAAAAAAACTTTTGCAACTTTTTTGATGATTGATATTAGTCACTAACAAAATACCGCATTTTATTCATGGAAAATTAGATGTGCTCCTGTCACTCACCCGCGGGCCGGATAAATGGCTTCAGTGGGCCGCATGTGGCTCGCGGGCTGTAGTTTGGGGACCGCTGCCTTAGAGGATGCACCAGTAGCCCCAAAGATGAGCGGCCCTTCACTGGTAGACAGCCATCCATGGCTGCCGTTTCAGTGAACAGTTGCAAACTGGCGGCACCTATTCAGCAAACCGGTCCAAACAGGCAGCAACCCACCATTGATTTTGTGGCTCCCAGTGTTTTCTTTTCTGTGGGAAAGAGATCCAAATGGCTCTTGGAGTGTTTAAGATTGTAGACCATATTTTTATTTTTCTTCCTGGGGAGTGTGCATTTCTTAACTTAATCTCAATAAGCTCCTTAAGTGAGTAGGTAGTTATTAAAGGGTCCTTGTTCCTTAATCCTTTCCTTGGAGGGGTCGTTAAGGGTGAAATCCCTGGAGAACCAGTGAAGTGGTTTTGATCTTCCTGGGAATTGGTGCAAGGAAAAAAAAGGGAGACAGGTTGTCTGTTACTGGAAAGATTTTCCACGTAGGCATAAATGGATTCCTTCACTCCTTTCTTAAACCATCTATCTTCCCTGTCTGAAATGTGAACCTTCCGGCCCTTAAAACAGCATCCTTTTTCTTTTCAAACTTATCAAGGAGAGAAGCAACTTAGAATTTAGAAGATATTTCTTAACAGTGAGAATTATTAACCAGTGGAACACGTTGCCTCCAGAAGTTGTGTGTGCTGAGTATCAGGCTGCTACGATGCGCTGTGCACACAGCTTCAGGTCTCTGGCATTCATGTGTGTGTATCCCAGTGAGATTTTACTTCTGCACATGCACAGGAAGCAAAATCTTGTGAGGGGATGTACGCACGCATGAGATTTTGGTGATTTTGTTTGCAAAAAATTGCCAAAATCTTGCACACATGCATCTCCTCATGAGATTTTGCTTCCTGTGCATTCAAAATCTCACTGGGATGTGTGCGCGCAAACCAGAGACCCAAAGCTATGCGCGCAGCTCCAGTTTTACTACCAGTGAGGAATATATACCTCCCTGTTCCTCCTGGTTCGAACAGCTTCACCTGAACTGGTAGTGATCCGCTGGTGATGTGATGATGTCACAGATCCAATTTGGTTAGTGCTGATCTGTGGGTGCTTCCATCTTTTTTATTTATTTATTTATTAATTTTTTTAAAAAAATTACTTATTTTTCTTCTGAGCATGAATAGAAGCCGAGTTTCTGCCACTGTGCATGTGGTCACCATCTTGTTTGCAACTTTAAAAAAAATCCTGACTTTTTGGTGCTGCGCCCGAGGAAGTGAATTGGTAGCGAGGTAAGCTAGAATCCATCCCTGCTCTGGAAGTTTATGACAAGAGATTGGACAACCATTTGTCCAAAATGGTACAGGATTCCGATTCCTGCTTGAGTAAGAGCTTAGCTTGGAAGACCTCCAAGGTTTCTTCCAACTCTATTACAGGTAGTCCCCGACTTATGACGCTGATCCGTTCCTACGGGGCATCGAAAGCTGAATTTCCGTGTAAGTTGGAATTCCGATTTACACAAACGGAGGTGGCGGGACCAACAGCTAGTCCTTCTCGGCACTGTGTTGCTGCAGCCTCTGAGGCCACCCACCGCCGAGATCCCCTCGCCTGAACTGAGGTTGCAATACACCGGCTGTTGGTTCCTTGAAGCTGCCGCCACCGTTCGAGCAAAGGGATCTCCGCGGTGGGTGGCGGCAGTGGTTCCGAGGCCGCCCAGCGCGGAGATCTCCTCGCCCGAATGGAGGCGGCGGTGGTGTCTTCAAGGGACCAACAGCCGGTCCTTCTTGGTGCTGTGTTGCTGCAGCCTCTGAGGCCGCCTACCACGGACATTCCCTCGCCCGAACGGAGGCGGCAATGCAGCGCCAAGAAGTACCGGCTGTTGGTCCCTTGAAGACGCCACTACCTCTGTTTGGGCGAGGGGGTCTCCGTGGGGTCTCCAAAGCCGCCGCCCACCACAGCGATCCCTTCACCTGAACGGAGATGGCAGCGGCAGCAGTGGCTTCGAAGCTGTCCCCGGGTCATCGTAACGATGAAACATTGTACGTCAGGGACGATGTAACCCGGGGACTACCTGTATTATCGTATTCCAAGTTCATTTTCTTTTAAGTGCAGATGTAAATTGAGCATTCTCCAGTCAGAGACTTTAAAATATATTTAAAGTCACCGATGTACATTCCATGATCTCCTTTAAAATGTTGATCTTTAAAAAACCTTCCCATGTTTTTTCCTCTGTATTTTTAAAATCCAGTCACGTAAATCAGATTTGACTTTCCCTACCTTCCTCGTTTATTAGTGATCGGCCTTAAAGGAAAACAAACTCAAATGGCACCCAAGAACAAAGCAAATAAGGGTGTAACTTTGAAATAACAAGAAAAAGCTTGCATCACGTTTCCTGCCTATACCAGATGTAAGGCATCCTGACCTATTTCAAGTATTTAGTAGAATTGTTATTGTGGGCAATTGTTCCTTTTTACCATTAGGTCAAGGCGACCTAATGGCATTACTGTAGTTAAGGGGATTTGCAAACAAACAAATAATTTCAGATAATAAGTTTCTTTAGGGCTGTTTAATTTAGGCTTCAAAGTTCCCATTGACCACTAGAGGGCAGGAAAGAAATCCAGAAAAATCTAATTGTTTGCTTCCCCCTGTTGGTCATCTGGAGTCTTGCAAAACCAATTTTGCAACCCTACTTTTCTCATATCACAGACCTAAACTTACAATTATTCATTTATTGAATTTTCAAAGCTAAGGCATTAAAAATGTGTCTTACAATCAGTCCTCACACTTAGGACCAATGTAGTATTCTCGTGGTGACATGGTCAAAATTCAGGCACTTAGCAACTTAGCATGTATTTATGATGGTTGTAGCATCCTAACACTGCTTCGGAGAACAGAAGGTAGATGAGAATAGAAAAGGTGATTGTTGTTTATTAACAGTTTTATAACCTTAACTTTCAGTATCAGTATCCACACATTAACCTGTATTATGTAACTTGGAAAGACAAAGCAGATATATTTTAAAAACCCAAGAGATTTTCAGTAAAGTCTACCTAGTACAGTTTATTTAACAATGAAATATGCTTTAAAACTTAAACAATTTAGCAATGAAACATGCTTTAAAACTTTAGTGTCTTCTAGACAGGTATAATCTTTGCAAAGTTCTCCCTGTTTTACCAGGGCTCAATCTTTCTGCCTTGGTCCTTGTTTTTAATGAAATTCTTGGTATTATTATTATTATTATTATTATTATTATTATTATTATTATTATTATTATCATTATCATCATCATCATCATCATCATCATCCATCATTATTATTATAAATAATACCACACAGCAAGCAAGACCACTATGCTGGATTTCATATTTCATCACCAGTCGGGCGCTTGCCAAGCACCTAGGACTGTGTGATGTAGTGGCAAATTATGTGTGCCGACCCCAGTAAAGCAGCCTTTTGCATACGCACGAGTGCCCACACCCATAGTTCAATGCCTGGGGAGGGCAAAAACAGCTTTCCCCGCCCCCTGGAGACCCTCTGGAAGCCTGTTTCCCAACTTCTGATGGGGTCCAGTAGGCTCGTATTTCACCCTCCCCAGGCTCCAAAGGTTTCCCCCATCCCCCTGGAGGCTCTCTGGAAGCCAAAAACGCCCTCCCAGAGCCTCTATGCGAGCCACAAAAATCAGTTGGCTGGAACATACACGCATGTCAGAGCTGAGCTAGGGCAACGGCCCGTGTGCCAGCAGATATGACTCTGTGTGCCACCCCTGGCACCCATGCTATAGGCTCGCCATTACTTCCTTAGTCTTAAAAACGGTATTAAAAGTTTTGGATTTGGGTTCTAGATGGAGTTAAGACATTGCTTAGGAAAATTCATGCTTCATTCTCCTTTCTTTTGTGAGAGATCTGCACAACTGTAGGTAAAAAGACAAATCCTGGTATGAAAACTCCTGCCTGGGATTGGGGTTAGCTAAGAAGGCTTGCATTATTATTTTTTTTAATAGAGCTGTAATCTGTGTAGTTTTAAATGTTTCAATTACATTTTACTGTTCTTTAACATATTTATTATTTATTTATTTATTTGTTGGATTTATATGCTGCCCCTCTCTGGACACTCGGGGTGGCTTACAACATATAAAAAAGAATAACACAATACAGTATGCTAAATCCAATTAAGTAAAATTAAATAAACTGCTCTAAAATTGTTTGGTATATTAAAAAAAATCAATCATATCATTTGAACAGCAATCGTAGAAAACATTAATCAGCCAGATGAGTCTTAAGGTTCTTACGGAAGGCGAGGAGGGTGGGGGCAGTGCGAATCTCCAGGGGGAGCTGATTCCAGAGAGCCGGGGCCCCCACAGAGAAGGCTCTTCCCCTGGGCCCCGTCAAGCGACATTGTCTGGTTGACGGGACCTGGAGAAGGCCGACTGTGGGACCTAACCGGTCGCAGGGACTTATGTGGCAGGAGGCGGTCCCGCAAGTAATCTGGTCCGATGCCCTGTAGGGCTTTACAGGTCATAACCAAACTTTGAATTGTGGGGCCTAACTGGCCACTGGGATACATATGGTGATTACATGACCCCACGAGACTGCAAGCATCATAAAGATGACCCAGTTGCCAAGCATCTGAATTTTGATTACACGATTGTGGGGATGCTGCAGAGGCGATAATTGTGAAAAACATAAGTCACTTTTTTCAATCCTCAGCCCATTGTAGATTTGAATGGTCACTAAATGAACTGTTATAAGTCATGGACGATAGATAGATAGATAGATAGATAGATAGATAGATAGATAGATAGATAGATAGGTAGGTAGGTAGGTAGGTAGGTAGGTAGGTAGGCAGGCAGGCAGGCAGGCAGGCAGGCAGGCAGGCAGGCAGGCAGGCAGGCAGGCAGGCAGGCAGGCAGACAGACAGACAGACAGACAGATACATAGATAAACAGACAGACAGACAGATAAAAAAGTTCCTTCCAGCCTATAATGTTACGTAGTAATAACCAGGTTTATTGCCTGCCTCTGATGACAAATGTTGTGTTTGCTCCTATAGTCTCCATTGAAGAAATCCAGGATGTCAGGCCAGGTCATAAGACTGAAGGGATGGAAAAATACGCTAAGGATGTCCCTGAAGTTCGTTGCTTCTCCATCATCTTCAAAGATCAGAAGAAAAACTTGGACCTCATTGCTGGCTCTGAAATGGATGCAAACCACTGGGTCTTCGGCCTGGGAAAAATCATTGCAAACAGCAATTCAATGAGCCAAAGGCAGAAATTACAACAGTATCCTTTTTAAAAAGAAAAAAGAAAAAGTCTGTACATTTGAAAATAATTTCCAAGGAAGGGATGAGCTACCGTATATTGTAGTTTATACTTTATGATAACTTTTCCTCGAAAGAATATGGGACTATCTTTCTGTAGCTAAATTCTCTGTAGCCCCAGCGGTCTTTCTGTCTTGGCAACTTTAAAATAACTTTAAGCCTGAATGGTTCTTGCAAAGAATTCTGGGAGTTGAAGCCCAAAACATCTTAAAGTTGCCAGTTTGAAAAACAGTCGCAACTTAGATGGATTTCTTTCTTTCTTTCTTTCTTTCTTTCTTTCTTTCTTTCTTTCTTTCTTTCTTTCTTTCTTTCCTTCCTTCCTTCCTTCCTTCTTTCTTTCTTTCTTTCTTTCTCTGTCTCTCTCTCTCCCCCCTTCCTTCCTTCCCTCCCTCCCTCTTTCTTTCTTTCTCTCTCTGTCTCTCTCTCTCCCCCCTTCCTTCCTTCCCTCCTTTCTTTCTTTCTTTCTTTCTTTCTTTCTCTCTCTCTCTCCCCTTCCCTCCCTCCCTCCCCCCTCCCTCTTTCTTTCTTTCTTTCTTTCTTTCTTTCTTTCTTTCTTTCTTTGACTTGATCAGGGCAGATATAAATAAGATAAAAGTAATACAATTGAAAAATTAAGAGAATAAAAAACGCTATATAAAACCAATCAGTCATCCCTCATTCACACTACTAGATGGAGGGAAGATTATCACTCACAGCCCCAGGCCTGTTGGCATAGATATGTTTTTAACGCCTTTCGGAAGGAGAGGAAAGTGGGGCAGTATGAATCTCCTGGGAGAATTCATTCCAGAGGACTGGGGCCGCCACAGAGAAGGCTCTTCCCCGCGGACCCGCCAGTCGGCATTCTTTAGCCAACGGGACCTGGAGAGGGCCGATTCTGTGTGACCTAACCAGTTGCTGGGACGTATGAGGAAGAAGACAGTCCCGTAAATAATCTGGTCCTAAGCCATGTAGGGTTTTATAGGTAATAGCCAACGCCTTGAATTGCTTTCAGAGACTGATTGGCAGCCAGTGCAGCTGGATGGACTTCAACTCCCAGAATTCTCAGCAAGGGCCATTCTGCTTGTAGGATTCTGGTTCTACATGGGTAGAGGTTGGGAAAATCCCAGGTTTAATGCAGTCCAACGGAACATGTGTACAGTCACATAGTCACATGATCAGTGTTTGTGACCTGTCAATCAAAGGCAATGGGTAAGCCTGATTCACTTAACGAACATTTTTTATTTATTTTTATTTAGTTGAAAGGGACCCTGCAGGTCATCAAGTCCAACCCCCTGCTCAAGCAGGAAACCCCATACCTCCCCAGCCCAGATGGCAGTCCAATCCCCTGTTGAAAATGTCCAGAGTTGGAGCATTCACAACCTCCATTGGCAGGTCGTTCCACTGGTTGATCGCTCTGACCGTTAGGAGGTTCTTCCTTATTTCCAGGTTGAATCTTTCCTTGGTCAGCTTCCATCCGTTGTTCCTTGTTTGGCCCTCCGGTGCCCTGGAAAATAGCGTTGCTAACTTAACCACAGCAATGATTTCACTTAACCTGTGGTCATAAAACAGTGCAAGACTCACTTATTGTCTTGCTTAGCAATGAAAAGTGTTGGCTCGATTGTAAAAAATCTTTTGAGCAAGTGGCACTTGTGAAATCTTAGCTTCTAATTAAGCCCATTTTGGGCAGGGGAGGGGGAACACCTTGTAATGCCTTCCCAAGACTTGCCAGCAATCCAGTTAATATCATCTAAATTTACTTTCTCTTTGGTCAAACGCGCAATTTTGCGATTTAACCTCATTCAAGTCTGTCGAAGCCCATAATTTCCAAAATTGAGCTTTGGAACCAAGGTTACTGTGACTATATTTATCTCCTGGCCAAAGTTTTCTCTAAGGTTATAATTACCTGGATTATATTTAACTTGGTGTGTTTGTTTAAGGAGGGGTGACGGAGCCAATAATTTGTAGTATATTCTTGGATGAAATGGTGGAATTTGAAATTATAGTGGTACCTCTACCTAAGAACGCCTCTACTTAAGAACTTTTCTAGATAAGAACCGGGCGTTCAATATTTTTTTGCCTCTTCTTAAGAACCATTTTCTACTTAAGAACCCGAGCCCTGAAAAATTTCCCAGGAAATTTGAGAGCGTCACGAAGGCCCGGCCAGTTTCCTGCCATTCCCCCTTTAATTCCGGCCATCTCGGGCTTTTCTGGGTTGCCAGAGGAGCCTTTTGGTGGCAGCCCAGAGCAAACGAAGCATTTTCCTTTCTCTGGGCGCTTGGAGAGGGAATAAACCAAACTGGTAGCGGCGGTAATGGGAATCCGCTCTGACAAATGATCATAAGTCTTTTTTTTCCTCCAGTGCCATTGCAACTTCAAATTGTCACAAAACAAATTGTTGGGAGTTGAGGACTACCTGTAGACCAAGGCTGGATTCCACTTAACTTTTGCCACCAGTTCGCATCACGATGCACATTCCCTTGTGCAATTTGGCTTCCTGCCAATACTCTGTTGCTGGTGTCGGCCCAAAACACAGCTGAGGAGCTGATCAGCTGTGCTTCGGGCCAAGGAATAGAGGTCAGTTTAAACCCAGGGACAGGCAGTAGGGCCCTTTTACGAGCAGCAGAACAGGAAAAACCTTCAAAACATTACAAAATTTGCAAAAAATTTAAAATTAATTTTTTAAAAAATTATTTAAATAAAAAAGATGGTGGCACCCACAGACCAGCACCAGCCAATGAATTTCAGTGACATCATCAGCAGGTCACTACCAGTTCAGGCGGAAGCAACCCAGCCCTGTTATAGACTAAATCTGAAATACGTAAGACATGCTGTGATGTCATTTCAGAGGTTTTATGTTAGGGCTGTACACAGGGGCAGATTCCCATTACCGCCGCTACCAAGGCGCTGTGCACGCAGCTTCCGTTATCTTGTGTGCATGCAGATCCAGCAGATTTTTGCTCTTCAACATGCACAGGAAACAAAATCTTGCAAGAGGACGCAGGCGAGATCTCAGTGATATTTTTTGCTTCTGCGCTGAAATCTCATACATGCGCGCGCCCCCTTGTGAGATTTTGCTTCCTGCACATGTGCAGAAGTAAAAGCATGCGGGGATATGTGCATGCAAGGTAAATGAAGCTGCGCATTACCAGTGCGCCATCCTTTACCATACTAGTAGCAACCCACTACTGGTTGTATAAATCTTCAATGGAATGCTTCACGCCATCAGATATCTAAGGAGAAAATATCATGCATCCTGTTTGTGTGAACCTTGCTAAGAACAGCTTCTGTGCACATGATGTGGTGCCCAGAAGTGGTTTCCTCAATGCGGTTGATGTACCCCACTTCTAGTTTTTTTACTAAGGTCAGGATTTCCCAATTTTAACAAATGTAAAAAGTGTGGACTTCAACTCCCAGAATCGAAACCTTTTTTCACGCATACATACATCAGATTTCCTACTTTCGCAACATCCTAAATATACAATAGGATTGCCCCATCTGTTATCGTAATGTCTGGTTTTTGCTAGGACTAACCCCCCCCCCCCATAACCCTAAGGATTTGAAGGCCACCAGGG
Source organism: Erythrolamprus reginae (assembly GCF_031021105.1). Classification (NCBI taxonomy): domain Eukaryota; kingdom Metazoa; phylum Chordata; class Lepidosauria; order Squamata; family Dipsadidae; genus Erythrolamprus; species Erythrolamprus reginae. Next base: position 5,786,594 of record NC_091963.1, read on the forward strand.
TTGTGAACATTAAGCTTCTAAATATTTTCATTTTAAATACTGGGTATGACACCTCCTTTCCCATGTGGACTCCTTAATAATCATTTCAACAGCTGGATTCATGCTTGCCTGCGGAAAGCAGATAAAAACAAAGATAACAAGATGACATTTAAGGAACTCAAAAGTTTCATGAAGGAAGTCAACATTCAGATGGATGACAGCTATGCCCGGCAGATCTTCGAGGTAACGAAATTTTAATTTAACTTTCGGTTTTCTTCTTTGCTTTAGGACTCTTCGGACTTTAAATATGGGGGGAAACAGGTTTGCGGCTAGAAAGCTGACATAATTGCAAAACAGTTGTCATATATTTATTTGTTTGTTTGTTCCTTCCTTCCTTCCTTCCTTCCTTCCTTCCTTCCTTCATTCATTCATTCATTCAATTTTTATTCCGCCCTTCTCCTTAGACTCAGGGCAGCTTACAATATGTTAGCACTTTTTAAAAGAGCCAGCCTATTGCCCCCACAATCCAGGTCCTCATTTTACCCACCTCAGAAGGATGGAAGGCTGAGTCAACCTTGAGCCGCTGATAAGATTTGAACTGCTGACCTTCAGATCTACAGTCAGCTTCAGTGGCCTGCAGTACTACACTCTACCTGCTGCGCCACCCCGGCTCTTATATATGACACTATGCTTCAGCAAATGTCACTTAACGACATAATTTTTAGTCCTGATTACTGTCATGAAGGGACTTCCCATGCTACCAAATACAGGTAGACCTCAGCTTACAACTACAATGGAGGCCCAAAAGTTATTAACTGAATTTTGCCTCATTTTATGCCCTTTCTTGCCAGGTTTGTTAAGTGAGTCACTGCAGTTGTTAAGTTAATAAGAGTGTTATTAAGTGAATCTGGCTTCCCCATTGACCTTTGCTGGTCAGAAGGTCTCAAAGGGAGACCACAAGAACACAGCAATGGTCGATGTTGTAACTTCAAACAGTTGTAAGCTGAGGAGTACCTACAAGAGTACCTACAGGATATACAGGAGTACCTGCCGATTAGGTCCCACAGAGTTGGCCTTCTCCGGGTCCCATCAACCAAACAATGTCGGCTGGCGGGACCCAGGAGAAGAGCCTTCTCTGTGGTGGCCCCGGCCCTTTGGAATCAACTCCCTCCAGAGATTTGAATAGCCCCCACTCTCCTCGCCTTCTGTAAAATGCTGAAGGCACACTTTTGTCGCGAGGCGTGGGGATAATTACCATCTTTCCCCCTTTTTTATTATGTTTTTGGCCTTACTGTATGATAGATTAGGTTGAATGTGTATGACTGCATAGTTAGGGGTTTTATTATGTTATTAATGCCTTCTTAAATGGATTTAATTTTTTATTATTAGATTTGTAATGTATTGTATTACTGTTATGCTGTGAGCTGCCCCGAGTCTTCGGAGAGGGGCGGCATACAAATCTAATAAACTATAACTATAACTATAATAACTATAAATGTAACATAGTCAGTACCAGAACAGAAAAGGACCAGTAGTAAAAGTTGAACTGCGCATGCAGCTTTGGGTATCTTGCATGTGCACATGTGCATTCCAATGGTGTTTTGTGCATGTACATGCACAGGAGGCAAATTCCTGTGAAGGAACGCATGGAAGTATGAGATTTTGGCAATTTTTTGCTTCTGCGCATGCACAGAAGCAAAAAATCACTGAAAAATAGTGTGCATGCGCGTCCCCTTGCAAGATTTTGCTTCCTGCGCATTCACAGAACCAAAACCACAAGGGGACACGTGCGCCCGCAAGACACCCAAAGCTGCGCACACAGCGCATTGCTAGCAGCAGTAGGAGCAATCCGCCCTTGAGTGCAGCACATTGATATTTGATAGTGCAGATGGTCCTCCCTTAATGACAGGAAGGATGGGATCACACTGTATTCTGAGCCCCAAACTGCTTTGCAAGCAGTGATGGGCCCCACCCGGTATGAATGGCATCGGCGATCCATTAGGACATTATAATGGGCTCACACCAGCCTCGGAATCCCATATCAATAGGGGAAACAAGTGGAGTCCTTCACTGTTTGTAAGCACCCCCACAAATCATGGTGGGTCAGATTCTTATTTCAGCTCCAGTGATTGCAAAATGTGTCTTGGATTTGCCCCAAAGACGCATTTTCAGAAGGCAACACTCTCTACATGGGGCTACCTCTGAAAAGTGTTTGAAAACTTCAGATCATGCAGAACGCAGCTGCGAGAGCCATCGTGGGGCTTCCTAGATTCGCCCATGTCTCTGCAACACTCCGTGGCCTGCATTGGCTGCCAATCAGTTTCCGGTCACAATTCAAAATGCTGGTTATGACCTTTAAAGCCCTACATGGCATTGGACCAGAGTACCTCCAGAACCGCCTGCTATCACACGAATCCCAGAGTTGGCCTTCTCCGGGTCCTGTCGACTAAACAATGTCGTTTGGCCCAGGGGAAGAGCCTTCTCTGTGGCGGCCCCGGCCCTCTGGAATCAACTCCCCCCGGAGATTAGAATTGCACCCCCTCCTTGTCTTTCGTAAATTACTCAAGACCCATCTATACCGCCAGGCATGGGGGAGTTGAGACACCTTTCCCCCAGGCTTTTTTATATTTATGTTTGGATATGTATGTGTTGGTTGCTTTTTAAATATGATAGGGTTTTTATGTGCTTTTTAATATTAGATTTGTTTTCGCTAGAATATTGATTTTAATTGTTGTTGTGAGCCGCCCCGAGTCTTCAGAGAGGGGCGGCATACAAATCTAATAAATTGAATTGAATTGAATTGTTTTCCCTTGAAGAAAAACCAAGGAGCTTCTTCAGTTCACCTTCAGTTCAGTTCTTCAGAGCTGAAGAAGCTTCTTGGATGAGTAGCAAAATGTCTTCAAAAAACCCAACCAAGAAAGTCAAGTTGCCTTTGGAAAAAGCGCCTTTGGAACAGCCATGGCCTGGATGACTGAGAATCTCCATAGACTTGAGTTTGGTCTGTGTAGAGCAGTGCTTCTCAAATAGTGGGGCATGGAGCGATGCCAGGGGGCGCACATGACCCCAGGGAACATGTGTGGTCCTTCTTGATCGATTCCTCCAGACGGGGATTGTTTTCCCAGTTGCACGTTGCTCTTAACCAGGAAGAAGAAGGTCAGACGGGGCGGGACAGCTGCGTTGGTTCATATTTTTCTTGGCGGGTGCCATAGTAACCAAGAGCGGGGTGGGGATGCTGGACAAGGAGCACCACCCTCTGCAGCTGGTAGAAAGCTTCGAACGGCACCCTAAAGCCTCCTTCCACACCATTTTCTGTAAGCCCCCAGTAGAGGCACTTATTTATTTTATTTATTATTTATTTATTAATTAGATTTGTATCCCGCCCCTCTCCAAAGACTCGGGGCGGCTAACAACAATAAAAAGACAATGTAAACAAATCTAATATTAAAAATAATCTTTAAAAACCCCAATTTAAAGAACCAATCATGCATACAAACATACCATGTATAAATTCTATAAGCCTAGGGGGAAGGGAAAATTTCAATTCCCCCGTGCCTGACGACAGAGGTGGGTTTTGAGGAGCTTGCGAAAGGCAAGGAGGGTGGGGGCAACTCTGATATCTGGGGGGAGTTGGTTCCAGAGGGTCGGGGCCACCACAGAGAAGGCTCTTCCCCTGGGTCCCGCCAGACAACATTGTTTAGTCGACGGGACCTGGAGAAGGCCAACTCTGTGGGACCTAACTGGTTGCTGGGATTCGTGCGGCAGAAGGTGGTCCCGGAGAACTTATGGGCCAGGCTGACAACCCCAAAAACATCGGCTTGATTAAGCTGGCCTGGCCCTGTGTCAAAAAGGGCCCTATGCCTGCCTAACTGAAAACAGGCTCCTCTTGAGTTCAGTGTGACTTACTCCCAGGTAAGTGGGTAGAGGAGCCTTCCCCAGTCAATAGTTTGTGTGCAGCTTATAATAAGTAAAATAATAAACATTAACACTAAAATTCCATTGGAGCCCGGATCAGAGAGTTGGAGGGGTGTGACCTGTTTACTTCTTCCTAGTGGAGAACAGAAAATAATTGAGAAGCACTGTAGAGAGCAGGTGTAGAGAAAGGAGAGGTTTTTAATTGCTAGTTTTAAATTTAGACTCCTGTTTCCACCAAAAAAGAAGAGTCCAAAGCACTTTACAGCCAGAAGAATTTGCGCATTTCTTATTTCAGCTTATCTCCTTGGCCAGAGCGATGCTTCGGTTACTAAGCCGGCACAGCTGACCATTTTCCAATGACTGCCCTGTTTTGCATTGTCCAGCCCTGGTTTAGGTTGCGTCCTATAAAGAAGAAGTCGTTTTATTTCTTCCCTCTACATCCACAGCAATGTGACAAATCCCAGACCGACACCTTGGAAGACGAAGAGATAGAGGTGTTCTACAAGATACTGACAGAACGCAAGGAGATTGACCGAATCTTCTCGGATCAAACGGAGGGGAAGCCGGTGATGTCCCTGGACCACCTGGTGCGATTCCTCCAAAAGGAACAGCATGAAGAGAATGCTGGCCCGGAATTGGCCCTCTCCCTCATCGAGCAATATGAACCCAATGAAACAGGTAATCGGGGAAACCTACAGGTGGGCATGCGCACACATACGCACACATGCGCACACAGAAGAATTGAAGTTGCACGTGCAGCTCAACTTTTGCTACCTGTGCAGCATCCTTTACCGTTCTGGTAGCAACCTACTACAGGTGGCCATCCAGTTTTGGCCACCACGCTATTAAAAAAGATGTTGAGTGCAGAGAAGAGCAACCAGGATGATTAGGGGAGTGAAGGCTAAAATATATAATGGACGGTTGCAGGAACTGGGTGTTCTGCCCCAGTTAAGAACTTACGTTTGAACTTATTTTTAATCAGTAACTGACTACTAATAACTTAGTAAAGGTCACACACACACATAAACCTAAAGGCAGTATTTTCTTGCAGAAGCCCAACTGTTAATTAGTCATCATTAACAGTTGGCATAAATCCAGAAAGTTTTAAATCATAGAGCATCACTTTGTCTTTGATAGCTCACGAAGCTTGGCAAAATGCCCAGAAGTTGTCTTCAATAAACAAACTGAAACAGATAAGCAGAGCAGAGATTTTCCAGACACAAGAAACAAACCAATTTCAAACAAATTTCAAATGTTGTTTCCTGTAGAGATTCAGCTGCCTTTGCTTTCCTTAAGTAGACTAGGGGAGTGGCCGATTGGCCACAAGTCTTACTCCCGAGGAGACCTCCTCTGGAGTAACCCACTCCTGCCTTTTGGCAGCTCTGCGTGCTCGTGCATCAAGAAGAGGAGAAGCTTTTTCTTCCTCATCCCTGCCAAGAGGGGCTGGAGGTTCTGAAGGCCCTGGCTGAACCGCTGCCTCTGGTATTGAGTCCTTCACATCCTCCTCACTGTCTGACTCGGGTGCCAACTTTTTCAAGCTGCTGGCGCATCACCAAGTCAGTCTCCTCTCGAATGAGATCTGCCATCAGCTGCCCGGGCTGCTGATAGGCCACAACACTGGGCATGGCTGGTCTAGAGAAGAGAAGAACCAGAGGAGACATAGCATAGAAACATAGAAACATAGAAGACTGATGGGAGAAAAAGACCTCATGGTCCATCTAGTCTCCCCTTGTACTATTTCCTGTATTTTATCTTACAATGGATCTATGTTTATCCCAGGCAGGTTTAAATTCAGTGGCTGCGGATTTACCAACCACGTCTGCTGGAAGTTTATTCCAAGGATCTACTACTCTTTCAGTAAAATAATATTTTCTCATGTTGCTTTTGATCTTTCCCCCAACTAACTTCAGATTGTGTCCCCTTGTTCTTCTGTTCACTTTCCTATTAAAAACACTTCTCTCCTGAACCTTATTTAACCCTTTAACATATTTAAATGTTTCGATCATGTCCCCCCTTTCCCTTCTGTCCTCCAGACCATACAGATTGATTCATTCTTTCCTGATAAGTTTTATGCTTAAGACCTTCCACCATTTTTGTAGCCCGTCTTTGGACCCGTTCAATTTTGTCAATATCTTTTTGTAGGTGAGGTCTCCAGAACTGAACACAGTATTATTCCAAATGTGGTCTCACCAGCTCTCTATATAAGGGGATCACAATCTCCCTCTTCCTGCTTGTTATACCTCTAGCTATGCAGCCAAGCATCCTACTTGCTTTTCCTACTGCCCGACCACACTGCTCACCCATTTTGAGACTGTCAGAAATCACTACCCCTAAATCCTTCTCTTCTGAAGTTTTTGCTAGCACAGAACTGCCAATACAATACTCAGATTGAGGATTCCTTTTCCCCAAGTGCATTATTTTACATTTGGAAACATTAAACTGCAGTTTCCATTGCTTTGACCAATTATCTAGTAAAGCTAAATCATTTACCATATTACAGATGCCTCCAGGAATATCAACCCTATTGCACACTTTAGAGTCATCGGCAAATAGGCAAACCTTCCCTACCAAACCTTCCCCTGTGTCACTCACTTCCCCTATGTGGCAATCTTCCAATAGAGAAGAGTGGGGGACAACCTATTTTCCAAGGCACCTGAAGGCCAGACAAGGAATAGTGGATAGAAACTGACCAAGGAGAGGAAATGAGGAACTTTCTGACAGTGAGAGCAATCAACCCATGGAACAGAAATTGCCTTCGGAAGTTGTGGGAGCTTCTTCACTGGAAGCTTTCAAAAAGAACTGCCCGTCAAAAGTGGTGTAGAGTCTGCTTGGGCAGGAGGTTACTTGTATTGGAAAAAAGGAAGACAGAAGTTAAACTGCCGCATGAGTCCCAGAAACCAGTCAGGTCCCACAGAGTCGGCCTTCTCCAGGTCCCGACAATTAGACAGTGTCGCTTGGCAGGGCCTAGGGGAAGAGCCTTCTCTGTGGGGGCCCCAGCCCTCTGGAATCAGCTCCTCCTGGAGATTCGAACTGCCCCCACCCTCCTCGCCTTCCATAAAGCTCACTTATGCTGCCAGGCTTGGGACGATTAGACCTTAGCACTCTGGCCGAAGAATTATATGTATGGTTATTGTTTGAATGGGTATGATTGATTTTTAATATAATTAAGGATTTTAGAGTAGTTTTAATTAATTGGATTTAGCCTGCTGTATTTTATTGTTTCTTTTTATATATTGTAAGCTGCCCTGAATCTTCGGAGAGGGGCGACGTATTAATCAATCAATCTAATAAAAAAATGAATAAATAAATATTCCAAGAAGATTATTTTCTGTTTTTCATTCCAACCTTTTGCAGTTAAAAGACAAAAGGCCATGAGCAAAGATGGTTTCCAGATGTATTTGCTTTCCACGGATGGGAATGTTTTCAATAAAACTCATGGCCAAGTATATCAGGATATGACCCAACCTCTCAGCCATTATTATATATCTTCTTCGCATAATACCTACCTCATGGAGGACCAGCTAAGAGGACGCAGCAGCACTGAGGCCTACATCAGGTACCAAACAATATTCAACAGATTTATTGCTTGCGTTTCTTGCCTGCCTTTCATCCATCAACTTAACATACAGTACTTAGGACTTTAATCTCCGATATTTCTGACATCAGGCATTAATTTGATATTGAGCCGGAGTGGTGAAGTGGCTAGAATGCAGTACTGCAGGCTACTTTGCTGACTGCTAGCTGTCAGCAGTTCAAAGATGTATGAGATGTATGATTGTTTTTTATATTAAGGGTTTTAAATTGTTTTTAACTATTGGATTTGTATTGTTCTATTGTTGTGAGCCGCTTCAAGTCTCCGGAGAGGGGCGTATACAAATCAAATCAATCAATCAATCAATCAATCTCACTAGGCTCAAGGATGATTCAGCTTTCCTTCCTTCCAAAGTGTATAAAATGTGGACCCAGATTGTTTGGGGGCAATATGCTGACTCTCTGTAAATGGTTTAGAGCAGGGGTAGGCAAAGTTGGCTCTTCTATGACTTGTGGACTTCAACTCCCAGAATCCCTGAGTCAATCATGCTAGCTCAGGAATTCTGGGAGTTGAAGTCCACATGTCATAGAAGAGCCAACTTGACTATCCCTGGTTTAGAGAGAGCTGTAAAGCACTGTGGAGTTGTATGTACATAAGAACATAAGAAGAGTCATGCTGAATCAGGCCAAAACCCATCTAGTCCAGCATTCTGTGTCATACAATGGCCCACCAATTGTCTGTGTAAGTCTAAGTGCTGTTGGTATTGCTATGTCCATAGAGTTTTGAGGAAGATTGGGTGGAGAGAGAGAGAGAGAGAGAGGGAGGGAGATAAACTCAGAAAGAGATAAAGACAGAGACAGAGACAGAAAGAAGAGGAAGGGAAGAGAGACAGAGAAGGGGGAAAGAGAGAGACAGACAGACAGACAGAGGTCAGTGTTAAGAGAGAGAAAAAGATACTTTGAGATCTACAAAGAGAGGGAGAGGGAGACTGAGAGAGTGATGAGGAAAGAGAGAAAGATAAGAAAGAGAGAGTCGAAGAAAAAGAGAGATAGAGAAAGAAAGAAAGAAAGAAAGAGAGAGACAGGGTGAGAGCAGACAAAACACAACCACACAGAACCACTTCTCAAATAGTGGGGCAAGTAGAACAGCTTGCCTACAGAGGATGTGGAAGCTCCAACACTTGAGACTTTCCGAAATGGTGTAGGGACTCCTGCTTGAGCTGGGGGTTGGACTAGATGACCTACAAAGTCCCTTCCAATGAATTAAATAAAAATTTAACAACTGCAGTGATTTTAGTTAACAACTGTGGCAAGAAAGATTGTGAACTGGGACACAATTTACTTAACACATCTCTCACTTAGCAAGAGAAATTCTGGGCATGCGTCAAGGGCTACCCTACCGCTAACAAATTGTATTTGTTATCCCACCAAGGAGTCTCCAAACAGTCAACATATTTTAACCTTGTTGGCTGGCGCTTCTTCTTAATGTTAATTTCTGGGGATGGGGAGTAACTCCCTTTGAAACCCACACCTCAATTATTTTTGATATCATATCTTGCTGCGGCCGGTAAGGGCCCACAGACTCGGTATTCTCCAGGTCCCGTCCATCAAACAATGTCAGTTGGCAGGACCTCAGAGAAGAGCCTTCTCTGTGGTGGCTCCGACCCTTTGGAACCAACTGCCCCCAGAGATCCACATTATCTCCACCCTACCGGTCTCCCGGAAAGCCGTTTAAGACCTGGCTTTTCCGGCAAGCCTGGAATTGGGTTGATTGTTAAATATGTATGGTTTTTTATTAATGTTTTATTGTATTGATGGTTTTTATTATTAGATTTTAACTGGTTTTTATTGTTGTTGTATTTATTCCTACTGTTAGCCGCTCAGAATCCATTTCGGAATCAGCGGCCTATAAATAAATAATCAATCAATCTCCCATAGAGCTTTGATGAAAGGCTGCCGCTGTCTGGAACTCGATTGTTGGGATGGGCCGAACTCCGAGCCGGTGATCTATCACGGTTACACATTTACCTCCAAGATTCTCTTCAGCGATGCCATCAAAGCCATCAAGAATTATGCTTTCAAAGTAAGAGTAGCTGCCTTCTCTTCTAAACCTGAGGACATGCCAAATTTCTGCAGATTTAAATGCAAGAAGTGATAAAATCTTCCAAATGAGAAAGTTAGACAGTGTTGTTCCACTCCTTAAATTGATTTATGACCCACATAAGACCTATTACTTGCTGTTAATAAGTACCAGAGACAAATTATTTGGGTGTCCAATCATATTTGGCCAATAAACAATACAGTGATGCCTCGTGTTACGAACCCCTCTGCATACGAACTTTTTGTGATACGAACCTGGTGCTTAAGATTTTTTTGCTCTTCTTCCGAACTATTTTCACCTTACGAACCCAAGCTGCCGCCACTGGGATGCCCCGCCTCCGGACTTCCGTTGCCAGCCAAAGCACGGGAATTCCCCCTGAGGCTCCCCTCACTGGGATTCAAAGCAGGAATCCCTTCATTTTTGCCAGCGCTGCTTTGAATCCTAGCGAGGGGAGCCTCAGGAGAATCCCTGCGCTTTGGCTGACAACGGAAGTTCGGAGGTGGGGTTTCCCAGTGAGGGGAGCCTCAGGGGAATCCCCGCGCTTTGGCTGACAACGGAAGTTCGGAGGTGGGGTTTCCCAGCGAGGGGAGGCTCAGGGGAATCACCGCACTTCAGCTGGCAACGAAACTCTGGAGGCAGGGATTCCCAGCGGTGCAAGACAAAAGGGTGACTTTTGGGATGGGTTGCATGTATTATTTACTTTTACATTGATTCCTGTGGGGAAAATTGCTTTATCTTACGAACTTTTAATCTTACGAACCTACTCACGGAACGAATTAAGTCCGTAAGATGAGGTATCACTGTATTTTGTTCTGTTCTATTCTTATCCCCTATCCCTGTGATAACGAACCTATGGCACGTGTGCCACAGATGGCAGACAGAGCTATATCTGAGGGCACATGGGGCAAGTTAGTTCCAGCATGCATACACACACACACTGGCAAGCTGATTTTCAATCTTCTGGAGTGCAAGGGGAGATCGTTTTCACCCTCCCCAGGGTGAAAGTTCACTTCCGGTAGGCCCTTTGGGCTCATTTTTCACCATCCACAGGCTTCAAAGGCTTTCCTGAAGCCTAGAGAGGGTGAAAAATGGCCCAGTGGGCCTACTGGGAGGCTTCAGTAAGGCCTGCGTGCATTTGCCAAGGGGGGGGGGGCGCATGGGAGGTTATGCACGCATGTGCAGGGGGAGGGTATTGATTATGCGTGTGAGCAAAAAAAGGTTTGCCATTACTGCCCCATCCATCTCTATCTCTTTATCTCTACCACTTTATAAGGCCTTGGTATGGCCACACTTGGAGTACCACAATGCAAAAAGGTTATTGAGACTCTAGAAAAAGTGCAGAGAAGAGCGAAAAAGATGATTAGGGGACTGGAGGCTAAAAGATATGAAGAACGATTGCAGGAACTGGACATGGCTAGTTTAATGAAAGGAAGGACCAGGGGAGACAGGATAGTATGAGATCCAAAATCTCACAAAGAAGAAGGAGTCAACCTATTCTCTAAAGCACCTGAGAGTAGAACAAGAAGCAATGGGTGGAAACTAAACAAAGAGAGAAATAACTTAGAACTAGAGAGAAATTTCCTAATACTGTAGACAGAACGGTTGATCAGTGGAACAGCTTGTCTCCAGAAATTGTGAATGCCCCAACACTGGAAGCTTTTAAGCAGATATTGGATAACCATTTGTCTCAAGTAGTGTAGGGTTTCCTGCCTAAGCAGAGGGTTGGACTAGAAGACCTCCAAGGTCCCTTCCAACTCTGTTATTATTATTACTATTATTATTTATTACTATTCCTATCAAACCATATTTAACCTTGTCCATCTGATCTATTCCATTCCATATTCCATTCCATTCTATTCTGTTGCATGTTTCTTTCATTTCATATTTCATATTCCGTTCCATTCTATATTCCATTCCATTCCAATGGTGAATTCAGCCATATTATTTTTAAATTCCCCCAAGGCTGAAATTTCTCTGCATGGGATTAAGCTTGTTCCTCAATGTAGATTCTCCGGGCTTGTTTCCTTTCCAACACAGATCTCTCCATATCCTGTCATTTTATCTCTGGAGAATCACTGCAGCCTTGACCAGCAAGTGACTATGGCACAGCACCTCCATTCCATTTTGAAGGACACATTGCTGGTGGTGCCAATTGACTCCAAAACAAGCAGTTTGCCTTCCCCAGAGGTGAGTTTTGGATGACCTGGGTGGGCTTGTATTCACAGAGGGATGGAATCAGGATCACGTCAAGTGTTAGTACCACTTTACAATGCCTTGATAAGGCTATGCTTGGAATATCACATCCAGTGGTCCGGATGGATGAGGGTCGCCCAGAAAGTAATGCACCACTTTTTTTTCTCAGCTTATATTAATGGTACAAATGCGAAACTTTAGATATACATTATTTAAATTGTCAGGAGTGTGTGTGTAAATTTTGCATTTCTTCAGATAGATAGCCTAGCTGCAGCAGTGTTTTGAAATGGCATCTGTAAGTGATGTGGGTTACAAGCAGTGTGTCGTCATTGAATTTCTCACTGCGGAGAAAGAAATTGTTGGGAACATTCACAAACATTTGTGTGACAGTTTGTGTAGAATCTGCAGTCAACAGAAGTACGGTTAGTCGCTGGGCACAGAGGGTGAGGCCATTATAGTGCAGAAATGGCTTTGTGACCAGAACGAGGAGTGGTACCGACAGGGCATACATGGCCTTGTGTCTTGTTGGAGGAAAATGTCAAAAAAGATGAGGAAGATGTTCTCCAGAGTTTCAATGTCAAAAAAGACATTGAAACTCTGGAGAAGGTGCAGAAAAGAGCAACCAAAATGATCAGGGGTCTAGAAACCAAGACTTACGAAGAGAGACTGCAAGAACTGGGCATGGATAGCCTAGAGAAAAGGAGGGCCAGAGCGGACATGATAGCAGTATACAGGTATACGAGGGGTTGCCACAGAGAGGAGGGGATCACTTTATTCTCCAGGGCACTGGAGGGCCGGACGAGGAACAACGGCTGGAAGCTGACCAAGGAGAGATTCAACCTGGAAATAAGGAAGAACTTCCTGATGGTCAGAACGATCAACCAGTGGAACAACCTACCAACGGACGTTGTGAACTCCAATACTCTGGACATTTTAAAGAGGAAATTGGACTGCCATTTGGCTAGGATGCTATAGGGTTCCTGCTTAGGCAGGGGGTTGGACTTGATGACCCGCATGGTCCCTTCCAACTCTAACAATAAATAAATAAATAAAAATAAAAAGGCCATAGAATGGGACAGAGATTAGGTGGAAAAATAGGGAGTGTACAAAAAATATCATTCTTTCTTGTGTGTAAGTTTCATTATGCTCAATAAATAATTGTTGAAGAAAAAAAATGTGGTGCATTAATTTCTGGGCAACCCTCGTAAAAAGATGCTGAGGCTCTAGAAAGAGTGCAGAGAAGAGCAAAAAGGAAGATTAGGGAGGGGGTCCATAGCAGTAGTGGGTTCCTCCCAGTATAGATAATTGCACGCAGTTGTGTTGCTCTGGTGTGCAAGCGCATTTTTGAGCAAATTTTTTCTTCCTGCACCTTCCAAATGCAGAAGCAAAAAATCTCGCTGAAATCTCACGCACATGTGCATCCCCCCCTGTCAGAGCTACACACAATTATCCATACCAATAGGAACCCACTACTGGTCCACAGCCCCCAGTCCCTGGGCCGACATAGGCCCATGGCATCAGTAGTGAGTTGCTACCAGTGCAATAGCGGATTGCACACCGATAGTGGCCGCCAGATTGTGCAATTTGCGCGTGTTCACTCCGTTGGCAGTCCTATGGGCACTGCCATCTTTTTAAATATTTTTTGTTTCGCGCATATCAGGGAATTTCAAAATGCTTCCTACCTGGACACCCTGCACTTAGTAACAGAAATTTTGAGCTCAATTGTGGTTGTAAATTCGAGGACACCCTATAATCAGTTTTTTTGTTATATCTCCTTAGCAATTAAAAGGGAAAATTCTTGTGAAAGGGAAAAAGTTGATTTCCGAAACGGAAGAAGTTTCAGATGAAGATGAAGCTGCTGAAATGGAAGACGAGACTGTGAAAAGTGAGGTAGAAAAGAACAAATTGGTAAGTTTCCTAGTATGTGATCTACACAGGTAGTCCTCGATTTATAACCATTCATTTAATGACTGAAGTTACAACTGCACTGGGGGGGAAAAAATGCCAGGAACCGGTATTTATTTTCACTTTCTGGCAAAATTGCTCTTTGGATATAGTGTCTTCATTTAACAACTGCTGCTAAAAGTCCTAAAATTAGGTGTGGGCATGTGTTGACCTTCTTAACGACTAACACAAATTATTGCTATAAGTCTGAATTGCTGAATTATGTTTGTAAATTGAGAACTACCTGTAAACCTGAAAGAGAGAGGGAGAGATAGCTGGTTTATTTGAAACGTGAAACATTAGTATGTCCAAACCTGCAATACTGCATCCAGTTTTGGTCACCACCATTACAAAAAAAAATTGTTGAGACTTTGGAACAATGGCAGAGAAGAACAACTAAGATGATTGAAGGCCTGGAGATTAAAAAACACACATATGAAGAATGGTTGCAGGATTTGGGTTTGGCTAGTCAAGAGAAAAGAAGGACTATAGCAGTAGCATTTAGACTTATATACCTCTTCATAGTGCTTTTACAGCCCTCTCTAAGTGGTTTATAAAATCATCATATTGACCCCAACAATCTGGGTCCTCATTTTACCCACCTTGGAAGTCAACCTTGAGCCGGTGGTGAGATTTGAACTGCTGAACTACAGCTAGGGGGTGGCATGATAAGAGTGTTTCCAATATTTGAGGTTCCTGCCACACAGAGGAGGGGATCAAATTATTTTCCGAAGCACCCTGGAATTAAGGATAAAATTCCTAACAGTTCAATCAACCAGTGGAACTACTTGCCTCCAGAAGTTGCTGTTGCTCCATCACTGGAGATTTTTAAATAAAATACTGGACAGCCACTTTTATATGAAATGGTAGAGGGTCTCCTGCTTGAGCAGGGGGTTGGACTAATAATAATAATAATAATAATAATAATAATAATAATAATAATAATTTATTAGATTTGTATGCCGCCCCTCTCCGAAGACTCCTAGAAGACCTTCAAGGTCCCTTCCAGCTCTATTTTGATTTATTGATTCACGTGGCTGCTTTAATGAGTCGGTCCTTGACCAGGCTGCTTCAAAGAGGCATTTTTGCCTATTCCAAAGCAGTTTGTCCAAGTAATCTTTAGATAGGCTTATGATGGAGCTGGTTGACCGTTTCTCTCTCTTTCTCTGCTAGAGCGACAAGCTAAAGCTAGCCCAGGAGCTGTCAAACGCTGTCATCTACTGTAAAAGCGTCCATTTTCAAGGGTTTGCTGAGTCACAGCCTCCTGACGAGATGTGCTCCTTCAGTGAAGGCAAAATCCTTAAACTGGCTCAGGATTCAGGTAGGCAGCATCTTCTTAATGCTTTCGGAATACAGGTGAATAGATTATTCTTAGTAGTACAGGTAGTCCTCAACTTACAACCGGCTGTAACTATTTGGAGTTGGGACAGAAATTGTGGCACAAATTGGAAATTCTGATGGTATTCCCTCGCCCCCCCAAGTCATGTCACAGGATTTTGGGTGTTTGGCACTCAGCCCACCTTTATTGCTGTTTGCAGCATCCAGAAATGACTAGGAGTAACAATGTTTTACTGGAAACAGGTGTTCAGTTTTGGTTTCCGGCAACAAATGTCTGCTGTAGACAATGCATTCACTTCACAAGTATAGTGTTTGTTTTACGATTGCCACAATTTTGTTCTCTGCCTGCCTGTCTGCCTCCTCCCTCCCTCTTTCCTCTCTTCCTTCCTTCTTCCTTCCTCTCTTCTTTCCCTTCATTTCTCTCCTTCTTTATCTCCTTTTCTTTTTTCACTTTCTCTCTCTCACTTTCCTTCCTTTTTCCTCCCCTTCCTTCTTTCCTTTCCTCCCCCTCTCCCCTCATTTTTCCCTTTCTCTCTTTTTCCCTCCTTCCTGTCTTTACTTCTTTCCCTCCATCTTTTCCTTCTTTACCTCCTTCTTCTCTTTCTTTCTTCACTTTCTCTCTTTCCTTGCTTCTCTCCTTTTTCCTATTTTTTCTCCACTTGCTTGCTTGCTTCTTTCCTTCTTTTCTTCCTTCTTCTCCTTTCTCTCTTTTTCTTCCTTCCTTCCTCCTTCCCTCCCCCCTTCCCTCCCCTCCTTCCCTTCTTCCCTCCCTTTCCATCCTTCCCTTCCTTCCTCTTCCCCCTTTCATCCTTCTCTCTCCCCTTCCTCCTGAATAAATAACTATTGATCCATTGATTTGATCAGGTGTGCTGTAGAAAACATTGGGGGATAAGGAAGGAAATTTCTGATTGCCTTCCAAAAGCCCCCTTTCTCCTGGGACCAATGAGTCTGGCAGTCCTGAGGGGGCTTTGTAGTCCCCTTCAAACAAGCACAGCACTCCTTGGCAGGAAATAGCTTGCATTCTTTTAGAGGCAATCCATGACTCAGATACCTGTGTTTTGCATGCACCTGTTACAAACCACCTTGTAGCTATTATGATCCTGCCTGGAATTAAATTCCACAAATTATGGGTTGTTTGGGAGCATAGTGGTTCAATAGTTAAAGACACTGAGCCTGTCAGCTGGACAGGTTTAAGCCGTGAGTGCCACATGACAGGATGAGCTGCCTTACTTACCTCCGCTCCTGCCCACCTGGTAGTTTGAAAGCATGCAAATGTGGGTAGATAAATAGGTACCACCTGGGTGGGCAGGTAAAAGTGTTCTGTGTACCTTTCATTTATAGTCATGCTGGCCACGTGACCACGGATATGTCTTTGGAAAAGGTTGGCTCCCTTAGTTAAGCCACAGAGATGAGCACCATGCCCCAAATTCACCCATGATCCGACAGGAGAAACCTTTATTTTATGGGTTGCTTATTCAAATTTCTCCCTCTTTCCTGATCCAGATTGAATAGCTATATATTGTTCTGTCACCAGTTATGAATGTATCACAAATGGTTTGAACTACCATATTTTTCAGAATATAAGACGCACCAGAGTATAAGTCACACCTTAGTTTTGGGGGAGAAAATAGGGGGGGGGGATCTGCTTATCAGATATTCATCTGACTGGCGTCCTTAGTCTGGTCAGCTTCAGCACATTATTTTATCCCCTGGTTAGGACTTTATAAAACCTTGTTCGGAGAGAGTAACAATGAAAGAACTTGCAATCTGGTAAGAACTGAGAACATCGTTAGCACCTGGTTAGGGCTGGAAAGAAACTAATTTGGGGCGTGTTGAACAATGAACAAAAAGCCTGCAAAGACTTAGGGCTTGGAAAACATTCTTCGCAGAGAGTAATCATGAAAGAGCCTGCAAGGTAAAAGCTGGGACTATCGTTAGCACCTAATTAGTGCTGGAGAAAAAAAGCTTTGGGGGGAAAAAAGCTACATTCAGAGCGTAAGATGCACCCAAATTTTCAGCCTCTTTCAGGAAGGAAAAGGGTGCATCTTATACTACTAAAAATACGATAAGTTTGTTTAATTAATGAATCACTGCTAATAACTGGCTTAGTAGTGGCAAACACACAAATCAACAGAACCAATCCTTTAATTCAGAAAGTCAGCTGCTACTTAGTCTTCATTAGCAGCTGGAATAAGTCCAGTCAGTTTTAGCTCACGCAATGTCCAGAGGCTGGCCAAATGCCCAGGAGTTTCTCTTGATAGAAATCCAATGCAGGAAAAACAAGACTTCACAATGCAAGGCACGACAGATATCTGAGTCTGGACGAATTGATTCCTGCAACTTTCCAGCTGCTGCTACCGTTCTTAAATAGACTAGGGGAGTGGCCAATTAGCCTCCATTCTTACTCCCGAGGAGACTTCCTCTAGAGTAAATCTTCCTGTTCCTCTTGGCAGCCCTGCGTGCTCTTGCATTCAGAGGTGGAGCAGCCCCTTCTTCTTATCCTGAGAGAGGGATTTTTTTTAATTAAAAAAAGTATCTATTTATTATTTTTTCATCCAGGAATTGACCTAATGCATCATAACGTCCAGCACCTGAGCAGGATATACCCAGCAGGTTGGAGGACCGACTCGTCCAACTATAACCCTGTCGATATGTGGAACATGGGTTGCCAGATAGGTAACTATATTTGAGGATACATGTAAGCGCCTATGGGTTTTTAAATTATTGGACTGGAACCAGAAACAGTCGTGCTTAGGGCAGACCCATTGCAATCAGTGGGATTTTAAACAGAGATGGTTTTAATCAAGTCAATAACATGGTGTTAAGGAGTATGTAGACCCCTGAGTTTTCAAGGATGCCCATGTGCAAAAGAAATGTAGAATTCTACCAGATACCCAGCAGTAGTTAGGAGATAGGAGTAATGGTTCAGTCATACAAACCAGATAGATAGAAATTCTGTCCCCATTGAGGTTGTAAGCTGAGGGCTACCTCAATTAGTGATCTTTTCTCCTATCAGCTTCCTTTAAAGATTTATTGGCTGTTGGTCCCCAAAATGCCTTTTTTTAAAAGGCAACTGGATTCTATGTTTTTTCTCCTTGAAGACATTTCGCTTCTCAGAAGCTTCATCAATTCACACCGAATGGTGAATCAGTCAGAACTGAAGGAGCTCCTTTGGATGAGGAGTGAAATGTTTTCAAGGGGAAGAAAAACAAGTCAGTCCAGTTGCCTTTTGAAAAAAAGTACAGTGGTACCTCTACTTAAGAACTTAATTCATTCCGTGACCAGGTTCTTAAGTAGAAAAGTTTGTAAGTAGAAGGAATTTTCCCCATAGGAATCAATGTAAAAGCAAATAATGTGTGAGAACCCATTAGGAAAGAAATAAAAGCTCGGAATTTGGGTGTGAGGAGGAGGAAGACAAAGAGGAGGAGGACAGTTACTGCCGAGGGAAGAAGGTGTGGTGAGGGGAATTTTTTAAAAAAAGCAAAACTTTAAGGCTAAAAAAAAAAGAAAGAGGGACACTGAGGCGGCGAGGAGGAGCACGCGCTTCCCATGCACCCGGCATAAGGCTGCCTCCCACACACTGCGCCAGAAAGAAAATGGCAGGAAACTGGCTGGGCCTTTGTGCCGCTCTCAAATTTCCTGGGAAATTTTTCTGGGCTTGGGTTCTTAAGTAGAAAATGGTTCTTAAGAAGAGGCAAAAAAATCTCAAACACCCGATTCTTATCTAGAAAAGTTCTTAAGTAGAGACATTCTTAAGTAGAGGTACCACTGTACTTTGGAGGTAACCATGATGACTGAGAAATTCCTTAGACAATAGCAGCTAATGAACTCAGTTAAATAAAATATTATTGGTGTGATAATGATGATGAAGAAGATGATGATTAAGATGATGATGATGATGATGATGAAGATGATGATGATGGTGGTAATGAATAGCCAAAACCACTGACTTGCCTTTTGCTCCACGTTTTCTCCCAGTTGCCTTGAATTTCCAGTCCAGGTGCTCAGAAATGGATATTTACCAGGGCCGATTCCAAGAAAACGGAGGCTGCGGCTACATCCTAAAGCCAGAATTCCTCCGGGACGAGCAGTCCAAATTCAACCCCAGATCCATCACGAAGGGGCCGTGGTACAGCCCTAAAAAATTCCAGGTTAAGGTAAGAGTGGAGAAAGGAAACCCGTTTTCATTACCTAATGTTGTAGCGGAGGTCTTCAACAGATCCACCTGCTGGGTGGGACAACTTGTGCCTCCAATCTACAAAAGACTTGCAAAGATGTTAGGAGCGCGTATAATTGTTCCTAGTCCAAGTGTCTGTTTTATATGTCAAAGGCTGCCTCTTCTGGCAGGGATGGATTGCTACTACTGCTACCACTAGTGTGTTGTGCGCGCAGCTTTGGTTCTCTTGTGTGTGAGCGTATGCTATGCGCATGCGTCCCCGGTGTGTTTTTGCTTCTGCGCATGTGCAGGATGCAAAAATGTGCTGAAATCTCATGAGGGGACATGTGTGCGAGATCTTGATGATTTTTTGCTTTCATACATGCCAAGAAAGTGAGCTCTTGCTTCTCTCTTTGGACTTTCTTTTTCCTGCAGATCATCTCCGGCCAACAACTGCCCAAAGTCAACAAAAGCAAAAATTCCATTGTGGACCCGAGAGCGATTGTGGAGATCCACGGTGTTCAGCGGGACAACAGGAAGAGCCAGACCAAAGTAATCGACAATAATGGTAAGCGGAAAAGGTCCTCAGCCATCCCGGCCATTCATGGCTGTCTCAAAAGAGCTTTTTTTTGTTTTGTTTTTTTTAAAGGCAACCGGACATCCCTTGTTTTTCTCTGAAGTTGTTTTGCTTCTCATCTAAGAAGCTTCTTCAGTTCCGAATGCACGGAGGGCGCACACATGAGTGAAGTGAGCGTGCAAGTGCTCACAATTCTGGAGCTGGGCAAATATGCCACCCACTTCTGCAGTCGATTGTCTTTAGTTCTCTTTCTGAGAGTCGTTGACTCCATTTCTTTCCTCCAACATCTGAATGGACTGCAGAAGTGGGTGGCACACATTCGCACAGCATTGGAATTGTGAGCATTTGCACGCTCACTTCACTCATGTGTGCGCCATGCATGCATATGTGCGGTCAGGCAGTGATTCCCCATCGCCGGCACTACTAGTGCACTCCAGGTGAACAGCACGGGCGTGCACATTGAGCGAGTGGTCAGGTGTTGGTGCAAGATTTGGCTTTTGCACATGTGCAGGAAGCCAAATCTCACACGAAGATGCTCACACACGAGAGAGATTTTGCCGATTTTCAGCGACTGATTGATTTCCATATTTTATGTATTGCTCAATGCATCACCCTTGTTTTCCACTTATCTTTGTACTCCAGCATCCCCACAACATATTATCTTTCTTATTAAGTGGGTCATGGGGATGGGGTGCTGGTCGGGTGTAAGAACGAGGATGGCTGAAGAGAGTAGTGGTTGCAGCAGCATTCCTTGGGGGAGATGCTTTGTCTTGGTGCTTAAGGAACCAGGCTAGAAGTGGGAAATAGAGGTGGAAGCCAAGTAGAATTTTGGCCCCACCAGCAGGAGGCAGAGAGGTCTGGTCCCACCTTAGTCCCGTCATCTGAGCGACTTTGGAGTGATCATCAGGAGACCATGAGTTCTAATCTCGCCTTAGGCATTGACCAACAGGGCAACTTTGGGTCAATCATCAGGAGACAGAGTTCTAGTTCCCTTTTAGGCATGAAAAACCAACTAGGTAAGCTTGGGCCAATCCTAACACACACACACACACCCTCTAAGCCCAATCCACTTCACAAAATTGTTTTGGGGAAAATAGGATAAACATCTATTGGATATATTCCCAATCTATATCCTTTCTATCTGCCTGCCTGCCTGCCTGCCTGCCTGCCTGCCTGCCTGCCTGCCTGCCTGCCTGCCTGCCTGCCTGCCTGCCTGCCTGCCTGCCTGCCTGCCTGCCTGCCTGCCTGCCTGCCTGCCTGCCTGCCTATCTATCTATCTATCTATCTATCTATCTATCTATCTATCTATCTATCTATCTATCTATCTATCCCTATCTATCCCTATCTATCTATCTATCTATCTATCTATCTATCTATCTATCTATCTATATCCCTATCCATCTCTCTCTCTCTAATCTATCTATCTATCTATCTATCTATCTATCTATCTATCTATCTATCTATCTATCTATCTATCTATCTATTTATCAATCTATCCCTATCCATCTCTCTCTCTCTCTATTATGTATGTATGTATGTATCTATCTATCTATCTATCTATCTATCTATCTATCTATCTATCTATCATTTATTACATAAATATACAGTACAAATGAAAATTACAAAGGTGGGATAGAAATAAACAAATACTTGGCACTGTTTCGCTTTTGCCTAGGTTTTAACCCAACCTGGGATGAAACATTTGAGTTTGACATTGACGTACCTCAACTTGCCCTGGTCCGTTTTATGGTAGAAGATTTTGATGCCTCAACAAAAAACGATTTTATCGGGCAATTCACAGCCCCTTTCACAAGTCTGAAGCGAGGTGAGTTGTTTTTGTTTGTCTTGTTTTGTTTAGCTTTTTCATCCAGAATGCCACCATCGATTCAAAGGGGAAAGGGTTGTTTGACAGTCCGGTTTCAAAAATATTAATTTATTTAATTTTTAATCAAGTTTATATGGGCATCCTACGTCACGGAAAATGACTCTGGGTTGCAAGCAGCAATCTGATAAAACAGTAAATATAAAACAATTATATGGTCATATGGTGATCACAAAATTGTGAGATTCCACAACTGTTGTAAATATATCCTGGTTGCCAAGTGCCCAAATTTTGATCATGTGAGGACCCTGGAGATACTACAACTAAAATTAGTGTAAGGGATGTTCACACTCAGTCACTAAACTAATAGTAGTTGTTAATTGAAGATTATTGATTTAATGAAGTATAGTATGTACACTGCCCCCCCCCCCCCCAAAAATAAAGGAAACACTTAAACAACAGAACATAACTCCAAGTAAATAAAACTTCTGTGAAATCGAACTGTCCACTTAGGAAGCAACACTGATTGACAATCAATTTCACCTGCTGTCGTGCACATTCAACTTGGTACAGAACAAAGTATTCAATGAGAATATTTAATTCATTTATATATAGAATGTGTTGTTTGAGTGTTCCCTTTATTTTTTTTGAGCAGTATATATTCCATTAAACTGAAAGTTTACTGCAGATCTTGAGTGGAAATCTTCTCAGAAACTGAAAGAAAAGAATTGAGAGGCAAGTGAACCACGCGAGTGCAGCTCCGCATCAGCGGCAAGCACATGCGCGCACTTCTGCGAGATTTTGTTTCTGCGTATGCGCAGGAAGCAAAACCTCACGAGAGCACGCGCACAAGATTTCGGTGATTTTTTTTGCTTCCGCGCATGCACAGAATTAAAAAAATTGTAGAAATCTCACATGTGTGCGCATCCTCTAACAAGATTTTTCTTCCTGCGTATGCGCAAAAGCAATGCGCAGGAAGCAAAATCTTGCTGGGGCGCACGCACACTGGCAACATGAAGCTGCACACACCACTCTATTTTATCTACCGGTACGCAGTGTGGCCCATACCGGCTACCAGCCCAAAACTGAAATGAACGCATAAGATGTGAAATTAAGTGAAAGATTTTAGACTTTTCAATAATTTCTTCTGCCTGCTTCTCTAATTTATGATTTCTAGCTCTTCCAATTCCCAAAACTTGCCCAGAATGTTTTGCCCGTTGAGCAAGATTTTTACCTCACTGGGAAAAATCTCGCAAGGTAAAGGCGGATGGGAACAATGGGTATTGTAATTAAGCAAATGGGGAACATGGTTATTGTGAAGGTAGAGAAAGAATTCCAGCCAGAGTAAAGGTTTCTGTTTTAGAAGCATGTCGCCCTCTACTGTCCACAAAATGCAATTGCAACAACAGTTTTAAAAAATTGACAATAGAATAGAATAGAATAGAATAGAATAGAATTATTTATTGGACACACAAGAAATTTGCCTTTGGTGCATATGTTCTCAGTGTACATAAAAGTAAAATATGTTCATCAAGAATCATAAGGTACAACACTTAATGATTGTCATAGGGGTTAAATAGGCAATCAGGAAACAATCAATATTAATATAAATCATAAGGATACAAGCAATGAGTCACAAGCATGAGGACTTACAACTAGTCCTCATGCTTATGACTGTTGCAGCAACCCCACAATTAACAGCTTCCTTCCCTAACAATGGAAATTCGGTTCTCACTTGTGGTTGTAAGTACCTGTGGCATGTAAGCTACCTGCAATTAGTTTAAATTTCTTTTTAAAAGTTAAAAAGTATTTCTGATGATTCTGGGGAACAGCCCCAGCTATGGTAAGACTTTTGTTGTTGTAATTAATTATGTCTGAATTATTCTGAGTTCACTTTCAGGATATAGGTCAGTGTTTCTAAACCTTGGCTGCTTTAAAATGGCTGGTGAGCATTGTTGGACCCAACAATGGAAAATAGATAAAGCACCAGAAGAAAATATAGTAATTAAAAAAATATTGGACTGTGCGGAAATGGTCAGATTATCCCAAAAATTAGAGGGAAAGGAAGATTCAGATTATTATAAAATATGGGCAAAATTCTACGATTGGTTAAAGGAAAGAACAGCGAAGAATTAAATAAAAATTCAAGCAAAGCAACACGTCAAATAATAGAATTAAAAAACCAATATTATGTAAAAGAAGCAAAATTATCTGATTGAACACTCAAAAAAAAGTGGGGGGGGGAAACAAAATTAAAAAAAACAAAATAAATAAATAAAATGGCTGGTGAATTCTGAGTATTGGTGTTCACGCATCCTAAGGATGCTGTTGTTGGAAAAAAACAACCAACTATTAAGATCAGCAAAATAGTCAAAATTTCAGGGGTAGTAATACTGTAACAGTTTTCAGATCTTCCTTGGTGAATTAAAGGTGTATGATTATTACTGTGGAAGAAGCTAAACCTAATTGTCATCCTTTGCTTCTAAATTGCCCCTTGTAGCAGCCCTTTCTGCAAAGTAATTTTCAAGCACAGAAAACACAGGAATCTTGCGCGATCTATTGTTGATGTTGCAGTTGATTAGATCATTTTAATTTAGGTTTTCCGTTTGAGTTTTTGCAAATGTTACGGGAAAGTTCTAGTTTTGTAAGCCATCTAGAATCCATTCTGAGTAAGAAGTATTAAGGAAGATTATGGACTGTGTGGAAATGAATAGACTTACAATGAAAATTAAGGACAAAGAAAAATCGGAGTTTTACAAAATTTGGGGAAAATTTTATGAATGGGTTGAAAATAAAAACAATAACAAATAAAATAGTCAATGTAAGGTAAATTTAATGTAAGAGTGATAAAGAAATGAGAAATATAATTGATAGAACCCAGATGACAGAAAGAGAAAAGGAGGCAGTATTAATGCATTAATTAATAATTATTCACTATTAATCTGTTCTGCCGGCGTGTTTCAACAGGGTAATTAGTCCAGGAAGACACACACCACACGATAAAAGGAAAACCCAAAAGTTTTTATAAACAGAAAAACAGAAACAGCTCTCTTTTTAAATGTCAAAGGGATTTTCTGGTACACACAAGGCACAGGTTAAATGCAATCCAATTGCTCACCCAATAACTGGGAAATTGAGTCCAATTCTAAAGTCCAGAAAGTCTACACACAATTTTGAACAGCACAAAAACCACGATCTTGACGAAACAATGAATCAGATAAACTGCCATGAGGCTAAAACACCAAGCTGCACTTTTTATCTGTAGCTCTAATTACAGCAGCCCCACCCAACCACAGGTGGCCTCATTTTCTCTTGTAATAATCCTTCAGTTGTTGTCTCCTATGCATCACTCTATGCATGCATGGATGTGTCATTAATTCTTGTTCAGAATCCAGGGATGATACAGATGATTGATCTCCTCCTGGGCTGTCTGCCAAACTCCCCTCTTCCCTGTCACTCATGCTTCCTTGGTCAGAGGAGGCTTCATCGGCAGATTCCATTGGGAGCAAAACAGGCCTGCGGCATGTGGATGTTTCCCCCACATCCACCTGCACATTCCTTGGGGCAGGAGCTGGGCCAGAGCTAACCACAACATTAATCTATAAATTAAAATCTATTTTTAATTTAATTTTAAATCATGTGTTTTAAAATTAAATTAAAAATAGATTTGAAATGGAATTGAAGAGTTAAGAAATTGATTACTACAATTGACCAGTGATGGTGAACCTATAGCACAGGTGCCACAAGTGGCACACAGAGTCATATCTACTGGCATGCAAGCCATTATCCTCGCTTATCTCCAATGTGCATGCCTGTGCTGGCCAACTGATTTTTGGCTCACACAGAAGCTCTGGGAGGGTGTTTTTGGCTTCCAGGGACCCTCCAAGTGGTTGGGGGAGGGTGTTTTTACACTCCCCCAGCTCCAAACCTTTGGAGCCTGGCGAGGGCGAAACACGAGCCTACTGGGCCCACCAGAAGTTGGGAAACAGATCATTTCTGGCCTCCAGAGGGCCTCCAAGGGGCAGAGGAAGCTATTTTCACCCTCCCCAGGCATTGAATTATGGGTGTGGGCACTCGCGCATGCGTGATAGCATGAACGCATGCTCTTTCAGCACCCGAGGGAAAAAAGGTTCCCCATCACTGGTTTAGACTCTTGCTTTTTAAGTTAAAATTAGATATAGCTTTTCTTCTTAAGAGAGAATGAATGATTTTTTATTATTTTATATGAAATAGACTATACAAGTATATTGTTATTATTCATTGAAGATACATGTGCTGTTATATATGTATGGTTTTATGGTGGAAAAAATATTTTAGAAAATTAAAATTATTATTATTATTTTTTAAAAAGAATCCATTCAGTTCAGTGGCCAATAAATGATGATGGTGATAAATGTGACAATGATGACATCTTCCCATTAACACCTAGCGATCTATCCAAAAACACGAGCTGATACTTTACCAGCGAGTAAAAGATGCCAAAGAAATGAAAAATTAATGCTTCTTTTTCTCTTTCCCTCCTTCTCAAGGCTACCGTCACATTCACCTTTTGACAAAGAACGGAGACCAGTACCCGTCTGCCACACTCTTTGTGCATATCAGCATTTTGGACAATTGTTAAAAAGAAGAAACAAACTTCAGGGAATGTGCCAGGAATCTCTCTCTCTCTCTCTCTTTTTACATTTCTAGGCAGACTTTTGGTCCCCACTCTGGCAAAGAAAAACTCACCTCTTCGGAGGCAGTTGGTGGGTTCACATTCACACCTGAATGTTGAGTATTTGCATTGGTAAACAGCTAGAGAATATTAAAGTTGTGCTTTAACTTTTAATCCTAGTTGCTTTTCTAGGGTGACAGAAGCAGCCCATAATTCTCAGGAGCTCTTACTGGTGTTGTAGGAGTAGTAGCAATAAAGAGTAAATATGGAGGGCGTCGGGGGTGTGTGTGTGTTAAGTTTATTTCAAGGCAATCTGAATTACATTTGCACTTCGCCAAATTTTAGGTTTTTGTAGTAAGGCAGTTCAAAGGTCAGTGGGGAAAACATGTGTTAAATGAAGGACAATTGCTTTGCAAAAAGTGGGTGTCAGAAGAAAGAAATTGTTAGGAGAAAATATAAAGAAAAGCAAAAATGTGTAAAGCTAATTCTTGACTTACCACT
Organism: Erythrolamprus reginae; assembly: GCF_031021105.1. NCBI lineage: Eukaryota > Metazoa > Chordata > Lepidosauria > Squamata > Dipsadidae > Erythrolamprus > Erythrolamprus reginae. Next base: position 5,813,302 of record NC_091963.1, read on the forward strand.
ACTTGTTTAGCAATCAAAGTTACAACTACGCTGAAAAAGTGATTGATGTCCAGTCCTCTTACTTATGACCATTGGAACATCCATGAATGATATGTCTTACAACCATGTCAAAAAAATCAGGGACAACTCACTTAACAATAGCCTTGCTTAGCAAGACAAATCCTGGCCTCAAGTGTAGTTATAAGTCAAGAACCTACCTATACATTGTTTTAATGGTTGCTTAAAATATTTGCCTTAAATATTTGTAATTAAAAATACTTCCTAAAAAAAAGACTCTCAAATTGAGAAAATGGGAAAAGGAACCTAACAGTGGTTTGATACACAGATGTGATCTTAGGATCTACCTATGGCAGTGATGGCGAACCTATGGCATGGGGGCCACAGGTGGCACGCAAAGTCATATCTTCTGGCACATGAGCCGTTGCCCTAGCTCAGCTCCAACGTGCATGTGTGTGCCAGCCAGCTGATTTTTGGCTCACACAGAGGCTCTGGAAGGGCATTTTTGGCTTCCAGAGAGCCTCCGGGGGAATGGGGGAGGGCGTTTTTACCCTCCCCTTGCTCAAGGGAAGCCTTCGGAATCTGGGGAGGATGAAACATGAACCTACTAGGCCCATCAGAAGTTGGGAAATAGGCCATTTCCAGCCTCCAGAAGACCTCTGGGGGTGGGGGAAGCTGTTTTCGCCCCCCCAGGCATTGAATTATGGGTGTGGGCACTCACACTTGCACGATAGTGCGCACACATACTCTTTCGGCACCCGAGGGAAAAAAGGTTCACCATCACTGACCTATGGGGTGATCAAAGTGCCTTTGCTTCTGTAATCTGCATTGCTAATCCCCATTGTTGCTAAACTCCATCGAAGATTTATTAATTATGTTTCATTGTTTTCCTTTTGAGGGAACTCTTAATTTGCTAATTCAGCACAGATGTTATGTCCAGAGGATTGTTAAGCTAAAGGTGAAGGCTTCCCCTGTCTAGTTATGTCTGTCATGAGAAAATCATGAGAAAAATTGTGATTAAGAAGGAAGTTACAGAGTTCCCTTAGCTAGAAATATTTTGGTGGACAGGACATGACCAGCTGATTTTCAGTAATGCTAATCATGACATCTTGGGTGGGGAACCAGAAGTGAAGAACCCTAGGGCAGTGATGGTGAACCTATGGCATGGGTGCCACAGGTGGCATGAGGAGACATACCTGATGGCACACGAGCCATTGCCCTCGCTCATCTCCAAGTACATGTGTGTGCCGTCCAGCTGATTTTTGGCTCACACAGAAGCTCTGGGAGGGTGATTTTGGCTTCCAGAGAGCCTCCAGGGGGAAGGGGGATGGCGTTTTACCCTCCCCTGGCTCCAGGGAAGCCTTTGGAGCCTGGGGCAGATGAAACACAAGCCTACTGGGCCCACCAGAAGTTGGGAAACAGGCCATTTCCAGCCTCCAGAGGGCCTCTGGAGGGTGGGGGGAGGTGTTTTTGCCCTCCCTAGGCAATGAATTATGAGTTTGGGCATGCGCGATAGCGTTTGCCCACGCTCTTTCAGCACTCAAGGGAAAAAAAGGTTGACCATCACTGCCCTAAGGGCAAACCTTCACTTCAGATACCTTATAATCTTAAAAATTTTGACATTCAGTATTTAATCCTGGCCATTTTTTGAGTTGCATTCACTGATTAATCTAGTCTAGCAGCTGATGGAATAGTTATGGGAATTTCCTAAAATATCTATGGAGATTCTTAGTCATCCAGGTCACAGCTGTCCCAAAGGTGCTTTTACAAGAGGCAACTTTTTTTTGTCTTTGCTTGAAGACGTTTCGCTTCTCGTTCAAGAAGCTTCATCAGTTCTGACCATTTGCCTTTTTAAAAAGCATATATGGGAGGACCCAGAAAATCTTTTGAGATAATCAACTTCAATTTTGAAGAACAATGTTATTTTTTCTCTAATCTTACTTCTTCCCTTTGCACATATATTCCCAATGGAGTTATATGAAATATTACTGGGTTCTTCTTCAGTGTGAATTGCAAATATTAACACATTCAACAGAAAGACCAAGTTGTGAACAGTTTTTTAAAATCTGATTTTTAAAAAAGGAAAATTGGAAAAGTTTGAAAAAGATTTATAGAAAATTGGACATGTGATTCCAGCATAATCTCTAAACCACTATTTTGAAATCCTGTTTAGAAATTCTGGCCACTTTAAGATAAGTGGACTTCAACTCCCACAATTCCCCAAACACTCTTTTGACTTGGCATCGCTTACCTATTTTCTTCCTTGAGTTTAAATCAGCAACAATAAGGACTAGTAACTTGACCAATCAGAACCTCAGGGTGCTTCTTATAAGGCCAATATTGTATGTTCTGTCATTTGCTGCATCAGCAAAGTAGTAGTACACTTATAGTTTTATTTTTATTTTATTTTTATAACTGCAAACTTTTTTGAAGAAAAAAATCATTAGCCATGTCCTCACACTGTGTATTTTGACTTCTGGCAGTTTTGTGGTTTGGGACCATAAACCGAATGGTAGTGGGTTAAATCCAGGCTTAGTTTCACTAGAGTACAAGTGAAATTAATAGTTTACTTCAAGTATGACGGAATCCAGCTAGTGGGTATTCGGCTGATAGCATTTTATTGGTAACGAGCTGTAATTTAGTTTAAACCTTGATTACAATTGCAAAATTGTTTCTGAAGGAAAATAAATTGTGAGATTGTTTGTCTCTGTAAATGTTTTGTACTTGGTGCAAATATATGCAGTAGTTTCCTAAGGAGTGTTTTATTCCAAATGCAACGGATCTGAATAGAAATTCAACTTTGGTTAACTAATGACTTAAAAGAAATTCTTCCGAATCCTTCGATGAATGTGTGAATGAACAGAGTTTTTAACAGTGATTTGATTACTGTGGTGTAATGAAATCTTTAATAAATTTGTTTTTTCTTTGAGCTGTTGAAAACTGGAATAATTCTAGAAAAAGATTCTAGAATTTCATATTCTTGAGTTTTGAGTCAACGTCCTTGCAAATACAGGCGAAATTCGAAAAATTTGAATATTGTGCAAAAGTTCACTTATTTCAGTAATGCAACTTAAAAGGCGAAATGCAATATATGTGAGGGACTCATTACATGCAAGGCGAGATAGTTCAAGCTGTGATTTGTCAAAATTGTGGTGGTTATGAGATACAGCTCAGGAAAACCCCAACTCTCCCATCTCAGAAAATTAGAATATTACATGGGCTTTTGAAAAGTATAAACATGCATATGTACTCAGTATTTCATTTGGGCCCCTTTTGCAGCAATTACTGCCTCAATGCAGGGTGGCATGGGAGCTATCAGCCTGTGGCATTGCTAAGGTGTTATGGGAGGCCAGGATGCTTCAATTGCGGCTTTCAGCCCTTCTGCACTGTTCGGTCTTATGTCTCTCATCTTTCTCCTGGCAATGCCCCATAAATTCTCTATGGGGTACAGGTCAGGCAAGTTTGCTGGCCAGTTAAGCACAGTAAATCCCACAGTCATTGAACCAGGTTTGATGCTTTTGGCAATGTGGGCAGGTGGCAAATCCTGCTGGAAAATTGAAGTCAGCATCCCCATAAAACTCGTTTGCGGAAGGAAGCATGAAGTGCAGTCAGGCGGTAGGGAAAGCAAGTAGGATGCTTGGCTGCATAGCTAGAGGTATAACAAGCAGGAAGAGGGAGATTATGATCCCGCTATATAGAGCGCTGGTGAGACCACATTTGGAATAATACTGTGTTCAGTTCTGGAGACCTCACCTACAAAAAGATATTGATAAAATTGAACGGGTCCAAAGACGGGCTACAAGAATGGTGGAAGGTCTTAAGCATAAAACGTATCAGGAAAGACTTAATGAACTCAATCTGTATAGTCTGGAGGACAGAAGGAAAAGGGGGGGGGACATGATCGAAACATTTAAATATATTAAAGGGTTAAATAAGGTTCAGGAGGGAAGTGTTTTTAATAGGAAAGTGAACACAAGAACAAGGGGACACAATCTGAAGTTAGCTGGGGGAAAGATCAAAAGCAACATGAGAAAATATTATTTCACTGAAAGAGTAGTAGATCCTTGGAACAAACTTCCAGCAGACGTGGTAGATAAATCCACAGTAACTGAATTTAAACATGCCTGGGAGAAACATATATCCATCCTAAGATAAAATACAGAAAATAGTATAAGGGCAGACAAGATGGACCATGAGGTCTTTTTCTGCCGTCAGACTTCTATGTTTCTATGTTTCTAAGTGCTCCAAAATCTCCTGGTAGAGGGCTGTGTTGACCCTGGACTTAATGAAGCACAGTGGACCAACACCAGGAGATGACATAGCTCCCCAAATCAACAAAGACTTTTGCATCTCATTTGGAAATCAAGGACCAGAGTATAGAGGAAGAATGGAGAGGCACACACTGCAAGATGCTTAAAGTCCAGTGTGAAGTTTCCACCGTCTGTGTTGATTTGGGGAGCCATGTCATCTGCTGGTGTTGGTCCAATGTGTTTCTCATATACACTGCTCAAAAAAATAAAGGGAACACTCAAATCAAACATCCTAGATCTGAATGAATGAAATATTCTCATTGAATACTTTGTTCTGTACAAATTTGAATGTGCACAACAGCACGTGAAATGGATTGTCCATCAGTGTTGCTTCCTAAGTGGACAGTTTGATTTCACAGAAGTTTGATTTACTTGGAGTTATATTGTATTGTTTAAGTGCTCCCTTTATCTTTTTTGAGCAGTATATTATGTTTCACTTTTTAAGTTGCGTTAATGAAATAAATGAACTTTTGCATGAGGTCCTAATTTTTCGAGTTTCACCTGCACGTACTCCAGGAAGGGTTTAAAAAAAAGAAATTCAAGATAGTAACCCACAGCTACAACTAAACTCTTAACTTTTATGCCTTTGTAGCTCTATCCCGACTTTCAAACTTTTCCGAATGTTGCTTGTGCAAAGTAATTTTTTGCTTATGGACCTCTGCTTTTATTAGAATTTTTTTGAAAGAAAAGTCTATTATCCAATTAATCTCCAGCTCAAAGCGGCAGGAAGCAAAGGTTGCTTTATGCGCAAATATGGCATGAAGGCAGATACAGTGCCTCTTCTTTCCTCGGCTAAGGTTCTGACCATCACTTTGCTGTGCCCCCCTGATGCCCCATATGAGAGAAGGAGGGGGAGAAGGGTCACTGGAGTGAAGGCAGCCTTCGCTTCCTGCTGCTTCGGGCTGGAGCTTAGGCCCATCCCACTTGGTGGAAGAACTAGACCAGCAATGGACAGATCCTTAGGGCAGAAGAGAAGCCACATCGGAAGACCGTCTTTAAGTGAACGGCCACCCGCCATCCACTCTCCAAGTGCAACTTTGCTGCGCTTGGCGCTTGCTTGAGGGTTAATTTGCACATGCGCAGATTCCTGGCCCCGCCACAGCCAGCCAGGGTGTCGCGAGAGGGGGAGGAGGGTTACCTAAACGGACGCCTCGGTTGGGGATGTCTATGTTCCTCAACCAGCCCCAGAGAATCGGCCATGGAGGCTTCTCCATGCACGCCGCCACTTTTATATTCTCAAGCCAGTTGAGAGAAGGGAGGGTGGGACCAGTCAGTGATGGGACAGGGAGCCACAGCAAGGGGCCCAATGAGCTGCATGCGGCTCCAGAGCTACAGGTTGCTGACCCCTGGACTAGTGGTAACAAACGTAAGTTGAGAGCGCCACCTGCTGACGAAAGGAAAATATACAAGTCTGAGAATAGTTGCCGTACATGAAAAACTGTGAAAATGTTTACTGGATTACATCTAACTATCCCATGACTACTGGAGACTCAAATACGAAAACAAGGAAATTGTTTAATTAAAAAGACCCCTCAATGTTACATTAGAAGATTGAATTTGTAAAGGAGGTGTAAAGAAGCTTTTGATAACTTTTGGGACTATTTAGACGGAAATGATTGTTTACTTATGGGATATAAAGAACTGTGATCTCTTGAAGGTCATTTTAGGACTGAATAAATGGTTCTTGGATTATTGGATTTTCTAAATCAAAATAAGATACTTTATTAGGAAGAAAGGAGTGGAACTTTGAAGGAGATGGCATTGCTTTTTTCAAAACACCAAGAACATCATGGAGAAAGGATTTAAGGAGATTATGGGGAAAAATGGAAAATACTATACAAGAGATGATGAGTAAAGACCAAAACACTCAGGAAAAGGAGGAGCCAACAGAAGAAATGGAGGAAAAGATTGAATTGAAGAACCAGTGAACAAAAGAAGACGACAAGGATAATGAAAATAACAGTGATTGATGAATTAAACCAAGGGGAAATATTTTAAAAGAGTTGAAAACAGAATTGGAGATACAGGAATATACAATGTTACAAATTTATATTGGATTGATACAAAACTGACTGTACTAAATTACATTTTAATCCAAACATTGGGAGAATGTATAAATTGTATAACTACTATCTCTTTACATAAAATTTGTTCCGTATAGGATTTGTATAATTCACAAACATGATTAATACTGAAAGAATCTTGATGATTATTGATGTTATTGGAGCAATATAAGATGTTAAAGTGAATAATTAATATAACGATAAGATTTTATTATAAATTAACGATGAGCATGTTGATTTTTTTTAAATTGGGCATTTAGAAATGATAGAAATAATGATGATGAATAAAGATATTGGAGGAAGCAATTTGTCTCAAAATTAAGAGGCATGAGAGATAATAACTATCCTGTAAAGTTAAGCCATAGCAATCAATTTGGAATAAAAATTGAATTAATTAGTGGTAGGCCCAGGAGACAAAACTAGGCTAAGGAGCAACATTAAATTGATAACACATACCTAGACTAAAGAGTTATACACATAGCAATGATATAAAAACAATAATTTTAGGAAAGGAACCAAAAGCCTAGTTTGGAACATACTGTCAGTCTGTTAAATATTCTCATATCTAGGATAAGAAACATTCAGGGAAAAATAAAGAGGGAGGAAGAGGAAGTAGAAAAGTGAAGGGAGAGAAGAAGGAATGGAAAGAAATAGAAGGAGAAGAGAAGGAGTAAGGAAGTAGAAGGAAGAAATGGAGATAGAGGGAAGGGAGTGTAATGGAAAGAAATATAGACTGATGAATAGTTATCGAAAATAGATTCAAAATAAGATATTGATTGTTAACTGATTGAATTCAAATGCATAAATTTGTATGTTATGGATATATTTTACGGTATGTATTGATGAAATTGTGGAGAAAAATAAAAAAATGTTTTAAAAAAGGAAAGTACTTTTGAAAAGAAGATAGGGGCTCGAGTTGTAATTTTGGAAACTAGGGAGTAGAAGAAGGTAGAGAGAGGAGAAATACTTAGATTGAATAGCCAAGAAGTAGATGCAGATGGAGATAAAGATTCAAGAGAGAAATATGAGAAGCAAAATTTAAAAAAATTAGCAACTAAAATACTGAAATGGACAAGAGACCATGGATAGATTTTTTTTCTTTTATTGTTTTGATTAGTTTTTCTTTCTCTCTTTTCTGTTTTAGGTGGGTGACATGATTAGAAGTTAGGTAAGATAGAAAGAAAACATATTTTAATAACGGTGACATTATTAAAAGTTAGAATAAGAGATAGAAATAAGAGAAAGGAGGAGTATTCATGTAACATACTTTTACATAATAAATATAAGAGAAAATATGGAATAATTAAATAATGACACTATAACTTAGTTCAAATGTGTATTGTTATTATTAGAAATATATAAATTGGTTGAATGCAATACTATGCTTACTTCTATTAGTTTTATTTGTATTAGAATGTATGGCACCCAGGTATCATAAAGTTCATGCATTGATATGTATATGTAAAACAAAATAAAAAACTTGAAACTAAAAATAAAAAAATAAAACTGATTATCAGTTGCCTCGTGTTCAGAGTTTCATTGGATTTATCAGATTTCGAGCTTCATTCAAAAGCCTTATACTATTAAAAATGTTAAAAACTGAATTAAATAAATAAAATGGGAGGGAAAAGTTTAATCTGATCCTGGCCTGCAGTTAAGACTATAATTCCACCCATTTTCACCCATTGTCACCTTTATAAAAGCCCTTCATTGCATCCAAAAATTCAAATCATATAAATCAGATCAAATCAAAGAAGGGGAAAAGGCAAAAGAAAAAAAAAAGGCAAACCCACAAAACCCACTTTTTTAAAAAGAAAAGGTACAACTGACATTACCAAATTATCATCCACTGAATTTTTCATTGTCATAATTAATGAACTCAATCTGTATAGTCTGGAGGACAGAAGGAAAAGGGGACATGATCGAAACATTTAAATATGTTAAAGGGTTAAATAAGGTCCAGGAAGGAAGTGTTTTTAATAGGAAAGTGAACACAAGAACAAGGAGACACAATCTGAAGTTAGTTGGGGGAAAAGATCAAAAGCAACATGAGAAAATATTATTTTACTGAAAGAGTAGTAGATCCTTGGCACAAACTTCCAGCAGCTGTGGTTGGTAAATCCACAGTAACTGAATTTAAACATGCCTGGGATAAACATATATCCATCCTAAGATAAAATACAGAAAATAGTATAAGGGCAGACTAGATGGCCGTCAGTCTTCTATGTTTCTATGTTTCTAAAATGGAATTTTCAAAGAATCTGTGTTTTGATGCTTGATTCCACACCCCTCATACAATATTCCCCTCGGCCCTCAGTTTTGCAGAAATCCACATTCTGTTAGCAGATTCCCATATCTGGAGTCCCACATTACGAGTTACTCTTCAGGGGTTGGGGTTTTAAGTTCAAGTGTCAATTTCTAGACCAACACACAATTTAGTGACTTCCATTAGACCAGGATTTCTCAACCTTATCAACTTGGAAGATGAGGGAACTTCAACTCCCAGAATTCCCCACACAGTGTGTTGGCCAAAGAATTCTGGGAGTTGAAGTCCATGCATTCTCAGTTTGCTGAGGTTGATAAATATTGTTAGAAGATGAATGGTCCTAACCAGTAATGGGCTGCCAAAATTTTTACTGCCACACTGTGGGTGTGGTTTATTTTGCGGGTGTGGCTTGATGGTCATGTGACTGGGTAGGAGTGGCTTGCCAGCCAGGTGACCAGGTGGGAGTGGCTTGAACGATCATCATCGTTCAAATGAACTGTTAAGTCCTCGACTTACAACCTCACCAGTGTCGCTCGCTGGGGTGACAATTTGCTTTGCGTTTCCCCTGCTCTCCTTCCTGGGTTGCCCCCCTGCCTCAGGCTGGGTAGCTAGGCGAATGGGTGTTGATCAACTGTTGAGAAAAAATGAGGAAGGGAACTCCTGCCAGTGCTGGTCTCCCTGCGGCTTTCCGAGGAGGAGGATGGTAGGGGGGAATTTAAAAATATCGAAAAGTCGAGGGAAAGTTACATGGTTATTATTGCCGCCCGATGCCTTTTCATTTCATCTGCGGATGGAGTGAGGGCTTTGCAAGGGGAAAAAGACTGCAGCCCAGACTGCTTTGGCTCCTCGCTTTTTTCCTCTTTCCTGGCCTCGGGAGGTGGCTGCATGAGGCTGAAGGGGAACCAGGCAGGAGAGAGGGAAGCTCGTCCAAGGCCAGGAAGGAAGAAAGAGGAAAAAAGCAAGGAGCGCAGATGCAGCAGCAGCAGGGGGGAAAAGGAAAGCTCAGCTGAGACCGGTAATCCTGGAGGTGACTGCTGCCGGTCAGTCAGTGGGCATACAGCTTCATTTCCACCAGTGGAACTGCATTCCACCCCATCCTGCCTGCTGCCCACCACTGGTCCTATTGGGATCTTCATGGGATCAAGTCAGCTAATTTCATTATTCTATAGGTAGAGAAAGATGCAAAAAGTTTGGTTAAGCCATACTACATTCTTACTAAAAGTTGCCTGTGAACTTTTGTTGTTCAGTCACTAACTCTCTCCTGGAGTTTTCCTAAATTCATGTTCCTTGCGTTGAGGACACTATCTAACAAGGAATCCTCTTTTCTCATTACATGGCCAAATAAAATGAAGATGCTCATGTGCAGGAGATTTTGCCGATTTTCAACTATTTCTTTGCTTCCGTGCGCGAGAACTACCTGTAAATGAATTGCACTTAGTAAGGCAGCTGGGAAATAATGTATTTTCAGGAGTAAATCTGTTACCTGTTTTATTCTTTCTGCTGGAAATTGACCCTTATTTATTTTCACTTAACCACTGAAATGTTAGGGGTTTTTTTAAAAAAAAAAGCAAATTCAGATTCATCTTCAAACATCTTATCTTACATTACTTTGAATTTTCTAATGGATGGGGTTGGAGAGCAGAAAATGAGGACCAGTTTTAAAATCCTTGAGATGTCAGGGTTAAATAGATCATGCAGATAATTTCTCACATCACTGGGATCCCAAAGTGCACTGCTTTGGTCAAAGTGCTTTCTAGCATAATTGTATCTTGGCTTATTTGTAGTTTGATAAGAAGCAGGAACTTAAGCCAGCATGGGTTGGGGTTTTTTTTCATATTGCACCAACAAGGCTACGCAGATCATTTATCTAAGGATCGTTTTCAGAAAAAAATCCACTCCAATTTTAGACAAGTAGGAAGTCAAATATTTTCACACACAACTATCTCTTTTTGCCAGTCATCGCCCAAATGGTGGCTTCATTAGGCTCCCGTTTAACACCTAAATAAAATAATATTGTTTTAAAAAATAAACAACAGCAATTAAAATAAACCTTTATATATTTCTTGTGCAAATAATGGAACAATTTTGTAGTGAGTTTTCCCAGCTGAGAAAAATTAGGAAATCAATTTAATTAAGATTAGCATTGACCATACAGATTTCGAGAAGATTTTATTTTTTAAAATTGTCCATTTGAAGTTTGGGAAACATTCTTCCAAGATCCAACTCCTTTCTGAGTCAGGAAGTCAGAACAAGATGGTATAGCCACTGAGCGATCAAAGTCCCATCAATTTTTTAAATCTGCATTGACAGTTCTAAGATAAATTTGTGGCCCCATCTTAACCTTTCTGCCCTACTCCTTGTAGACAATCCTGTTTTCAGGGGTCGTCCAACTACCCGTCCTTTTGTTCAAAACAATCCAAATTGTTTCTTCTCATTTTGCTGCTTCCATGCAGGCATCTGGTAGAATGCATCCTTTGTCTTCCCAAAGATATCGAAAAATTCTGCATCAGATAAGTAGTACTGCAAAGAGAACAACAGCAAAAAAATTGACCCCCACCATTAATGGATTATTCTTCCTTTACTAACAAAATAATCAATAAGATGTAGTTCTTAACTTTCACCCATTCGTTTAGTGACTTTTCCAAGTTACAATGGCACTGAAAAAAAAAATGATGTACGATTGTTAAGTGAGCTGTGCCCATTTTACAAACTTTCTTTTTGCAGTTATTAAGTGAATAACTGCAGTTGTTAAGCTAATAATACCGTTGTTAAGTGAATCTGACTTCCCCTTTGACTTCACTTTTCAGAAGGACGCAACACTGCAACTGTTATGCAAAGGGGTGAGCATAAGTGCACCAGTGTGCCTTCCGTCCCCTGTCCAATTGTCTCTCCTATATTTTATAAATCTTTTCTCCCATTCATATATCCTTTCCTCTACTCTTCATTGATGTATTCTATTCTCATATCTTTTCTTCTATCCCTTCCCTGATATTTACTACTACACGTTTTTATTCTCTTTAACTTTCAATTTGTATTGGACAAAATAAGTAAGTAAGTAAGTGAGTGAGTGAGTGAGTGAGTGAGTGAGTGAGTGAGTGAGTGAGTGAGTAAGTAAGTAAGTAAATAAACAAACAAACAAACAAACAAACTGTCAGAAGTACATGCAAGTTGCCAAGCATTTGAATTTTGATCACATGACCATGAGGATGCTGTAATGGCTGTGTGAAAAATACCCAGGTCTCTTTTTCCCCAGTAATGTTGTAACTTAGAATTGTCACTAAACAAATAGTTGTAAGCCAGGCACTATCTTCATATAGATCCTCAAATTGGAACTTAGCTGCACATTTCTGGAGAGCATCTCCCCTGCTGAAACTGGTAGAAGCTGGTTTTCTGGCTGTGTTAGAAAGAATTTCTTAAAATGCAGAACATCTTTTGGCTCTTGGGGTGAAGTTTCTGGTAGAGGATTATGTAGCACCACTACATAATGGAGAGGGGGAGGAGGAGGAGGAAGAAGAAGAGGAAGAGGAAGGAGAAGGAGGAGGAGAAGAAGAAAGAAGAAGAAGAAGAAGAAGAAGAAGAAGAAGAAGAAGAAGGAAGAAGAAGAAGAAGAAGAAGAAGAAGGAAGAAGAAGAAGAAGAAAGAAGAAGGAAGAAGAAGGAAGAAGAAGAAGAAGAAGAAGAAGAAGAAGAAGAAGAAGAAGAAGAAGAAGAAGAAGAAGAAGAATTTTTGTTTCTCATCCCAAAAGTTTCATCGGTTCTGATGGCCAGGGGATGGAAGGACGGGTGAGAAGATACCACCAGGGTATTCCCCAACCACTTCTCAACTTTATCCCTATAACCTGAGGAGGCCTTCTCAATACAGAAATTGGCACAGTCCTTTTCCAGAGGCCACCAGAGTAGAATCACTAACGTACATGTTGTATGTGAAAAGGACACAGACACACCATTATAGGGTCATGGCTGTTTTCTTGCAGATATTTCATCATTGAACTAGGGAACATCATCAGTGTTAGAAGAAAGTGAGTGTGCTGTCCCCAGACACAGAGATAGTTGGACTGTATTTAGGCATGTTTCTTTAAGATATTGCATTAGGGGAAATGTAGTGAAATTGCACTTTGGGTAATGTAGTTTTACATGTGACCGCATTTGTGTATTCCTATTGGCTCTGACTCGGGATGAGGGGTAATTGGAGAGAACATTCCAGGGGGTCTTTGTCTTCACTCACTAATCCAGCCAGCAGGTAGATGCTACACCTAGAGCCTGGGTCAATTCAACCTCTTTTTACCTGCACAATGGGAAAGATTATACTGCAGAAGAATCGCATCATAACTGTGAGTTATTGTGAGAATTCCTGTAATAAAATGATCTGGGATATCTCGTTGTACTGAGTTATCTGACTGGGAAAAGTTGAGCTTATACCAGAACAGTGAGGTTTGGAAAGAGGAGGAGGAAGAAGAAGAAGAGAGGATGTGGGAGGAGAAGGAGGAATAAGAAGACTGTGGGGTCTTTGGTGTCCTCTGAGCTTGGTTGTTTTATCATAGATATTTCATTACTGAACTAGATAATATCATCAGTGCTAGAAGCAGTGGTGGGATTCAGGCAGCCCGCACCAATTCGGGAGAACTGGTTATCAACTTTCTGAGCAGTTGGGTGAACTGGTTGTCGGAATAAATCATTAGAGAAGATATCTGGCCGTTAAATTATTTGAATCCCACCACTGGCTAGAAGGAGAAGGAGGATTATGGAATCTTTCGTGCCTTCTAAACTTGGTAATTTTCTTGGAGACATTTCATTACCAAACTAAGTAACGTCATCAGTAAGAACACCACTAAGCTCAGGGAACCCCAAGGAACCCGCCAGTTCAACCCTGAGCTACAAATATTCTCTTTGATAGATACTCCATTCCTGAAAAAGTCAACAACACTCCCCAAATGTCGCCACAGTCTCTGCAAAGAAGAAGAAGTAGGTGTCTTCCTTTGTTATTGGGATGCAGTTCATGAGCATCTTAGAACAAATGTCTGGGCAACATTATTATTTTTATTTTTATTATTTATTAGATTTGTATGCTGCCCCTCTCTGTAGACTCTCCGTAGACATCCCCAAAATTGTACATTGTACAATTATACATTGTGCGGAACCCAACATTGCGTAATGCTAATCTGTACAGGCCACCATACCTCCTTTCTGGTGGGATCCACGCCTTCGGGGAGCTCATCCACAGTCTTGTTAATCAGCAGGTCTTTAGGAAATGTACCAATCTCATTTGCTTCTTGCGAAGATGTGTTGACATTGCAACAATTACTATTGTGAGTTTGGTCCTCCGGCAGACTTGACTTGGCTTCTGAAACATCCGCATTGGCAGTGACAGGCTTATTGCTGGTGCTTCTGTGGTTGAAGTTAGCATTTTTCAGATCCTGTCGAAATAAAGGAAAAGTTGTGGAATGGAGAGACACTTTGTACATTACTTAGTGGAGAGGTTTTATCTGCCTTGATTAATCTCAGTGGATTGGATATGTCCAGTAAGTATCAGGAATATAATAATATATTCAACAATAATTCTCTGGGTCCTGTCGACCAAACAATGTCATTCGGCGGGCCCCAGGGGAAGAGCCTTCTCTGTGGCGGCCCCAGCCCTCTGGAATCAACTCCCCCCAGAGATTAGAACGGCCCCCACCCTCCTTGTCTTTTGCAAATTACTCAAGACCCACCTTTGTCGCCAGGCATGGGGGAGTTAAGATATTCCTTCCCCTAGGCCATTGCAAGTTATGCATGGTATGGTTGTGTGTATGTTTGGTTTTTTTTTATATAATAAGGGTTTTTAGTTGTTTTATTACATTGGATTGTTACATGTTGTTTTTTATCATTGTTATTAGCCATCCCGAGTCTGCGGAGAGGGGCGGCATACAAATCCAATAAATAAATAAATAAATAAATAAATAAAATAAATAATATTCATTAATAATACTCATCAATAAAATGAATTTAAGAGCCTCGGTGGCACAGTGGTTAGAGTGCAGTACTGCAAGCTACTTCTGCTGATAGCCGGCTGCCAGCAGTTTGGCAGATTGAATCTCAGTAGGTTCAAGGTTGACTCAGCCTTCCATCCTTCGATGGTCAGTAAAATGAGGACCCAGATTATTGGGGACAATATGCTGACTTTCTGTAAACTGCTTAGAGATGGCTGCAAGACACTGTGAAGTGGTATATAAGTCTAAATGCTAATGCTAAATGCTATTACTAAAAATGTTCTGTCCCCGCCAAGAACATAACAAATCTAAATAATAAATAAATAAAAATAATAAATAACACAAAACCCAGTTTGTATGCATTTATTTAATCCAAACACCTGTACTAATAAACCCCTTAGCAGTGAATATGCGCACACACCAATCTACAAGCAGTCTTCTTTGGCAAACAACCAGCTACTAATTAATCTTCAGTAATAGCTGGTATCAGTTCAAAGAGCCTTGAAGCCAAGAAGAGCAATTGGGTCTTGATATCTTACATAGCTTCAGAGAATTGGCAAAATGCCTAGAGGTATTTCTTGATAACCGAAACTGCAGCAGAGAAAACAAAGCAGAAGTCTTCCAGACACTAGGATCAGACGGGTTTCTCAAATGTTGTTCTCTGCAGCTTGTTAGCTGCCTCTGCTGTCTTTATGTGGCCAATTAGCCCCCAGTCTTACTCCCAAGGAAACCTCCTCTAGAGTAGCCATTCATGTCTGTTGGCAGCTCTGCGTACTCGTGCATCAAGAAAAGGAGAAGCCTATTCTTCCTCTTCACTACTCTGAGATGTTGGAGGTTCTGAAGGCCCTGGCTGAACCTCTGCCTCGGGCACTGAGTCCTCACCAGCCTCCTCACTGTCCGACTTGGGTGCCAGCTGCATAGGCCACTGACGCATCACCAAGTTAGTCTCCTCTTGAGCAGGAACTCAGCTGCAGAGGCTGCTGGTGGACCACAACAAAATATGAAATCCAACGGAAGGCTTCTCTTCTGGGCCACATTTTCAGCAACCTGAAGATATGTGAACTTCAGCTCCCATAATTCCTCAGACAACTTGGCTGGCTGCGGAATTCTGGGAATTGAAGTCCGCACATCTTTAAGTGACCAAAGTTGAGGCATAATGCCTTACACCCACAACCCAACCATGGTTCTACTTGACGGAAGCGAAACTCACACCATGAGACAGAAACCAAGTGTAGCCGTATCTGACTACACCTTCAACCCAACCCTTAAAAATTTAGCAAAATCACCACACCGAAACAAATACTTTATTTAATAATGCAGAATTAAGCCAAATCTGTCAGAGAATGATAAATTACAAAAACATTGCTTAAAGTTGAGCATGATGGAAAACTTTGTGGTGACTGTTGTCTGTTAACCTGAATATTTATTTATTTTGCTTAATAGTTAATCCAGGGCTGGGTTGAAAGAAGGAGAAAATCACGAATGGTTGGTGCATGGGTGGATGGATGGGTGCATGGATGGATGGGTGCATGGATGGATGGATGGGTGCATGGATGGGTGCATGGATGGGTGTATAGATGGATGGATGATTGGGTGCATGGATGGGTGCATGGATGGGTGCATGGGTGCATGGATGGGTGCATGGGTGCATGGATGGGTGCATGGGTGCATGGATGGATGCATGCATGCATGCATGGATGAAATACTGCATTGATACTGTTGCTCCCTGAACTTGGTTGTTTTCTTGCAGATGTTTCATTATTCAAATTAAGTAAAACATCATTAGTGTTGACAACGTTTGCTAGTTCGGGTCATCCTGACATGTCTGCAAGAAGACCACCAAGGAACCTCTCATTTCAACCCGAGCTATAAATATTTTCCTTCATGGGCATTTCATTATTGATTTGGGCATATTCTGCTTTTGATTTCACCTGGGCTCTTGGATTGTTGACAGAACCTGGGTGAGTTTCCAGGAACAACAACAGCCAAAGCAACAGCATATACCCTTTCCCAGCACTTTACCTCCCTCTCCAAGAGTTTTACAGAGTCAGCCTACTGCCTCCAGCAATCTGGGTGCTCATTTCACCAACATCAGAAGGGTGGAAGGCTGAGCCAGTCGGGATCGAACTGTTGGCAATGGGCAGAGTCTGCCTGCAATACTGCGCCACCACAGCTCAATGGTTGAAAGTAATGCTGATGAAGAATTTGTCCTTGTCCAAGTGTCCTCTTAATTCACTTGCTTTAAATGTTGGACCCCAACATATTTAGAAATAAATATGACATGGTTTTCCTTTTCAAGTTATACCAAATAAGCGAATTTTAAAAAAAAAATTATAACATAATAATGATAGATAGAATGTAATAGTTTAAAACTAACATAAATATAGAGTATTTTTGCAATATTATAAACTTTAAAGTCTTATTCTTTATATTTTAATATTAGCTTAAGTGTTTGATATTTTTATAGATAAGAAATTAATTAACATAAAGAATACAGAGTTAAATTTAACAAGAACATAGTATATGCATGTTATATTTCTGCATTGATCAGACTATAGTTAGTTTTCTTTTTTGTATTAGTTAGACTTCAGCGACAAGAGGAGCAATGGTAGCTCCTTAAATGTTAAATGTTGTTTGTGTTTGTCCGTGTAATGAAAATTAATTAAAAATTTTATTTTTTTAAAAAAAATAAATGTTGGACCCCCACATTCCTCAAAGTTAAGAGGGCAACCTCAAGCTCCCACCTCTTCAGTCAATGAGATGAGATACTCACCATTGTGATTTCTGATATGGAAGATACGTCTCCTAAACTGCTCTTCATCTGTTCATAAGACTTTCCATCCTAGGAGGGAAGAGAAAAGATCATGGCTTAGGAAGCAAAGGGGTGGTTAAATTAAGCCACATACAGGGACGTTGCTGGCATAAACCTGAAGGACACTTTCCAGAGGCAAGGGAATGGAAATTGCACAACCATGCTTTTAATTAACATCTTCTCGGCCCATTAACTGTATCCTTTGTTTAATTCCACTGAGGTTGGACTGTTGCAATGGTTATGTAGTTTTTGAGGGGTCTCACAAAGTTCAACTTGTACAAAATGATTAAACTATATTCAGTAATTCCTGTGGGAACTGTGTTGAGGAAGAAGAGTGGGAGGGAGGGAAAAAGAGGAGGAGGGGGGATGGAGAGAGAGAGAGAGGAAGGGAGGAGAGGGAGGCAGGAGAAAGGGAGAGTTGGTTAGAGAGGAAGAAAAATGAAAGAAAGAAGGAGGGAGAAAGAAGATAATTAAAAGAAAGGAGAATGAATGGAGGGAGGAAGGGAGGCTAGGAGGGAGGCTGGGAGGGAGGAAAGGAGGGAGGGAGGAGAGAGGGAGGGAGGAAAGAAGGAAAGAAGGAAGGAAAGAAGGAAGGAAAGAAGGAAGGAAGGAAGGAAAGAAAGAAGGAAAGAAGGAAGGAAAGAAGGAAAGAAGGAAGGAAAGAAGGAAGGAAGGAAGGAAAGAAAGAAGGAAAGAAGGAAGGATAGAAAGAAGGAAAGAAAGAAGGAAAGAAGGAAAGAAGGAAAGAAGGAAGGAAAGAAGGAAGGAAGAAAGGAAGGAAAGAAGGAAGGAAGATGAAAGAAAGAGGGATATGAATAACACTGAATAATTGCATAAGATATGGAAAGATATAAGTAAGAACAAGATAATTACGAAAGAAATAATATATTTCTCTGTTTTTTAATATGTTTCTTTTCCTTTTTTATTTTTTATTTTTTCTTTGTTATTATGTATGTCCTAGTTTGCATATTGTGACTTACATTGGTAAATACATTGTACATGTTCGTTTTTTTCTTTTAAACAATAAGCATTTATATTTTAAAAGAAAGAAAGAAAGAGGGATGAAGGGAGGGAGTGGGGAAGGCAGGAAAGAAGGAAGGATGACAGTTGGAAGTATGGAGGGAGGGAGGAAAGAAAGAAGGAAGAAAGGATGAAAGAAAGAGAGGAAGGGAAGGAGGAAGGTTTCCAATGCTCCTTGACAGACTCCCAGAAAGAAACTCAGTGGAGAAGTTAAAAGGGATTCCTTCTCCTGCCGTTTCTTTCTCCAGCCTTACTCATTCTGTTTCTCTACTTAGGTGAGAAAACACCTCTAAAACGATGACCGAACGGGGCTGTTCTACTTCATGATTACATTTACACTAAATCTTCTTCCATTCATTTTTTCCTTCTGATCTTCATTTCACAGCTGCAGAGCAATCTTCCCTATGCCATATAGAAACATATAGAAACATTCTCTGCCATATGTATTGTATATTGGACAAAGAATAAATAAATAAATAAATAATAAATAAATAAATAAATAAATAGAAACATAGAATACTGACGGCAGAAAAAGACCTCATGGTCCATCTAGTCCAGTGATTTTCAATCTTTTTTGAGCCGCGGCACATTTTTCACATTTACAAAATCCTGGGGCACACCACCAACCAAAATGACACAAAATGGCACCCTAAGATACTCTCCTCTCTTTTTCCATCCCTGTCTCCTCCCCACCCTTGTGTGTGTGTGTGTATGTGTGTATACACACTCTTGAACCATTTCCAAAAACAGGTGAGAGCTGGGGTTTTTTCTCTCTTATTCTTTGGGTGCTTTTAATCATATGCTTTAAATCAAGAGTCACTTCTCTCTCTCTTTTGTTTCTCTCTCTTTCCTCTCATTCTCTGTCTCAATCATTTTCTCATTTCTCTTTTTTCCTCCCCTTTTTGCTCATTTCTCTCTCTCTCTCCCTTCCTCTCCTTTTCTCTCTCTCTCTTGCTTTCTTTCTCTCTCTCTTGCCTTCTCTCTCTCTCTCTCACTCTCTTTCTCTCTCTCTTTCTCTCTTTCTCACTCACTCTCTCAATAAAAGTTGCGAGACTGGAACCTGAGCTTCCTTCTTCGTGGCACACCTGACCATGTCTCGCGGCACACTAGTGTGCCACGGCACACTGGTTGAAAAACACTGATCTAGTCTGTCCTTATACTATTTTCTGTATTTTATCTTAGGATGGATCTATATTTATCCCAGGCATGTTTAAATTCAGTCACTGTGGATTTATCTACCACGTCTGCTGGAAGTTTGTTCCAAGCATCTACTACTCTTTCAGTAAAATAATATTTTCTCATGTTGCTTTTGATCTTTTCCCCAACTAACTTCAGATTGTGTCCCCTTGTTCTTGTGTTCACTTGCCATCATCATCATCGCCAGATGGGGCTATACACCTGGCCTTCATTTATTTATTTTATTTATTTGTTTTGTCCAATACACAATAATACACAATGAAGGTTATAGAGGATATATAGGAATAGAATGTATCAAAGAGAAGAGAAATATAGGAGTAAAATATAACTAGAGAGAATAGCAGAAAATATAAGAGATAAAAGAGATAGAAGAGATATAATGGATAGAAGAGATAGAAGAGAAGATATAGGAGATATAAGAGAGACTATAGGATAGGGGATGGAAGGCACTCTGGTGCACTTATGTACGCCCATTACTGACCTCTTAGGAACCTGGTGAGGTCAACTGTAGATAGTCTAAGGGTAAAGTGTTGGGGGTTACGGGATGACACTACAGAGCCCGGTAGTGAGTTCCAGGCTTTGACAACTCGATTGGTAAAGTCATATTTTTTACAGTCACGTTTGGAGCGGTTAATATTAAGCTTGAATCTGTTGTGTGCCCTTGTGTTGTTGCGGTTGAAGCTGAAGTAATCGTTGACAGGCAGGGTGTTGCAGCATATAATCTTGTGGGCAATACTTAGATCATGTTTAAGGCGTCTTAGTTCTAAACTTTCTAGGCCCAGGATTGAAAGTCTAGTCTCGTAGGGGATTCTGTTTCGAGTGGAGGAGTGAAGGGCTCTTCTGGTGAAGTAGCTTTTGACATTTTCAATGGTGTTAATGTCCGAGATGCGATATGGGTTCCAAACAAATGAGCTGTATTCGGGGATGGGTCTAGCGAAAGTTTTGTAGGCTCTGGTAATTAATGTGAGATTGCCAGAGCAAAAGCTGCGTAGGATTAGGTAGACTACACTTAAAGCCTTTTTAGCCATGTTTTTGTCATTGCCCATCATGGCTTGAGTTTTCAATAAGATACTGGAAAAATCATGAGCCATTTTTACCAAATGTTCAGGGGACCACAAACTTGTTTTTGGACGAGGACAATGCATCACTCTTACTTACGCTCCACTTGTAAGGGTCCCAGGCAGTGAACCAACCGGTGAAGTTCAGGGGCTCGTGACCTTGTTTGACCATGATGATTGGCGTTGCTATGTCTCTCCCTGCTGGGTGGTTCTTCAAATATTCTTTGGCTGCAGAAATGGACTCCGTCTTCTCATAGCTGTTGGCAGCTTTCCCAACCCAAAGGAAAATCTGAAGAAGGGGAAAGAGGCAATGGATTCAATTTTTTTTTACTATCGGTTCTGTGGGCGTGGCTTTGTGGGCGTGGCTTTGTGGGCGTGGCTTTGTGGGCGTGGCAGGGGAAGGATACTGTAAAACCTCCATGCACTCCCCACTCCAGGGGAAGGATTCTGCAAGGAGTCTTCGGAGAGGGGCGGCATACAAATCTAAGTAATAAATAAATAAATAAATAAAATCCTCTTTCCCTCCTGATCAGCTGGGACTCAGTAGGCAGCAAATAGATAGGGGCTAGATAGGTTGTATTTACTTTTTTTAAAAAAATACTGAATATAAACATTAAAAAAATACACTAAAAGGAAAGACAATACATCAAAACGTACAAACTAACAAAACAAAACAATCAAAAAATACATTAAACCTTTTTACGCCTTTTTAAGTAAATTGCGTTGATGTCATATTTCAATATTAGTACATATAAGTTAAACTGTATTCCTTCTACAGTTTTCAATTTACAATCTGTCTGTCTGTCTGTCTGTCTGTCTGTCTGTCTGTCTGTCTATCTATCTATCTATCTATCTTCTATCTATCTATCTATCTATCCATCTTTCATTCATTCATTCATTCATTCATTCATTCATTCATTTATTCATTTATTTAGATTTGTATGCCGCCCCTCTCCGAAGATTCGGAATGGCTCACAATTCTTTTAACTATTAATATCACCTCTTATCGTATTTATTTATTTATTTATTTATTATTTGGATTTGTATGCCGCCCCTCTCCGAAAACTCGGGGCGGCTCACAACAAGTGAAAAGACAATCCAATACATCAATGTATACACAATTTATGTTTTTTATATATCTTTGCTTATTCATTTCCCATTTTTTAACATTTGTTTCCCCCCATATTTATACCTGTAGCTATATACACTTTATGTACCCGCCTATCCCTCTGATTTATTTTTCTCTATCCATTGGTAAAACATTTTTCAAACCTCATGAAATTCTGACAAAATTCTTTGTCATTTAGTTCATATGTTAGTTTATCTAATTCCGCACACTCTTTTTTCCCAAGGTACTCAAAAATTCTGCTACAGGTTCTCAAGAACTTGTCGGAACCTGCTGAAACCCACCTCTGGCTTGACCCCCTCCTCTCTGTGGCAGCCCCTCAAATACTGGAACACTGCTATCATGTCTCCCCAGGTCCTTCTTTTCATTAAACTAGCCATGCCCAGTTCCTGCAACCGCTCTTCATATGTTTTAATCTCCAGTCCCCTAATCAGGGCTGAAATTCAACATTTTCTCCTACCAGTTCTGTGGGCGTGGCTTGGTGGGCGTGGTGTAGGTTGGTGGGTGTGACTTGGTGGGCGTGGCATGGGAAGGATACTGCAAAATCCCCATTTGCTCAAAATCAGCTGGGAGTCGGGAGGCAGAGAATAGATGGGGATGGGGCTATTCAGGGGTGGGATTTACCAGTTCTCCAAACTACTCACAATTTCCACTACCGGTTCTCCAGAACTAGTCAGAACCTTCTGAAACCCACCTCTGGAAAGAGGAAAGCTAATTGGCTGGAAAGCTCTGAATGGAGATATACAGGTACAGTAGTCCCTCGCTATATCGCGCTTCACCTACTGCGGCTTCTCTTCATTGCGGGTTTTCAAAAAATATTAATGAGAAAAATCATTCGCGGATCTTCGCTGGTTCACGGGTTTCTGAGGAAGTCGATCGGCAGATTTAAACAGCCCGCGGAACTCGATTGGCAGGTTTTTTTAAAAAAAAATATCTAAAATTTTGTTAGAGTGTGGGAAGGGTTTATAAACACTTAAAACAATGATAACTTACCACACAATTACAATATAAATACTTAAATAAGTACTATCAGTCGATAAATTCCCCATCGCGGATTTCACCTATCGCGTCCGGGTCTGGAACGTAACACCAGCGATAGGTGAGGGACTACTGTATTCATTTTTTATGCCATTTCATTTGAAGCTGGGAAAAAGAATATCCTGCCGGTGCCACTAGGTGGCGCTGACACATATGTTACGCAAACTCCTATACAGGAAGCCCTCCATTTACAACAGTTCATGAGGTTCAAAATTACAACAACACTGAAAAAAGTGACTTACGACCTTTTTTTCACAGTTATAACCTTTGCAGTACCCCACATTCACGTGATCAAAATTCAGACACTTGGCATTTATTTATTTATTTATTTATTTGTTTGTTTGTTTGTTTGTTCGTTCATTCATTCATTCATATATTCATACATTTATTTATTTATTTATTGGATTTATATGCCGCCCCCCTCCGAGGATTCATCCATAGTTATGACGGTTGCAGCGTCCTCGGGGGCTGGTCGTGTGATCTTTTGCGACTTTCTGATAAGCAAAATCCAAGTGGAAGCCAGATTCACTTAACAACCATATAACTTAACTTATCAAATGCAGCGATTCACTTATCCACTGTGGAAAGTGAAGTCGTGAAGTGGAGCAAAATTCACTCAGCAATCGTCTGACTTAGCAGCAAAAATTTTGGGCTCCTTTGTGGTCGTAAGTCAAGGACTAACTTTATCACAGATTAGTGTTTCACAACTTTGTGAACTTTTAAGATATGTGGACTTCATCTCCCAGAATTCCTCAGGCAGGATATGCTGTAGTCTAACCTATCTTGAACCACACCAGATTTTGTGCCTCGTATTGCCGCCACTAACAGTTCTCCTAACTATTTCCCGCTTCCACTACCCGTACATCCAGTGGTGGGCTGCCACTTACCTCTCTACCCGGACGGTCCTCGGTGGCTGGGGCGGGCACGCGCTCCTGACACGCGTCCAGTGCGAGATTTGCTTCTGAGCATGCACAGCAAGCCAAATCTTGTGAGATTTTGGATATTTTCACCAATATTTTTGCTCCTGCACATGCGCAGAAGCAAAAAATGGCGAAAATCGATGAACTCTCCCAAGCACAAGTGACATTTTAGCTATTTTCATCAGTATTTTCGCTTCCGCGCATACGCAGAAGCAAAAAGCTGTGAAAGTCATTGAAATTTCATGAATGCAAGCAAGATTTCGGGTATTTTCACTGGGTGTTTTTGTTTCCGCGCATGTGCAGAAGCGAAAAACTGGTGATTTTTGCTGGAAATCTGTGAGTCGTGAGACTGACCGGCCTACAGTAGCTGGAGCTGTGCATGCAGCTCCATTTAGAAACATAGAAACATAGAAGTCTGACGGCAGAAAAAGACCTCATGGTCCATCTAGTCTGACCTTATACTATTTTCTGTATTTTATCTTAGGATGGATATATGTTTATCCCAGGCATGTTTAAATTCAGTTACTGTGGATTTATCTACCACGTCTGCTGGAAGTTTGTTCCAAGGATCTACTACTCTTTCAGTAAAATAATATTTTCTCATGTTGCTTTTGATCTTTCCCTTATTTAACCCTTTAATATATTTAAATGTTTCGATCATGTCCCACCTTTTCCTTCTGTCCTCCAGACTATCCAGATTTCCACTAACCGGATGGCGCCTCCTCTCAAGGAGGGAGCTGCCCATGATTGGATACATCCAAACTGGGCCGAACCGGAATCGTTTCGCCCCTGATCCATCGCGCACTGACCTCTTCCCAGGTGTCCAACAACATGACATCGTCTTCGTCCAGGTCATCCTGTCCAAAATCGACTATTTCAGTCATGATGAATCGGCCAGTTTGGTTAGAGCATTCAAACAGGCGAGGCTGATAGTGGGGGACTCTTTCCCGGAATCTTTCACGTGGCAGGAAAGAGGGAAGGAGAAAAAGAGGGAGGTGAAATGAATTTATTTCCATATTCTGTGCTAGAACAGACTCTTATAGGAAAAGGAAGGAAGTCAGATTCCCTGATTAAGAACGCTCATAGAGATACCTTTTAAAAGGTAAAATTACCATATTTTTCGCAGTATAAGACGCACCTTAGGTTTTTGGGACGAAAATAGGGAAAAGAATCTGCTTACTAGAAACATAGAAACATAGAAACATAGAAGACTGACAGCAGAAAAAGACCTCATGGTCCATCTAGTCTGCCGTTATACTATTTTCTGTATTTTATCTTAGGATGGATATATGTTTCTCCCAGGCATGTTTCAATTCAGTTACTGTGGATTTACCAACCACGTCTGCCGGAAGTTTCTTCCAAGGATCTACTACTCTTTCAGTGAAATAATATTTTCTCATGTTGCTTTTGATCTTTCCCCCAACTAACTTCAGATTGTGTCCCCTTGTTCTTGTGTTCACCTTCCTATTAAAAACACTTCCCTCCTGGACCTTATTTAATCCTTTGACATATTTAAATGTTTCAATCATGTCCCCCCTTTTCATTCTGTCCTTCAGACTGTACAGATTGAGTTCATGAAGTCTTTCCTGATACGTTTTATGCTTAAGACCTTCCACCATTCTTGTAGCCCGTCTTTGGACCCGTTCAATTTTGTCAATATCTTTTTGTAGGTGAGGTCTCCAGAACTGAACACAGTATTCCAAATGTGGTCTCACCAGGGCTCTATATAAGGGGATCACAATCTCCCTCTTCCTGCTTGTTATACCTCTAGCTATGCAGCCAAGCATCCTACTTGTTTTTCCTACTGCCCGACCACACTGCTCACCCATTTTGAGACTGTCAGAAATCACTACCCCTAAATCCTTCTCTTCTGAAGTTTTTGCTAACACTGAACTGCCAATGCAATACTCAGATTTAGGATTCCTTTTCCCCAAGTGCATTATTTTACATTTGGAAACATTAAACTGCAGTTTCCATTGCTTTGACCATTTATCTAGTAAAGCTAAATCATTTACCATATTACAGACGCCTCCAGGAATATCAACCCTATTGCACACTTTAGAGTCATCGGCAAATAGGCAAACCTTCCCTACCAAACTTTCCCCTATGTCACTCACAAACATATTAAAAAGAATAGGACCCAGAACAGATCCTTGTGGCACACCGCTTGTAACCTGACTCTGCTCAGAATACTCGCCATTCACAATAACTCTCTGATGTCTATGCTTCAGCCAGCTTGAAATCCACTGAACTATCCAGGGATTAAGTCCAATCTTCACTAATTTATCTATCAGCTCTTTATGTGGAACCGTATCAAAGGCTTTGCTGAAGTCCAGATAGGCAATATCCACGGCACCACCTTGATCCAACACCTTTGTGACATAGTCAAAGAAATCAATGAGATTAGTCTGACACGATTTGCCTTCAGTAAAGCCATGCTGATTTGGGTTCAATAAGTTATTGTTTTTTAGGTGCTGATTTATCCTCTTTTTGAGTAGAGTCTCCATCATTTTAACTACAACTGATGTCAAGCTAACTGGCCTGTAGTTACCAGCTTCTTCTCTACTGCCCTTCTTGTGAATAGGCACAACACTGGCCATTCTCCAATCCTCAGGAACTTCTCCTGTTAACAGGGATTGGTTAAACAAATCAGTCAGGGGGGTAGCAATGACAGATCTGAGTTCTTTAAGAACTCTGGGGTGGATGCCATCTGGGCTTGGAAAACATTCTTCGCAGACAGTAACAATGAAAGAACCTGCAAGATAAGATCTGGGAAGATCATTAGCACCTAGTTAGGGCTAGGGGTAAAAGCTGCATTCAGAGTATAAGATGCACCTGAATTTTCAGCTTCGTTTAGGGAGGAAAAAAGGTCCGTCTTATACTCCAAAAAATACGGTATACAGTGATATCTCGTCTTACGAACCCCTCATCATAAGAACTTTTCGAGATACGAACTCGGGGTTTAATATTTTTTTGCCTTTTCTTCCGAACTATTTTCACCTTACGAACCCACCGCTGCCGCTGGGATGCCCCACCTCCAGACTTCTGTTGCCAGCCGAAGCGCCTGTTTTCGCGCTGGTGGGATTCCCCTGGTGGGATTCCCCTGTAGCATCACAAAATCCAGCGGTGGGTTTCCCATGGAGGGGAGCCTCAGGGGAATCCCACCAGCATGAAAATGGGCGCTTTGGCTGGCAAAAGGGGTGAATTTTGGGCTTGCACACATTAATCACTTTTCCATTGATTCCTATGGGAAACATTGTTTCGTCTTACGAACTTTTCACCTTACGAACCTTGTCCTGGAACCAATTAAGTTAGTAAGACAAGGTATCGCTGTATAGTATATACTGTGTATTTTTTGGAAGCTCCAAGGAATAAATCTGTATCATTAAAATATATATATATACATATATACAGTACAATTGGGACTAGAATTTCCATTGCTAAGCAAGATGATTGTTAAGTGGCTCACATCTGTCAGTAGCAAAACTAGAGCTATGCACACAACTTTGGATTTTGGGTACGGGTGCATCACAGCAAGCTGACACATGTGCAAGAGAGATTTCATCAATTTTTTGCTTCCATGCATGCGCGGAAACAAAAAAATCACCAAAATCTCCTTGTGAGATTTTGTTTGCTGCGCATGCGCAGACGCAAAATCTCACTGGGATGCATGCGCACACATGCCATAGACCTGAAACTGTGCAGGCAATGCATTACTAGCAGCGGTACCAACAAAACCCACCTGCATTGCACATGGCGCGCATGAGCAAATTGCCATGTTGGTTATGTTGAACGCATTTGCAGATGGCATGTTTACTCAGATTTCCGGTGCTTGGCGAACCAGTTGCTACAATATGTGAAGCCCACTCTGAACACTATCAATGTTAGAAGGGAGTGAGGTTCATGGGAAGGAGGAAGAGGGGGAGGAGGGAATCTGATGAGTCAAGAGCCTCGATCTTACCTCTTGTCGCTGGCATAGGGTGCTTTGCCTCCAAGGGCAAACCAGAATTCAGCTGGTTCCTGTCCTTCCATAACCGTATATTTGTCCCACTTGCAGATGATGTCAGCCACAGTCTTTGCCATTTCTCGCTCATCCCCACTGCATCCCTAACGGAAAACCCAGGTCAAGGTGGATTCAAACAGAGGTGGGTTCCTACCAATTTGGACCTGTTATATAGAACTAGTGGCAGGAGCTTCCTGCTGCTCGCCGAGCCGCCAGTGACCCAGGCCTGCCACGCCCCCAAACCAGCTCTCTTGGTGGCGCTATAGGGGGCGCCATCTTGCTTTTTGCTTCTGCGCGTGTGCAGAAACTGGGTTTTAGCACTGTACGTGCACAGTCCAGCGGTGGACTGCACCAGGTACGGGGCCTCATAGTAGTGTGGTAGTAAAAATCAGGATGCGCGCACAGCTGTGCATAACCGCCATATGCATATATGCCCCTGCATGAGATTTAGCTTCTGCGCATGTGCTGCGAGCGAAATCTCACACTGTTGTGGGTGGTTCTGGCCCAGCTCCTGCCCCAGGGAATGTGGAGGTGGAGGCAGGAGAAACGTCAACATGTCCTAGGCCTGTTTTGTTGCCGGCAGAGTCAGAGAGTGCAGTTTCCTCGGACGAAGAAGAAGGTGAGGGTGACTTGGAAGAGGGGGGCTTGGCACACAGCCCAGGAAGCCAATCTCCATTATCTTGGGTCGATTCAGATGACGAAGTGTTAGACTCACGCAGGCGCAGAATTATGCATCGAAGAGACCAATTGAGGAAATGTTACAAGAGATAAGAGAGGCCACCTGTGTTTGGGTGGGGCTCCTATAATTAGAGCTGCTGCTATAAATAGCAGCGTGCTAGTTTGGCCGTTGTGGAAGAATATCTGATCGCAGTTCTTCAGGATCGTGCCTTGCTGTGTCCGAACTTTGTTTGTGGATTTTTCACGCCTTTGACACCAAAGCAGAGTAAAGTGTGTGTGTGTTTCACTTTGTTGGAAGAAGGAGGGCTGGGACGTTCCTTCACAGCTACTAGCTAAGTACTTAAGGACTGATTAAGGGACTTGTACAGCCGACAAGGGGAAGAGTGCTCTTTGCAATACAAAAAGGGTGTTTCGTTTCTTTTGAATTTTGTGATAAAGAACATTGTTTTGAATTTTCAAACGTGTGTGTGTCTGAAATTTGTACCCGTGAATTTTCGGGAGGCTCCTACCAGAGAGCCCGGCAGAACACACACGAGGAGGCTCGTGCACGTAAGATTTCGCTTATTTTCAGTGGTTTTTTGCTTCTGCGCATGCAGAATATTAAGTTTAAGTTTAATATTAATATTAAGTTTAAATCTGTCATGTCATAAGGACTTGGGGAAATGGTGGGGGGACTAAAGTGCAAATTTCCCATTTCCCCAAAAATATCAAACTGACTTGTTTCCTGTTACAGTACAGTTCTCCAACCTCGGCCACTTTAAGACTCGTGGACTTCAACTCCCAGAATTCCTCAGCCCAGCAAAGCTGAGTTGGCTGAGGAAAAGCAAAGCAAAGCTTAACTGAGGAATTCTGGGAGTTGAAGTCCACGAGTCTTAAAAGTGGCCAAGGTTGGAGAACCCTGCTTTAAAGAATTATATCTGCCAGCTGTCTTTTGCATGGAGCATTTTCCATAACCCACGTGTTTTTGATGATGTTTTGCGAGCGGGGCTGGTACAAATATCTTCATAATTACTGGAAGGCTAAACAAGATCCAGTAATGAGAACAATTAACCCTTGCAAACTTTAATAATTATATGTTGGATAGGTATGCAGCTTGCTGAAACTAGTACCCTTCTCGAAAAAGAGGAATACATTTTTTAAAATCTGTCCACAGGTGAAAAAAGATATCTCTAGGGCAGTGATTTTCAACCTTTTTTGAGCTGCGGCACATTTTTTACATGTACAAAATCATGGGGCACATTGAACAGGGGGAGTGGGGGAGGGCTAAAAAAAGTTTGGACAAAAAAAATTATGTCTCTCTCTTCCTCCCTTTCGCTCTATTTCTCTCCCTCTTTCTCTCTCTTCCTTCCTTCCCCTCTGTCCATCCCTCTTTCTTTCTCTCTCTCTTCCTTCCTCTTTTTTTTGCTCTCTTTCTATCTCTCCCTCCTTCCCAGCCTCTCTTTCTCTCTCTCTTGCTTTCTTTCTCTCTTTCTCTCTTGCTTTCTTTCTCTCTCTCTTTCTCTCTTGCTTTCTTTCTCTCTCTCTTTCTCTCTTGCTTCCTTTCTCTCTCTCTCTCTTGCTTTCTTTCTCTCTCTCTTTCTCTCTCTCTTTCTCTCTTGCTTTCTCTCTTTCTCTCTTGCTTTCTTTCTCTCTCTCTTTCTTTCTTGCTTTCTCTCTCTCTCTTTCTCTCGTGCTTTCTTTCTTCCTCTCTTTCTCACTTTCTTTCTTTCTCTCTCTCCCTTTCTCTCTTGCTTCCTTCCTTTCTCTCTCTCTCTCTTGCTTTCTTTCTCTCTCTCTCTTGCTTTCTTTCTCTCTCTCTCTTGCTTTCTTTCTCTCTCTCTCTTTCTCTCTCTTGCTGAGCTTCGTGGCACACCTGACCATGTCTCGCGGCACACTAATGTGCCACGGCACACTGGTTGAAAAACACTGCTCTAGGGAACGGAGGTGTAGCATCGTTAACTCATTTACCTTTCCACACCACAGGTAGCACACTTGGTTGCTCTTGAGGAGAAAGACATCGTTGGAATTGAGCGATGATGCTCGGGCTGGGACCTCGACCGTTTTGGTGTTGAATTCATCGGTACCTCTCACTTGGAAGAGCTGGACAGCTGCTTCAGGTTCCGTCTTCTGGCCACGACTGATGCCTCCCTAAGAAAGCCAACCAGATGGTGAAACATGGTGACCCAGAACCAAACATTATAAGCAGCAATGGGTTCCTTACCAGTACGGGCCACTCTGCACAACGGTAGAAAAAACCAGCGGGCTGGCGTGCGTGTCCCAGCAAGATTTTACTTCTGCTCATGCGCAGAAGAAAATAATCACTGGAATATCTCACATGCGCACATTTTTTCATGAGATTTTGTTTCTGTGCATACACAGGAAGCAAAATCCATGAAAAAACATGTGCACCCACCCGTCAGTCACCCAGAGCTGCACATGCATTGAACTGGTAGAACTACCTCATAAATGATCAAATTTCCCTTGAAGATAGCGAGGAAATGTCGGGGTTCCTTCCCCATTGTCACTCGGACCTGGACTGGCTCATCCCCATATTTCTTGTCCAGCTCAACAGCATTGAAAGCACAAGCCGTAATTTCGTCCACTGAAGCGTGGCGGCCCTAAGGAGGAAGAGTTGAAACTGAGGCTCTCTTTCCCAAGATCCAAAGAAGGAGCAAAAATGGTCAGTTTTCCGAAGTATGAGGATTGTCAGGAACATATGGAAGAAGATAAGAAGATCTGCTGAATCAAGCCAAGGTCCATTACTGGCCAGCTAGTTTCTCCATGTAGATGTTGCTCCATTGCTCCAAAGGAGAAGATCTTTGGGCCTTCAAACCAAGGAAGGAACAGGGTGTCCCAAACTGGAGATAACACAAACTCTTCTAAACTCATAGACCTGACTTCTCTGAATGTACCTGATTGTTCTTTAAAGTCAATGATCACCTCAACTTATCTAAAGTCTACAGTTTAATTATTATTGATTGCTTGTTTGTAGCTGGACTGTCATTAAGTGTTGTATTTTATGATTCTTGACAAACTTATCTTTTCTTTTATGTACACTGAGAGCATCTGCACCAAGACAAATTCCTTGTGTGTCCAATCACACTTGGCCAATAAAGAATTCTATTCTATTCTATTCTATTCCATTCCACTCTACTCTACTCTACCCTACCCTATTCTACCATACCCTTCCCTACCCTATTCTATTCTATTCTGTTCCGTTCTGTTGTGTTATATTCCATTCCATTCTATTCTATTCTATTATGTTGTGTTCTATTCTACCCTACCCATCCCTACCCTATTCTATTCTATTCTATTCCATTCCACTCCACTCTACCGTACCCTATTCTACCATACCCTACCTGTTAAAAAGTGCTATTGCTAACATGTAAGACGCCCTGAGTCTAAGGAGAAGGGCGGCATAAAAATCAAATCAAATCAAATCAAATCGAATCAAATCAAATCAAATCAAAAAATAATATAAATATAAATATAAATATAAATATAAATATAAATATAAATATAAATATAAATATAAATATAAATATAAATATAAATATAAATATAAATATAAATATAAATATAAATATAAATATAAATATAAATATAAATATAAATATAAATATAAATATAAATATAAATATAAATATAAATATAAATATAGGAGAAGATGCGTTGGGATCAAGAATTAGCCAATTTGATTCTACCCCAGAGCCTTGGGTCCTTGTGATCACAGGTTTAAGTTGATCCCAAGACTGGTAACCATCTGAAAAATAAAAGACTAACAAAGCACTTGGGCTAGAACATTTCTATCACCGAGGTTACCCAACAATCAAAACTGTGGAATTATTTTTTCTCCCCACTTACCTGCCACATGTAGATAATGTAATGAGGTCGGCCTGACTTCGTGTAGGTGTACAAGACCAAGTAGCAGTCACCCCCATAAAACTGGCCATAAGTCTTGGGATTAACAGGAACCATCTCCCGATTCTCAATCCGCCATACCTGTAAAGAACCCCAAACACAACATGAGCCAGTTTGGTCTAGTGCCATGATGGCAAACCTATGGCATGCTTACTACAGGTGGCATGTGGCGCCATATCAGAAGGCACAAGTCGCTATGTCAGCTTCAGTACACATGTATGCACTAGGCTAGCTGATTTTTGGCCATTTTGCCTTACACAGGCTTCAGGGAAGCTTCTCTAAAGCCTCAGAGTATGAAAAATAGCACAACTGGTAAACCGGAAGTCTGTTTTTCTGAACTTCCTGTTTGCCCTTTTGGCTGTTTTTTCACTGTCCCAAGCTTCAGTGAGGCCTGTACGCATGTGCAGGCATGGGGAATTGTTTATGCACATGTGCAGGGCAGCGCGGGGAGTGCACATGCATGTGGAGAAGGGAATGGGTGTGGGCGCATGATGTGCAGGTGCGAGCACACACACATACACAAACACGCACTCTTTTGGCACGTGAACTAAAAAAGGTTTGCTATCACTGGCCTATATTATTTCAGATAAAAGGTTGTCCAATCTCTTCTTAAAAACTCTCCAGTGTGGAAGCATCAGTAATGGCCTGCTACCACAATGGAGAGTTGCTATATTCTGGTAGTGATTTTTGGGATGCATGCGCTGCTGTGCGCCCCGACTCGTGGATGTACATGCATGCATGAGATTTGGCTTCTGCACATGCACAGCAAGTGGAATCCGGCATGAAGACGCTCGCGCGAACAAGATTTTGGCTATTTTGGCCCATTTTTTGCTTCTGTGCGTGCAGAAAACCACCGAAATCTCACTCGCACATGCATATTCATACAATATTTCACTTGCCGTGAATGCACAGAAGACAAAACTCACGCCAATATGGGTGCCAATATGGGTGTGCGCACACCCGCTGTTCTGCCGGTGTGTTTTAACCGCCCATAATTACAGGGTAATTAGTCCAGGAAGACACACACCACACAATAAAAGGAAAACCCAAAAGTTTTTATAAACATAAAAAAGAAACAGCTCCTTTTTTAAATGTCAAAGGGATTTTCTGGTACACACAAGGCACAGGTTAAATGCAATCCAATTGCTCACCCAATAACTGGGAAATTGAGTCCAATACTAAAGTCCAGAGAGTCCACACACACAATCTTGAACAGCACAAAAACCACGATCTTGACAAAACAATGAATCAGATAAACTGCCAGGAGGCTAAAACACCAGGTTGCACTTTTATCTGTAGCACTAATTACAGCAGCCCCACCCAACCACAGGTGGCCTCATTTTCTCTTGTAATAATCCTTCAGTTGTTGTCTCCTATGCATCACTCTACGCATGCGTGGATGTGTCATTAATTCTTGTTCAGAATCCAAGGATGATACAGATGACTGATCTCCTCCTGGGCTGTCTGCCAAACTCCCCTCTTCCCTGTCACTAACACTTCCTTGGTCAGAGGAGGCTTCGTCGGCAGATTCCATTGGGAGCAAAACAGGCCTGCGGCATGTGGATGTTTCCCCCACATCCACCTGCACATTCCTTGGGGCAGGAGCTTGGGCAGAGCTAACCACAACGCCCGCCAGATACACATGTGCATGACGGATGCCTGCATGCCTGCAACAGCCTCGGAAAGCGCACTGCATCGGCAGGCGTTCGCTGGGAAGCACCCACAACCTCTGGAGGCAAGCTGTTCCACTGATTAATGCATTTCACTGTCAGGAAATTTCTCCTTGGTTCTAGGTCACTTCCCTCCTTGATTAGTTTCCACCATTGCTTCTTGTCCTGCCTTGTAGCTTATACATGTATACCTGTATATGGAAGAGTGAAAAAGCTCTCCCACCTCCAGCTTGTTAGAAGACTAATGAACGATGCCACTGGCCCTGGTGAACCTCCCTTAGGGGAGTCCACTCTCAGGCCGGCCTCTTGCAAACAAAAAACACTTTCCGGATTTCTCAGTAGAGGAGCTGTCCCAAAAGACCATCTTGGACTAAGACCAAGGGAAGGATGCCCAAAGATGGGAAGAAACAGGTGAGCAGCTGCTAAGCTTGTTAAATCAGAACTCTGCAGGAAGTGCCAGTTGTGGAAATGTAAAAAAGAAAAAGGTACATTTCACCATGAATGGTGGACGTGTTCTAAGGCAAAGAAGTACTGGAATATGATAGCAAAATGGTTAAAAGAAGTAACTAAAGATGAAATTGAAAAAAAACAACCCAGAATTATTATTATCAGGTGTTTTTACTAAGAACTATAAAAAAAGAGACCCAATACTTAATTAATCTCCGGGACCGCCTTCTGCCGCACGAATCCCAGCGACCAGTTAGGTTCCACAGAGTGGGCCTTCTCCGAGTCCCGTCAACTAAACAATGTCGTCTGGCGGGACCCAGGGGAAGAGCCTTCTCTGTGGCGGCCCCGGCCCTCTGGAACCAACTCCCCCCAGAGATTAGAACTGCCCCCACCCTCCTTGCCTTTTGTAAGCTCCTTAAAACCCACCTCTGCCATCAGGCATGGGGGAACTGAGATATTCTTTCCCCCTAGGCTTCTACAATTTATGCATGGTATGTTTGTATGTATGATTGGTTTTATAACAAGGGTTTTTAGCTGTTTTAGTATTGGATTGTCACATGCTGTTTTTATCACTGTTGTTAGCCGCCCCGAGTCCACGGAGAGGGGCGGCATACAAATCCAATAAATAAAAAAAATAAATATACATATTCTGACAGCTAGGAGAATGGTCCTTGCACAACAGCGGAAAAATGAAGAAACCTCCAAAGAGGGAACGATAATTTTTAAAAATCACAGAATGTGTAGAGATGGATATGTTAACAAGGAGATTAAAAGGGAAGGAGAACTCTAAGTATTATAAAACATAGCAAAATGAAGTTGTAAATAACCCAAATAATTGTTATAAGTTTAGTTTTTTGTCTTTTGTGTATGTAATAAATAAAAAATAAATAAATAAGAAAGTGTCAGTTGTTAGACTTAAAAGGCCTCAGGGAAGGAGATGTCATATGGATCATCCTGTCTAGCACCCTCCTCGCCTTTCGTAAGCTTCTTAAAACCCATCTCTGTTGTCAGGCATGGGGGAGTTGAGATATTCCCTTCCCCCTAGGCCTATACAATTTATGCATGGTATGTCTGTGTGTATGTTCGGTTTTTTAAATAAGGGTCTTTTAATTATTTTAAATATTAGATTTGTTATATGTTGTTTCATTATTGTTGTTAGCCGACCCGAGTCTACGGAGAGGGGCGGCATACAAATCTAATAAATTCAATTCAATTCAATTCAATTCAATTTATTGGATTTATATGCCACCCCTCTCCGAAAACTCGGGGCGGCATATGTATATGTATATGTATATGTATATGTACATATACGAATATGTGTAAGTAATTCTTGACTTACAACATTCCATTTAGTGACTGTTCATTTAGTGACTGTTGCACATTGAAAAAATTGAATTTACAACCATTCCTTGCACATACTTCAGGGAAAGCAGGATTCACTTAAAGACCACATGGTTCACTTAACAATTGCAGTGATTTGTTTAGCAACTGTGGCCAAAAAAGTTATAAAATTGGGTGCAATACAAGACAAATTCCTTGTGTGTCCAATCACACTTGGCCAATAGAGAATTCTATTCTATTCTATTCTATAAATTCTGCTGCCATGGTCATATATCGAGGACTTTAAATATCCCACCTCAACTTTTCCAGAGGCATCATCGGCCATCCTCTCTTCAGCAGCCACTTCTGGTGTCATGTACAACTGAGTGATGTCAAATTTTGCTTGGTCCACTTTGGCTGCACACAAGACAAGAATACACAACTTCAACAAAGCAGGCCCTTGTGGGAAATTTTCAATAACAAACACATCTGTTTGCAGCTGAATTTCTGCATTGTTTTAAAGGAAGGGGAACCCTAGCCAAATTGTGCACAAAACTGGTTGTGATGGCAGTGAGAGTTACTCCATATCCCTACGATGTACTGTAGACCAAATCAAGGTGCCAACTCTATAAGGAGTTTATTTATTATTTAATTCTGATTTTGATTTATTTTTGAATGTTTATTGGAGTGTATATTGGAGGTGATGACCCTTTGAGAACTGCATACAACCTGCATAAAATTTCATTTTAATGGATGCCAATTAGTGTACATAGAAACATAGAAGCCTGACGGCAGAAAAAGACCTTATGATCCATCTAGTCTGCCCTTATACTATTTTCTGTATTTTATCTTAGGATGGATATATGTTTATCCCAGGCATGTTTAAATTCAGTCACTGTGGATTTACCAACCACGTCTGCTGGAAGTTTGTTCCAAGCATCTACTACTCTTTCAATAAAATAATATTTTCTCACGTTACTTCTAATCTTTCCCCCAACTAACCTCAGATGGTGCCCCTTTGTTCATGTGTTAACTTTCCTATTAAAAACATTTCTCTCTTGAACCTTATTTAACCCTTTAACATATTTAAATGTTTCGATCA
This sequence comes from Erythrolamprus reginae, assembly GCF_031021105.1. NCBI lineage: Eukaryota > Metazoa > Chordata > Lepidosauria > Squamata > Dipsadidae > Erythrolamprus > Erythrolamprus reginae. The sequence continues at coordinate 5,850,194 of NC_091963.1, forward strand.
TGCCCCCCCCCCCATTTCCCTTCTCTCCTCCAGACTATACAGATTAAGTTCATTATGTCTTTCCTGATAAGTTTTATGCTTAAGACCTTCCGCCATTTTTGTAGCCCGTCTTTGGACCTGTTCAATTTTTTCAATATCTTTTTGTAGGTGAGGTCTCCAGAACTGAACACAGTATTATTCCAAATGGGGTCTCACCAGCGCTCTATACAGTGGGATCACAATCTCTCTCTTCCTGCTTGTTATACCTCTAGCTATGCAGCCAAGCATTCTACTTGTTTTCCTGACTGCATGTTTTACATGTTGTAGGCCGCCGCGAGTCCTCAGAGAGGGGTGGGATACGAATCTAATTAAATAAACAAACTACCTACCTACCTACCTACCTACCTACCTACTTATCTTGTTTCTATTATCTAATACCTGTCTATCTGTCTCCATAAATAGATGTCGGCCTAGTAAGAGGCCAAAGCCAGGTGGTTGGGCCCCTCTCAGGGCCTATAGCATTTCCTGGCCATCCCATCCTAAGGTTAACTAGGCCTGTCTCTGGTTAACTTTTACAAGATCATCCCAGACTGGCTAGATGCCATCAAACGTGGCAGTGGGAGAAAATCCCCTTCTCTCTTCCCACCCCCATGGGGATGAAGATAAATGTGGGGTGTGTAGAGGGTTAGGATCCCCTCCCCCGTCTCACCAATTTTGCCGAGACTGTAGGCTTTGCCAAGGCCTTGGCTTGCGTATTTGTCCGTCCACTTCTTGAAAAGCTGTTTAAACATGGCGGATTCTGCTCCATCGTTTACAACTTCTACGTTGGTGGATGAAGGATAGGATTTGGCTTGGATGAAGCCCTAGGAAGATTCCAACAGAGAGAGAGAGAGAGAGAGGGAGGGAGGGAGAGAAGGAAAAGCGAGAGAAAAGAGAGGGGAGAAGAGAGAGGGAGGGAAAGAGAGAGAGAAGAGAAAAGAGAAGGAAGAAGGGAGGGAGAGGAGTGAAGAAGAGAAAAGAGAGGGGGAGGGAGAGAGGAGAGAAGACAAAGACAGGACAGAGAGAAGAGAGAGAGAAGAAAGAGGGAGGGAGAGATGGAGGGAGAGAGAGAGAAGAGAGAGAGAAGAAAGAGGGAGGGAAAGAAGAGAGAGAAGAAAGGGACAGAAGGATAGAAAGAGAGAAAAAGAGAGAAAGAGAACACAGAGAGAGGGGGAGGGGGAGAGAGAGAAGACAGAGAGAAGAGAGAGAAGAAAGAGGGAGGGAAAGAAGAGAGAGAAGAAAGGGATGGAAGGATAGAAAGAGAGAAAAAGAGAGAAAGAGAACACAGAGAGAGGGGGAGGGGGAGAGAGAGAAGAGAGAGAATAGAAGAGAAAGGGATGGAGCAAGAGAGAAGAAATGGAGGGAGAGGAGAGAGAGAGTGGAAGAGAGAGAGAAAAGAGAGAGGGAGGGAGAGGAGAGAAGAGAGAGAAGAAAGAGAGAGAGAGGGAGAGAGGGATGGAGAGAGAGAGAGAACAAAAAGAACAGGAGGGAGAGGAGAGAAGAAAAAAAGAGAGAGAAGAAAGAGGAGGGGAGAGAGACAAAGAGAGAGAGAGAGAGAGAGAGAGAGAGAGAGAGAGAGTTTTAACAATTCAACTGTTTTTTCTCATGAGAAAAATAAGAAGAAGAAAGAGCATTAGATATATTTACAGTAATCCTTGACTTATAACCACAACCAAGTCCAAAATTTCAATTGCTAAGGAAGATTCACATGCTAATTATTATTTTTTAAACGTAGAATACAAACTAATATGTTTCTTAAGGTCATTTCAGCATCTCTCTTACCACTGCCCGACTGAAAGCGGCATTTTTTTCTTCCTTGCTGGACTCCTTTCCTCTCCAGACATAGATTTTCAAACCTCCCTGGTCTATAATGTGACAATCCTGGAGAAGGAGAAAGGGAAGAAGCAGGGGTAGGATTGAAAATTTGCAGCAACCGGTTTGCTACCTGGTTGCTGGGTGGGCGTGGCCATGGGGGAGTGGCCTACTCAGCCTCCTGCACCTTAGGGGGCAGTGTTTCACCCTTCCCAGACTCCGAAGGCTTTTCTTCAGTTTCCAGTGGGGCAAAAATGGCCTCCCCTGGGCTCCCGTGGCCCTCCGGAGGCCAGAAACAGGCCTGTTACTTAGTCTGACCAGACATCCCGCTTTTAGTGGGACAGTCACGCTTTTTCATGATTTGTCCCGCGTCCCGCACCCTTTGAAAAATGTCCCACTTTTTTTCCCTTCCAACCATCTCCCTTAGGAAGAGGCTTGAGGGAGGGGATTCTGAGCTTTCCACTGCTGCCTCGCCCTCCCTGCCCCAACCCAGCTTGGCCGGAGGTCTCTGCGCTTACTTCCGGCCAGCTTTGCAGGGTCTTTGCTCGCCCGTTTCCCCTGCCCCGCCTCCTCTCCCGCCTTTGACTCCACCCGGGCACCATCAGGACAAGGAGAAGGGAAATGAGAATGAGGGGAAGGATAGAGAGAAAAACAACAACACAGGAGTTCAATCAAGGATTCCCAGAACCGATCTCTTCTACATTGAGATGTCCCTTTTGTGGGGCACCCAAACCAAACAACGTCACCTCAGCAGTTGCATATCTCACCTCGTGACTCAGGAGGTCTTGGGTTAGGGGCCGGGTTGCAATTTCTTGAACCACGAGATCTTTGCCATTTTCATACACACTATAGGAGAAATGGGCAATGTAAATATTTAAGTTTTTAAAAAAATACTTTTTCTGCGTACACCATGGGCTTTTGCCATTTTAAGGAGGGAGCAATCAATCAATCAATTGCAATAGAGGTGGAAGGGACCTTAGAGGTCTTCTAGTCCAACCCCCTGCTCAAGCAGGAGACCTTATACAATTTCAACAAGTGGCTGTCCAATCCCTTCTTAAAAACCTCCAGCATTGGAGCACCCACAATTTCTAAAGGCAACCTGTTCCGCTGGTTAATTGTCCTCACTGTTAGGAAGTTTCTCCTTTAATTCCTGGTTGTTTCTCTCCTTGGTTAGTTTCCATCCATTGTTTCTTCTGTTGTCTTCTGGAACTTTGGAACACCACCACCACCACCACCAGGGGTGTATTCTGCTTTTCTTCACCGCAGGTTCACTCCTGGCTGTGCTGTGGGCTTACACATGCACTGGCAGGATTAGCAATCCCGGGCGATATTTCATGGTATTACCATATAAGGTAAAAGGTAGAATGTACGTATGCTAATGCTGAGCCATTGGGTGAGAACTGCAATGTGATTGGGCCAGAGCATTATAAGATGCAAATCAACTTCACCATGATTCTGTGGTTGTCTGCTGTTTGCTGTTGATAGTGGTGGTTGTTAGTTGGCTGGCTGGAGCAGTTTGAGCATGAGTTAGATATTGAGTAGAGTGGTAAAAGTGATATGAAGGAACCTGGATTGTTTAGTATCTACTAGAAACCTGGATTGGTTGAATATCTACTTGTATGTATCGAGTTGTCGAAGCGTAGAACTCATTACCGGACTCCGTAGTATCATCCCCTAATCCCCAACATTTTACCCTTAGACTATCCACAGTTGACCTCTCCAGATTCCTAAGAGGTCAGCAAGGGGCATACATAAGCACACTAGAGTGTCTTCCGTCCCCTCTCCTATAGTCTCTCCTATATCTCGTATTTCTTCTCTACTATATCCTCTATAACCTTCATTGTGTATTATTGTGTATTGGACAAAGTAAATAAATAAATAAAATAAAATAAATAAAATGTAAGCTGAATATAGCTAATGTAAAGTTCCTGTAAGTAGAAAACTCAAGATATTTTGCACCGAAGAGTAAAAGGTGTCTTTATCATTTATCTGTTTGATTAATTGCCACAGTATGTTCTTATCTATTCCTCCTGCGTTACTAGGCATATATATCCTGACATGCACAATGCTAAAAAACCCTCATTTCTGTGCATGCATAGAAGCAAAAAACAGCTTCTGTGCCTGTGTAGAAGCAAAAAAAAAAAAGTGGTGGCCCCTATGCTGCTACCGAAAAAGAGGGTTCGGGTGCATGGCCGGCCTTAGTTGTTACCGGTTCTAGCAACTGAGGCCACCAAGTTACTACTGGTTCCGTAGAACCAGTCCAAATCGGGAAGAACCCACCTGTTCTTTGAGGCAGGCCCTCCAATGCTGGATTTTAAAAAGAACTCTCCAAATTTGTGAACAATGGGAACTCACATGGCAACTCCAATCTCAACTAACAAATGCTCTGTCCTACACATTGAGAAGAAGAATCTGAACTCCAAATACGAACTGAATAATCAAATCATCACAGATAATCCCCACTCCGTATACTAATAACAAAAGATTTAAGTGCCAAAGCCCACTGCAACAATATAGCCAAGAAGGCTTCAAGAGTTGTAAACCTAACCCTACGTAGCTTCTGCTCTGGCAATCTCACACTACTTACCAGAGCTTACAAAACTTTTGCCAGACCCATCCTCGAATACAGCTCATCTGTTTGGAACCCATATCGCATCTCAGACATTAACACCCTTGAAAATATCCAAAGATACTTCGCCAGAAGAGCCCTTCACTCCTCCACTCAAAACAGAATCCCCTACGAGACTAGACTTTCAATCCTGGGCCTAGAAAGCCTAGAACTAAGACGCCTTAAACAAGATCTAAGTATTGCCCACAAGATCATATGCTGCAACGTCCTGCCTGTCGGCGACTACTTCAGCTTCAACCACAACAACACAAGAGCACACAACAGATTTAAACTTAATATTAACCGCTCCAAACTTGACTGTAAAAATATGACTTCAGTAACTGAGTTGTAGAAGCGTGGAACTCATTACCGGACTCCATAGTGTCATCCCCAAACCCCCAACACTTTACCCTTAGATTATCTATGGTTGACCTATCCAGATTCCTAACAGGTCAGTAAGGGGCGAGTACAAGTGCACTAGAGTGCCTTCCGTCCCCTGTCCTATTGCTCTCCTATATCTCCTATGCCTTTCTTCTATTCCTATATCTCTTCTTCTGTTCTTTCATTGATATGTTCTATTACTATATCTTCTTTTCTATTATTTCTTAGATATATTTTACTATGAGTATCTCCTCTATAACCTTCATCATGTATTTTACTATGTGTATATAGATATATACCCAGTAAAACCCTCATTGTGTATTGGACAAAATAAATAAACAAACAAATAAATAAACAAACAAACAAACAAACTTACTGATAAAGGCGGACGTTGGCTTTTTGATGTTCGTCTGCTTTTTCATCCGGGACCGGTTCCCTGATCTCTCGACTCCTCTCACCCAGCGTCGCCTTCATGATCTGCATAAGTTCTGGGCAGTCTTTCTCGTTGTCGATGACGGCAATTTGGGCACGCCCGCCTCTCTCGCCATCTCGGATGCTCCGTGCCAAGATCATTCCCTGGTCAATGGCGATAAGAGACGGTGATTGAGAATCTCTACAGACATTCATTACATTGAGATGTAATGCTGACTACTAGCTTTCCTAAGTTCAACTACAACAACAAAATTGGACACATTCATGGAGGTCCTAAGGACCCATTGTTCGTAGTCTCTTATAAAGCTGGGTTATGGTTTCACTCCTCCACTCGAAACGGAATGCCCTACGAAAGCAGACTATCAATCCTGGGTCTAGAAAGCTTAGAACTACGACGCCTAAAACACGATCTAAGTATTGCCCACAAGATCATATGCTGCAACGTCCTGCCTGTCAATGACTACTTCAGCTTCAACAGCAACAACACAAGAGCACGCAACAAATTCAAACTTAATATTAATCGCTCCAAGCTTGACTGTAAAAAATATGACCTCAGTAACCGAGTTGTCGAAGCATGGAACTCATTACCTGACTCAGTAGTGTCAACCCCTAACCCCCAACATTTCTCCCTTAGACTATGCACGATTGACCTCTTCAGGTTCCTAAGAGGTCAGTAAGGGGCGTACATAAGTGCACTAATGTGCCTTTCGTACCCTGTCCAATTGTCTCTCCTTATCTCATATATCATATATATTTTCTTCCTTTCATATATCTTCTCCTCTACTTTTATATCTTTTCTTTATATATAATACTTCACGTCTACCCTATTCAATATGTATTTATTTTATATTATTTTTTATTTATTTGTTTGTTTATTTATTTGTTTGTTTGTTTGTTTATTTATTTATTTGATTTTTATGCTGCCCTTCTCCTTAGACTCACGGCGGCTTACAACATGTTAGCAATAGCACTTTTTAACAGAGCTAGGCTATTGCCCCCACAATCCAGGTCCTCATTTGACCCACCTCGGAAGGATGGAAGGCTGAGTATTGTGTACTGGACAAAATAAATAAATTAATTAATAAAATAAATAATGGGCTGCTGCCCCCAGGTGGAGAGGACACAGTGGGGATATTAAGTTTATGCACTATTTATTGAATACTTAATAGATTTTTTTAAAAAAAAAAAATTTATTGAAGAAAGAACAACACCACAATATGTATATGTGTCTATATATACAAATCACAAAAGAGAAATTTGAGCGTGAGGAATAAAATAAGTATAAATACAGTATATAGTTTTTGCATTGAACCTCTATCACAGTAAGTTGCTAATGTCTTAATTGAATAGAAAGGAGAGAACAGTACAACACATTAATAAAAGAAAAAAGAAAAAGTAAAGAAGAAGAGTTAAAGGAGAGAAGAGGAAAGAGAAGAAGAAAAAAGAAAGAAAAGAAGAAAGAAAAAGAGAAGGAAAATCTACATGTATACAACAACTATATTTAATAGTTTTTTTATTGTCCTTCCTTCTCTAGTACCTTAGTATGATCTTAATTACTTTTAAAATAGGAAATAATTAAATAGTATGTTTTTAAACCCATAAATACTCTCATTTTAATCATTGTCTAGAACTGAACTTTTATAGCAATTAAAGAAAATTTAGCTACTTGCCTAATCTGTTATCATACTGAACCTTGTGGATTCAGTACAAAACCTTAAAATGTGACTGTGCTCCTCAACAAATAATGCTGTCTATCATTTGTCCTTTTTGTGGCTATTCAAATAATGTGACTTGATCAACTGGAAAAGAGTCCAAGCACCCATTTGAAAACTTATCTGGGTCGGTAAGCCACTCCCACCCAGTCACATGACCTTTAAGCCACCCCGGTCACATGATTGTCAAGCCACTTCCACCTGGTCACACGGCCATCAAGCCACACCCACAAAATAAGCCACATCCACAGTGTGGCAGTTAAAATTTTGGCAGCCCGTCACTGGTTTCAAGTCTCCAAAACTACATCAAAATCAGTGGTGGGTTTCACATTATGGCACTACCAGTTATGCATCTGGTTTACGCATGCACCCGGTCTTCCACCATCCGCTTTGCTTTTGCGCATGCCTCCCGTGAATGTGCCCAGCCTTTAAAAATGTGCATAAATTGCATGAAATAGACCCAGGTGGGCGATTTTGCTATCGGTGTGGGCGAACCTTTCCCGACTGACTGAAAACCACTTCTGATCAAGATATTATTCTCTATGGCTGACCTTAGACTTCTCAGCAACGTTGCAGGAAGGTCCGTTCCACTGGATTAACACTTTGCCAAGATCCAACAGAAAGACGTCACCTTTGTTGAAGCTGTCCCAAGAAAGATCCACCTGTTTGAAAGGTCATAGGGAAAAAAATACTATCATCAAAACAAAAGAACTCGAAAGAGTTCAGCACAGGTACCATGCAGTCCTCAACGTACGACCACAACTGAGCCCAAATGTTAAGAGTTTGGCCCCATTTTACGACCCTTTCTTGCCACAGTTGTTAAGTGAATGTCTGCAATTGTTAAGTTATTAACCAGGTTACTACTAAAGGTATTTAGTAGTAGAGCAATCATGGGCTTCCCTAGGTATGCCCATGTTTCACCAACACTCCGCAGTCTGCATTGGCTGCCGATCAATTTCCGGTCACAATTCAAAGTGTTGGTTATGACCTATAAAGCCCTTCATGACATCGGACCAGATATCTCCGGGACCGCCTTCTGCCGCACAAATCCCAGCAACCAGTTATGTCCCACAGATTTGGCCTTCTCCGGGTCCCGTCGACTAAACAATGTCGTTTGGTGGGACCCAGGGGAAGAGCCTTCTCTGTGGCGGCCCCGACCCTCTGAAACCAGCTCCCCCCGGAGATTAGGATTACCTTCACCCTCCTTGCCTTTCGTAAACCTCTTAAGATCCACAGTTGTTTTAAATTAAAATCTTATATTTAATGGCCCTTCAAAGTTATAATAACCCTGAAAAAAAGTGACTTGTGAGCGGTCCTCACACTTATGACCATCACTGCATGGACACATGATGGCAACTGGCATGTAAATACAACACTGGCGGCCTTCCCAGGTTGCTTTGAACAAGCAAACTCAATGGGGAAAGCCAGATTCAGTTAGTAACTTTGTGATTCACTTAACAACAGTAGCGAAAAAAAGGTTGCAAATGTAGACATGACTCCCTTAACAACGGAGGCTCTGCTGCCAGTAATGGACGTAAATTGGGGACTCCCCGTATTACACAGCTTGGCTCCAGATGTTTTGGGAGCTTCATCATTGGAGTCTTTCAAGAAGAGATTGGACCGCCATCCGTCAGAAATGGTGCAGGGTCTGCTGCTTGGCTGGCGGGTTGAACTAAATGACCTCTAAGGTCCCTTTCAACTACATTATTCTATTAATGGCCTTGAAAAAAATAGTTTCTGAGTTAATCTCCTGGTCTGGGCAGTTGCATCTGAACTAAAGCTTAGTTTTTGAGAATGCAAATATATTAAACATACGAGGGGCTGTCCTTACCTCTGTCGCTGACACATGCTTCCTGCCCTTCACATGAAGGAGCCTTTTGATGTTATACATGTTGGTCTCAACATGCTTGAACCCTGAAGCCACTCCTCCCTTCTTGTAGCTGTTGAAAACAAGACTTCTTATTTAAGCACAAAAAGGGAGGATTTTAGAAAAAAAATAATTGGCTACTCTAAAGAGCTGGGTCACAGAGCTAGCTAGAATCTTACTTTCAAAAAATATTTTTTTAAAAAAAATGTTACTAGACCTCATTGTTACAGGCAGTCCTCGACTTAACCACCATCACAGAATTTCCCAAGGTGTCATGGTCACCAAACAGTGACCAATTGACCAAGCTACAAGGAATAAATTGGAATCACTTTATAATATGTAAATAGATATATTGCTCTTGAGTTAAAATGGTATATTTATTTTATTTATTTATTTATTAAATTTGTATGCCGCCCCTCTCCGCAGACTCGGGGCAGCTCACAACCGCAACAGAAAACAATATATAATACAAATTCAATAATTAGAAAGCTAAAAACCCATAATTTAAAAAAAATGCACACAACATACCATACATAAACAGTATAGGCCTGGGGAAGATATTTCAGTTCCCCCATGCCTGACGGCAGAGGTGGGTTTTAAGGAGCTTGCGAAAGGCAAGGAGGGTGGGGGCAGTTCTAATCTCAGGGGGGAGCTGGTTCCAGAGGTTCGGGGCCGCCACAGAGAAGGCTGTTCCCCTGGGACCCGCCAAATGACATTGTTTAGTCGACGGGACCCGGAGAAGGCTAACTCTGTGGGACCTAATCGGTTGCTGGGATTCGTGCGGCAGAAGGCATATAAAATATGCCCCAATTCTGGTGGAGGGCTATGAATGTTGTCTGGTGGTGAGCACAAATCACTGAGCACTTGTTATATGTTATATACGGGCTACTTGTTATATGTTATACATGGGCTACAAGAATGGTGGAAGGTCTTAAGCATAAAACTTATCAGGAAAGACTTCATGAACTCAATCTGTGTAGTCTGGAGGACAGAAGGAAAAGGGGGGACATGATCGAAACATTTAAATATGTCAAAGGGTTAAATAAGGTTCAGGAGGGAAGTGTTTTTAATAGGAAAGTGAACACAAGAACAAGGGGGCACAATCTGAAGTTAGTTGGGGGAAAGATCAAAAGCAACATGAGAAAATATTATTTTACTGAAAGAGTATTAGATGCTTGGAACAAACTTCCAGCAGACATGGTTGGTAAATCCACAGGAACTGAATTTAAACATGCCTGGGATAAATATTGACCCATCCTAAGATAAAATACAAAACATAGTATAAGGGCAGACTAGATGGATCATGAGGTCTTTCTCTGCCATCAGTCTTCTATGTTTCTATGTTGTGTGTGTGTTTTATATTTTAAAATCAATTTTAAAAAGTTATTTTAAAAAAACCCAGTGACCAATCTGATTTTACAACCTTTTTTTCTTTGCAGCGGCCATGAAGATTTTTCTTGCTGAAAACCAGAAGTGCAGTAAATATTGGTTTTCAGCAAAAACGGATGCTGCAAATGTCTATGATTTTAAAAGCAACATGAGAAAATATTATTTTACTGAAAGAGTAGTAGATCCTTGGAACAAACTTCCAGCAGACATGGTAGATAAATCCACAGTAACTGAATTTAAACATGCCTGGGATAAACATATATCCATCCTAAGATAAAATACAGAAAATAGTACAGTATAAGGGCAGACTAAATGGACCATGAGGTCTTTTTCTGCCGTCAGACTTCTATGTTTCTATTGTGGGTTGCTGATGACCTGTAGTGGGGCCCCATGACCACAGAGGGAGGGGGGAAGTTATTGCAAATTTGCAACTGGGTTATAAGTACACTCCTGAGAAGGTCTGTTGTAACTCTGAACGTTCGCTAAATGATCGGTGATAAGTCGAGGACTACGCAAATTAGAGTATTGTTGAACAAGTGAACTAAACTAAAATAAAAGGAGCAGGAGGTTGTTAAGAGTTTTTGTTCATCATGTAGGCAAGTTTTCCCAAACACTCACATGATGCCTTTCTTGAAATAACTTTTGAAAGCAGCTGATTCGTGTCCTTGAACCTCTCTGTGCTGGATGGCTCTCCCGCCCAGGGAATCATCCATCTGAGTGATGTAAAAAGCAGCAGCCCCTTGCTCATCCTGAGTGGCGTTGCTCCCGATCCAATAGTGGAGATCAGTGGCAAAGCCATGCTGCAACTTTGTGTTCTGGGAAGGAACAAGCACAGCGTTAAATTATTTTCCAAGTGGTGTCGCTCGGAGGACGAGTTGGAAAAAAGAAAGAATCACGTTATTTTTTAAAAAACTAATAGCAGTAGCACTTAGACTTATATAGCTCTTGGTAATAGTTGGTTAAAACAAAATAAAAACTTTAAAAACTGGTCATAAAACAAGGACTATCCAAGATGAATCCATAAATGTCTACATTCTCTCTTCCTAGGAATAACAAGTGACTATATTGTTAGTACAAGGTACATGGTTGTTAGGTTTTGCCATTGTAAACTACCTATTGTGGTCTCTTGTATTTTCACTTTAAATATTTTAGGCTGGTTCGCCATAAGAGGGCGCCAGTACTCCTTCCCTCAATGATGCTTTAACGCTCATTCACTTTTGCTTTGCCTTGAGGGGGGGAGTGTATTTGCCTAGTGCTTATTATATTGTATGGCTTAGTGCTTGTTATGGATTGTTTCTATTTTGTATATATGTGAATAGTACTTATTAAGCATAACTAAGTCTGTGTCTCTGTTTTCTTTGGCTTTGCCACACATCCACACTCTGTTTAAATTCTCTGCTCAGTGTATGTCAAAGGTCTCATAGCCTAGCTATACCGAGACATACCAACATATATCTATATAGAAGATATAGTATGAGACTAAATAATTGTATAGATAGTCTTAGATAAAGCGCACCAGCGTGCCTTCCGTCCCCTGTCCTAATATTTCTCTTATATTTCTCCTAGCTACATGTATATGCTTATGAACTCTTATTTCTTCCATATTATTCCCATGTCTTTTCTTCTATTCTCCATTGATATATTTTTACTATGATTATAACCTCTGAAACCTACATTATGTATTGGGCAAATAAATAAATAAATAATATTAATAAATTAATTTTAAAAATTAATAAAGGTTAGAACCTCAGTGGTGCAGTGGTTAGAGTGTAGTTCTGCAAGCTACTTCTACTGATCACCGGTTGACTCACTCTTCCATCCTTTCAAGGTCGGTAAAATGAGGACCCAGATTGTTGGGGGCAATATGCTGACTCTCTATAAACCACTTAGAGAGGGATGTAAAGCACTGTGAATTGATATATAGATCTAAATGCTATGAAAGGAACCAAATAATATTGTAACATGAAATTAGACTTTGAAAAAGCTGTAAAAGTGATTAACGATTCTTAGAAACATAGAAGACTGACGGCAGAAAAAGACCTCCTGGTCCATCTAGTCTGCCCTTACACTATTTCCTGTATTTTATTTTAGGATGGATATATGTTTATCCCAGGCATGTTTCAATTCAGTTCCTGTGGATTCACCAATCACATCTGCTGGAAGTTTGTTCCAAGCATCTACTACTCTTTCAGTCAAATAATATTTTCTCACGTTGCTTCTGATCTTTCCCCCAACTAACCTCAGATGGTGCCCCCTTGTGTTCACTTTCCAGTCTTCGTATTAGATTTGGTATACTGTATTCTTTGTTTGTTTTGTTTGTTGTCTTTTTAATGGGGGGGGGGAAACCTAAATAGTGTTTTTTTTTAAAAAAAAAAGACTTATACAGTGGAACCCCGACATAAGAGCTGCTCTACTTAAGAGCTACTCGAGATAAGAGCTGGGAGAGGAGAGACATTTTTGTTCGTCTCCCGAGCTCAAATCCGTGATACGAGCCGAGAAGAGCCGGGCTGGCTTTCTCTCCTTCCTTCCCTCCTTCCATTTCTTTCATTCTCCCTCTCTATTTTTATTTCTCTTTCATTTTCTTTCTTTCTCTCTTGCTTGCTTTCTTTCTTGCTCTTTTTTTCTCTCTTTTACCTTCCCTTCCTCTATTTCTTGCTTTCCTTTTCCTTCCTCCCTTCTTTCCTCCCTCTACAGGATTGGGTGGCAGTGAAGTTACTCTCCCCTTTCATAAGTTTCCTTGCTTCCTTCCTCTGTTCCTGTCCCTTCACCCTTTCTTTCTTTCTTTCTTTCTTTCTTTCTTCCTTCCTTCCTTCCTTCCTTCCTTCCTTTCCTTCCTTCCTTTCCTCCCTCCATTTCTTGCTTTCCTTTTCCTTCCTCCCTTCTTTCCTCCCTCTACAGGATTGGGTGGCAGTGAAGTTGAATAAATAACTACAGTTTAATGAATAAAAATAAAAGTTTGCCATGTTGATTGTTTTGGGTAAAAAGAGGAAGGGAAGGGAAGGAAAGCTCTCAGCTTATCATCTTATTAATAAGTAAAGTTACATTTATTCTTGCAATGTCTTTTTGCATAATTTAGACTAACTTTGTGAGTTTTTTGAGGGCTGGAACCAATTAAAATTATTTACATTAATTCCTATGGGGAAAAGTCGTTCGAGATAAGAGCTGCTCGACTTAAGAGCGCAGGTCCGGAACGAATTAAACTCGTATCTCGAGGTACCACTGTATACCACTTCACAGTGCTTTAGAAGGAAAAGGGGAGACATGATCGAAACATTTAAATATATTAAAGGGTTAAATAACGTTCAGGAGGGAAGTGTTTTTAATAGGAAAGTGAACACAAGAACAAGGGGACACAATCTGAAGTTAGTTGGGGGAAAGATTAAAAGCAACGTGAGAAAATATTATTTTACTGAAAGAGTAGTAGATCCTTGGAACAAACTTCCAGCAGACGTGGTTGGTAAATCCACAGTAACTGAATTTAAACATGCTTGGGATCAACACATATCCATTGTAAGATAAAATACAGGAAATAATATAAGGGGCAGACTAGATGGACCATGAGGTCTTTTTATGTCGTCAGTCTTCTATGTTTCTATGTTTACAGCCTTCTCTAAGTGGTTTGCAGATGTCAGCGTATTGCCCCCAACAATCTGGGTCCTCATTTTACCCAACTTGGAAGGATAGAAGGATGAGTCTCCAATGTTGGTAACTTTAAGACTTGTGGACTAGCTCCCAGAATTCCTCAGCCAGCCTTGGGATTTCTGGGAGCGGAAGACCAAAAGTCTTAAAGTTTCCAAGTTCAAAGACCTCTGCTCTAGTGCATAACATATTTAGTGCAATTATCCTTTCTCGATGGAAGCTTACATTTAATATGATGTAGCAGTCTCCTTCAAAGAAACTCCCATAAGCTTTTGCAGGAATTGGTTCCATCTTCATATTCTGAAACAGAAGAGAACAGATCAGCAAGAAGTCCTTGTAAGATGCTTTGGAAAGTGGCAAGGAGTTCCCATTTGGTAACCTTTTAAAACAAAATAAAAATCAATGTTTAGCATAGGGTGGTAGAACCAAAAATGTTTTGGCGAGAAAGAAAGAACTTATGCATAATTTTTAAAAAGAACAAACACACCCAAACAATTACAAAGGAAATGGACAGCTGTATAAATAATTTGAATAATTATGTTAATAAGATATAAGATAAACTTTAGTGTCATTTTTTGTGTGTGTACGAACTGGCACACATTAAAAAAATGAAGTTCTGATGCCCGCTGTCAATATATATATATTTCCTTGCATAAACACATATATAATATGCTGTATGTATAGAATGAAATGGAAGGGAAGGGAACAGAATAGAATATTTTATGGTCAAATGAAACTACATTTTTTTCCGGTCATTTATCTTCACACAAATGCAACCTCCATTCCCATTAACATAAAAACAGTGTTGGAAGGGACCTTGGAGGTCTTCTAGTCCAACTCCATGCTCAAACAGGAGACCCTATACCTGTGATGGCGAACCTATGGCATACACGCCACAGGTGGCACATGGAGCCATATCAGAGGGTATTTATTTATTTATTTATTGGATTTGTATGCCGCCCCTCTCCAGAGACTCGGGGCGGCTAACAGCGACAATAAAACAGTGTACAATAGTTATTTGGTATTGATGATTAAAAATCAATTAATATAAAAACCAAACATATATACATACATACCATGCATAGAATTGTAAAGGCCTAGGGGGAAAGAGGATCTCAATTCCCCCATGCCTGGCGGCAGAGGTGGGTTTTAAGTTGTTTACGAAAGGCAAGGAGGGTGGGGGCAGTTCTAATCTCTGGGGGGAGTTGGTTCCAGAGGGCCGGGGCCGCCACAGAGAAGGCTCTTCCCCTGGGTCCCGTCAGGCGACATTGCTTAGTTGACGGGACCCGGAGAAGATCCACTCTGTGGGACCTAACTGGTCGCTGGGATTCATGCAGCAGAAGGCGGTCCCTGAGGTAATCTGGTCCGGTGCCATGAAGGGCTTCATAGGTCATAACCAACACTTTGAATTGTGACCGGAAACTGATCGGCAACCAATGCAGATTGCGGAGTGTTGGTGTAACATGGGCATATTTGGGAAAGCCCATGATTGCTCTCGCAGCTGTATTCTGCACGATCTGAAGTTTCCGAACATTTTTCAAAGGTAGCCCCATGTAGAGAGCGTTACAGTAGTCAAGCCTCGAGGTGATGAGGGCATGAGTGACCGTGAGCAGTGACTCCCGGTCCAAGTAGGGTCGCAACTGGTGCACCAGGCGAACCTGGGCAAACGTCCCCCTCGCCACAGCTGAAAGATGTTTCTCTAATGTGAGCTGTGGATCGAGGAGGACGCCCAAGTTGCGAACCTTCTCTGAGGGGGCCAGTGATTCTCCCCCCCAGGGTAATGGACGGACAGATGGAGTTGTCCTTGGGAGGTAAGATCCACAGCCACTCCGTCTTGTCTGGGTTGAGTTTGAGCTTGTTGACACTCATCCAGGCCCTAACATCCTCCAGGCACCGGCCCATCACTTCCACTGCTTCGTTGGCTGGACATGGGGTGGAGATGTATAACTGGGTATCATCGGCGTATTGATGATACCTCACCCCATGCCCTTGGATGATCTCACCTAGCGGTTTCATGTAGATATTAAATAGCAGGGGGGAGAGGACCGACCCCTGAGGCACCCCACAAGGGAGAGACCTAGAGGTCGACCTCTGATCCCCTACTAACACCGACTGCGACCGACCAGAGAGGTATGAGGAGAACCACTGAAGAACAGTGCCTCCCACTCCCAACCCCTCTAGTCGGTGCAGAAGGATACCATGGTCGATGGTATCGAAAGCCGCTGAGAGGTCAAGAAGCACCAGGACAGAGGACAAGCCCCTGTCCTGGGCCCGCCAGAGATCATCCATCAACGCGACCAAAGCAGTTTCCGTGCTGTAGCCGGGCCTGAATCCAGACTGTTGAGGACCTAGATAATCGGCTTCTTCCAAGGACCGCTGGAGCTGAAGTGCCACCACTTTCTCAACAACCTTCCCCATAAAGGGAAGGTTGGAGACTGGACGGTAGTTATTGAGTATGGCTGGGTCCAGGGAAGGCTTCTTGAGGAGGGGGCGCACAAGTGCCTCCTTATAAGGAGCCGGAAAGGACCCACTCCCCAAGGAGGCGTTGACAATCTCCCGGGCCCAGCTCCGTGTCACCTCTCGACTGACCGAAACCAACCAAGAGGGACACGGATCCAGTAGACAGGTGGCGGAACACACAGCTCCAATGGCCTTGTCCACTTCCTTAGGTGTCACTAAGTCAAACTTCTCCCAGACAGATGGACAAAGACGTTTAGCCCCAGTCACCTCGACTGACTCGTTGTCAGTTGACTCTGTTTTACAATTGGAGTCGAGATCCGCTCGAATCCGAGCAATTTTATCAGCGAAAAACGTGTTAAAATCCTCGGCACTACTCTGCAAGGGCTCCCTAACTCTCCCCTGGTTAAGAAGGGAGCGGGTTACCCTAAACAGAGCGGCCGGGTGGGATTCCGCTGATGCAATCAAGGTGGCATGATACGCGCATCTTGCTGCCTTGCGTGCCACTTTGTAAGTCATAATATGAGCTCTTACAAGTGTTCGATCGGATTCGGACTTACTCTTCCTCCATCGCTTCTCTAGACGTCTCTTCTGGCGTTTCAACCCCCGGAGCTCCTCGTTGAACCATGGAGCTCTACGGGGTCTAGTGCCGCGGAGAGGTCGCAGCGGTGCAATTCGGTCAAGGGCCTCCGCTGCAGCCTTGTTCCAGGCCTCAGCCAGAGACTCTGCCGAATATGTGATATTTGCCATATTTCCACTCTAGCGACAACTGATTTTCAGCCTTGGGAAAGGCCGTTTCATCCATTGGGTACTTCAGGAAAGCTTCCCTGATACCCCGGATACAAAAAAAAATCCCCCAACAGTTTTGGCGGGACAGTCCCGGTTTCTAACAATTTGTCCTGCGTCCTGCAGCATTTTTAAAAAGTCCTGACCGATGCTTAATGGCAAAGAAAAAGTATGAAGAGAGGGAGAAGGGAGGGGAGAGGGGCCAAGATGCTGTTGCAAATAATTTTTTGAAGACCACCAAAATTTTATCGCTGACCACCAGTGACCACTGCTATAAATGACCATAAATGCAGCTATATTGTCAATGTCCGAACTGAGGTCACATGACTGTGGAAGCAGGTGACAGCTGGAAGTTTGTAACCAGGTCATAATTTCATTTTTTTCTGGGTAAATTGTAACTTACCTCCAGTTAGAAACATAGAACAGTGTTTTTCAACCAGTGTGCCGTGGCACACTAGTGTGCCATAGTCAGGTGTGCCGTGGGAATATTAAACATGGGTCCCCAAACTACCATTTCTGCCAGGATATACCTTTTGTGTTCATCGAAACAGGCCCAGGTTTCACACTAAGTGAGTATAAATACAATTAGAAACTATATCATTAAGTATATGTATAATATGTACTGTGTTAGAGTGTCATTTTGGTTGGTGGTGTGCCCCAGGATTTTGTAAAGGTAAAAAATGTGCCACGGCTCAAAAAAAGTTGAAAATCACTGACATAGAAGACTGACGGCAGAAAAAGGCCTCATGATCCATCTAGTCTGCCCTTATACTATTTTTTGTATTTTATCTTAGGATGGATATATGCATAAGGCATGTTTAAATTCAGTTACTGTGGATTTACCAACCACGTCTGCTGGAAGTTTGTTCCAAGCATCTACTGCTCTTTCAGTAAAATAATATTTTCTCATGTTGCTTTTGCTCTTTCCCCCAACTAACTTCAGATTGTGTCCCCTTGTTCTTGTGTTCACTTTCCTATTAAAAACACTTTCCTCCTGGACCTTATTTAACCCTTTAATATATTTAAATGTTTCGATCATGTTCCCCCCTTTCCCTTCTGTCCTCCAGACTATACAGATTGAGTTCATGAAGTCTTTCCTGATACATTTTATGCTTAAGACCTTCCACCAGTTGCTAAGACAACAGTCATACGTCGAGGACTAACTGTAGCAAATAGACCAGGGATGGTGAACCTTTTTTCCCCATCTCCCTGAAGGATCTCTGGAAGCCAAAAACCCCCTCCCGGAGCCTCTGTGTGAGCCAAAAATCAGCTGGCCGGCACACACAGGCACGTTGGAGCTGAGCTAGGGCAACGGCTCGCCTGCCAGCAGATACGGCTCTGCGTGCCCCCTGTGGCACCCATTCCATACGTTCGCCATCGCTGAAATAGGTACTGCATTGATGTGTCAATCAATACATATATGATTTAAATGGAATAAATTTATTTTTGTGGAAAATAGCAATGGTATTTTTACCTTGATGGTCCATATTTGGAGCCCTGGTTTCTGCTCAATCGGCGGGAGGCCTGTTTCTCTTTCGGCGTTTGTCATCCTCGATTAGATGAAGCTGTAAAAACAAACGGACAAGAGGTAAATAATGAAAGAAAGAATCTTGCAACTTAAAAAAAAAAGAACCAATTCTCCTCTAACTGTGGAAACTACCACACCTTATGAAGGAAGATCCCTGGAGGTCTAATTACTTTATTATCCCAATTTAATATCTCTCCTCTGGACTCACTGGAGACAGCTACCACCACACAGAAATAGAACCAAAATATAAAATAACTCCCTCTAAAACAGTGAGCAATCCTAATTCAAAGAGGCCGAATAAAAGGGGAAAGTTGGCTCCCTCCCTCCACTTTTTTTCCCTGAGTGAACAATTTGTGTGCTCAGCACAATTGCAAGACAAAGCGTTTCCTGGTACAGGAATGAAATTGGAAAGAGGGAGGGAGAGAGATGGAGGGAGGGAGGGAAGGAGAGAGAGAGAGGGAGGGAGTGAAGGAGAAAGAGAAAGGGAGGAGGAAATAGTGTAACAGCATATGTATAACATTTAAATAATAATAATAATTATTATTATTATTTAATAGTTTAACAATACCAAAGCTGAATAATCTGTATCCTCTCTCTCCCGTCATGCACCACCTTAATGAGGACTAGCGACCTGCCTCTTTAGATCCAAATTCCACACAATATAAGGACCTGTCAAATTCCTATCTTTGCCCGCAAAGCCCTGTAATTGGACCTTCATCCCTAATTCCAGTGTAAATGTTGGGTGTATCTACTGATAACACTGATCAACACCCCCCCACCCAAAAAAACCCCCATCAACAAAGGTAATATATCTGTTTTATGGAGTTTGATGTGCTGATTCCAAAAATATTCTTAGTTTTGCTCTATCACATAACGTGTCTGATATAGAAGCATTTTCGTTATTACGTTATTTCTACATTTTCAATGTATGTGGAGAGGGGCGGCATACAAATCTAATAAATAAATAAATTACTTTTTTTGTAATGTCGCCAGTATATTTCCTATACAGTATCTTATAATAATGATGCTGTTCCGTGGAAACTATACTTGCTACAGAAAAATTATATACATTTTTGAAATCAGAACAAAAAAATGATTCAGAAAATTACAAGGTCAACTGTGATGATTATATAAAAAAATTTTTTTTTGTAGGCTTGTATAATTAATTCTCCTCTCCCGGCCCACTTCATTTTCAAAACGGAGAGGATGAATTTCAGATTATTATTATTTTTTAAAAAATGAGCCGTTTGTTGATTATTTTCCTTGAAGCATTAAAAACAACGTTTTGATTCTCTGTCATCTATTGTTTTATTCTGCTCCACCGTGGGAGTTTTTAGTGTATACACCAAACCTCTAACTAAACAAACTTATCCCCTTCTTCCTGAAAATTGACATTTGCAATAAATCCTTCCAATTACACTCTTCCCCGATATTTCGAGGGTTTCAAATATCGGGTGATGAAATCCATATGAACGTAGCCATCAGCTGTGCCCCACCCTTCACAGGTATGAGAAAACTGATATGATTTAGCACATAGCCAAAATTTAGAGTACATGCCGTGGGGAGTTTGGGGTGGGGTGAGATGGGAAAGAGATTAAAATACAGGTTCAGTTAGTCCTTGACTTATGCCCACAATTGAGCCTAAAATTATAGTTGTTGTGAGACTTTTAGGTTTTTTTATAAAAAAAATAGAATTTATTAAATTATATACATATTTAAAAGACACAAATAAACAGATCATTGTATTCTTAGTTTGTGAGTACAATTAGAGATTGTCTGTTAAAAAACAATACAACATATAATTCCATCCCACCCCTACCCCTGCTGCCTCTTTGCAGTATATCTTATTATAATTTTACGGATAATCATATCAGCGAGACAATATACATATAATTAATAATAATAATAAAAATAATAATTTATTAGATTTGTATGCCGCCCCTCTCCGAAGACTCGGGGCGGCTCACAACAACGATAAAAACAATATTATACTGGCACAAATCTAATATTAAAAAAAACTAAAACCCCTATCATAATTAAAAACCAAACAGCACATACATACCAAACATAAATTATAATAAGCCTGGGGGAAAGGTGTCTCAAATCCCCCATGCCTGGCGGTATAGGTGGGTCTTAAGTAGTTTACGGAAGACAAGGAGGGTGGGAGCAGTTCTAATCTCTGGGGGGAGTTGATTCCAGAGGGCGGGGGCCACCATAGAGAAGGCTCTTCCCCTGGGGCCCGCCAGACAACATTGTTTAGTCGACAGGACCCAGAAAAGGCCAACTCTGTGGGACCTTATCGGCCGCTGGGATTCGTGTGGTAGCAGGCGATTTATATATTTATAAATTGTACATATATACATATCTATACTTATCTATACTTATATCGAAATGACAATAATATCTCAGTTAAAAAGAATTGTCAACAAATAAATAAAGTGATGTTTGTCTATATTTGGATTGTTATTGTGTTTTCTTTCCCTTTTTTTTATATCCTTACGTACATCTACGTACAAAGACATTTAGGTTTTGCCTCATTTTACAATATTTCTTGCCACCGTTGTTAAGTGAATCACTATGGCTGTTAAATTACTAAGACGGTTCTTAAGTGAATCTGGATTCCCCCCATTGACTTTTGCTTGTAAGAAGGTCTCAAAAGGGAATCACATCTCTCTCTCTCACACACACACACAAACACACACACCGAGATATTGCAAACTGTCGTAAATATGAACCACTTTGGTAAACATTCTAAATTTTGATAACATGATGGTGGAGATAGTTTGAAAAGCTGTAATAAGTCACTTTTTCAGTGTTATTGTAATTTTGAAGTCACTAAATGAACTGTTGTAAGTCAAGGATTACCATACCTGTATTGGAGTGCACCCAACATGTGTTGACACCACCTAGTGGTGACGATAGGACACTCTTTTTCCCAGCTTCAAATGAAATGGCATCAAGAATGTACAGTATATACGTATCTCCATTCAGAGCTTTCCAGCTTTTCTCTCTTCTGACAGCTATGAAAAGATGGAGTCTATTTCTGCAAGCAAAGAATGTTTGAAAAACCATCCAGCGATGAAAGACTTAGCCCTCAACTTGCCAAATTGCCAGGAAAAAAAAAATCTATCTCTATAAAAAAGTGAAAACCATTCACACACTAATCACAAAATCTCCAGAACCGTAAAGCCTAGAAACTTGAAATTTCCCACGTATATTCTTCTTGCCTTCCACTAGGTGCTCACTAAGAAAGGATTTTTCAAAATGACCATCGGAGCATGAGTATTTCTTATATTAACAAGCTTTGATGCAAAGGAGTTCTACTCCCCCCTCCCCATCCAAAAAGAAATCTGATTCAAATGCAAAACACCAGCAGAGGAGTTTCAGTTTCGCTTTTGCTTTCACAGCAGCAAGCAACTTTTCTACAGAACAGTTGAGCTAAGCCACACACAGGCTCCTTCCTGTCTCCTTCTTGCTCACACAGCAAATACTGTTTGATTTTCCAAACACCCCTCAACTCTCTCACACATTAACATGACGCTAGCCTGATGAATACCAACAAATGGTGGTAGACAGAGACAGATTGCCTCCCCCTTTATTTTCCTCCTCCGTTCAGATGGATCTGTTCCTTCTACTATAACATCAGTTAAAAGGAGGGGGGAGGCAAGAAACACAGGAAACGATTTACAGATGCGATTAGGAGGGAAGCTCCCTGTTTCTCCCAAGGTCTTCTGCCGCACGAATCCCTGCGACCAGTTAGGTCCCACAGAGAGGGCCTTCTCCAACTCCCGTCAACTAAACAATGTCGTTTGGCGGGATCCAGGGGAAGAGCCTTCTCTGTGGCGGCCCTGGCTCTCTGGAACCAACTCCCCCCAGAGATTAGAATTGCCCCCACCCTCCTCACCTTTTGTAAGCTCCTTAAAACCCACCTCTGCCATCAGGCATGGGGGAACTGAGATATTCTTTCCCCCTAGGCCTTTACAATTTATGCATGGTATGTTTGTATGTATGTTTGGTTTTATAAATAAGGGTTTTTTAATTGTTTTAGTATTGGATTGTTACATGCTGTTTTTATCACTGTTGTTAGCTGCCCCGAGTCCACGGAGAGGGGCGGCATACAAATCCAATAAAAAAATAAATAAAATAAAATAAAATAAAATAAAATAAAATAAAATAAAATAAAATAAAATAAAATAAAATAAAATAATAAAATAAAATAAAATAAAATAAAATAAAATAAAATAAAATAAAATAAAATAAAATAAAATAAAATAAAATAAAATAAATAAATAAAATAAATAAAATAAAATAAAATAAATAATAAAATAAAATAAAAATAAAATAAAATAAAATAAAATAAAATAAAATAAAATAAAATAAAATAAAATAAAATAAAATAAAATAAAATAAATAAATAAAATAAATAAAATAAAATAAAATAAATAATAAAATAAAATAAAAATAAAATAAAATAAAATAAAATAAAATAAAATAAAATAATAAAATAAAATAAAATAAAATAAAATAAAATAAAATAAAATAATAAAAATAATAAAAATAATAAAAATAATAAAAATAATAAAAATAATAAAAATAATAAAAATAATAAAATAAAATAAAATAATAAATAAATAAATAAATAAATGTATGTGGCATGCTCCAGAGTCAGTTCACCTGACAGCCTGGTCATCCTCCAGCCAGAGAGAAAAACCAGGAATGTTGTTTACAGGAAGGTCCTGAGCAATTTATCTGAGGGACGAATTGAAAGTCTATGCTATGCAAATAATGTCTTTAACAGAAACCGAACTTACCATCTCTAACAAAATAATACAATCCGGTAGCGGGTTGCCTCCAGTACGGCTGGGGTCAGGGTTCCAGCAGGGGAAATTGAGATGCGCACGCATCTCCGTGCCCCCGATGGCGTGCCTGTGCGCCCGCATGAGATTTGGCTTCTGCACATGCGCAGCAAGCGAAAACTCAGGCGCATGTGCGGAAGCAAAGAAATTGCCGAAAATTGGCAAAATCTTGCACGCGAGAGCGTCCTTGTGTGAGATTTTGCTAGCTGCGCATGCACAGGAGCCAAATCTTGCGCCGACAAGGGTGCACGTATGGGGGGAGACGACGACACAATGGGGGTTGTAGGTTTATGCCCTATTTATTGAATACTTAATAGATTTTTATATTGTCCTTCCTTCTCTAGTACCTTAGTATGATCCTTAATTACTTTTAATATAGGAAATAATTAAATAGGGTGTTTTTACCCATAAACGTTTTAATCATTATAATCACTATCTATAACTGAACTTTGGTAGCAATTAAAGAAAATTGAGCTACTTGCCTAATCTGTTATCCTACTGAACCTTGTGGATTCAGTACAAAATCTTTAAAAGTTACTGTGCTCCTCAACAAATAATGCTGTCTATCATTTGTCCTTTTTGTGGCTATCCAAATAATGTGACTTCTTCAACTAAATCACCTATTTGAAAACTTATCCTGGTCAGTAAACTACTCCCACCCAGTCACATGATTGTCAAGCCACACCCACCTGGTCACATGGCTGGCAAGCCACTCCTACCTGGTCACATGACCATGAAACCATACCCAAAAAATAAGCCATGGCCACAGTGTGGCAGTAAAAATTTTGGCAGCCCATCAACGGCAACCACCGCCTGATACAATCCCTTTTTAAACTACCGGTACTCATTAATTTTCAAGGTTTAAGTGTCAATTTATCAAGCCCCATCACATTGTTTTGTAGCAAAGCACGGGTATTTAGCTGGTGTAATATAGAAAGGAAGGCAATTGCCTGACTATTTCCAAGCCTGGAGAAGAAGAGAAGGCAAAACAACCTGCAAAAAACATTATATAGATTCTGGGTTTTGTTTCTGACAAAAATATTGCTTTTCCTAAACACCTTTTTAAAAAAGGGGGGAAAAATGTAGGTTAGGGCAACTTCCTTTGGGAGAGGTACATTCAAAACGAGCAATTACTACCAAACAAAGGGCTAAAATAGGAACTCATTTGATCTCCCACCTCATGATTTTCATTCGGCACCCAGTCTGTTCAAATAACTAACTTCTAATTATTTTTAGACAAAACTGTATTTTTACAGAGACACACAGTCTTTTTGGAATTGGTCAAAGTGACCGACAGTAATAATCATGTCCAGTTGAATTCAGAAATGTCAAGGTTCCAAATAGCATTGAAAATTAAATCAGAGTCCGAGGCAAAGTATTCATCAAAGTCCCAATTTATTAACAGAGCCATGTTGGCACATCTGGGCGAAACCCAAGTCTCAGGAGTTTCTCCACCCAGTTGAAAGTTCAAGCCCTGGTCCCCACTCTCCCAAGTCCATCACGTTGACCAATCTTCATCTGCCTACTTGTCAGCAACTCCCGTCTCATTCCGTGCAGGTGCAGGAGTGCAAAGGCAAAGGATGACCTTGACAATCTAGAAGGAATTTGTTACACCTACATGCAGACATCCCTCCTGCAATGACCCCTCCCAAATTCCTACAGCAAAGAATATATTTTAAAACAGCATGAAATATGGCAGGCCAAAGACCCCAAGTAAAATGGCTACGGCCCGACATTATGCATCTGGGATTGAGACCACCTAGTCTTTTCTTGATATCGAGATCTTTTCAATATCTGGTCTGGTAGTGGTTAAGGCACCAGGCTGGAAAGTAAGTGACCATGAGTTCTAGTCCCACCCTAGGCATGAAAGCCACCTGGGTGACTTTTGGCCAATCACCGGGAGACAGTGAATTCTAGTCCCGCCTTAAGCATGAAAGGCATCTGGTGACTTTAGACCAATCACCAGGAGATGGTGGATTCTAGTCCCGCCTTATGGATGAAAACCACCTGGGTGACTTTGGGCCAATCAACAGGAGACTGTGAATTCTAGTCCCACCCTCGACATAAAAGCCACCTGGATGACTGGGCCAATCACCAGGAGACGATGAATTCTAGTCCCGCTTTAGGCATGAAAACCACCTTGGTAACTTTGGGCCAATCACCAGGAGACTGTGAATTATAGTCCCGCCTTAGCCATGAGAACCAGTTACGTGAGCTTGCAACAAACAAGGTCTCAGCCCAAGCTACCTAACAGGGATGTTGTGGGGAAATTAGAATATTAAATAGACTTGCCACCTTAAGTTATTTGTAAAAATAACAAAGGTGGGGTATAAATTAACAAATAAATAAAATAAATAAAAAATGCATCCGAAGAGCCTCTTAGAATGGAAATCTGTTTTGAATACTTGCGAAAAAGAAGAGACACGCTGGACCCCAACTTTGCCCAAATTAATATATTTTCAGTATGATTGTTGAATGATTGGTTTGATATGTTTTCTTTTAATTGAATTTAATGGGTGTTTTATTATATTATTAATTGGATTCTGTTCTGCCGGCGTGTGCCAACCGCCCTTAGTTACAGGTTAATTAGTCCAAGCAGACACACACACATGATAGAAGCCAAATAAATGTTCTTTATCAATAGAAGAGAAGAAAAAACTCCCTTTTAAACTTCAAAGGGATTTCTTATAGCAACAAGGCACAGTTGAAATACAATACAAGAATGAAGTCCAGTAATAAATCCAATTACTAACTCAGTAACTGTGAAATTGGGTCACAGCTACGGTTGTCCAAACAGTGATAAACACTCACAACGAAGTATAAGCCAGAGTCCAGGAATCCAGGAATCCAAACACAGTCTGGAATACAACAATTCACGGTCTTGACGAACTACGATCAGATAATCTTCCACAACGGCCAAGCCAGCACGCTGCTATTTTATCAGCAGCTCTAATTACTGGAGCCCCACCCAACCACAGGTGGCCTCTCTTATTTCCTGTAATATGTCTTAAGTTGTTCTCTCCTATGCATAGCTCTACGCATGCATGCGTCTGTCATACGTTCCTCATCTGAATCCAACGAATGCAACGAAGATAAGGAAGATTGATCTCCTCCTGGGCTGTCAGCCAAGCCCCCCTCTTCCATCACACCCACACTTTCTTCGTCATTGGATAATTCACTAGTTGACTCTATCGGGAGCAAAACAGGCCTGTGACATGTGGATGTTTCCCCCACATCCACCTCCACATTCCTTGGGGCAGGAGCTGGGCCAGAGCTAACCACAACAGATTCATATTATTGTTCTCTTTTTTGTACTTGCCGTGAGCCGCCCTGAGTCCTCAGAGAGGGGCGGCATACAAATCCAATTAAATAAATATATTTAAAATGGGTGTCAAACTCGCGGCCCACGGGCCCAATGCGTCACATGCTGCTCCCCCCCAGTTTAGCAAAGGGGTGACGCCCCGGTATGACATGTGACAATGCCGTGAGGACCCAAGTTTAACACCCCTGATTTAGAGGAAAAGGCAAAAAGGTTTGGTTCCAAAGCTAATCTTCAACAAACAGAGAAAAATTTAGGCTGAGGGATTTAGACCTTCTCTTCGCTTCTAATTCTCCTAACTTATTTATTTGCTTAATTCATTCGCACCTTGGAAGCCTTTTGTAACATCAGCCCTCATTCACAAAAATGTCGTCCCGTATCCCAAACCGAGAACATTTATTTGGTTATCTATTTATTTATTATTCTAATATATATAACCGTCCATCTTTTACATAGGATTCTGGGCAGCTTACCAACAATGAAAAACCTTATTAAAGAGCAGTATTCCCACCACAATTTTATGAGCAAGAGAAAAACTAATATCAAGGCATATCAAAAACCCATCAGTTTTACTCCTTTTATTTATTGTATACAGTAATCCCTCGCTATTTTGCGGTTCATCTTTTGCGGATTCGCTACTTCACGGGTTTTCAAAGGGGGCTTAAATCCATTGAAAATTTTAAATCCATTAAAAATGAATAAAATTCTTCTACAGTACTACTGTACTCTATTAAAGAAACTGGTAGGATATCACATGTAGTTCCAGCTGAGAAACATTATGGAATGGCTGTTCAATGCAAAGGGTGGGTTTTAAAAGTCCAAATACTCGTTAAATACATAAAAAACTATCTTTCCTCTACTTCACGGAAATTCATGTTTCATGGGTGGTCTTGGAACGCATCCCCAGCGAAAAATGAGGGATCGCTGTACAGTGTTCCCTCGCATTTTGCAGGGGATGCGTTCCGAGACCGCCCGCGAAAGTCGAATTTCCGCGAAGTAGAGATGCGGAAGTAAATACACTATTTTTGGCTATGAACAGTATCACAAACCTTTCCCTTAACACTTTAAACCCCTAAATTGCAATTTTCCATTCCCTTAGCAACCATTTAGATTATTACTCACCATGTTTATTTATTAAAGTTTATTAAAAAATTTTTTTATTAAAAGCAGATGAAAGTTTGGCGATGACATATGACATCATCGGGTGGGAAAAACCGTGGTATAGGGGAAAAACCCGTGAAGTATTTTTTAATTAATATTTTTGAAAAACCGAAGTTCGAACCCGCGAAAATCGAGGGAACACTGTATACGAAACAATGAAAAACTGGTGTCTAAGCGATCAACTTTTGATAATTTATGACTTAGGCAATATGACTGAAATCAATAAGATTAAGACTTAGTTAATATTGATATAATATAGCAATGTTTAAAATTAATAGGTCAATATAAAAAAGGTGTAACAAATAAGGTCAACAGGAAGGTTGGCTTCTGTGCAAATTGTTGAGTGTTTTAAGACTTGATATATAACTGTAATTATGAATGATGTCTATACGTCTGTATAAGTTGTGTTTTGTCTCTGTTTATTTTATGGTATTTGTTCTTTTTAATGTAAATAACTAATAAAGATTGTTTTAAAAAAAACATCAAGAAAATATTAAAAACCACAAAGCTGAAGTAATCATGTTTAAGAGCAACATTCAATACAGCCACTGGGCTGATTTTGCTGTATCCATTGATAAAACCATATTTTCCGTGTCCTAAGATATTCCTTGTGTCCGGGAGAACCATCCCAGACAGGTCTAAATTTTCTGTCTCAGGGAATTCTGAGAGTTAAGATCCACCCACTTTTTAAATTTGCTCAGGTTGAAAAATATTCCCAGTAATCAAATAGTAACATCAATACAATACAATGATTTAATAACAAAAATGCTTCTATATCAGAAACTTAATGTGATATAGCGAAACTAAGCCTTCTCTGTGGTGGCCCCGACCCTCTGGAACCAGCTCCCTCTGGAGATTAGAACTGCCCCCACCCTCCTTGCCTTTTGTAAAGTTCTTAAGACCCATCTCTGCCGTCAGGCATGGGGGAACTGAGACATCTCCCCCGGGCCTATACAGTTTATGCATGGAATGTTTGTGTGTATGTTTTCTTTTAATAATGGGGTTTTTAGTGTTTTTTAAATTATTAGATTTGTTCTTACATTGTTTTTGCTATTGTTGTGAGCCGCCCCGAGTCTACGGAGAGGGGCAGCATACAAATCTAATTAATAATAATAATAATAATAATAATAATAATAATAATAATAATAATAATATTTTTTGGAATCAGCACATCAAACTCCATAAAACAGACATATTATATTGGCTGATAATTTTTTTTGTGTTGACTAGTTTAATGTTAAGTCCTCAACTTACAACCCCAACCAGAAAAGCAAAGTCCTTGATTTATGACCAGCCAGTAAGGCTGATGCTGAAGCCTGATTGCCTAAGCCAGCGATGGCGAACTTATGGCACGGGTGCCACAGGTGGCACGCCGAGCCATATCTGCTGGCACACAAGAAGTTGCCTTAGCTCAGCTCCAACGTGCATGTGTGTGTCAGCCAGCTGATTTTTTGGGTCACGCAGAGGCTCTGGGAGGGTGTTTCTGGCTTCCAGAGAGCCTCTGGAGGATGGGGAGGGCGTTTTTGCCCTCCCCTGGCTCCAGGGAAGTCTTTTGGAGCCTGGGGAGGGCGAAACATGAGCCTATTTGGCCCACCAGAAGTTGGGAAACAGGCCGTTTCCGGTCGCCAGAGGGCCTCCTGGGGGCGGGGGAAGCTGTGTTCGCCCTCCCCAGGCATTGAATTATGGGTGTGGCCACTTGCACTTGTGCAATAGTGTGTACCCACGCTCTTTTGGCACCCGGGAAAAAAAAGGTTCGCCATCACTGGGCTAAGCCTTTCGAGCAGGAAATTAAAGTATTGTGATTGGTTGGCTGTCTGACAGCCACACTAAAAAAGGGGCTTTCAGAAGTCTATTTGCTGTTCTACCCTGTTTTCCCGAAAATAAGATGTACCCCGAAAGTAAGGCATGTCAGAGGTTTTGCAGAATTTGCTAATATAAGGCACCCCCCGAAAATAAGGCGTAGTCAAGTTTACATACAGTACGGTGGAAAAACATACGGTACCATTCAAAGCTGTTCATAGCGGTACCGTAATAATGTGGCGTCCCCTGCTGGCCCCTTCCATCGCTTTGTACCGTCCAGTACAACAGACACAGTCTGCTGCTGTCTTACCACCATTACAGTCTCCACTACAGTGCGTAGACTGTAGTTCCTCTGGTGGCGGGAAGCTGCAATAGCAGGAGTATACTGTTGTAGCATATAAGTGCCGTCGTTTGTGTGTGTGGGTGCCATACTGACGGGTACCGTACCGTAATCAGTGTACCGTACGGTACACTTTCTTTGGGGGTGTCAGCTTTTCTGCCTGTGAATTTGTCTTATTTGAGAAATATAAGGGCCCACCCCCCCGAAAATAAGACGTAGCACAACTTTTGGAGCAAAAATTAATATAAGACAGTGTCTTATTTTCGGGGAAACACAGTATTTAAGCTAAGCTGGAATAGTGTTGAAAAAGTCAACCCTCTGCTAAGTCCCGTCAGCGCAAAGACTCACCTCTCTAACAAATAATATCAAGGGTAATAATAGTTTTTTTTAAAAAACTGGTATCACATCCCAGATAATAAATAAAAAACTCAAGTGGAGGAACTGCAATACGTTCGCCATAATTAAAAGCCTTCCGAAATTCACCCCAAAACCAAACACACACGTTCTCAAGAAATATAAGTCACTGGGTGGGGCTGAAAGGGAAAGAAAACGGTGATTATTGTGGCTTAATTGGAATGTCACCCGGTCAAGGAAATGTTCGCCTTGAGACAGAAAACAGGTTTTCTGCTTCATTGCTTCCAGGCATTCATCCTCCTCCATCCTGCAGACAAATGTCAGGCGAAAACAGGCGGGAGTGGCCACTGCTGCCCCCAACCAGATTTTGGTGATTTGTTTTGCTTCTGCGCATGCACAGGAAGCAAAATCTCGCAAGGGGATGTGCAGTGCATGAGATTTCGGTGATTTTTTTTGCTTCCGCGCATGCACAGGAAGCAAAATTTCTCAAGGGGACGTGCACACGCATGAGATTTTGGTGGGGTTTTTTGCTTCTGCACATGTGCTGAAGCAAACAATTCGCTGAAATCTCTCTTGTGTGTGCGTTCCCTCATAAGATTTTACTTCCTGTGCATGTGCAGATGCAAAATCTCACAAGGGGGCACACATGCACATGATATTTCGGTGATTGTTTTTTTGCTTCCACACATGCGCAGAAGCAAAAACATTGCCGAAATGTCACACGTGGATGCATCTCATCACAAGATTTTGCTTCCTGCACATGCACAGGAATCAAAATCTCACTGGGACACACACTCTTGTCCACAGGACACCTGGAGTTGCCCACTCAGCTCTATTTTTACTACCAGTGTGGCGTTCTCAAATGTACTGGTAGGGACCCGATACTGGGCAAAAAGCATAAACAGAATCGGGGAACCTCAAATCTACCTTTAGGAGAGGAAGCAACAAAGTAAAAATGGAAAGCTAGTGTTGGAAGAAATACCCATCTGGGTTGAGGTCCAAGACACCAGAAACATGGAAGTTGTTTGGAAAGTTGTTTTAATGATGAAGCAGGACCATGTGGTTTGAGGTCCTGTGCAAAAAAAATAAGAGCGCATGGGGAAGAGAGAGAGATTTATACCCTCTCCTGAGCCTCGCCTTGCAGCTTCCTGTTCCTGTGTAAGAAATGTACTCTGATTGGTTGTCAGACTCCCATGGGGCCATGAAGGGGTAAATTTGTAGGTTGTCTTGAATTCCAGTCTTGATTGAATCTTGCTGGGTGATGATTAGTGATGGGCGAACTGAACCCGCACAATTTGGCTCCATATCGAATTTTGCGGTGTTCAGTATGCCGAACACGAACCCGTTTTTTCCAAACTTCGGGCAAAGTTTGGAGTCGCGTTCGGCGTTCGGAGCTTTGACGTCACCGGCAGGTTGCTAAGGACGCCAAGGTGATCATTTCCTGGATTTGCAACCTGCCGGTGACATCAAAGCTCCGCCCCCAGAATCTCTTAATGGGAGGGATTCTCCGTTCGGGTTCAAGTTTGGGTTCGGCCAAATTTTGCGTAAAATTCAGCCGAACCTGCTGAACCCGAACACCGTTGGGTTCGCCCATCACTAGTGATAATGCAATAAAGGGGATTTGGCCAATTCCTATCATGGCTTAATGCAGCAAAGGGCTGCTGTCTTCAGGGTTATCAATGTGACCTCCGAGGCCATTGTGGGCATGCACGCATCCAGTGGGCAGGTGGGCGCAATATTTGGCTTCTGCGCATGTGCAGCGAGATCTCGTGTGAGGATGCGCATAGGAGTGAGATTTCAGCAATTTTCACCAATATTTTTGCTTTTGTGTTTTTGCAGAAGAAAAAATCGACGAAAATCACTGAAACCTCACTCACAAGTGCGTCACGTGAGATTTCGCTTGTTGCGCATGCACAGAAGCCAAATCTTGCATGGGGTGCACATTGAGGGCATGCAGCTGCACATGCATCCTGGAAATCACTACCGCAGAGGTCTCCAAACTAGGCAACTTTAAGACTTGTGGACTTCAACTCCCAGAATTCTCTAGCCAGCATAGTTGGCTGGAGAATTCTGGGAGTTGAAGTCCACAAGTCTTAAAGTTGCCTAGTTTGGAGACCCCTGCGTGACTACAGGAATGTAGCATCTTACTGTTCCGGTAGCGGGCCATCATTGGTTTAATGGCTTTGTCCTGGTTTGGATCTTGAGTGAGGGCTAATCCTGTCACCCTGGAGCAGAAGGCCCTTTGTCTTGGAGATAAGCTGGCCCAGTCTTTCTTCTTGTAAATAACTCAAATATCTGTTGGGGCTGAGTTTCTGTCTTAGGATTTCTTTTCCTCTTTAATGGGAAATATTATGCCTTTTTAGTATTTCTTAGAATATTTCATTCTTCTAGGAGAGGGGTGGGTGGTAACTTCCTACACTAGTTTAATTTTAAAAAAAAAGAAGAACCAACGGTGATATCCACATGGAAGAACGTAGACAGTGGGATACCACAGGGTTCAGTCCTGGGCCCTGTGCTCTTCAACATTTTCATCGACGACTTGGACAAGGGAATAGAAGGGCAGCTGATCAAATTCGCAAGCTGGCTGGAGTAGCCAATACCCTAGAAGACAGGCTTAAATTACAGAAAGACCTAGACAGACTAACACAGTGGGCCCACACCAACAAAATGATGTTCAACATCGACAAGAGCAAAGTCCTTCACCTAGGCAGAAAAAACCCTGGACACACATACAACCTGGGAGAAACCCCTCTTAGCAGTAGTGACTGCGCAAGAGACCTCGGAGTCTTGGTGGACAATCAACTAAACATGAGCCAACAATGTGCAGCAGCAGCTAAAAAAGCCAACACAATCCTAAGCTGCATCAACAGGGGAATAGACTCCAAGACCAGGGAAGTCTTAATAACACTCTACTACGCTCTGGTCCGACCACACCTGGAGTATTGTATTCAGTTCTGGTCACCACACTTCAAAAGAGACATTGAAACTCTGGAGAAGGTGCAAACAAGAGCAACCAAGATGATTAAGGGATTGGAAACCAAGACTTACGAAGAGAGACTGAGGGAACTGGGCATGGATAGCCTAGAGAAAAGGACGGCCAGAGCGGACATGATAGCAGTCTACAAGTATACGAAGGGATGTCACAGAGAGGAGGGGATCACTTTATTCTTCAGGGCACCAGAGGGCCAGACGAGGAACAATGGCTGGAAGCTGACCATGGAGAGATTCAACATGGAGACAAGGAGAAACTTCCTGACGGTCAGAGCGATCAACCAATGGAACAACCTACCAGCGGATGTTGTGAACTCCAACACCCTGGACCTTTTTAAGAGAAGATTGAACTGCCACTTGACTGGTGTACTATAGGGTTCCTGCTTGGGCAGGGGGTTGAACTCAATGGCCTTCATGGTCCCTTTCAACTCTAACAATAAATAAATAAATATGATGGCAATACACCAATGCTTCAGATTCTGTCACAGAGAAGAAGGAGTCAAACTATTCTCCAAAGCACCTGAGGGTAGGACAAGAAGCAATGGGTGGAAACTAAACAAGAGAGAAGCAACTTAGAACTAAGGAGGAATTTCCTGATAGTGGAAACAATTAACCTGTGGAATGTTCCAACACTGGAAGTTTTAAAGAAGAAACTGGACAACTATTTGTCTGAAATGGTATAGAGCATTGGTGGTGAACCTATGGCCCAAGTGGCACCCAGAGCCATAACTGCTGGCACGTGAACTGTTGCCAGTCATCAGAATGCCCTGAGTTCTAAACCCACTTTAAACATGACCCACCTCAAAGGGTTATTGGGTGGAAAATAGGAAAAGGAAGGAGCCTTAGGCATGTTCACCACCTTGATTTATTTCTTTTTTTTTAAAGGCAGGATAAAAATACTGTAAATACAAACAAACAAACAAACAAACTCTGGTCTTTATTATTACCCCAAATTTAATCCTTAAAGATAATGGCATATCACAAAATTGGAGCTGCCATGGGATGATCTATTTTCTGCTTTTATCTGGCTTCTCTTTTTAGCATTTGCAACTTTAAAAAGGTAATAATATAAGAGCGTTGGCGAAATAAACAGCCAAATAACTTTCCTTTGATGCTGAATCACTTGATCTCTCACACTGCAAAAATAAATACTTCAGAGATTACCATATTCCAATGATTGAAAGGCTTTCCATTAATAAATAACTTGGGTATGTAAGGCCAAATGTCCTCAGAATACATCAAGGGCCTGTCAAGTTTTTGGACATGGAACAATCCTTCAGAATTATGAACTCAAAGTCCAAGTAAGGAAAAGGGAAATATACACTTTTGACCGATACTCATGCTTGGAAACTCTGTGAAATCCTAGTAGTTAAAGCTTAGGAGCAAAGTCTGAATAAGGAATATGACTATGTAGCTCTTTTTTTTCCTTGCAGAAGTACTGGACTACAAAACTTGTGATCCTCTGCTCATATGACCAGTTGATGCAAACTGTAGTCAAAGACCATCAATATAATATTAATATTAATTCGTGCAGAATGCAGCTGCGAGAGCAATCATGGGCTTTCCCAAATATGCCCATGTCACACCAACACTCCGCAGTCTGCATTGGTTGCCGATCAGTGTCCGGTCACAATTCAAAGTGTTGGTTATGACCTATAAAGCCCTTCATGGCACCGGACTAGATTATCTTAGGGACCGCCTTCTGCTGCACGAATCCCAGCGACCAGTTAGGTCCCACAGAGTGGATCTTCTCCGGGTCCCGTCAACTAAAGAATGTTGCTTGTTCCAGGGGAAGAGCCTTCTCTGTGGTGGCCCCGGCCCTCTGGAACCAACTCACCCCAGAGATTAGAATTGCCCCCACCCTCCTTGCCTTTCGTAAGCTGCTTAAAACCCACCTCTGCCATCAGGCATGGGGGAATTGAGACCCTCTTCCCCCTAGGCCTTTACAATTCTATGCATGGTATGTATGTATGTATGTACGTTTGGGTTCTAACATCAGACTACTATTGTACACTGCTTTACTGTTGCTGTTAGCTGCCCCGAGTCTCCGGAGAGGGGCGGCATACAAATCCAATCAATCAATCAATCAATAAATAAATAAATAAATAAATAAATAATTAAAAGAAAAAAGAACAGGAAACAGGACTTTTGACTGAGCAACCAAGATTGGCCCATTGTAACTGTAGTTTGAAGTCACCTGGAGTTTGCAATAGGGGTGGACTCTACTTGCCATCCCCACCAGTTTGCATCATGATGGAAGTGAATGATTTGTGTGAGAAGAGCAAATAAGATGATTAAAGGACGGAGGACGTATGAAGAACGGTCGAAGGAATCTGGTATTGCTAGTAAGAAGAACTAGGTGAAACGTGATAGCAACATTTCAGCATTTGAGGGGCTGCCACAAAGAAGAAGGCGTCTACTTATTTTCCAAAGCACCTGAAGGCAAGACAAAAAACAACAATGGATGGAAACTAATCAAGGAGGGAAGAAACCTGGAATTAAGGAGAAATTTCCTAACAGTGAGAACAATTCACCAGTGGAACAGAACATGCCTCCAGAAATTGTTGGCGCTCTGTCACTGGACATTTTAAAGAAGATCTTCATTTTTAATAAAGTACCATTTCTATCTATATATATATTCTATATATTCTATATATATATTTCCCCCACACGGTATAATGTGTATGTATGTATGTATGTATGTATGTATGCATGTATGCATGTATGCATGTATGTTTGTATATATATACTGTATATGTTTTCGTAGATTTTCACGGGTACAGGTATGATGGTCTTGGTATATTCTGGTTTCTTCCCATGTAGGATTTATACCGTGTGGGGGAAATATATATATAGAATACACACACACACACACACATACACACCTTATACCGTATGGGGGAAACTTTATAATTGGATTGAAAAGAAAAAAGTCCACAGAGAGGGATGGCATACAAATCCAACAAACAAACAAAAATTTTAAAAGAGGGGGGGATTGTAGAAACAGAAATGTAAATGTGAATTTACTTATTTATTTATTCATTCAATCATTCATTCATTCATTCGATTTTCTATGTCGCCCTTCTCCTTAGACTCAGGGCGGCTTACAACATGTTAGCAATAGCACTTTTTAAAACAGAGCCAGCATATTGCCCCCACAATTTGGGTCCTGAGTCAACCTTGAGCTGGTGATGAGATTTGAACTGCTGACCTGCAGATCTAGCAGCCAGCTTTAGTGGGCTGCAGTACTGTACTCTACCCACTATGCCACCTCAGCTCATTATATTTATATTATATTTATATTAAGCTCGTTGACCCTGTTGTTTTTATGTCTTTTTTGTTTGTGTTTTGTGTTTTCATATATTTTTTTTAAGTCTGAAAAGGGGTCATAAGTCACTTTTTTCCAGTGCTTTTGTAACTTTGATGGATCATTAAGTGAACTGTCGTAAATTGAAGACCATCTGAATGGATCATGTGACCCTGCACCAGGATGCTGAAACGGTGGTGTGAAAAACGCTCATAAACTCAATTTTAGTGCTGTGTAACTTCAAACAGTCAGTGAATAAGTGATTGTAAGTCTGTATATAGATCAGAATCCGAAACCCCAACATAGAGGAATACTGTAGGCCTGATACACATTGGATATTCCCACTGTAGGAATATGAAATGTTGGGAATAGTAATAGGTACCGTAACTGGGGCCCTGCAGTTATTTTTTCAACAGGCAAAAATGGGACAGGAATTAAATGATGGTCGTTCTTTCTGACTGGCTGATCTCCAGGTCCAATTCTTCTGCTGTTGATCTCAGGAATGGAAGAGGATGTGAAGAAGAAACCATGGAAGCCATCTTAGAAGGACATCTGGGAGTTTGCAGGACCAAAAGTTCTCCAGGCCTCGTTTGTGGCTCCTTCTAAACCAAGAGTCTCCAACCTTGGCAAGTTTAAGAGTTTTGGGCCTCAACTTCCAGAATTCCTCAGCCAGCATTGCTGGATGAAGAATTCTGGGAGTTGACATCCATAACTATTATAGTTGCCAAGATTGGAGATCTTGTTCCAATGGGTTTGGTTTCCCGTTGTTTTCTTGACTTACAACCATGATTGGGACTGGAACGTCCATCCTGTTAAGTGAGTCGTGCTCAATTCTAGGATCTTTGTTG
Organism: Erythrolamprus reginae; assembly: GCF_031021105.1. Taxonomy (NCBI): domain Eukaryota; kingdom Metazoa; phylum Chordata; class Lepidosauria; order Squamata; family Dipsadidae; genus Erythrolamprus; species Erythrolamprus reginae. Next base: position 5,887,799 of record NC_091963.1, read on the forward strand.
GTTTTTTTTGCTGTGGTCATTAAATGAACCACCTGGTTAAGCAAATCTGGATCCCCCACCGCCCCATTGAGCCTGCTTTCTTCAGACAACCACTAGAAAAGTCACCAATGATGATCATGAAATCTCAGGACACTGCAATCGTTATAAATACTGTACATACCATCTGCCAAACTTCCAAGCTTTGATTGTGTGACAGAATATAGGATAACGGAGTTGGAAAGGGACCTTGGAGGTCTTCTAGTCCAACCTCCTTCTTAGGCAGGAAACCTTACACTACTTCAGACAAATGGTTATCCAGCATCTTCTTAAAAACTTCCAGTATTGGGGCATTCACAACTTCTGGAGGCAAGCTGTTCCATTATGAATGTTCTACCTGTCAGAATTTTCTCATTAGTTCTAAGTTGTTTCTCTCCTTGTTTAATTTCCACCCATTGCTTCTTGCTCTACCCTCAGGTGCTTTGGAGAATAGTTTGACTCTTTCTTCTTTGTGGCAACTCCTGATATATTGGAAGACTGCTATCATGTCTCCCCTGGTCATTCTTTTCATTAATCTAGACATACCTAGTTCCTGCAACCGCACTTCATATGTTTTAGCCTCCAGCCCCCTAATCTTCTTTGTTGAACTTCTCTGCATTCTTTCTAGAGTCTCAACATATTTTTGGTCAATATTGGTGTTGGTCATGACCTTTAAAGCCCTACATGGCATTGGACCAGATTACCTCCGGAACCGCCTGCTACCGCACGAATCCCAGCGACCGATAAGGTCCCACAGAGTTGGCCTTCTCCAGGTCCCGTCGACTAAACAATGTCGTTTCGCGGGCCCCAGGGGAAGAGCCTTCTCTGTGGCGGCCCCGGCCCTCTGGAACCAACTCCCCCCGGAGATTAGAACTGCCCCCACCCTCCCTGTCTTTCGTAAACTACTCAAGACTCATTTATACCGCCAGGCATGGGGAAGTTGAGATAGCTCTTCCCCCTAGGCCATTACAAGTTATGCATGGTATGTTTGTGTGTATGTTTGGTTTTATAATAGGGGTTTTTAGTTGTTTTTTTATTATTGGATTGTACATGTTGTGTTTATTATTGTTGTTAGCCGCCCCGAGTCTGCGGAGAGGGGAGGCATACAAATCCAAGAAATTATTATTATTATTAATTATATTGTGATGACCAAAGCTGGATTCAGAATTCCAAGTGTGGCCATACCAAGCAGAATTAACACTTCACGTAATCTTGACTCCATGACTATAGGGATATAAGTCCTATTAATAAATAATAAAATAAATATAGCAGTGGTCATAAGTGCAAGGACTGGTTTGCAAGATCCTTTTTTAAAAGCACCATTGTAACTTTGAATGGTCACTAAAGAAATAGGACTACCCTGTATCCTTCATTTCTAGTTCCAGCAATAAAACAGATGAAAAATAGGGTAGGTATTGTTATTTCATCAGGGATTTTTCTGGTGATAAAAAGGTATAGTTTACCAGGAGGTGCTCAGCTCAGCTTTGCTCTAAAGACATGGTGGGAAAAATCAGCTCCATTTGCCTTTGGTCAATATTATCTTTAACCAAAGACCTTTTCCTTTGTTAGCAATAAATGCACCTGACTTCCTCTTTTTAGCAGAAAGCAGCTGCTGATCCCAGCTGGTGCTGGGTCACATAGCAGTCTTCCAATATTTGAGAGGCTGACAAAAAAGATGAGGCGGTCACCCCTATTGTCCAAAGCACCTGAGGGCAGGACAAGAAGCAATGGGTGTATCAAGGAGAGAAGCAACTTGGAACTAAGGAGACACAGAACAATTAATCCATGGAATGACTTACCTCCAGAAGTTGTAGATGCTCCAACAGTGGAAGCTTTTAAGAAGAGATTGGACAGCCATTTATCTGGAATGGTATAAGGTCTCCTGCTTGAGTCAGGGGTTGGATTAGATGTCCTCCAAGGTCCTTTCCAATTCAGTTATGTACAGGTGTTCCGATACCTTCCATATTTCCAAGCCACTGCTTACAACTTTAATTTCACTGCTTACAACTTTCAATCCTGGGTCTAGAAAGCTTAGAACTACATCGCCTAAAACACGATCTAAGTATTGCCCACAAGATCATATGCTGCAATGTTCTACCTGTCAATGACTATTTCAGCTTCAATCACAACAACACAAGAGCACGCAACAGATTCAAACTTAATATTAACCGCTCCAAACTTGACTGTAAAAAATATGACTTCAGCAACCGAGTTGTTGAAGCGTGGAACTCATTACCTGACTCAGTAGTGTCAACCCCTAACCCCCAACATTTTTCTCTTAGACAATCCACGATTGACCTCTCCAGGTTCCTTAGAGGTCAGTAAGGGGCGTGCATAAGTGCATCAGTGTGCCTTCCGTCCCCTGTCCAATTGTCTCTCCTTATCTCATTTATCTTTTCTTCCTTTCAAATATGTTCACCTATACTTTTATATCTTTTCTTCTATTCTTTTCTTTACTTATATTATTACATATCTTTCTCTTCAATGTGTATTATGTATTGGACAAAATAAATAAATAAAATAAAAATAAATTAATTTTGGGATCTCAGTGTCGCTGAGGGGAGTGTCAGGTTGCAAAAAATTAATTCAGGAAAATCACAAAGGCAAACTCAAGGTCGTCCTTATGAGGTTATTTTGCCTCTCAAATGTTAATATGATGCACAAGCGAGAAACAGTTACGTATATCTAAAAAGCTGGTTCTAGATCTACAAGAAATTGCAGCTCTGCACTTAAACTGTTTTGTGTGGTTAGAAGAACCAAGAAACCTCAGCTACTAATACCCCGTTAATAGAAACATAGAAACATAGAAGACTGATGGCAGAAAAAGACCTCATGGTCCATCTAGTCTGCCCTTATACTATTTCTTGTATTTTATCTTAGAATGGATATGTGCTTATCCCAGGCATGTTTAAATTCAGTTACTGTGGATTTACCAACCACGTCTGCTGGAAGTTTGTTCCAAGGATCTACTACTCTCTCAGTAAAATAATATTTTCTCACGTTGCTTTTGATCTTTCCCCCAACTAACTTCAGATTGTGTACCCTTGTTCTTATGTTCACTTTCCTATTAAAAACACTTCCCCCCTGAAGCTTATTTAACCCTTTAACATATTTAAATGTTTCAATCATGTCCTCCCTTTTCCTTCTGTCCTCCAGACTATACAGATTGAGTTCATGAAGTCTTTCCTGATACATTTTAAGCTTAAGACCTTCCACCATTCTTGTAGCCCGTCTTTGGACCCGTTCATTTTTGTCAATATCTTTTTGTAGGTGAGGTCTCCAGAATTGAACACAGTATTCCAAATGTAGTCTCACCAGCACTCTATATAGCGGGATCACAATCTCTCTCTTCCTGCTTGTTATACCTCTAGCTATGCAGCCAAGCATCCTATTGGCTTTCCCTACCGCCTGACTGCACTGTTCACCCATTTTGAGACTGTCAGAAATCACTACCCCTAAATCCTTTTCTTCTGTAGTTTTGGCTTATACAGAACTGCCAATACAATACTCTGATTGAGTATTCCTTTTCCCCATGTGCATTATTTTACACTTGGAAACATTAAACTGCAGTTTCCATTGCTTTGACAAAAAAAATTAAAGAACCAAAGACCCATTCCTTCTCCTTTACATCCAAGATTTTTTAAAAATCTAGCGGAACCTAAAACTTTAAATAGAATTGAGCTCTTGCCACAAGTCAAATGAGTCATTCACAATGAATGGCACAAGAGATAAAAACTCAGTAGGTGAAAGTCAGAGCACTTTTTACTGTGTTCACTAGCAAAATGTCTAATCTAGATTTTGTCCATGTCTAATGCTGGGTTTGAAAAGTGCTCAAGCACAAGCTTTGGAAAAAATATTCCTTAAATGCAAAATAAAGAAGAAGGGAAAGGAAAGGAAAGGCAGACAATAAGACAGTCAGAAAGGAAGAAAGAAAAAGAAAGAAAGAAAAAACAAAAGAAAGAAAGAAAAAGAAGGAAAGAAGGAAGGAAGGAAGGAAGAAGGAAGGAAAGAAAGATTTTTAATTTAGGTTTGCATATCCTGATTAAATGAAACATACCCAGTTATTCAGTTAAATCCAGCTGTCTGGGTTTGACCCTAGGCCGAAGCGTCAGTGGTTCTTGCTCCATACCCAACAGCTAACCACAAAACTAGCCAACCCAATTTTCATTTCATCGCTCTCTGCCAATACTTTTGGAAGGCAATTTTTCACCCGCTATTTTGCCTCCTTCAAGCAAGAGACCGCTTGTAAAACCGAAGGAACACCAATCCTTTAAGAAGAGAGAAAAACTGATTTGCATCCCCAATTCCAGCCTGAAATAGGAACTTGACCTCCAGAAAACACAACAATCCTAAATTCAGCAGGAAAAGCTCATTGTAAACAATCTGCACTGGTTCCTATTTCAATTGCATGGATAGTCAGACACACCCAGCCCTTTGGGGACAGGCTGTCCAAATCCTTAATTCCTGAGCTTGAGCTACTTTAAGAAATATATATATACTGTATAGGAAAAAAGTGCAATTTTCTCCTATGTATAAGGGGTGGGCATAAGCGCACTATTGTGCCTACCGTCCCTGTCCTACTGCCCTATTGCCTTCCTTTATTCATTACTTGCTACTAATGTTATGCTTATACAAACTACAATCCTACACTTGTTCGACCAATAAATAAGTAAAATATAATCCAGTGATCGGGAACACAGCACAATCGATCAATCAATATATCAATAGAATCAAAGCCAACCTAAGTTTGTTTTTTCCCCTCCTTCCTTCCTTCTCAAAAACGATCTAAGAAATTTAGCTTACTTTACAGTCCAGATTATTCTGGGTTTCTGGAAGTTCCTGCTCTTCCAAACCACTCTGCAAGCTCCTTTTGAGTTTCAGGCTGGCTGGCAGCAGCTGCCGTATAATCTTTTGCAGGGAGGAAAAAAAGTGGGCATGTCAGAAGGTGGTTGCTAACGTGGAAACCTCCCTTAACTGGCTACACCCAGCTTTGCCAGCCACTGGAGAGTAAGACGAAGCAGCTGGAATTTGCTTGCCGTGGCTGGATTTGTTGCTTGTAGCAAAGGGGGAAAAAAAGATTGGGAAACTGGTATACCTCGTCAGAAAGGGTCTCTGCAGGCTGGTTCAAAGGTTCTGATTTTACTTAAGATGTTTTACCGATGGCATCTTCCACCGAATAGAATTGCTAAGATGTATCCAAATACCTCCCCAAATCCTTGGAAATGTAAAAATGAAATAGGTTCTTATTATCATCAATAGTGGACATGTAATAAAGTCCGGACATATTGGAGAATGATAGAAAAAATGATAAAAGAGATTACATTACAGTATATGAAATAGAAAAATCCCCTGAATTTTATCTCTTAGGTATAGCTAAACAGAAATATAAAATATATTTTTTTTTCTGGTTGTACATATTTTAACAGCCGCCAGGATTGTTTATGCACAAAATTGGAAAGGGGAAGATATCCCCAAAAAAGAGGATGTAGTTTAAAAAAAAATTGGATTGTGCAGAGATGGATATGATGACAAGAAGGCTGAATGACCAAGAAGAATCTGATTTTTATATTATTTGGGATAAAGTTTATACATGGATAGATAAGAATAAAGTTGAAAATAAGGTAATGAAAATTGTATGAATATAATCCAATGTTATTGAAATTTTTTGTTGTTGCTATTGCTGTTGGTTTTTCTTTTTTATCAATTTAACTTTATGTGTATTAGAATATGCAAACAAAATTCTTCTTTTCAATTAGAATATTAGTTTGACTTAAAGATTTAAGATTTTATCCTTTTTTCTGTATTAAAATTGACTTCAAGAACAGACGGGTAATTGTAACCCCCACTATGTGTTTAAATGTTTGTAAGTCTGTATGTCTTTTTACTGAAAATCAATAAAGTTTTTGAAAATTAAAGGTTCTGATTTTACAGGTAGCTCTCGGCCCTACAACCACCACCGAGAGCCCAAAATCTCCACTGCTAAGCAAAGGAGTTGTTAAGTGAGGTTCGCTTCACTTTACGACTTGCCTGGCCACCGCTGTTAAGTGAATTCTTGCAGATAGTAATTAATAATAATAATAATAATAATAATAATAATAATAATAATAATTTATTAGACTTGTGTGCCGCCCCTCTTCGAAGATGTGAGTAACGCGGTTGTTGTGGAGTGAATCTTGGCTCAAACCGTTGACCTTGCTTGTGAGAAGTGTGTGAAAGAAAGGAACATAAATTGGAATGAGTTGTTAAGAAGGTCTTAAGCATAAAACCTACCAGGAAAGATTTCATTAACTCAATCTCTATAGTCTGGAGGACAGAAGGGAAAGGGGGGAGATGATAGAAACATTTAAATATATTAAAGGGTTAAATAAGTTTCAGGAGGGAACCTTATTTAAGCTCTTATTTAACCCTTTAATAGGAAAGTGAACACAAGAACAAGGGGGCACAATCTGAGCTTAGTTGGGGGAAAGATTAGAAGCAACGTGAGAAAATATTATTTGACTGAAAGAGTAGTAGATGCTTGGAACAAACTTCCAGGAGACGTGGTTGGTAAATCCGCAGTAACTGAATTTAAACATGCCTGGGATAAACATATATCCATCCTAAGATAAAACACAGGAAATAGTATAAGGGCAGACTAGATGGACCATGAGGTCTTTTTCTGCTGTCAGTCTTCTATGTTTCTAAATTCTGTTCCTCTTTATGCATTAACAGGCTGGATCTGCTCATCAGCCCTTTGATAAAAGAATGTCGTCTAAGAAGGAGATCTTGGATCACAGCTGGACCAGCATCTCCAGCTAGAGTCATATGCCTCCCACATTTGATCACACTTACGTGTTTTTGAAAACCTGGTGGTTGCATCAAAGTCGGGGTCACAAGCAGTCCTGAGCTCTTACAGTCAAACTCCCATGCATACACCAAGAGACACTTTGGTGTAGTGGTTAGGGAAAACTCAGTAATGGGCCCCACCTGGTATGAATGGGATTGGTGATCCAGTAGGACTTTTTATTTATTTATTTTATTTATTGGATTTGTATGCCGCCCCTCTCCGTGGACTCGGGGCGGCTAACAACAGTGACAAAAATGGAATGTAAGAATCCAATACTAAAACAGCTAAAAACCCTTGTTATAAAACCAATCATACATACAAACATACCATGCATAAATTGTAGAAGCCTAGGGGGAGAGAATATCTCAGTTCCCCCATGCCTGACGGCAGAGGTGGGTTTTGAGGAGTTTACGAAAGGCAAGGAGGGTGGGGCCTATTCTAATCTCAGAGGGGAGCTGGTTCCAGAGGGCTGGGGCCACCACAGAGAAGGCTCTTTCCCTGGGTCCCGCCAAACGACATTGTTTAGTCAACAGGACCCGGAGAAGGCCAACTCTGTGGGACCTAATTGGTCGCTGGGATTCGTGCGGCAGAAGGCGGTCTTGCAGATATCCTGGTCTGGTGCCATGTAGGTCTTTATAGGTCATAACCAACACTTTGAATTGTGACCAGAAACTGATCGGCAACCAATGCAGACTGCGGAGTGTTGGTGTGACATGGGCATATTTAGGAAAGCCCATGATGGGCATATTTAGGAAAGTCCAGTCAATGAAGCGGTGGAAGTGATGTGCCAGTGCCTGGAGGCTGTTGGAGCCTGGATGGGTGTCAACAGACTCAAGGTCAACCCGGATAAGACGGAGTGGCTGTGGGTTTTGCCTCCCAAGGACAATTCCATCTGTCCGTCCATTACCCTGGGGGGGGGAATTATTGACCCCCTCAGAGAGGGTCCGCAACTTGGGTGTCCTCCTCGATCCACAGCTCACATTAGAACAACATCTTTCAGCTGTGGCGAGGGGGGCGTTTGCCCAGGTTCGCCTGGTGCACCAGTTGCAGCCCTATCTGGACCGGGACTCATTGCTCACAGTCACTCATGCCCTCATCACCTCGAGGTTCGACTACTGTAATGCTCTCTACATGGGGCTACCTTTTAAAAGTGTTCGGAAACTTCAGATCGTGCAAAATGCAGCTGCGAGAGCAGTCATGGGCCTACCTAGGTATGCCCATGTTTCACCATCACTCCGCAGTCTGCATTGGCTGCCGATCAATTTCCGGTCACAATTCAAAGTGTTGGTTATGACCTTTAAAGCCCTTCATGGCATCGGACCAGAATATCTCCGAGACCGCCTCCTGCCGCACGAATCCCAGCGACCGATTAGGTCCCACAGAGTGGGCCTTCTCCGGGTCCCGTCAACTAAACAATGTCGGTTGGCGGGCCCCAGGGGAAGAGCCTTCTCTGTGGCGGCACCGGCCCTCTGGAACCAACTCCCCCCGGAGATTAGAACTGCCCCTGCTCTTCCTGCCTTCCGTAAACTCTTTAAAACCCACCTTTGCCGTCAGGCATGGGGGAACTGAAACATCTCCCCCTGGGCATGTTTAATTTATGCATGGTATGTCTGTGTGTGTGTCTGTTAGCATACGGGGTTTTTAAATATTTAAATATTTTAAATTTGTCTGATTGCTTATGATTTGTTTCTACATGTTGTGAGCCGCCCCGAGTCTTCGGAGAGGGGCGGCATACAAATCTAAGTAATAAATAAATAAATAATAAATAAATAAATGATTGCTCTTGCAGCTGCATTCTGTACATTCTGAAGTTTCCGAACACTTTTGGTGGGTTCTGGATGCTTCCGCATGTGCGGGAGCAAAAAAAAAAGGGCAAAAATTTCTATAATCTCACCTACACAAATGTCATCGCATGAGATTTAGCTTTGGGTGCATGCACAGAACCAAAATCTCACATAGGGGTGTGCACCCACGCCAGCCTCGGGATCCTGGTACCGGTAGGAAAAGGTAAGTGGAGCCCTTCACTGGGTAAAATGGGAGACTGAATTCTAGTCTTGCCTTGGGCATGAAAGCCAGCTGGGTGACTTTGGGCCAGTCACCTCCATAAATAAACTAATAATAATAATAATAATAATAATAATAATAATAATAATAATAATAAATCAAATATGATTGAATGAAATTTTAAAAAATTGCTTTCCTGTTTTTTGCCTTTTTAAATACCGTAAGTCATCCAGATCTTGATGGAACTGGTTGGCTGGGCTCCAGATCCTATACATAAATAAAATAGAGAAATATTGGCTTTTCCCCATCAACAGACTAGTGGAGGCAGAAGAGATGGGGGGAAGGAGTGAAAAAGGGAAGAGGAGGAGAAGAAAGGGGGGAGGGAGATCGGTTTGTGTGCCTTGCCCGACTCTAAAACCCCAACCCCTAAATTACAGCCTTAAAATATCCCTCAAGAAGCTAAATTATAATGTTTCAGGAGCTAGGAGTTGGAGACTTCCATGGGGAAAGGATTAGATTTGGGGATGGAGGGAAGGAGGGGAAATACGGAGTGTGTTTTTGTTGTTTTTAATAGCAACAACTCCAATGAAAATACAGTGGTACCTCTATCTATTTACAACTTTTCTAGATAAGAACCGGGTGTTCAAGATTGTTTTGCCTCTTCTCAAGAACCTCCGAAACTGTAACTGGAAAAGGCAGGGAGAAGCCTCCGTGGGGTCTCTCTAGGAATCTCCTGGGAGGAAACAGGGCCCGAAAAGACAGGGAGAAGCCTCCGTGGGGCCTCTCTAGGAATCTCCTGGGAGGAAACAGGGCCCGAAAAGACAGGGAGAAGCCTCGGTGGGACCTCTCTAGGAATCTCCTGGGAGGAAACAGGGCCCGAAAAGACAGGGAGAAGCCTCCGTGGGGCCTCTCTAGGAATCTCCTGGGAGGAAACAGGGCCCAAAAAGGCAGGGAGAAGCCTCGGTGGGACCTCTCTAGGAATCTCCTGGGAGGAAACAGGGCCCGAAAAGGCAGGGAGAAGCCTCTGTGGGGCCTCTCTAGGAGGTACCACTGTACTGGACTAGAAATCAGCAGGCTGTGAGTTCTAGTCTTGCCTTAGGCAAGGTGACTTTGAGCCCGACACTAAGAGACAGTGAGTTCTAGTCCGGGTTTTCCCGGTCAGATCCACAATTGATAGGGCTTTTGGTTAGGACTGGTAGATGAAAAATGATGCTGTGCTTGGAGGAGACTCTATGCTGGGGGAACTGGACTTCCGGTCGGCTCCAGAAATGAACGGTGGGGTGGGGGGCTTCTGGTTAGGACCTTTGTGGCTCGTTGAGTGTTTAAGGGGTCTCCTGCCGTTTGGACTGGAAGACCGCCAAAGTCCCTTCCAGCTCTATTCTGATTAACCAGGAATCGTAAAGGATTTGATGGCATATAATCAACCATTCCTACATTGAAATGTCACCGGGATTACTTTTTCCAATCTGATATCCATCCTTCACTTCTTTCAACCTGTTTTGAGACCAGGTGTGTCAACACAAAATTTCTCTTGGTTCCACATCTCCAGTATCTGTTTGCTTGTTTGATGTTGGGACATCTGCACATCATGGATAAATATTTTTCTCTGTTACACCCGTTTACAGGAAAAAAATTACAGGTCCTCCTCGACTTACAACCAAACTTAGGGCCAAATTTTTTGTTACTAAATGAGAAACTTTGAATTTTTGTCCCATTTTACCATCTTTCTTTCTTTCTTTCTTTCTTTCTTTCTTTCTTTCTTTTTCTTCCTTCCTTCCTTTCTTTCTTCATTCATTCATTCATTTATTGGATTTGTATGCCACCCCTCTCCGCGGACTCCTGCCACAGTTGTTAAGTGAATCATTGCAGTTCTTAAATTCGTCACACGGTGGTTGTTAACTGAATCCGGCTTCCCATTGACTTTTCTTGACAGAAGGTCACAAAAGTGGATCACATGACTCCGGGACACTGCAATGGTCATATGTATGAGTCAGTCTATCAAGCATCTGAATGTAAACGGGGATGCATCATGGAGGATGCTGTAACGGTCATATGTGTGAAAAATAGTCAAAATCACCTCCCCCCCCAGTGCCGTTGTAACTTCAAATGGTAACTAAATGAACTTTTGTTAAATCCAGAACTACCTGTATGTTCTTTTTCCTGAAAATTGGCGTTGTAAATACAGTATCCCTCTCCGCTTTTTGGTATTTTTGCCTTACTTACTTAACTCTCATCAAAGAAAATAAGAGGAGGAAGGAGTATTAAATATGTTTATTGCATTAGGGGAAGGTTTGGTAGGGAAGGTTTGCCTATTTGCCCATGATTCTAAAGTGTGCAATAGGGTTGATATTCCTGGAGGCGTCTGTAATATGGTAAATGATTTAGCTTTACTAGATAAATGGTCAAAGCAATGGAAACTGCAGTTTAATGTTTCCAAATGTAAAATAATGCACTTGGGGAAAAGGAATCCTCAATCTGAGTATTGCATTGGCAGTTCTGTGTTAGCAAAAATTTCAGAAGAGAAGGATTTAGGGGTAGTGATTTCTGACAGTCTCAAAATGGGTGAGCAGTGTGGTCGGGCGGTAGGAAAAGCAAGTAGGATGCTTGGCTGCATTGCTAGAGGTATAACAAGCAGGAAGAGTGAGATTGTAATCCCGCTATACAGAGTGCTGGTGAGACCACATTTGGAATACTGTGTTCAGTTCTGGAGACCTCACCTACAAAAAGATATTGACAAAATTGAACGGGTCCAAAGACGGGCTACAAGAATGGTGGAAGGTCTTAAGCATAAAACATATCAGGAAAGACTTCATGAACTCAATCTGTATAGTCTGGAGGACAGAAGGAAAAGGGGGGACATGATCGAAACATTTAAATATGTCAAAGGGTTAAACAGGATTCAGAAGGGAAGTGTTTTTAATAGGAAAGTGAACACAAGAACAAGGGGACACAATCTGAAGTTAGTTGGGGGAAAGATCAAAAGCAACATGAGAAAATATTTTACTGAGAGAGTAGTAGATGCTTGGAACAAACTTCCAGCAGACGTGGTTGGTAAATCCACAGTAACTGAATTCAAACATGCCTGGGATAAACATAGATCCATCCTAAGATAAAATACAAAAAAAATAGTATAAGGGCAGACTAGAGGGACCATGAGGTCTTTTTCTGCCGTCAGACTTCTATGTTTCTATGAAGTTGTTTATAAAAATAATAAAGATGTTAGAATAGAATTGAGCAGGAACGGAGGTCTTTTAGTCCAGATCCCTGTTGAAGCAGGAGAAGCTGTACTATTTCATATAAGTAGCTGTCTAGTTTCTTCTTAAAAATCTCCAGTGATGGAGCACCCACAACTTCTGGTGGCAAGCTGTTCCACTGGTTAATTGTCCTCACTGCTAGGAAATTTCTCCTTAATTGCATGTTGCTTCTCTCTTTGGCTAGCTTCCAACCTTCTTTCTTGTCCTGCCCTCAGGTGCTTCGGAGAATAATTTGACCCCACTCTTCGTGGCAGCCCCTCAAAAGGAAGGGTGTAATTTTTTTAAAAAAAATAAAAAAGGCAAAATATGCTATTAAAACGTACACACGTGTACTTGCACCCTATGAGAAATGAATAGATGAAAAATGCTGAACATGCCAACCAAGTCCTGCGATATGCAGCTCAAATCAGGGATGTCCAACAACAGGAACTTTAAAATTTGTGGACTTCAATTCCCAGAATTCCCCGCCCAGTCATGCTGGATGGGGAATTCTGGGAGTTGAAGTCCACGAGACTTTAAAATCATGGTTCGCAACCTTTCTAATACCCCTTAATACAATTATGTTGATCCACAACCAGTAAAGGGCTACCAAATGTTTTACTACCACACTGTGGGCCTGACTTATGCATTTTCTTTCAACATCTTTCAGTGCAAATTGGGTGCTCTGGGCTGGAGCTCCATTTTTGCTACCCCGTTGCGTTCCCCCGCGTCCAGGCAGCAGCCCACCCGTGCCCCCAACCATAAGTCTGGTGTCAATTCTCCCAACAGAACTTTAAACTGATTGGCAGAAAGGTCAGAGGGAGATTCCCATTGCAAGCACCTGATTGGTCGGGTTGTAAAAATATGTTCCAAGGTGCCAGGAAAGAAGTTTAGTTCCTAACACCACAAGAAATTAGTTTTTTTCAACTGTTTTAGATGATACCTGTAAAGTACTGTGAAACCAGTACTTTAAATTGTCAAAGGGAGACAGTCCTGATCTAGATATTTCTTTATAAGGCTGCTTTGTCTCTCAAGATGATGTGTAGGAAACAAACAATCTTGTCTTTTGAGACATTCATTAACAGTTACGATACTGATATATATTATTATTAATAGTAATAAGACATAAATACTAACAATCAAAACAGTGAATTTTTGTTACAACGTAAGATATACAACTTTGAAATGTAATATCATGTAACAAATACCCCTACCCTTTTGATTTTATGTACCCCCCTCTTTTCTCCCCCCCCATTTACCCCCTGTTATTTAATAAAATTTATTTATTAAAACAAACCAGTTACGATACTGGGGAAAAAGTGACTTATAACGATTTCTCTCTCTTACAATCCTTTGCAGCATCCCCATGGCCTAACGACCAAACTTTGGAGGCTAGAAATATAGAAGACTGACGGCAGAAAAAGACCTCATGGTCCATCTAGTCTGCCCTTATACTATTTCCTGTATTTTATCTTACAATGGATATATGTTTATCCCAGGCATGTTTAAATTCAGTTCCTGTGGATTTCCACCATTCTTGTAGCCCGTCTTTGGACCCGTTCAATTTTATCAATATCTTTTTGTAGGTGAGGTCTCCAGAACTGAACACAGTACTGTATTCCAAATAAGTTCTCACCAGCACTCTATAAGTGCTTACCAGCGCTCTTTTTTTAAAAAAGAGGGTGGCTGTAAAGCCCTATAAAGTGGTATATAGGTCTAAGTGCTTTTGCTGTTTTAATTGCTTCACATCTGTTTCGATTCTTCATTTAGCCCATGATTGGCACCTGGAGAAAGTCAAAGGTGAGATGGATTTCCAAGCCTAATCTGTTATGGTATGATGCTGGCTGTGATCAACCCTCTCACAATTAAGGACAATGCACATCGTTATAAAACTTGGAATTTTTCCAGTAAGCTAAAATTGCAGATTTACCTGTTTGTCCTTCTTGGGCGGTGGCCTATTAAAAGCCGATAGTCTGTTCAGGAAATGTTTACGAATCAATGGAGGGTGGAAAGGGAAGAACTGGAAAAAAAACATTGGCAGGAACTTTTGCAAAAAAAAACCATGCCAGGTTTCTGGCTGGAGATTTGGTTGCAGAAAAGCTTCCTGGTTACTGTATTTACAAATAGGGTGGGGAAGGAAACAAGGCATTGAACGAAAGAATGATTATGTTCAGCAGCGTAGCAGCCCTAGAGCCAGCAGAAAAGGGGACATCTAAAACAGTTGGGAAAAACTAATTTCTCATGGTGTTAGAAAAACTATTCGATCTGCAAATACTGGGCGAAAAATAGAAAATTAAAGATAAGGCTTTCATTACTTCGAGTCAACTTTAATCGATCGAACATTCCAATCGACAGAATATTCTAACCAAGCTGATGAATCATATTGGACACGGGTACATGCAAAAATATTCTTATCTCCAGATCTGTGTTTCTCAGGAAACTTTTAAAGATGAATTGGACTTCCAGAATTCCAACATGGAAAGCATCCTGAAACATCCAAAAGTTTCGAGTGAACAAAGACGACGAAACAGAAAACCGCAGATGGGATGTGTCCACACAGGTCTGTATATAAAGGCTGTGGTTATCGCTGCAACACTCAATGAAGGTTAAAAAAAAATATTGGTCTTTTAAAGAAGCAAAGTGGAAAGAATTTTAGACTCAGCTGCTGGAGAAAACTCCTGGGGATACCATGGACAGCCAAGGAAACAAAACACAGGACAAATTAATTCAGGTTTTTTCCTTCAAGGACCCTATGGACAGTGTTATGTAAAGAACCAGCTTCCTGGAGAAGTTCTTAATAAGGAAAAAAAAGTGGAAATAAAAGGAAGATGGCCAACAGCAAGGTAGAGAACTCAAATCATAGTGGTATTTTGGGGCACACCTGAAAGACTAATTTCAGGCATTCTGGTCATTCTAGATCGCCTACGGCTTAAGTTGACATGATGGCACTTAGCCAATGAGATAATCAAAATCACATTCTGGTGTTCAATCAGCTTTAGAAACCTTGCCACCTTTTGCTAGTTGTGTGGGGTTTGTTTGTTTGTTTGTTTTCTTATTTACTTATTGTTGTGATTCAGTCTGAGGCTCCTCAGGGAACGGCTGGAACTCTGCCGGCTCCATGCTCAGAGGGGGAGGACGAGGAACAGGAGGAGAAGGAGGACTAGGCAGACGGGGAAGAGGAATGTCAGGACGAGGAGGAGGGGGAACAGCCTGAGACCCCGGGGGGGGGGGACTCTCCCCAGCGAGTAGCCTGGAGTCATTAGATGAGAACGCACAAGCCATCATAGATATGAGGCAGAGAAGGGCAGCACAACGAAGGGGACAATTAGCCAGGTATTTCCATCCCTAATAGGCAACAGCTGGGTTTGGGTGTGGTTCTCCTCAGAAAGGTTGAAAAGGCAGGCCCGCCCTGCCTGTATTGTGGAGAGTTATCTTTTGGGAGTCCTGTGACCTTGCTTCGATCCTTGGCGTCTCTGATTCTGGCTTGTGGCCTCGAAGGCTGAAAACTTGGGGGAGGCGTGGGTTTTATTATCTACAGTGGTGTGTGTGCCAGCAAGAAGTCTGTTGTATTGTCTGGTCTTCGTGACTCTTCTGTGAAGCTTCATAGCATTCTAGTTTGTAAGAACAGTTTTTGTTATCTGTGTTTGTTTTCAAAGCTATAAAATGACTTTGCTTTTTACCAGCGTGTCTGGCTACTCTTTTTAGTTGGTGTTGGCGTCTGGGGGAACCCAGACAGAACACTTATTAGGTTTCTATGCCGCCCTTCTCGAAGCGACTCATGGTGGCCTACAACATAATAAATACAAACAATATATTTGTAGCAATCTAATTATTTTAAAAGAAATAAACAAAATTAGCAAAATTATATTTAAAAAACCCATGCACAGTCATTCACATTCATCCAATTCAATCATTCACTGATGGATGATCTCTGGTGGGCCCGGGACAGGGGTTTATCCTCTGTCCTGATGCTTCTTGACTCTCAGCAACTTTTGATACCATCGACCATGGTATCCTTCTACGCTGGCTGGAGGGGTTTGGAGTGGGAGGCACTGTTTTACAGTGGTTCTCCTACCTCTCCGGCCGGTCGCAGTTGGTGTTAGTGGGGGGTCAGAGGTCGACCTATAGGTTTCTCCCTTGTGGGGTGCCTCAGGGGTCGGTCCTCTCCCCCCCTGCTATTTAATATCTACATGAAACTGCAGGATGAGCTCATCCAAGGGCATGGGGTGAAGTACGCCGATGATACCCAGTTATACATCTCCACCCCATGTCCAGTTGGTGAAGCAGTGGGGGCGATGTGCCGGTGCCTGGAGGCTGTTAGGGTCTGGATGGGTGAATTTAAACATGCCTGGGATAAACACATATCCATTGTAAGATAAAATACAGGAAATAGTACAAGGGCAGACTAGATGGACCATGAGGTCTTTTTCTGCCGTCAGTCTTCTATGTTTCTAAGGTACCTTCGGCCAGTCATGGGCTCCTCCCCCCATGTGGGGGGACGCCCTCTGGCTAGCGGAAATGGCCCGGGAATGGCATGACTGACATATTTCCGCAAAAAATTGCCATTTTTTTTCTTCTGCCCATACACGGAAGCAAAAATACCAGCAAAAGTATCTGAAATCTTGCTTGTGCTCACGAGATTTTATCAGGGTTTTTTTGCCGTTTTTTGCTCCTATGCATGCGCAGAAGCAAAAATATCGGCAAAAATAGCCGAAATCTCATGAGACTTGGCTTGCTGTGCATGCAGAGGAGTCAAATCTCACATGGGGCGCGCCACACACATTTTGGGAGTGTGTATACTTGCGCCAGTCGCCCAAAACCAGCCATATGATTCTATATCTCGCAGTGCTACCTGATTCTTTTACCTGATTCTACTAAGCGACCAAGGTCAGTCCAAGACTAAATGTAATACGGGATAATGCTTCCAAAGGAAACCACCCAAGTGTCTTTTAATATATTGCAATAATAAAAAATTTAATGATACGATTAAATTTATATGCCCCTTTTATTCTCACTAATAAAGCGAATCCAGTACCAAAAAGCAGGAATAAGCCCAGCGCCAGGCTATCTCTTGGAGCATTGTATGTTAAAATAGACATCAATACATTTCTGTTAATATTTGAAATTATGTGCCTGAACAAGCTCGGCTACTTCCCTGGTTTTCTTCTGTTATTAGTCGCTTTCAAGATCAAAGGTTGCAGAACGAGTGGGTGAAAGGCAAATACTTCTGCTAGAAAACAGTAGACTGGAGACTCTATAATATATTGGCGACATATACAGCGATGCTGACATACAGGTTTAGCAATGGCTGGAAAATGAGACTTAGGTGGGTCCAACGCATTGATGTTGCATTTCAAAAATTGCTAGCTCGACTCTGCCATCTTGTGGCCTGAAAAATAGGTACATTAATGAGAATTTATGCACCAAAGACAAATTCCTTGTGTGTCCAATCACACTTGGCCAATAAAGAATAAAGAATTCTATTTAATGATCTTGTTGTCTCTTTCTACAACCACTCCCCACCCTTTCAATACAGGGATCCCCAGACTTGGCAACTTTAAGACTTGTGAACTTCAAATGTCCAAAGATACTTCACCAGAAGAGCCCTTCACTCGAAACAGAATGCCCTACGAAAGCAGACTATCAATCCTAGGTCTAGAAAGCTTAGAACTAAAATCATATGCTGCAACGTCCTGCCTGTCAATGACTACTTCAGCTTCAACCGCAACAACACAAGAGCACGCAACAAATTCAAACTTAATATTAATCGCTCCAAGCTTGACTGTAAAAAATATGACTTTAGCAATCGAGTTGTCGAAGCGTGGAACTCATTACCGGACTCAGTAGTGTCAACCCCTAACCCCCAACATTTCTCCCTTAGACTCTCCACGATTGACCTCTCCAGGTTCCTAAGAGGTCAGTAAGGGGCATACATAAGTGCACTAGCCTGCCTTTCGTGCCCTGTCCAATTGTCTTTCCTTATCTCATATTTTATTTATTCATTTATTTATTTATTCATTCGTCCAATGCATAAATACATAGGAAGAAAATAGACATGTGATAATATAAAAAGAGGGCGAAGGTGAACTTAGAGGAGAGGATATATGAAAGGAAGAGAATATTTAAGATAGGTGAAAAAAAAGGAAAGACAATTGGACAGGAGACGAAAGGCACTCCAGTGCACTTATGTACGCCCCTTACTGGCCTCTTAGGAACCTGGAGAGGTCAATCGTGGAGAGTCTAAGGGAGAAGTGTTGGGGGTTAGGGGTTGACACAATTGAGTCCGGTAGTGAGTTCCAAGCTTCGATAAGATATCATATATCTTTTCTTCCTTCATATATCTTCTCTATTTTTATATCTTCTCTTTATATATAATACTTCATGTCTATTCTCTTCAATATGTATTGTGTATTGGACAAAATAAATAAATAAAATAAAAAACTCCCAGAATTCCTTCCTGCTGACTGAGGAACCCTGGGAGTTGAAGTCCACAAGTCTTAAAGCTTCTGAGTTTGCTCATCCTTGACAGTGGTGACTTGCTATGCCCCCAAACCAGTCCTCTGGTTACTGCTCCTTGAAAGTGGATGGCAAAGAACCTATTTGCATGTGCAGAGGGCAATTTCCCTGACATGACGTGCATTTCCAAATTGATGCAAACTGGTAGGGAAGATAAGTAGAATCCACCCCAATCCTTGGTCCAATATAAAGTTCCCCAAACTTGGCAACTTTTAAGACTTGTGGACTTCAACTCCCAGAATTCTCCAGCCAGTTATGCTATGCTATGCTCCAGCTATGCTGCCTGGAGAATTCTGGGAGCTGAAGTCCACAAAGTTGCCAAGTTTGAAAACCTTGGGTCTAACATAATATTTAGCATTTAGATTTATATACCGCTCCACAGTGCTTTGCAGCCCTCTCTAAGGGGTTTACAGAGAGTAAGCCTATTGCCCCCAACAATCTGGGTCCTCATTTTACCCACCTTGTGTGCCGCAAGACATGATCAGCTGTGCCGCGAAGCTCAGAGAGAGAAAGAGAGAGAGAAAGAAAGCAAGAGAGAGAGAGAAAGAAAGCAAGAGAGAGAGAGAGAGAAAGCAAGAGAGAGAGAGAGAAAGAGCGAGTGAGAGAGAAAGAAAACAAGAGAGAGAAAGCAAGAGAGAGAAAGAAAGGCTCACAACAATGATAAAAACAATATTATAATGGCACAAATCTAATATTAAAAATAATTAAAAACCCTATCATTATTAAAAAATCAAACAGCACATACATACCAAACATAAATTATAATGAGCCTGGGGGAAAGATGTCTCAAATCCCCCATGCCTGGCGGTATAGGTGGGTCTTAAGTAGTTTACGGAAGACAAGGAGGGTGGGAGAAGTTCTAATCTCCGGGGGGGGGGGAGTTGATTCCAGAGGGCCGGGGCCGCCACAGAGAAGGCTCTTCCCCTGGGGCCCGCCAGATGACATTGTTTAGTCGACAGAACCTGGAGAAGGCCAACTCTGTGGGACCTTATTGGCCGCTGGGATTCGTGCGGTAGCAGGCGGTTCCGGAGGTACTCTGGTCCAATGCCATGTAGGGCTTTAAAGATCATGACCAACACTTTGAATTGTGACTGGAAAATGGTCGGCAGCCAATGCAGGCCACGGAGTGTTGTAGATACGTGGGCGAATCTGCGATGGCTCTCGCGGCCGCGTTCTGCACGATTGATCTATTTCTGGGTGTTCAGAAAACTTGTGGCAGAATTTAGAATAGCCTAAATAGTTTGCAATCCACGGCTCTGGAGCCACATGTGGCTCTTTCATCCCTCTGCTGCAGCTCCATCGCTCACAGCCGCCTATGTGAGGCACCTGCCGGCATATGATTTATTGAATTTTCAACCCATCTTTTCTTTCCCGGAGTTTGAAATGTTTTTGTGGCGTGTGGAAATAAAAATGTTTTCTCTGTAGCAGGTCATTGATTTCATAAATGCAATTAAAAAAAATTTTATACATAGCATAAAGGTAAAAAAAAAAAATCCAAAACGCGATATATGCAGTGTTATCTTCATTTTAGATGTCATAAAAGATTTTGTGGCTCCTGGTGTTTTCTCTTGTGTGGGAAACTGATCCAAATGGTTCTTTGAGTAAAGTTGCCAACCCCTAGTTTAAGCACTTTCTGGAGGTGGGCAGATTAACAGAATTCTTCAGTTAACATGCCTTTGCAGAGAATTCTGGGAGTTGAAGTCCAAAGATCAGGAAGTGGCCCAGTTTCAAAAAAACTTTTATCTAATCAGTGGGAACCAGTTTTGTCCTTTTAAAGAGGAAAGCGATTTTTTTTTCAAAACTGCAGAACATTCCTCTCAATGCCCCCATGTGCAACTGTCCAGATTCCCCCCTTTTAAAGTATTTTAATTTGCCACAGTAAAAAAACTTAATACAGTGGTACCTCATCTTACGAATGCCTTTTCTAACGAACTTTTCAAGATACGAACCCGGTGTTTAAGATTTTTTTGCCTCTTCTTCCGAACTATTTTCACCTTACGAACCCAAGCCGCTGCTGCTGGGATGAAGGGGTTTCTCCCCCCCCTTTTTTGAAGAAAGAAAAGGGAGGGGCGGCTTGGAGGGGGAAAGACTGCATTTAAATAACTAGGAGAACAGCGTGCTTGCACAGGCACTGAAAGGGTGTCTTTTGAAGAAAGAAAAGGGAGGGGCGGCTTGGAGGGGGAAAGACTGCATTTAAATAACTAGGAGAACAGCGTGCTTGCACAGGCACTGAAAGGGTGTCTTTTGAAGAAAGAAAAGGGAGGGGCGGCTTGGAGGGGGAAAGACTGCATTTAAATAACTAGAACAGCATGTTTGCAGGCACTGAAAGGGTGTCTTTTGAAGAAAGAAAAGGGAGGGGCGGCTTGGAGGGGGAAAAGACTGCATTTAAAGAACTAGGAGAACAGCGTGTTTGCAGGCACTGAAAGGGTGTCTTTTGAAGAAAGAAAAGGGAGGGGCGCCCCCCCTTGCCTTCCTTCCTTCCCACTCACCCTTTAGCCTAGCCTTGCTTCTTCCACCCGCCCCCTTTAGCTGCTCCTCCCTGCCCTCTGTTCGCCTCCCTTGTAAACTTTGGGATTTTCTTGAAGGATTTGCACGCATTATTTGCTTTTACATTGATTCCTATGGGAAACATTGTTTCGTCTTACGGACTTTTCACCTTAGGACCCTCCTCCTGGAACCAATTAAGTTCGTATCATGAGGTACCACTGTACTCACTACCTCAGTTAAACCTGGTTATTAATTTCTTTGCTCCCCTCCCTATAGTCTCCCATGGAGGTTAAATCAGTTTTCCCCCCCAATAACTGTGGCATTGTTCAACGCAGGGAAGTGTGTAAACCGTCTCTTTATTAGATTAACAAACAATTCCCCCATTGCTTGTGATCTTTTCATAGTTCTCAGAAATAAAATAGGAAAAAAAATAACCAACTTTTATTTACTTTGCATAGGTAGCTGATTTCAAGCCATTTTTCAACCCCAACTTGCTTTCCCAGTCAAAATAATTATTGCAGCACCTTTAAATCAGAGGCAAAAACATTCGATTTACAATAGAACTGTACGGTTTGGTTTATTATTATTATTTTTAGAAAACAATCTATAGAGCATTTTTTTTCATTTTTCAAAATATATATATATATAGACTACAGCTTTATTTTTTTAAAACACACTGATATTTCCAGAGTTTTTTGAGATCGGAATTTCAAAATTTTCATTCAAGTTCATCATTAATGTCAGGAATAAAGACGGCACACACCACAAATTAAACAACTCTAGAGGTGGAGCGATTTGTCAATTAAAAGCTTTCCTTGATGTGTTTTTTTTTAAAGTTACAGTACAAAAAATGTCGAGCAAGAAGGAACAACTGTGCACCTTATTTTTTTGACCATTTCCCCTCCCATCCCTTTCCAGTTTTGGTAAAATATATTTCTGGCCACAGCCAGTATTTGTTTAACTATTGTGGATATTTATTCATTGGTATCCAGAGCATTCTACTTCCCAACTTGAGATCAAAACTAGAAGGTTAAATGAATTAGACTAAGTACAATGAAATACACAATGGATGTAACAACTCTGCAGAGCTGTCAGTGTTTAGAAGACAGGTGTCAGGCACGGTCCTTTTTCGCCCTGTGTTAAGTTACTCACCATGGCAAGACCTGAGTAACTTTATCAAGCAAGAGGAAAGACTGAATGGACACAATTCTCCCATGATACCACAATGGCTCCGTAGTGTTTATGAGAGCAAAGAAAATACGAAGGGAAGGGAAAAGAAGGGAAGAAAAGGGAAGGGTGTGGAGAGAGGAAAGGGGAGGGAGAGAGGAACAAAGGAAGGGAGGGGAAGGGAGGATGTGGGAAAGGAAAGGAAGGATGTGGGAGGGAGGGAGGGAGGGAGAGAGGGAAGGAAGGAAGGAGGGGAGGGAGGAGGGAAGGAAGGAAGGAGGGAAGGGAGGAGTAAAGGAAGGAAGGAGGGAAGGGAGGGAGGAGGGAAGGGAGAAAGGAAGGAGGGGAGGGAGGGAGGAGGGGAGGAAGGAAGGAAGGAAGGAGGGAAGGGAGGGAGGAGTGAAGGAAGGAAGGAGGGAAGGGAGGGAGGAGGGAAGGGAGGAAGGAGGGAAGGGAGGGAGGGAGGAAGGAAGGGAGGGAGGGAGGAAGGAAGGAGGGGAGGGAGGAGGGAAGGAAGGAAGGAGTAAAGGAAGGAAGGAGGGAAGGGAGGGAGGAGGGAAGGGAGAAAGGAAGGAGGGGAGGGAGGGAGGAAGGAAGGAAGGAGGGAAGGGAGGGAGGAGTGAAGGGAGGAAGGAAGGAGGGAAGGGAGGGAGGAGGGAAGGAAGGAAGGAGGGAAGGGAGGGAGGGAGGAGGGAAGGAAGGAGGGAAGGGAGGGAGGGAGGAAGGAGGGAAGGGAGGGAGGGAGGAAGGAAGGAAGGAAGGAAATATCATATTCTAGGAATCCTTCAAGTGCTGGTGTTGCATCATGCCCATTTTTAAATCACTCCACCCTCCCCAATACAAACAAAAATCTCCATACAACTGAAAACAGAACTTCTCAAGAGGAAAGCAGAAGTTTAGGGTTCTGGATTAGGAATAGGGGATTAAAGATGGCCACAAGCCCCGCCCCTTTATCGACTTTTTTTTACTCCGCCCCCACCTTCTCCCTGGGCTGCTTACATTCAAGATAGTCCATTCTCCGGCTCCATTGCAGAATGTGGTCGATGTTGTTGACTCATGCCCTTCCAATCAAGAGCACCATCTTGGCTAACATTTCTACAAAGGGCCATCATGTTGTGTTGACCCCAGGGCAAATACGACTGGCCAGTGTGTGCCTGAAAATTGTATAGATGTCAAAAGAATTCTAATTTACAGCCATGCAGGATTGTCCATTACCTACAAGGTATCCCCTGCCTTGTGTCCAAGAATTTGGCGGGCTAATGGCTCATCGAAAGTGGACAAAACCTGATTTTATTCCAGGACAATAGTTCTGAGGGATTTCTAAGCACCTTGAATATGGCTGTAAGATGCTTCATAAACAATTCCACAAAAAATGTATTGTCTCAGAAAACCCGTTGCAATCAGAAATAATGCCTAAATTTTAAAACAGGCTTCCATGAGTAGCATCCTGTGTTCTCAGGACTACATTCATCTTAGGAGCTGCAGAATGAAATCGTGCCCAAGTAAGGAAGAGGCGCCAGATTGCTATAACCGTGATTTTCCAAAAATTAATCAATTTCCACCTCCCCAGAATTGATCAGAATTGGGACCCCCCCACTGGAAGTTCTGTTGTCTGCTGGATGTGGGATTCCCATCATGTTACAAGACACTTTTCATAATTAACATTCATTCACAGACATTTAAGGCAACTGGAGAGAGAGAGAGGGAAAAAAAACCCCAACCCACTGATTTTATAAAAAAAGCCAAGTAAAACAAAATGCCCTGCGTTACGCACAAACTGACCGCACAAAACTGTCCAAGAAACACACATTATTAGAAAGGGCAAGGTATGATGGAAAGTGATTGTTGGGAAGATCAAAAGATACAAGGTGAGTCAGAAAAAAACACCCCAAGTTTTCTTCAACTTAATATCAACCATTGCCATCGTATTTGCCCGTCACAACCTGAATTCGTTTTCCCTGCAGTCTGCGTCTGAGGCTTGGAAAGCCACAAATACAGTAGAAAAAAAAAATACTGCTTAGAGAACAGGCTTTGGCAGTATAAATGCTTCACTGCTTTGAACTCAAATGCCCAAAATATAAATCTCATTGAAATTAAGCGATTTTGCTACCTACCCCACCTCTGTATATAGGACTGTCCTGCTTGTACAATACTGGTAGAGCTCTCCAACACTGATCAAAAATACCTTGGATGGAGTCAAAATCTGGTTTGGGGCTTTTTTTCATTTCACTGTGCCTATGTTTACCTATTTCTCTGCCTATGGAGGTTGGCCTGAATGTTCACTCTGAAAAGATGAGCCCGTTTGCTTCTTAACTGATTCTCTCTCTTTTTAAAAAATAAAAAACCTTTTTAAACAAATTCAGCTTAAACTAGGCAAAGGCAAGGAGCAAGAACCTGTAATTTCAGAGGTTTCCGTTTGTTTGTTTTTGGGATAAGCACCAAATGTTTTAAAGACAGTTCTTGTCCAATATGGCTAATTTGAGCGTTTCAAAGAGCTTCGGCTGGTGTAAAAAAATAATAATAATTAAGAAATGAATTTACAAGGATGGGAACGTATGAGAGAGGTGGGGGGAGGAGAGAGAGAGAGAGACAGACAGACATAGACCACCAATGTTTCTCTCCAAAGATGAAAAAAATGCCTACATATAAACCAGGGGTCTCCAACCTTGGCAACTTCAACCATAGTTCCCTCTAAGCTGAGCAGTGAGCAATCGCTCACTTAAAAATCATCATCAACTCAGAGTTTTCCAAACCTGCCCAGAAGCCGAGAGGGAAAGAGTGAGAGGGAAGGAGAGAGAGAGGAAGAGAGGAAGAGAGAGAAACAGACAGAAAAAAGAGAGGAAGGAAAAGAGAAAGAAAAAGAATGGGAGTAAGGAAGAGAGAAAGAAAATCAAAATCTAGTTTGAAACTAGCTCAACTATTTAAGTGGCATTTTGATATTGATAGAGTTGCCCTATTATGAGCTCACTGTTATAGACACACAGTACAGTATTTTATTTTGAAATTCTCTGAGGCAAAACAGGGTGGGTTTTTTATTTGTTTGTTTGTTTGTTTGTTTATTTATGTATTATTTCTGTGCCACCCAGTCCTGAAGGGACTGCTGCTCAGACACTATACTTTTCCGCTCACCCCCCCCAAAAAAAAAAATTAGAGGGAACACTGACTTCAACTCTTGTGGACTTCAACTCCCAGAATTCCTCAGCAAATCTGAGCTGGCTGAGGAATTCTAGGACTTGAAGTCCACAAGAGTTGAGGTTGCCAAGGTTGGTGACCCCTGATCTAAATAATAGAAAAATGATTTGACGATCTTGACCAAAATAGCAACAATAACAAAAAAAATACTCAGTATAAGTGCAATTGTGCTTTCTCTCAGATCAATTTACTTAACAGGGTTATGATTTTTAGAAAAAGACAAAGTTTTGTTCCTTAGTATAGAATCTATACTAAGGAGTGAAGGAGTAAGCACGTACTAAATGAAGTTACTAAAAAAACTCACTCCAACAACCCAAATTTCCCCTAAATGCTGTTAGTTCTAAGGATCTCCATGCATTGAGAAAGTTGCTAAGAAGAATCAAATATTCCATCATAGAATTAAAGCACAGAACTAACATTCTGATTTTTCTCTTTTTTTAACAAAAATGAAAGAAGCATGAAGGGAAGAAAAATTCCAGTGTGGAAAGACTGGTGGCAACTCTGAATGAAATATATATATATATATATATATAAATTAACACGTGATTGCATTGGCCAGAAACTAAGGATATAAAAGGCTTTTGAAATTCCAGTAGCACAGGCACAGCGGCAAAGAACAGTATAACAGCCAAGGTTCAGCAACTTCAATTCCATTTGGTGAGCATTCGTTAGCAGCAATTCAGAGGAAAAAAATCAAAATAAAACAGAGGGGGCTGTGGAAATAAACTTCACTTTCCCTGGGTCTTTAGGGCATCGTTTGCAATACCTCACTATAAATACTTCATGCTGAACAAATACACTCATTGTCTTCTATGCTTTCTCTCTATTTTATCCCTGACCTCAGAAACATCTGGCAGTTGTATGCTAGCAAACACAAAGACTCTTCCCATTCCATTTTGCTCTATTCCATAAAATAATACTAATAATAATGCAGATATGCCCTAATCTAAGTGCAAAACATCATCCAAATTAGTAAGGGAGCTGCATCTCCACCTTAGATGTTACTCCAATTACAGTGTTCCCTCGATTTTCGCGGGTTCGAACTTCGCGGAAAGTCTATACCACGGTTTTTCAAAAATATTAATTAAAAAATACTTTGCGGTTTTTTCCCCTATACCACGGTTTTTCCCACCCGATGACGTCATATGTCATCACCAAACTTTCATCTGCCTTTATTAAATATTTTTTTTAATAAACTTTAATAAATAAACATGGTGAGTAATAATCTGAATGGTTGCTAAGGGAATGGGAAATTGCAATTTAGGAGTTTAAAGTGTTAAGGGAAGGCTTGTGATACTGCTCATAGCCCAAAATAGTGTATTTACTTCCGCATCTCTACTTCGCGGAAATTGGACTTTCACAGGCAGTCTCGGAACGCATCCCCCGCAAAAAGCGAGGGAACACTGTATTTCTACCTATTGTTACGCAGCTTCAAATGTGGCACAAAATGTAGCCATTGATATTTTAAGGACAGTAACAACCCTTTCCAAAATTTCTTCTTTGATTCCATAGTTTTTAAGTTGCTCTATTTTTTTTAAAAAAAAGTTCTCCCAACTCTGTTATCCCCCCCCCCCCCCCTTCTTCAAGCATTTAAACAATACAAGACTATAAGATTCTGGAAATACCTCTTGTACAAAAATGATTTTTTTTTCTTTTTCTTTTCTTTTTTTTTTTGTAAATCTTTAAACAACATTCAAAAAGGCACTTCATCCTGGAAGAAATTTAAGTTGAGAGTCAGGTCAACTGCTCTAAATGAAGCAAGAAGGTCAAGGTGGGGAAAACACTCTGCATAGCAGGATGAGCAGGGAAAAGGGGAGGGATGACTCGGCTGGTGACGTTAACACCAAGCGTTCATATTTTTCTTTTTCTTTCTTTTTTTTTGGCATGTCTTAAGGAAAATAATGATAATAATACTACAAAAAGCAACATTTGTCAAACGTGCCCATGAAAGGCGTCCAACGTCCCATTCAAAATAAGCTTCTTTTCTTTCCCATCACTTTCTTTCTTGATTTCTTTAAGACGTTCAACCCGTTCGCGACAAGGCGTTAAGTCAAACATCGTGATTTAGAAGCAATGGGTCGCTCACGACTGTTTTTTCATGGCAGAAGAAGATCAGAAAACATTGAAGGTGCATCCAAAGAGAAACTTCTGAGAGATTCGGCAGCGCAGGTGTTGCAGGGACTACCTGTTGCACAGCCCATGGAGCATGGTGTAGACTTCCTCCTCATGGCTTAGTCTTTCGAAGAAAGGAATAAGGTCGAGCAATTCCGTGTCTGTGATGTCGTCAAACCAGGATTGGACAGGCACCTGACATTTTTTAAAAAAAACCAACAATAGCCCAACATATTAATATTATTATTCATGAAACGATAGCTCTGCAGTTTATTTATTTATTTTATTTATTTATTGGATTTGTATGCCGCCCCTCTCCGTAGATTCGGGGTGGCTAACAACAATAGTACAAAACATCATGTAAATCCAATACTAAAACTAATAATAAAACAATTAAAAGAAAACCCCTTATTTATAAAACCAAACATACCTACAAACAAACAAACAAACATACCATGCATAAATTGTAGAGGCCCAGGGAGAAAGAATATCTCAGTTCCCCCACGCCTGACAGCAGAGGTGGGTTTTAAGGAGCTTACGAAAGGCAAGGAGGGTGGGGGCTATTCTAATCTCCGGGGGGAGTTGGTTCCAGAGGGCCGGGGCCACCACAGAGAAGGCTCTTCCCCTGGGTCCCGCCAAACGACATTGTTTTGTTGACGGGACCTGGAGAAGGCCAACTCTGTGGGACCTAACCGGTCGCTGGGATTTGTGCGGCAGAAGGCGGTCTCGTAGATACCCTGGTCCGGTGCCATGAAGGGCTTTATAGGTGATGACCAACACTTTGAATTGTGACCGGAAATTGATCGGCAACCAAGTTGTAGGTTGCTTGAAGCTTTAAAGCAGCGGTCCCCAAACTACGGTCCGCGGGCTACATGCGGCCCACTGAAGCCATTTATACGGCCCGCGGGTGAGTGACAGGAGCACAGGATGGTTCTGCATCCTTTGCTTCTGGCCACTGTCCCCTCTAGCGGCTAGGGAAGCTGGGAGTCGGAGTTGGGGCGGGGAGCAGCAAGGAAAGTGCGGGGAAGACTTGCACCAGTTTTCTGAATGGGGATTGAATGGGAGTCCGGGGTCAGAGGGTGGAGGCTTGTTGGGAGAATCCTCTATGGGGAGAGAAGAGAGGAGAGAAAGAAAGAGAAGGGAAAGAGAAGGGAATAAGAGGGAGGGAAAGAGAAGTGGAGAGGAAGGAAGGATAGAAGGGAGGGAGGGAAGGAAAGGGGAGAAAGAGAGGGAGAGAGAAAGGGAGGGAGGAAGAGAAATAGTAAGAACGAGTGAGAAAGAGAGAGCAAAGGAGAGAAAGAAAGCAAGAGAGAGAGAAATAGTAAGAGAGTGAGAAAGAGAGAGCAAAGGAGAGAAAGAAAGCAAGAGAGAGAGAAATAGTAAGAGAGTGAGAAAGAGAGAGCAAAGGAGAGAAAGAAAGCAAGAGAGAGAGAAATAGTAAGAGAGTGAGAAAGAGAGAGCAAAGGAGAGAAAAAAAGCAAGAGAGAGAGAAAGAAAGCAAAAGAGAGAAAGAGCAAGAGAGAGAGAAAGAAAGAAAGAAAGAGAGTGAGTGAGAGAGAAAGCGAGCGAGCGAGAGAAAAGTAGACGATGTAGGGAGGGAGGGAGGGAAGGAAGGAAGGAGAAATGGTGTGTGTGTGTAAATTTTTTAAATTTTTTCTCTCAACATACATTCAAACAATACAATGTACCATCTAATTTTCCATGAATAAAATGTGGTATTTTGTTAGTAACTAATATCAATCATCAAAAAGTTGGAAAAGGTTTTTTTCTAATGTTGTCATCCAGGTATATACTTTTCTTTTAATTAAATTCCCTCCTTAATGATCCTTCAAAAAGTACAACACCAATTATATTTCTAACTTATTAACCATTGTGCCAAAGTGCTTCCTTCTTTCTTTATACATTTTTCGTAAGCCAAGAAAACCTTGTATAGCCAATCAGATGCTAACAAAAGAAAATTAAAAACAAAACATAAACATACATGAATTTCAGCCCTTCTCCCCCCCTCTAAATAGTATGTCCCCATTTTGTTTTTTTACTTTAAAACAAGGTATGTGCAGTGTGCATAGGGATTTGTTCATAGGTTTTTTTTTATAGTCTGGCCTTCCAACAGTCCGAGGGACAGTGAACTGGCCCCCTGTGTAAAAAGTTTGGGGACCCCTGCCCTAAACCATTTCAGAGAAAGGACTGTGTAGTCTCTTCTTTAAAACTCCAGTGTTGGAGCATTTATAACTTCTGGAGGAAAGTCGTTCCACTGATTAACCCTGAAGAAATTTCTCCTTAGTTCTACCTTGCTTCTCTCCTTGATTAGTTTCCATCCATTGCTTCTTGTCTTGCCCTCAGGTGCTTTGTATTTGTATTTGTATTGATTAGATTTGTATGCCGCCCCTCTCCGAAGACTCAGGGCGGCTAACAACAATATAAAAAGGCAATGTAAACAAATCTAATATTAAAAATAATCTAAAAAACCCCAATTTAAAGAACCACTCATACATACAAGCATACCATGTATAAATTCTATAAGCCTAGGGGGAAGGGAAATTTCAATTCCTCCATGCCTGACGACAGAGGTGGGTTTTAAGGAGCTTGCGAAAGGCAAGGAGGGTGGGGGCAACTCTGATATCTGGGGGGAGCTGGTCCCAGACGGTCGGGGCCGCCACAGAGAAGGCTCTTCCCCTGGGTCCCGCCAAACGACATTGCTTAGTCGACGGGGCCCGGAGAAGGCCAACTCTGTGGGACCTAACCGGTCGCTGGGATTCGTGACTCTCTTTTACTTCTGGCAGGCCCTCAAATATTGGAAGACTGCTGTCATGTCTCCCCTAGTCCTTCTTTTCATTAAATCAGAGAAAACCAATTCATGTTTTCACCTGCAGACCTCTGATCACCTTTGTTGCTCTTCTCTGCATATTTTCTAGAGACTCAACATCTTTTGGTGACCAAAACTGGATGTTGTATTCCAAGTGTGGTCTTACAAAGGCCTTATAAAGCAGTATTAACTGCTGGGTGAGATCATCCAAGGGCATGGGGTGAGGTATCATCAGTATACTGATGATACCCAGTTGTACATCTCCACCCCATGTCCAGTCAACGAAGCAGTGGAAGTGATGTGCCGGTGCCTGGAGGCTGTTGGGGTCTGGATGGGTATCAACAGACTCAAACTCAACCCGGATAAGACGGAGTGGCTGTGGGTTCTGCCTCCCAGGGACAATTCCATCTGTCCATCCATAACCCTGGGGGGGGGGAATTATTGACCCCCTCAGAGAGGGTCCTCAACTTGGGCGTCCTCCTCAATCCACAGCTCACATTAGAAACCATTTTTCAGGTGTGGTGAGAGGGGCATTTGCCTAGGTTCGCCTGGTGCACCAGTTGTAGCCGTATTTGGACTGGGAATCATTACTCACGCCCTCATCACCTCGAGGTTCAACTACTGTAACGCTCTCTACGTGGGGCTACCTTTGAAGAGTGTTCGGAAATTTCAGATCGTGCAGAATGCAGCTGCGAGAGCAATCATGGGCTTCCCTAGGGATGCCCATGTTACACCAACACTCCGCAGTCTGCATTGGTTGCCGATCAATTTCCGGTCACAATTCAAAGTGTTGGTTGTGACCAATAAAGCCCTTCATGGCATCGGACCAGAATACTGTATCTCCGGGACCGCCTTCTGCCGCACGAATCTGATTAGGTCCCGCAGAGTTGGCCTTCTCCAGATCCCGTCGACTAAACAATGTTGTTTGGCGGGTCCCAGGGGAAGAGCCTTCTCTGTGGCGGCCCCGACCCTCTGGAACCAGCTCCCTCCTAAGATTAGAATTGCCCCCACCCTCCTTGCCTTTCGTAAACTCCTTAAATCCCACCTCTGCCATCAGGCATGAGGGAACTGAGATAACTTCCCCAGGCCTATATTGTTTATGTATGCTACGGTATGTTGTGTGCATGTTTTTTTTAATTATGGGATTTTAGTTTTAATTATTAGATTTGCATTGTACATTGTTTTTCTATTACTGTTGTGAGCCGCCCTGAGTCTATGGAGAGGGGCGGCATACAAATTTAATATATAAATAAAATAAATAAATAAACACTTCACATGTTAATAGGAAGACAGTGAAAGATAAGGCTGCGGTCCATGGAGTCAGACACAATTTAATGACTGAACAACCACAAAACGGGAGATTAGAATTACTTACAGCATTTTCAGGGTGGAAGATGTAAGAGGCAGGAGAATTGTCTACAATGACAACTTTGCTCAAATCTCGTCCAAGCCGGCTAAGGTCTTTCACATAATTTCCTCTGTGGAAAACACAGGATTCCCGAAAGAGTCGAGTCGTAAATACACCCCAACGGTCCAACAAATCAGCCACTGGATCGGCATACTTTTGAATTTTTAAAAAAAATAAAAAGAAAAGAAAAGGGCTTATGGTTAACAAATAAGAGAATGTTTCTTTCCCCGCGAAAAGCAAATGTATACTTTTTATATACTAATATTAAATAAGCCCCAATGAAGAAATAAAGATATAGCCATGATGAAAGTGTGGCTAAGTGCTTTCTTAGGATGTGATGTAAAACTTCCAGAACTCAAAAAATGATGGCAGAGCTTGGTTTAAAACAGGTTTTCAAAGTTGGCAACTTTAAAACTTGTGGGTTTCAATTCCCAGAATTCCTTAGCCAGACAAGACGGAGTGGCTGTGGGTCTTGCCTCCCGAGGACAATTCCATCTGTCCGTCCATTACCCTGGGGGGAGAATCATTGACCCCTTCAGAGAGGGTTCGCAACTTGGGCGTCCTCCTCGATCCACAGCTCACATTAGAGAAACATCTTTCAGCTGTGGTGAGGGGGGCGTTTACCCAGGTTCGCCTGGTGCACCAGTTGCGGCCCTATCTGGACCGGGAGTCACTGCTCACAGTCACTCATGCCCTCATCACCTTGAGGTTCGACTACTGTAATGCTCTCTACATGGGGCTACCTTTGAAAAGTGTTCGGAAACTTCAGATCGTGCAGAATGCAGCTGTGAGAGCAATCATGGGCTTTCCCAAATATGCCCATGTTACACCAACACTCCGCAGTCTGCATTGGTTGCCGATCAGTTTCCGGTCACAATTCAAAGTGTTGGTTATGACCTATAAAGCCCTTCATGGCACCGGACCAGATTACCTCAGGGACCGCCTTCTGCTGCATGAATCCCAGCGACCAGTTAGGTCCCACAGAGTGGGTCTTCTCCGGGTCCCATCAATCAAACAATGTCATTTGGCGGGACCCAGAGGAAGAGCCTTCTCTGTGATGGCCCCGGCCCTCTGGAACCAACTCCCCCCAGAGATTAGAATTGCCCCCACTCTCCTTGCCTTTCTTAAGCTGCTTGAAACTGAGATACATTTTCCCCCCTAGGCCATTAAAATTTTATGCATGGTATGTCTGTATGTATGATTGGTTTTTATATAATGGGTTTTTAACTGTTTTTAGTATTGGATTATTGTTATATACTGTTTTATTACTGTTGTTAGCCGCCTCGAGTCTGCGGAGAGGGGCGGCATACAAATCCAATAAATAAATAAATAAATAAATAGCTGGCTGGAGAATTCTGGGAGTTGAAATCCACAAGTCTTAAAGTTGCCAAGTTTGAGGAACCAAAGTGGGGTTTTTTGGAGGGGGGGTTGCCTGGTGGAAATGGTTCAAGCTTAGGACAAGAGGTCTTCCTAGCAACTAACTGTTAAGAGAGGCCCCAGAAAATTGAGGCTTAAGCACACAAAAATACAAGTCATCTTCAACTTATGACCAAAATTGAGCCCAAAATTTTGGTTGTTAAGTGAGATATTTAAGTGAATTTTGCCCTGTTTTACAACATTTCCTGCCAATAGTTCATTGCACTTGATAGGTTAGTAACTCAGTTGTTAAGTGAATCTGGCTTCCCTATTGAGTTTGAGTCAAAATTTCTATTGTTAAGTGAGATATTTGTTAAGTGGGTTTTGCCCTGTTTTACAACCTTTCCTGCCAGTAGTTCACTGCACTTGATAGGTTAGTAACTCAGTTGTTAAGTGAATCTGGCTTCCCTATTGACTTTGAGTCAAAATTTCTATTGTTAAGTGAGATATTTGTCAAGTAGGTTTTGCCCTATTTTACAACCCTTCTTGCCATATTATTTGTAATTTTATAACAATCCTGTTTTAATTTGAAAACTTTATATCTTGTAATTTTCCACACGGCGTAGAATTTCAGAGCACAGATTAGAAAAACTTCTAATTTCACTGCAATGCCCAAATACGATGCTTTCAATTTAAATGGCACAGAAATGTTTCAATGAAAATGCGGAAGTCTAATGCAGTGTTTCCCAACCTTGACAACTTGGAGATATTTGGACTTCAACTCCCAGAATCCCCCAGCCAGCGAATGCTGGCTGGGGAATTCAGGGAGTTGAAGTCCAAATATCTTCAAGTTGCCAAGGTTGGGAAACACTGGTCTAATGAACTTATCTTGATTTCTAGCCTTCTTTCTCAAGAACTAAAACAGAAAAGCCTGCTGAACCTTCCTGGAAAATTGAAGAATATTAAAGCTGCTTTAGTGCTGAAGCTCGGGGTTTTGCTGCCACCTGAAATATTTGAGCCTGGGTTCTCTGCCAGCATCACTCCTAAAATATCATATTTAGATGAAAAATGTGTAAAAAGGCATTCTGCTGTTTCTTGCAGCTGCTGAGAAAGTTATATCTGGATAGGGATCTGGAAGCCCCCCAACTTATTTTTGAGGATATTCTATTCCACTGGTTCAATGAACCTTCTTAATTTCTTCACTGCTATCAAAGTGTGCACGATAATGATTTGACCCTCTACAAAAGCAACCAGAGCTTTTCTGCTATCACAGCTACGGACAACACTGGAAACACCACGAGACTAAAACATTTATGGTGGAAGACACTAAAAGCACGACGACTTCTAATTCAAGGGCACAACGAAGATATTGGTCCCCTCCCTTCTTGGTTAGACAATCCACAAAGACAGATAACATCAGCAGAATTTGCATTTTATATATAGATATACAGCGGTACCTCTACTTACGAACTTAATTCATTCCTTGACCAGGTTCTTAAGTAGAAAAGTTTGTAAGAAGAAGCAATTTCTCCCATAGGATATCAATGTAAAAGCAAACAATGCATGCGATTGGGGAAACGATAGGGAGGATGGAGGCCCTGTTTCCTCCCAGGAGATTCCTAGAGAGGCCCCACGGAGGCTTCTCCCCGCCTTTTCTGGCCCTGTTTCCTCCCAGGAGATTCCTAGAGAGGCCCCACGGTGGCTTCTCCTCGCCTTTTCCGGCCCTGTTTCCTCCCAGGAGATTCCTAGAGAGGCCCCACGGTGGCTTCTCCCCGCCTTTTCCGGCCGGCCCTGTTTCCGCCCAGGAGATTTCTAGAGAGGCCCCACGGTGGCTTCTCCCCGCCTTTTCCGGCCCTGTTTCCTCCCAGGAGATTCCTAGAGAGGCCCCACGGTGGCTTCTCCCCACCTTTTATGGTTACAGTTTCGGAGGCTTTGGTTTGTAAGTGGAAAATGGTTCTTGAGAAGAGGCAAAAAAAAATCTTATCTAGAAAAATTCGTAAGTAGAGGCGTTCTTAGGTAGAGGCACCACTGTATATAATTTGCTGTGCCCATTTTGACCTGCTTGAAGACTGTACTATTAATTGCCCATACATCGATCCCAACCGTGAAGCAGATCTGCTTAATCTGTCCCAGTTTAAGGATAATACATTATGTAATAAGCTATTTTTCTCTCTAACACCCCTCCCCAAATACACATAGCCATGGTAACTAAAAAAGCCTCCCATATTGGCTTCGGGAGCAATCCAAGAAGGCTGAGTTATGAGACGAGCCCATATGTGATGCAGTTACCATGGAAACACTTACCCACACATTAGCAGGCAAAAGTACACGTTTCCAGATAAAGAAAGCAGAGGGGGGGGGGGAAGGAGGGAGATGAAGATAATTATTTTCTCCTTATTTGATATGCAAAAAAAAAAAAAAAAAGGACCCAATTTTCTTTCTAGGAGATTTGCAGAAAGGAAGAAAACACAATTGTTAACCAAGTGCCCGTTTCTTTAGAAATGCTGGACAGCTGACCGAGCTAAGCCAATGTAACAAAATGAACCAGGATAGGTGTGTGTGTTTGGAATACCTGAAATGTGACAAGACTGTGAGCATAAGAGACGCACAGATTTGCGCAGCTTACTTTTGCGAGGCTGGCTGTGAATAGCACACATTCAAAAAGGTCCCCCATTCTTTGAAGAAATTTGTCCACGTGTGGCCGCTTTGCCACGTAAACCTGGAGGTGGAGAAAGAAGGCAGGCGCTGAGATTCGAGAATGAGCAGCTGAGGTTTGTGATCCTGGAGAATCAATTTATATTTTGATGAAAACAAGAGGCGAAGTGAAATCCCGCTGGATCGTTACACAGACCTAGTTTTGTTCCTATATAAATCGGCGAGGCTGCTCTGGAAAAGATAATATAAACTTAAAGGGATGTAATTTTAAAATTAAGGGATTAAAGGTCATGCTAACTCATGGGACCGCCTTCTGCTGCACGAATCCCAGCGACCAGTTAGGTCCCACAGAGTGGATCTTCTCCGGGTCCCGTCAACTAAGCAATGTCGCCTGGTGGGACCCAGGGGAAGAGCCTTCTCTGTGGCGGCCCCGGCCCTCTGGAACCAACTCCCCCCAGAGATTAGAACTGCCCCCACCCTCCTTGCCTTTCGTAAACAACTTAAAACCCACCTCTGCCGCCAGGCATGGGGGAATTGAGATCCTCTTTCCCCCTAGGCCTTTACAATTCTATGCATGGTATGTATGTATGTATGTTTGGTTTTTATATTAATGGATTTTTAATCATTTCTAATACCAAATTACTATTGTACACTGTTTTATTGTCGCTGTTAGCCGCCCCGAGTCTCCGGAGAGGGGCAGCATACAAATCCAATAAATAAATAAATAATAAATAAATAACTCAAGAAATGTTATTCGTCTGCAAAAAGAATGAATGGGTTCAATGCTCTCTTTTTTCAAGGCTTCAAAAAGAGGATGGATATTGTTCTGAAAGTGAAAAGGGACTACTATTTTGTTTTGTTTCGTTTTCAAATTGGCAAAATTTGTGAATGGAATGGATTTTCATGGCCTTTACGAGTAAAGCTGTTGATAGGATTGTAGCTAAGATACTTCAGCAAATAATTACAGCTAATGCAATAAAACCTATCCATACTAACTCAAGAAATATTGCTCCTGCCACATAATGATTGAACATAAAATGTTCAGGCAGTCCTTGACTTGCGACTTTGACTTCAGCTCAAAGTTTTTGTTCCTATGCAAGGCATTAATTGTTAAGTGACTTTTGCACTATTTTACGACTTTTTTTTGCTGCAGTTGTTAAAGTGAACGCCATCACTCTACTAAACAAATAATTCCCTCAACACTGTCAGACTTTCTACTAAATCTGCACTTCTATTCTACTAGTTTTTCTCATCATTCCTATCACCCAATTCCTCCTATGTTGACTGTATGACTGTAACTTGTTGCTTATATCCTAAGATTTTTATTAATATTGCTTCTTCATTGCTTATTTGACCCCTATGACAATCATTAGGTGTTGTACCACATGATTCTTGACAAATGTGTATTTTATTTTATGTACGCTGAGAGCATATGCACCAAGACAAATTCCTTGTGTGTCCAATCACACTTGGCCAATAAAAATTCTATTCTATTCTATTCTATGGCAATGTAGCAAATCCAGTTTTCCTGCGCTCACTTTGCTAGTTGGAAGCTGGTTGAGAAGTTTACAAATGATAATCGCATGACCCTGGGATACTGCAACTGTCATAAACACATCAGTTGCGAATGGTCATGATCACATGACCATGGTGTTGTTGCATAAGTATGAAAAAGGTCATAAGTCCGATCTTTCAGTGCTGGTGTAACTTCAAACAGTCACTAAATGAATGGTTGTAAGTCAAGGACTACTTGTACTGACTTAAGACAGATGCAGAATGGAATAGAAATAAATGGAAGAATGGAATACAATACAATAGAATACAACAGTTCATTTTGTGACCGTTCAGAGTTGCAACGACACTGGAAAAAGTGACTAATGACATCCCCATGGCTATGGGTTCAAAATTCAAGTCCTTGGCAGCTGATGCAGAGTAAAATAGAATAGAACAGAATATAGAGGAATAGAACAGAATAGAATAGAGGAGAATAGAATTAAAATAGAATAGAACAGAATAGAATAGAATAGAGGAGAATAGAATTACAATAGAATAGAACAGAATATAGAGGAATAGTACAGAATAGAATAGAGGAGAATGAAATTAAAATAAAACAGAATAGAACAGAATATAGAGGAATAGAACAGAATAGAATAGAGGAGAATAGAATTAGAATAGAATAGAACAGAATATAGAGGAATAGTACAGAATAGAATAGAGGAGAATGAAATTAAAATAAAACAGAATAGAACAGAATATAGAGGAATAGAACAGAATAGAATAGAGGAGAATAGAATTAAAATAAAACAGAATAGAACAGAATATAAAGGAGGAATAGAATAGAATCAGAAACATAATTGGGAATGGAATGGAGTAGAGTAGAATAGAATCATAATTGAGATGGAATGGAATAAGATAAAATGAATTAGAATGGAATGGGAATGGGAATGGAATACAATGCAGAATACAAAATATTATGTATTAAAATATTATGTATTAAAATACATAATAGAATAGGAATAGGAAGGGAAGGAAAGCTTTATTGTCATTAAATCGTACAATAAAAGAGAGAGGCAAACATTTCTAAGTATGTCAACATGTATTTTGGTTTTGTATGTGTTCAAATTGACTTTTTAAATTGGAAGTAATCTACTCCTGAGATATGACATCTTTTGTTGCAGGCCACCTTTTTAGAAAAGTGCGAAGAAGACACCTGGACCTGGGACTTTCCAGCATCCTCTTTATCGTGCTGTGGCTACGTCCCAGGGCAAGTAATCAAGGATAGGCCATTAAGATTGCACACAGCCTATCCTGGATTACTTGAACCCGGCCGCCGCCCCTCCTTCAAAGGCGCACCAAGAAAGCTGTCCTTTAGGAAAAGAATAGATTAGATGCAAAACATCATTACACACTAAAACCATGCACAACTGTTCACAGTTTATCATAGTTTTACACACACTCTGAGCCATTTCTAAAGTTTGTAAGTACAGATAGTCCTCAACTTACAACAGTTCATTTGGTGACCATTCAAAGTTACAACAGGCACCGAAAAAAAACCATTATGAGAGTTTTTCACAGTTAACAGCCTTTGCAGCATTCCCACAATTATGTCATCAAAATTTGGATGCTTGGCAACTGGTTCATATTTTTTTTAATTATTATTATTATTATTATTGTTGTTGTTGTTGTTGTTGTTGTTGTTATTATTATTATTATTATTATTATTATTATTAATTAGATTTCTATGCCGCCCCTCTCCGAAGACTCGGGGCGGCTCACAACAGTAATAAAAACAATATAGCAGTGGAACAAATCTAATATTAAAAACATATAAAACCCTATCATTATTTAAAAAACCAAACAGCACATTCATACCAAACATAAAACAAAGTATAAAAAAGCCTGGGGGAAAGGTGTCTCAACTCCCCCATGCCTGGCGGTATAAGTGAGTCTTGAGTAGTTTACGAAACTGGTTGCAATATCTGGGAATCACATTTTGTGACTTTCTGACAAGAAAAATCAATGGGGAAGTAAGATTCACTTAAAACTAAGTGAATCTTTTTCCTCCCCAAAAACTAAGGTGCATTTTGTACTCTGAAAAATATGGTACCTTATATTTTATTTCCCCCCCACCATCTAATAAGATAATACACATTCATATTTGCATGTTCAAATAAATGCAACCTTCATTCAGTCTCAAGTGATGAAACTATAGTAGTTTCTCCTGCTTCAGCAGTGGACTGGACTAGAAAACCCCCAAGTCCCTTCCAGCTCATTCATTCTATTCTATTCTATTTCTATTCTACCCTGGACACACATACAGCCTGAGAGAAACCCCTCTCAGCAGTAGCAACGGCGAAAGAGACCTCGGAGTCTTGGTAGATAATCAACTAAACATGAGCCAGCAATGTGCAGCAGCAGCCAAAAAAGCCAATACAATCCTAAGCTGCATCAACAGGGGAATACACTCCAAGACCAGGGAAGTCTTAATACCACTCTACTACGCCCTGGTCCGACCACACCTGGAGTACTGTATTCAGTTCTGGTCACCACACTTCAAAAGAGACTTTGAAACTCTGGAGAAGGTGCAGAAAAGAGCAACCAAGATGATTAAGGGACTGGAAACCAAGACTTACGAAGAGAGACTGAGGGAACTGGGCATGGATAGCCTAGAGAAAAGGAGGGCCAGAGTGGACATGATAGCAGTCTACAGGTATATGAGGGGTTGCCATAGAGAGGAGAGGATCACTTTATTCTCCAGGGCACCAGAGGGCCGGACGAGGAATAACGGCTGGAAGCTGACCAAGGAGAGATTCAACCTGGAAATAAGGAAGAACTTCCTGATGGTCAGAACGATCAACCAGTGGAACAACCTATCAGCGGACGTTGTGAACTTCAATACTCTGGACATTTTAAAGAGGAAATTGGACTGCCATTTGGCTGGGATGCTATAGGGTTCCTGCTTAGGCAAGGGGTTGGACTTGATGACCCGCATGGTCCCTTCCCACTCTAACAATAAATAAATAAATAAATAAACAAATGAATGGATGGATGAATGAATGAATGAATAAATAAATCTTATAAATATTCCTTGCTCCAAATTAGAATCTCAAAGCATTTTCAAACGGAAGGATGCTCTTTCCGAATACAATTTTAATAGTATCTAATATATTCAATGCATTACCCTTGAGGATGCTAAAAAATTTTCTTTTATCGCTCATAGAGTTAAAAAGACTAGTCTAATAGATACTGTGCTCTGGGCACAGAATTTTGATTTTAAAAAATTATGAGCCATCTTTGGCCCTCTGCTTTAAGGCACCCATCAGGATTGTTGAAAAGAAGGGTTAAGAAATTTGGATTGTGCCACTTGAAAACATTTAATGGAGCAAGAAGGAAAGCAGGCTTTTGAACTGAACTGAAATCCACACTTTTCCTTTACTTCGGAAGGCTGTCAGAACGCCATACAGATAGTCCTCATCTTACAACAACTGAGCCCAAAATTTTTGTTACTCAACGAAACATTTGTTAAGCGAATTTTACCACCTTTCTTGCCTGCCACAGCTGTTAAGTGAATCACTACAGTTTTCAGTTTAGTAACAGTAATTTAGTAATAAACCTGGCTTCCTGGCTTATTTTTGGTTGCCAGAATGTCACAAAAAGGGATCACATGACCCTGGCACACTGCAACCATCACAAATATGAGCCAGTTACCAAGTCTCCAAATCTGCCCCTGGGATCATGGTTGCAAGTGCAAAAATGGTAATAAATCATTCCCCCCCCCCCAGTGCTTTTGTAACTTTGGTGATTAAATGAACTGTATACAAATTCACCCTTTTTAGACGCATGTATCTAAAAAACTGGAGCTTTAGCACCAGGGTTGCCTGGCGCACCAGTTGCGGCCCTATTTGGACAGGGAGTCTCTTCTGACAGTCACTCATGCCTTTATCAACTCGAGGATCGATTACTACAATGCTGTCTACATGGGGCTACCTTTGAAGAACATTCGGAGACTACAACATGTCCAAAATGCAGCCACAACCTTACCTAGGTTTGCCCATGTATCTAGATCACTCCACGAGCTGCATTGGCTGCCTGTTCAAAGTGTTGGTTGTTACCTGTAAAGCCCTACGTGGTTTAGGGCCAGATTACCATTCATTCATTCATTCATTCATTCATTCATTCATTCATTCATTCATTCATTCATTCATTCATTCATTCACTCACTCACTCACTCATTCATTCATTTATTCGTTCATTCACTCATTCATTCATTCATTCATTCATTCATTCTATTTTTATGCCGCCCTTCTCCTTAGACTTAGGGCGGCTTACAACATGTTAGCAATAGCACTTTTTAACAGAGCCAGCCTATTGCCCCCACAATCCGGGTCCTCATTTTACCCACCTTAGAAGGATGGAAGGCTGAGTCAACCTTGAGCCGGTGATGAGATTTGAACTGCTGACCTGCAGATCTAGCAGTCAGCTTTAGTGGCCTCTACCCACTGCGCCACCTCGGCCCTTTACAGCCCACTCTAAGTGGTTTACAGAATCAGCCTATTGCCCCCAACAATCCGGGTCCTCATTTTACCCACTTTGGAAGGACGGAAGGCTGAGTCAACCTTGAGCCAGTGATGAGATTTGAACCGCTGACCTACAGATCTACAATCAGCTTCGGTGGTCTGCAAGTACAGCACTCTACCGGCTGCGCCACCCAACGATCAGTCAGAGCCCACAAAGTCTTCTTTCTCCAGGTCCCGTCAGCCAAGCAATGTCGACTGGCAGGCCCTCGGGCAAGGGCCTTCTCTGTGGCAGCTCCAACTCTCTGGAACCAGCTCCCCTGGGAGATTCGCACTGTCCCACCTCTCCTGGCCCTTCCAAAAGGCCTTAAAAACTTACCTTTGCCGGCAGACCTGAGACCGCTGAACGTTAACATCTAACCCTCGCCTTCAGTATGACTGTGAGTGAGTAGTGAGTGAGTAGGAATACGTATGATTTTAAATATGTGGTTTTTTAGATTGTTTTAAATACTGGATTTCTGAACTGGTTTTTGTATTTTTATATCTTGTGAGCTGCCCTGAATAAATAAAAAATAAATAAATAATACCTGGAACTAATATCTGAATCTCTGGAAGCATTATGGTCATTAGGCAGTAATCTTATCCTTATCTGGATAAGACTATGACAAGAGGTTTAGGCAACAAAATATCCTTACGTATTAAACCAATTATTGTTACTGTTTAAAGTAACACTTTTTACCATCTTTGAAGGGATTTATTTATTTATTTATTTATTGATTGATTGATTGATTTGATTTGTATGCCGCCCCTCTCCGTAGACTCAGGGCGGCTAACAACAATAATAAACAGCACGTAACAAATCTAATGTTTTAAATAATTAAAAAACCCTTATTAAAACCAAACATACACACAAACATACCATGCATAAATTGTATAGCCCTAGGGGGAAAAGGATAGTTCAGTTCCCCCAAGCCTGACGACAGAGGTGGGTGTTGAGGAGCTTACGAAAGGCAAGGAAGGTGGGGGCAATTCTGATCTCCGGGGGGAGCTGGTTCCAGAGGGTTGGGGCCGCCACAGAGAAGGCTTTTCCCCTGGGTCCCGCCAGACGACAATGTTTAGTTGACGGAACCCGAAGAAGACCGACTCTGTGGGACCTAACCGGTCGCTGGGATTCGTGCGGCAGAAGGCGGACCGGATGTATTTGAACTTAAAACTCTGCAGTTCCTCCAATCTCACTCATTTTTTACCTGTCCGTTAATTCCAAAACTTCATCCTCTGCCGAACTAACCTGGCCATGGTAGACAGGTACAAAGCAATTCACCACCTCCATATAAAAATGCAAATAGCACTTCTTACCTGATGTATAGTTCCATCAATTTCAACAGGAACGATGAAATCAGCGTTGCTAATTGGCTAGAAAAGTGAAAACAAAATGATCTTTTCTTTTCTTTCTTTAAAAAAGAATTATTTGCAATCTGCAGAACTGGAGAAACGT
This sequence comes from Erythrolamprus reginae, assembly GCF_031021105.1. Lineage (NCBI taxonomy): Eukaryota > Metazoa > Chordata > Lepidosauria > Squamata > Dipsadidae > Erythrolamprus > Erythrolamprus reginae. The sequence goes on from NC_091963.1 coordinate 5,931,085, forward strand.
AACAAATTCACAACACAGCCCACATGGCATTAATCTGCGCACTTCTGGTATGGCAACTGGCAGAGATAGTCTCTTTTACACTTACCAAAGGGACTGGGACTATCCTGCTCATATCTTGAAGAGAGGCATTCCAATAATTTGCTAAGATGTATTTGTATGATACAGAAAAGGCAGATTTCTATAATATAAGTGTTAACAGCTGACAAAATGCTCTTTAAAAAACAACAACGCAAAAGGGTTATTTTTTAAAAATAGAATTTTTATAGTTTTTCTCTACAATACATCCATACATATACTTTAATTCTTAACAAAATATATAGTTATACATTTATTTTGATAAAACATAAGCCAGCATCCTAATTTGCACCTTTTATACTTTTATTACTTTCCTGTTTTCCCCTTTAGGGCATATCACTCCCCTCCCTCTAACTCCTTCTCTTCTTTCTCTTTCTCTCCCTCTTCCCTCCTTCCCTCCTCTTTTTCCCTTCCTTCTCTACTTCCTTTTCTCCCACAACCTTTTCCTGAGTATATCTATTCACAATTAGTGATGGGCGAACCGAACTCGCACAATTCGGGTCCTTACCAAATTTTGCGGTGTTCGGTATGCCGAACTTGAACCCGAAATTTTTTGAAACTTTGGGCAAAGTTCGGGGTCATGTTTGGCGTTCGGAGCTTTGACGTCACAGGTAGGTTGCTAAGGACGCCAAGGTAATCACTTCCTGGATTCCATGGAATCCAGGAACTGATCACCTTGGCGTCCTTAGCAATCTGCCGGTGACATTAAAGCTCCACCTCCGGAATCTCTTCGTGGGAGGGATTCCCCGTTCAGGTTCGAGTTCGATTTGGGTTTGGCCGAATTTTGCGTAAAGTTTGTCCAAACTTGCCGAACCCGACCACAATTGAGCCCAGAATTTCCGTTGGTAAGCGAGACAGTTGCTAAGTGAGTTTTGTCCCATTTTGCAGTCTTTCCTGTCACATTTGTTAAGTGAATCACTGCAGTTGCTAAGTTAATAATCTGGTTGTTAAGTGAACCTGGCTTCCCGCATTGACTTTGCTTGTCAGATAGTTGCGAAAGGGGATCCTGGGACCGTTATACATAGGAACCAGTTTGCCGAGCTTCTGAATTCTGATCACGTGAGCATGGGGATGCTGCAATGGTCGCTAAGTGTGAAAAACGGTCATGTGTCACTTTTGTTAGAGCTGTTATAACTTTGAATGGTCACTGAACGAGCTGTTGTTTCGTGTTGTCGAGGACTACCTGTATTTGCATTCCACCGAATGCAGCAACAAAGGTTTGCAACACATTTGAGAATACAACAGCAGAATGTCATTTTCAAATCTTTCCTTAACTTAAGAAGTAAGAATTTGGGTGACGTAAGAAAAGAGAAATCTAAAACGTTTCCTGGTCTCTTATTGGTTTACCAACAGACATATTGTTTCACTATCCAAAGTCTGAAGAAACCTTCATTGCCGGTTTCTGACAAGCAAAATCAATGGGGAAGAAAGTTGCAATTGGCACTTGGCTATGCGATGATATAACCCTGTGGGATTTGCCTACCAAAACTGCTGCATTTTATGGCCACCTCACTTAGTGACAGAATTTCTCATACATTTAAATTAATTCCCCATAATAAGCTTATTTTCCTACTTACATAAACTCTGTCTCCATTTTGGTGAATTGGATACGTAAAATTATATTATACAGAAACATAGAAACATAGAAGTCTGACGGCAGAAAAAGACCTCATGGTCCATCTAGTCTGCCCTTATACTATTTCCTGTATTTTATCTTAGGATGGATCTCTGTTTATCTCAGGCATGTTTAAATTCAGTTCCTGTGGATTTACCAACCACGTCTGCTGGAAGCTTGTTCCAAGGATCTATAACTCTTTCAGTGAAATAATATTTTCTCATGTTGCTTTTGATCTTTCCCCCAACTAACTTCAGATTGCGTCCCCTTGTTCTTGTGTTCACTTTCCTATTAAAAACACTTCCCTCCTGGACCTTATTTAACCCTTTAAGGTCCAGGAGGGAAGTGTTTTTAATAGGAAAAATATTTTTTAATAAGAATTGTAACTGGCAATAGCTAAATTCTTTTAGGAAAGAAAGAAATAAGTACACGTAACGTTTTATACAAATTGAAGAACTGCCTCCAAATTTTCCACTTAACCAAATATATGCTGCAACGTCCTGCCTGTCGGCGATTACTTCAGCTTCAACCACAACAACACAAGAGCACACAACAGATTTAAACATAATATTAACCGCTCCAAACTTAACTGTAAAAAATATGACTTCAGTAACCAAGTTGTCGAAGCATGGGACTCATTACCGGACTCCATAGTGTCATACCCAAACCCCCAACACTTTACCCTTAGATTATCCACGGTTGACCTCTCCAGATTCCCAAGAGCTCAGTAAGGGGCGAGTACAAGTGCACTAGAGTGCCTTCCGTCCCCTGTCCTATTGCTCTCCTATATCTCCTATTCCTTTCTTCTATTCCTATATCTCTTCTTCTATTCTTTCATTGCTATGTTCTATTACTATATCTTCTTTTCTATTATTTCTTAGATATATTTTACTATAAGTATCTCCTCTATAACCTTCATCATGTATTTTACTATGTATATATATATATATATATAAACCCACTAAATCCCTCATTGTGTATTGGACAAAATAAATAAATAGATAGATAGATAGATAGATAGATAGATAGATAGATAGATAGATAGATAGATAGATAAATAGATAAATAGATAAATAGATAAATAGATAAATAAAGCTATTCCTAGTACAGTACTCTCTTTGGAAATTAACTGGTGCACACATATTGCCTGGGTTCTTAATTAATGTTTGTTTCATTTGCGTGAAGGGGAGCAACATGTTTTGAGGCAATCTTATGGATATTTATATACATGGCTCTATAAATCACCAACTTTCATGGCCATTCATGAGTGAGGTTACCATGACAGCGAAGACATTCTAAGATCTAAAAAGGACATCAAATAAAGAAGATACGCCTGTCCTCTTTCATGTGTTTATCAGAAAGTTCTAAGAAATATTGAATGGCATACATACCTTAAAAGAACTATGCACTAATGTTTCATCGAGATCAATGACGACACATTTTTTTCTGTAATGAACTGTTGTCATTTCTGGCAAGAGGTATTTAGCTGGTGGCTAAACAGAGAGGGGGGGAAACACAACACCTTCAAAATGTGAGGAGTTTCCACGATAAATCTAGTGATTTGTGAAAACTAATATAGTCATGATTAAAATAATTGTGCCTTACTAGACAAATCCTTGAAACCACATTTTCTTTTGCATGAACCCAGGGGAAGAGCCTTCTCTGTGGCGGCCCCGGCCCTTTGGAAGCAACTCCCCCCAGAGATTAGAATTGCCCCCACCCTCCTTGCCTTTCATAAGCTCCTTAAAACCCACCTCTGCCGTCAGGCATGGGGGAACTGAGATATTCTTCCCCCCTAGGCCTTTACAATTTACACATGGTATGTTTGTATGTATGTTTGGTTTTATAATAAGGGTTTTTTTAATTGTTTAGTATTGGATTGTTACATGCTGTTTTTTGTCACTGTTGTTAGCCGCCCCGAGTCTGCGGACAGGGGCGGCATACAAACCCAATAAATGAATAAAATAAATAAATAAGTAGATATAGGTAGTCCTCAATTTACAATAATTCATTTGTGACTGTTCGAAGTTGCAACACCACTGGAAAAAAGTGACTTGTGGCAGTTTTTCTCATTTACGACCTCTGCAGCATCCTCATAATTGTGTGAGGCTTGGCACCTGACTTGTATTTATGATGGTTGCAGTGTCGTGGGTGTGCGTTTGTGTCACGTCGTCACCTTTCTTACAATGTGGAACCCAGATTCACTTAAGAACTAATGTTGTGATTCAGCCTGAGGCTGCTCAGGGACCAGCTGTGTCTCTGCTGGCTCCATGCCCGGAGGAGGATGACAGCGCAGAGGAGGGGGCTGAACAGTCGGATGGGGGAGAGGAAAATCAGGAATGGGATGAAGGAGAACAGCATGAGAGCCCCGGGGGGGGGGGGGAGCTCTCCCCAGCCAGTAGCTTGGAGTCATTAGGTGATGATGCACAAGCTATCATTGACATGAGACAGTGACGTTCAGAGCAACGAAAGGAGCAGTTAAAGATATATTTCCACCATTGAAGTAGAAACAGCTGGGTTTGGGTGTGGTACACATCAGCAGGGTTTAAAAGGCAGGCAAGCCCTTTAAGCCATGTGGAGTGTTATCAGCTTGGCGTGGCGTTATCCTGTCTTGTTTCTCGGCGTCTCTGTTCCTGGCTTGTGGCCCAGCAGCTTTGGAAGATCCGTGGGAGGTATAGGTCTGCTATCTACAGCTGTGGTTTGGCAGCAAGAATTCTGTATTGCTGCATGGACTTTTGGCCTTCGTGAATATATCTGAAGATACAGCATTTTCCTGCTTGTAAGGACAATTTCTGTTACCTGTGTTTTTCTTGGATTTTATAAAACTGCCTTTGCCTTTTACCAGTGTGTCTGGCTTCTCTTTTTGGGTTGGTATTGGCTTCTGGAGTGACCCAGACAGAACAACTAACTTGTTAAGTGTGATTAGCTTAACAACCCCAGTGACTCACTTAACAACAGAAAGGTCATAAAATGAGGCAAAATCCACTTAATAACTAACTCAGAAATATGGAGCTCAGTTGTGATCACAGATCAAGGAAGGGCGACCTGCATTGCCCCAAACTAGCATTTCTGTCTACTAGGAAAGATCTCTGGGATAAACAGAGGGAGAAATCTGAAATGGAAGAGAAAAATCTTCCTACAGTAGTCTCAAGATAAGGCATTCTGTTTAAACATAGCAGACTTGTATTCTAAATAATTAAAATATTAAGACAGGGGTTCACGATGGCTCCCCCCCCCTCACAATTTGACTGAATTGGCAATCCTGGGACGGTCATCTGAGGGAGCATTATCAGTAATTGACAAAATGTATTTATTAATAATTTAATTTAATTTAATTTAATTTATTTAATTTAAAATTTAATTTAATTTAAAATTTAATTATTTAAAATTTAAATTATTTAAAGTTTAATTTAATTTAATTTAATTTAATAATTTAATTTAATTTAATTTAATTTAATTTAATTTAATTTATTTAATTTAAAATTTAATTTAATTTAAAATTTAATTATTTAAAATTTAAATTATTTAAAATTTAATTTAATTTAATTTAATTTAATTTAATTTAATTTAATAATTTAATTTAATTTAATTTAATTTAATTTAATTTAATTTAATTTAATTTAATTTAATTTAATTTAATTTAATTATTTTTTTATTAGATTTATATGCCTCCCCTCTCCGCAGACTCGGGGCAGCACACAACAATAATAAAACAGTGTACAATGAACAAATTCGGAGAGGGGCGGCATACAAATCTAATAAACTATAACTCTAATATATATTTTTTAATTTTTATACATAAATAATAAAACATATAAATAGACAAGTAAAAACAAAACAATAAATGAAACAAAACATAATTAATTAAAGACATTTGGGAAAAATAATTTCCCCACTCTTTCAGACTATTTGATTAGAGAATGTTTTCCTCATAAGTTGGTATTATTTTATTAACGTATTGCTTTGCTTTGCATATACTTTTCAAATTTGTAATTTATTTATTTTATCATTGTCCTTTTCTCTAGGCAACTGTAGAAAATTCCCCATATCTTATAGTATTCTGTGTCTTCTTTTCCTTCTAATTTTTTGAACATTCTGTCCATCTCTGCACATTCTACTAGCTTTTTAATAATGCCTTCTTCTGGTATTCTATCAGCTTTCCATTGTTGGGCATAGGCTATCCTAGCAGCTGTCAATATATGGATGACCAAATACCTCATTTCTTTTTTAATTTTTGTATTAAAGATGCCCAATAAATATAGTTCTGAGGTGATCACTTCCTGGATTCTGGGGGCGGCACTAGAATAATGGAGGGAGGAGGGAATCCAGGAAGTGATCACCTTGACATGCTTAGCAACCTGCCGGTATACGTGATGTCAAAGCTCCACCCCCGGAATCTCTTCGTGGGATTCCCCAGCTTCTTTTGCTTGTGGCACCACAAGCAAAGGGAGGTCCTTTCACGTAAAAATAAAAAAAACATTGTTTACGTGAAAGGACCTCCCTTTGCTTGCACTGCCGCTGCAGCGTCCTTTTTCATAAAAATAAAAAAAATTAAAAATCCATTAAAATAAAAAATGATCGGATTCCGGAGGCAGAGCTTTGACGTCATGTATTCTGGCAGGTTGCTAAGCACGCCAAGGTGATCACTTCCTGGATTCCATCCTCCCTCCATTATTCTAGTGCTGCCACCGGAATCCAGGAAGTGATCACCTTGTTGTGCTTAGCAACCTGCCGGTATACATGACGTCAAAGCTCCGCCCGCGGAATCCCTTTGTGGGGTTCCCCAGCTCCTTTTGTGCCTCCCTCCCAGCCTCCCGATCGGCCGACAGCTCCCCGGTGTTCGCCTTCCTCCGCCGCCACCAGCGCCTGGCTCCTCCTCCTCTTCTCAGCAGATGACAGCCGGGTGGTGGCTTTCGCGGTGTTTGGCCCAAACGCCAAACCGGAGCATGATTTTTTAAAAAAAATTGGGTTCGGCATGCCGAACACCACAAAATTCGGTACAGGTCCGAATTGTACAGGTTCGGTTTGCCCAACACTAGTGGAAACTAATCAAGGAGAGAAGTAACTTAGAACTAGGGAGAAATTTCCTGATAGTCAGAACAGTTGATCAGTGGAACAGCTTGCCTCCAGAAGTTGTGAATGCTCCAACACTAGAAATTTATAAGAAGATGTTGGATAACCATTTGTCTGAAGTGGCCTAGGGTTTCCTGCCTAAGCAGGGGGTTGGACTAGAAGTCTTCCAAGATTCCTACCAAATCTGTTGTTGTTGTTTTTATCACATGAAACATTATTACCACTTTATAAATCTTTGGTAAGACCACACCTGGAATACTGTGTCCAGTTTGTTCACCACATTAAAAAAAGATGTTGGGACTTTGGAAAACATGAGCAACCAAGAAGATTCAAGTCCTGGAGACAAAAACATATGAAGAGCAGTTGTAGGAATTAGGTATGTCTAGTTTAATGAAAAGGACTAGGAATGAAGTGACATGAGACCAGTCTTCCAATATCTCAGGGGATGCCACAAAGAAGAAGGGTCAACTTATTTTCCAAAGCACCAGAAGACAAGAGAGGAAACATATAAACATAGAAACATAGAAGACTGATGGCAGAAAAAGACTTCATGGTCCATCTAGTCTGCCCTTATAGTATTTCTTGTATTTTATCTTACAATGGATATATGTTTATCCCAGGCATGTTTAAATTCAGTTACTGTGGATTTACCAACCACGTCTGAAACAATGAATGGAAGCTAATCAAGGAAAGAATAACGTAGAACCAAGGAGCAATTTCCTGCCAGTGAGAACAATTAATCAATGGAAAGATTTGCCCTTAGAAATTGTGGGTGCTCCAACACTGGAGGTCTTTAAGAAGACACTAGATAGCCACTTGTCTGAAATGGTATAAAGATTCTTCCCTTGAGTAGGGGGTTGGACTAGAACACCTCCAAGGTCCCTTCCAGTTCTATTCTGATTGACTGATCTACTGATCAGTTTCCTAATCTTCCCGTGGCTGTCTCATGGTTACTTGCCCTTTCTTCTCTGGAGGGACATTTTTTGTGCGGGGAATGAAATCCATGGAAACGTTAATTGCTGCATTACACATCATGGAATTAAAATGATAGGTAGATTAAAAGACACAGAGACGTATGATGTCATGGTTAAGAACCTGGGTCAATCCTAGTATGATCCCAATTTTAATCCACTTTAACCCCCGAAGCTTCTTTGTGGTTATGGGCCACCCACTCTCTTTCAGCCTACACTACTTTGCATGGTGGTAGTGGTGAAAAAATTAAAGACTTTTTTTTTGCATGCCACCTCGAGCTCCTGATAAATAATTATCTCCTTAATAAACATAGATACAGACTGCACATTCCCCTTATTATAGTTATGTACAGACAGTCCTCAAATTATGACCACAATTGAAGCCCAAATTTTTGTTTTTAAGCGAGACATTTGTTAGATGAGTTTTGCCCCATTTTACAACCTTTCTTATGACAGTTGCTGTTAGTACATGGTACATACTGTTATTTGGGATTGTCATGTTTGTTTATTATTATTATTATTATTATTATTATTATTAATTGGATTTGTATGCCGCCTCTCTCCGTAGACTCGGAGCGGCTAACAACAACGATAAAAACAACATGTAACAATCCAATTTAATAAAACAACTAAAAAACCCTTATTATAAAACCAAACATACATGCAAACATACGATGCATAAATTGTAAGGCCTAGGGGGAAAGAATATCTCAGTTCCCCCATGCCTCATGGCAGAGGTGGGTTTTAAGGAGCTTACAAAAGGCGAGGAGGGGGGGGCAATTCTAATCCCTGGGGGGAGTTGGTTCCAGAGGGCCGGGGCCACCACAGAGAAGGCTCTTCCCCTGGGTCCCGCCGAACAACATTGCTTAGTTGATGGGACTCAGAGAAGGCCCACTCTGTCAGACCTAACTGGTCGCTGGGATTCGTGTGGCAGAAGGAAGTCCTGGAGTTAAACTGCCTATTGTAGTTAATATATTTACAGTTGTAATATCACTTTAAGGACTTTGGCTGGCTAGCCATTAGAGGGCGCCAGTACTCTCTCCTGTTGATGCTGGATTGTTCATTCACTTTTTGCCTTTACCTTGAGGAGGGGGAGTTTATTTTGCTTAGTGCTTGCTATGTGCGGTTTGTAGATTATTTCTGCTTTATGTACATATGTAAATAGTCCTTATTCAGCATACTAACCAACATGTCATTATTGGCTGTATCACACATCCACACTCTTCCTTGATCTCTGCTCAGCGTACGTCGAAGGTCTCATAGCCAAGCTATACCGAGACATACCAACATTGGTTATGGGCCCAGTGGCAGAGATTGTGGTTTGTTAATGTGTGGTTTACTTTAGCCAGCATTGTATCACAGTTAGTATTTTTGCTGTAACAGTATTATTAAGGGGAAAAAATGGCAACATTCCAGTCCTCTACACAGTTGTTATGTGAATCGGTGCAGTTGTTCGGTTAGTAACATGGTTTGTTAAGTGAATCTGGCTCCTCCGATGACTTTGCATGTCAGAAATTCACGAAAAGGGGACCACATGATCCCGGGACACTGGATCCGTCATAAATATGAGTCGGACGCCAAATGTCTCAGTTGACGCTTTAAAAACGACAGGAATGTGAGTGGGAATGAAAACCCTAACTTTTAAAAGCATGCTCCAATGATTAAAAGGAAAAGATAGAAAGAAAATTTTCCTACTCCGCTTTCTTTTTTGAGGGGGTGTTGAGCTGTGATGATAAAAATAGTTGTTTCACAAAAATCTAACACTCACTCCAGTATTGCCAGAGCATGAAAGTGAATCAACATATAGTGGAAGTTATGCTTTCTGTGGGTTGTGGCTAATAAGATATGTTTTTTTTGAGGTGCCCAGCTATACCGTAATTCCACATTTGTAAGCATGCAACACAGAGAGAGAGAAAGAGAGAGAGAAAGAAAGAGAGAGAGAGAGAAAGAGAGAGTAAGAAAGAGAGAGAAAGTGGGGGGAGAGAGAGAAAGCGAGAGAGAGAAAGAGAGAGAGAAAGAAAGAAAGAGAGAGAGTGAGAAAGAGAGAGAAAGTGGGGGAGGGAGAAAGAGAGAGAGAGAAAGAAAGAGAGAGAAAGTGGGGGAGGGAGAAAGAGAGAGAGAGAGAAAGTGGGAGAGAAAGAGAGAGTGAAAAAGTGGGGGAGGGAGAAAGAGAGAGAGAGAAAGTGGGAGAGAGAGAGAAAGTGGGAGAGAGAGAGAGAAAGAGAGAGAAAGAGGGAGAGAGAGAGAAAGAGAGAGAGAGAAAGAGAGAGAGAGAAGGTGGCAGAGAGAGATAGAGAAAGAGGGAGGGAGAGAGAAAGAGAGAGAGAAAGAGGGAGAGAGAGAGAGAGAGAAAGTGGCAGAGAGAGAGAGAGAAAGTGGCAGAGAGAGAGAGAGAGAAAGAGGGAGGGAGAGAGAAAGAGAGAGAGAAAGAAGGAGAGAGAGAGAGAGAAAGTGGCAGAGAGAGAGAAAGAGGGAGAGAAAGAGGGAGGGAGAGAGAAAGAGAGAGAGAAAGAGGGAGGGAGAGAGGGAGAGAGAGAGAAAGAGACTATCTGAGTCCTAATCAAGAACATAAAAAGAATTTTTAAAAAAAATACATACACTTGGAATAGGAATGACTCGCATCTGGTCACCCTAGGGAGTAGGGAGGGGGGAATGGGGAAAAAATAGTTGTAAGAGCGTAATGTTTCAAAACAGTAGAACGTAAAATAAAGTGACATGTCAGATTTAATAAATAAAGACGTTCCAACTCAAAACTCGAAAGAGAATTTAAGAAATTGGTTAAACTAAGAGAAGTAAATATGGTGTCAACAGAAATTATCTGCAAAGGAACCATTAGTAGAGATTTTTGATATTTTCAACAGATGTTGCAAAATGGTACTGCCATGCTGATCAATTTAGCTCTTCTGCTTATTCAGCATAATATCAGCAACAGAACAATATTTATCTATAACTTATTATTGTTATTAGCAATGACATTTTAAGCTTTCCTTAGGTCCAGTACTAAGCTTACATTTTTATTTTATTTATTTATTTATCCCAATTTATTGGCTGCTCACCTTATCACAGAGTAAACTTATATAGGATCTGGTTCCAGTTATAGTCAAACTTAAAGAGAACATCCACTGGAGCCAATCCTTGTGTTTCAAATCAATACATTTGACTGGCGTGATTTAATACATTAATACAATAATATATTACTGAATTCAGGGAGAACCAGTTACATATTTCATAGTGAAGTGATGACTGCTTATTTTAATAGCCAGATACAGATAGGTTAAAAATATAGCAGTTATGTACCATCGAATCAATATACCTCATGGTAGTTTACAATGGAAATAAAACCAAGAATACAATAAAATCAATTTCCACTTTAAAGTAATAAAGCAACCAATCTCAATGACTTTGATAGAGATGGCAGCAAATTGTACTGCATCTCAAAGTCCTTCGAAGAGATTTTCTTAGCCACCTTCTGGAAGGAGGGTAGCAGGAGCAGAAACTAGGGTTCTGGGGGTATACTGTTCCGTAGCTGAGGTCTTCAAACTTAGCAACTTTAAGACTTAATTCCTAGGAAGACCTCTTACCCTAATCTTGAACCATTTCCACCAGACCAAAAAGAACATTTTGAGTCCCCAAACTTGGCAACTTTAAGATCGGGGGATTTCAACTCCCAGAATTCTCCAGCTAGCTCCAGTGGCACCATGGAGGGGCTTACAATTTTATTCAGAACCTGGGAAAAGCCATCCAACATAGCATTTTCATTCCATGCCAAGCTTGAAACTCAACGGAAAAATGCCTTATGCCACTAAAGTGCCACCATCTTGTCAACAATAAAAAAGAGAAGTTTTGGGATGGAGTGCTGTTTTACATAACTAGACCCAGGGAAAAAGTGTTTTCGGTAAAGGATACACTATACCCGTGATGGCGAACCTATGGCATGGGTGCCACAGGAGGCACGCAAAGCCATATCGGCTGGCAGGCGAGCCGTTGCCCTAGCTCAGCTCCAACATGCATGTGTGTGCGAGCCAGCTGATTTTGGGTTCCCACAGAGGCTCTTGGAGGGCGTTTTTGGCTTCCTGGGAGCTTCCGGGGGGATGGGGGAGGGCGTTTTTACTCTCCCTGGGCTCCAGAGAAGCCTTTGCAGCCTGGAGAGGGCAAAACTCGAGCCTACTAGGCCCATACCAGAGGTTGTGAAAAAGGCTGTTTCCAGCCTCCAGAGGGCCTCTAGGGATAGGGGGAAGCTGTTTTTGCCCTCCCTAGGTATTGAATTATGGGTGTGGGCACTCACGCATGTGCGATAGCGCACACCCACACTCTTTTGGCACCAGAGGAAAAAAAGGTTCGTCATCATTGCACATCTATGGTACATGAGTCTTCACCCAGGCAGGGGTTGCTGCCAGTACTGGTATGATGAGCACGCAGTTCCAGGTGACTGTTGGGTGGCCGTGCACGTTCTGGCGAGATTTTGCTTCTGCGCATGCACAGGGAGCAAAATCTCACGAGAGGACCTGCATGCAAGATTCCAGCAAGTTTTTGCTTCCACGCATGCAGGGAAGCAAAAAACCCCCGCCAAAATAGCGCGTGCAGGTCCTGTCCCAAGATTTTAGTTCCGGCGCATGTGCAGAAGGAAAATCTCACCAGGATGCGCATGCTGGTCATCCGGAGCTATTCGCACATTGTTGTTCTTCCTACTGGCATGCAGTGTGGCCCATACCGGTAAGAAAGCCAATACTGCTATCGCCCCAGCTCAGTTCCACCATGCATGTGCAGGTCTGCGCATGCGCAGAAGCAAAATCTCGCCAGGATGCGCGTGCTGGTCATCCGGAGCTATGCGCACATTGTTGTTTTTCCTACAGGCATGCAGTGTGGCCCATACCGGTAAGAAAGCCAATACTGCCGTCGCCCCAGCTCAGTTCCACCGTGCATGTGCAGGTCTGCGCATGTGCAGAAGCAAAATCTAGCCAGGATGTGTGCGCTGGTCATCTGGAGCTATGCGCACATTGCTGTTTTTCCTACCGGCATGCAGTGTGGCCCATACCGGTAAGAAAGCCAATACTGCTGTCGCCCCAGATCAGTTCCACCGCGCATGTGCTTTCCGCTGGCCAGCTGGTTTTCGGGTTTCTGCCACACATGCCTGGGGTGGGGAATATGTGGGAGACACGCATGTTCCGGGGGGGGGTGTTCATGCATGTGCGGAGGGGAACATAGGGGGGGTTGGGTGCGCATGCGTGGGAAGTTAGCCATCACTGCGCTATACCAACTCTTTAAACCAAAGGTCTCCAATCTTAGCAACTTTAAGATTTGTATGACTTCAATGCCCAGAATTCCACAGCCAGCTTTGCTTCAGCATTGCTGGCTGAGGAATTCTGGGCGTTGAAGTCCACAAGTCTAAAAGTTGCCAAGGTTGGAGATCTTTGCTTTCAATGAACTTTTGATCGTTTTTCAGATTTTGTTATTTAAGGCCGTGAGGAATTAAGTCTTCTTTTCAAAAACCTGGGGTGGCGCAGCAGGTAGAGTGCTGCAGGCCACTGAAGCTGAGTGTAGATCTGTAGGTCAGTGGTTCAAATCTCACCACCGGCTCAAGATTGACTCAGCCTTCCATCCTTCCAAAGTGGGTAAAATGAGGACCCGGATTGTGGGGGCAATAGGCTGGCTCTGTTAAAAAGTGCTATTGCTAACATATTGTAAGCCGCCCTAAGTCTAAGGAGAAGGGCGGCATAAAAATCAAATAAATAAATAAACAAACACATCCTAGATCTGAATGAATGAAATATTCTCATTGAATACTTTGTTCTGTACAAAGTTGAATGTGCACAACAGCATGTGAAATGGATTGTCAGTCAGTGTTGCTTCCTAAATGGACAGTTTGATCTCACAAAAGTTTGATTTACTTGGAATTATATTGTGTTGTGTAAGTGTTCCCTTTATTTTTTTGAGCAGTGTATATCTGTTCCATCCAGGCAAGGCAATCATCATAAGGCAAAATATTGCAATTACTGAAATACTAGGGGTTAATTTTTAGATAATTATGCTGCCCTGAGTCTAAGGAGACGGGCGGCATAAAAATCAAATGAATACTGATGATTGTCTTTTTTTTAAATAATATTTTTATTAGTTTTTTAAATGTTACACACACAGACTGCACATCATACAACATAAAACAGTGCCCTGTGAGGGTGCACCCACCACCTAACAACATACATACCGCACCACCAATTGGAGGGTCTATACAAACATCTTTGACATTCTTCTAAGCTTGGATCTGCATTTTATTTACATATCAAAGAGTGATACTAATTTATTCTTTATGGCTAGATCACAAATACTACTTGTCATATAACCTCTCACCATGTCCCATTGTTCCATCAGTTTCTTCAATTTATTTTCATTGTACATGTTCATCCTTACCTCCATAATTTCAAAGTGAATATGGTCCATCATGTACCGATACCAATTCTGTATCGTCCATTTTGCTGGTTCTTTCCAACCCAATACGATTACTGCTTGAGCGCTTTCCAATGCTGCTACTTTTATTTCTCTAAATTCTCTTAAATCTCCCTTTTTTACTAGTAGTGTTCCCTCGATTTTCGCGGGGGGTGCGTTTCGAGACTGCCCGCGAAAAGTTTAATTTCCGCGAAGTAGAGATTCGGAAGTAAATACACCATTTTTGGCTATGGACAGTATCATAAGCCTTCCCTTAACACTTTAAATCCCTAAATTACCATTTCCCATTCCCTTAACAACCATTTACTCACCATTATTACTGGTAGTCACCATTGAATAAGACACTTAATGATCCTGATATTTATAAACATAATTACTTATTAACAATAATTTTTTTTTTGGTTATTTATTTGCAAAAACTATTAGTTTGCTGATGACGTATGACACCATCGGACGGGAAAAACCGTGGTATAGAAAAAAAACAGGAAGTATTTTTTAATTAATATTTTTTGAAAAACCATGGTATAGGCCATTCGCGAAGTTCGAACCCGCGAAAATTGAGGGAACACTGTACTGCCATTTCTTTTGTGATTGTCCAGTTAATATTTTACATTCTGTTCATTTCATCTTGCACTTCTTTCCAAAATTTCTGTACTACTGAACACTCCCAGAACATATGCATAAAAACTCCTCTCTCTTAGCGTCCATGCCAACAGAATGATTGTCAATAGGGGTTCGGTACCTTATTTTGATATGAACTAGGTGGCAATTTATAATCGCGGATTTACTCATGTAAGGCTCCGTTATTCCTATGCAAAAAAACTCACCCTATTTTTTTTTAATTACCTTTTGAAGCCCGCCATTTTCTTCCACCAATGGAGGATGGACACTGGGGCTGTTGGGAGGTGGAGGCTCAGCATTGCAGTTACGAAAGCAGCAGAATAAAATGTTAAGGATGCTTCGGCTCCTCTGCTTTTTCTGACTGGCATTTCCCTGGGATGCTGTAGAGAAATGAAATATTGCGTTGTAAAAGGACTTTTCAAAGAAAAGCCTGTTGTTTCATACAGAAGACAGATAAATGGAGAGGGGCGGCATACAAATCTAATAAGAAAATAAAATAAAATAATAAAATAAAATAAATAAAAATAAAATAAATAAATAAAAATAAAATAAATAAATAAAATCAAATAAATAAAATCAAATAAAAAATAAATGAAATGAAATGAATTGAAATAAAATAAAATAAATTGAAATGAAATAAAATAAAAAATAACATAACATAAAATAAAATAAAATGAATTGAAATGAAATAAAATCAATCAATCAATAAACAACTCAAATAATGTTATAGCATTGACTTTAAAAAAAACCTTTCTTGTTTCTAGCAATTATACAAGTAGTCCTCGACTTATGACTGGTTGCTTAGAGATGTCCAAAGTTCTAATGGAGGCCCTCCCCCAAAGTACTTATGATCCAATTTCAACATAGTTCCCCCGCCCGTCCCCTGACCACGTTTTAGATACTCAACAAGTGGCTCATGTTTATGGACGTTTGCAGTGTCTTAAGGTCATGTAACCATGATATATATTTTTTCCAAAACCTAGCATTAACTTCTTTTGGATTCTTCCTAACAATCATGGTATTCGCTTAACAACCCCTGCAAAAAAAAAAAGGTAACAAAATCTGGTCATTTGGATGACCCACGTTGCAACTATCATGACTCACACGACCCTAACAAGCAGGATCCATTACAGTCATAAGTGGAGGACTTACCTGTGTTTTAGTCTGAAAACAGACCTCCCATAAATCTGATGTGTCTCCATTTGTTAAGCAATTAAATTGATTCCAGTTTATGATGATGGGTATGTCCAGAGAACATGTAGTGTTTGAGTGGAATGGTATGCCAGAGAGTTATATGAAATGGAATTTGTTAAGCCATATTGTTTTTTATTGCAGCAAATAACTGCAAACTTCACATCCAAATTTTTACACTAAGGTATAAAGGATTCACCAGGCTATGTTCACAGAAATAAGAACCATCTGCTCCTACAGCAAACGAGAGAGCGGCGTTTCATTTAGATCCATTTGGACAAGGCCTTTGAGAAATTTGAAAGGTAGTTGTTAAAAACAAAAACAAATTTGCTAGCAAGCAGAGTTTGTCAGAAATGTGTGATCGAAAGGCCTTTTCAGGACAATTTTTAAAAACCCAACACCTAATATATTGCAGTAAGAATCTAAGTAATAGTCTGTGGTTTGCATTCTCTGCCCAAGTTTCCTTTGGAAAATGACTTCTGTACGGAATTTGAAAAACATATATGAAGGAGGCATTTCCACCATCACTAGGGGACCACTTAAATATGAGCCAGCAGTGTGTGGCAGCAGCCAAAAACTCTAATACAGTCCTTGGTTGTGTAAACAGAAGCACAGAATCAAAATCATGTAAAATATTAGTATTGTTTTATAAAGCCTTAGTAACATGACCCCTGGAATACTGCATCCAGTTTTGGTCACATTACAAAAAAGAAGTTTAGACGTTGAAAAAAGTGCACAGAACAACTAAGATATTTAAAGGCTGGGCAACAAAAACATATGAAGAACTATTGCAGGAACGGTTGTATTTCCGGGGTGGCGCAGTGGGTAGAGTGAAGTACTGCAGGCCACTGAAGCTGACTGTAGATCTGCAGGTCAACGGTTCAAATCTCAAGGTTGACCCAGCCTTGCATCCTTCCAAGGTGGGTAAAATGAGGACCCAGATTACAGGGGCCATAGCCTAGCTCTGTTAAAGAATGTTATTGCTAGCATGTTGTAAGTCACCCTGAGTCTAAAGAGAAGGGTGGCATATGAATTAATCAATCAATCAATCAATCAATCAATCAAATAAATAAATAAATAAATATTTCACAAGAAGAGTCCTCCACTACTCTACTAGCAAAAGAATACCTTATTCCACCAGACTTAAAATTTTGGGATTAGAGCTACGTCGCCTTCAATCTGATCTAAATGTAGTTCATAAAATCACCTGCCACAATGTCCTACCTGTCAATGAATACTTCAGCCTCAACCGCAACAATACACGAGCACAGAATAGATTCAAACGTATTATTAACCACTCCAAACTCGATTGCAGAAAATACGACTTCAGCAACAGAGGGATCAATGCCTGGAATGCACTACCTGACAGTGTGGTTTCTTCCCCAAACCCCAAAAACTTTAACCACAGTCTACAGTTGACCTCACCTCATTCCCAAGAGGTCTATAAGGGGCGTGCATAAGCGCACCATTGTGCCTACTGTCCCTGTCTTACTGTCCTATTGTCCAAATTTACGCGTACCAACTTTGTTTTTGTTTATGTTCCTACCTGGAATTAAGACGAAACCTCCTAACCATGTGGCCAATTAACCAACCAAACAGCTTGCCTTCAGAACTTGTCGGTGTTTCATCACTGGAGGTTTTAAAGGAAAGACTGGGCAGCCATCTGTCTGAAATGGCATAAGGTCTCCTATTTAAACAGGGGGTTGGACTACAATACCCCCAAGATCCCTTTCAGCTGCATTGTAATTGATCTGAGCACATTTTGAATTCAACTACCACTCCATTTGCAGCATTACAGCTGACTTCCCAATTCAGAGCATGTAAAAAGAGCATCCTGCAGGACTGGAAGTAGGGTCATTATTTTTGCAAGCCATTTTGCAATACAAGTAATCCTTGACTTATGCCCATTTGTTTAGCAATTCTTCAAAGTTATGATGGTTACAGTGGTACCTCTACTTAAGAACGCCTCCACTTAAGAACTTTTCTAGATAAGAACCGGGTGTTCAAGATTTTTTTGCCTCTACTTAAGAACCATTTTCTACTTAAGAACCAAAGCCCAGAAAAATTTCCCAGGAAATTCGAGAAGGCCCAGCCAGTCTCCTGCCATTCCCCCTTTAATCCCGGCCATCTCGGGCTTTTCTGGGCTGCCAGAGGAGGCTTTCGGTGGCCCTTAAGGAGGCTTTGGCAGTCCAGAGCGAACAAAGCATTTTCCTTTCTCTGGGCGCTTGGAGAAGGAATATACCACTTTGTTGCAGTGACTCCCTCGCGCTGCCTCCCATGCACCCGGCACGAGGTTGCCTCCCGGAGTGTCTGGGCGTGGAAAGGCAAGAGGGGGCGCTCACCTCACCTTCTTCCTTCGGCAGCGACGGTCTTCCTCCTCTTCTTCCTCCTCCTCCCACCCAAATTCCGAGCTTTTATTTCTTTCCTAATGGGTTTGCAGGCATTATTTGCTTTTACATTGATTCCTTTGGGAAAAATTGCTTCTACTTAAGAACGTTTCTACTTAAGAAGGAAAAGGGGGGACATGATCAAAACATTTAAATATGTCAAAGGGTTAAATAAGGTCCAGGAGGGAAGTGTTTTTAATAGGAAAGTGAACACAAGAACAAGGGGACACAATCTGAAGTTAGTTGGGGGAAAGATCAAAAGCAACGTGAGGAAATATTATTTTACTGAAAGAGTAGTAGATGCTTGGAACAAACTTCCAGCAGACGTGGTTGGTAAATTCACAGTCACTGAATTTAAACATGCCTGGGATAAACATAGATCCATCCTAAGATAAAATGCAGGAAATAGTATAAGGGCAGACTAGATGGATCATGAGGTCTTTTTCTGCCGTCAGTCTTCTATGTTTCTAAGAACCTGGTCACGGAACGAATTAAGTTCTTAAGTAGAGGTACCATTGTACTTATAACCAGCCTTATGACTGTTGCAGCATTTCTTCAGTTCATGTGGTCAAACTTTAGGCACCTGGCAAACCGCATGAATTTATGGCAGTTGAAGGGTCCCAGGGTCATGTGTGATCACTGCTTACAACCTTATCAGGGATCTTCCAACAAGCAAAGATAACTGGGTAGCCCAAATTTGCTCAATGATGGCATAATTCATTTAACCACTGTTATAGCAATTTTTTTTTTTAAAAACCACCATAAAATTAGGTGCAATTCTCTTAAAAAACTAAATTGCTTAGTATTGTATCTTTACCCAGTGTTTCCCAACCTAGGCAACTTGAAGATATTTGGACTTCAACTCCCAGAATTCTCCAGCCAGCATTCGCTGCCTGGGGAATTCTGGGAGTTGAAGTCCAGATATCTTCAAGTTGCCAAGGTTGGGAAACACTGTCTTAACCCAAAGGTGCTTTTTCAAGAGGCAACTGGACTTTCTGGTTTTCTTTGAAGATGTTTCGCTTCTCATCCAGGAAGCTTTTTCAACTCTCCATAGACATTTATTGTACAGTGATACCTTGTCTTACAAACTTAATTGGTTCCGGGACGAGGTTCTTAAGATGAAAAGTTTGTAAGACGAAACAATGTTTCCCATAGGAATCAATGGAAAAGCAATTAATGCGTGCAAGCCCAAAATTCACCCCTTTTGCCAGCGGAAGCGCCCGTTTTTGCACTGCTGGGATTCCCCTGAGGCTCCCCTCCATGGGAAACCCCACCTCTGGACTTCTGTGTTTTTGCAATGCTGCAGGGGAATCCCAGCATTGCAAAAATGAGCGCTTCGCTGGCAACGGAAGTCCGGAGGTGGGGTTTCCCAGCAAAGGGAGCATCAGTGAAATCATAGCATCGCAAAAACACTGAAGTCCTTGAAACCCCACCTCTGGACCTCTGTGTTTTTGCAATGCTGCGATTTCACTGAGGCTCCCCTCGCTGGGAAACCCCACCTCCGGACTTCCGTTGCCAGCGAAGCACCTGTTTTTGCACTGCTGGGATTCCCCTGCAGCATTGCAAAAACAGGGAAGTCCAGAGGTGGTGTTTCCCATGGAGGGGAGCCTCAGGGAATCCCAGCAGCGCAAAAACAGGCGCTTTGCTGGCAACGGAAGTCTGGAGGCGGGGCATCCCAGCGGCGGTGGGTTTGTAAGGTGAAAACAGTTTGTAAGAAGAGGCAAAAAAATCTTAAACCCCGGGTTTGCATCTCGAAAAGTTTGTATGACGAGGGGTTTGTAAGAAAAGGTATCGCTGTAACTGAATTTCTGGTCCTCAATGATGGTTAGAAATGAAGGCCCGTCTGCATTCCCCTATACCGTTTGAATGTAGGGTCAAATACGTTATAGGGCAGGGAGGGAGAAGGCTTCCTGCTACCACTTGTGTGAATTTATTTTCTCACTCTTAAATTGAACCACTGAATAATCGGGACCAGACATGAAAACAGGGAGTTCATACACCTTTTTCACAGCTAGTCTCAACCTGGCATTTCATTGAAAGCTGAATATTGTGTGATGTAGATTTCTGCGACTGGTGGAGCAATGCTGCTCCTGAAAAAACACTATCTTTAAGTGGTTTTAAATTCGAGAGTACTGAATATCATTGCCTTGGATTAGAGCATATTTTCCCGCCCACTATTTCTGAACTCAAGCATTTTAACTCTCTTGGCTTCTCCAGCAGCTTTTCAATTGCAAACTTCCACAGAGAGGCTGCAAAAATAAAAAATAAAAGTTTCAGCTCATGTTTCAATTCAAAATGAAGAAGCAAGTAAGTGACAAAAGAGACGATCAAGGGATTTGGAGACAAATTTACCGTAAGTGTTTTTTGTTCACCTTTGCCTTTTATACACCACCACCTGGACAGCTTCTCTAATAATAAAGTAAGGCATTAACTACAAATATTTTGAAGTTAAAACTTGCAAAGGAATTGAGCTTATGTAGTTTGTTCTGCATGAAAAGAACTTCACGTTGTATTGCAATAAAAGAACAGATCTGACTGTAAAACAATATCTTGAAGTCCAAGCTATTGAACTGTGATTGTAAAGTAAGGAATGTTTTCCTTTGCTTCAATAGGATAAGAATAATGAAGATTTCTGCAAGTCTTTGACTGAATAATTTCTAAGAAAAATGGGAGCACTCATGTGAACATCATTAAATTCCAGGTCAGGACTTTTGTTATCATTAAACAGAAGCGTTAAATTGTTTTTTTTCTCTAGTTAAATATTTAAGATCCTCTCGGAATGTCAGCCAAGGGTTTTTCTTTCACCTAAAAACACCAATGGTTGTTGGCTTTACTGTACTTATATTAGGATTGCGGTTTAAAATAATTCATTCTCTTCTACTCTACGAATTGCCAATTACAAGGGATCCTCAGGTTACAAGTATTCATTAAGTGACCATTTGAAGTTACAATAGCATTGAAAACAGGGATTTGTAGCACTAAGACTTATAGAAATATAGAAACATAGAAGACTGACGGCAGAAAAAGACCTCAGGGTCCATCTAGTCTGCCCTTATACTATTTCCCGTATTTTATCTTACAATGGATCTATGTTTATCCCAGGCATGTTTAAATTCAGTTACTGTGGATTTACCAACCATGTCTGCTGGAAGTTTGTTCCAAGGATCTACTACTCTTTCAGCAAAATAATATTTTCTCACGTTGCTTCTGATCTTTCCCCCAACTAACTTCAGATTGTGTCCCCTTGTTCTTGTGTTCACTTTCCTATTAAAATTACTGTTTCATAGCACTCTATAAGGTTTACAGAGTCAGCATATATCCCCAACAATCTGGGTCCTCATTTTACCTCTTTTACCAAAAGATGGAAGGCTGAGTCTACCTTGAGACCATCATGATCGAACTCCAGGCAGTGGGCAGAGTCAGCCTGCAATACTGCAATTCTAATCACTGCGCCACCACAACCTATGACCGTTTTCACACTGATCAACACTGCAGGATCCTTGTGGGTCTATTAAAATCCAGACACTCAGGACGGCACTAAAAAAAGGTGACTTTTGACCACTTTTCAGTTACGACATCTGCAGTATCCCCAGAATCATGTGATCAAAACTCAGAACGCATGACACCTGGTTCATAGTTACGATGCCTGCAGAATCCTGAGGCCATGTAATCACCATTTGTGACTTTCTAGCAATCAAAGTCAATGCAAGAAGCCGGATTCGCTTAACATTCACATATTACTAACTTAACAATTGCAGTGATTAACAGCTGTGGCAAAGGTTGTAAAATGGGGACAATTCACTTAGCAAGAGATATTTGTGATTCAAATGTGATCATAAGTCACTGTATAGAAATAGTGGCAATATACTTTCCCCACCCTTTGGTTTTCTTGTTCTATTATGTCTTGTGGAAATATGACTGGGAATAACAAAACGTTTTTCTTCTAAGACAAAAAACAAGATGCGGATTTATTAAACAGACTCATGGGAAACAATTACCTATTGTATTTTTTTCTTGAAACTGCAATTTTGTAAAAAGTTTGATAACTTGGAAAGACAAACACTATATTCAGTTGTCCCGTTTCAATTAATGCAGCTTCAAGAACTTATACCACTGTAGTGAGTGTGAGAATATAGATAATCTCCTTCAAATGAGCTGGATTATAGTTACCATCAGCAGCAGATATATTTTTATTCTGAAAATGATGACTGGTGTAGTCTTAACAGGTTTGGCTGACACTAACACAGAACGGTTTCATTCACTAAGGCAGTATTGTATAATAGACACCAAACTGAATGTAAATCGCTCCAAACTTGATTGCAGAAAATACGATTTCAGCAAGGGTGGTCACTGCCTGGAACTCATTACCTGACTCTGTTGTTGCTTCCCACAACCCCAAAATCTTCAACCTTACATTATCTACAATTGACTTCTTCCCCTTTTCTAAGAGGTCTGTAAGGGGCGTGCATAAGTGCACTTATGTGCCTAATGTCCCTGCCCTACTGTCTTATTATCCTTTCTATTACCACGTTCTACTTACGTTATGTTATGTTAATATGTACTAAGTAATACCTCATGATACGAACTTAATTGGTGCAAGGAGGAGGTTCGTATGACGAAAGGTTCGTAAGACGAAAGATTGTTTCCCATAGGAAACAATGTAAAGTCAATTAATCCGTGCAACCAAAAACCCCCCGCAAAAAACGGCTTTCGGCGACTGCTGGGAAGCCGCGTGGCTGTTTTAAAAGGTGACAGCCGGCCTGGGGGGCTTCCCAGCACCCCCCGAACCCGGGTACGGGGTACAGGGGGGTGCTGGGAAGCCCCCCAGGCTGGCTGCGACCTTTTAAAACAGCCGCGCCGCTTCCCAGCTGTCTCCTGAAGCCGAACGCCAAAGCCGAACTTCCGCGTTCGGCTTCATGAGACATCCTGGGAAGCGGCGCGGCTGTTTTAAAAGGTCACAGCCGGCCTGGGGGGCTTCCCAGCAACCTCCCGAACCGAACCCGGGGTTCAGAAAAATTTTGCCTCTTCTTACGAACTTTGTTCAAGTTACGAACTGGCGTTCGGGAGGCTTCTGGGAAGCCCCGCCGCCCAGCTGTCACCTTTTAAAACAGCCGCGTGGCTTCCCAGCAGTCTCCGACCGCCGGTTCGTAACTCGAAAAAAGTTCGTAAGAAGAGGCAAAATTTTTCTGAACCCCGGGTTCATATCACGAGTTGTTCGTAAGACGAGGGGTTCGTATCTTGAGGTACCACTGTACTATACTTGTTTGACAAATAAATAAAATAAATAAAATAAATAAAATAAATAAAATAAATAAAATAAATAAAATAAATAAAATAAATAAAATAAATAAAATAAATAAAATAAATAAAATAAATAAAATAAATAAAATAAATAAAATAAATAAAATAAATAAAATAAATAAAATAAATAAAATAAATAAAATAAATAAAATAAATAAAATAAATAAAATAAATAAAATAAATAAATAAAATAAAATAATAAAATAAAGTAATTAAATTAAATTAAATTAAAAATAAATAAATAAAATAAAATAAAATAAAATAATAAAACAAAACAAAACAAAACAAAACAAAACAAAACAAAACCTTGGTAACTTTAAGACCTGTGGACTTCAATTCCCAGAATTCTTCATCCACCTATGCTGGCTGAGGAATTCTGGAAACGGAAGATCACAAAGGTTGGATATCTCTTATATACTTAAAAAGGTTGCTAACTACCCGTAGTC
The DNA here is from genome assembly GCF_031021105.1 of Erythrolamprus reginae. Taxonomy (NCBI): domain Eukaryota; kingdom Metazoa; phylum Chordata; class Lepidosauria; order Squamata; family Dipsadidae; genus Erythrolamprus; species Erythrolamprus reginae. The sequence continues at coordinate 5,955,206 of NC_091963.1, forward strand.
TTTAACATATGGCCATTTGTTCAGGGGCTTTTCAAAGTTACAGCAGTGCTAAATGGACTTATCAACATTCATGGCCACTACAGAGTCCCTGCGGTTATGTGATCAAAATTCAACAGATTAATACCCTGTCCAGGATTAAAATGCAAAGGAGCACTTTATAGAGCCGGGGTGGCACAGTGGTTAGAATGCAGCACACTGCAGGCTACTCAGCTAACTGCTGTAGTTCAGCAGTTCAAATCTCACCGCAGGCTCAGGGTTGACTCAGCCTTCCATCCTTCCAAAGTGAGTAAAACGAGGACTCGGATTATTGGGGGCAATATGCTGATTCTGTAAACCGCTTAGAGAGAGCTCTAAAAACACTATGAAGCGGTATATAAGTCTAAATGCTATTGCTATTATTTTATTTTATTTTTTATTTTTTGTCCAATACACAATGAGGGTTTTAGTGGGTATACTGTATATCTATATACACGTAGTAAAATACATGATGAAGGTTATAGAGGAGATACTCATAGTAAAATATATCTAAGAAATAATAGAAAAGAAGATATAGTAATAGAACATATCAATGAAAGAATAGAAGAAGAGGTATAGGAATATCTCTCATCTTTCTCTTCTCCCGCTTATACATTTGGACACACATACACACACACACTGCATTGCCTGTCCCACTGATCTTTTGCCATTTGGTTAACAACCTTGGCAAAGACCAGGGGTGGACATGCCACATTAACAGCATGAGCACACACAGGCAAAAAAGTTTTGGAATAAAATAACAAATTGGTTAAAAGAAATAGCAAATGAAGAAATAGAAAAAAAACCAGAATTATATTTATTGGGTATTTTTAATAAAAAAAATAGAAAAAAGAGGTAAGATACCTAGTTATACATATACTAACAGCTGTCAGAATAGTATATGCCCAACAGTGGAAAACAGATAAAATACCGGAAGAAAACATAATAATTAAAAAAATACTAGACTGTGCGGAGATGGACAGGCTATCCAAAAGATTAGAGGGAAACGAAGAATCAGATTACTATAAAACATGGGCAAAATTTTATGATTGGCTAAAAGAAATAAATAAATAAAAATTTATGCAAAGCAACACGTCAAATAAAAGAATTCGAACACTAATATTATGTAAAAGAAGTGTAATTCTCTGATCAAATATCCAAACAAAAAATAGTGGGGAAACTTTCATTTCCCAAATGTTGTATATATATGTTTTTATGTATGTTTTTTTTCCTTTGTCTTGTATGTCACATTTGTAAAATTAAAAAAAAACAAAAAAAAAAACCAGCAGGAGCAAAGTGGTGGCAGAGGTCAGCTGGGGCAGTGGACCGCAAATTGGTGAGGCCACTGTGGCTGGAACTGGATTGTGGTATCTGTGGCTTTTGTGCTATGCTCCTGAGCTGGGGCTGGGCTTCACACTGTGAAGATATTCATGCTGCCCTGTGGCTCACTTCTTGCAGCTCCACGGACACGGCACACCAAGAAGGCACAGCGTGGCAAACAGCCGTTCTGCAAACTCAACAGGAAAAGGGATTTCAAAAGCTAAACCAAATTAATGTTAGACCAGTGAAGCATGGATAGCTCTCTAAAGCTGGTCTAACACTACCTTGATTTGGTTTTCAAGCATAGAAACATAGAAGTCTGACGGCAGAAAAAGACCTCGTGGTCCATCTAGTCTGCCCTTATACTATTTTCTGTATTTTATCTTAGGATGGATCTATATTTATCCCAGGCATGTTTAAATTCAGTTACTGTGGATTTACCAACCACGTCTGCTGGAAGTTTGTTCCAAGGATCTACTACTCTTTCAGTAAAATAATATATTCTCATGTTGCTTTTGATCTTTCCCCCAACTAACTTCAGATTGGGTCCCCTTGTTCTTGTGTTCACTTTCCTATTAAAAACACTTCCCTCCTGGACCTTATTTAACCCTTTGACATATTTAAATGTTTCGATCATGTCCCACCTTTTCCTTCTGTCCTCCAGACTATACAGATTGAGTTCATGGTTTCAAACTCTTTTTTCCCCCTCTACAGTTCTTTCAAACAGCTGACCTAGATACTTTTCACTTTCTCAGTGTTAGAGCAGATGGGTTAAAAATATTCCTTCTATTATTGTTACCGTTTTTGAGCGGAGAAGCAGAGAAGACTCATTTAAATTACACAAATATATCATGTCTTAAAAACGATGTGTGAAGGTTCAGAGGAAAAAAAATATGAAAGACAACACAGAGATTCTATGCCAGGGGGATACATGGTGGTGCTAAGGCATTCCTGTAAGTTGTCAAGGAAAAGGCAGTGTGATAAATCATAGGTGAGCAACACACAATTCCAAGGGGAACAAGTAAGGCTTGACCTAATTTCATGTAGTGCTCAGGCTAATTTCACCCGAGCTCCTCGAGTAAGAAGCTCAGAGTCTAATAAGGAGCATCCTTCAGTCTGATGCACAGGAAAGCAATGAGGAAGAAAGAAATGTGGGCACCAGCTAGAAATATATATATATTTTTATTAGTATCCAGCCATTTTTTTTTTATAAATAAGTGGCAAATATATCCAACACACACCGCTTCCTCCTCCTATTTTCCCTACAACCTCCCGCACGAATCCCAGCGACCGGTTAGGTCCCACAGAGTTGGCCTTCTCCGGGTCCCGTCGACTAAACAATGTCATTTGGCGGGACCCAGGAGAAGAGCCTTCTCTGTGGCGGCCCCGACCCTTTGGAACCAGCTTGCCCCGGAGATTAGAACTGCCACCACCCTCCTTGCCTTTCGTAAAGCTCTTAAGACCCATCTCTGCCGTCAGGCATGGGGGAACTGAGACATCTCTCCCGGGCCTATACAGTTTATACATGGTATGTTTGTGTGTATTTTTGCTTTTAATAATGGGGGTTTTAGCTTTTCTTAAAATTATTAGATTTGTTCTTACATTGTTCTTGTTATTGTTGTGAGCCGCCCCGAGTCTACGGAGAGGGGCGGCATACAAATCTAATAAATAATAATAATAATAATAATAATAATAATAATAATAATAATAATAATAAAGGAAAGGGACTGGGGCAAGATCAGGTTCAGGTCCAGGAGGGAAGTGTTTTTAATAGGAAAGTGAACACAAGAACAAGGGGACACAATCTGAAGTTAGTTGGGGGAAAGATCAAAAGCAACAGTGCAGTCAGGTGGTAGGGAAAGCAAGTAGGATGCTTGGCTGCATAGCTAGAGGTATAACAAGCAGGAAGAGGCAGATTGTGATCCCGCTGTATAGAGTGCTGGTGAGACCACATTTGGAATAATACTGTGTTCTGTTCTGGAGACCTCACCTACAAAAAGATATTGACAAAATTGAACGGGTCCAAAGACGGGGTACAAGAATGGTGGAAGGTCTTAAGCACAAAACATATCAGGAAAGACTTAATGAACTCAATCTGTATAGTCTGGAGGACAGAAGGAAAAGGGGGGACATGATCGAAACATTTAAATATGTTAAAGGGTTAAATAAGGTCCAGGAGGGAAGTGTTTTTAATAGGAAAGTGAACACAAGAACAAGGGGGCACAATCTGAAGTTGGTTGGGGGAAAGATCAAAAGCAACAGTGCAGTCAGGCGGTAGGGATAGGATGAATGAATGAATGAATGAATGAAGGAAGGAAGGAAGGAAGGAAGGAAGGAAGGAAGGAAGGAAGGAAGGAATAAATAAATAAATCACAAGTTACGAGCAGGATGGGTAGGTTACATTATGGTCATATAACCCGAGAACTTCTTATAAGACAAAGTTGGTATCAATCCAGTCTAAATCAGAGAAGAAACTGATCTGGGGATTTCTGGATCTGCTCTGAGCTTAGATACTGGTGGCCCTCAACCCGTGACTCAAATTTCCCTTGCTAATAAGAGACAGTTTTATGACTTTTCTTGCCACAAGTTGTTATAGACTTATAAGGCTTATATAGAATAGAATTTTATTGGCCCAGTGTGATTCAACACACAAGGAATTTGCCTTGGTGCATATGCTCTCAGTGTAGATAAAAGAAAGGATAAGTACATCAAGTAAGTATAAGTACAGTGTTCCCTCGATTTTCGCGGGTTCGAACTTCACAAAACGTCTATACCACGGTTTTTCAAAAATATAAATTAAAAAATACTTCGCGGTTTCTCCCCCTATACCACGGTTTTTCCCACCTGATGACGTCATATGTCATCGCCAAACTTTCGTCTGCCTTTAAAAAACATTTTTTTAATAAACTTTAGTAAGTAAACATGGTGAGTAATAATCTAAATGGTTGCTAAGGGAATGGGAAATTGTAATTTAGGGGTTTAAAGTGTTAAGGGAAGGCTTGGGATACTGTTCATAGCCAAAAATAGTGTATTTACATCCGCATCTCTACTTCGTGGAAATTCAACTTTCGCGGGCAGTCTCGGAACGCATCCCCCGCGAAAAGTGAGGGAACACTGTATGTCATTAAGTACAACACTTAATGACAGTCTAGGTGCAAACAAGCAATCAAATCATATTAGGAACCAGTCAATATAAATCGTAAGGATAAAGCAACAAACTTATAGTCATACAGTCATTAGTGGGAGGTGGGTGATGGGAACAATGAGAAGATTAATAGTAATGCAGACTTAAGTGAATAGTTTGACAGTGGTGAGGAAATTATTTGTTTAGCAGAGTGATGGCATTCGGGGGGAAACTGTGTGTAGTTGTTCTGGTGTGCAGTCGTTTTAAGGATGGAAGTGAAAGCAGTTTGTGCCCAGGATGTGCGGTGTCTGTAAATATTTTCACAGCTCTCTTTTTGATTCGTGAAGTATAAAAGTTCTCCACGGAAGGCAGGTTGGTAGCTATTGTTTTTACTGCATTATTAATGTATTAATGGAATTAAAGATTATAGCAATTGCTAGGTTTGATACATAATAAAAAGGGTATTTTGTTCCCTGGTTTACAAATAGTCAGATACATTTTAACCGCTTTCAATTCCAATTTATGAATTGCTAGTCATAAATTGGAATTTTACGTCGAGTCTTATGAATATTTAACTTTATGGAAAAGCTCTAGGTTAAAAATTGGGGGGCAAATATTCTCGTGGAAGCTCTGAGCGGAATCTGGAATATGTACTTTAAGGCAATTACTTCGTAATAACTATTTTAAAGACTTTTCTTGACTTCGAATGGAATGTTGTCCTCCTAATTCACAACAGCCGCAAGTATAATCAACTCAAGCATGTTTTAATTCCTCGGTATAGACTGGATGCTTTGGCTCAGAAACCGGAGATGTTAATTTATTTGATGATGTCAGTGTTTGAAATTAAACACACAACATTTTTGTATCAAACAGAGAATAAAGGAAATATTAAGGACATTACTAACTTATGAATTAAAGAATGAGAGATGAATGGCTGCAGGTCTTTAAAAAGTTAAATCTACTTTCCAGATTTAAAACTGCTTTAATAAAAGTTAATTGGAGACCCCAAAGTATGTGCAGAAAATAAAGCAGCATCTCAGAAATCCTGTTTAGCTTTATTTTCAGGGTGACTGAACAAGTGTTTTATATCTAGACTGCCACAAACCTTCCATTTTAATTAGAACTAAAACACAGGAACCAGATCTTATTTCACTCTCTATAATATTGGTATTTCCTTCAATTCCCTTAGTAAAATAATCCTTTCCACCCCTTAACATCCAATTTTTATACATAGGCCTAATATGATTCCATCTGCTCTCGGTTTCTTTTCCCTGTCAGCTCCCATAGAAACATAGAAACATAGAAACATAGAAGACTGACGGCAGAAAAAGACCTCTTGGTCCATCTAGTCTGCCCTTTTACTATTTCCTGTATTTTATCTTAGGATGGATATATGTTTATCCCAGGCATGTTTAAATTCAGTTACTGTGGATTTCCCAACCACGTCTGCTGGAAGTTTGTTCCAAGGATCTACTACTCTTTCAGTAAAATAATATTTTCTCATGTTGCCTTTGATCTTTCCCCCAACTAACTTCAGATTGTGTCCCCTTGTTCTTGTGTTCACTTTCCTGTTAAAAACACTTCCCTCCTGAACCCTATTTAACCCTTTAACATATTTAAATGTTTCGATCATGTCCCCCCTTTTCCTTCTGTCTTCCAGACTATACAGATTGAGTTCATTCAGTCTTTCCTGATACGTTTTATACTTAAGACCTTCCACCATTCTTGTAGCCCGTCTTTGGACCCGTTCAATTTTGTCAATATCTTTTTGTAGGTGAGGTCTCCAGAACTGAACACAGTACTCCAAATGTGGTCTTACCAGCGCTCTATATAAGGGGATCACAATCTCCCTCTTCCTGCTTGTTATACCCCTAGCTATGCAGCCAAGCATCCTACTTGCCTTTCCTACCGCCCGACCACACTGTTCACCCATTTTGAGACTGTCAGAAATCACTACCCCTAAATCCTTCTCTTCTGAAGTTTTTGCTAACACAGAACTGCCAATGAAATACTCAGATTTAGGATTCCTTTTCCCCAAGTGCATTATTTTACATTTGGAAACATTAAACTGCAGTTTCCATTGCTTTGACCATTTATCTAGTAACGCTAAATCATTTACCATATTACAGACCCCTCCAGGAATATCAACCCTATTGCACACTTTAGAGTCATCGGCAAATAGGCAAACCTTCCCTACCAAACCTTCCCCTATGTCACTCACAAACATATTAAAAAGAATAGGACCCAGAACAGACCCTTGTGGCACACCGCTTGTAACCTGACTCTGCTCAGAATACTCGCCATTAACAATAACTCTCTGATGTCTATGCTTCAGCCAGCTTGAAATCCACTGAACTATCCAGGGATTAAGCCCAATCTTCACTAATTTATCTATCAGCTCTTTATGTGGAACCGTATCAAAGGCTTTGCTGAAGTCCAGATAGGCAATATCCACGGCACCACCTTGATCCAACACCTTTGTGACATAGTCAAAGAACTCAATGAGATTAGTCTGACACGATTTGCCTTCAGTAAAGCCATGCTGATTTGGGTCCAATAAGTTATTGTTTTTTAGATGCTGATTTATCCTCTTTTTGAGTAGAGTCTCCATCATTTTAACTACAACTGATGTCAAGCTAACTGGCCTGTAGTTACCAGCTTCATCTCTACTGCCCTTCTTGTGGATAGGCACAACACTGGCCATTCTCCAATCCTCAGGAACATCTCCTGTTAACAGGGATTTGTTAAACAAATCAGTCAGGGGGGTAGCAATGACAGATCTGAGTTCTTTAAGAACTCTGGGGTGGATGCCATCTGGACCCATTGCCTTATTTATCTTTAATCTTTCAAGTTCTTCTAAGACATCGGCTTCTAAGATCACTGGAGCTGAATCCGTACAGCTGGAAGCAATGCTATATCCCTCTATAGTATTATTATTATTTTGTAAGGTGTCTTTTGAGAAAACTGAACAGAAGTAGCTATTGAAATGGTCAGCGATCTCCTTATTCCCATCAATGTATGTATTATTCCCGGTACTAAGCTTTGTGATGCTGCAGTTTTTCTTCTTCCTATCACTAATATATCTGAAGAAGGTTTTATCCCCCTTCTTTGCAGATTTTGCTATTTCTTCCTCTTTTGAGGCTTTAGCAGCATATATTATCTGTTTCGCCTCCTTCTGTCTCATTTTATACACCTCTCTATCAGCTATACTTCCAGACTCTTTATACCTCCTATAGGCAGCCTTTTTTTCATTGACTATAGCCCTTACATCATTGCTAAACCATAGCGGTTTCTTCTTCCTTTTACCTTTAGTTACTTGCTTTACATAAAGTCTTGTGGCTTTTAAGATGGCCTTTTTTAATACAGTCCACTGGGTGCTTGCTCCTGCCATTTTATCCCTCCCCTTTAATTCATTATTTAAATATTCCCCCATTGCATTAAAATTTGTTTTTCTGAAATCCAATACTTTGGTTGCAGTATAGGATTGCCCACCATCAGTTTTTACATCAAACCACAAACATAGATGGTCACTGCAACCTAAATTTTCTCCCACCTTGACCTCTGAAACCCGATTCCCATTGGTAAAAACTAAATCTAGAATATTCTCCCCTCTAGTTGGTGTCTTAACTAGCTGTGCCATAGCTGCTCCTGTAAAGGCCTCTACTATATTCTTACTTTTGCATGTAAGGGCACTGGGGATATTCCAGTCAACATCAGGCATGTTGAAATCACCCATAACCACAATATCTCCCTTTACTGCCATTAGGGTAATCTCATCCACCATCTTGTTGTCATGTTCCTCAGATTGCCCTGGAGGCCTATAGATCACCCCAATTCTAATGACAGAACCGTCTTTATTTTGCATGCAAATCCAGAGGGTCTCCAGATCTTTACATGTATTTTGAATTAGTATTGTTTTTAGACTTTCTTTAACATAAATGGCTACTCCACCTCCCCTTCTCTCTATTCTATCCTTCCTATACAGTGTATATCCTGGTATGGATATTTCCCATTCATTAGAATCCCTAAACCAAGTCTCAGTTATGGCAACCAGATCCAAATTATCTCTAGATATTATGGCCATTAACTCACAGAGCTTGTTGCTCAAGCTTCGAGCATTTGTGTACATTACCCGAAGGACATTATTTTCATTATTAGTTTGCCCCTTATCATCAGCAACTACATCTATTTTATTTACAGCTCCCTTTTCATAAGCTTCCAGAAACTGATTTATCCTCATTGGTCGGGGACAGAAATCCTCCACATCTGGTACATCTCTGTCCCCTTTACCTAGTTTAAATGCCTGTCCAAAAAAGTTCTGAATTCCTCACCGAGCACCTGGGCACCTCTGTATGATGGATGCAAACCATCCCTCTTAAAAAACTCCCTATTAGACCACCTATTGAGATCATGACTTACATAACCAAAACCTTCAGCTTTACACCACTGCCTTAACCACACATTAAACTCTCTGATACAACTTGTTTTACCCTCCTGGCCACAAACCGGTAACACCTCTGAGAATGTCACTGAATCAGTTATTTTACCCAGCTCCACACTTAGACATTGAAAATCTCTTTTTACTACATTAACATTTCTCTGGGACAAATCGTTTGTGCCAAGATGCACCACCACATCAACGTTATTATCTTTACTCACAGCCTTGATAATGTTTGTAATCCGCCTCCTATCCCTGTGGGCAGTGGCTCCTGGAAGACACCTCATCACCTTCACTACATCCTTCCTCTGTCCCAAATCAACACCTCTGACAATCGAGTCACCCACAAGAACATGTGTCCTCTCTTTATTTCTACTAACTGGACTTGGTATGGTGTCACTATGCTCCTCATTTACAACAACTTCTCCTTTGAACATCCCCTCATTCTCCGCCTGAGGGGCCTTGCTAATATCTACAACATCCCTACTATTTAAATCCGCAAGAACATTATAGGAATTTGATACAGAGAGACCAAAATTGTTATGTTTTTGTTCAACCGCACGTAATCTTCCTGAACCAACAGTTGTCCAAACAGCCCTCCTCCTCGGGGGGCGCTGTGGAAGTGGAGGCTGCACACATGGCTGCATTACAGCACGTGGCTGGGACAATCTTTCCACTTCTGCCTGCAAGCTACAAACTAAGGACTGCAATCTAGAGATCTCGCCATCTAACCTAGATGTCCTAATGCAAAGAGGGCAGTACCCCAAGTTCCACAAGGTACTACGGAACACAACAGCCAAACAAGTTTTACACTGCACCAAGCCAATCATCTTAACAATGTATTGAAATACAGGTACTTAGCAAGAAAATGAACCCCTATTGCTACCAAACTTTGCTGATTTTGGTTTATAGTTATATAATTCGCGCGCCGCCAGGCGCGCGGGCCACTATTTTCTTTTCTCTTCCTCAGTGTTCTTAAAGTGCAGTTTAAAATGGTTTTTCTGACTCTTTTATACTTCCCAGTCTAGACCCCTCCTCCCTGAATTCAAAAACACAATCAGCCAATAGAATTTCCCTTTAAAAACCAGTTATCTCCTCTCCCACTTGAATTCAGAAATACAAACTGTATAAGAGCACTATTTTCTTTTCTCTTCCTCAGTGTTCTTAAAGTGCAGTTTAAAATGGTTTTTCTGACTCTTTTATACTTCCCAGTCTAGACCCCTCCTCCCTGAATTCAAAAACACAATCAGCCAATAGAATTTCCCTTTAAAAACCAGTTATCTCCTCTCCCACTTGAATTCAGAAATACAAACTGTATAAGAGCACTATTTTCTTTTCTCTTCCTCAGTGTTCTTAAAGTGCAGTTTAAAATGGTTTTTCTGACTCTTTTATACTTCCCAGTCTAGACCCCTCCTCCCTGAATTCAAAAACACAATCAGCCAATAGAATTTCCCTTTAAAAACCAGTTATCTCCTCTCCCACTTGAATTCAGAAATACAAACTGTATAAGAGCACTATTTTCTTTTCTCTTCCTCAGTGTTCTTAAAGTGCAGTTTAAAATGGTTTTTCTGACTCTTTTATACTTCCCAGTCTAGACCCCTCCTCCCTGAATTCAAAAACACAATCAGCCAATAGAATTTCCCTTTAAAAACCAGTTATCTCCTCTCCCACTTGAATTCAGAAATACAAACTGTATAAGAGCACTATTTTCTTTTCTCTTCCTCAGTGTTACGTAATATATTTCCAAGGCTAACGAAAGCAGACAAGCAGCAGTAGAAAAGGCTATTGAATTTGATACACCTCTGTTCCCCATTAAGAAATATTGAGGCAAAGGCTATTCCAAGTATTACTTTCCTTGAGAGAAAAAAAAAGTAATTGAAGTACAGTAATTGGAATAGACAGCATCACCACCAGATGGGTTTGCAGTTGGATGACCACTCAACATGTAGCCCTCAATGGAGCTACATCTACACAGAGGGAAGGATTAGCAGTAGGGTACCACAAGGTTTTTTTCTTGGACCAAGAACGCTTCAAAAATTCTTCATAAATGGTCTAGATCAGTGTTTCCCAACCTTGGCAACTTGAAGATATTTGGACTTCAACTCCTAGAATCCCCCAGCCAGCAAATGCTGGCTGGGGAATTCTGGGCGTTGAAGTCCAAATATCTTTAAGTTGCCAAGGTTGGGAAACACTGGTCTAGATGAAGGGGTAGAAAGGGAACTCATCAAATTAGAAGATGGCCCCAAACTGGGGTGAACTGCTAACACTCTGTAAGATAAAATTCAAGATTCAAAAGGATCTTGACAGATTTAAGCCTTGGGCACTTATCTAAGATGTAGCTGGTTGGTGAGAAAAGCAAAATCTTACACTTAGGCAGGAAAAACCAAAGGCAAAGTATTAAATAGACAGTAGCTGCTTCAAATGTAGTAACTGTGAAAAAGATCTAGATGTGCCACAAGGGTCTGTTCTGGGTCCTATTCTTTTTAATATGTTTGTGAGTGACATAGGGGAAGGTTTGGTAGGGAAGGTTTGCCTATTTGCCGATGACTCTAAAGTGTGTAATAGTGTTGATATTCCTGGAGGCGTCTGTAATATGGTAAATGATTTAGCTTTACTAGATAAATGGTCAAAGCAATGGAAACTGCAGTTTAATGTTTCCAAACGTAAAATAATGAACTTGGGGAAAAGGAATCCTCAATCTGAGTATTGCATTGGCAGTTCAGTGTTAGCAAAAACTTCAGAAGAGAAGGATTTAGGGGTAGTGATTTCTGACAGTCTCAAAATGGGTGAACAGTGCTGTCAGGCGGTAGAGAAAGCAAGTAGGATGCTTGGCTGCAAAGCTAGAGGTATAACAAGCAGGAAGAGGGAGATTGTGATCCCGCTATATAGAGCACTGGTGAGGCCACATTTGGAATACTGTGTTCAGTTCTGGAGACCTCACCTACAAAAAGATATTGACAAAATTGAACGGGTCCAAAGACGGGCTACAAGAACGGTGGAAGGTCTTAAGCATAAAACGTATCAGGAAAGACTTAATGAACTCAATCTGTATAGTCTGGAGGACAGAAGGAAAAGGGGGGACATAATTGAAACATTTAAATATGTTAAAAGGTTAAATAAGGTCCAGGAGGGAAGTGTTTTTAATAGGAAAGTGAAAACAACAACAAGGGGTCACAATCTGAAGTTAGTTGGGGGAAAGATCAAAAGCAACGTGAGAAAATATTATTTTACTGAAAGAGTAGTAGATCCTTAGAACAAACTTCCAGCAGACGTGGTTGGTAAATCCACGGGAACTGAATTTAAAGATGCCTGGGATAAACATATATCCATCCTAAGATAAAATACAGAAAATAGTACAAGGGCAGACTAGATGGACCAGGAGGTCTTTTTCTGCTGTCAGTGTTCTATGTTTCTATGTTTCTGTTGTTGTGAGCTGCCCTGAGTCTTCGGAGAGGGGCGGCATACAAATCTAATAAAACTAAAAACTAAACTAATATGTTCACGGAAGAGAATGCTCATGAATGCTCATGAATTAAGCAAACGGTCTTGAATTGAATGTTCCCTATGGCACTATGAGTCCGTGCAAAATAGGAAAACGGAGAGGTTCTAAATTTTCTAACTGTTGAAAATTACGCACATTTTGTCCGATCCTTCCGCACCTTAGTTCTTAAATACTCTGGGTACACAATGTCCCTTATTACTTACTAGAAAGTGTGTCATTGTGGAGTCTCTTCACAGCGAGCAATCTGAGGGAGCAGGGGGTGGGATGTCACTAAATAAAGTCGATATCTACTTGCCGCGTGGTTTGGCTGCTTTTATTGTTAAATTGAGCAGTCTGAAGAATTCTCTTCTTCGGCAGAAAAGGATGTTTGGATGCTATGGTGCATCCGCTGTTGAACTCTCTCTTTTCCGAAAGAAAGCTTTGTTAGCTAGGGGCGGGAAAGGAATGTAATGCGTGTACAGACTCTGTAGCATTTCCTGTTACGCTCCTGTTCCAAACCAATATGCTGTGGGGTGAGGGCGGAATTCGGGGAGTGCAATCCAACCCTTGATCTATGAAAGAATCAAGCTCAAGATTTTAATCATGAATAAGGGCTGAGAAATGATCTACCTATGGAACGGCCAGCTGTAAATTAATACCGAACGTATCTAGCTTCCCCTCCTACAAGCAAACATTTAATAATAATAATAATAATAATAATAATAATAATAATAATAATAATAATAATAATGCTGTCAAAGCCAGAATTGAAAAATCAACAGACGATCCAAAGTGCAGACTCTGTAAAGAAACAGATGAAACAATCGATCACATACTCAGCTGCTGCAAAAAGATCGCACAGACTGACTACAAGCATAGACATGATGCTGTGGCACGGATGATCCACTGGAACTTGTGCCGGAACTACCATTTCCCAGTGGCAAAGAACTGGTAGGATCATAAGCCCAAAAAAGTGGTCGAAAATGAGCAAGCAAAACTACTGTGGGACTTCCGACTTCAGACTGACCGAATTCTGAAGCATAACACACCAGACATCCTGATTGTGGAGAAAAAGAAAGTATGGATCATCGACATCGCAATCCCAGGGGACAGCAGAATTGAGGAGAAGCAGCTAGAGAAATTAGTGAAATACGAAGATCTGAAAATCGAGCTGCAACGACTCTGGCATAAGCCAGTGAAAGTGGTCCCAGTGGTACTTGGCACGCTGAGCGCAGTGCCAAAGGATCTCAGCGGACATTTGAAAACCATCGGAATTGACAAAATCTCCATCTGTCAATTGCAAAAGGCCGCTTTACTGTGATTGGCAAACATAATTCGCCGCTACATCAAACAGTCCTAGGTGCTTGGGAAGCGCCCGACTGGTGATGAAATACGAAATCCAGCATAGTGATCTCATTTGCTGTGTTGCACTGATGACATAATAATAATAATAATAATAATAATAATAATAATAATAATAATAATTATTATTATTATTATTATTATTATTTATTGGATTTGTATGCCGCCCCTCTCCGAAGACTCGGGGCGGCTCACAACAATAATAAAAGGCAATATAACAGTAGAACAAATCTAATATTAAAAGAAAAAGATATATAAAACCCCAACAATTAAAACCATACAACACATACATACCAAACATAAAATATAAAAGCCTGGGGGAGGTGTCTTAGTTCCCCCATGCCTGGCGATATAGGTGGGTCTTGAGTAATTTGCGAAAGACAAGGAGGGTGGGGGCCATTCTAATCTTGATTCCAGAGGGCCCGGGCCGCCACAGAGAAGGCTCTTCCCCTGGGGCCTGCCGCATTGTTTGGTCGACGGGACCCAGAGAAGGCCAACTCTGTGGGACCTTACCGGCTGCTGGGATTCGTGCGGTAGATGGCCTAAGACTGTTAAGATAATGTTAAATGACCAAGCTAAAGAAAGGTTAACAATTCGCTTTTATCTCATAGCTCAAGCAGAAGAAGATCATCATTCCATTTTCTGAATCCTCTTTCAAAGAAAGAGTTGACCTTGTACATGAAATCTTGAGAACCTCGCAGTAAAGACAGAATCAAGTTACTTGTCACATCAACCTCTCCCTGTTCCTCCTGATCTCTCTATACAGAGATCAGAGGAGAAGAGAGTGAATATCAAATGCCACTAACCTCTCCTGTTGCTTAATTCAGAAATACCCCCTTTTGGCAACCTCTACAGGTGAAGTAGGGAAAATATTAATATCAGAACAAGAGAAGTTTTCAGGAAATAAATGGTTGAAATGTCTAACAGGTGGGAGGTTCCCCAGAGTACATATATCTGAAGTATATGTAGTCCTTGATTTACAACCAGGGTGAATCTCTGCAAATTATAAAATCTGCCTGCCTCTCTGTCCATCTATCCTTCTACCTGAATGAATCTAAATGAGGACCCAGACTGTTAGGCCAATTTGCTGACTAAAAACCACTTAGAAAGGGAAATTGTATGTAAAATTGTATGTAAGTCTAACTGCTCTTTCTCTCTCCCTCCCTCTCATCTACCTATAATCATCTATCACCCTCCATCCATCCATCTCCTAACTCTTTCATTCTAAGCAGAATTGAGTGAATTCCAATAAAACAGCTTTATTTATCTAGTTCTTAAAAATCAAACCAAGAGTTCAGTTATTGCTCCCATCAAACTAATAAAAGTGAGAGATTAACTGTACAGAGGGTTCCTGGAGAATACAAACATTAATTTTCAGGAACACTGATTGGTCCACAACTGCAGCACAAGTTTCACATCCCAGCTAAATTGCCTCCATTTGCTAGATTCAGAAGGTAAAAAAGTAAATTATAAAAAACAAGACTTGCCAGATTTTAGAGCTGGCCAATATTTCAGTCTTCAAATCTAAATACAGCAGACTTCAACTTTGTTCAATGAACATTCAATGTTGTAACAGCACTGAAAAAAGTGGCCTATGACTGTTTTTCACACTTATGACTGTTGCAGCATCCTCACAGTCACTTGATGAAAACTCAGGTGCTTGGTAACTGGCATGTATTGATGGGAGTTGCAGTATCTTGGGGCCGTGTGATGTATTTGTTCCCTTCCCAGCTGGCTTCTGACACACAATGTCAGTGTGAAAAGCCCGATTTGCTTAATGGCTCATGATTCACTTAACAACTGCAGAGACTTGCCTAACACGTGTGCCACAGGTGGCACAGAGCCATATGAGGGCACACAAGGTGTTGCCCTATGTATGTCAGGTCCCGTGCACATGTGCGGGCTTGCCAGCTGAAAGCCTCGGGAGCCTGTCGATGGTGAAAAATGGACCCAGTGGCCCAACCAAAGGCTTGGAGGCTTTAGTGAACCCTACAGAAACGAACCTCCAGTTGGACCATTGGATCTGTTCATCCACCCACAGGCTCCAGATCAGAGGTCCCCAAACTTGGCATCTTTAAGATTTGTAGACTTCAAATCCCAGAATTCTCCAGCCCACACAGCTGGCTGGAGAATTCTGGGAGTTGAAGTCCACCAGTCTTAAAATTGCCAAGTTTGAAGACCTCTGCTCCAGAGGCTTCCTCTCCAGAGTATTCTGAGCAGAGACAGGTTACAAGCGGTGTGCCACAAGGGTCTGTTCTGGGTCCTATTCTTTTAATATGTTTGTGGGTGACATAGGGGAAGGTTTGGTAGGGAAGGTTTGCCTATTTGCCGATGACTCTAAAGCAGTGGTCCCCAACGTTTTTTCCACCAGGGACCAGTTTCAGCAAGACAATTTTTCTATGGCCCGGTGGGGGCGGAAAGGGGTGTGGTTGGGGGCGGGATTAAGCATGGGGGTGCTGGTCCTCCCCGCCCCTCTTTCCCGCCATCGCCCTGTGGCCGGCAGAACCTGCCTCCCAAGCCCTCTTGCCCAGCGGGGGCTAAGCGCTGGAGACAGGGGGTCAGGCTGGCCCTCCTGCCTCCCCCCAGCCAAAAACGCAAAAGCGCCCCGCGGCAGAAGCCAAAAGAGGCTTGAGCCTCTCGGTCCTTCCCGCCCCTCTGTCCATCGTCCTGTGGCCGGCAGAACCTGCCTCCCGAGGCCTCTTGCCCAGCGGGAGGCGAAGCGCTGGAGGGAGGGGGTGGCGGCATGAGGGCCGGCAGCTGCTGACTCCACGGACCGGTGCAACATGCCCCGCGGCCCGGTACTGGTCCGCGGCCCGGTGGTTGGGGACCCCTGCTCTAAAGTGTGCAATAGGGTTGATATTCCTGGAGGCGTCTGTAATATCCTAAATGATTTAGCTTTACTAGATAAATGGTCAAAGCAATGGAAACTGCAGTTTAATGTTTCCAAATGTAAAATAATGCACTTGGGGAAAAAGAATCCTCAATCTGAGAATTGTATTGGCAGTTCTGTGTTAGCAACAACTTCAGAAGAGAAGGATTTAGGGGTAGTGATTTCTGACAGTCTCAAAATGGGTGAACAGTGCAGTCAGGCGGTAGGGAAAGCAAGTAGGATGCTTGGCTGCATAGCTAGAGGTATAACAAGCAGGAAGAGGGAGATTGTGATCCCCTTATATAGAGCGCTGGTGAGACCACATTTGGAATACTGTGTTCAGTTCTGGAGACCTCACCTACAAAAAGATATTGATAAAACTGATCGGGTCCAAAGACGGGCTACAAGAATGGTGGAAGGTCTTAAGCATAAAACGTATCAGGAAAGACTTAATGAACTCAATCTGTATAGTCTGGAGGACAGAAGGGAAAGGGGGGACATGATCGAAACATTTAAATATGTTGAAGGGTTAAATAAGGTCCAGGAGGGAAGTGTTTTTAATAGGAAAGTGAACACAAGAACAAGGGGACACAATCTGAAGTAAGTTGGGGGAAAGATCAAAAGCAACATGAGAAAATATTATTTTACTGAAAGAGCAGTAGATCCTTGGAACAAACTTCCAGCAGACGTGGTTGGTAAATCCACAGTAACTGAATTTAAACATGTCTGGGATAAACATATATCCATCCTAAGATAAAATACAGGAAATAATATAAGGGCAGACTAGATGGACCAGGAGGTCTTTTTCTGCCGTCAGTCTTCTATGTTTCTATGTTTCAAGCAAAAAAAAAGGTTTCCCATCATTGACCTAATAAATGTAGGCTAAGAAACTCATAAAACGGGACAAAATTTGCTTAACAACTGCCTTGCTTAGCAACAGGAAATTTGGGGCTCAGTTGTGGTTACAGGTCAAGCATCAGTTATAGTTCCCACCATCAACCAAATACAGGCTTTGTTCCAATCGTCCACTATCTCATTAAGCGTGGTTTCATACATCCATGAGAAACAGCCGAGATCTGGCCTTTCAAACGAGGCACTCGTTAGTTTAGTTCAGCCAACAGCTGAGAAAATAGCTCTTTAGGAGAACATTTGGTTAAATATTATTCTAAACCAAATGGTGGCACATTCGCTTGGCAGGTTTCAAAGGTTTTGTTCTGTTTTAAAGACTATGTTACGCCGGTTGCTTAAGCCTCTGAAGAGCTTGTAGGAACTGAACAGCATTGAAATAAAACAAAAACAGTGAGCAGAATGTACCATACATATCAAAACATTCAGGTATTTTCTGGGTGTTTTTTTCATTACAGATAAGTCCTCCCGACAACAATAAAGTACAAAATTTCTTTCAATAGCCTGTTTTGTTCCCACTTTATGACTTTGCTCGCCACAAGGTTTAAACCAGGGGTCCTCAAACTTGGCAACTTTAAGACTTGTGGACTTCAACTCCCAGAATTCTCCAGGCTGGAGAATTTTGGTAGTTGAAGTCCACAAGTCTTAAAGTTGCCAAGTTTGAGGACCCCTGGTTTAAACGAATCTCTCCAGTTACCAATAACAGGCTAATATCTGGCTTCCTCATTCAGATAACAAAAGAGGATCCCATGACCTTGCAACCATCCTAAATAGGTTGCCAAGGGTCAGAATTTTGCTCATATGACCATGGCAACTTGGCAACTTGGAGATATCTGGACTTCAACTCCCAGAATTCCCCAGCCAGCATTCGCTGGCTGGGGAATTCTGGGAGTTGAAGTCCAAATGTCTTCAAGTTGCCATGGTTGGGAAACACTGTGCTAAACAACTCAAATTATTTACTGTGTTACTAATATTCTTCTCTTCCTTACTAGTATCTATCCCTTCCCACTTATTACTATAACTATGTTGCTTGTATCTTTCAATTTATATTGTTTTTATTTGTTTCCCCGTCCGATTTGATAGCTTATTGGTAACCCTGACTATCACTAAGTGTTGTATCATTTTATTCTTCATGAACGTACACTGCTCAAAAAAAATAAAGGGAACACTTAAACAACACCATATAACTCCAAGTAAATCAAACTCCTGTGAAATCAAACCGTCCACTTAGGAAGCAACACGGATTGACAATCAATTTCACATGCTGTTGTGCACATTCAACTTTGTACAGAACAAAAGTATTCAATGAGAATATTTCATTCATTCAGATCTAGGATGTGTTCTTGGAGTGTTCCCTTTATTTTTTTGAGCAGTGTATTTCATTCTCCCTGTGTGCACTGAGAACAAGTACACATAAGACAAATTCCTTGTGTGTCCAATCACACTTAATATATTCTATTCTTTCTATTCTATTCTATCCCACTATCCTGGCCTTTTGGAAGGTTCTGAAGCAAATCTTTGCCGCCAGGCTTTGGGCTGTGGAACTTTAGACACTCTGCTCCAGCCCATGTTACGACAGAGACATGGATGGATGTGACTGAATTGTTTTAATGGCATGGGGTTTTAGCTTTGTTAATTGGATTTTAGTATGTTTAATGGATTTTAGTTTTATTTATTTATTTTATTTTATTTATTTATTTTGTCCAATACACAATGAGGGTTTTAGTGGGTATACAGTGTTCCCTCAATTTCCGCGGGGGATGCGTTCCAAGACCGCCCGCGAAAGTTGAATTTCCGCGAAGTAGAGATGCGGAAGTAAATACACCATTTTTGGCTATGAACAGTATCACAAGCCTTCCCTTAACACTTTAAACCCCTAAATTGCAATTTCCCATTCCCTTAGCAACCATTTAGATTATTACTCACCATGTTTCTTTATTAAAATTTATTTAAAAAAAATATTTATTAAAGGTGGCCGAAAGTTTGGTGATGATATATGATGTCATCGGGCAGGAAAAACCGTGGTACAGGGGAAAAAACCTCAAGTATTTTTTAATTAATATTTTTGAAAAACCGTGGTATAGACTTTTCACAAAGTTTGAACCCGCGAAAATCGAGGGAACAGTGTATATCTTATATACACATAGTAAAATACATGACGAAGGTTATAGAGGAGATACTCATAGTAAAATATATCTAAGAAATAATAGAAAAGCAGGTATAGTAATAGAACATATCAATGAAAGAATAAAAGAAGAGAAATAGGAATAGAATAAAGGTATAGGAGATATAGGAGAGTAATAGGACAGGGGACGGAAGGCACTCTAGTGCACTTGTACTCGCCCCTTACTGATCTCTTAGGAATCTGGAGAGGTCAACTGTAGATAATCTAAGGGTAAATTGTTGGGGGTTTGGGGATGACACTATGGAGTCCGGTAATGAGTTCCACGCTTCGACAACTCGGTTACTGAAGTCATATTTTTTACAGACAAGTTTGCAGCGGTTAATATTAACTTTAAATCTGTTGTGTGCTCTTGTGTTGTTGTGGTTGAAGCTGAAGTAGTTGCTGACAGGCAGGATGTTTTAAATTGGTTTAGTTTTACCTTTGATTTCTACTACGTCACGTTTATGCATTCTTCCTGTTGTAAGCCGCCCTGAGTCTTCCATAGAAGGGCGGCCTAGGAATTGAAAAAATAATAAATAAATAAATTCTACTCTACTCTTATTGCATCTGTTGCCAAGGGCCTGAATTTTGAACACATGACCACAGGGGTATCACAAGTCACCTTTTTTCAGTGCTGTTGCCACTCTGAATGGTCACGAAATGAACTATTGTAAATTGCGGACTATCTGTAACTTTTTCCAAATGGGGAAAATAATTAGAAACATAGAATATTGATGGCAGAAAAAGACCTCATGATCCATCTAGTCTGCCCTTATACTATTTTCTGTATTTTATCTTAGGAGGAATCTATGTTTATCCCAGGCATGTTTAAATTCAGTTAATGTGGATTTACCAACCACGTCTGCTGGAAGTTTGTTCCAAGGATCTACTACTCTTTCAGTAAAATAATATTTTCTCATGTTGCTTTTGATCTTTCCCCCAACTAACCTCAGATTATGTCCCCTTGTTCTTGTGTTCATTTTCCTATTAAAAACACTTCCCTCCAGAACCTTATTTAACCCTTTATTATAATGTTTCTATCATGTCCCCCCTTCTCCTTCTGTCCTCCAGACTATACAGATTGACTTCATTAGGTCTTTCCTGATAGGTTTTATGCTTAAGACCTTCCACCATTTTTGTAGCCCGTCTTTGGACCCGTTCAATTTTATCAATATCTTTTTGTAGGTGAACTGAACACAATATTCCAAATGTGGTCTCACCAGCGCCCTATATAGAGGGATCACAATCTCCCTCTTCCTGCTTGTCATACCTCTAGCTATGCAGCCAAGCATTCTACTTACTTTTTTTGAATTAATGCAAGGAAACATCATCTTCCTGCCCCTAACACACCTGCAGCATAATGTCTCTGATCCTGGAGCTCACATCCAACTATTGTAGCTGGGAATCACAATTTTTTTGTCTCTACACATATGGGTACTTTTTTTAAAAAAAAATTTAAATGGTTAGTGGTGCAGATACAACAAAAACATTTTTTTTAACAAAGTATGTTCCATTTTTATAACTGTTCTTTTAAATCATACTTTCCATAAATCTACTCAAAACAAATGTTATGCCAACACTCTTGTAACTACTTGTTGTTTTTTTTAATTGGCACTATAATGACGACTCTGTTGTTTTCCGGTAATGAGGCCAGTTTAAGGGACATTATATGTTTTGGGAGAAAACCAGCAGTTTGTATTTGAGTTTGTAAAAACCTCTTGGAGAGATACCATCTGGATTTAGTGATCTGTTTGTTTTCAATAAATTAAAAAGTTCTAGAACTTCCCTCAATAGAAGATTAACAATAACAACAACAATCTCGGTTAGCTATAATAATTAATGCCAGAATTTTAATCAAAGAAAAGGATAAAAAATAATAATGCAGAAAAACCTCAGCATGGTTTGAGAAACAACTTACAGCAAGTACTTCTGTAAATGTTAAAAGGCTGAGATCATACCATTAAAAAGTACAGATGATTTGTTTTCAGCCTACTAATCAAGAGGAGAACGGAGTAATGCAGCTGCTGTTTGGACAGAAAAACAAATATATTAGTTAAAAATGATGCACTTTTTTGCTGAATAACAGAGCTAGAACAGCTTTGTGTGCATTAAAGAAAAACATAGCAAGTAAAATACTTTGATGGCTATAAGATATGCAAGCAATTTTTTTTGAAAAAATAAAAAATAAAAATCGTAACAAACAGCCAACATTTTACAGTTCCCGAGTTTTGTTTCTGGGTGGGTCATAAACTACAGAAAATAAATTTTAAAAGCCAAATGAAATGTATGCAAAGCAGACTTATAGGGGAGAAATCTGAGTAAAAATACAAGAAATATTGCTTTGTAAGAACTGAACATAAACATCTTTAAAAAAAAGACAGGTGAAGGGAGGGATCTGCGACTCTGCGGAGAGGGGCGGCATAAAAATCCAATAAATAATAATAATAATCAATAATCAATAATAAAATAAAAATAATGGCGGTGCAGGTAAGGAGGACTGGGAAACAGCATTAGGAATTGCAAAAGCCCACCAATTTATCATGAAAACTCAGTCTGTGAGATATTTTTCTCCAATTTATAAAGAAAAGAAGAACAATGCTGTTGCATGTTCCCGACTAGGAAAAGAAGAAAATAAAATTGCGGTTGGGAGGATAAAGGCTTAAACTATAAATGAAAAGTTATGAAAATATATAGGGATCTTGTGTCCAAAATCTTCAGCAGTCCAAGAACAGGAGTGAAATTATTACAACAATATTCTGGGTAATGGCTAAGTCAGGGATAGGCAAAAATGGCCCCTTTACAGCCTGTGGACTACAACTCCCAGAGTTCCTGAGAAAAGAGGGCTGGCTCAGGAGTTCCGGGAGTGGAAGTCCATAGGTTGTGAAAGGGCCATTGTTGCCCACCCATGGGCTAACTGGAGAATGACAAGGGTGGTGCTAAGAAATATCTTCATTATTTGAACAGCTTCATTAAAGGAAGCAAGAACAGCTGAAAACAGAAGAATGAGAGGGAGAGAAAATAGGTAAGAATCCCAAAAGATTCACAATCAGTCAAATAAGAAACATGGTGGCACGGTGGTTGGAAAGCAGTATTGCGGGCCGGTTGAGTGCCCATTGTCAGCAGTTCGATCCTGATTCAGTCAAGTTTGACACAGACTTCTATCTTGCTGAGGTCAGTAAAGTGAGGACCCAGATTATTGGTGGGAGGGAGGGGGAGGCTGACTCTGTAAACAGCTTAGAGAGGGCTGTCCCAAAAGCAACTGGACTTTATTGTTCTTTGTTTTGAAGATGTTTCGCTTCTCATCCAAGAAGCTTCTTCAGCTCTGACAGGATAATGAGAATGGGAAGGATTTATATTCAAAAAGAAAAAAACAAGAAAGTCCAGTTGCCTCCTGAAAAACACCTTTGGGACAACTATGACCTGGATGACTGAGAATCTCTATAGACTCTTAGAGAGGGCTGTCAAGAGGTATATAAGTCCTATTGCCATTGGTAAATATAAGTTGAGCCTGAATGAAAAAGAATCAAGAAGACTGAAAACAAATAACTACAATACAAAAGATTATGATGATGTACTATCTCAAGAAGACTGAAAATAAATAACTTCAATACAAAAGATTATGATGATATACTACTGGTATAATCCATCTGACCAAATAAGCAGGACAGAAGAAATAAGGTTGAATTTTGGCATTGCAGAAGACTCCAAAGGATATTATGGAAAGCCAAGAGAACCAACCAATGGGATCATTAAGCAAATCAGTTCAGATATCTGGCAGAAAGTATATACTTGGTGTGAAACAAGGAATAAGAGATAAGCGTGTTGTTATATCATTTTGCATATTTGAATTTAGTATTAGAATTGTATAAGATGTTAATTATTAGTATAAATATAAATTTCTTTCCTTTCTTTTCTCTATTTTTTTCTCTCTCTTTCTTTTTATAAAACTTTTTTATCTTTCATATATATCTTTATAAATTTTGATATAGATTTAGATTTATATATTAAAATTGATATTTTTATTCTATATAACAATATGTATTTTATAGATAATTTTTTTATTTTCATTATTATGATGAAGACTTCTATCCTGAGCGGAGCGACTGTAGCTCCACTAAGTGTTGTATGTTTTGTCTGTTATGTTCGTTACTTTGAAAAAAACCAATAAAATATACTGTACAGTAATACCTCGTCTTACAAACGCCTCGTCATACAAACTTTTTGAGATAGAAACCCGGGGTTTAA
Source organism: Erythrolamprus reginae (assembly GCF_031021105.1). Taxonomy (NCBI): domain Eukaryota; kingdom Metazoa; phylum Chordata; class Lepidosauria; order Squamata; family Dipsadidae; genus Erythrolamprus; species Erythrolamprus reginae. The sequence continues at coordinate 5,979,130 of NC_091963.1, forward strand.
GATTTTTTTGTCTCTTCTTACAAACTATTTTCATCTTACAAACCCACCGCCGCCACTGGGATGCCCACCTCCGGACTTCCATTGCTAGCGAAGTAACCGTTTTTGCACTGCTGGGATTCCCCTGAGGCTCCCCTCCATGGGAAACACCACCTCTGGACTTCCGTGTTTTTGTGATGCTGCAGGGGAATCCCAGCAGCGCAAAAACGGGCACTTCGCTGGCAACGGAAGTCCGGAGGTGGGGTTTACCAGTGAGGGGAGCCTCAGTGAAATCGCAGCATCGCAAAAACACAGAAGTCCGGATGTGGGGTTTCCCATGGAGGGGAGCCTCAGGGGAATCCCAGCAGCGCAAAAATGGGCGCTTCGGCTGGCAAAAGGGGTGAATTTTGGGCTTGCACGCATTAATCACTTTTCCATTGATTCCTATGGGAAACATTGTTTCGTCTTACAAACTTTTCACCTTAAGAACCTCATCCCGGAACCAATTAAGTTTGTAAGACAAGGTATCACTGTATTTTTTAAAAAAGAAAATCAGTTCAGTTTTCACTTGAGGCACAAATTAACTTGGTTTAAATTTTCATACTTCAGACACCTTCTGAAAAGGGTTGTTCTCTAATGCTGGGAAAAATAAAAGGGAAGAGGTAGAAGGAAAGTAGAAAGTTGGGGGAGGGTGAATCTAAAAACGGAGGTTGTTAACCTCAACTAGATGACCCATAGTCACAATTAATTTATACCAATTTGCATTATGAATCTACCACTTCAAGCTGCAGGCAAGGAATTAAGCTAATGCATTCATCACTTAGCTTTTCCCTGAAGCCTCCTACCGTATCATCCACCTAAGAAGTCTTTTCCAAATGATCATCAACCTTCAAGAACAATTTCAGGAGAACATCAATGATTGCAACAGTAAAGAGAAGTAGATTGGATTAGGCCCAGTTTCATTGACATTTCATAGCAATTTGGTCTGTCAAGTGACACAAGGGTTGGCACATATAGCAAAATCAGTGGGGGGGGGGATGGGTGTCATTTTTTTTTAGCCTTGCTGCCAATTTGTATTTATTCTGATGTTGTTAGGATATTATATTTTTTAAACTGTAAAAAATCCAGAATTATGATCTTGACATGGGCAGCCGTGTACACTGAAATAAATTTATAAATAAATAAGAGAGAGAGAGATAGCCATGTGCTAATATTTGACTGAATAAAATTACCCAATAATGTTTGGCTACTTGTTTTTAAAATAGAAACATAGAAGACTGACGGCAGAAAAAGACCTCATGGTCCATCTAGACTGCCCTTATACTATTTCCTGTGTTTTATCTTAGGATGGATATATGTTTATCCCAGGCATGTTTAAATTCAGTTCCTGTGGATTTACCAACTACGTCTGCTGGAAGTTTGTTCCAAGGATCTACTACTCCAGGGATCGACAAACCCAGGCGCCTGGTCGCCAGTGGCGCCTAGAAAATGTTGTCTGGCGCCTAGAAAATGTTGCCTGCTGTACTGTATGTACCAGGGGTCTCCAACCGCCGGTCCGCGGACCGGGACCGGGCTGTTGGGGGTTTTCAGCCGGTCCGCGGCGCCAGGGCCCCCTCGGCCTTTCCGCGCTGCCCACCGCCCGCCCGATTTGCCCCCTCTGCTCCTCTGCCACCTCCTGCCTTTCACCGCAGCTCCTCCCGCACCCGGAACGCACGCCCTGCCCGCCTCACATTTGCCGAGAGGACTTTCGCCCCGGGCTCTCAGCAAGGGGGCTGCATGAGAGGCGGGGCCGGCGGAAGGTGATATTCAATGTCGGGGGCGCATGGGCGGTTTTGCGCGCGCTCCCTATCTCCCTGCTAGCCCACTCGGAATACTGTATTCAAAATAAGAAAAGCCTTCGCCGGCAAAGGCTTTTCTTATTTTGAATACGTATTCCGAGTGGGCTAGCAGGGAGATAGGGAGCGCGCGCAAAACCGCCCATGCGCCCCCGACATTGAATATCACCTTCCGCCGGCCCCGCCTCTCATGCAAACCCCCTTGCTGAGAGCCCGGGGCGAAAGTCCTCTCGGCAAATGTGAGGCGGGCAGGGCGTGCGCGCGTCACCGCTGAGAAGAACGGAGAGAGAACGAGAGTGAGTGAAAGCAACAGACAGCAAGATAGAGAGAAAGTGAGAAAGAGAGTGAGAGAAAGGGGGGGAGAGAAAGAGATAGCAAGAGAGAGAGAACAAGAGAGAGAAAGAGCGTGAGAAACAAAACAAGAGAGAAAGAGTGAGAGAGAGAGAAAGCAAAAGAGACAGAAAGAAAACAAGAGAGAGAAAGTGAGAAGAAGAGAGAGAAAGAGAGGGAGAGAGAGAGAAAGAGAGAGGGGGGAGAGAAAGAGGAGATAAAGGAAGAGAGAGAGAAAGGAAGAGAAAGAAAGAAAGAGGGATAGAAAGAGAGAGAGAGTGAGAGATGCTCAGTGAGCCTTTCTTTGAAGTTGCCTTTCTTTCTTTCTTTCTTTCTTTCTCTTTCTTTCTTGCTCTTTTTCTTTCTCTCTTTTACCTTTCCTTCCTCTATTTCTTTTCTTTCTCCTTCCTACCTTCTTCCCTCCCTCCCTCCAGTCCTTCCTCTCTTACTCTCCCCTTTCATAAGTTTCCTTGCTTCCTTCCTCTGTTCCTGTCCCTTCCCTCTTTCCTTCTTCCTTCCTTCCTTCCTTCCTTTCCTCCCTTCCTTTCCTCCCTCCATTTCTTGCTTTCCTTTTCCTTCCTCCCTTCTTTCCTCCCTCATTCCCTTCTTTCACTCCTTCCTCTCTTACTCTCCCCTTTCACACCTTTCTTTGCTTCTTTGCACCCTTCTTCTGTTCCTGTACCTTCCCTCTTTCCTTCCTTCCTTCCCACCCTCCGTCCATTCATTCACCCATTCCTCTCTTGATCGCCCCTTTTACGGCGCCGCTGACAGCTAGCTCCCCCCCCCCCCCCCACCGGGCCATGGAAAACTGGTCTAGCTGAAAGCCGGTCCCTGGTGCAAAAAAGGTTGGGGACCTCTGATCTAAAATATCAAAATATAATATTTATTATCTTTAAAAGTAAAATGTTGTTTATAACGTTTGTAATGTTTTTTTTGTTAAATTAAAAACCAAGTTTGCTTAAAAAAAATTCTGGCTCCTAAATTTTTTGGCTGGCTCCTAGATTCTGAACAACTTTGTCGACCCCTGTACTACTCTTTCAGTGAAATAATATTTCCTCACGTTGCTTTTGATCTTTCCCCCAACTAACTTCAGATTGTGTCCCCTTGTTCTTGTGTTCACTTTCCTATTAAAAACACTTCCCTCCTGAACCTTATTTAACCCTTTAACATATTTAAATGTTTTGATCGTGTCCCCCCTTTCCCTTCTGTCCTCCAGACTATACAGATTGAGTTCATGAAGTCTTTCCTGATACGTTTTATGCTTAAGACCTTCCACCATTCTTGTAGCCCGTCTTTGGACCCGTTCAATTTTGTCAATATCTTTTTGTAGGTGAGGTCTCCAGAACTGAACACAGTATTCCAAATGTGGTCTCATCAGCGCTCTATATAAGGGGATCACAATCTCCCTCTTCCTGCTTGTTATACCTCTAGCTATGCAGCCAAGCATCCTACTTGCTTTTCCTACTGCCCGACCACACTGCTCACCCATTTTGAGACTGTCAGAAATCGCTACCCCTAAATCCTTCTCTTCTGAAGTTTTTGCTAACACAGAACTGCCAATGCAATACTCAGATTGAGGATTCCTTTTCCCCAAGTGCATTATTTTACATTTGGAAACATTAAACTGCAGTTTCCATTGCTTTGACCATTTATCTAGTAAAGCTAAATCATTTACCATATTACAGATCCCTCCAGGAATATCAACCCTATTGCACACTTTAGAGTCATCGGCAAATAGGCAAACCTTCCCTACCAAACCTTCCCCTATGTCACTCACAAACATATTAAAAAGAATAGGACCCAGAACAGACCCAAATCTGGGCTTGTAAGAAGCTACTGGGTCAGGATGAAGCTTCTCTGCCTAATTATCCCATTTTTAATTTCTCTATACAATGGATTTCTACTAAGTATATAAATATAGAAATCATTGCCAGGTCTTCGTCTCAGCCCAAGAAAAAACTTTTACCACCTGTTGAGTGGATATATTAAAACAAGATAAAATTTACCAAACTGGCACAGGTTTATGTTATGGAAGGATATTTGTTCTTCATATAATATAATTTATAAAGTTTATTTCTATTACAAGTGACTTCTACAGAATCAGGCACTTTTAAGATGTGGTGTTAAACAACCTGTAAAACAGATTTTTTTTAAGGCAACCCTTTTCTATTTTACAGACAGTTTTCCATTATAATTATAGTTATAATTTCCAAAATTTTCTACTGGTATCTAACGAGTACCCGAATGACAAAGGCTACATAAAGCAATATACTGAAACACTGCAAGTATTTATTCACTGTGTGACCATAACTTAATCCCCACATAAATAATGTGGGATTTATGTATGCTTTATGGTAATAATTATAAAAAACACATTATGATATACATCAACATTTTGCTGGAATGCTTTTCAAGGCAATAGATATAAGAAACAGTAGCCATGCTACATTAAGCTCAAGTACAACTTACAAGTATGGGAACATTAGCCTCCTCAAACGATTCAAACAGAATGTGGTTGTGACAGCTATCACCCACTGCTGTTTTCCAGCACCCCTACAGAGGTCCTCATCTTAAGACAATTCTGGACCTTTCTTCTACTTATACAAATCCTTATAATTACCCAACTACCTAGGTGCGCTACAATGCACACTAAATTTAGCCATAACAACAACAGCAAAGTGTTTTGACCTCAACATAATGTTCCTTACACTTTGCCTATGAATAAAAGGCACCATGTTTGTTTTTATTTTAAAAGATAAAACATTTAAGATACGTTTATTTTGTGCATTTTTACGCAGAATACCATACGCTATTGAACTGGCCAGCCGACCACCATAATCCAATTAATTTTACATAACTCATATATATTTAATGCTTGCTGAGATATTCTAAAGTAGAACATACAATAGTTTGGGAGTCTAGAAACAGTAATTTTCTATCCCTTTTCTATTTTAGATTCCCCAACCAAGATCCAAAAGATTCCTACTTAAGTCTCTTTTCAGAAAGCAATCAAAAGATGGCTTTATCAATTGTCCTTTGGAGACTACTCTCTGTGCTTGCGTTATTATCTGATGGGTAGTGAACTTTAATTTAACTTTGATTTTATTAACATTTTAAGAAAATTATTTTGAAGTTTTATTGTTTGATTTTTAATGTCTATAGTGTCTACAGATATCAGGATATAAATGACATAAATAAACACTGTATGAAAAAATGTATCTGGTGCTTTGCAATATAGTAAGAATATAAGGCTTGTAGTTTTTCAATGAGTCTTCGGAGAGGGGTAGCATACAAATCTAATAAATTATTATTATTATTATTATTATTATTATTATTATTATTAAGACTCATTTATGCTGCCAGGCATGGGGGAGTTAAGATATTACTTCCCCCTAGGCCATTACAAGTTATGCATAGTATGTTTGTGTGTATGTTTGGTTTTATTATAAGGGTTTTTAGTTGTTTTATTAATTGGATTTCTACATGCTGTTTTTATCATTGTTGTTAGCTGCCCAGAGTCTGCGGAGAGGAGCGGCATACAAATCCAATAAATAATAATAATAGTAATAATAATAATTATTATTATTATTATGTTAAAACAAAATCACACAGCCTCTAAAAAAATATCTAAGTGACAGTATAGGGATCAAAACTGCCTGGCCATCCCACCCCCCCAAAACAAAATGATATAAGGATTTATATGTTCACATTTATATAATGTATACAGGTATTAGATGCTAGTGGAATATTTTTTGCCAGCATTCTGTTAAAATATTTCTAAAGCTCTGGAGATGGCTACAAGATGTCCAGAGATACAGAAGTATCTTTTACTTTCCAAAATGCAAAATGTTTAGAAATCATTTTTTCACGCAACAGATCTCACAAAATCATAGGTTTTTTACATTTGAAATTGAAAGCTAGCAACACTTCCTGGTGAGATTTGGGGCAATTATTTTTGATCCCTAGGATATCACATAAGACCATGTGACTGTCAGGAACAATTCTTGAATGACAAGTGGCAAAGCGAAAACGGCGTGCAAACACAGACATGTTGAGAGCTGTATTTTGATACAGACAGAGATGCTAAACTCCAATATTTCAGCTTCGAAAAAATGTCATCTGTCGGTGGCATTTTCCCTTACAAAACAAAAATCCCTTGACAAATCCTGGGAAAAGAGTAATATCTTTAGTCGTACTGTCTGCAAATTCAAATTAAAGCAATGTCCACTCTGTCTCACCCCCCCCATCCTTCCCATAGCAACTCGCAGGGCAAGCAGTATAAGCAGAGCGTAAACCCCTACTCACTAATACTGATGGTGTTATCGAGTTGGGTAATGAAACATCTGCAAAAAAACAACTAAGCTCAGAGAACACCCATGGTCTCCACCAGAAAAACTCTTTATTAATATAAGCAGATGCTGCAACGTCCTACCGGTCAATGACTACTTCAGCTTCAACCGCAACAACACAAGAGCACGCAACAGATTCAAACTTAATACGAACCGCTCCAAACCTGACTGTAAAAAATATGAGTTCAACAATCGAGTTATCGAAGCGTGGAACTCATTACCGGACTCAATTGTGTCAACCCCTAACCCCCAACACTTCTCCCTTAGACTCTCCACGATTGACCTCTCCAGGTTCCTAAGAGGCCAGTAAGGGGCGTACATAAGTGCACTGGTGTGCCTTTCGTCCCCTGTCCAATTGTCTTTCCTTTCTCTCACTTATCATATATATTTTCTTTCTTTCATATATCCTCTCCTCTAAGTTCACTTTTACCCTTATATATATTACTACATGTCTATTTTTCTTCCTATGTATTTGTGTATTGGACGAATGAATAAATAAATAAATGTTCCCAAAAAGATTGTTCAGTATCAGGAATGGAAGCTTTGAGACATGAAATGGCAATCAAATCTCAGGCAACTAACACCAGCAGTACAAGGAAATACAATAAAAAGCTAATTTGGTGTGGAGCAGAAAATGAACACAGCAAGGTAATTCTGGAGAGTAGTTTCAATTGTGTATTTAATTTCTTCCCAAAGACAGAAAACAACACAATTCAGAATCACATAAAATGGTTCCAACTGAAGCCAAGGACTATAATCTTCTTGCCACTATTCAAAAATGTATCCAGTTCCTTTGATCTATGTTACTTATTTTCTTCACTTAAAAAAAACTTCCTTTATACATCAAATAGAGGTTGTCAAGATTTATATGCAAAACTCCCACCCACATCCTCACTCTCTCTTTTTTATACTAATAACAGCAAGTTGCTTTCGGAAAAATAAGCCAAGAAGCATGATTATTACCTGAGCTCAATCAAACCATAACTCTACAGATACAAAACAAATCTATTTATATCTCAGAAAATATATTCAGCCACACCTGGTCAACACTCAAGAGAATCTTATGTGTCCAATTACTCTTTCCTTTTTGCATGCTTTGCTATTCACAAACTCACAGTTCAATCTTGTTTACTGAAGATCTGCCATAGATAAGAGTGAGAATTTAAAATAATAGTAATAATAATCTCAACACTACCACTATATCAGCATACGGTGTGATGGTGAAATTTATTGGTCTGGCAGCACCTATAACACCAACCTCAACCATTGAAGATCTTGAGAAAACTTTGTGATGAGATTCATTTCCAGGTTTTTTGGAGTGGGGTAGAAGCAATAGGTTCCTGTTAAAAAGGCTTTTAAATTTAATAATGTAGAAAAATATATTGGGTTACATCTAGATAGATCAGCTGCAAAAATGCCTCATCAGTTTGAAGAGTTTAATCATATGCTGCAACGTCCTACCGGTCAATGATTACTTCAGCTTCAACCGCAACAACACAAGAGCACGCAACAGATTCAGACTTAATATGAACCGCTCCAAACTTGACTGTAAAAAATATGATTTCAACAATCGAGTTATCGAAGCGTGGAACTCATTACCGGACTTAATTGTGTCAACCCCTAACCCCCAACATTTCTCCCTTATACTCTCCACGATTGATCTCTCCGGGTTCCTAAGAGGCCAGTAGGGGGCATACATAAGTGCACTGGTGTGCCTTTCGTCCCGTCCAATTATCTTTCCTTTCTTTCATCTATCATATATATTCTCTTCCTTTCATATATTTTCTCCTCTAAGTTCACTTTTACCCTTATGTATATTACGTCTTTTTTTTCTTCCTATGTATTTGTGTATTGGACAAATGAATAAATAGATAAATAAAATAAATAAATGAACCCCCTGCTTAGGCAGGAAACCCTACACTACTTGTCCAACATCTTCTTAAAAACCTTTGGAGCATTCACAATTTCTGGAGGTAAGCTGTTCCACTGATTAATTGTTTTAACTGTCAGGAACTTTCTCCTTAGGTCTAAGTTACTTCTCTCCTTGTTTAGTTTCCACCCATTGCTTCTTTGTTCTATCATCAGGTGCTTTGGAGAATAGGTTGACTCCCTCTTCTTTGTGGCAACCCCTGAGATATTGGAACACTGCTATCATGTCTCCCCTGGTCCTTCTTTTCATTAAACTAGACATACCCAGTTCTTGCCACCGTTAACTCCACCTCCTTCACAGGGGTTCCTAAACTTGGCAACTTTGACTTGTGAACAACAACTTTTACTATTCTCCAGCCAAATATGCTGGCTGGAGAATTCTGCGAGTTGAAGTCCACAAGTCTTAAAGTTGCCAAGTTTGAGTACTTTGATTTAGAACAAATACATCTGTTATTTGTGTGTGTGTCCATCTCCTTATTTTTACACACAATTCAAGGCAGCAAATATATCCAAAACATCTCCCTCCTTTTATTTTCCTCATATCAACCGTGAAATATTGAGTTGACAGAGAGGGACCGGCCCACCTGGCTTTCATGGCTAAGGTGCGACATGTGAACCAATTTCTATTCCAGTGATGGCGAACCTTTTTTTCCCTTGGGTGCCGAAAGAGCATGGGCAACCCCATCAGAGGCTGAAAATGGCCTGTTTCCCAACTTTTAGTGGCCCCAGTATGCTCATGTCAAGGCTGGTGTATGGTTTGATTGGTTGTGTGATTATTTTATTATAAGGGTTTTAAATTGTATTTTAAAATTGGATTTGTACACTGTTTATGTTGTTGTGAACCACTCTGAGTCCTCGAAGAGGGGCGGCATACAAATCTAATAAATTATTATTATTATTATTATTATTATTATTATTATTATTATTATTATTTCTTTTACTCTCTTAATGGCAGCATGTATTTAAATTTGTTCTCTAGTCCATGTGCGGGACTTTCTGTCCTGTCTTGTGATGTACAGTATCTCTCTTTCTGCCACTCATAGATTTTGTATTGGTTGTGAGGGTAATGCCCATGTTTTGCTGTCATATGTTAGAGGAGGTAGCACACACTAAGCGAAAACTTTTCCCTTCAGGCACAGGAGGTTGTTCCTGAAAAACAATGTCGGCTGGCGGGACCCAGGGGAAGAGCCTTCTCTGTGGCGGCCCCAGCCCTCTGGAATCAACTCCCTCCAGAGATTCGAATAGCCCCCATCCTCCTCGCCTTCCATAAAATGCTGAAGACCCACTTTTGTCGCCAGGCGTGGGGATAATTACCATCTTTCCCCCCTTTTTATTATATTTTTGGCCTTACTGCATGATAGATTAGGTTGAATGTGTGTGACTGCATAGTTATGCCCATATCACTCCAATACTCCGCAGTCTGCATTGGCTGCCGATCAGTTTCCAGTCACAATTCAAAGTGTTGGTTATGACCTATAAAGCCCTATCTTCGGGACCATATCTTCGGGCGGTCCCGAAGATATGACCTATCTTCGGGACCGCCTCCTGCCGCACGAATCCCAGCGACCGGTTAGGTCCCACAGAGTTGGCCTTCTCCGGGTCCCGTCGACTAAACCTTGTTGTCTGGCGGGACCCAGGGGAAGAGCCTTCTCTGTGGGGGCCCCGACCCTCTGGAACCAGCTCCCCCCTGAGATTAGGATTGCCCCCACCCTCCCTGCCTTTCGTAAACTCCTTAAGACCCACCTTTGCCGTCAGGCATGGGGGAACTAAAACACCTCCCCCTTGCCCATGTTGTTTTGTTGATTGATTGACTGTGTGCCTGTTTTTTATATATACTGTTTTTATGAGATTATTAATTTAAATTGTAACTAGATGGGTGGGCATTGGATTTGGTATTATGTACTGTACTGTTTTTTATTATTGTTGTGAGCCGCCCCGAGTGTGCGGAGAGGGGCGGCATATAAATCCAATACTGTAAACCTAAACCTAGGGGTTTTATTATGTTATTAATGTTTTTTTAAATGGATTTAACTTTTTATTATTAGATTTGTAATGTATTGTATTACTGCTACGGTATGCTGTGAGCCATCCCGAGTTTTCGGAGAGGGGCGGCATACAAATCTAATAAACTATAACTATTTCGATTTCTAGGCCGCCCTTCTCTGAAGATTCAGGGCGGCTTACAATATATTCCATACGTCTATATTAAAAGACTTGGAATTATTTTAACCAGACCATAAAGCAGATCTAATTATAATGAATAACAACTAGTTTGCTCTCACATTCATCTACTTTCCACACTGTTCATGCAAAGCCAAGAGAAAGAGGGGAAAAACCATCCCCTTTGTTACGTTCCACCACCGCTAAATAATATTTAGCAAGAGAATTTTAGTTTTTGTTATTTAGCCATAAAGTTGCCATAGTTGATATAGCCTTGATCCTGAATCAAGAGCCTTCCTTGAGCTTTGAATTTCGGTATTACATGGGCTCTCAAGTTAAATGTTGCTTTTTGTGATTATTATTTGTTTAACAGAATTTTTCTTCCCCAATTTATAGCCATGCCACTTCCCTAAATGGACCTAAAAGGTCAGTTCAGCTATTTCAGTTATTTCCATCAATTAGATTTCCCCCTGAATCATCCGGTTTTGTATGAATCTCCCCTCTATCTAAAAATTAACCCCTAGTATTTCAGCAACTGCAATATTTTGCATTATGATGATTACCTTGCCTGGATGGAACAGATACACACTGCTAAAAAATAAATAAATAAATAACGGGAACACTTAAACAACACAATATAATTCCAAGTAAACCAAACTTCTGTGAAATCAAACCGTCCACTTAGGAAGCAACACTGACTGACAATCAATTTCACATGCTGTTGTGCACATACAACTTTGCACAGAACAAAGTATTCAATGAGAATACAGTATTTCATTCATTCAGATCTAGGATGTGTTTATTTAAGCACCATTACTAAAAATCTAACTTAGCATCTATAGCCATCTCTATCAATATCTTAAGAAAAATGCATGGGGTCAAAATCATTAATATTCACAATACTTATTTATTTATTTATTATTAGATTTGTATGCCGCCCCCCTCCGCAGACTCGGGGCGGCTAACAACAGTAAAAAGACAATATAAACAAATCTAATATTAAAAGTAATTTAAAATTTAACAAGCATTGTCAGATTGGCCATAGGAAAAGATCTGCATGTGGTAAACTAAGGATTTTCTCCCATTATTTAAGTTAACACATGAGTTGGAAAGGGACCTTGCAGGTCATCTAATCTAACCCTTTGCCGAAGCAGGAGATCCTATATCTGCCTCTAGCTAGGATCGAACTCATAACCTCCTGGTTGTGAGGCAAGAGCTCCACCTGTAGGCCATATCAGCTGAGTTATTATCCATTATCACCCTTTTTTATAAAAAAAACACCATATATTTTAGAAAGATTTTTTTTCTTTAAAAAGCCACATATTTTAGAAAGTTCTAAACAGCAGACAGTCGAGGATTTTAAAGTTTCTCTGCTAGTACAAATCAGGCCTGCATATTTATTCATCCCATTTCCGGGTTTTCTTGTAGATACTTAATATAATTTGGCTTACTCCCACAAACAAGCCAAATTATAGTAGATGTCCTCTGCAGTGCATCCCACTGCCAAATCATGTACCAATATGTTCTGTCGAGCTCTCTGGTAGAATCCTCCCAAGAATGCACAGATACAATTTCAGACACACACACGTTTGAAAATTCAAAACAATGTTCTTTATAATGGAAATTCACTTAAACCAAGCCCTCTTTTGGTATAGCAAAGAGCACTCATCTCCAAACAAACTGGTAATTTGTACAAGTCCCTTATTAATTCTGTGATACTTAGCTTGCAGCTGTGAGGCAATTCACAGTCCTTCTTTCACAAAGTGAAACACACTTTGCCGTGGTTTAGTTTCAAAGCAGGGAAAAATCAGCACACAAAAGGTCAAAGTCAGTAAAGCAGTCACGAAACACAATGATAAGATAATCCTCCACAATGGCCAAACCCACAGGCGGCTCTTTATAGCAGCCTCACTAATTACCACAGCCCCACCCAACCACAGGTGGCCTCATTTTCTTTGATAATAATCTCTCAGTTGTTGCTGCCTATGCATCGCTCTCTGCATGCGTGGCTGTATCATTAACTCTTGTTCCGAATCGAAGGAGGAGCTACATAATTGATCTCCTTCTGAGCTGTCTGCCCCACTGTCCTCCTCCCTGTCACTCATGTCTTCTTGGTCAGAGGAGCCTTCATCAGCAGATTCGACGGGGGGGGGCAAAACAAGCCTGCAGCATGTGGATGTCTCCCCCACATCCACAGTCCTTGGGGCAGGAGCTGGGCCAGAGCTAACCACAACACAATAGAGGATAGAAATCCAGTGAACATTTCGAAAAGAAGCCAATTCCAAAAAACATTCGTATCAAATCATACTTACATGGAGGAAATCAACTTTCCTGGACAAGTCAGCGTAAGTAGATATAGATTTGAAATACCAAAACCTATTGCTCAATGATACTACACCAAAGAAAAACATGCTGGTTACTAAAGATATCTGACTGAAATCAAATCGTGACACATCAGATTACAATTTAAGCATGCGACTTGAAAACAACAGGAATATTTTCAAAACAGAGTCATCTAAATATTTTAAATATCTAATTTGTTTTTCCCTGCAAAGGGCTCACAAAACTAGTATACTGCTTCCTTGATGGTGCATTCACTTCTACTATCCCAACAATAAGCTCAGAGTAGAAACATAGAAACATAGAAGACTGACGGCAGAAAAAGACCTCATGGTCCATCTAGTCTGCCCTTATACTATTTTTTATCTTAGGATGGATCTATGTTTATCCCAGGCATGTTTAAATTCAGTTACTGTGGATTTACCAACTACATCTGCTGGAAGTTTGTTCCAAGGATCTACTACTCTTTCAGTAAAATAAAACTGTTTTAGTTAATTGCTATATAATATTGTTTAAAAAAAATACATTCTGCAGCTCGTGTGTGAACTAGAATTCATACTTTCAAGTGATACTTGAAATGAAAAGAAAGACTAGGGAAGACATGATAGCAGTGTTCCAATATCTTAGGGTTTGCCATAAAGAAGAGGAAGTCAAGCTATTCTCCAAAGCATCTGAGGGCAGGACAAGAAGCAATGGGTGGAAACTAATCAAGGAGAGAAGCAACTTAGAACTAAGGAGAAAATTCCTGACAGTTAGAATAATTAATCAGTGGAATGGATTGCCTCCAGAAATTGTGAATGCTCCAACACTGGAAGTTTTTAAGAAGATGTTGGATAAACATTTGTCTGAAATGGTGTAGGATTTTCCTGTCTAAGCAGGGGGTTGGGCCAGAAGACCTCCAAGGTCCCTTCCAACTTTGTTATTTGTATTTGATATTACCACATTTGTTTTCCCCTGCGAGTTAAACTTCCCCTGGAATTTAACTCGTTTTTCGCTGATAAAGTCGCTCGGATCTGGGCAGACCTTGACTCCGATTGGATAGCAGTGTTGGCTGACAATGAGTCAGTCGAGGTGACTGGGGCCCGTCCTTGTCCACCTGTCTGGGAGGAGTTTGACTTGGTGACACCTGATGAAGTGGGCAAGGCCATTGGAGCTGTGAGTTCCGCCACCTGCTTACTGGATTTGTGTCCCTCTTGGTTGGTTTCGGCCAGCCAGGAGGTGACACGGAGCTGGGTCCAGGAGATTGTCAACGCTTCTTTGGGGAGGGGGTCCTTCCTGGCTCCGTACAAGGAGGCACTTGTGCGCCCCCTCCTCAAGAAGCCTTCCCTTGACCCAGCCGTGCTTAATAACTACCTTCCAGTCTCCAACCTGTCCTTTATGAGGAAGGTTGTCGAGAAGGTGGTGATGCTCCAACTCCAGCGGTCCTTGGAAGAAGCCGATTATCTAGGGCCTCCAGTCAGGATTCAGGCCCGGCTACAGCATGGAAAATGCTTTGGTCGCACTGATGGATGATCTCTGGTGGGCCAGGGACAGGGGCTTGTCATCTGTCCTGGTGCTTCTTGACCTCTCAGCGGCTTTCGATACCATCGACCATGGTATCCTTCTGCACCGGCTGGAGGGGTTGGGAGTGGGAGGCACTGTTCTTCAGTGGTTCTCCTCCTACCTCTCCGCTCGGTGGCAGTCGGTGTTAGTGGGGGGTCAGAGGTCGACCTCTAGGTCTCTCCCTTGTGGGGTGCCTCAGGGGTCGGTCCTCTCCCCCCTGCTATTTAATATCTACATGAAACCGCTGGGTGAGATCATCCAAGGGCATGGGGTGAGGTATCATCAGTATGCTGATGATACCCAGTTATACATCTCCACCCCATGTCCAGTCAGCGAAGCAATGGAAGTGATGTGTCGGTGCCTGGAGGCTGTTGGGGTCTGTATGGGTGTCAACAAGCTCAAACTCAACCCCGACAAGATGGAGTGGCTGTGGGTTTTGCTTCCCAAGGACAATTCCATCTGTCCTTCCATTACCCTGGGGGGGGGATTATTGCCTCCCTTGGAGAGGGTCCACAACTTGGGCGTCCTCCTCAATCCACAGCTAACATTGTAACATCATCTTTTGGCTGTGGTTAGGAGCGCGTTCACACAGGTTCAGCTGGTGCACCAGTTGTAGCCCTATTTGGACAGGGAGTCATTGCTCACAGTCGCGCATGCTCTCTTCACCTTGAGGTTCGACTACTGTAACACTCTGTACATGGGGCTACCTCTGAAAAGTGTTCGGATCGTGCAAAATGTGGCCGCGAGAGCTATTGTGGGGTTACCTAGGTTCACCCACGTCTCTCCAAAACTTCGTGGCCTGCACTGGCTGCTGATCAGTTTCCGGTCACAATTCAAATTGTTGGTAATGTCCTATAAAGCCCTACATGGCATCGGACCAGAATACCCCTGAGACCATCTTCTGCTGCACAAATCCCAGCGGCCGATAAGGTCCCATAGAGTTGGCCTTGTCCAGGTCCTATCGACTAAACAATGTTGTCTGGCGGGTCCCAGGGGAAGAGCCTTCTCTGTGGCAGCCCCGGCCCTCTGGAATCAACTCCCCCCAGAGATCAGAACTGCCCCCACCCTCCTTGTCTTTCATAAATTGCTTAAGACCCGCATATATCACAAGGCATGGGGGAATTAAGACATCTCCCCCAGGCTTATAGAGTTTTATGTATGGTATGCTTGTGTTGTATGTTTTTAAAATAATGGGTTTTTAGATATTTTCTTTTAAATATTAGATTTGTTCATTGTACAGTTTTATTATTGTTGTGAGCCGCCCCGAGTCTGCGGAGAGGAGCGGCGTACAAATCTAATAAATTATTATTATTATTTCCATTTATAACCCAATTTTAACCTTTGCTATAAGATATCCTATGTGTTGTGAACAGAGTACAATTATTTCCAGGTGTTAATTCCAGCAACAGCCCTGAGCAAGCATTGTGGCAATCATTTATCTTTATGAGGTCTCAATTCAACCCCACAATTTTCTACAGAGGCAGTTTGGTCAGCCAAGCAGGTTATGGAATACAATATTATTCACAAGCAACTAGTGAAAAACATTTTTAAACAGTTAAGCCATCAGCAAACTATAGTGGTGCTTACAATCTTGTGACTCCTTTGAAGGTTCAATATTTCTGTATGAATATGACCTAAATATATTATTTTCTACACAATTCCTAAAAATAGAGACAACAATGAAATAAATGAGTAAAAAAAACATTGTGATCTTTTATTTATTGAGGAAAATATTCTAAAGCTCACATTAGAGAAACATCTTTCAGCTGTGGTGAGGGGGGTGTTTGCCCAGGTTCGCCCGGTGCACCATTTGCGGCCCTATTTGGACCGGGAGTCACTGCTCACAATCACTCATGCCCTCATCACCTCGAGGCTCGACTACTGTAACACACTCTACATGGCGCTACCTCTGAAAAGTGTTCGGAAACTTCAGATCGTGCAGAATGCAGCTGCGAGAGCAATCATGGGCTTCCCTAAGTATGCCCATGTTACACCAACACTCCGCAGTCTGCATTGGTTGCTGATCAGTTTCCGGTCACAATTCAAAGTGTTGGTTATGACCTATAAAGCCCTTCATGGCATTGGACCAGAATATCTCCGGGACCGCCTTCTGCCGCACGAATCCCAGCGACCGGTTAGGTCCCACAGAGTTGGCCTTCTCCGGGTCCCGTTGACTAAACAATGTCATTTGGCGGGACCCAGGGGAAGAGCCTTCTCTGTGGCGGCCCTGACCCTCTGGAACCAACTCCCCCCAGAGATCAGAATTGCCCCCACCCTCCTCACCTTTCTAAGCTTCTTTCCCCCTAGGCCTATACTATTTATTTATTTATTTATTTATTCATTCATTTAATTATTTATTTATTTATTGGATTTGTATGCATGGTATGTTTGTGTGTATGTTTGGTTTTTTTAAATTAGGGTTTTTAAAATTATTTTAAATATTAGATTTGTTATACGTTGTTTCACTATTGTTGTTAGCCGCCCCGAGTCTGCGGAGAGGGGCAGTATACAAATCTAATAAATAAATAAGTAAGTAAATAAGCAAGCAAGCAAGCAAGCAAGCAAGCAAGCAAGCAAGCAAGCAAGCAAGCAAATAAATAAAGCTACATATTTGTGTGGGTAACTGTTCCCCTTGGACAGTCCCAGGATGCATTAACAGAAATATAGTATCAAGATCATTTGAAGTGTTAATACCACTTTATAATGCCCTAGAAAGACCAGACTTGGAATATTATATATGGCTTTGGTCCTCAATATAAAAAAGATGTTGGGACTCTAGAAAGAGTGCGGAGAAGAGCAACAGTGCTACTGGGGACTGGAGGCTAAAACATATTCAAAATGGTTGCTTTTAAAGTAAACATTTGCTTTAATTAAAAGAAGGACTAGGGTTGACATATTAGCCGTCTTCCAGTATCTAAGGGTCTGCCACAAAGAAGAGGGGGTCTCCAAAGCACTTGAAGGGAGGACAAAAAGCAATGGATGGAAAGTAATCAATGAGAGAAGCAACCTGAAATCAAGAAGAAATTTCATGGCAGGGAGAATAATTAATCACTTGCCTACAGAAAGTTTGAATGCTCCAACATTGGAAGTTTTTGAGAGACTGGTCAGCCACTTGTCTGAAATGATGTAGGATGTCCTGCTTGAGCAGGGGGTCAGACTAGAAGACCTCCAAGGCCTCTCCAGATTTATTATTCTGTTAAATCACAGTTACAATTAACAGTTTTTGATAACTGTTAATCAGTCCTGCATATAAACTTGGAAGATTTATTTATATACACAAATACATGCATGAATACATATCCCACCTTTATTATCTCAGGGTGGTGACATATCCAACACACCTTGCTCCTATTTTTTCCCACAACAACAATAATTTTAGCTGTTCCTTACAGAACCTTTTTAACTGAGGGATGTTTCATTTATTTAATTGGGTTCTCTTTATTTAGTTTTAGGGCAAATCACACTTTAAGCCACATTTATGAACATTCAAAAGGGTTTATGAACTTCTGAGGATCGTTGTACCATCATTTCCTCAAGGAAAGATATAAAGAAAAGATCAGTGTTAACCGGGCAGATTCTGTTAATAAGCATTCCTTTCATGGCTTTTAGGTTAAAAGAAAACAATTAGAGTCAGAATGATAGATACAAAGAATTGTAGGTCACCTTCTGGTCAACTAAGGAAAAATGAATCCTTTGAAAAGGTAGCACCCATGATGTAAATTGCACGTAAAAGAATCTGATGGTATCTGGAAAAATGAAACAACAAAACAGCCTAAAGTTGTGTAGAGATTTTTCAATCTATTGAAAGAGCCTTTTCCCCCTTTCCAGTGTGCTGCTTTGCAGGTATTTGTTCACAACACTTTGTTCTGCAGCCTCACATTAATGAATACAAGATAGTATCCACTGTATTTATGGTTTATCATGGGCTGTAGTCTGGAATAATTGCACAAATGGAAACAATTTTGAAGGTTTTGTGTGCTTTATCCTTTGTGGAGATGATGGAGGAATATTGTGCAGCTGCAATTCTGGGATAAATCATACATGCCATTGAAACTTTGGGGGTAAGGCTGGTTGTGAGAGAAGCTGTTATATTCATGTCTGAGTGCCAATCTAGTTAAAATTTAGTCTTCTGCCCACAAGTATCAAACCAGCCTCTCTCCATGATCAAAGTGGAGAAACTACAAGACCCTTGTGAATTTTCTGCTTATAAACGCTTTCTCCCTGCTCCAAGTCAAAACCCCTCCCCAAATGTTGCAGAGCTAGTTCTACAACTTGGAATATTTTCTCACGTTACAATATCAATAAACTGGGAAGGCATTAATTCAGTTGCAAGTGGAAATCTTGTTCAATCTCTGATTGAATTGTCAATGTCCTATTAAAGGCAAAACGGTGTCACATAGATTAGATTGCTAGAGTTGGAAGGGACCTTGTAGGTCATCTAGCCCCACCCACCACTTTAGCAGGGGTAGGCAAACTTGGCTCTTCTATGACTTGTGGACTTCAGCTCCCAGAATTCATGAGCCAATCATGCTAGCTTGGGAATTCTGGGAGTTAAAGTCCGCATGTCATAGAAGAGCCAACTTTGCCTTCCCCTGCCCTACACCATTTCAGACAAATGGCCATTCAATCTCCTTTTGAAAGTCTCAAGGATTGGAGGTCTCACAATCTCCCCAGATAAGCTGTTCCACTGGCTGATTTTATTTATTTATTTATTTATTTATTTATTTGTTTGTTTGTTTGTTTGTTTGTTTATTTATTATTTAGATTTGTATGCCGCCCCTCTCCGCAGACTCGGGGCGGCTCACAACAAGTGAAAACAGTTTACAACAAATCTAAATTACAGTTTAAAAATATTTTAAAAACCCCATTTTCTAAACAAACATACAGACAGACATACCATTCATAAATTGTATATGCCCGGGGGAGATGTCTCAATTCCCCCATGCCTGACGACAAAGGTGGGTCTTAAGGAGCTTACGAAAGGCAAGGAGAGTTGTAATCTCCGGGGGGAGCTGGTTCCAGAGGGTCGGGGCCGCCACAGAGAAGGCTCTTCCCCTGGGGCCCGCCAACCGACATTGTTTAGTTGACGGGACCCGGAGAAGGCCGATTCTGTGGGACCTAATCGGTCACTGGGATTCGTGCGGCAGCAGGCGGTCTCGGAGATATTCTTGTCCAGTGCCATGAAGGGCTTTAAAGGTCATAACCAACACTTTGAATTGTGACCGGAAATTGATCGGCAACCAATGCAGACTGCGGAGTGTTGGAATAACATGGGCATACCTAGGTAAGCCCATGACTGCTCTCGCAGCTGTATTCTGCACGATCTGGAGTTTCCGAACACTGTCAGAACGTTTCCCCTTATTTCCAGGTTGGATCTCTCCTTGGTCAGTTTCCACCCATTATTCCTTGTCTGGCCTTCTGGTGATATCAGAACCACCCATACCAGAGAGCCAATTTGGTAGAGTGGTTAAAAGGTGCCAGGCTACAAACAGGGAGATTATGACTTCTAGTCCTGCCTTCTTAGGCACAGAGTCAGCTAAGTGACCTTGGGCCAGCCCTAGGAAGGAAGCAAGAACAAATCATTTCCAAAAACCCTTTCCAGGAAAACTGCAAAGACTTGCCTCTGAGAATCAAGACATGAATGAATGATGAAAGAAAGAAAAATTATCCCAAAGGCCCCAGAATGCAGTATATATATATATATATACTGCATTCCAAGCCTTCCTATCAAGATAGTTATGAATATATTATGAATGTAATAAAGTATCTTGTGGCAACATGCCAAACCTTCACAATGTTCGAACATTTTCAGCAAGTGGAAAACTGATAGGTAAAACATACAAACCTTATGGTTTTGAATCAGCAATCACACAACAGTTTCGCAAATCGTGACCAGGATATTCCATCGTGGGACACCACTCCCTCAGTGTTGCCACTGAATTAAAGTCGATGTTATAGATAACAATCACAATTTTAAGCCTATCGCTTCATCACCAATCATGCTAAATATTAAGTAATTATAACACTTCCAAAACTACTTTACATACCAACCATATTCACTGGTATTATCACTACTGTTGATATTATCTAAAAATTTGAATGTTTGAAAACCCTACTATTCTATACAACGAAAGTAAGCAGGCATACAGTCTGTGTGTTATTGCACAACTGTAAGATCACATATAAACATACACAAAGCGCAGTGATTTATGAGTATTTCATAATAATCAGGACAGAAGCCTTGGGCATTAATTAAATAGAATTGTCTGTTCCCATCATTGTCCTGGAAAAGACCTACTTTTGAAGATTGAGATTAAAACTCATTGTTTTTAGGTAGTATCCTGCCTATAGTTGTGACATGATACTCAACTCATCAAATTTGGTACTTAACGCATTTTGACACTAAATTTTGTCCCTGTACTCACTGTATGTGTGGTGCTCAATGCACAAGTTGGAACTTGTTGACTGTCCTGTGACTCACTACATAATACATACATTTCTTCGGTACTCGTCATTTTTGGTATTCATCGTGCCACCCAGAACCAATTAATGATGTGTACCAAGGTACCACTGTATTTATACAAGGCTCACCTTCAGAACACAGTTTGCAGAGAAAGGAACACTGAGATTTTTCACATTGCCTGAGTAATATGAACTTTGCTGCTGGACATACATTTCTCATTTTGAAACTAAGCATGATGTTATGAGATCCTGCACTTGTGCTGAATTGTACTAAAATAACCGAATCTATCAAATAAAACAAATTTGCTCTGGTAGAGAATTGCTTGTCTATGTTTGTTTGTTTGTTTATTTATTTGATTTGTATGCCGCCCCTCTCCGTAGACTCGGGGCGGCTGTGTGTATGTGCCCAAACTCAACCAAAATTAACATGTGATTGGCTCCAATTAAAACTGTTTTCATACTAGACATACTTTGAGTGACTTAGATTTATTTTTTTTTTGAAAATATATAACTATTGGCTTTGGCTTTAAATCTCTTTTGGTCTGCTGGAAATATGTTTAATTATTGAGCCACTGATATTTTATTAGAAACATTATCGGATGCACATCCTTTTGTATTTAAGAATCGTTTAATAAATAATTTAACGATTACTGTGGTGATAGTATTTCTGTAGGTAAACAGAAATACTCTACAAGATGATATATCTAAAATTTAAGTGTAGTTGAACACGTACAAAGACTCTCAATAGGATTAAGCTATGTTTGAGTCAGACTTTTAGACTCACATATGTAGTTCGCTCACTGTGGTTGCTTTAAATCAATTTCATTCAGTTATAGTATCTGTGGGGCAATTGAATGAAGTAACAACTCCTTCTACTAGCAGATGTCTAAAACATAGCTTGTCCATTTTAGGTATTATTTTCTCAAAAAGAAACAGAAATATTCATTCAGAATTCAAGGAGCAGAGAACAAAGTATTTTCCAACATTAAGCAAGAACACCAACAGGCAAGTATTAGATTCAGCACAAGTAGCCAGAATTCACCAAGAAACTTGGAAGTTACTATTAGTGATGGGCGAACTGAACCCGCACAATTTGGGTCCGTACCGAATTTTGCGGTGTTCAGTATGCCAAACACAAACACGAAATTTTTCCAAATATCGGGCAAAGTTCGAGGTCGTGTTCAGCATTCGGAGCTTTGATGTCACCGGCAGGTTGCTAAGGACGCCAAGGTGATCACTTCCTGGATTCCAAGGAATCCAGGAAGTGATCACCTTGGCATCCTTAGCAACCTGCCGGTGACGTCAAAGCTCCGCCCCGGAATCTCTTCGTGGGAAGGATTCCCCAGCTCCTTCAAAGGGAGGTCTTCACGTAAAAATAAACATTGCTTTTATGGGTTTTGCCATCCTCTGCCATTTCTCCCTTAAGGAGAATTGACAGTAGCTTGCGCCCGAAACTAGCTTTTGAAGCCTCAGACAGCCCTGGATGTGACTAATAGTCCTCAGAGAGAGGTGGCATACAAATGCAATAAATAAATAAATAAATAATAGGGCTTTGTCCCACTCAATATTGGCAATGCAAACAGCCATCGCCTCACTAAATGGGCCTTGATGGAATCGCCACCTGTGCTGTGCCACACTCAAAATGGCCGCCACTCACAAAATGGCCACCTCTCCAGTGTGGCCTCAAAATGGCCATCAGCCACCACTACGACTATTTCAGAATGGCTGCTGCTATTTTTTTTTCATCCCTTCAACTGTTAATCAAGGTGCAAAGCCCAACGGCCACAACGTGGAGGGACAGAAGAAGCAATAGATGAAGCCAACGCATCAAGGCTTCACTGATGAGGGGCTAAGATTGGTACATGGGGCCAAGACCCCTATGATGAGTTGGCCGGGCAAGTGAGATAGCCCCAGTGAGAAAAGCTCACGTCTGGGCTGTCATGCCCTAGCTGAGTGGCAATGGAGTGGAAGCTCTGTGGCCGTCAGTTGCACAAGCACAAGGGCTCCAGAGAGAGAGAGCACTGGAAAGGAACTGTCGGAAAGCACTGTCAATGCCAGGCCACCATGCCTCACACTGAGCCGGAACCACGATCACGGGACAATCCTGAGTCGATTGAGAAGGGTGGCATAGATAGATAGATAGATAGATAGATAGATAGACAGACAGACAGACAGACAGACAGACAGACAGACAGACAGACAGACAGACAGACAGACAGATGTTAGATCCCTTGAGGCCAAAAGTGAGGGAGAAACTCCTTGAAATTAGCGTTCCTTGGCTTGACAAGCAGTAAGAGCTGAAGCTCACACCTACTCAACTCAGCAACTGCGATGGTAGGTCAGCTGAGCGGGAAACTCATGGTTCAAACTGTCAATGACAGATGGTGGAAAAACATCTCAGAAGAAGGGGAGCACTAGAATATGCGTCCTATTCAGCCTGACAATTGAGTCTAAGAGGGGAAATTGAGACAGAAGGGTGAAGAATATACAATTTGTCAGACCCAGTCCTTATTGGCTGAAGTAACAGTGTCATCCCCGGTCTTAGAGATTAGCTCTCCCCACTATGGAGAATGAAGGAGACTCTTAAAAGTATTTAGTTATTATTTATTTATATCCTGTGCATGCTTACTTCTCTTCTGCTTTGTTTTCATCATACGCTAAATATTTTTTGTAATGTGTACCCAATCCTCTTTCCTTCTCATTTTTCCCACAATCCTTTGAGATGATTTGGGCTATGTGTGAGTGACTGACCCAAAACCACCAATTGTGCCTGAGACTACTAGAACGCACCATATTCTGGTGATTGGCCCAAAGTCCCCGGTTGCCTTTCATGCTTAAAGGGGGGCTAGAACTCATCATCTCCTGGTTTTTAGCCTTAATCATTTGACCAAAGTAGCTGTACTTAGCTCAACTCTTGGTTATAAATATATTCATGCACTCTTTAACAATATGGAAAGGACTTTCCATAGTCTTTTTCTGGGATTTTAAAACTGTTTCAATTTACCCTATAACCCTAGTATGTCCTGTTAGTCAAATAGAGATAGCCTTTGACTTAAGTTTGTTTAGTGACCTTCCACTGATTCCTACTTATCACAGTTGCAGTATCCCAAGGTCATGTGGTCCCCCTTTGCAACGTTCTGACAAGCAAAGTCAATGAGGAAGCCAGATTCACTTATCTATGTTACTAATTTAACAACTGCAGTGATTCGCTTAACAAATTTGGCAAGGAAGGCAGTAGGATGGGCCAAAACTCATTTAGCAACTGTCTCACTTAAGGAGTTGGCTCAATTGTGGTCGTAAGTGGAGGACTACATGTGCCAATTCCTATTTACTCTGAATCTGTACTGCAGCAAGCTAGTCCTCAACTTGCCATCACAGTGGAGCCTAAAATTTCCATTGCTAAGCAAGACAATTGAGTTTTGTCTCATTTTGCAAGCTTCCTTGCCACGGTTGTTAAAAGGACTGCAGTTGTAAAATTAGCAACACAGCCCTTAAGTATATCCGCTCCCCCATTGACTATACTTGTCGGAGGGTCCAAAAGGGGGTCACATGACCTGCCTGGATGCTGCAGCCATCATAAATATGAACCAGTTGCCAAGCATCCAAATTCTGATCACTTGACCATGGAGATGATGCAATGGTCCTTAGGCGTGAAAAATAGTCATTGGTTACTTTTTTTCAGTGCTGTGATAACTTCAGATGGCCACTAAAAGAACGGTTGTTAAGATGAGGGCCACCTGTATAGCATCCAAACGATTTTTGCTTCTCATAACAATCTCTACTGCTTGACCTCAGCAGGTGTGCTTTTCCCTATAAAGACTCACAGAGGCTTTTGCCCTCTATAAAGGGCAAGGTAGAGTTCATTGGTATTCATAAAAATGTTAGGGGGGGGGACAATAGAAAAGAATAAATTTGTGCTCATTTTCTAAAATAAAAAGTGCAGGTAACTGGGAAGAGCAAATTAAGTCTTACAATATGTCTTGTAAATCATTACTCTATAGGCTGGTATGCAATGAATTATCACCATGTTTGTTAAATGGAGAAATTATGAGGTGGGCGAGGGGGGGCTCTGAGAAAGTGGGCGGGAAGGCAGGGAGGGAGGAAGGAGAGAGAGAGAGAGGGGAGGGAGAGAGAGAGAGAGAGAGCAGTGTTTAGTGAAAAGGAAATTAGTGTGTAACCTAGTCATTTAACTACACTGTAGCATAGGGAAAACACTATTAGCCTCCTTCCTAGGAGATTGAAATGAAAACAGATAATCAATATGGTTGGGAGATCAACAGGCATCTCCTGCTGGGCTTATATTATATCCTGTTGCTGTGTAAGCTGTAAGTATTTCTCAGTCCTATTTAATCCATTTCACTCTTTTAAAAAATTGACATTACTAGATGAAAAAGATGGGTGGAAAATGCAAAGGGCTGGAGAAAATATACTTTCTTTAACATATTTCCTTTCTCCCAAAACAAGCCAAATACTATTGCAGATATATAGAAATGGGCAAGAATAAAATTCATTGAAGAGGTAACAACTGTTCTTGAGTACAGGCAGCCCTTAACTATCTATGGCAATTGGGATCAGAATTTCCATCACTAAGTGATGCAATGATAATAAAGTGGCAATTCCTGCAGTCCCAACTGCCATTGTTAATAAATGTGACTGTTGTCAGGTGAGCCAGATTATGATCACGCTGTCCAGGAGGACAAACCTTTTGTTCTAACATCCTTGCACAACATCTGGTTGGAGAAAGCTGGGCTAATGTCCTCAAATTAGAGTTGGGGAAAACCACATTCGGATCTTTGTTTACTGATAAAAAAATCTCCTAAATCTCCTGTTTTAGTAAGCCCCCTCACCAACCCGTTATGAGCAAATATTTGTTGAGTTTTAACACATTTTATGACTTTCCTTGCCACAATTGTTAAGTGAAACACTGCACTTGTTAAATTAGCAACTGTTATTAAGTGAATCCAGCTTCCCCATTGAGTTTGCTTATCGGGAGGTTGCAAAAGGGAATCACATGATCCCAGGACACTGCAACCATCATAAATATGAATCAGTTGCCAAATACCCGAATTTTGACCACATAACAATGGGGATAGGGTAATAGTTGTAAGTGGGAAAAATGGTGGTAAATCACCTTTTTCAGTGATGTAACTTCGAAGTGTTGTAAATTGAGGATTTCCTGTATAACACAAGTTTAAAAAACAGCAAAGTAATAAGGTCCCCAATGTTTATTCTGTAGTTCCTTATTTCTTGACAACACTTAACAGTGTTACTTCAGCCAACCCATTTTCTGGGATCAGACAGAGGTAGATTTGTATAGGTCAATGATTGTGAATTTAATTAAAGTTAATGTATTTGATTTATAAGCCGCCCAACTCCTTCCAGACTCTGGGCAGCATACATTTAAAATAATATAACAATCTAAAAAAAACCAAAATAAATCATTCATAATCTGTGGCATGCGGAGCCATATTTGCCAGCAAGTGTGCCGTTGCCATAGCTTGGCTCAAGCACGCATGTGCATGCCGGCCAGCTAATTTTCTGCTCGCGTGGAGGCTCTGGGAGGGCGTCTTCAGCTTCCGGGGAGCCTCTATGGCGGTGGGAGAGAGCGTTTTCACCCTCCCCAGGCTCCAGGGAAACCTCTGGAGCCTGGGAAAGACAAAAACCAAGTCTACTGGGCCCACCAAAAGTTGGGAAACGAACAGTTTTGACCTCCAGAGGTCTTCCTGGGAGAGAGGGAGGCCATTTTCACCCTCCTCAAGCATTGAATTATGGGCATGGCCACTCAACATGTATGATAGCGGACACATGCTTTTTGCACCTAGGGGAAAAAATGTTCGCCATCATTGGTGTAAATCTTACTCTGATGTATTGAAAAAATAATAAAGCTGTTCTTTTTCCAAACTGCAACACAAGCAAACATTCTGGAAGAATTTCCTATGCACTTGGCATCTTGCCCACCAAAGGACATGGGCATTCCCAACTTAATGTACATGTGCATTTCTCAAGGAGCACCAGAGTGGAGGGCTAACCTCCCAACCACAGCATCCTAGGTAAGCTAAGCATGCAGTGATGGCAGCTGTCTCAAATTTGATAGGAGAGGGGGTACAAGAGATTATTGTGCCAGTTCCAGAGTAATAGCTAAATTTTATTATTGTTTTCTACTAAACCAGGCCAGAAAAACACCCCTTTTCAAGGGCTGGCATATTACTGTACCTAGAAAGGACTACAAATCAGCTCAAAACCGACTATGCTCATGTGAAAATAAACTCTGACAAGTAAAATGGGATTTGAATACACTAGAGGAAAAAATAAGGATCTTGAGAACGCAAATATCTGTTTATCAAAATATCTCAAATTCTGGACTCCAACCAAGGCATGGGTCCTGTTGAGTTGAGATTGATTCCTTATCACCTTACAGACACATAGTTTTCTTGGCAGTTTTATTGGCATATTATGGGAAAGGTTAGGCACTGCCTTCTTTGAAATTGTTTTTACTTCCTAGTTTAGCAAATAGCCCAGTGATTTCCCATTGAAATCTAAGCCCAAAGGTGCTTAGCTTCCAAGCCCACCAACTTCAGCCATGTAATGACAATAGCAGGGGTCTCTAGAGTTATTTATTTATATTTCATATTTATTGCAATGCAAATACTATTGTACTTAATCAAACCACAGGATAATATTCCATCTTGTAAACCTGTAAACGTGTAACTGTTTTATAAGCCTGTGGGCATATATGGATATATACAAAATAACAAAACTTTAAGCATAAGAACAGTGCTCTCACGCACTCTCCCCCCCTCCTTCCCCCCCCCCCCCACAGCATGAGAGCAAATTATATCCAGTTATCAGGAGCTAAAAGATGACCTCTAATTCCTTAATAACTTTACAATTAAATCCTCATCAAAATTGAGTTTTGTCTAAGATGCTTTTGGTGTCTTTCTTAAAATGTAAACCCAGTAGTGATCCATGGCATTCACCCCAATTTATTAACCAGGAGCAAACTCTCTAATTTTAATCATGAAGGCTGTCATTTTCTAATCAAGCATCAATTAAGAGAGAATTGTAATTAATAATATTTGGAACAATTAACTTTGTTGTTGTTCAGAAACAACATTTTTGAGAGGAGGGGACTTGGCTTCCACAATTCCAGTCATGGATTATAAAAGGTTAAATAATATTATCAATTTGACCCACTGGCATGCAAAAGCTTTATCTGCAAAATGATAACTATTTTGTATTTCTATTTCTCAGAAAGTATCCTACTATGAAAATAGCCAATAATTTCTCAAGTTTGTGAAAACTTACCATTTTACCATTGTTACACCTGGAATTGCAATAATTATTGCAGTAAATGCAATAACTCTTCACCACATATTTTTTTATATATTGCTAATCAGATTTCCACATATGTACCACAAGCAAGATTTCTAAAATATCAGAATCTCAAAAAAATCTTTGCATATGGAAGGACTGAGAGAAGGAACCACAACTTTTAAAAATTAAATTCTGGTAAACTACTGTATAGGGAAATTTAAACCTGCAGCGAAAAGTATCTTTTTCCATTATTTACACTATCAGCTGATATGGTAATTAAAAGGGAAAAAAATCACAGAATTAAAGAGCAGAGACACCAGAAAAATAAAATGTAGAATTGCAATCCCCTGCAGGATGCTCCAGCCTTCACCAGAATATTACTGGCTATTAACCTGTACAATCCAGGATCAAACAAGTACAGAACTGGAACAGACATACAGCACACTAAGCACAGCTCAAAAATTCAGTAAATACTTCTCTTGTATAAAGGGAAAAAAGCATATTTAGCCTCAGGATTATTTCAATTTTTTTTTTAGGTAACTGCACATATACCTCAATTTTTTTTCATCTCTTTATTTTTCCCTAGGCACCTATCCTCATAATATATCTACATAGCTGAATCAATTGCCATACATTTCGTATTTTAAAGGTTTAAGACTGTCCTAATTTCTAAAGTTTTGCTCCATCAGTCTTAATCCAAGCCTTCCATCTGTTTAAGGGGGGGAAAAACATTAAAATAGCCCGTCCAGGTTTCCCACCAGAGGGAGGCTGCAAGGCACCTTCTATTTATTTTGGGATGAGATCTTAAAAAGCATGCGTAGCGACCCGTTCTGTTTTGCCGTCTTTTTTGAATGTCAAATGCCCCACTCCACTCTTCAATGACAGATTCGGCATGTACCCTAAACAAAATGTCTCCATTCCCAATCCCCATTTTAAAAACTGCCTCTCCCACACCAAAACCCCCAAATATCCCACACGCGCAACCTCACTCGCGCACGCACACACACACACATGGCAAGATTTCAAAAGACATCCTAATAAGCTCAATGGAGGTCTGGTCTGCCCCGCCAGAGCCTGGGGTTTTAAAGCCAGGGCTGGCCAAGCAAGAAGCAAGCGAAGGAGCAAACCAGCTTACCAGAGTTGTACTTCAGCCCTACAAAGGAGTTGAGACAAACACAGGCGGAAAAAAGCATGTTAATTTTTTTCAAGAGCTGTGTTTAATTAATGCATGTGTTAAGGATGCAAACCATTATCCCCCCCCCTCCCCAAATAGGATGGAGAGGCAAGTATCCCCCCCTCCCATAGTCCCGTTTCACCGCCAACCAACCACTTCTACACAAAACCCAGCCCGACCAGGATGGTGGTGGCTTGGTCGCAGTTTAAAAGGTGACCCACCGAGGAGACCCAACTTCTCACCTTTATCCTGAGACAGGATTTCTTCTTCTTTGGGGTTAGTCACCTGGGTGATAATGGACGGGTTGTCCATGGAAACTGAGTGCTGCTTTTTTTCCCCCTTTCTCCTCTTTCACCTGGCTATTTTCCCTCCCAGAGGCAGCTTTGGTGGGCACTTTTTTAATTTTAAGCTTTCCTTTTAGGAAACCGAGAAGAGGCGGATTTATAAATGGGGCGAGGGTGGGAGGGGGACAGGAAAACCACTCCTCCAAAAATCAAGCCGAAAGCAAACCACCCCTCCAAAAAAGGGGGCGGGGGTGGGAGGTGGAGTAGCCGGACGAGCATGTACATACACACACACACACCCCTCCCCGGTCTCAATCCTTGGGTCGGCCCGCGCAGGCAGAGGGAGTATTAAAAAAAAACCAAAACCGGCCCTCCTGTCGGGGGGGGGGGGAATAAAAGGGGAGGGTTTCTAAAAAGTAGCCTCCTCCTTCCCCGAGGCAGAAGGAGCAGCTAAAACGGCCGCGTTGACACGGCAGGCCGGCGGAGCATCTCCCTTCGCCTTCCGAGGCCCAGGACAGCCGCCCCCGCCCGCGTTACGGCTGGATCCCGGCGGGGCTTGGGGAAAGGAGAGCGACCCCCGGGCAACCCCCGAGAGCGCTCATGGCACTGTCAGGATGGCCGGGAGGAGGAGGAGGAAGCGGCCCCCTCACGTGCCGCCCCCCATTACCTCATCCCGCCCCCCGCCGGCACTTTTCTTCCCCCTCTTCCCGCCGCGCTGAGGAGCGCCCGAGGGCGGGCGGCCGTTTCCTCCTCCTCCGTCGCCGCCGCTACGCCACAGCCGCCCCTCAGCGCCTCGGATGCTCCTCCCGCGGCCTCGAGCAGGAGGAAGGGAACGGCAAGGACCCCACCACCTCAACCGACGCCGCCTCAGGCATTGCCAGGGAGGCGGGAAACCGCGCGGCGGCGCCTGCTCACTCGGCTGCCTCAGAGCAGCCAGTTGGCCCCGGCGGACCAGTAAACAACGGGGCGGGGCCTCTCCGCCGCCATCTGTCAATCCAGAGGGAAGGAGAGGGCGGGGCCTCTCCCCCTGCCCTCCCCCTCTCTCTCCTGTCAATCCATACGAGAGAGGGTTTTCTTGACCATCCAATGGCTGAAGCCAACCAAACGAAAGGAGGGTGGGATTTCGCCCTCCGCAGCTGTCAATCCCAAAGGCTGGAAGGAGGACTCTGAAGGAACGGGAGGACTTTCTCCTTCCTCACCCACCCATCCACCCCCACCCGCGCACTCAGGCAACGCTCTCCGCAGAGGGGGCGGGGTTTCCCAGCCGCGGCCTGCCAATCCGGTGGAATGGGCGGATTAAGGGACGGGCTTGGCCAGCTTTAGGGGGCGGGGTCCTGCTGGGAAGCGGAAGGAGGAGGGGAAAGAGGCTGGAAGAGGAGCGATTCGGTTAATGACGGTGGCAAGGAAGGTGAAAGGGGGCAAAGCTCGGTTTGCAAGTGTCTCATTTAACCCACAGTAATTTGGGGGCTTTGTCGTGGTTGTAAGAAGGGCCTGCTTCTCTTTAGCTAGCTTGTGGGAAGACACAGTAGTCCTCAATTTACAACCGTTCATTTAGTGACTGTTCAAAGTCAAAAGCAACACTGGAAAAAGTTACTGGATCACTTTTCACACGACTGTTGTAGCCATTTGGCAATTGGCATAGAGATACTTTCTGAGACCTCCCGCAAAAGTCGAATTTCCCCGAAGTAACGATGCGGAAGTAAATATACCATTTTTGGTTATGGACAGTATCACAAGCCTTCCCTTAACACTTTAAACCCCTAAATTAACATTTCCCATTCCCTTAACAACCATTTACTCACCATTATTACTGATACTCACCATTGAATAAGACACTTAGTCATCCTGATATTTATAAACATAATTATTTATTAACAATAATTATTTTTTTCTTTATTTATTTGCAAAAATTATTAGTTTGGCGACGACGTATGACGTCATCAGGCAGGAAAAACCGTGGTGTAGAAAAAACCCGCGAAGTATTTTTTAATTAATATTTTTTGAAAAACCGTGGTATAGGCTATTCGCGAAGTTCGAACCCACGAAAATCGAGGGAACATTGTATCCCAGGATCCACTTAATCCCTTTCTGACAGGAGAAGTCAAATTCACTTAACAACTGGGTTGCTAAGTTAACTGAAGTGCAATTATATCAAGAAAGGTTGTAAATGGGGCAAAACTCACTTAACAGCTGTCTCTCTTAACAGAAATTATGGGTTCAATCGTGGTCATAAGGGAAGGACTCCTTACAGCCCTGTTCAGGTATAGAATGGGAAGTCATAACAACTTTTTTAAAAAATTTAGTTGTTTTGTCGAGCATGTATTAGTAGCAGGTAAGTCTAAACACAATTATGAATACATGACATGTATATGAATAAAAGGGGACATTAGGACGGACAGTAGACGCATTGGTGTGCTTATGCTCGCCCCTCTGTAACCTCACAAACATGGGAGCAGAAATACAAATAATTCTCGACTTACAACCATTCATGTAGAGATCATTTGAAATAACAACAGCACTGGGGGGGGGGGGAAAGACTGATTATCTGGTTTTTTCACATGACCATAGCAGCATCCCTGAAGTCACGTGATCAAAATTCGCCGCCCCCCCTTGGCAACTGGAGTATAAATCCACTATAAATGGATTTATAGTGATTGCAGTGACCTGGGGTCATGTGTTCCCCTTTTGTGACCTGACAATGGGGAAAGCCAGATTCACTTAACAACCGTTTTATTAATTTAACCACTCTGGCGATTCACTTAACAAACACAGCCAGGAAGGTCGTAAAGGCGAAACTCTTGCTTATCAACAGACGTATCCTCTCTAGGGGAAGCAAAAGTTGATTTTAAAGAAGCAAGGCCAGTCAAGTATTGTCATCTTTCAACTGTGGCCGTTAGGGAAGAAACTTAAAAATAGCATGGATAGTTAAGAAAACAAACCGGTAGGTCGTTAAGCAAATAAACCTAGAGTTCTTGATTCGAGGCAAACACGACCTGGGTCAAATGATCCTAGTTTGGACACATGATATGACCATCTAGTTCTCTGGAAAACACTGTAATGCTGGGAAAGATAGAAGAAAAAAAGAAGACAATTGTCCAGCTCCCTCAAAAAATCCACAATTATGGAAAACATTGAAGGAAATAGAAGAAGATGACCAGTAGAAAGGTGGATGGATTCAGTTACAGGGGTGAAGAAGCAGGCTGAAGACAGTTCCTATTGGAGAAGATCAACCCATTTTTTATTTTTTTCCCCCTCTGAAACAAACATTCCATCATCCATTAAACAGTGTGTCATCTGAATACAACTTTTTTTGTGTCATATTCGTTATAGCTTACCCCCAAATACTTTATATACTGTACATCTATTCTTATTTTAATGTTATAACTTACCATATCTCCTGTTATAACATTTCTCTTCCTAAATGATTTAATTTTATGCTCCTTATCCATAGTCATTTTCTAACCAAGATTGAAATAACCCCCATACATTATAATAATCAGATTTCTTCCTTTCCTTCAATTGCTAGCGTTTATCTACTCGTTTCTGCACATTCCTTGATCACATTTACCTCCTTTAGGGATTTCTTCCGTTTTTCCAGTTTTGTGGAAATGGAATTCTAGCCGCGGTTATTACATGAATAAAATACACATTTTCTTTACTATATTTCCCTGGTAGGATACCCAGATCACTAGAAGTCAACACTGAATGGAAGACACAGAATCAATTGTCCAACTGCCTTGCAAAGTCCATAATGATGGAAGGGAAGAGACACACTTTTATTCTGCTTTATACTGCAATACTAATGCAATATCAGGTTTTTAATTCATTGTATAGAATATGATGTGTGGCCGCGAGAGCCATCGTGGTGCTCCCTAGATTCACCCACGTTTCTGCAACACTCCGCGGCCTGCACTGGCTGCCGATCGTTTTCCGGTCACAATTCAAAGTGTTGGTCATGACCTTTAAAGCCCTACATGGCATTGGGCCAGAATACATCCGGAACCACCTTCTACTGCACGAATCCCAGCGACCGATAAGGTCCCACAGAGTGGGCCTTCTCCGGGTCCCGTCAACCAAACAATGTCGTCTGGCGGGACCCAGGGGAAGAGCCTTCTCTGTGGCGGCCCCGGCCCTCTGGAATCAACTCCCCCGGAGATTAGAACGGCCCCCACCCTCCTTGTCTTTTGCAAATTACTCAAGACCCACCTTTATCGCCAAGCATGGGGGAGTTAAGATATTCTTTCCCCCTAGGCCATTACAAGTTATGCATGGTATGTTTGTGTGTATGTTTGGTTTTACTATAAGGGTTTTTAGTTGTTTTATTAATTGGATTGTTACATGCTGGGTTTTTTTATCATTGTTGTTAGCCGCCCCGAGTCTGCGGAGAGGGGCGGCATACAAATCCAATTAATAATAATAATAATAATAATAATAATAATAAGTATTCGTGTTTTATTTTTATAATTATAACGTACACCAAAGGTGGCATTTAATTTCATTGTACGAGGTGCAATGACGAAAAAACTAAACTAAAAACCAGAAACTCAACTAGCTACATTGAACTGTAGAATCCAGTCTATAGCCTCAATTCTACCTGCTGCCAGATTTTTGAAAAAGGGAGGGTTGGTGATTATTAGAAGCAGGATGGTTTTTGCTTTTCCAAGACAGAGCCACAACATATTATTCTGTTGCTTCTTTTAATCTAAAAATAGATTAAAAAGGAATATGTTTAGAATACACAGAGCAAAAGGCAGCTGTGACGCCTGTTCGGAGTGGGTTTTGTCCTCCAGTGAACCCATAACAGTGAAAAACCTCAAAACAGCTGGTTTTTGCAGGTTGCCCTTTTCCAAACCTTCCCCAATTCTGGTTTAACTGTTGGGAAGCTAGTTTTGGCAATGTGCTTCGACTCGCTCCAGGGGAGATATGTGCCTGCACATATTTGCACAGTTGTGTACAGAAAAACAGCCAGTTGCAAGGGTGTGGCAAGACAGGATGCTTTCTGCAAATGGGGGAGGGGAGGGGGGGATTGGTCCAGAATGTTTGGCCGCTGCTTTCATTATTATTATTATTATTATTATTATTATTATTATTTATTAGATTTGTATGCCGCCCCTCTCCGTAGACTCAGGGCAGCACACAGCAATAATAAGAACAATATACGGTAACAAATCTAATAATTAAAAAACTAAAAAAAACTTATTTAAAATAAAACAAACACTCAAACATACCATGCATAAAATATATAGGCTGGGGGAGATGTCTCAATTCCCCCATACCTGACGGCAGAGGTGGGTCTTAAGAAGTTTATGAAAGGCATGGAGGGTGGGGGCAGTTCTAATCTCCGGGGGGAGCTGGTTCCACAGAGAAGGCTCTTCTCCTAGGTCCCGCCAGCCGACATTGCTTCGTCGACGGGACCCGGAGAAGACCCACTCTGTGGGACCTAACTGGTCGCTGGGATTCGTGCGGCAGAAGGCGGTCCCAGAGATATTCTGGTCCGATGCCATGAAGGGCTTTATAGGTCATAACCAACACTTTGAATTGTGACCGGAAACTGATCAGCAACCAATGCAGACTGCGGAGTGTTGGTGTAACATGGGCATATTTGGGAAAGCCCATGATTGCTCTCGCAGCTGCATTCTACATGATCTGAAGTTTCCGAAGACTTTTCAAAGGCAGCCCCATGCAGAGAGCATTACAGTAGTCGAACCTCGAGGTGATGAGAGCATGAGTGACTGTGAGCAGTGACTCCCAGTCCAGATAGGGCCACAACTGGTGCACCATGCGAACCTGGGCAAACGCCCCCCTCGCCACAGCTGAAAGATGTTTCTCTAATGTGAGCTGTGGATTGAGGAGGACTCCAAGTTGCGGATCCTCTCCGAGGGGGTCAGAGATTCCCCCCTCAGGGTAATGGACGGACAGATGGAAGTGTCCTTGGGAGGCAAGACCCACAGCCACTCCGTCTTATCAGGGTTGAGTTTGAGTCTGTTGACACCCATCCAGACCCCAACAGCCTCCATACAAGCCATGTCAAAATTCATGACACGGATAGTGCTCGGCTTACAACCATAACGGAGTCCAAAATTTCTATGGCTTAGCAAGACAGTGGTGAATGGAATAGAATAGAATAGAATAGAATTCTTTATTGACCAAGTGTGATTGGACACACAAGGAATTTGTCTTTGGTGCAGATGCTCTCAGTGTACATAACAGAAAAAGATACATTTATCAATATATCCAGTTACAATGTAAAAAAGATATTGAGACTCTAGAACAGTAGTTCCGAAGGTTTTTTTGGCCTTGCCCCACCTAAACATCTCTAAAATCCTGACGCCCCCCCCCCCCTGTGACATATAATTCTTACTATTCAAAAAATGAATTCCTACTCATGTGGAGGAAGCTTAAAAGGCCATTAACTTGGTTTAAACAAGGTTCCAATTGCCTCCATTAGAAATCAAATTGCCCTCCTGTGGGGCGTGGGCCCCAAGTGCTCTAGAAAGAGGGCAGAGAAGAGCAACAAAGATGATTAGGGGACTGGAGGCTAAAACGTATAAAGAATGGTTGCAAGAATTAGTTTGATGAAAAGAAAGACCAGGGGAGACATGATAGCAGTGTTCCAATATCTCAGGAGTTGCCACAAAGAAGAAGGAGTTAGGTTATTCTCCAAAGCACCTGAGGTTAGAACAAGAAGCAATGGGTGGAAACTAATCAAGGAGAGAAGCAACTTAGAACTAAGGAGAAATCCCCTGACAGTTAGAACAATTGATCAGTGGAAACAACTTGCCTACACAAGTTGTAAATGCACCAACATTGGACGTTTTAAAGAAAAGACTGGATAACCATTTGTCTGAAGTGATATAGGGCAGTGATAGGTGAATCTTTCTTTTCCTCAGGTGCCAAAAGAGCATGAACGCACTCTATCACGCATGCACAAGGGTCCAGGCCATAATTCAATGCCTGGGGAGGGCGAAAAAAGCCCCCCCCCCCACTCTCCCGGAGGCCCTGTTTCCCAACTTCTGGTGGGCCCAGTAGAATAGAATAGAATAGAATAGAATTATTTATTGGCCAAGTGTGATGGGACAACAAGGAATTTGTCTTGGTGCATATGCTCTCAACGTACATAAAAGGAAAAGATACATTTGTCAAGAATCAACACTTAATGACTGACATAGGGGTCAAATAAGCAATGAAGAAACAATCAATATTAATAAAAATCTTAGGATACAAGCAACAAGTTACAGTAGGCTCGTGTTTTGCCCTCCCCAGGCTCCAAAGGGTTCCCTGGAGCCAAAGGAGGGTAAAAACGCCCTTTCCCATCCCCTCAGAAGCTCCCTGCAAGCCAAAAACACCCTCTCAGAGCCTCAGCTAGTCAACACACACATGCGCATTGGAGCTGAGCTAGGGCAACAGCTTGTGTGCCAGCAGATATGGCTCCGCGTGGCACCTGTGGCACCCGTGCCATAGGTTCACCATCACTGGTATAGGGCTATGATGAAAGTTTTCAACTCAGGTGTTGAAAGGGTGCCCACACCCATAATTCATTGTCCCCCCCCCCCCCCGCTTCCTTACTCTTGTTTCCTGACCTTCGGTGGGCCCAGTAGGCCCGTTTTTCATCCATCCCAGGCTCCAGAGGCATTCTTGGAGCGTGGGGAGGGTGAAAACTCCCTCCCCAGTCCCCTGGAGGCTCTCCGGAGGCCAAAAATGCCTTCCCAGAGCTTCTGCATGAGCTGAAAAGCAACTGGAGCTGAGCTGGGGCAAAGGCTCGCCTGCTGGCCGATAGGGCTTCGTATACCACCTGTGCATGTATGCCATAGGTTTGCCACCCCAGATTTAGGGATTTCTACCTAAGCAGGAGGTTAGACTAGAACAGTGTTTTTCAACCAGTGTGCCGTGGCACACTAGTGTGCCGCGAGACATGGTCAGGTGTGCCGCGAAGAAGGAAGCTCAGTTTCCGGTCTCGCAACTTTTTGCTGAGAGAGTGAGAGTGAGAAAGAGAGAAAGAAAGAGAGAGAGAGAAAGAAAGTGAGAGAGAGAGAAAGCAAGAGAGAAAGAGAGAAAGCAAGAGTGAGAGAGAAAGAAGGCAAGAGAGAGAAAGAAAGTAAGAGAGAGAGAGAGAGAGAGAAGGAGAGGAAGGGAGAGAGAGAGAGAATAAGCAAAAAGGGGAGAAAAAATTGAAATGAGAAAATGATTGAGGCAGAGAATGACAGGAAAGAGAGAGAAACAAAAGAGAGAGAGAAGTGACTCTTGATTTAAAGCATATGATAAAAAGCACCCAAAGAATAAGAGAGAAAAACCCCCAGCCCTCATCTGTTTTTGGAAATCATTCAGGAGTGTGTACACACACACACAAGGGTGGGGAGGAGACAGGGATGGAAAAAGAGAGGAGAGTGTCTTAGGATGTCATTTTGTGTCATTTTGGTTGGTGGTGTGCCCCAGGAATTTGTAAATGTAAAAAATGTGCCGCTGCTCAAAAAAGGTTGAAAACCACTGGACTAGAAGATCTCCCAGATCCAACTCTATTCTATTCATTCTCTTTCCCCCATCCCCAACATTTCCCACAGTGACCTACCAACATGTCGCGTGTAGATATCGGTGTTTTTCAACCTAGGGAATTTCCAGGAATAGGGACTCCAACTCCCAGGGTTCTTATCAGTAGTCAAGTCCGTCTCATCTAAGCATCCTGATGAGAGGCAGATAAAGGATGCTGTGCCTTCTCCGTTTCTCTGCTCCAGGCTTTTCACTGAAAACAGACCAGGTTTTTCCGATACCGTCCTCCCACCACGCTCTATCCGTTTTCTGAAGTTAGAGGGACCTTTGCCAGGACTTAATTGGCTGTTATAAAATGCTTTTCTCCGGGACGCTTTAATTAAAGAGGCTCCCCTTTTAGGAAGCAGAGGCGCAAGGCAGAATGCCGAACGCAGGGAGGAGATAATTGGCGTGGCGGGAACAGGGGAGAGGGCGAAGAAAGGTAATACAGCAAAGACGGAGAAGGGATGGAATTCGGGATGAAAGCCTTTGAATGCAGCTGCAGATCTTTCTACACCCAAAAGGCAACAGGGCCATAAATCAATCACTTCGGTTGAGTTAACTGCCCTTCTTAATTTGCTGGGTTTTTATTGCAATCACTGTAGGAGTTTTGCCAATTATATGGTGCAGTCTTTGTAGTCGCCATCCTTCTATCAAACTGTAATTCAAGGATTTTAGATAGAGGGAACAAAGAAAGTCCTTCATCTATCTCGGTGCTTCTCACCCCTGCAATTTTTATTTTATTTTATTTTTTTTGGAATAAGAGTTGAAAGGGGCCTTTCTAACCTTTAAGCAGGAGACCCAATACCATTCTGAACAAACAGCTTTTCGGTCTCTTCTTTAAAACTTCCAGTGTTGGAGCTTATACCACCTCTGGAGGCAACTTGTTCCACTGGTTAATTGTTCTAGCTGTCAGGAAATTTCTCCTTAGTTCTAGGTTGCTTCTCTCCTTCATTAATTTCCATCCATTGCTTCTTGTTCTACCCTCAGGTGCTTTGGAGAATAGTTTGACTCCCTGTTCTTTGGGACAGCCCCTCAAACATTGGAACACTGCTATCATATTGTATCAAAGTAGACAAACCCAATTGCTGTACTGTATTCCCAATTTATTTCTAAATTCACAGTCCTTTTAACAATTGTAATTGAAGGATTTTAGATCAATGGAACAAAGCAATTTTATTTATTTATTTGTTTATTTGTTTATTTATTTGTTTGTTTGTTTGTTTGTTTGTTTGTTTGTTTATTTATTTATTTATTTATTCATTCATTCATTCATTCATTCATTCATTCATTCATTCATTTATTTATTTATTTATTAATTAGATTTGTATGCTGCCCCTTTCCATAGACTCGGGGCGGCTCGCAACAACAATAAAACAATTCAAGACAAATCTAATAATTTAAAAACATTTTTTAAAAAAACGTTATTAAAGCAGATATACACACAAACATACCATAAATGAATTTTATAGGCCCGGGGGAGATGTCTCAATTCCCCCATGCCTGATGGCAGAGGTGGGTTTTAAGGAGTTTACGAAAGGCAAGGAGGGTAGGGGCAGTTCTAATCTCCGGGGGGAGCTGGTTCCAGAGGGTCAGGGCTGCCACAGAGAAGGCTCTTCCCCTGGGACCCGCCAGACAACATTTTTTCGTCGACGGGACCCAGAGAAGGCCAACTCTGTGAGACCTAATCGGTCACTGGGATTCGTGTGGCAGAAGGCCAACCCGGTGATATTTTGGTCCGGTGCCATGAAGGGCTTTATAGGTCACTTTGAATTGTGACCAGAAACTGATCGGCAACCAATGCAGACTGCGGAGTGTTGATGTGGCATGGACATACCTGGGGAAGCCCATGATTGCTCTCGCAACTGCATTCTGCACGATCTAGAGTTTCCAAACACTCTTCAAAGGTAGCCCCATGTAGAGAGCGTTACAGTAGTCAAACAGTTCTATCCAATTCAGGCGAACTGGTAGTGGCGACTGTGGGTAGCCCTGCCCACCTGCCTGGATACAATGTCATCCTATTTTCAAGGCAAATAAATGAATGAATGAATGAATAAATAAATAAATAAATGGAGGTGGCTCACATTTGCAAACTGGTAGCGAAGGTAAGTGAACACCACCGCTGCTTCAGAGTGACACATGAAGCAACCCAAAATAAATTTCACCTCCATTGATTTTGTTGTTTACTGGTCAACCCGCGAACTGTCGGGTCATCGTGTCGGAGATATTTCTTGTGTAACACAGGGGAACACAATGACCCTGCGTGGTCAAAAAAAGCAAGGGGAGTTGGAAAGACATTCAACCTCCTGTTGGCTTCCCAAACCGACTTTCCTTGTAGCAAGATAGCCAGGGAGGATGGAAATGATGATCACATGATGGTGGCGGAGTGCAGAGGTGTGGTGATGTGGTTGCATTGAAAACAGCCACAACCATGCCAAGTTTCAAACCCGCAGGAGTCACAACTCCTGGATTTTAGACCTCATAAGTTAGCTCATTTGAGGTATGTTGATTCAAAAAATGTTGCACCTTTTTTGTTCAATCGAAGTTTGCAAACTATTAAACAGATACGAGAGTTTTGGTAGTGTATAAACTTGTCCTGTTTTGCTTGTTTGTTTGTTTTTCAAAGTTACCTCCTAAATGGATTCTTTTATGCACCACCAAATATGATAATGGCACAATCATAAATTGATTGATGATGGAATTAGGTCCAGGTGGGTGGGCGGGCTGTCCCCTACGCAGTCGCCAATACTGGTTCACCCAAACTGGTCTGAACCAGTAAAATACCATATTTTGGGAATATAAGACGCACATTTTTTCCTCCCTAAAAGAGGCTGATAATTTGGGTGCGTCTTATACACTGAATGTAGCTTCCCCCCCCCCAAACCCAGACTAACTAGCTGCTAATAATCTCCCTAGCTCTTACCTTGCAGACTGTTTCATCATTTCTCTCTGTGAAGAATGTTTTCCAAGTCCTAAGTCTTTGCAGTTTTTTTTTCATTACTCTAACTTGCTCTGAATAGGTTTTTTCCAGCCCTAACCAGGTGCTAACAATGTTCCCAGCTCTTACCAGCTTGCAAGCTCTTTCATTGTTACTCTCTGCAAAGAATGTTTTCAAAGCCCTAAGTCTTTGCAGGTTTTTTCCCATTGTTCTACTCGCTCCGAATGTTTCTTTCCAGGTGCTAATGATGCTCCCAGCAACCCATTGCAACCCATTACTGGCTTGCAAGCTCTTTCATTGTTACTCTCACCAAATAAAGTTTTTTTAAAGTCCTAACCAGAGGATAAAATAATGTGCTGAAGCTGATCAGACTAAGGACGCTAGCCAGGTTAATATATAGTAAGCAGATTCTTTTCCCTATTTTCCTCCCAAAAAAATAAGGTGTGTTTTATACTCCGAAAAATACGGTACCATATCTAGTTTTGGTGCTATTTGAATTTGGTTGTTTGCTTGCAGATATTTCATTATTTGACTAGGTAACATCACCGGTGCCAGGAGGGAAGGATGTATGTGTTTGCTCTCTGTTTATACACTAGAAAGATTTGTGGCATGACCTCAAATTTCAACCACACAAATCTGAATTCTTAGAAAGAGAAACTATAGCATGTAGCAGAATCAAAAGCAACAATTAAGACACAATTATGGGAATAAGTGTTTCTAAGAAACTCAACCTTAACTCATGGTAGTATTGTTTGGGATTTATCCAGGGTGAAATTCATCAGGCTCTGACAGGTTCTGGAGAACCGGTAGCAGAAATTTTGAGTAGTTCGAAGAACCGGCAAGTATCAACTCTGCCTGCCCCCAGAGTGGGATGGGAATGGAGATTTTGCAATATCCTTCTGCCAGGAGTGGGGAAGAAATTGAGATTTTGGCATATCCTTCCCCTGCTACACCCACTGAAGTAGACCCAGAGACAGGGTTTGAGCAATCGGTACTTTTATTCAGCTCAGAGAATAAGTGACAGCTCAGCAAGGTAAAGTGACAATTCAGCGAGTACCGACTGGCTCTGCAGGGAGAAGCCGCTTCTTTTATACTTTTGCGGTTCCCGCCAAAGCGAGAGCCGGCCGCGTCTGAGCCAATCAGGAGCGACTTCCTGCTTGGGCTCAGACAGCGCTGGAAAAGAGGAACAAACTATTTACAGCGTTACAAGGTAGCCATTTCAGGATACAACACCCCTCCCCTCATAGTTGGACCCATCCATCAAGAAAGCCACGTGACGAAGTCGTCCAATCGGTGAGGCCTTCGAGACTCTCGCGCTGACCTGCGCAGTCCATTTTCTCCTTCGCCACTGACTGTGGAGGATGGCTCGCCGCTGCTCTCCCGGTGCGGCGGACTAGGCCTGGCGGGCCCAACGAAGGCCTCAGAGGACGAGGATGGCTCGGCGTCGCTGGATGGTTCCCCCTGGCCCGATAAGTCTCTCTGCGTGTTTCTTAGTTCGGGCAATGTATAAAAGTCTGTTGAAGGGGAAGAGTCCGAGTCAGCGGGTTGTTGTAATTGGTTTTCAGTTCGTTTCCGAATGTGGTCTATGTGTCGTTTCCACAAACGACCATCTTCCAGTTTAACAATATAAGTCTTGGGTGCATTTTGCTTAACAATAATTCCCTTCATCCAGTTTACATTTCCATCAAAGCATTTTACATATACATTTTGACCCAAATACATTTCTCTTTCTGGTTTTATGCACATTTGGTTATTATTCAAACAGAACCTTGGGTTTAACCTGTCTAGTGGTGACCTCAACTTTCTCCCCATCAATAACTCTGCAGGGCTTACATGTGTGTGCGAGTTAGGGGTAATGTGCTGTGTTAATAAGAATTGGTCCAAGTTCTGTTGCACATCTCCAGGGCCTGACCTGTGCAATGCCTCCTTTGCCACCCTTACGTAACGTTCTGCCAACCCGTTAGCCCAGGGCGAGTAAGGCGAGATGAGGGCATGTCTGACCCCCAGGCCATCTAGGAATAATTCGAATTGCCTGGCTGTTAGTTGTGGTCCATTGTCAGACACCAATAGATCAGGGCAACCATGGGATGCAAACAGTCTGCTCAATACCTTGATAGTGGCACTTGTGGTTATGTTGTTCATTGCTATTATTTCCAACCATTTGGAGAAAGCATCAACCACTATTAGGAAATACTGAGACCCCACTGGGCCAGCAAAATCAATGTGGATCCTAGACCAAGGGCCAGCAGGCTGTTCCCACTCAGCCGGAGTTGTTTTGGGGGGATTGGGCCTAGACTCTTGGCACGGGTCACACTTTGAAACCCAACTTTCAATATCAGCATCAAGCCCTGGCCACCATAAATGCCCCCTTGCTAGGCTCTTCATCCTGACAATCCCAGGATGGCCCACGTGTAACATTCTGAGTACCTTTTCCCTTAGGCGTTTGGGGATGATCACTCTATCCCCCCACAGCAAACAACCTTTTACATATGACAATTCAAGCCTTTTGTTCTTAAAATCACACACTTCAGGTTTAACAATATCATTTTGCCATCCCTTTAGAACACAGTTCACTACTTGTTTCAGGATTTGGTCTTGCTGCGTGTGTGCAGCTACCTCTTTTGCTGTGGTTAGTGGGTTTTCCTCGAGTTCTATCATTAGCACGTCTGTGGTTGGAACAGGGTCTTCTACCAAGTCTGCTATGGGGCATCTGCTGAGGCCGTCTGCATGATTGATTTCCTTCCCCCCCTTGTGGGTGAGCTCATACTGATACCCTGAGAGGAAAAGGGCCCATCTGATTAGTCTTGGAGACATAAAAGGTGGAGTGGGCTTGTTGGGGGCTAGCAGGCCTAGTAGGGGTTTGTGGTCAGTGACTAGCTCAAAGTTTCTTCCAAAAATGTAATTGTGAAACTTCTTTACCCCTGCCACTAATGCCAGAGCCTCCTTGTCTAACTGGCTATAATTTCTCTCCGTGCTGGTCATGGTTCTTGAAAAAAATGCTATTGGGGCCTCTGTCTGATTAGGTAGAACGTGAGCTAGGACTCCTCCTATGCCGTACGGCGAAGCGTCGCACGTGAGCCTAATGGGTAGTGAGGCACTATATTGGACTACTACACTTTTAGAAGTTAGTAAATTTTTTATTTGAGCAAAGGCTTCACGTTCAATTTTCCCCCATGTCCAGCGGGCTTCCTTCTGGAGTAAACGATGGAGAGGCTCTGCTACTGTTGCCTTCTGCTTTAAAAAAACGGAATAAAAATTAAGGAGGCCCAAAAATGCTTGCAACTCACTCTTATCTCGTGGCTCTGGGGCTTCTCTAATTGCTCTCAGCTTCTCAGTTGTGGGGTGGATACCTTCCTTATCTATTTTATATCCTAGGAATTCAATACTGTTAGTTCCCCAGACACATTTATCAGGCTTGATTCGTAACCCTTTGTCCTGTAGCCTCTTAAGTACTTCCCTTATTCTTTTGTTCACTTGTTCCTGGTTTTCCCCTGCAATTAAGATGTCATCAAAATATGGGATGGCCCCATTTACCCCTGACAATAGGCGTTCCATGATGCTCTGGAATATCCCTGGGGCTATGCTCACCCCAAACTGTAACCTCGTGCATTTGAAAGCCCCCCTGTGCGTTACAATTGTTTGAGCGTTTGCTGTTTGTTCATCGACCGGAAGTTGCTGGTAAGCCTGCGCCAGGTCGATCTTTGCGAACCTTTTCCCCTCCCCCAGGGAGTGTAAGAGTTGTTGCACAACCGGAATGGGGTAGGGGTGGTGTTGGAGTGCCTTATTCAGGGTTGATT
This sequence comes from Erythrolamprus reginae, assembly GCF_031021105.1. NCBI lineage: Eukaryota > Metazoa > Chordata > Lepidosauria > Squamata > Dipsadidae > Erythrolamprus > Erythrolamprus reginae. Next base: position 6,024,083 of record NC_091963.1, read on the forward strand.
TGTAATCAGCGCAAACTCTTAAGGAGCCATCTGGCTTCAGGGGTGTCACTATGGGAGTTTCCCATGGCCCCTGTTCCACAGGGACCAAGATACCTTGACTAATGAGTTTGTCCAGCTGTAAGTCTAGCTTGGGGAGAAGCGGGAGGGGAACCCTGCGAGGTTTCAGTCTAACCGGTGGGACCTTGGGGTCAATAGAGAAAGATATGGGGGTTCCCTTATACAATCCTAAGGTGGGGCTGAACACTTCAGGGAACTCTTTCACAAAGTTAGGCATAATATCACAGTTTACATTACACACACCCGAAATTTCAATCCCCAACGGTTCCATCCATGCTAGCCCTAGCAGGGAGTGTTTGGCCCCCGTCACAATAAGCATGGGAAGGGTACATTTGACATTCTTAAATACAATAGGTACATTTGCAGTTCCCAGGACCGAGATTACCCCCCCTTGGAAGTCTCTGATCACCAAAGAGGTTTGAATTAGGTCAGCCTCAGACACATTAGGCATATATAGCTTAAATTTTTCCCAGGGCATGATGGTATATCTCGAACCCGTATCTAGCTCCATTGAGCAAGGCTGGTTATTTAGTAACAACGAGATAACAATTTTAGCCCCCTTTTTGGTTGCCGTGTTATTCACGGAATATTGAGAGTTACCTCTATTGTAGTCTCGGTTAGCGGTGGGGTAATTCCTTTGACCCGAGTTGCGGAACGGTCTCCTTTCTCGCGATTGGGGGGGGTGGTTTTGGGGTCGCTGGTATTGTTGTGTGGCAAAAGTTTCTTCTGGTGCCGTTGCTCTGCATGCGATGGCGATGTGGCCTCTCCGGTTGCAACGGCGGCAAGTGGTGTCGCGGAACGGGCATCGATGGCGCTGGTGATTTCCCCGGCAGCCCGCGCAGGGGGCTGGATGAGTAGCTCTAGGGTGTCTCGGTTGGTCTTGCAGGAGGAGGCAGTCGTCCCCGTTGCTAGTTGGCTGGCTGCGGACGTCTGTTCCCATGGCGCTGGGAGACTCGGCGTCGATTTTGGCAATGGTTTCTCGCCTTCCGTGCTCTTTTAATTCTCTTGCCGCTGCGTCGGCTGCTTCCGCGGTTTGCGCTAATTTGATTACGGTTTGTAGAGTCGGCTCATCTTCGGTGAGGAGTTTACTTCTCACTGTGTGGTTCTTCATGCCGAAAATCAAGGCGTCGGTGAGGCGAGCTTCCGGATCTTGAAACTTGCATTGAGCGAGTACCGTTCGAAGCCGCGTTGTGAATTGGCTTATCGACTCGGTTTCTCTCTGAGCCATCATGTGAAATTGATGCCGGTAAACCACGGCTGGTCTGGTTGGTTTAAAATGGCTCGCTAGTTTCTGTTGAAGGACGTCCCACGCTGTGGCTCTCGCTTGTTCTGGTTCGGTGAGAGTTTGGGCAAGTCTACGGATCTCTGCGCCGCAGTAGTTTAGAAAAATAGCCCGTCTGCGATCGGCTCCGGCGTCCTGCATTCCCGCCGCCTCGAGGAATATCTCGAAGGTGGCCATGTACTCGTCCCAAGTCATTTTCTCGGCATCGAAAAGTTCTGGAGCCTGGCCGATCTGGATTTTGTCCATGTTGCACGCGAAGTTCTTCCGTTCGTTCGTCGCCAGTGAAGTAGACCCAGAGACAGGGTTTGAGCAATCGGTACTTTTATTCAGCTCAGAGAATAAGTGACAGCTCAGCAAGGTAAAGTGACAATTCAGCGAGTACCGACTGGCTCTGCAGGGAGAAGCCGCTTCTTTTATACTTTTGCGGTTCCCGCCAAAGCGAGAGCCGGCCGCGTCTGAGCCAATCAGGAGCGACTTCCTGCTTGGGCTCAGACAGCGCTGGAAAAGAGGAACAAACTATTTACAGCGTTACAAGGTAGCCATTTCAGGATACAACACCCACCAAGCCATACCCATAGAACCGGTAGTAAAAAAAAATTGGATTTCATCACTGGTGGTGGGCATAGAAACATAGAAACATAGAAGTCTGACGGCAGAAAAAGACCTCATGGTCCATCTAGTCTGCCCTTATACTATTTTCTGTATTTTATCTTAGGATGGATATATGTTTATCCCAGGCATGTTTAAATTCAGTTACTGTGGATTTACCAACCATGTCTGCTGGAAGTTTGTTCCAAGGATCTACTACTCTTTCAGTGAAATAATATTTCCTCACGTTGCTTTTGATCTTTCCCCCAACTAACTTCAGATTGTGTCCCCTTGTTCTTGTGTTCACTTTCCTATTAAAAACACTTCCCTCCTGGACCTTATTTAACCCTTTAACATATTTAAATGTTTCGATCATCCCCCCTTTTCCTTCTGTCCTCCAGACTATACAGATTGAGTTCATTAAGTCTTTCCTGATACGTTTTATGCTTAAGACCTTCCACCATTCTTGTAGCCCGTCTTTGGACCCGTTCAATTTTGTCAATATCTTTTTGTAGGTGAGGTCTCCAGAACTGAACAAAGTATCCTTCCAAATGTGGTCTCACCAACGCTCTATACACAGGGATCACAATCTCCCTCTTCCTGCTTGTTATACTTCTAGCTATGCAGCCCAGCATCCTACTTGCTTTCCCTACTGCCTGACTGCACTGTTCACCCATTTTGAGACTGTCAGAAATCACTACCCCTAAATCCTTTTCTTCTGAAGTTTTTGCTAACACAGAACTGCCAATACAATACTCAGATTGAGGATTCCTTTTCCTCAAGTGCATTATTTTACATTTGGAAACATTAAACTGCAGTTTCCATTGCTTTGACCATTTATCTAGTAAAGCTAAATCATTTACCATATTACAGATGCCTCCAGGAATATCAACCCTATTGCACACTTTAGAGTCATCGGCAAATAGGCAAACCTTCCCTACCAAACCTTCCCCTATGTCACTCACAAAGATATTAAAAAGAATAGGACCCAGAACAGACCCTTGTGGCACACCGCTTGTAACCTGTCTCTGCTCAGAATACTCGCCATTGACAATGTCTTTCATGAGATGAGGTTTTTCATGCAAAGTGACTCTTGCCTGGAAGCCTTGGATAAGCGAGAAATTAGATGGTTTATGTTTTGTTTCAGGGATTTAATTTTTTTTTTAAATAAAAAGTATCTCTGCTTTGCACAGTTGCTCTTGCTACTGTTATTAAGATAGCAACAAGCAGGGCGGCTGATTGCAGGAGAATACGCAAAGGTTTCCAAAGCTATCTATCCCAAATAAGCCATTAATAAAATATCTTGTTATGCAATTTTTAATTGTTTTCTCAGGGCACCTTAACAGATCATTAACTCGATCCTGGGTAGCACAGAAGGAAAGGCACAGTTATAACAGATGCCTTTTTTGCCACCAGCTTTTCTTGCGTTAATCCGTCCTGGAAAACGCGGTTAATTAGTGATTTCTACACCACCGTGTCAGCTTAATTGTTTGTTTCATGCTCATAAACTGCTGGCGGTGTTTGCTCTCGGATCTCTTGGGTTTGGGCCAAGGGAAAAATAAGAAATGCAGTTGTGCCGTCAAGCAAAGTGGCATGCTCCTTATTTGAGTTCTCAAACCTGCCTGTCCATCATTTAGACCGACTTGTATCACCTGAACATTGGGGCCAGGACAGGTTTTTAATGGGAAGGTTGGAAATCAAAATGTTAATTTTCAATTAAATACTTGGATTTGGCCATCTGCAGGTACTTTTTACCTTTCCATTTTTTTTTACAATAAATAAATAAATAAAAGCCATATTTTTTGGAATATAAGATGCACTCCATCCCCCCCATTAAAAGAGACTGAAAATTTGGGTGTGTTTTATACTCCGAGTGTAGCTTTTTCAAAACTTTTTTCCACCTAGCCCTAATGAGGCGCTAACGATCTTCCTGTCTTGCAGGCTTTTTTCATTGCTAATCTCTCTCTGAGAAAGTTTTTTCCCAGCCCTAAGTCTTTGCAGGTTTTTTTCATTGCTAATCTCTCTCTGAGAAAGTTTTTTTCCCCAGCCCTAAGTCTTTGCAGGCTTTTTTCATTGCTAATCTCTCTCTGAAAAAGTTTTTTCCCAGCCCTAAGTCTTTGCAGGCTTTTTTCATTGCTACTCCCTCTGAAAAAGGTTTTTCCCAGCTCTAAGTCTTTGCAGGCTTTTTTCATTGCTACTCCCTCTGAAAAAGGTTTTTCCCATCCCTAAGTCTTTGCAGGCTTTTTTCATTGCTACTCCCTCTGAAAAAGGTTTTTCCCAGCCCTAAGTCTTTGCAGGCTTTTTTCATTGCTACTCCCTCTGAAAAAGGTTTTTCCCAGCTCTAAGTCTTTGCAGGCTTTTTTCATTGCTAATCTCTCTCTGAAAAAGGTTTTCCCAGCTCTAAGTCTTTGCAGGCTCTTTTCATTGCTACTCCCCCCCCCCAAAGAGGGTTTTTTAAAGTCCTAACCAGGGGATAAAATAATGTGCTCAAGCTGACCAGACTAAGGACGCTAGCCAGGTGAATACCTGATAGGCAGAGTTCTCCTCCCTTTTTTCCTCCCCCTAAAACTATGGTGCAACTTATACTCAAAAAATACAGTAATACAAGTTAGAAAGTCACTCAGAGTGAAAACCATGGATTTCTCTCTCTAAATTGTTCACGAATTATTTTATACAGACTTTTTATTTGCGCTGGGGGATGGCAGAATTATAGATACTGAACCAATTGCCCCATTTTTCTTTTATTTTTTAAAAATATATTTATTTAAAACAATACATAATCATATTTACAGATGAATCAGCATCACATATACATTTTTATCAACATTTCCCCCCCTTTTGAACTTCTTGTTTTATTTCGATGTTTAGTTTGAGTTTCTTTTTTTTTTTTGTCCATTGATACCATTTTGTCCAGATTTCATAATAGTCTGAATTTTTTTGATTATTTAGTTCCATTGTCAATCTGTCCATCTCTGCGCACTCGTAAATTTTCTTGATGATCTAATTGTCTTCAGGTATTTATGGATTTTTCCAATTCTGTGCGAATACGATTTTTCCAATTCTGTGCGAATACGATTTTTCCAATTCTGTGCGAATACGATCCTTGTTGTTATATGCAGGATTAAATATTTTACATTTTTTGAGTAAGACCCTCTCATAATGCCAAGTAAAAAAACCTCTGGTGTATATTCTATTTTTATGTTTGTTATTTGACATAACCAATTGTTTACTTTTCTCCAATTTTTTTTTGTCTCTGGACATAACCACCATAGATGAAAGAAGGTGCCCCATTTTTCAAGTGGTTTATTTTTTATATTTTTTACAGGAGACACTCATAAAAAACAGGTGAAGTTTTATCTATAATATTGTTTCTGCTACCTTCCCTTTTTTAAACCACACTTGATGTCAATTCTTCCTTTATCATTGAAACAGCAACCCTATGAAATATGAAATACAGATAGCCCTCGACTTACAACCTTCCATTTAGTGGCCGAAGTTACAATGCCACCGAAAAAAGTGACTAATAAACTTTTTTCACATTCACAACCATTGCAGCATCCCTTTGGTCACATGATCAAAATTGAAACACTTGGCAACTGACATGTATTTATGACGGTTGCAGTGTTCCCGGGGATCATGTAATCCTGGCGGCGCTTCTCAGTGTTCTCTCGAACCCGAACCTTTGCCGAACTTCCAGGTTCGGCGTTCGGGAGAACGCCGAGAAGCGCCCTGGCTGTTTCGGAAGGTGACAGCCAAATAAATAATAAATAACCATTTCTCTGAAATTTTATAGGGTCTCCCATTGAGCAGGGGGTTGGACTAGAAGACCTCCAAAGTCCCTTCTAATTCTGCTATTCTGGATTCTGTATAACTCTCTCTGCGTGGGGGTCATCTGTTGTAACTTCTAAGGATCACTAAAGCAATCAATTGTAAATCGAGGAGTATTTTACTTGAAGGCTAGAATGTCAAAAGGCATTTTCTACCCCTCTGCTATCTCAAAATATTTTTTCCAGAAAAGCTAAAGACACTTTATAGGACAAGCAATTCAGGAGATGAGCGCAAATCCAAAATTATTAAAAGTATCGGTCATTTGAAATCATGAAAATTAGAAAGTTGGAAAGATTTCCAGAAACAGGAAATGAATAACGCTAACCTATTGTCACTTTAATGGGCCAAAATTTTCCCTGGATTTCTGGAGAAGGGGTTTCGTGATTTCCTTCAGCAGATGTAGAATAATCTGGGCAGATGTGTGTGAGAAAAAAATATATATTTGCAGTTACGGGACTTTTTCACGTCCCCCTCTTGCTGCCCATGTCATAATTTGAAAATAGGTGAAAGAAAATTAAGAAACAGGAGAAAAAAGAACAAGAAGAGGTAATTTTTGCCATGCATTGCCAAAAAAGAATGGAAAAACTAATTTGGACTTCTCCAATGGCACGGATTTTTATTGCGTATTTTGACCACTGTTGGGATTTTTTTGGAGGCTATTGGGACGTTGGACAGCCCAAATCCTGGAATGAAATCCTAAACTGGTTTCTTCTGGAAAAAAAAAATTACTGTACAGTACTGTATTGTGTGGGATTAACTCTTTTTTCAAAAGCAACTGCATTGTCAGCTTCATGGAAAAATTTGACGTATGCTCAATGCAAAATGCGCAAAGCTTAAAAGATATAAATCACAGGTCAGTGGGGATTAACCCATCGGTTCCCTTTGAGTCCTGCAGAAACTCAGCCAAATTGATTCCTGCATCCAGAAGAAAAATTCAACAGGGTTAAGTTTTTGAAACTCTTCCTCCCTTCTCCCTCGTTCCCCTGCTCTCCCTTCCATCATTACTACTTAAAAAAAAAAATCCTATTCAGCATTGAGCTTGAAGCTTTTATTTATTTATTTATTTTATTATTATTATTATTATTATTTCATAATATTTAATTTATTTTTATTATTATTATTATTATTTATTAGATTTGTATGCCGCTCCCCTCTCCATATAATAATAATAATAATAATAATAATAATAATAATAATAATAATAATAATTATTATTATTATTATTATTATTATTATTATTATTATTATTATTAATTAGATTGGTATGCCGCCCCTCTCCATAGACTCGGGGCGGCTCACAACAACACCACAATATATAACAAATCTAATAATTAAAAAGTCACTAAAAACCCCTTATTAAAAAGAAAACATACACACAAACATACCATGCATAAACTGTATAGGCCCAGGGGAGATGTCTCAGTTCCCCCATGCCTGGGGGCAGAGGTGGGTTTTAAGAAATTTACAAAAGGCAAGGAGGGTGGGGGCAATTCTAATCTCCGGGGGGAGCTGGTTGCAGAGGGTCGGGGCTGCCACAGAGAAGGCTCTTCCCCTGAGTCCCGCCAGATGACATTGTTTAGTCAACGGGACCCGGAGAAGGCCGACTCTGTGGGACCTAACCGGTCGCTGGGATTCGTGCGGTAGAAGGCGGTCTCGGAGATAGTCTGGTCCTATGCCAAGTAGGACTTTATAGGTCATAACTGTACTGTATATGAATATTATTATATCTATTTATACCACCAATATGTACTTGAGAAAACAAACAAACAAATAAATAAATCTAAACCCCCCCTAATGAAATCTACGATGATGCTATGGTTTCCTTGCTTCCCACGAGATGCCCCAGCTAAAAGGCAAAACATAAACCTTTCCCTACCGAAATGAATAATGAAGCTTAAGACCATCAAGAAGATGGCAAGGGGCCAAACTGACCTCCTTATCACCGGAGGAGGTTGCAGCCTAGAATTCCTGCAGCCTAACATCGCATGAGAATGGATGAAAAGCAACGGACATGAACGAATAATGAAGCCCAATGGTCTGTTTTCCGGGCCAAGCAGAGGGGAGGGATGAGGGTGGGAGGCGGCACGGGAGATATAAATCTTTGGCAAGGTGATCGGCCTGGCGGAGACATTAAAGGCAAGGTAGGAACTACTCCTTAGATGCAAAGGGGATGCCGTCACCCTGAGAGGTACAGTCTTTACGGGAAGGGAAATAAATGGCGAAGAAGGGAGTTTTCACAGAGCGAGGCCTTGCTTTGCAAAATTATATTGCAAAGTTGGAGGTTTGTTCTCTCTCTCTCTCTCTCTCTCTCTCTCTCTCTCTCTTTTGCGTCTCAGATGTTCTCTTCAAGCACGGGAAAGGAAAAACTTGACATCAGTAGGAATTTATTTATTTTGTTTTGTTTATTTATTTTGTCAAACAATTATAGGGTGGTAATTTATTTATTTATTTATTCAATTTTTATGCCGCCCTTTTCCTTAGACTCAGGGCGGCTTACAACATGTTAGCAATAGCACTTTTTAACAGAGCCAGCCTATTGCTCCCACAATCCGGGTCCTCATTTTACCCACCTCGGAAGGATGGAAGGATGAGTCAACCTTGAGCCGGTGATGAGATTTGAACCGCTGACCTTCAGATCTACAGTCAGCTTCAGTGGCCTGCAGTACAGCACTCTACCTGCTGCGCCACCCTGGCTCATAATTTGTACAAATAAAACATTAGATAAGTACTGATAAAAAGTAACAAAAGAAGACAATAGGACAGGGACGGTAGGCACAGTGGTGTGTTTATGCACGCCCCTTACAGACCTCTTAGAAAGGGGGAGAGGTCAATTGTAGATAGTCTAAGGTTAAAGGTTTTGGGGTTAGGAGTAGAAACCACAGAATCAGGTAGTGCATTCCAGGCATTGATGACTCTGTTGCTGAAGTCGTATTTTTTGCAGTCAAGTTTGGAGCGGTTAACATTAAGTTTAAATCGATTTCGTACTCGTGTGTTGTTGCGGTTGAAGCTGAAGTAGTCGTTAACAGGTAGGACATTTTGGTATATGATTTTATGAACTATAATTAAGTCGGAACGGAGACGACGGAGTTGTAAGTTGTCTAAACCAAGAATTTCAAGTCTGGCGGAGTAAGGTATTTTGTTGTGAGAAGAGGAGGATGAAGGATTCTTCTTGTAAAATATTTCTGGACTCTCTCAATTGTGTTGATGTTAGATATGCAATGTGGGATCCATACAGGTGAGCTGTATTTTAGGATTGGTCTGACAAATGTTTTGTAAGCTCTTGTTAGCAGTTCAAAATTACCAGAGAAGAAGCTGCGAAGGATTAGGTTAACAACTCTTAAAACCTTTTTGGCAATGTTGTTGCAGTGGGCTCTAGGACTTAGGCCATTGGACATGAGTACTCCAAGGTCTTTGACAGATTGAGGCTTATCAATAACTTCAATTCCTCCAAGTTTATATTTAGTATTCTGATTCTTTTTACCAATGTGTAAGACAGAGCATTTAGTGGTGGAGATTTGAAGGTGCCAGGTTTTAGACCATTCTGCTACATGGTCAAGGTCTTTTTGAAGGGTAGCAGTATTGTCGGTGGTATTAGATAGCTTGACATCATCTGCAAAGAGAACACAGTTGCTAGTGATGCAATCGCAAAGATCATTTATGTATAGTATGAATAGTGTGGGTCCTAAAACACTACCTTGAGGGACACCACTGTTAGCAGGAGCAGGAAGAGAAGGGGCACTTCCTATTTTGACCACTTGTTGTCTGTTAGATAGGAATGCTGTTATTTGATGTGGATATTTATTTCTCTACAGGTGGGGACTTCCAGTGGGGACTGTTCGAAGTTACAGCAGCACTTTTAAAAAAACACATGGCCATTTTTCACACTTATGGCCATTGCTCCATCTTTGTGGTCACATGATCAAAATTCAGATAATATCTCCGGGACCGCCTTCTGCCGCACGAATCCCAGCGACCAGTTAGGTCCCACAGAGTTGGCCTTCTCCGAGTCCCGTCAACTAAACAATGTTGTTTGGTGGGACCCAGGGAAAGAGCCTTCTCTGTGGCGGCCCCGGCCCTCTGGAACCAACTCCCCCCAGAGATTAGAATTGCCCCCTCCCTCCTCGCCTTTTGTAAGCTCCTTAAAACCCACCTCTGCCATCAGGCATGGGGGAACTGAGATATTCTTTCCCCCTAGGCCTTTACAATTTATGCATGGTATGTTTGGTTTTATAATAAGGGTTTTTTAGTTGTTTTAGTATTGGATTGTTACATGCTGTTTTTATCATTGTTGTTAGCCGCCCCGAGTCCACGGAGAGGGATGGCATACAAATCCAATAGATAGATAGATAGATAGATAGATAGATAGATAGATAGATAGATAGATAGATAGATAGATAGATAGATAGATAAATAGATAAATAGATAAATAGATAAACAAACAAACAAACAAACCCTCTCCGAAGACTCGTATGACAGATGCTTGGCAACTGACTTGTATTCATGACTATTGCAATGTCCTGGGGTCATGTGATCCCCCTTTGTGACCTTCTGACAAGCAAAGTCAACGGGAAAGCCAGATTCACTTAATGACCATGATACTAACTTATCAACTGCAGCAATTCGCTTAACAACCGTGGCAAAGAATATTGTAAAATGGGTTAAAATTCATTTAGATGTTTCACTTAGCAACAAAAATGTTGTGCTCAGTTATGGTCTTCCTTAAGTCCTAAATTGAGGACTGCCTGTTTATCCCCTTTTTTTTGCTATCAAATCAAAGGTTTGCTTTAAATTCTGAAATCTAAGGATTTTTTGTTTCTCAAAATTTATTAGCTACCCATTTACCCTAAGTTAACTCTGGGCGGCTTATAATAGTAAAACAGATAAAACTGAATAAAACCTAATATATTACTATAAAAACAGTCCAAATTTCCTCTCTTCTTGGAATGAATTGTTTCTAAATTCCTGGAACTGGTAAATTTTCTTTTCTCTAAACACGAGAGAGAAAGAGAGAAAGAGAAACAAAACAAATTTGCACAATTGTCCAGAACAAGGGGATTCCTGTCAAAATTGGTATTGTGCCCAAATAAAAACAGGAAAGGAGCACAAACTTGAGGGGTTTTGAACTCAGCCACATCTTGACTATACACCAAATCTAAAAATGAGTGTTATTGTTCTTTTATTTCCACATCTCACCTGAGATTTTCCTACTGGGATCGTAGGAATTTTTCCTTAAATAGGATAGTGTGCTATTTAATCTCAAAGAGATCTGTGATTTCTTCACCATATTTTAGAATACTGTACTCAGTTCTGGAGGCCTCACCTACAAAAAGATATGGACAAAATTGAATGGGTCCAAAGACGGGTTACAAGAATGGTGGAAGGTCTTAAGCATAAAATGTATCAGGAAAGACTTCATGAACTCGATCTGTATAGTCTGGAGGACAGAAGGAAAAGGGGGGACATGATCGGAACATTTAAATATGTCAAAGGGTTAAATAAGGTTCAGGGGGGAAGTGTTTTTAATAGGAAAGTGAACACAAGAACAAGGGGACACAATCTGAAGTTAGCTGGGAGAAAGATCAAAAGCAACATGAGAAAATATTATTTTACTGAAAGAGTAGTAGATGCTTGGAACAAACTTATTTTATTGTATCCCCTACCATTGAGATCCATTGGCCAGTGATTACTATGTCTTCTCCAGATCTTCTCCAGATTATCCCCTACATTATCAATATTAATCTCTTCTGAAATACTCTGAAAATGCTAATATTTGGGGCCAATTCAAGCCTGTTCTCCAAGCTTAATAATTACAGATAGTCCTTGACTTATAACTATAATTGGGACCAGAACTTCCTCCACCAAGGAAATTCCTAAATTACAAATCTTGTCCATTTTATAAGCTTTTGCGTGGGGGGGGGCAGTTATTTAGTGAATCACATTATTTTATTTATTTATTTACTTATTTATTCGATTTTTTTTATGCCGCCCTTCTCCTTAGACTCAGGGCTGCTTACAACATGTTAGCAATAGCACTTTTTAACAGAGCCAGCCTATGGCCCCCACAATCCGGGTCCTCATTTTACCCACCTATGAAGGATGGAAGTCTGAGTCAACCTTGAGCTGGTGATGAGATTTGAACCGCTGATTTGCAGATCTACAGTCAGCTTCAGTGGCCTGCAGTACAGCACTCTACTTGGTGCGCCACCTCGGCTCATGATTGTTGAATCTGGCTCCCCCCTGTTGACTTAGCTTCTTGGAATCTCCTCCCATGTGATTCACTTAACGACCTCAGTAAATTGGTGGCAAAAATCACACCGTTACTCATTCCAGGGTCCATGTGATCAAAATTGCAGTGTTCTGTGGGGGGGGGGGGTCAGGTGATCCCCTTTTGCGACCTTCTGACAAGCAAAGTCAATGGATAAGCCAGATTCACTTAACGACCAGATTACTAACTAATCAACTGCAGTGATTCACTTAACAACCAAGACAGGAAAGGTCATAAAACTCACTTAAGAAATGTCTTGCTAAACAACAGAAATTTTGGACTCTGTTGTGGTCGTAAGGCGAGGACTTCCTGCGCCTGAAACTAAATGCAGGAATGTGGGTGTTCCTGTCAGGAGGCAGTGCACAACTGGTGCACAACTGGTCACCACACTTCAAAAAAGACATTGAAACTCTGGAGAAGGTGCAGAAAGGAGCAACCAAAATAATCAGGGGTTACGAAGAGAGACTGCAAGAACTGGGCATGGATAGCCTAGAGAAAAGGAGGGCCAGAGTGGACATGATAGCAGTCTACAGGTATATGAGGGGTTGCCACAGGGAGGAAGGGGTCACTCTATTCTCCAGGGCACCGGAGGGCCGGACGAGGAACAATGGCTGGAGAGATTCAACCTGGAAATAAGGAAGAACTTCCTGATGGTCAGAACGATCAACCAGTGGAACAACCTACCAGCGGATGTTGTGAACTCAAATACTATGGACATTTTCAAGAGGAAATTGGACTGCCATTTGGCTAGGATGCTATAGGGTTCCTGCTTAGGCAGGGGGTTGGACTTGATGACCCGCTTGGTCCCTTCCAACTCTAACAATAAATAAAATGAATAAACTCAGCTGCGGAATTGCGCTGGTGTGGATGGCAGCCAGTTGGATGGTCTTAAAGGGAGAAGGAGCAACCTCCGAATTACTAATACGCGATGCATCTTCAACAAGACAGCAGGATTTAAATGCCGTTTGCTGAGAAGTAGCTGTGGGAAATTGCTAATGACAATCTGGAAATTGAGGGCTGGCACTGGGGTTGGGCACTTTGGAACACAACATGTTGAATGGGTCTTAATTTACGCTCTTTCTTCTCCAGCTTATGAAGGGGGTAGGACAGGAAAATTGGTTAAGGATCCAATCTGGATTGGTCACGGGGACCGAAAGGTTTATTCTTCAAAATTTTTAGCCTCTTGCTTGGAGCTCATCCTCACGGGATTTCTCTCTCTCCAGAATATGTACATGGAGCTGTTCCAACCAACCATTTGCCCAGGTCCGCCTGGTGCACCAGTTGCGACCCTATTTGGACAGGGAGTCATTGCTCACAGTCGCTCATGCCCTCATCACCTCGAGGTTCGATTACTGCAACGCTCTCTACATGGGGCTACCTCTGAAAAGTGTTCGGAAACTCCAGATTGTGCAGAACGTGGCCGCAAGAGCCATCGTGGGGCTTCCTAGATTCGCCCATGTTTCTGCAACACTCCGTGACCTGCATTGGCTGCCGATCAGTTTCCGGTCACAATTCAAAGTGTTGGTTATGACCTTTAAAGCCCTACATGGCATTGGACCAGAATACCCCCGGAACCACCTGCTACCGCACGAATCCCAGCAACCGATAAGGTCCCACAGAGTTGGCCTTCTCCAGGTCCCGTCGACCAAACAATGTCATTTGGCAGGCCCCAGGGGAAGAGCCTTCTCTGTGGCAGCCCTGGCCCTCTGGAATCAACTCCCCCCGGAGATTAGAACTGCCCCCACACTCCTTGTCTTTTGTAAATTACTCAAGACCCATCTATACCACCAGGCATGGGGGAGTTGAGACACCTTTCCCCCAGGCTTTTTTATATTTATGTTTGGGTATGTATATGTTGTTTGCTTTTTAAAATATGATAGGGTTTTGTTGTGTTTGTTTAAAAATATTCGCAGAAAATCTGCGATTGGTTAAGACGCGGCTATTCAGAAAATAGCCGCGAAAGTTAAATGTGTGTCAGTTGGGAAAAGCCCGCGTTTTTAAAGAGTATAAAAGGGCAACGGGTTAGCCGTTGCCCTCATTCCGGCAAATCTACCGTTCCAGTGTGTTGTAATCTCTCTTGCTATGAATAAACCAGTTTGATTCAAACTACCGGAGTCCTGACTTTTTAGTGGCGACGAGGAGGTCGAACTCCCGCTAACGCAGCCATGAACTCGGCCATGGCTCCACCGCCGCCTGTATTCAACTCCGAGACGGAAGCTTGGACCTCGTATATGTCCAAATTCACATTTTTCCTGAAAGCGAGCAATCTACATGACGCCGATGACGAGAGGAAGAAAGCTATATTCCTCGCTTATTGCGGCACAGAAGTCTACAGCCTAGCCTCTACACTCGTTGACCCAGACACCCTGGAAACTGTCGCATGGTCAACTCTACAAGCAAAACTCGCCGCTCATTACCAGCCGACGACTCCTGTCCGCGTATACCGCCATCAATTCGCTCAGATGAGGCAAGCGGACGGAGAATCCACCAACGATTTTATAACTCGGCTACGCGCACTCCTTCCGAAGTGCAAATACAAGGATCCAGAGGAACAATTGATTGATCGCCTTATTTTCGGTCTAACCAATATCACGCTCCAGAAGAAATACTTAGTTGATGAGGATGCCTCTCTCCAAGACATTCTTAAGGCAGCAAAAGCCTCCGAGGTATCTGAAACATCTGTTGCCGAAATTAAACGCGCAACCTCCACCGTTCATCACATTCCTGATGAATCACCTTGGCACGCCTGCTCTCCTGATGAAAAACACTCGGAATCCGCTACTCCTGACGACACCTGTCTCCAAATCCGAAGAGCCTCCGACCATGACGCCAAAGAAGCCTCCCGTGCAGACAGATGTGCCGGCTGCAACGGAAATCACCCTCGTTTTCGCTGCCATTTCAAGGACGCCTATTGCCGCCGTTGCCAGCGCCGCGGCCACATCGCTGAAGTCTGCCGCGCCGCCAACCCAACTCCAGCAACTCAGCAGAACCAACGACCCTATTTTTCACCGAGGAATCGACGACCACCGTTTTCACGCAACGTTTCTCGCCCGGCTGACAACTCGCCCTCTTCTACCCAACGAGGTAACTCCCCTTCTTCCGTAAACTGCAATTTCCCCGCTGCGGAAAACAAACTATTTGTTTCTCTTTTCCTCAACGGCCACCCCTGCCAAATGGAATTAGACACCGGTTCCAGACATTCCATAATGCCTTGGGAAAAACTTAGATTATATTTACCTCGTGTAAAACAAACTGATTTGCAACCTTGGGAACCGGGTTTGAGTGATTTTCAGGGCCATTCAATTCCAGTATTAGGATGCTTAAATGTTCCTATTGCGTTTAAAAAATTTCAAGGGTTTTTACCTCTGTTAGTGGTTGACGGTCCTAAACACACATTATTGGGACTTAGATGGTTACAACCTTTAGGCATTGAAATTTCAGGGGTTAACAATGTATGTGACTCTTTTGACCCAAATGATTTGTTGAAAGAATTTCCCGAAGTTTTTTCTAGCACTCTGGGTAAATATACAGGCAGCCCCATATCGTTTAATCTGGACCCAAATGTATCGCCTATCCGATTAAAGCCCCGCAGAATTCCCATTCCACTTTTGCCTAAAGTGGATGAACAATTGGACAAATTGATAGCTCAGGGCATTTTAATTCCCACTGATCATGCCAAATGGGAAACCCCTATTGTAACGCCCGTTAAGCCGGATGGCTCTATTAGAATTTGCGCAGATTATAAAGCCACGATTAATAAAGCACTACAGCATAATGCCTATCCAATCCCAGTAGTGCAACAACTCTTGCACACCTTAGGAAATGGGTCCATCTTCGCGAAGTTGGACCTGGCACAGGCATATCAACAGCTTACCGTAGATCAAGACACCTCTGAGGCCCAGACAATCGTAACTCATAGAGGTGCCTTTAAATGCACCCGGCTCCAGTTTGGAGTCTCTACCGCCCCAGGTATCTTTCAGGGTCTGATGGAACGCATTTTAAATAATATTCCTGGGGTCGTCCCATATTTCGACGACGTATTAATATCAGCCACATCCAAATCTGAGTTATGGGACAGAATCAGGCGCGTTTTGACTAAATTTAAAGAAACAGGACTCCATTTAAAAGCAGACAAATGTTCTTGGGCTGTGCCCAAAGTTGAATTTTTGGGTTTTACAATAGATCGTTTTGGAATTCACCCCACAACTGACAAAGTTGATGCCATAAAAAATGCCCCCACCCCCTCAGATAAGACAGATTTACAAGCATTCTTAGGACTCCTTAACTTTTATTCCGTCTTTCTTAAACAGAAAGCGACGGTGGCAGAACCGCTTCATAACCTCCTAAAGAAAGACTCTGCCTGGACGTGGGGACCAAAAGAACAAGCCGCTTTCACAGCAGTAAAAAATTTACTTTCCTCCAACAGTGTCTTAGTACAATATAATGTAGCTATGCCCTTGTCCCTAACCTGCGACGCTTCACCGTTCGGCATAGGAGCCGTTCTCAGCCATAATTTTCCGGACGGCACAGAAGCCCCAATAGCCTATTATTCTAAAACTCTTTCGGCAGCTGAAAGGAATTACTCCCAGCTCGACAAGGAGGCGTTAGCCCTTGTCGCTGGAGTTAAACGATTTCATTATTATCTTTGTGGTCGGCCCTTTACGTTAATCACCGACCATAAGCCGCTTTTAGGTATTTTGGCGGGAAACAAACAAACTCCCGCCTTTCTTTCCCCTCGCATGACTCGTTGGACTATTTTTCTGGCCGCTTACAATTATACATTAATCCACAGGGGGGGGAAAGAGATAGGAAATGCTGATGCATTAAGCAGGTGCCCCCAAACAGAATTAGTCAGTGATCCAGCCCCTGCCTCAAGCGTTTTATTAATTGAAACTAGTAAACAAACGTTATTAACAGCAACAGACATAGCCAATCAGACACAAGTAGATCCAATTTTGAAATACATTAAACAATGGATATTAAAGGGATGGCCAATTGAACAACAACCGAACCAATTTCAACCTTTTAAGAATAGACAGTTTGAATTGAATGTGTTAAAAGATTGTATATTATGGGGAGACAGGGTTGTTATTCCAAAATCCTTACAGAAGCAAGCATTGCAGTTATTGCATATAGGTCACCCAGGAATAGTCAAAATGAAGACTATTGCCAGAAGTCATTTATGGTGGCCAGGGTTGGACAAGGACATAGAGTCATGGGTGGGTGGTTGTGTACCCTGCCAGAGAACAAGACCCAACCCACCAAAAGTCACACCATCAGAGTGGCCAACACCAAGAGGGCCCTGGTCTAGAATACATATTGACTTTGCAGGACCGATCAGGGGCCAATCCTTTTTACTGGTTGTGGATGCATACTCCAAGTGGCTGGAAATTGAACTCATGGCATCCACAACTACTAGCGCAACTATAAAGGCATTAAGGAAAATGTTTGCCACACATGGTATTCCAGATATTTTGGTATCTGACAACGGGCCTCAGTTAACAGCCCGTCAAATGGAACTATTTCTTGCAGACCAGGGCATAAAGCATGTGCTCACTCCACCTCATTTTCCCCAAGCTAATGGGCAAGCAGAACGAATGGTTAGAACCACAAAGGAAGCATTAAACAAAGCACCATTAGGAGATTGGCAACAACAAATTGATGAATTTTTAACCATTCAGCATATTACGCCGTCAGCGTCCACAAACAAAAGCCCGGCAGAACTTTTAATGGGCAGAAACCTCCGTTCTAAATTAGACAGAATTCACCCAAATTACCAGAATGACCAAAAAGAAATAAAAGTACAAAGTGAGAGACAGTTTAACATCGGGGATTTAATTTATGCAAAAGACTATGATTCCAACGATAAATGGAAAGATGGAACAGTACTAGATAAAACAGGTTTAAAAACATACATTGTAATATTAACAGATGGGCGCAGTTGGCATCGGCATGTCGACCAACTACGCAAGAGAATGAAGACTAACCCAGACATTTTGCCTACTGTAGACAAACCAATAGAGGACTTACCAGAACCACCTCGAGACTCCAGCGATGGCTGCTTGTTGCCCCTGGCGGCCGGCGAAGATCAAAATGCATCATCGCAACCAGGCCCGTCAGAGACTAGCCTTAGCGGAGCAACGGAGCCAGCCGTCCAGGCAAGCAGCTCCCAGCAAAATGAACTGCGCAGGTCCCAGAGATCTGTAAAGCCACCAATCCGCTTGCAGGACTATGTGACGTGGATTAACACGTAATCATGGTCTCAGCCAAAGAGGGAGGGGTGTTGTGTTTGTTTAAAAATATTCGCAGAAAATCTGCGATTGGTTAAGACGCGGCTATTCAGAAAATAGCCGCGAAAGTTAAATGTGTGTCAGTTGGGAAAAGCCCGCGTTTTTAAAGAGTATAAAAGGGCAACGGGTTAGCCGTTGCCCTCATTCCGGCAAATCTACCGTTCCAGTGTGTTGTAATCTCTCTTGCTATGAATAAACCAGTTTGATTCAAACTACCGGAGTCCTGACTTTTTAGGTTTTATGTGCTTTTTAATATTAGATTTGTTTTTGCTGGAATATTGTTTTTAGTATTGTTGTGAGCCGCCCCGAGTCTTCGGAGAGGGGCGGCATACAAATCTAACAAATTGAATTGAAATTGAATTGAATTGTGTGTGTGTGTGTGTGTGTGTGTGTGTGGATAAAGAGGCAGGAGCCATCACGATCTTTGGAATGTTTAAAATTTATTTTTAAACTACTAAAAAGCTACTGAGCTTTCGTCAATCCCTACTGACTCCGTCAGAGTGTAAAATCTCCATTGGAGAGATGCTTGCTTTTATGTGATGCCATTCAATTTAGTCATTGCACGCGTAATAGAGTTCCTTCTCTTTCTTCCCTCCTGTAATTTAACTTTGTTGTTTTAGCAGTTTTAAAATTAAATTTAAACGTTCCGGAGATTGTGATGGCTACTGCCCATTTATTTATAGATGGAACTTGCATTTTTAGGACAATTTTTTTCTCTCTCTCTATATATATGTATGTTTATCTACACACACACATAGAGAGAGAGAAACATAGAAACATAGAAGATTGACAGCAGAAAAAGACCTCATGGTCCATCTAGTCTGCCCTTATACTATTTCCTTTTATTTTATTTTATTTTATTTATTTTATTTTATCTTAGGATGGATATATGTTTATCCCAGGCATGTTTAAATTCAGTTCCTGTGGATTTGCCAACCACATCTGCTGGAAGTTTGTTCCAAGCATCTACTACTCTTTCAGTAAAATAATATTTTCTCACATTGCTTCTGACCTTTCCCCCAACTAACCTCAGATTGTGTCCCCTTGTTCTTGTGTTCACTTTCCTATTAAAAACACTTCCCTCCAGAAGCTTATTTAACCCTTTAACATATTTTAACATACAGTATTAACATATAGATAAAGATGTATGTATGTATGTATGTATGTATGTATGTATGTATGTATGTATGTATGTATATATGTAGATAGGGGGGGGAGAGAGAGAGAGAGACTCTGGGCGGCTTGCAACAGGATATAAAATACATTTATAAACATCAGAAAAGATTATTAAGATAAAAACAGTTAAAAATCATATACAGTGGTTCCTCTACTTAAGAACGCCTCTACTTAAGAACTTTTCTCGATAAGAACCAGATGCTCAAGATTTTTTTGCCTCTTCTTAAGAACCATTTTCTACTTAAGAATCCGAACCTGGAAAAATTTCCCAGGAAATTTGAGAGCGGCACGACGGCCTGGCCAGTTTCTTGCCATTTCCCCTTTAATCCCAGCCATCTCGGGTTTTTCTGGGCTGCCAGAGGAGGCTTTCAGTGGTGCTTAAGGGAGCTTTGGCAGCCCCGAGCGAACAGAACATTTTCCTTTCTCTGGGCGCTTGGAGAGGGAATAACCACTTTGCTATGGTGACTCCCTCATGCTGCCTCCTATACACCTGGCGCGAGGTTGCCTCCCAGAGCATCTGAGCACAGAAAGGCAAAAGGGGGCGCTCACCTCACCTTCTTCCTTCAGCAGCGACTGTCCTCCTCTTCTTCCTCCCACCCAAATTCCGAGCTTTTATTTCTTTCCTAATGGGTGTGTGTGTGTGTGAGATACGTGGTGACCAAAATAAATAAATAGATACACAAACAAATAAAATGCAAACTGCAATTGAAATGTGAAACTTAAAAAGTCACCCAGCTTGCTTGCTGGACGTCCTATGATGTACACCAGATAGTGTAAAGTCCTTTCCTTTGTTTTGCACCAAAACTTTGCAAGTTGCGTGAAAACCTTTGGAGGTGCTTTGGGGACCGTGTCCAAGGTGCACGGACCTGAGCATTTTAGCCTGCGCAACTTTTCATGAAAGACAAAGCCAATTATTATTGCGTCTGACGCTTCGGTAAGACTTGCTACTCATCAATGCAGGTTGCGTGCGGGTTTTTTTTCTGACGCCAAGTAGCAATTTAGACCGGAGCCCTGAAAATTTCCATCAAATGCCCACGCTTGAATAATTTCTCCTGCGTACTGGTTCTCTCTCTCTCTCCCTCCCCCCTCTCTCCCTCCCTTCTTCCCTTCTTTTCTCCCCTTCCCACTCCTCTACCTACCTACCTCCTTCTCTCTCTCTCTCTCTTTTCCCCCCTGCTCAAGCCACCGCATCTATTTTCTAATTCATTGGTTTAATGAATGTGTATTTGGCAAAGGTCTTATGCAAACTGAACACAGGCCTGTTTTCTCGCCTTTGCAGGAATTTAATTAAATTTATTTCAATTTATTAAATTTATAGGCCACCCAATTTCTTGTGGACTCTGGGCAGCGCACAACAAATAAAGCAATATAAAAACAATTGTAGACACTTAAGATAAAGTCATTCATTACTTCTAGGCCAGTTAGATGAAATCACTCAAAGAATACCGTATTTTTGGGACTATAGGACACACCTTAGTTTTTGGGGAGGAAAATAGGGAAAAGAATATTGCTTGCCAGGTATTCATCTGGCTAAGGTCCTTAGTCTGGTCAGCTTCAGCACATTATTTTATCCTCTAGTTAGGGCTTAAAAAACCCTTTATTCTGAGACAGTAACAATGAAAGAGCTTGCAAACCAGTAAGAGCTGGGAACATCATTAGCACCTGGAAAGAATGTTGTTTGGCGGGTCCCAGGGGAAGAGCCTTCTCTGTGGTGGCCCTGACCCTCTGGAACCAGCTCCCCCCTGAGATTAGAACTGCCCCCACCCTCCTTGCCTTTCGTAAACTCCTTAAAACCCACCTCTGTCATCAGGCATGGGGAAACTGAGATAACTTCCCCAGACCTATATTGTTTATGTATGGTACGTTGTGTGCATGTTTTTTAAATTATGGGTTTTTAGTTTTAATTATTAGATTTGTGTTGTACATTGTTTTTTCTATTACTGTTGTGAGCCGCCCCGAGTCTACGGAGAGAGGCGGCATACAAATTTAATAAATACATAAATAAAATAAAATAAAATAAAATAAAGAAACATTTGGAGCAAGTAGAGCAATGGGGAAAAAAACCCTGCAAAGACTTAGGGCTTGGAAAACATTCTTCACAGTTAGTAACAATGAAAGAGCCTGCATGGTAGGAGCTGGGAAGATGGTTAGCAGCTAGTTAGGGCTGGGAAAAAAGCTGCATTCAGAGTATAAGATGCAAATTATCAGCCTCTTTTAGGGAGGAAAAAGGTGCACTTTATACCCTGAAAAAAAATGGTAGTTCTTTGAAAAGCAGCCCTACAAGGTGCAGGCTGCAATGTCATGTCTGTTGAAGCGATGAAGAGGAGGAGGAGGAGGACGACGAGGACGAGGACGAGGAAGATACCCTACAAGACTAGACTTTCAATCCTGGGCCTAGAAAGCCTACAACTAAGACACCTTAAACAAGATCTAAGTATTGCCCGCAAGATCATATGCTGCAACGTCCTGCCTGTCGGCGACTACTTCAGCTTCAACCACAACAACACAAGAGCTCACAACAGATTCAAACTTAATATTAACCGCTCCAAACTTGACTGTAAAAAATGACTTCAGTAACCGAGTTGTCGAAGCGTGGAACTCATTACCGGACTCCATAGTGTCATCCCCTAACCCCCAACACTTTACCCTTAGATTATCCACGGTTGACCTCTCCAGATTCCTAAGAGGTCAGTAAGGGGCGAGTACAAGTGCACTAGAGTAGTAAAATGGAACAAAACTCACTTAACCACTGCCTCACTTAACAACAGAAATTTTGGGCTCAATTTCGGTCATAGATTAAGGACTATCTATATTCATATTACAAGATCACCTGAGCAATTTTTTGTTCTTGTGTCCAATGTCAGAATGCAAACCCAGAAGAGCAGGATTTATTTTATCTATTTTTTATCCTGCCTGTTAGTCTAAAATAAGTTCTTTATGCTGGATAACTGTAAAGCAATCACAATACTTATCTTTCTAGGTAACTGATGCCTTAGGCATAGTTCTATGACAAGGCTCGTGTTGAGAGAATTGTAATCTATTAACATCTGAGGGACTGCCACATCCTTCTGTATTTCCAGCTGAGAAGGTGACTCATTCTCATTGTTGCTGTGGGTTTTATTTCCATGTCATTGTTTATGAAAAGCAAATTACTAACCTTGCGTTCAGATTCGGATTCTGAAAATTGTTAACCGCATGTAACAGAAGAGTTGGAAGGGATCTTGGAGGTGATCCGGTGGCGCTCCAACTCCAGCGGTCCTTGGAAGAAGCCGATTATCTAGGCCCTCAGCAGTCAGGATTCAGGCCCGGCTACAGCACGGAAACTGCTTTGGTTGCGTTGATGGATGATCTCTGGCGGGCCGGGGACAGGGGTTTATCCACTGTCCTGGTGCCTCTAGATCTCTCAGTGGCTTTCGATACCATCGACCATGGCATCCTTCTGCGCCGGCTGGAGGGGTTGGGAGTGGGAGGCACTGTTCTCCAATGGTTCTCCTCCTACCTCTCCGGTCGGTCGCAGTTGGTGTTAGTGGGGTGTCGGAGGCCGACTTCTCCCTTGTGGGGTGCCTCAGGGGTCGGTCCTCTACTCCTTGCTATTTAATATCTACATGAAACCTCTGGGTGAGATCATCCAAGGGCATGGGGTGAGGTATCATCAGTACACGGATGATACCCAGTTGTACGTCTCCACCCCATGTCCAGTCAACAAAGCAGTGGATGTGATGCCAGTGCCTGGAGGCTGTTCGGGTCTGGATGGGTGTCAACAGACTCAAACTCAACCCAGACAAGACGGAGTGGCTGTGGGTTTTGCCTCCCAGGGACAATTCCATCTGTCTGTCCATCACCCTGGGGGGAAATCACTGACCCCCTCAGAGAGGGTCCGCAACTTGGGCGTCCTCCTCGATCCACAGCTCACATTAGAGAAACATCTTTTGGTTGTGGCGAGGGAGGCGTTTGCCCAGGTTTGCCTGGTGCACCAGTTGCGGCCCTATTTGGACCGGGAGTCACTGCTCACAGTCACTCATGCCCTCATCACCTCGAGAGTCGACTACTGTAACACTCTCTACATGGGGCTACCTTTGAAAAGTGTTCGGAAACTTCAGATCGTGCAAAATGCAGCTGCGAGAGCAATCATGGGCTTCCCTAGGTACGCCCATGTTACACCAACACTCCGCAGTCTGCATTGGTTGCCAATCAGTTTCCAGTCACAATTCAAAGTGTTGGTTATGACTTATAAAGCCGTACATGGCATCAGACCAGAATATCTCTAGGACCACCTTCTGCTCCACGAATCCCAGCAGCCGATAAGGTCCCACAGAGTTGGCCTTCTCCAGGTCCTGTCGACTAAACAATGTTGTTTGGCGGGCCCCAGGGGAAGAGCCTTCTCTGTGGCGGCCCTGGCCCTCTGGAACCAGCTCCCCCAAGAGATCAGAATTGCCCCCACCTCCTCGTCTTTCGTAAGCTCCTTAAAAACCACCTCTGTTGTCAGGCATGGGGGAATGAAGATATTCCTTTCCCCCCAGGCCTATACAGTTTATGGTATGTTTGTGTGTATGTTTGATTTTTAATAAGGGTTTTTACTTATTTTAAATATTATATTTGTCATATGCTGTTTTATTATTGCTATTAGCCGCCCTGAGTCTATGGAGAGGGGCGGCATACAAATCTAGTAAATAAATAAATATAATCCAATGTCGTTTGGCGGGCCCCAGGGGAAGAGCTTTCTCTGTGGTGGCCCCGGCCCTCTGGAATCAACTCCCCCCAGAGATTAGAACTGCCCCCACCCTCCTTGTCTTTCGCAAACTATTTAAGACCCACCTTTATCGCCAGGCATGGGGAAATTGAGACATCTCCCCCAGACTTTTATACTTTTATGTATGGTATGCGTGTGTTGCATGGTTTTTAAATGATGGGTTTTTAAGATATTTTTTAATATTAGATTTGTTTACATTATAACACTTATTATGTTTATGTTTTCTTTTTAATAAGGGTTTTTTAGTGACTATTAATTATTAGATTTGTTATATATTGTGTTATTACTGTTGTGAGCCGCCCGAGTCTACGGAGAGGGGCGGCATACAAATCTAATTAATAATAATAATAATAATAATAATAATAATAATAATAATAATAATATTGTTGTGAGTCAGAGAAGGGCGGCATACAAATCTAATAAATAATAATAATAATAATAATAATAATAATAATAATAATAATAATTCTTTCCTTTTTTCTTCCCCTCTCCTTGCTCCCTCCCTTTCCCTTCCTCCTTTTCCTTCCTTCCTTCTTTCCTTCCTTCCTTTTTTCTTCCTCCCTCCTTCTCTCCCTCCCTCCCTCTTTCTGTCTTTCTTTTTTCTTTCTTCCTTTCGTATGAGTGCACACATTGTTTTTCTTAGAAAGAAGAATAGGAAATGCGTAAAACTGCAAAGTTCACTAAAAATAGGTTGGGTCGAATGCGGTCTATTTGCTTGGCAGTTTCTGGAGTCCAAGGAAACCTCGGTGGATCAGCCAGTTGGAAAGCGTGGGAGAATGAAAACATAATGATATTAAATTAGTGTCTGAGGTCCTTCAGGCACAGGAAGAATCGTTTTGTCAATTGCTCAGAAGCATTTGCGAGCCTTTCTTTTTTCCTTCAGATGTAATGGTGGCTCTTGGGGCTTATGGAAAATGACTATAAATTGGGCTTTGTTTTTCTTTCCGGCAGTATGGCGTGTCACAGAGAGTTTAGAGAAACATGTTCCTTCTTTGCAACATATTGGGGGGGGGGGGTTTACACGCGTGCTCTCCGGTTCAGATTATGGTCACTCACTCACAAACTCACAAGGCCTGGAAAACAGCTACACACATAGCAGCTGCGCTATGAGGGTCGGCATACAAACAAACAAACAAACAAACAAACAAATAAATAAATAAATAAAAATAATAATAATAATAATAATAATAATAATAATAATAATAATACTTTCAATAAACGGGGCCCAGCTGGTTATTTCAAATGACCTGGACGAGGGAATACAAGAGCAACTAATCAAATTCGCAGATGACACCAAGCTGGCGGAGGTAGTCAACACCCTTGAAGACAAGCTCAAATTACAGAAAGACCTGGACAGACTAACACACTGGGCACACACCAACAAAATGATGTTTAACCCCGACAAGAGCAAAGTCCTTCATCTAGGTAAAAAAAAAACTGGACACACATACAGCCTGGGAGAAACCCCTCTCAGCAGTAGCGACTGCGAAAGAGACCTCGGAGTCTTGGTGGACAATCAACTAAACATGAGCCAACAATGTGCAGCAGCAGCTAAAAAAGCCAACACAATCCTAAGCTGCATCAACAGGGGAATACACTCCAAGACCAGGGAAGTCTTAATACCACTCTACTACGCCCTGGTCAGACCACACCTGGAGTATATTGTGTTCAGTTCTGGTCACCACACTTCAAAAAAGACATTGAAACTCTGGAGAAGGTGCAGAAAAGAGCAACCAAAATGATCAGGGGTCTAGAAACCAAGACTTGCGAAGAGAGACTGAGGGAACTGGGCATGGATAGCCTAAAGAAAAGGAGGGCCAGAGCGGACATGATAGCAGTCTACAGGTATACGAGGGGTTGCCACAGAGAGGAGGGGATCAGTTTATTCTCCAGGGCACCAGAGGGCCAGACGAGGAACAACGGCTGGAAGCTGACCAAGGAGAGATTCAACATGGAAATAAGGAAGAACTTCCTGACGGTCAGAACGATCAACCAGTGGAACAACCTACCAGCGGACGTGAACTCCAATACTATGGACATTTTCAAGAGGAACTCCAATACTATGGACATTTTCAAGAGGAAATTGAACTGCCATTTGGCTGGGATGCTATAGGGTTCCTGCTTAGGCAGGGGGTTGGACTTGATGGCCCACATGGTCCCTTCCAACTCTAACAATCAATCAATCAATCAATCAATCAATAAATAAATAAATACAGGAGCACCAGTGAATTTACAATAACCACAAAAGTTTAGAATAGAATAGAATAGAATAGAATAGAATCAGTGATGGGCTTCTACAGGTATGGTCAGGTACGCAGAACCAGTAGAAAAACTTTGATATTTTTTTTTCTTTTTTCTGTTCTGGGTTCTGGATATGTTTTTCCTATTGCATTAAATGAGGTTGAATCTGTATTTGAATGTGAATGGTGTGATTGTACCGTGTGATTGAGTAATACATAGAGTTTTTAGCTATAGTTTTTTTTAAAAAAAATATATTAGATTTGTACTGTACACTGTGTTTTTATATTTACTCTGTGAGCTGCCCCGAGTTTTCGGAGAAGGGCGGCATACAAATCTAATAAATAATAATAATAATTTTAGAAAAGCTGTGCATGCGTATACATTATCTACTATTTAAATATTTAATTATTTAAATATAGATAATGTATATTTTTGTGTGCCTATGTGTAATATGTATGTACACATATGGCAAAAATTACATAGAATTAAATAGTATATTTTGGATGTTCAGTAATAGGAAGGGAAATTGTATCTCTTTGAGGCGAGGAGAGTCCAGACACCCTAACCCTAACCCCAATACTTGACGTGAATGACATCAAGTTGGCCACCTTTAAGCCAGTCACATGACCTTTAAACCACCTCCCAGTCATATGATCGTCAAGCCACTCCCGCCTGGTCACATGGCAGGCAAGCCACACCCACAAAATAAGCCATGCCCACCAATGTTCCCTCTAATTTTTTTTTGGTGTGGGCAGAAAAGTATAGTGTCTGAGCGACAGTCCCTTTGGGACTGGGTGGTATAGATAAATAAATACATAAATAAATACATAAATAAGAAAAAAATCCCCTTCTTTTTTTATTAAAAGAAATTAATAATAAAACAAAACCAAAATCTATTACTACTATTATCTTCTCTTTTTCCATCCCTGTCTCCTCCCCCCTTGTGTGTGTGTGTGAACTGTTGAACCATTTCCAATTGGAGGTGAGCTATTGGAAATGGGTTCACCCACACACACACACACACACACACGGCTGGGGTTTTTTTTCTCTGTTATTATTTGGGTGCTTTTTACCATATGCTTTAAATCAATAGTCATTTCTCTCTCTTTCTCTCTCCCCCTCTTGCTCTCTCTCTCCCTCTCTCTCTCTTTCTCTCTCTCTATTGCTTTCTTTCTCTCTCACTCTTTCTTTCTATCTCTCTTGCTTTCTTTCTCTTCTCTCTCTTGCTAGTTCTCTCTCCCCCCTTTCATCTCTCTCTCTCTTTCTCTCTTGTTTTCTTTCTCTATATATATATTGCTTTCTTTCTCTTCTCTCTCTTGCTAGCTCTCTCTCCCCCCTTTCATCTCTCTCTTTCTCTCTTGTTTTCTTTCTCTCTCTCTATTGCTTTCTTTCTCTTCTCTCTCTTGCTATCTCTCTCTCCCCCCTTTCATCTCTCTCTCTCTTTCTCTCTTGTTTTCTTTCTCTCTATATATATTGCTTTCTTTCTCTTCTCTCTCTTGCTAGCTCTCTCTCCCCCCTTTCATTTCTCTCTCTCTTTCTCTCTTGTTTTCTTTCTCTCTCTCTATTGCTTTCTTTCTCTTCTCTCTCTTGCTATCTCTCTCTCTCTCTCTCAGCAGCGGCATTGGGCAGTAGCCGTGGGGTGGTGCCAGGGTGATCAGCTGTGAGGCGGAGCTCCGGAACTGAGGCAATGACGGCGAGGGGGCTGTGACTCCGAGAGCGCTTTCTCTGAGCGCTTCGGGAACGCCTGCCCTGCCTCTACTGCAGCCCCCTTGTTGGAAGTCTGGGACGAAAGCGCTCCCAGTGAAGGGGCTGCGAGAGGGGCGGGGCGGGCATTCCCGAAGCCCGCAGAGAAAGCCCTCTCTCGCAGCCCCCTGGCTGGCAGCGCTTTCGTCCCGCAGCCAACGCCGCCGTGAGAGAAATCACACCCCAAGGCAGGAGGCGGCGGAGGAGGAGAGGAGGCGGATCAGGTGGGCGGGGGGCAGGGCTGTGAAGCCAGGGGCGCGTTTGGCCGGAGGCACCGTGGGGAGGCAGGGGCGGCTGCGGCTCCCTTTCCTCCTACTGCCGCACCTCTCCGCTCCCGCCCCCCGCGGGCTGGCAGGGGGATGGGGAGCGCGCGCCCATGGAAAAGGGCGCGCACAGCTTACAGGGAACAGTGACACCCACAGTGCGGTAGTAAAAATTTTTGCAGGCCTTCACTGAATAGAACAGAATTTTATTGGCCAAGTGTGATTGGACACACAAGGAATTTGTCTTTGGTGCTGATGCTCTCAGTGGACATAAAAGAAAATATACATTATTACTGGTTTCAATGCAAATAGTCCTTGACTTACAACAGCTCATTTAGTGACCAAAATTATAACTGGGAAAAGGGACTTATGGCTGTATTTCACACCTATGACTAGTGATGGGCGAACCCAACAGTGTTCGGGTTCGGCAAGTTCGGACGAACTTTACGTAAAATTCGGCTGAACCCGAACCGAACCCGAACCCAAACGGGGAATCCCACCAAGAGATTTTGGGGGCGGAGCCTTGACATCACGTATACCAGCAGGTTGCTAAGGACGCCAAGGTAATCACACCTTGGCATCCTTAGCAACCTGCTGGTGACGTCAAAGCTCTGAATGCCGAACGCGACCCTGAATTTTGCCCGAAGTTTCAAAAAAATTCGGGTTTGTGTTTGGCATACCGAACACTGCAAAATTCAGTACGGACCTGAATTGTGTGGGTTCGGTTCGCCCATCACTACCTACAACCCAGGGGTGTAGCCACGACAACTAGAGAACTGATTCGGGGGCGTGGACAGCCAACTATCACTGCTGCTTTGGCGAGCGGGTGCAAATTTCCGTCACGGATATGGACGAACCATGCTCCCCTTTTGCAAACTTCTGACAAGCAAAGTGAATGGGGAAGCCATTAAATCCTCATAGTTTCAACCCTCCCTGAGTTTTTTTGTTTTTGTTTTTTGCAGAACTGAGACAGGCTGATTTTAACCTCCGATGACCAACTGACACATCAAGGGCATTAAGAGTCAGATGTTGACTCTTAACAATCACACAGACAGATTTCCCCCACCACACACACACATTGTCAAACATTTCAGGTGTTAAAGGGAAAAATAGTTTTTCACTTCTTAAAAGAAAACAGTCTGTAGTCTTCAGAGGCAGAAACCCTCTATCTTCTCCAAAACGCCTCCTCCCATATATTTTCCCCCCACAACGAAGCCATAACATTTTTATAGTAGTTGACAAGTTACATCTTGTGTTGTCTGAAAAACAGCAGCAGTTCAGCTTGAATGATAAGGAAAGTAACAGAAAATATTCAAATGATAAGATTTTCCCTTTTGGCTGATGATGGTATTTGTGCATCCTTTCGAAAAAATTAAAAAAAAACAGGAAAGGATGAAGGCATGAATATTTGCTCTCTTGCCGTTTGAATAATAAAGTACATTTATTTAGGGGTAGTGATTTCTGACAGTCTCAAAATGGGTGAGCAGTGTGGTCGGGCGGTAGGAAAAGCAAGTAGGATGCTTGGCTGCATAGCTAGAGGTTGAACAAGCAGGAAGAGGGAGATTGTGATCCCCTTATATAGAGCGCTGGTGAGACCACATTTGGAGTACAGTACTGTGTTCAGTTCTGGAGACCTCACCTACAAAAAGATATTGACAAAATTGAACGGGTCCAAAGACGGGCTACAAGAATGGTGGAAGGTCTTAAGCATAAAACGTATCAGGAAAGACTTAATGAACTCAATCTGTATAGTCTGGAGGACAGAAGGAAAAGGGGGGACATGATGGAAACATTTAAATATGTTAAAGGGTTAAATAAGGTTCAGGAGGGAAGTGTTTTTAATAGAAAAGTGAACACAAGAACAAGGGGACACAATCTGAAGTTAGTTGAGGGAAAGATCAAAGGCAACATGAGAAAATATTATTTTACTGAAAGAGTAGTAGATGCTTGGAACAAACTTCCAGCAGACGTGGTAGATAAATCCACTGTAACTGAATTTAAACATGCCTGGGATAAACATATATCCATTGTAAGATAAAATACAGGAAATAGTATAAAGGCAGACTAGATGGACCATGAGGTCTTTTTCTGTCATCAGTCTTCTATGTTTCTATTTAAAACACAAGTGTGCACACAAACACCTCCAGCCTCGCATAATGAAATGGCTATAATATTTTAAATCTCCCACTTCAGCTAGACTTTTATATGACAATGGATAATGAAAAATAATACTTGGACCGATTTGTTTCGGAAATGTGTGGGAAGAGGGAACCTGATCATGGCTGAAATGAAATCTATTCAGCACTTTTAGTCGGAGGGTTGGACAACTTCAACTTCCTTCTCCATTAGGAAAGTGGTATTGCTGAGGGAATCTGGACGTCTCCATCTCATCAACTTTAAAATGGTGGACTCTATTTCCCAGAATCCCTCAGCCAGTAGGAATAAAACTCCAACTCCCAGGATTCCTCAGCCACCAAGGTTGGACTTCAGCTCTCAGAATTCCACAGCCAGCATAGGTTAGAATAAATTAGAATTATAAGGCTGGAAGCAACCTTGGAGGTCTTCTTGTTCAACCCTTTGCCCAAGGCCTTATTTAGGATCTAGACCTAGACCTTATCTAGGATCTGTAGCCTGTTTTCAGGGATATTGGCTATTCCCAACAGCTTGGTGTCATCCAGTAATTTGAGGAGTTCCCCTTCTATCTCCTCATCTAATTTATGAAGATGTTGAAGAGTTCTTGGCCCAAGACAGAAACTTGAGGTAGCCTACAGTATGCTTCCCTCCGTGAAGATATAGTTTCATTAAGGACTATGTGCTGGGTGTGGTTGATCAGCCAACTGCAAATATATTGTAGCACAGTTTATCCCACATCCTTCTATCTTAGATAGAAGTAGACTGTAGTCTACTTTGTTAAATGCCTTATTGAAGTCCCAGTATACTATGTCACAGAGTGGGTTCTAACTTACCTTGCCGCCCGTTCACTTTCTCATGTGCCATGTGGGTGCATGTGCATTGCACACCACATGGCTCTGCACAGTGCACAGTGCCCAAAACGAAGCTTTTGCACATTCACAGGAGCAAAAAACAGCTTCTGTGTGTAGGGAGAAGACAAAAACAAGATACTGGAGCTTATGGTACCACCATTAGAGACGGTTTGGGGGCATGGCCAATTGGCGATCATTCCTGGTTCGGCGAGTGAGGGGACACTTCCACTACTGGTTCTATAAAACAGATCCGAATCGGGAGAAACCCACCTCTGCTAAGATTTTAACCTCCGACGACCACCTGACAGATCTGGAGCATTAAGCTGATGTTGACTCTTAGCAATCTCACACAGATAGATAGATAGATAGATAGATAGATAGATAGATAGATAGATAGATAGATAGATAGATAGATAGATAGATACTTCACAAGAAGAGCCCTTCACTCCTCCACTCGAAACAGAATACCCTACGAAACTAGATTTATAATCCGGGGTCTTGAAAGCTTAGAACTACAATGCCTTAAACATGATCTAAGTATTGCCTACAAAATCGTATGCTGCAATGTCCTGCCTGTCAAAGACTACTTCAGCTTCAACCACAACAACACAAGAGCACACAACAGATTCAAGCTTAATATTAACCGCTCCAAACTTGACTGTAAAAAATATGACTTTAGTAATCGGGTTGTCGAAGCGTGGAACTCCTTACCGGACTCTATAGTACCATCCCCTAACCCTCAACACTTTACCCTTAGACTATCCACGGTTGACCTCTCCAGATTCCTAAGAGGTCAGTAAGGGGCGTACATAAGCGCACTAGAGTGCCTTCCGTCCCCTGTCCTATAGTCTCTCCTATATCTCGTATTTCTTTTCTACTATATCCTCTATAACCTTCATTGTGTATTATTGTGTAGGACTAACTAACTAACTAACTAACTAACTAACTAACTAACTAACTAACTAACTAACTAACTAAATAAATAAATAAATAAATAAATAAATAAATAAAAAATAAAAAAATAAAAAAATAAAATAAAAAATAAAAAAATAAATGTTCTGCTGTCCGTCGCCAAATATTTCAGGTGCTAAAAGGGAAAATATTTTTCTTGCTTTTTTCAAAGAAAGCCTTCAGACTCACGATTCCGCTATCGTGCTCAACTCCCTCCATTCTTTTAGCGCATGAGTAGCCATAACATTTTTTTAAATATAGCAGATAAAAGATAGCTCTTGTTCCGCCTTTGAGGGAAAAAAAAGCAAGACAAGAACGCTTCAACCCGAACGATAAGGGAAATAAAAGCCTAAACGCTACTTCTGAGTGATAAGCTTTTCTTTGTTGTTTGATTACAGCATGCTTGCTTTGAAAAAGTCCACATGTCTTAAAATTGTTGACGTGGAGATACGCCGCGCTAGAGATAGGAAAGCGTGAGCCACACAGGACAATCCCGCCCGCAGCCTAGACCAGGAATTTCAAAACATTTGCAGAAACCTGTTATGTTAAAAAAAGAAAGACACAACCATCCCAGATAGCCCAGATCAAGAGGCAAAAGAACAATGATTTTTTTAAAAGGACCCGAAATTGAGGGTGGGGAGTGAACACCCCCCACCACCATTTCATTGCTCATAAACGCCTGTGAAGGCTTTATTGAAATCCAGGATTCCACAGACTACTAATTGAAAAACCATGGTTTAAGCCAGTGTTTTTCAACCAGTGTGCTGTGGCACACTAGTGTGCCGCGAGACATGGTCAGGTGTGCCGCGAAGCTCAGAGAGAAAGAAAGCAAGAGAGAGAGAAAGCAAGAGAGAAAGCAAGCAAGAGAGAGAGAGAAAGAAAGCAAGAGAGAGAAAGAGCGAGAGAGAGAGAGAGAAAGAACTAGAGAGAAAGAAAGCAAGAGAGAGAGAAAGAACGAGAAAGAGAGAGAGAGAAAAAGAGAGAAATAAAGCAAGAGAGAGAGAGAGAGGGAGGAAAGGAGAGAGAGAGAAAGACATAGAGGGACGTAAGGATGGAGAGAGAAAGACAGCAAAAAAGAGAGGAAGGAAGGAAGAGAAAGAAAGAGGGATGGAGAGAGAGAGAAAGAAAGAGGAAGGAAAGGAGAGAAAGAGGGCGGGAGAAAGAAATAGAGCGAAGGGGAGGAAGAGAGATAATTTTTTTGTCCAAACTTTTTTTAGCCGCCCCCCCCCCCTGCTCAATGTGCCCCAGGGTTTCGTAAGTGTAAAAAATGTGCCGCGGCTCAAAAAAGGTTGAAAATCACTGGTTTAAGCAACAGGAGCATGGACGAGAAATATACTCACAGGTCTAAAGTTGAGAAATGCCAGAATATCAGTATAACAGAGTTGTAAAGGGGCCTTGGAGGTCCTCTAGTCCAGTGTTTCCCAACCTTGACAACTTGAAGATATCTGGACTTCAACTCCCAGAATCCCTCAGCCAGCATTTGCTTAATTTGCATAATACATTTGCTGACTGGGGAATTCTGGGAGTTGAAGTCCAGATATCTTCAAGTTGCCAAGGCTGGGAAACACTGCTCTAGTCCAACCCCCTGCTTAGGTAGGAAACCCTATACCTGTGATAGGTAGCATGTGGAGCCATACCTGAGCGCACGCGCGGTGTTGCCCTATGCCAGCTCCAGCATGCATGTGCTCGCCAGTTGATTTTCAGCCTTGCAGAGGGCAGGGGGAGGTCGTTTTTGCCCTCCCTCATCCTCCAGAAAGCCTGAGGAGCCTGTGGGTGGTGGAAAAATGGACCCCACAAGTCTACCGGAAGTTCCAAAATGAACTTCCTGTTGGTCCATTGGGCTGTTTTTTGCCCTACCCAGGCTTCAGGAAAGTGAAAAATGTGATGGTGAAAAATGTGCCTACTCACTTTTATTTATTTATTTATTTATTAGATTTGTATGCCACCCCTCTCCGTAGACTCGGGGCAGCTCAGAACAACAATAAAACAATTCAAGACAAATCTAATAATTTAAAAATATTTTAAAAACCCATTATTAAAGCATACCGTACATGAATTATATAGGCCCGGGGGAGATGTCTCAATTCCCCCATGCCTGATGGCAGAGGTGGGTTTTAAGGAGTTTACGAAAGGCAAGGAGGGTGGGGGCAGTTCTAATCTCAGGGGGGAGCTGGTTCCAGAGGGTCAGAGCCACCACAGAGAAGGCTCTTCCCCTGGGACCCGCCAAACGACATTGTTTAGTCGACGGGACCCGGAGAAGGCCAACTCTGTGGGACCTAATCGGTCACTGGGATTCTTGCGGCAGAAGGTGGCCAGCATAGGTGGTGATTGTGTGTGCATGCGGGGGGGCATTGCATTATGGGTGAGGGCATGTGCATGTACATTTTTGACACTCCGACAAAAAACGGTTCGCCACCAGTGCCCTATATCATTTCAGACAAATAGTTGTCCAATCTCTTTCAAACTTCCAGTGTTGGAGAATTTACAACTTCTGGAGGCAAGAATTCCTTCAGAAGGGAACTCACATTCCAACAGAGAGATTGTATACTTCAGTGATGGTGAATGTACGGCATGCGCAGTGAAAAGCTACCAACATTTTTACTGCCACACTGTGGGCGTGGCTTATGCAGGACGCCCTGCGTTTTCTTTCAACGTCTTTCAGTGCAAACTGGGTGCTCTGGTGTGGAGCTCCATTTTTGCTGACCCGCTGTGTCCCGTCCCTCCGTCCACCCCTGGGAGGGCATTTTCAGCTCCGGGGATTGGGGGAGGGTGTTTTCATCCTCCCCAGGCTCCTAGGAAGCCTCTGGAGCCTGTAGAAGGAGAAAAAGAATAGAATAGAATAGAATAGAATAGAATAGAATAGAGTTTTATTGGCCAAGTGTGATTGGACACACAAGGAATATGTCTTGGTGCAGATGCTCTCAGCGTACATAAAAGAAAAAGAGCCATTTGTCAAGAATCATGTGGTACAACACTTAATGATTGTCATAGGGGTCAAATAAACAATGAAGAAACCATCAATATTACTAAAAATCTTAGACTTCTCCTTAGACTCAGGGCGGTTTACAACATGTTAGCAATAGCACTTTTTAACAGAGCCAGCATATAGAATAGAATTTTATTGGCCAAATGTGATTGGATACAGAAGGAATTTGTCTTGGTGCAGATGCTCTCAACGTACATAAAAGAAAAAGATACATTTGTCGAGAATCATCTGGTACAACACTTAATGATTGTCATAGGGGTCAAATAAGCAGTGACGATTAATAAAAATCTTAGGATACAAGCAACAAGTTACAGTCATACAGTCCTAAGTGGGAGGAAAAAGATGATAGGAATGATGAGAAAAACTAGTAGAACAGAAGTGCAGATTTAGTAAAAAGTCTGACAGTGTTGAGGGAATTATTTGTTTAGCAGAGTGATGGCATTGGGGGGGGAAACTGTTCTTGTGTCTAGTTGTCTTGGTGTGCAGTGCTCTGCAGTGACGTTTTGAGGGTAGGAGTTGAAACAGTTTGTGTCCAGGATGCGAGGGGTCAGTAAATATTTTCCCCGCCCTCTTTTTGACTCGTGCAGTATACAGGTCCTCAATGGAAGGCAGGTTGGCAGCAATTGTTTTGTTCTGCATTTCTGATTATCCTCTGAAGTCTGTGTCGGTCCTGTTGGGTTACAGCACCAAACCAGACAGTTATAGAGGTGCAGATGACAGACTCAATGATTCCTCTGTAGAACTGGATCAGCAGCTCCTTGGGCAGTTTGAGCTTCCTGAGCTGGCGCAGAAAGAACATTCTTTGTTGTGCTTTTTTGACAATGTTTTTGATGTTAGGTGACCATTTTAGGTCTTGAGACATGATAGAACCTAGGAATTTGAAGGTCTCTACTGTTGATACTGTGTTGTCTTGTATTGTGAGAGGTGGAAGGATGGTACCCCCATTTCCATTGTTTTGAGTGTGTTCAGTTCCACATTGTTCTGGTCACACCACAAGGATAGTTGTTCAACCTCCCGTCTGTATGCGGATTCATCATTGTCTCGAATGAGTCCGATCACTGTTGTATCATCTGCAAATTTCAGTAGTTTAACAGATGGATCGTTTGAGATGCAGTCATTGGTGTATAGAGAGAAGAGAAGTAGTGAGAGTACACAGCCTTGGGGGGCACCTGTGATGTGATTTTTCCTAGCTTCACCTGCTGCTTCCTGTCTGTTAGGAAGCTTGTGATCCACTTACATGTGTGATCAGGTACCGCTAACTGATTTAGTTTGGTTAAGAGAATGGTTAAGA
The DNA here is from genome assembly GCF_031021105.1 of Erythrolamprus reginae. NCBI lineage: Eukaryota > Metazoa > Chordata > Lepidosauria > Squamata > Dipsadidae > Erythrolamprus > Erythrolamprus reginae. Next base: position 6,060,778 of record NC_091963.1, read on the forward strand.
AAAACAGGCCATTACTGGGCCCACCAGAGGTTAGAAAACAGGACATTTCTGGCCTCCAGAGGGACTCTGACTGGGGGCAGGAAAGGCCATTTTCAAACTCCCCAGGCATTGAATTATGTCTGTGGGCATTTGCACATGCACAATAGCGCACACCCGCGCACTTTCGGCACTCAAAGAAAAAAGGTTCGACATCACTGGTTTAGTTTCGATGTTCAAACAGTGCCTCATTCTTTCTTTTCAGTTGTTACTCTGAGTAAAAAAAAATTCCGTCCCATTTAATGTATCCAAAATCACCATCGTTTTATAAATTCCTGGCTGCAGGATTTTTAATGGCCTGCTCACGTTTTCTGACACTGACATTTGGGCTCATTATAGCTCAACAAATTTGGACAAAGGAAGTAAGAGATTTCTCTGCTGTGCCATTTTAAATCTGACCTGTTTCTGCTGGGCCTGAAGTTAACTATTTTAAAAAAAGAATCTTGTGATGGATTGTGCGTGAAAATACAGGCAATCCTCTATTTAAAACAACAAAGTGGGGGGAGGCACAATCTGAGGTTAGTTGGGGGAAAGATCAGAAGCAACGTGAGAAAATATTATTTTACTGAAAGAGTAGTAGATCCTTGGAACAAACTTCCAGCAGACGTGGTTGGTAAATCCACAGTAACTGAATTTAAACATGCCTGGGATAAACATATATCCATCCTAAGATAAAATACAGGAAATAGTATAAGGGCAGACTAGATGGACCATGAGGTCTTTTTCTGCCATCAGTCTTCTATGTTTCTATGTTTCTACGTTTACGAGTCATAGATCCTTGGAACAAACTTCCAGCAGACGTGGTTGGTAAATCAAACAGGAACTGAATTGAAACATGCCTGGGATAAACATCCATCCATCCTAAGATAAAATACAGGAAATAGTATAAGGTCGGACTAGATGGACCAGGAGGTCTTTTTCTGCCGTCAATCTTCTATGTTTCTATGTTTCTACAGGAAAGACTTAATGAACTATGTTTCTATCAGGAAAGACTTAATGAACTCAATCTGGAGGACAGAAGGAAAAGGGGGGACATGATCGAAACATTTAAATATGTTAAAGGGTTAAATAAGGTTCAGGAGGGAAGTGTTTTTAATAGGAAAGTGAACCCAAGAACAAGGGGACACAATCTGAAGTTAGTTGGGGGAAAGATCAAAAGCAACATGAAAAAATATTATTTTACTGAAAGAGTAGTAGATCCTTGGAACAAACTTCCAGCAGACGTGGTTGGTAAATCCACAGTAACTGAATGTAAACATGCCTGGGATAAACATATATCCATTGTAAGATAAAATACAGGAAATAGTATAAGGTCAGACTAGATGGACCAGGAGGTCTTTTTCTGCCGTCAGTCTTCTATGTTTCTATGTTTCTACAACTAAGTCCCAAAACTAAGCAAGACATTTGTTAAGTGAGTTTTGCTCCATTCTATGAGGTTTCTCTCCAGATGTTAAATGGATCCCTGCAGCTCTTAAGGTAGGATAGCAAATGAATCTGGCTTCCCAGTTGACTTTGCTTGTCAGAAGATCCCAAATTATGTGACCCTGGGACACGACCAGTATCGAGTTTCTACCCATTACGGGTCACACTGCGCACTGGTAGCAAAAATGAGCATCCTAGCAAGATTTTGTCTCTACGCATGCGCAGAAAACAAAATCTCACAAGAGGACGTGTGTGTGAAATTTCGGCAATTTTTTTTGCTTTTGCGCATGCAGGGAAGCCCAAAAAATTGTCAAAGTCTCTGTCTCTTGTCCTCTCACTTCTTCCTGCACATGCGCAGAAGCAAAATCTCACTGGAACGCATGCGTGTGCATGCCCGAAACCTGGAGCTGTGCGCGCATCACACCGGTAGCAGCGATAAGTAGCAACCGCCGCTTGGAAACAAATATAGTCATAAATACACATAAGGGTGGTTTTTTTGCTCAAATACCAAATTTTTGCACGTATCCTGCTGGTTAAAAACACATTATTTTTTTTCAAAGTTCAGCAATGACCACACTTCACCTCTAAGGAGAGATTTACAAATCCTTGAAAGTAAGTTTGCAGGAGGCTGTTTTTTGATGTCGCCTCCTAAATATTTTGTCTAGTTTTTCTTCTCTGTCTGCAGGAGAGGCTTGGATGTAGAGAGATAACTTTTATTTTCTGGAGGCTAATATTTCTAATATTTATCTAGGAGGACCCGAGTGGGTTTGCGGTTATGTGAGTCACCTGTAAACCACAGTTGTGTCTTTCAACTTGTGCTGTTTTGACAAAATTCAGCCCTAGTTCTGACCCACCTTGTTCTCCCTTGTAGATATTTTGTCTTCTGTCTGCCGCTGACTGGCTATTTCCCCAATAAGGACTGTGCCATTCAACCCCTGATAAAATCCACTGTGGTCCCTAAAAACCTCTTTGCAAAGAATACATCATCATCATCATCAAGTTGGAAGGGACCTTGGAGGTCTTCTAGTCCAACCCCCTGCCTAGGCAGGAAACCCTACACTAATACAGACAGATGGTTGACCAACGTCTTCTTAAAAACTCCCAGTGATGGAGCACTCACAATTTCTGGAGGAAGCTGTTCCACTGATTAATTGTTCTCACTGTCATGAAATTTCTCCTTAATTCTAGATTGTTTCTCTCCTTGATTAGTTTCCACCCATTGCTTCTTGTCCTACTCTCACGTTCTTTGGAGAATAGCTTGACTCCCTCTTCTTTGTGGCAACCCCTGAGATACTGGAAGACTGCTATCATGTCTCTCCTGGTCCTTCTTTTCATTAAACCAGCCATGTCCTCTTCCTGCAACCATTCTTCATACGTTTTAGCCTCTAGTCCCCTAATCAGCTTTGTCGCTCTTCTCTGCACTCTTTCTTAAGAGTCTCAACATTCAGAAATATAAGTAGTTCTCAATTTACAACCAGTCCTTTAGTAACCGCCATTTCTTATAATAACTTCTTTTAAGGGGTTTTAGTTTGTTAATGTTTTAGCCTTAGATAATGTTTGACTTCTTTTACTGTTTTGTATCTATTTATTGTATTCATACTGTTGTTGTAAGGCACCCTGACTCCTTTGGGATAGGGCGGCATAAAATTTGAATAAATAATAATAGTGATGATGATGATGATGATGATGATGATGATAATAATAATAATGATAATAATAATAATAATAATAATAATAATAATATCGATAATGCAAAAGAGACCTCGGAGTCTTGGTGGATAATCAACTAAACATGAGCCAACAATGTGCAGCAGCAGCCAAAAAAGCCAACACAATCCTAAGCTGCATCAACAGGGGAATACACTCCAAGACCAGGGAAGTCTTAATACCACTCTACTACGCCCAGGTGAGACCACGCCTGGAGTACTGTATTCAGTTCTGGTCACCACACTTCAAAAAAGACATTGAAACTCTGGAGAAGGTGCAGAAAAGAGCAACCAAAATGATCAGGGGTCTAGAAACCAAGACTTACGAAGAGAGACTGCGGGAACTGGGCATGGATAGCCTAGAGAAAAGGAGGGTCAGAGCGGACATGATAGCAGTCTACAGGTATACGAGGGGTTGCCACAGAGAGGAGGGGATCAGTTTATTCTCCAGGGCACTGGAGGGCCGGACGAGGAACAACGGCTGGAAGCTGACCAAGGAGAGATTCAACCTGGAAATAAGGAAGAACTTCCTGACGGTCAGAACGATCAACCAGTGGAACAACCTACCAGCGGACGTTGTGAACTCCAATACTCTCTGGACATTTTAAAGAGGAAATTGGACTGCCATTTGGCTGGGATGCTATAGGGTTCCTGCTTAGGCAGGGGGTTGGACTTGATGACCCGCATGGTCCCTTCCAACTCTAACAAAAAATAAATAAATAAATAAATAAATAAAATAACAACAGCAACAACAACAACAACAACAACAACACCTCAAAGTTATAATGGCACTGAAAAAAAGTGATTTATGACTGTATTTCACACATATGACCAATGCAGCATCCGTGTGGTCATGAGATCAAAATTCAGCCACTTGACCTGTACTTATGATGGTTGTGTGTCCTGAGATCATGCAATCATTTTTTTCTCCAACTTTTCAATAAACAGGAAATTAGATTCAATGACAACTGTGTGACTAACTTAACAACTGCAGTGAGTCACTTGACAACCGTGGCAAGAAAAGTTGTAAAAGGGACCAAAACTCGCTTAGGATCTGCCTTGTTTAGCAAAGGAAATTCTGGGCTCAATTGTGTTTCTAAGTTGGCCATTGACTGTTTATTAGTGGGATGGGAGACCACTTAGAAATCTCACAGCTGACGGCTCTTGTGGTTAGCTCTGGCCCAGCTCCTGCCCCAAGGACTGTGGATGTGGGGGAGACATCCACATGCTGCAGGCCTGTTTTGCCCCCCCCCCCCGGTGGAATCTGCTGATGAAGGCTCCTCTGACCAAGAAAACACGAATGACAGGGAGGAGGAGAGTGTGGCAGACAGCTCAGGAGGAGATCAATTATCTAGCTCCTCCTTGGATTCAGAACAAGAGTTAATGATACAGCCATGCATGCGGAGAGCGATGCATAGGCAACAACAACTGAGAGATTATTATCAAAGAAAATGAGGCCACCTGTGGTTGGGTGGGGCTGTGGTAATTAGTGCGGCTGCTATAAATCGCAGCCTGTGGGTTTGGCCATTGTGGAGGATTATCTGATCGTTGTGTTTTGTGACTGCTTTACTGACTTTGACCTTTGTGTGATGCTTTTTCCTGGTTTGAAACTAACCCAGAGCAAAGTGTGTTTCACTTTGTGAAGGAAGAAGGACTGTGAATTGCCTCACAGCTGCAAGCTAAGTATCACAGAACTGATAAGGGACTTGTACAAATTACCAGTTTGGTTGGAGACAAGTGCTCTTGGCTATACCAAAAGAGGGCTTAGGTTAAGAGAATTTTCCTTATAAAGAACATTGTTTTGAATTTTCAAACGTGTGTGTCTGAAATTGTATCTGTGCATTTTCAGGAGGATTCTACCAGAGAGCTCGACAGAACAACGGCTAGATTGGGAAGTTGAATTAAATATTTCAAAATTAGCTAAATAAACTCCAGATAAGAAAAATAAAGCATGTTGTTGGTTTCTTTGAAAAAAATTTGAAGCCATACATGGATTTGCAGGGAAAGAGAAAAAAGACTTGAGTTAATGATTTATGGATTTGGGGATTAAAAAGAGTTAAAGAGGACAGGGGGAAATTTAAGATGACAATAATTTTATTGAAAGAATGGAAAGAGTCACATTTTTTAAATTATGTCACTTTTTAAGTGGAAACCCTGCCTGCAACCATAAATATGAATCCGTGGTAGAACATCTGAATTTTGAATTTTGATCACATGGCTATGGGGAAGCTGCAACAGTAAGTGTGAAAAATGGTCATAAGTCAATTTTTTCAGTGCTGTTGTAACTTCCAATGGTCATTAAATGAGTGGTTGTAAGAAAGGGGTTACCAGTATTTAGTATTTATTTATTTTTCTTCCAAGGAATTCGCCCCGAGTCTTCGAAGAGGGGCGGCATACAAATCTAATAAATTATTATTATTATTATTATTATTATTATTATTATTATTATCCCTCTCAATTTTCCAGCTGAGGATAGCAATAGACAATCAGATGTTTTCGTTTTATTTCATGTAACTGAAGACATCAAATAAATCAGGGATTCCTGATTTAATTTCTTTTTTAAAAATCGATTTAAACACTTTTGTATGTAACCGTTCTCCAGTCCAGCTTTAGAAGTAGGAAGAACCCGATATTTTCATTCAACCCTTGAAGTTTTAGTTTGAAGTTTTATTGGATTTATATGCCGCCCCTCTCCGAAAACTCGGGGCGGCTAACCCTTCCATTGATGTTAACAGTTATTGTTGATGTTAGCTTCATTCTGATAATAGAATGAGAAGGGGAAACACATTAATTTCCCTACAGATTTAGCATTTTATTCCTGGGATAATATTCCACGAGATTAAATAGAATCTTTGAGGGAAAACAGGGGGTTTTTTTGTTCTATAATGTAGGCTCTACATATTCCCGGTTTAAAAGAAAAAGAAATCTAATTAGCCTTTTTTTTCCAGCAGATAGGAAGCACAATCAACACCATAATCAAAAGTTTTATTCCTTCTGGGAGATAAGCCATACCCCAAAATAAAAAAAATAAAAAAGTGAGCTAGTTGTAAATATATATATATATTTGAATGTTAGGGAGGTAAACTTTCTCTTCACCAAAAAGGCACTTAAATGCACACAAATGCACAAAAGTTTAGATTTGTTAAACAATTGTTTTTTTTAAAAGGAGAGAATTTGGGAATTTTGGTTAGTAGTGGCACAAAACCAGAAACGTTTTTGGGAGGGCCACAAAATTTCTAGTACTGTACAGGCAATCCTTGATTTACAATGATTCATTTAGTGACTGTTCAAAGTTACAAGTGGCATTCAAAACAGTGACCTGTGACCACCGGTGACAATTGGCAGCATGGTCACAAGATCAAAGTTTGGGTGTTTGGCAACCTACTCATATGACTCATAAGAGCTGAGATGGCGCAGTGGGTAGAGTGCAGCACTGCAGGCCACTAAAGCTGACTGCTAGATCTGCAGGTCAGCGGTTCAAATCTCAACACCGGCTCAAGGTTGACTCAGCCTTTCATCCTTCCGAGGTGGGTCAAATGAGGACATGGATTGTGGGGGCAAAATATGCTGCAACCCAGCATGACCGACACAGACTTCAGAGGAGAATCAGAACTGCAGAAAAAACAATTGCTGCCAACCTGCCTTCCATTGAGGACCTGTACACTGCACGAGTCAAAACTAGGGCGGGGAAAATATTTACTGACCTCTCGCATCCTGGACACAAACTGTTTTAACTCCTACCCTCAAAACGTCACTACAGAGCACTGCACACCAAGACAACTAGACACAAGGACAGTTTTTTCCAGAACCTCATCACTCTACTAAACAGATAATTCCCTCAACACTGTCAGACTTTTTTTACTAAATCTGCACTTCTATTTCTACTAGTTTTTCCTCATCATTCCTATCATCCTTTTCCTCCCACTTAGAACTGTATGACTGTAACTTGTTGCTTGTATCCTAAGATTTTTATTAATATTGATTGTTTCTTCATTAAGCGACCGATTAGGTCCCACAGAGTTGGCCTTCTCCGGGTCCTGCCGTCTAAACAATGTCATCCTGCGGGTCCCAGGGGAAGAGCCTTCTCTGTGGCGGCCCCGACTCTATGGAACCAGCTCCCCCCAGAGATTAGAACTGCCCCCACCCTCCTTGCCTTCCGTAAACTCCTTAAAATTCACCTCTGCCGTCAGGCATGGGGGAATTGAGGTATTCCCCCTCTCCCCCGGGCCTATATGTATGGTATGTCTGTGTCTATGTCTGGTTTAATAATGGGGGTTTTTAATGTTTTTTTTAAAATTTATTAGATTTGTTGTGAATTGTTTTATTGTATGTTGTGAGCCGCCCCGAGTCTACGGAGAGGGGCGGCATACAAATCAAATCAATCAATCAATCAATCAATAAATAAATAAATAAATAAATAAATAAATAAATAAATAAATAAATAAAGTGTTGTACCACATGATTCTCGACAAATGGATCTTTTTCTTTTATGTACGCTAAGAGCATATGCACCAAGACTAATTCCTTGTGTGTCCAATCCACACTTGCCCAATAAAAAATTCTATTCTATTCTATCTGGAGAGGTCAACCGTGGATAGTCTAGGGGTAAAATGTTGGGGGTTAGTGGATGATACTACAGAATCCAGTAATGAGTTCCACGCTTTGACAACCCGATTACTAAAGTCATATTTTTTACAGTCAAGTTTGGAGCGGTTAATATTAAGCTGGAATCTGTTGCTTGCTCTTGTGTTGTTGTGGTTGAAGCTGAAGGAGTCTTTGACAGGCAGGACATTGCAGCATATGATCTTTTGGGCAATACTTAAATCATCGTAGTTCAAGGCATCGTAGTTCTAAGCTTTCAAGACCCAGGATTGTAAGTCTAGTTTCGTAGGGTGTTCTGTTACAGGTAGAGGAGTGAAGCTGCTCTGAGTCTAAGGAGAAGGGCGACATGAAAAATTGAATGAATGAATTAATAAATTAATAAATTTATGACCATTGCTGTGTTCCGCAGTCCTGTGATGACTTTTTGCAACATTCCAACAACCACAGTTAAAGGGGAAGCCAGATTCACCCAACAACTGGGTCAACAACTATTTTCATATTGCTGCATCCATTCAGATAGGGTCATCACTGAAAGGACATTATTTTACTTCAACCCCAGAAGCTGAATTTCTGTAAACAGGAAGTCCTTGACTTATGATGACAATTGGAACCAGAATTGTGCCTGATTTTACAATTTTTCCTGCCATGGATGATAAGCGAATAGGGCTTTCACCATTGATTTAGCTTGTCAGAATCTGGGAAGATCACAAAAGGTGATTCCATGACACATACACCCCACCCCCATCCCAAGATGCTGCAACGGACATAAGTACATGCCAGTTGCCCAAATTTTGATCACATGAGAGTAGGGATGCTGCGGACGTTTATAAGGAAGGAATATAGATGTAAATTACTTTTCTCAGGGATTTTGCAATTCTGAGTGATCTGAATTCTATTCTATTCTGTTTTATTCTATATTCTATTGTCAATTATTATACTATTCTATTCTATATTCTAGTCTCAATTATTATTCTATTCTATTCTTAATTCTATTCTATTCTTTATTCTATTCTGGTCTGTTCTATTCTATTCCTTATTCTATTCTATTCCCTATTCTATTCTATATTCTGTTCTCAAGTTCTATTCTATTCTATTCTATTCTGGTCTGTTCTTTTCTATTCATTATTCTATTCCTTATTCTATTCAATTCTGGTCTGTTCTATTCTATTCTCAATTTTTATTCTGTTCTATTTTTCTATTTTATATTCTATTCCTTATTCTTTTCTCTTTTCTTCTATATTCTATTCTCAATTATTATTCTATTCTATTCTTTATTCCATTCCTTATTCTATTCCTTATTGTATTCTAGTCTATTCCCTATTCTATTCTATTCTGTTCTATTCTGTCCTATTCTATTCCCTATTCTATTTCCTATTATATTCCTTATCTCTATCTTCTGGTCTGGTCTATTCTATTTCTTATTCTACTCTATTCTCTATTCTATTCTACATTCTATTCTCAAATTCTATTCTATTCTATTCTATTTATTTATTTATTTATTTATTTATTATTTGGATTTGTATGCCGCCCCTCTCCGAAGACTCGGGGCGGCTCACAACAAGTGAAACAAATCATAAGTAATCCAATTAATTAAAATATTTAAAGATTTAAAAAACCCCATATACTAACAGACACACACACAAGCATACCATGTATAAATTAAACGTGCCCAGGGGGAGATGTTTCAGTTCCCCCATGCCTGACGGCAAAGGTGGGTTTTAAGGAGTTTACGGAAGGCAGGAAGAGTAGGGGCAGTTCTAATCTCCGGGGGGAGTTGGTTCCAGAGAGCCGGTGCCGCCACAGAGAAGGCTCTTCCCCCGGGGCCCGCCAACCGACATTGTTTAGTTGACGGGACCCGGAGAAGGCCCACTCTGTGGGACCTAATCGGTCGCTGGGATTCGTGCGGCAGAAGGCGGTCTCGGAGATATTCTGGTCCAGTGCCATGAAGGGTTTTAAAGGTCATAACCAACACTTTGAATTGTGACCGGAAATTGATCAGCAGCCAATGCAGACTGCGGAGTGATGGTGAAACATGGGCATACCTGGGTAAGCCCATGACTGCTCTCGCAGCTGCATTCTGCATTATATTCCCTATTATATTCCTTATCTGTATCTATTCTGGTCTGTTCTATTCTATTTCTTATTCTATTCTATTCTATTCTCTATTCTATTCTATATTTTATTCTCAATTTTTATTCTATTCTATATTCTATTCTCAAATTCTATTCTATTCTATTCTTTATTTTATTCCATCCCATCCCATTCTGGTATTTTGGTACCTAAAATTCTTTGCTAAACCATCAAGGCCCCACGTCTGATAGCAAAACTTGGCAAAGAGGTGGTAAGATTAGGCAGGAGATGAACTGCGGGTCCTTCTCTATGGGGCCGATGCTGTGTGTGGTTGCCTAAGAATTTGAACAATTGCACGAAGCAAAGGTCTGAGCTTTAAGGCATCGAAGCAAAGCTGTAGCATTTGACAGCAAAATGGAGCGTATGATTGCAAATTATGCAGAAATGACAACAAAATAGGGGAAGAAATCGGTGTTCTTTGGTAAAATGTTTACCAGACAGGATAAATTAGAGAGTGTGAAATACCGACTCTTGAGGCCTGTGGGGTGGGTGTGAGGGGCACACATTTATTAGGGAGAGGAAAACGGATAGAGACATTTTAAGATGTGCAAAGGCCGGTAGAAGATTAATTAATCTCCTATATCTCCTATTCCTTTCTTCTATTCCTATATCTCTTCTTCTATTCTTTCATAGATATATTTTACTATGAGTATCTCCTCTATAACCTTCATCATGTATTTTACTATGTTTTTACTATGTTTTTTTAGCTGGAATTTTTTAAAATTAAGGGAGACTACACACACACACACACACACACACACATATATATACCCACTAAAACTCTCATTGTGTATTGGACAAAATAAATAAATAAAAATAAATAAATAATAAAATAAATAAATAAGATTAATGTGCAGCATGCAATTTGTGGCAAGGAAAGAATGACAGCCAGAAGAAGTGAAAACAGCCTTTAATAAGAACGGGATTCTGCCCACTTGGGAAGAATTGAGAATGTGATGGAGGGCATCCAAACAAGTTAAATACGGTGTGAAGGAGGACTTTGAAAAGTGAGCATGGATAAAAAGATGGAACTAAGAATGGAATGGAATGGAATGGAACGGAACGGAACGGAACAGAACAGAACAGAACAGAATAGAATAGAATGAAGGAGGATAGAAAATTCTGCAAGGTCTAAAAATCTTGGGAAGAATTCGCACTGACTTCCTTACTGGTTACGAAAAAGACTGGCAGTGGCAAATTAAGTGTATACCCCTATTAAAAATAAAACAAATAAATAACAATTAAAAATTCCCTAGAAAGCTTGATTGGCTGGGTAATTCTGGGAGTTGAAATCAGTCTGTCAGTCCGTCCGTCCATCCATCCGTTTGTTTGCTTGTTTGTTTGTTTGTCTGTCTGTCTGTCTATCTATTTGATTTGATTTGATTTGATTTGATTTGATTTGATTTGTATGCCACCCCTCTCCAAGGAGTCAGAGTGGATCACAACAAGAAACAGTACAAATCCAATACTTAAAACAAATTAAAATCCATCCATCCATCCACCCACCCATCCCTCCCTCCCTCCCTCCCTCCATCCATCCATCCATCCATCCATCCATCCATCCATCCATCCATCCATCCATCCATCCATCTATCTATCTATCTATCTCTATCTATTTATCTATCTACCTATCTTTCTCTATATCTATCTATCTATCTATCTATCTATCTATCTATCTATCTATCCATCTATCTATCATCTATCTAGTATCTTTCAATTATATTGTTTTTATTTGTTTCCTAGTACGATTTGATAGCTTATTAGTAACCATGACTGTCACTAAGTGTTGTATCTTTTTATTCTTGATGAATGTATTTTATCGTCCATATGTACACTGAGAGCAAATACACCTGACAAATTCCTTGGCCAATAAAGATTTCTATTCAATTCTATTCTGTTCTGCCCTATCCCTATTTCTATTCAAACTATCTGTCTGTCTGTCTGTCTGTCTGTCTGTCTGTCTGTCTGTCTGTCTGTCTGTCTGTCTGTCTATCTGTTTCAACTCCTACCCTCAAAACGTCGCTACAGAGCACTGCATACCAAGACTAGACACAAGAACAGTTTTTTTCCGAACGCCATCACTCTACTAAACAAATAATTCCCTCAACACTGTCAGGCTTTCTACTAAATCTGCACTTCTATTTCTACTAGTTTTTCTCATCATTCCTATCACCCATTTCCTCCTATGTTGACTGTATGACTGTAACTTGTTGCTTATATCCTAAGATTTTTATTAATATTGCTTCTTCATGGCTTATTTGACCCCTATGACAATCATTAAGTGTTATACCACATGATTCTTGACAAATGTATATTTTATTTTATGGACTCTGAGAGCATATGCACCAAGACAAATTCCTTGTGTGTCCAATCACACTTGGCCAATAAAATTCTGTTCTATTCTATTCTATTCTATTCTACCCACCCACCCACCCACCTACCTACCTACCTACCTACCTACCTACCTTATCTTATCTTACCTACCTACACACCTACCCACCTACCTACCTACCTACCTACCTACTTACCTACCTACCATGTCTATCGGTTGCCAAGGCTGAGGCACCCTGGGCTACTCTAACGGGAAGGAAAAAGAAAATTATTCTGAGAAACCAGGAATTGCTCAGTAGTTCATTACCATCATTAGTGACTAAGAGAGCGGTTAGTAATTCAGCAGGCGGTGGGGAGAATTGTGAGTTTGAGCATGGGATTTTCATCATGCAAAATTAATTCTGCCACTCTGCTATGCAGGGGGCAGGAGTGCAAACAGTCCTCGACTTAACGACAGTTCATTTAGTGACGGTTTGAAGTCACACTGCTGAAAAGTGACCCGGCTCTTTTTCATACTTAAAACCATTGCAGTATCCCCATGTATCAAAATTCAGATGCTCGGCAACCGATTCATATTTATGACGGTCAAAACATCCCGGGGTCACATGATCTCCTTTTGCGACTTTCTGACAATCAAAGTCAATGCGGAAGCCAGATTCACTTAACAGCCTCGTTACTAAGCAACTGCAGTGATTCACTTAACAACCACGGCAAAAAAAAAATATTGCAAAATGTGGCAATTATGAGTTGTTACGTGAGTTTTGCACCATTTTATCGACTTTCTTTAAAGGCCACCTGTAAAGACATTTTTAACGTTATTTATTTATTTATTTATTTATTTATTCATTCATTCATTCATTCATTCATTCATTCATTCATTCATTTATTTATTTATTTATTGGATTTGTATGCCGCCCCTCTCCGTACACTCGGGGCGGCTAACAACAATAGTACAAAACATCATGTAAATCCAATACTAAAACAACTAAAAAACCCTTATTTGTAAAACCAAACATACATACATACAAACATACCATGCATAAATTGTAGACGCCTAGGGGGAAAGAATATCTCAGTTTCCTCATGCCTGATGGCAGAGGTGGGTTTTAAGGGGCTTACGAAAGGCGAGGAGGGTGGGGGCAATTCTAATCTCTGGGGGGAGTTGGTTCCAGAGGGCCGGGGCTGCCACAGAGAAGGCTCTTCCCCTGGGGCCCGCCAAACAACATTGTTTTGTTGACGGGACCCGGAGAAGGCCCACTCTGTGGGAACTAACCGGTCGCTGGGATTCGTGCGGCAGAAGGCGGTCTCGTAGATACCCTGGTCCGGTGCCATGAAGGGCTTTATAGGTGATGATAGGTGTATGCACTCAAAAGATGTTAGACACTTTGTTGCCCCCCAATTTAGGGGCCTAAAACTGAATTTGCAACTGCCAATCTTTTCCAGTAACAAGTGGGGTGGTCAGTGCGAATTTTCCCCAAGATTTTTAGACCTTGCAGTGTTTCCTACCCTCCTGCATCATTTATAGAAGCCCTGATAATGTGCCATCACTGGCACAATGAATTACGCCGGGTGAAATTAATGTGCCAAAGTGCTCATTCATTACGGCAGGCCATTCTGTCCTTCCAAAGAACTAGTGGCTGCCATTCAAAAAGAGTCATAATCTTATTTTTAGAAAGTTGACTCAAGTGTGATATACATACACACAGACGCACAAAATCAAATGTCCTATCCAGTGTGTGTTTGTATGCATTAGGAGAGAGAGTGTGGAAGAGAGGGAGGGAGAGAAGGGGAGAGGGGGAAGGCAAGAGGGGGAGGGGGGCAGGGAGCGGAAGAGTCATCAGGAGAGAGAGAGGGGGAGCGAAAAGGAGATGGAGGGGGAGAAGGAGAGGGAAAGAGAATGGCGGAGGGAGAGGGAGGAGGAGAGAGGGGGAGGGCAAGAAGACGGTGGGGGGATAAGGAGAGGAAAAGAAAGGGAGAGAGGGAGAGGGAGAAGGAGAGGGAGAGGGAGGAGGGGGAGAAGGAGAGAAAAAGGGAGAGGGAGAAGGAGGGGGAGGGGGAGAGGAGAGGGAGGGGAGGGGATAAGGAGACGAAGGGAAAGGGAGCGGGAGAGAGATCCTCTCGCGAGATTTCACTTCCTGCACATGTGCAGAAGCCAAATCTCTGTCGGACATGCCCGCTGGTCACCGAAAGCTGTACATGCAACTCCATTTTCGCTAACAGTATGCAGTAGAATAGAATAGAATAGAATAGAATAGAATAGAATTTTTATTGGCCAAGTGTGATTGGACACACAAGGAATTTGTCTTGGTGCATATGCTTTCAGCGTACATAAAATAAAATATACATTTGTCAAGAATCATGTGGTACAACCCTTAATGATTGTCATAGGGGTCAAATAAGCAACGAAGAAGCAATATTGCACATACCAGCTAGCAACTCATTATTGATTATTACCAATAGTTAACACCATTTTCATCGCATGACTAAAATTCAATTGCGTAATTAATTACTAATCTTAAGGAGTAGATGACAAAAGATAGAACAGAACATGGAATTGGAATTGGAAAGAATAGAACAGAATAGAATAAGAACATCAGAAGAGCCCTGCTGAATCGGGCCAAAGCCCATTGAGTCCAGCATTCTGTGGCCCGCAGTGGCCCACCAATTGTCCTTGGGGATCTTGAGCAGAAAGAGAAGGCAAGACCCTCCCTTTCCTTTGACCCCCAACAAATGGGACCCAAGGGAATCCTGCCTGCCTCAACAAACATAGAGGCGGCACATGGACATCTGTTCCAACAACTACAGATACACTTGGCATCCATGAATCTGTCTAATCCTGCCTTGAAGCTCTCCAGGCTGACAGCTGTCACGACCTTTTCCAGAAGTGAATTCCATCAACCAAGGACCCTCTGGGTGAAGACATATTTCCCTTGATTTGTCCTCACTTTCTTACCTGTGAACTTTAGGGAGGGCCCCCTCATCCTAGGTGATAGGGAAAATAATTTTCTCTATCCACCTTTTCTATCCCATGCATGATTTTATACACTTCGAACAAGTCACCCCTTAAACGCCATCTTTCAAGGCTGAAGAGACCAAGGCGTTGGTATCATAAGGGAGGGGCTCCATTCCCTTCATCATTCTTGCGGCCCTTTTTTGCACCTCTTTTGCACCTTGGGAGTAAGTAGAATAGAATAGAGTAGATTAGAGTAGAAATTAGAATAAAAACTATTGTCACTTTAAATGTGCAGTAATCATTGCATTATTCACTATATTCATTACATTTATATGTAATGAATATATTACATTATATTCATTACATACAAAATGAAATTTATTGCATTCAGCTCTCAAAAAATAACCATTATGCGTATTTACTGTATGTATTTATTTATTTATTCATGTATTTATTTATTTATTTATTTATTCCAATTTTTTTAATGCCACCCTTCTCCTTAGACTCAGTGCTACTTACAACAAGGAGAAGAGCCTTCTCTGTGGCGGCCCTGACCCTCTGGAACCAGCTCCCCCCAAAGATTAGAACTGCCCCCACCCTCCTTGCCTTTCGTAAAGTTCTTAAGACCCATCTCTGCCGTCAGGCATGGGGGAACTGACACATCTCCCCCAGGCCTATACAGTTTATACATGGAATGTTTGTGTGTGTGTTTGCTTTTAATAATGGGGTTTTTTTAGTGTTTTTTAAATTATTAGATTTGTTTTTACATTGTTCTTGTTATTGTTATGAGCCGCCCCGAGTCTACGGAGAGGGGCGACATACAAATCTAATAAATGAATAAATAAATAAATAAATAAATAAACATGTTAGCAGTAGCAATACATATATACACTGTATACCTACATACTCACATATATTATATGACACAGAGAAACAATACAATCCTGTAAGCCACCCTGAGTCCACTGGAGAAGGGGGGCCAAAAATGCAAATAAATAAATAAATAAATAAAATCTAGTTCGGATGTGTACGTGTACATGGCAAGACAAATGAATCTCGCTGAGTTTTCCAGACGGATGGCACAGGGAACAAAGCTGTTACAAAATCTGGTAGCTCGGCTAGAAATACTTTGAAACCCCCCTCCCTGAGAGGAGTAACACAAACAGAGGTCGAAGTGGGTGTGTGGGATCTCTAACAATTTTCTGAGCTCTAAGCACATTAGTGCTTGTAAGCAGCATCGTGAATGACAGTAAGCAAGCTTCCTGTAACCTTCTCAGTTGTCCTCACCACTCTCTGTAGGGACTTTCTATCTGAGGCTCTGCTGCCCCCAAACCAAATAGGGAAAGAAGAGGAAAAGAGAACGGGGGAGGGAGAGGGGGGAGGGGAGGAAGGGAAAGGGAGCGGGAGAGAGTTTGTTAAAGAATGCAAATCCAAGAAGCAAATTCAAAATATAATATTCGGACACACTCCAGCGGTGGGTTCTAATTTACGTCGCTGCCGGATCGCTTTCTCAAGATGGCAACTGCAAGCATAGTGCCAAAAACTCAGCTTCTACACATACTGAGAAGGAAAAAAAGATTCAAATGAATGAATGAATGAATGGAATGAATGAATGAATGAATGAATGGAATGAATGAATGAATGAATGAATGGAATGAATGAATGAATGGAATGAATGAATGAATGGAATGAATGAATGAATGGAATGAATGAATGAATGAATGAATGAATGAATGGAATGAATGAATGAATGGAATGAATGAATGAATGAATGAATGAATGAATGAATGAACATTTATTGTAAAAAAAAGATGGTGGCACCCATGGACTGGTACTGACCAAACTGGTTCCATGACATCATTATGATGTCACTAGTGGATTGCTATCAGATTGGTCGGACTGGTCCAAATCGGGAGGGCCCACCTCTGCAATACCCCAAGCTTAACACCTTTGTCAGCTTTTGGCAACTATGAAAGTAGATTTAAAGCAGTGTTTTCCAACCTTAGCAACAGGGGCATGAAGTATTACAGATAAGGAAAAGATATGAAAATAGAGGAGAAGATATATGAAAGGGAGGAAAAATATATGAAATATGGGATAAGGGGAGACAAATTGGACAGGGGACGAAAGGCACACTGGTGCACTTGTACTCGCCCCTTACTGACCTCTAAGGAACCTGGAGAGGTCAATCATGGATAGTCTAAGGGAGAAATGTTGGGGGTTAGGGGTTGACACTACTGAGTATGGTAATGAGTTCCACGCTTCGACAACTTGATTGCTAAAGTCATATTTTTTACAGTCAAGGTTGGAGCGGTTAATATTAAGTTTGAATTTGTTGTGTGCTCTTGTGTTGTTGCAGTTTAAGCTGAAGTACTTATTGACATTGCAGCATATGATTTTGTGGGCAATACTTAGACCGTGTTTTAGGCATCGTAGTTCTAAGCTTTCTAGACCTAGGATTGATAGTCTGTTTTCGTAGGGCATTCCGTTTCGAGTGGAGGAGTGAAGGGCTCTTCTGCTTCTGTTTATGTTCATACCTAGGTACCTGCTATCCTGTACGTGTTTTGACCAATAAACAAACACACTCTGTGCATACAAATCTAATAAATACTAAATACTACACACTAGAAATGCCAACATAAGCTTTGCTAAATGGGCAAAAAGGGGAGCTAACCGAAGGAGGTTGGGTGCCACCTTGTGGCCATAACATTCCATTTCACACCTGCGGTTGCGTAATCAACCCTGGAAGAGTCGTTTTTTTCAAAAGGAAACAACGTGGAAAACCAAAAAAAGGGGGGGGGGATATCAAATTGTGGAAGATACTTCCCCCCCCCAAAAAAGTAATCCAAGAAAGGCTCCCAAAAGAAGAGAACTATGATTCCTCCCTCCCTCCTTCCTTTGCTTATTTTTCAGGTGCTTATTTTTGCTTAGAAAAATAAAAAACATATGCAAAAAACCCCTTTCTCATCTCTAACTTCCCTTCCCCTCCTTCCTTCCTCCTTTCTCTCTCTCTCTCTTTCTTTCTTTCTTTGTACTGTGCACACTTTGTTTTTCTTAGAAAAAATAATAGGAGATACATAAAACCTCTCCTTCCCATCTTCAATTCCCTTTTCTCTTCTTCCTTCCTTCCTTTCTGTTCAGTTCTGGAGACCTCACCTACAAAAAGATATTGACAAAATTGAACGGGTCCAAAGACGGGCTACAAGAATGGTGGAAGGTCTTAAGTATAAAACGTATCAGGAAAGACTGAATGAACTCAATCTGTATAGTCTGGAAGACAGAAGGAAAAGGGGGGACATGATCGAAACATTTAAATATGTTAAAGGGTTAAATAACGTTCAGGAGGGAAGTGTTTTTAACAGGAAAGTGAACACAAGAACAAGGGGACACAATCTGAAGTTAGTTGGGGGAAAGATCAAAGGCAACATGAGAAAATATTATTTTACTGAAAGAGTAGTAGATCCTTGGAACAAACTTCCAGCAGACGTGGTTGGGAAATCCACAGTAACTGAATTTAAACATGCCTGGGATAAACATATATCCATCCTAAGATAAAATACAGGAAATAGTAAAAGGGCAGACTAGATGGACCAAGAGGTCTTTTTCTGCCGTCAGTCTTCTATGTTTCTATGTTTCTATGTTTCTTTCTGCTTATATTTATGCAGTTTTTCTTTTAAAAAATAACAGGAAATGCATCTGTTCTTCCATCCATCCTTCCTTCCTTCTTTTTCTTTCTTTCTTTCTTCCTTCCTTTCTTTCTCTGCCTCTCCCTCTCCCCCCCTCTCTCTCTGCATGTATGTACACAGTTTTTCTTAGAAAAAAATAACAGGAAATGCATAAAACCTCTCCTCCCCACCTCCAATTCCCTTTTCTTTCCCTATTCACCTGTCCTTCCTTCCTTCTTTCTTTCTTTCTCTCTCTCTCTCTTTCTGCTTGTATATATGCAGTTTTTTCTTAGAAAAAAATAATAGGAAACGCACAAAACTTCTCCTTCCCATATCTAACTCCCCTCCCCTCCCCTTTCTCTTCCTTCCTTTTATTTTCTTTTTCTCCCTTTCTTTCTGCTGGTAGAAAAAATAGGAAATATGTAAATCTAAGAAATATTATTTCTTAGAAGAAATAATAGGAAATTCATAAAACCTCTCTTTTCCATTTCCCTTTTCTCTTTCCCCTTCCTCTTATACAGGATGCGTTCCAAAAGTAATGCAATTATTTTTTTTAAAGTAATTTATTGGACAGATTTGCAGAAACACTTAAAATTCTTCAAAGTACTGTCCTTGGACCTCTACATATTTTTTCCAACGACTCTGCCTTGACTGGTATGCGCCTGAAAGGCGTCTTCGGGGACCTCTTGTAAGGTCTTCGTCACGGCTGATTGGATCTCTTCTATGGATGAAAAACGGGTTCCTTTCAGGGCTGCCTTAATCCGAGGGACCAAAAGGAAGTCTCCTGGGGTGACGTCAGGATTAGGGGGGGCCAGCATTGGCACCTGGTGTTTGGCCAGGAACTCGCGGACTCGTAGCGTGTTGTGGCAAGGCGCATTGTCATGATGGAGTTGCCAGGTAGCGGAGATAATAATAATTATAATAATAATTTATTAGCTTTGTATGTCGCCCCTCTCCGAAGACTCGGGGCGGCTCACAACAATGATAAAAACAATAAAATATGTCTTTTTTCGTCCTGATGACCCTTTTTCGGAGTCTTTCCGGCATATCCACATAGTAGGCAGCATTAACTGTCTGTCCTTGAAGAATAAACTCCTTATGGACCACTCCTTTACTGTTAAAAAGACAGTGAGCATTGTCTTCACTTTTGATCTGCTCATTCTCACGTTTTTTTTAGCCTTGGGGGACTGGTCGGTGTGCCACTCAGAGCTTTGGCGTTTTGTTTCTGGGTCATATTCAAAAAGCTAGGTTCCATCACCAGTGATGATGTTATCCAAATAATCTGGTTCAATTTCTATACGTTGCAAAAGTTCACTTGAAATTTCCGATTCCATTTTTTTCATGACACAGTCGGCGCGCAGAGGTTTACAATAACTGACATCCTGCCACTTCCACAGCTTGGAGAGCACTGAGACCGGTTTCATGGCAAAGCTTAGCAAAAAACCCCACCCCATTACTCCAAGTGCTTTGGTCCCACTTCGACCAATAGGAGCGGCACGGAAAATTCAATTGCATTACTTTTGGAATGCACCCTGTATCTCTTTGTCTCTCACCTTCCTTCCTTCCTTCCTCCCTTCCTCCCCTCCCCTCCCTTGTTTGAGTTGATTAGCCTTATTAGTCTTGAAATAAATCAATAAATAATTCCTGCCCTGCATGGAGGTAGATGGGTTTTGGGCTAGATCAGGGCTACGGCTGTGGCCTATTTGCAATTGGGCTGTGTTTATTTATTTATTTTATTTATTAATCAGATTTGTATGCCGCCCCTCTCCACAGACTCGGGGCGGCTCACAGCAATAACAATACAATGTAAACAAATCTAATATTTAAGTTAATTTAAAACCCCAATTTAAAAACCAATCATACACACTAACATACCATGCATAAATTTCATAAGCCTAGGGGGAGGGAAAGTCTCAATTCCCCCATGCCTGATGACAGAGGTGGGTTTTAAGGAGCTTACGAAAGGCAAGCAGGGTGGGGGCAACTCTGATATCTGGGGGGAGTTGGTTCCAAAGGGTCGGGGCCGCCACAGAGAGGGCTCTTCCCCTGGGTCCCACCAAACGACATTGTGTTGCTTGCAGCCCAACTCGTGTGAGCGATGGGTGCTGGCTGAGGGGCTCACAGCTCCACAATGAAATGTGCACGCATGTGCACCTGCCCCTCTCACAAAACCATCCCCCCCCCCCCTCTCCCTCCATGCCACCAATTGGGAAAGGGAACTCTTCCCAGCTGGATATTCAAGGGTGGTGGGTGATCGCCCCCTAGTGGCTGATTCACATATAAGAAACGGAAAAGCCTTGCCAACCTGCACAGGTAATTTTCGATTTACAAGTGTTTAATTTAATTTATTAAACTTAAAAGGCGCCCAACTCTTTGCAGTCATTTAGGCACCATTCAAAGTTACGACTGTACTGGGGAAAAAAAGTCGACTTGACCATGTTTCACACTTATGACCATTGCAATCCCCGTGGTCATGTGAGCAAAATTCAGACAATTGGTTCATATTTATGAGGGTTGCAATTTTGTATGTGTGTGTGTGTGTGATGCGGTCCCCTTCTGAAAGGCAAAGTCAATGGGGAAGGCAGATTCGCTTAACTCATCACATTGTTATATTTGACAACTGCGGCGATTCGCTGAACAAACTGTGGAAAGAAAGGTCGTAAAAGGGGGCAGAACTCATTTCATGGATCTGTCTCGCTTAGCCGCAGACATTCGTCCCCGCCCCTCCCTCAACGTTGGTCGTAAGTCGAGGAATATCTGCGTTCCCTAAAAGCGGGCGCGGGGGGGAGAGGGGGCGGGGCATGTGCTCGCTCTCGCTCTCTCTGGGCAGGTGGTTGTTTCGCGCGCATGCGTGTGCGCGCATCGCTTCCTCCCCTGCGGCTAGCGCGCGCGCGCGCCTTGCCAGTAACCGCCGCTGGGCCACGAGCGCGGTCGCGCATGCGCACCTCCACCCTCCCTGCGCTGGCTGAGGCGGAGCTTGGCGAGGCCGCGCCGCCTAGCGATTTCATCATGCGGAAGGCCGCGCCTGCCTCTCTGCCCGCCTGCCCGCCCTCGGCCCCGCTCCATGCCGTGGCGCTTTAGCTTCGCGATCGGCCGCCTCAGCAGCAGCAGCGCCCGCCTTCTGGCTACCCTCCTGCTCCGCGCCTCGCTCCACGCGGCCCGCCCCTCTTCCTCCTCCGCCGCTGCTGCCAGCACCCGGATCCACTCTCGCCTCCCCAGCCCTCAGGATCGCAGCCCCGGCATCGGCGCCACCATGGACGGACCCGCCTCCGAAGCGCTCCTGGCGCCGCTCAGGCAGGCGGTGCGGCAGCAGGTGAGGCCGCCTGGCGGAAAAACCCCGCCGGTCTCTCGACTACATATCCCATCTGTGGAGGATGGGCGCGGAAGTCTCGGCCGATCTTATGGGTGGGAAGGCGAGGAGGATCTAAGGAATCTCTCCCTCTCCCCCCTCATCCTCTCTAGGGCTGCAAAACACATACATATGGGAGAGGGGAGGAGCAGGAGATGATGGGAGTTGGAGTACAACCCCCTTCCTCCCACCCCTCACTCCCAGAGAGGGTCTCACGGGCAGAAAGTCTAGTATAGCAGTTGAGGTGGCTTTCCTCCCCTCCCTCCGTTATTAGATTAGAATTCTTTATTCGCTAAGTGTGATTGTACACACAAAGAATTTGTCACTGGTGCCTATGCTCTCAATGGACATAAAGTGAATAGAATACATTCATCAAGAATAAAAAGGTAGGAAAGGATAGAGTGGGATAGAATAGAAATAGAATTAGTATAGAATTAGAATAGCATAGAGTAGAGACCTGGCTTTTCCGGCAGGCCTGGGACCATGAATGACTGAATGTTATGAATGTTTTTATATTGTATTTCTTACTGTAATTTTATATTGTTTTTTATATGTTAGCTGTCCAGAGCCCACTGGAGTTGGATGGCTTGCAAACCTTGATAAGCATTAAAAATAGAATAGAATTGAATCCTTTATTGGCCATGTGTGTGAGATGCTCGCAGTGTGCATAAGGAGAATAAAATACATCCATCAAGAATAATGGGATAGAATAGGATAGAATTCTTTATGGTGGTTATGACCTTAAAAGCCCTACATGGCATTGGACCAGAGTACCTCCGGAACCGCCTGCTATCGCACGAATCCCAGCAACCAATAAGGTCCCACAGAGTTGGCCTTCTCCGGGTCCCTTCGACTAAACAATGTCGTTTGGCGGGCCCCAGGGGAAGAGCCTTCTCTGTGGCGACCCCGGCCCTCTGGAATCAACTCCCCCAGGAGATTAGAACTGCCCCCACCCTCCTTGTCTTTCATAAATTACTCAAGACCCACCTGTATCACCAGGCATGGGGGAACTGAGACACCTCCCCCAGGCTTTTATATTTCATGTTTGGTATGTATGTGTTGTTTGGTTTTAAATGATGGGGTTTTATATGTTTTTTCCCTTTTAATATTAGATTTGTTCCACTGTAACATTGTTTTTATTATTGTTGTGAGCCACCCCGAGTCTTCGGAGAGGGGCGGCATACAAATCTAATAAATAATCATTATTATTATTATTATTATTTATTATTATTATTATTATTATTATTATTTATTGGGCAAGTGTGATTGGACACACAAGGAATTTGTCTTTGGTGCATATGCTCTCAATGTACATAAAAGAAAATATACATTGGTCAAGAATCATGAGGTACAATACTTGATCATTCTCTTTGGCTGGGGAAGATGGGAATTGAAGTCCGGCATGTGTCCATGGTGAAGCCATATGCTAAGGAAAGTTGTTGCCCTGATGAGTTTTGGGAGAAATAAGATTCTGAATCAAAAGACCTCTTGAATCTTCTTCCCTTGCTTCAAACAAAATCAAAAACAAATTTCCATGATTGAGGGGAGACACTGGATCTTAAGGCTTTTATGGAAACCCCACTCCATGAAATAACCATTTCATTGGTTGAAGTCAATTAGTAATGCTTCCCCCCCTGGCCTCCACCCATTAAATCTGATTGACCTTCCCTGATGGTTACAGGAAGTAAATCTTTCTTATCTTTCTTATCACTGTTTTCTCTCTCTTCGGCTTTCTTGAAGGTAGTTGTCATGTAGTTTCTCAGCTACTGTGATCTCTTATCTGTCATTAGAGGTCTTATCACCTCCCTAGGGTCAGCTAGGACAACTTCAGAAGAGCAAATCCCATGTCTTTTATTGAAACAGTTGGTTTGGTTTGTCCCAATGAAACTGAAACTGTTCCCTTTAGGTGCTTCATGATTTGACTTCTTGCGCTTGGAAGATAATGTTGATAAGGTGTTTCTGTCTTCTCAGTAACTGATCTCCCTTTGTGACCTTTGCTCAGTTTCTAAGTTTGACCTCAGAAATCTACTCCCAGATTTATAGGCGTCGTGAAATTTTGGTACGTTTCATCCATTTTCCATTGTACAGCTTTTTGTTTTCTTTGGGAGGAAAAAAAAAATCCTTTCCAATTGTTAGTGTAACATTTTCTTTCCTTGGATCTGTTTTTATATCTTTTATATCTTATCCAGCCTCTCAGGCAGTAATTGCTACTCTTAAAAAGGCTGGGTCTATTTGGCTGTCAAATGTGACACTTATGCAAAGGGTACTATACAGGTAGCTCTTGTTTTATTACTTTAATTGAGACTGGAATTTCAGTCAGGTGTGGTCGTTAAACGAGTCATGTCATTACACCTGATTTTATTTTATGATCATTTTTGCACAGTTGTTAAGCGGATCACACATTGATCTGCTGTGTGGATCTTTAGGCGAATACAGCTTTCCCAAATGATTTTGCTTGTCAAATTGGGAAAGTTAGTAATTGTAATCAGTCACCGCAAGACGCTGTAACTGTCGTAAATGTAAGCAGGTTGCCAATCGCATGACTGTAGGGTATAATGGGCATATCTTTGAGGACGTAACGTTTTCCCAGGCTATTGCAAATTTGAATGGTCACAAGTTGAGAACTATAGAATATAGTTCTGTTTATTCAAGATTTACACTTAGTTAAATTCTGTTCCTGCAGAACTCCCCTGTGTGCCTCTTATTTTTTGCTTAGCTAGTCAGAGAGGGGAAAATGCATCAAAGTGTCTTTTAGGGAACAGGAATGGTAGCATCTTAATTGGAATAAGCTTTGTCTTTTTCTGAATCATCATGCACCTCCCAAAAACTGATTGAACTACAAGAAGTGCTTGAAGAAGAAAAAAAGCAAGGATCAGAGCTTGGAAGCAGCTAGGAAGAACCAGCAGAATAGACTTAACTCTTCAAATGCCTATGAATTTTCCATAGAAACACTCCTGCTTTTTTCCTGCCAGAGATAAGGGAACAAATTTTATAAAATCAGGTTGATCCAATGTAGAATTGGAGAATTACAATGTGACGTAATATTGCCATAAGAGGCTCCTTGGTCTGCCAAATGACGGGGAAGCTTATAAAATAGTTTTCAACATACAACAGTTCATTTAGTGGCCGTTTTTCATCGTTATGATCCTTGCAGCATCCCCATGATCATGTTATTAAAATTCAGATAGCGGTTCATATTTATGACTTGTTGTGTCCCAGTGTCATGTGATTCTGTTTCACGACCGTCTGACGAGCAAAATCAACAAGGAAACCAAGATTCGCTTAACTTTTCAACTGCAGTGATTCACTCAACAACCGTGGCAAGAAAAGTCATAAAGCAGGGCAAAACTCACTTAACAAATGTCTCAGTTAACAAGAGAATTTTTGGCTTCGTAAGTTGAGGACTACCTATAGTGACGTTTCCAGCCTTTGTTCTACAGCAGTGTTATTTACCTTGCCAACTTTCAGGTGGGTGGGTTTCAACTCCCAGAATTCCCCAGGCAGCCATTCTGGGATTAGAAAGTCCACTCATCTGAAGGTTGCCAAGGTTGAGAAACACTGCTGTAAAGTCATCCACCTTGTGTCAGTGGGGCAGGAAGTAGATCTCTTTTGAATCCACCCAGGAGATAGAAACATAGAAACATAGAAGTCGGACGGCAGAAAAAGACCTCATGGTCCATCTAGTCTGCCCTTATACTATTTCCTGTATTTTATCCTAGGATGGATATGTTTATCCCAGGCATGTTTAAATTCAGTTACTGTGGATTTATCCACCACGTCTGCTGGAAGTTTGTTCCAAGGATCTACTACTCTTTCAGTAAAATAATATTTTCTCATGTTGCTTTTGATTTTTCCCCCAACTAACTTCAGATTGTGTCCCCTTGTTCTTGTGTTCAAGATCCCCTTGATCAGAAATCAGTGTGGTTGGTAGGGGTTAATGTCTTCCTGCTGCAGTGGTGTCTGATGCAATAAGAGACTCTCTTTAAAGGGCGGATTCTCCTGCTTTGTATAGGACAAAGCTGCAATAAAATTTGCCACATCAGTATGGGGGGGGGCTCTCGAAGAAGAAGAGGTGACCATTGACCCACCCCTCCTTCTACTCTTCATCCCAGTTCCTTGCTGGAAAAGATGTCAGGAAATCTGCCCCTTCAAATGCTTTACCCAGGATTTCCTTTCTGTTTTGCTTTCACTTCCGCTAAGAGCACTGCTGATTTATTGTGTTGATTCCTGCAACAGCCAGTGTTTCTCTTTTCCTTTAGTCTGAATTTTCTCTTTAAAAAACCACTTTCAGTTCCCTCCCTCCTGCCACGTTTGCCTGCAAACAGCAGCTTTCTTTTAAAAATAGAGGCAGTTCTTGGAAACTGGCAGAGTTCTTTCTTTCCTGCTTGCATTGTTAGGTTCGTGGTTTGTCATATTTAGAGTTGCCCTCTTGTGGAGAGACCTGGGTTATAGAATTGCCAAGAGTTTGATATAACTGAATGGATAACACCATCATCATCAACAACCAATCAGAACAGTGCTGGAGAGGGTCTCAGAGGTCTTCTAGTCCAACCTCTAGTCCAAATTTCTGTTGTTAAGCAAGATACAGTGGTACCTCAAGATACGAACCCCTCGTCTTACGAACAACTCGTGATACGAACCCGGGTTTCAGAAAAATTTTGCCTCTTCTTACGAACTTTTTTCGAGTTACGAACCGGCGTTCGGAGACTGCTGGGAAGCCGCGCGGCTGTTTTAAAAGGTGACAGCCGGGCGGCGGGGCTTCCCAGAAGCCTCCCGAACGCCGGTTCATAACTCGAACAAAGTTCGTAAGAAGAGGCAAAATTTTGCTGAACCCCGGGTTCGGTTCGGGAGGTTGCTGGGAAGCCCCCCAGGCCGGCTGCGACCTTTTAAAACAGCCGCGCCGCTTCCCAGCTGTCTCCTGAAGCCGAACGCTAAAGCCGAACTTCCGCGTTCGGCTTCGGGAGACAGCGGGGAAGCGGCGCGGGTGGTTTAAAAGGTCGCAGCCGGCCTGGGGGGCTTGCCAGCACCCCCCCGAACCCCGAACCCGGGTTCGGGGGGTGCTGGGAAGCCCCCCAGGCCGGCTGTCACCTTTTAAAACAGCCGCGCAGCTTCCCAGCAGTCGCCGAAAGCCGTTTTTTTGCGGGGGGTTTTTTGGTTGCACGGATTAATTGACTTTACATTGTTTCCTATGGGAAACAATGTTTCGTCTTACGAACCTTTCGTCTTACGAACCTCCTCCTTGCACCAATTAAGTTCGTATCATGAGGTATTACTGTACTTGTTAAGCCGTGAGAGCCATCGTGGGGCTTCCAAGATTCGCCCACGTTTCTTCAACACTCCGTGGCTTGCATTGGCTGCCGATCAGTTTCCGGTCACAATTCAAAGTGTTGGTCATGACCTTTAAAGCCCTACATGGCATTGGACCAGAGTACCTCCAGAACCGCCTTCTGTCGCACGAATCCCAGCAACCGATTAGGTCCAACAGAGTTGGCCTTCTCCGGGTCCCGTCGACTAAACAATGTCATTTGGCGGGCCCCAGGGGAAGAGCCTTCTCTGTGGCGGCCCCAGCCCTCTGGAACCAACTCCCCCCGGAGATTAGAACTGCCCTCACCCTGTCTTTCGTAAACTACTCAAGACTCATTTATACCGCCAGGCATGGGGGAGTTGAGATAGCCCTTCCCCCTAGGCCATTACAAGTTATGCATGGTATGTTTGTCTGTATGTTTGGTTTTATAATAGGGGTTTTAGTTGTTTTTTATTATTGGATTGTACATGTTGTTTTTATTATTGTTGTTAGCCGCCCCGAGTCTACGGAGAGGGGCGGCATACAAATCCAATAAATTATTATTAATTATTATTATTAAGTGAGTTTTGCCTCATTTTAGGACCTTTCTTGCCACAGCTGTTAAATGAATCTCTGCAGTTGATAAATTAGTAAGCTGGTTTTTAAATGAATGTTGTTACCCCAATGGCTTTGCTTGTCAGGAAGTTGCAAAGAGGGAATCACGTGACCCCAGGATACAACAGCCACCATACATATGAACCTGTTGCCCAGTGTGAGAACATGCAGTGGTCGTGAGTGAAAAACAGTCATAAGTCACATTTTTCAGTACTTTTGTAACTGATTGTTTTGAAGTTCAGGGTAAATTCATATGTTTGATTTGTAAACTGAAATCACATTCGTGATTTGCTCTTTATTCTATTTCACATCTTTCGGAAAGTTAGAAAATTATTTATCAAATTTATTTTAGGGAGAGCTCGTTAGAAAATTGAAGGATGACAAGGCTCCTCAGATGGATGTGGACAAAGCCGTGGCAGAACTCAAAGTTCGGAAAAGAATCCTAGAAGCTAAGGTGAGTCTTCAAAATTCCTGTTTTATTTTATCCAGAGTAAATGATAAAATGTTAATTCAGAGTTTCGTAGGATAAAATATGCAGCAAGATTTTACACTTCTCCTCAGTTCCTTAGCAAAGTCAGACAAAAAAATTCATTTTTAATGAAATACAGTTACACTAAACGCCTGTTCATTTTAATCATGGCAGTTGGAAGCAAGACAGCTCCTATATTTTGTGTTGTATATAGTTTTTATATGCAGTCAAGTGCTGATTACTGCATATAAAAACTAATATCCAGATTTTCAGAGGAGCAGATGTAAGAATGAGTTGAAGTTAATTACACCAGAAACAAAATTTTCTGAGCCTTATAATTTAGGATTGCAGCAGCCAGAGGTCATTGCTTTCTGACTTCATCCTATAATACCACTTTGGTTGGCATTCTGACTGTTTCTGCTTGTTTGGAATAGGTTTCCTCTGCTCCTTTTTTGAAAATACAGGTATTCCTCAACTTATCACAATTGAGCCAAACATTTCAATTGCTAAGCGAGACATTTGCTAAGTGAATTTTGTCCTATTTTACAATCTATCCTGCCATGCTTGTTAAGTGAATTGCTGCAGACATGAAGTTATGAACACGGTTGTTAAGCGAATCTAGCTTCCCCTTTGACTTTGTTTCTCAGAAAGTTGCTAAAAGGCATCACATGACTCTGGGACACTGCAACTGTCATAAATATGAGTTGGTTGCCAAGCATCTGGATTTTAATCACACAACCACAGGGATACTGCAAAAGTCGTATGTGTGAGGAACAGTCCCTTTTCCCAGGGCTGTATAACTGAATGTTCACTACACATATTATAAGTCAGGGACTACTTGTATATCAATGTTTTGAAAAATGAGCCTGACAGCAATTTTTTATGCCATGGGGCTAGGTTACTACCCTGTTTCCCCGAAAATAAGACGTACCCCGAAAGTAAGGCATGTCAGAGGTTTTGCAGAATTTGCTAATATAAGGCACCCCCCGAAAATAAGGCATAGTCAAGTTTACATACGGTACGGTGGAAAAACATATGGTACCATTCAAAGCTGTTCATAGCGGTACTGTAATAATGTGGCGTCCCCTGCTGGCCCCTTCCATCGCTTTGTACCGTCCAGTACAGCAGACACAGTCTGCTGCTGTCTCACCGCCATTACAGTCTCCACTACAGTGCGTAGACTGTAGTTCCTCGGGTGGCTGCAAGCTGCAATAGCGGGAGTATACTGTTGTACCATATAAGTGCCGTCGTTTGTGTGTGTGGGTGCCATACTGACAGGTACCGTAATCAGTGTACCGTACGGTTCACTTTCTTTGGGGGTGTCAGCTTTTCTGCCTGTGAATTTGTCTTATTTGAGAAATATAAGGCACTCCCCGAAAATAAGACGTAGCACAACTTTTGGAGCAAAAATTAATATAAGACAGTGTCTTATTTTTGGGAAAACACGGTATATATGTCCATTCCATCAGATCTGGCAGAAGAGGCACATTTCACGTCCTGTCTGTTAAGGATCTTCAGGAAATGGCTTTTCTCCATGATGCCTTATGGAACACCCTCCCCCAAAAGATTTTAGCTGTATCCCTGTTGATTTTCTGGACATCCATGATTTTATGTGTTGCAGAATATCAAAGCATGAAAAGTATAATTGCACATTGTGGGTGCACATGGCCTATGTGTGTTTTATTTTTTAGGAGCTGGCTCTGCAGCCTAAGGATGATATAGTGGACAGGCTTAAAATGGAAGATACCTTGAAACGAAGATTTTTCTATGACCAAGCATTTTCTATTTATGGAGGTACTGTACTTCTCCACAGCATGGCATTCCTTCTTGTAAATTAGCTGTCAGTTTTATAACATTTATTTCATTCATTCATTCATTCATTTATTTATTTAATTTTTATGCCGCCCTTCTCCTTAGACTCATTTTATTTATTTTAAAAAATAAGTTTACAAATGAAAAATATTTAATTGGCAATAGATATCCTAATATTCTCAGTAATTATTATTATTTATTATTATTTATTGGATTTGTATGCTGCCCCTCTCCGCAGACTCGGGGCAGCTAACAACAATGATAAAAAAAACAACATGTAACAATCCAATTTAATAAAACAACTAAAAACCCTTATTATTAAAAACCAAACATACACACAAACATACCATACATAACTTGTAATGGCCTAGGGGAAGGAATATCCTAACTCCCCCATGCCTGGCGACAAAGGTGGGTCTTGAGTAATTTGCGAAAGACAAGGAGGGTGGGGGCCGTTCTAATCTCAGGGGGGAGTTGATTCCAGAGGGCCGGGGCCGCCACAGATAAGGCTCTTCCCCTGGGGCCCGCCAAACGACATTGCTTGGTCGATGGGACCCGGAGAAGGCCAACTCTGTGGGACCTTATCGGCTGCTGGGATTCGTGTGGTAGAAGGCGGTTCCGGATGTATTCTGGCCCAATGCCATGTAGGGCTTTAAAGGTCATTACCAACACTTTGAATTGTGACCAGAAACCAATCGGCAGCCAGTGCAGGCCGCGGAGTGTTGCAGAAACGTGGGCAAATCTAGGAAGCCCCACGATGGCTCTCGCGGCCGCATTCTGCACGATCTGAAGTTTCCGAACACTGTAGAGAGCGTTGCAGTAATCGAATCTCAAGGTGGTGAGGGTATGAGTGAACTCAAAGCAACGCAAATATTACGTACAGCTTTTTAAAAAAAATACTTATTTTAATGTTTGACACTGCTCTACATCACTGCAGCTGCATAAATATGTTAAAGAAATAAATAAACACAAAGGAAAAATTAACCTTGAAATAATGAAACAGCACATTAAAGCTTCAAAGTGGAGTGCTGGACTCAGCTGAAAGATTTCTTTCTCCCACGAAGAGAGGTAGAAGCATGTAGGAACAGAATGTTTTTCTTTTCCCTCACAGACAGAACAATGGAGGTAATATAAACCTTTAATGTTATAATTTTATAGGAACAATAGAAGAAGCCCAGTTTTCTGTAACTTATAGCTTGAACTAAGCACATACCTCTCTCCATAAAAGGTTAAGTATAGATTTTGTTGTCTGACAATCTGATTTGACTTCTTAGTATTCCAAAAGGTGATTACCTCCTTCCTTCCCATCTAGTCCTCCTCCTTTGCTTCAGTCCTCTCTCCCTCTTATCTCCTCCTTACTCTTCTATCCCTTCCTTTTCTCATATCCTTCCCTTCCCCTCCCTCAGATTGAACAGAAGATAACAGTATTTGTGGATTTGTGTTTACCAGTACTGTTTCTTGCAGGAGTAAGTGGTCTGTATGACTTTGGTCCTGTGGGTTGCGCTTTGAAGAACAACATAATACAAGCCTGGAGGCAGCACTTCATCCAGGAAGAACAGATTTTTGAGATAGATTGCACCATGCTGACCCCTGAAGCTGTTCTGAAGTAAGCACAGACCTTCTCAGTATAAAAACTAGCTTTCTAAATCCTCAATCTCTTTAAACATTTTTTAAAAAAATTCTCTTACTGCAACTTTCCACAAGCCCAGTTTTCCTTCTCATGGAATAATTATCTCTCTGTTACAAAATATGATCTGTCTGCCTAAAATTAAATTGTGTGATTGCATCTGGAATACAGTTTTCCCTCGATTTCCGCGGGGGATGCGTTCCGAGACCGCCCGCGAAAGTCAAATTTCCGCGAAGTAGAGATGCGGAAGTAAATACACCATTTTTGGCTATGGACAGTATCACAAGCCTTCCCTTAACACTTTAAACCCCTAAATTACCATTTCCCATTCCCTTAACAACCATTTACTCACCATTATTACTGATACTCACCTTAAATAAGACACTTAATGATCCTGATATTTATAAACATAATTATTTATTAACAATAATAATTAGTATTTTGTTATTTATTTGCAAAAGTTATTAGTTTGGCGATGACATATGATGTCATCGGGAGGGAAAAACCGTGGTATAGAAAAAAACCTGCGAAATATTTTTTAATTAATATTTTTTGAAAACCCATGGTATAGGCTATTTGCAAAGTTCGAACCCGCGAAAATCGAGGGAACACTATATTGTATATCTTTCTGGTCACTGCAATAACAAAGGCATAAAGTGAAGATGGTTCCAAGGAGGCTCAATCGGATGATCCAGAGACTGAAGCATCTTCCCTAGGAGGAAAAATTGCAGTACTTGGGCCTGAGCACTGAGAAACTAGTGTTCCCTCTTATTTTGGATGATATTTGTAATTTTCCTCGCAGGACCTCTGGACATGTGGACAAATTTGCAGACTTCATGGTGAAAGATGTAAAAAGTGGAGAATGCTTCCGAGCTGACCACCTTCTGAAGGGTATGCATTGTGTTATTTCATTGTCTCTGTCTAATGTCATCATAAGACCAGCTGGCATTGATGTTTAGGACCTGTCTGTGACTTCTTTTTGTCCTAACGTCCACTCCACGCCACAGCAACTGTTGGTGTCATACAGATAAAATGTTTGGAGAGTCTCAGTCATCCAGGTCATCATCCCAAAGGTGCTTTTTCAAGAGGCAATTGGACTTTGTTACCACCCACCACCCCCACCACCCTTGAGGCAGAATACAGTGATACCTTGTCTTACAAACTTAATTGGTTCCGGGATGAGGTTCTTAAGGTGAAAAGTTTGTAAGACGAAACAATGTTTCCCATAGGAATCAATGGAAAAGCGATTAATGCGTGCAAAACCAAAATTCACCCCTTTTGCCAGCCAAACGCCCATTTTTGTGCTGCTGGGATTCCCCTGAGGCTCCCCTCCATGGGAAACCCCACCTCCGGATTTCTGTGTTTTTGCGATGCTGCAGGGGAATCCCAGCATCACAAAAACGAGCACTTCAGTGGCAACAGAAGTCCGGAGGTGGGGTTTCCCAGCGAAGGGAGCATCAGTGAAATCGCAGCATCGTAAAAACACCAAAGTCCTCGAAACCCCACTTCTGGACCTCTGTGTTTTTGTGATGCTGGGATTTCCCTGAGGCTCCCCTTGTTGAGAAACCCCACCTCTGGACTTACGTTGGCAGCGAAGCACCCATTTTTGCACTGCTGGGATTCCCCTGCTGGGATTCCCCTGCTGGGATTCCCCTGCAGCGTCACAAAAACACGGAAGTCCGGAGGTGGAGTTTCCCATGGAGGGGAGCCTCAGGGGAATCCCAGCAGCACAAAAACGGGTGCTGCTGGGATTCCCCAGCATCCCAGCGGCGGTGGTGGGTTTGTAAGGTGAAAATAATTTGTAAGAAGAGGCAAAAATATCTTAAACCCCGGGTTTGTATCTTGAAAAGTTTGTATGACGAGGCGTTTGTAAGACGAGGTATCACTGTACTTTTGAAGAAGAAAAATGTCCACATTGTGGACAGAAAGTACTGCTGATTTGAAAGAGGCCACTTATGTTAATAGAGAGGGAGAGATACAACACCTCCCTCTTCACAATGCAGCTGTTCAGCAGTCCCAAGAAAGTTGTATTGGCCTCCTGATTCAAGTGATTCTGAGGGCACAGATAAACCCCCAATTGGTCTCCAGAGCTCTCGGGAAAAGTACTGATGACCAGGGGATCACAAAGAAATGCAATTTTCCCTCCCATCCTGTCAGAACTAATCCTTCTGTTGCCTCCACACCCAATTTACAACTGCTTTGCTTGGCAATGGGAATTTTGGGCTCAGTTGTGGTTGTAAATCAAGGACTATCTGTATGTGGAAGAATGGCCTATGAAGAAAATATCTCTGATATTTCTTGTCTAGGAACCCTGTTGCTTCTCAGTATTTGCCCAGGCTCCATTATTACTTAGGGGAGCATCACGGTGGCCTAGAGGTGGAGCTTTTGCCTTGCAATCAGGAGGCTGTGAGTTCAATCCTCGGTAGCTTCAGATAGTTCTCTCTCTAGGTGCAGTGAGTAATTTTTTGATGCAAACTATGTGTATGTGGCATCCAGCCAGTAAATGCTCAAGCTCCATTCCAGTTGCTCTAACTCCATCCTGATACAGGGGATTACAGGGTCATTCCACTGGTTAATTGTCCTCATTGTTAGGAAGTTTCTCCAGATTTCTTCTCTTCTTGATTAGTTTCCATCCATTGCTTTTTCTCCAAAGCATCAGAGGGGAGAACAAGAAACAATGGGTGGAAAATAATCAAGGGGAAAAACAAGCTGGAACGCCCCGAGTCTACGGAGAGGGGCAGCATACAAATCTAATAAAATAAATAAATAATAAAGAGAAATTTCCTAACAGTGAGGACAATTAACCAGTGGAACAGTTTGCCTTCCAGAGTTCCTTCCAGCTCTATTCTGATTGACTAAAAGAGGGGAAAAAACACTTATGGACACTATTTCCTTCTCTCCTTTTGCAGCCCATTTACAGAAGTTGATGTCGGACAAGAAATGCACCGCAGAGAAAAAAATGGAAATGGAGAACGTAATCACGCAGGTCAGTTGGCAATCTTGCAAGCAGAAATGGTGCTCTCATGCCCCAGAAATTGTGATTGTGATCCCAGGGACCTCTGAACCCCTCTGCACAGCATACATCTTGAAACAGCGCAGGAGTGGCTTCTGATTGTGCATCTCTTTATTATTATTATTATTATTATTATTATTATTATTATTATTATTTATTGGATTTGTATGCCGCCCCTCTCCGCAGACTCGTTGCAGACTTTGTTGCAAAAAGGCTTTTATAAAACATCTGTTTGGGGTTTTCTGTCAGCTAAGTAAGCACTCAGTGGCCTTGCTTTTCAAGTGGGGTGGGGTAGGGTGCACAGTTTGATTCCCCAAAAAGGAGAACCAGGATAAATAAGTAGCCCTTGACTTATGATTAAAATTGAACCCCAAATTTTTGTTAATGAGCAGGACAGTTTTTAAGTGAGTTTTGCCCCATTTTAAAGACCCTTCTTACCACGGTTGGTAAGTGAATCACTGTAGTTGTTAATTTAGTCACATGGTTGTTAAGTAAATCTATCTTAATCTGAATCCCCTTGACTTTGCTTCTTGGAAGATCGTCAAAGATAATGACCATCTGAATTTTGACCACCTGACCATGGGGATGCTGCATCAGGCATACATGGGAAAATTTGGTCCTAAAGCACATTTTTCAGTGCCATTGTAACTTTGCATGGTCACTAAATGAACTGTTCTACATCAAGGACTACCTTTATTAGGCTGGTTTGTATGTAAATAAGACAGTCTTCCTTTCCCCCCCCCTGCTAGCTGGACAACTACAATCAGGAACAGCTTGCGGATCTGTTTGTCAATTACAACGTGAAGTCCCCCCTCACAGGAAATGACCTCACTGCTCCCGTGTCTTTCAATCTCATGTTCAAGACCTCCATTGGCCCAGGAGGAAACATGGCTGGGTATGTGAGTGTGTAAAAATGGAGTGGAGTGGGGAGGAAAGAGACTGGCTTGGGTTTTGCTGGATTTGATGTTGTTCCTGCATTTGTAATTGCAGCTGGTT
This sequence comes from Erythrolamprus reginae, assembly GCF_031021105.1. Taxonomy (NCBI): domain Eukaryota; kingdom Metazoa; phylum Chordata; class Lepidosauria; order Squamata; family Dipsadidae; genus Erythrolamprus; species Erythrolamprus reginae. The sequence continues at coordinate 6,096,788 of NC_091963.1, forward strand.
GAGTTTCCTTATTTGAGGGAGGATCTGGGGATCGTTGCTTCATTCTGTGGACAGGATGGCCCTTCTCTCCAAAGAGGAAAAAAACAGCAAGGTGTGCCTCAAAAAGTGCCTTGTACTTTTCCTCATGTGCTTTGGGAAGATCTAACAACACTAATGCCAGGGGATTTACATCAGAGATAGTTGGGGATTCGAGCAGTTGAAGTCCGTTCATCTCAGAAACCTTGCTTCAGTGGCCTAGGGCAGTGATTTTCAACCTTTTTTGAGCTGCGGCACATTTTTTACATTTACAAAACAATGGGGCACATTGGGGGGGGGGGGGCGCTAAAAAAAGTTTGGACAAAAAAATCCTCTCTCTTCCTCCCTTTTGCTCTATTTCTCTCTCCCTCTTTCTCTCCCTTCCTTTTTTTCTCTCTTCCTTCTTTTCCTCTTTTTTGCTCTTTCTCTCTCCCTCCCTACCTCCCTCTGTCTTTCTCTCTCCCACCGTCCCTCCCTCTCTCTCTCTCTTGCTTGCTTTCTCTCTCTTGCTTGCTTTCTCTCTTGTTTTCTTTCTCTCTTGCTCTTTCTTTCTTTCTTTCTCTTGTTTTCTTTCTCTCTCTGAGCTTCGCGGCACACCTGACCATGTCTCGCGGCACACTGGTTGAAAAACACTGGCCTAGGGCACAGTGAGAGTGGGAAGCATTTACTGAGCAGAGTATGAACCACAGAGTATGAACAGGACAGGTGTAGAGTGAGTTTGCTCAATGGTACGACCATTTTTGCCATAGTTGCTATTTATTTTATTTTATTAAAAACATCCGAAACATTAAAACAATTGAAAACCCTTAACATACATGTTAAGGAAATAATTCAGTTGTTATGTTAATAACATGCTTGTTAAAGGAACTGGGCTCCTCCATTATCAGAAGGAGATCTTCACAAAAGGAGATCACATGATTTGAGGATCCTGCAACCGTCAAAAAAATGAATGTTGCCAAGCCCCTGGATTTTGATCACATAACTATGAGGATGCTACAATGGCTATAAGTGTGAAAAGTGCTCATAAGTCACTTTTTCAGTGCCATTGTAACTTTGAGCAGTCACTAAACAAATGCTTGTAAGTTGAGGACTCTGTTCAACGATTAGTTCCCCAAGGTAGAAGAGGTTTTCGCAGAGATATATTTGGGAAGCTAGGCTGGCTTGTCTTCCCATCAGCTGCTAATCGTTCCTGCTTTCTCTTTCTTCCAATTATTGTTCCCCCCACCTTCTGATAGATACTTGAGGCCAGAAACCGCCCAGGGAATCTTCCTGAACTTCAAGCGCCTTTTGGAATTCAACCAAGGCAAACTGCCCTTTGCTGCTGCTCAAATAGGCAATTCTTTCCGGAATGAAATCTCTCCTCGCTCAGGTCTCATCAGAGTCAGGTAATTGATCTGGAAATTTGGGCAAAGAGCGGGAGGGAACTTGGTCCTTACTGGATTTGATAGATATCTCTGTGAAAACCTTGCAATATGTATGTATGTACGTACGTACGTACGTACGTACTTATTTATTTATTCATTCATTCATTCATTCATTCATTCATTTATTCATTCATTCATTCATTTCATTTCATTTCATTTTATTGGATTTGTATGCCGCCCCTCTCCGCAGACTCGGGGCGGCTAACAACAGTAATAAAAACAATGTGCGACAATCCAATACTTAAAAACTAAAAGCCCTTATTTTAAAAACCAATCATACATTCATTCATTCATTCAATTTTTATGCCGCCCTTCTCCTTAGACTCAGGGCGGCTTACAACATGTTAGCAATAGCACTTTTTAACAGAGCCAGCCTATTGCCCCCACAATCCAGGTCCACATTTTACCCACCTCGGAAGGATGGAAGGCTGAGTCAACCTTGAGCCGGTGATGAGATTTGAACCGCTGACCTTCAGATCTACAGTCAGCTTCAGTGGCCTGCAGTACAGCACTCCACCTGCTGCGCCACCCCGGCTCTTATTTATGTTATTTTTACTGGTTCATCCTGTTTCTTTAGCCACCCATTTCACAATCAAGGGACTCTAGTGGCACACAACGGAAGCTAAAATAATATACAGTAGTCTTCAAAATTTAATTTTGCTAACTGAGACACTTGTTAAGAACATTTTGCCCCGTTTTATGACTTGTTTTGCCACTGTGGTCATAAGTGTGAAACGTGATCACAAATCACTTTTTCTGTGCTGTTGTAGCTTCAGATGGTCCCTAGGCGAACTGTAATTTGAGGGCTACCTGTGTTGCTTTTATTGTTGCAAGCTGCCCAAAGTTGCCTTGCAGCAAAATGGGCAGCAAATAAATAGAATAAATAAACATATGTTACTTGCACAAGCTTGTAGGGGGACACTGCAGTGGTTGTTAGTGCAAGGAGTGATCATGAGTAACTTTTTCCAGGCCATTCTGACTGGACATTTGCTAAATGAATGGTTGTAAGTTGAGGACTATTTTTAACAACCTATAAACTACAGGCCACCTAATAAATCATGGCCTGTAAGATTTAAAGATCAAAATGACTAACTGATCATCTTTCTTACAAATGCCTCCTCCTTCTCGGAATCCAGTTGTACATCCAACTCCATTTGTCCTGCTATTAGCCTGAATCCGCATCTCCCCATACTCCACCCTAGTGATAAAATCACTACTCTCAGCTGCGTTGGCATGTGCTAGGTTTTCAAAAATATATTTTGTTAGCATATATCTCAGAGAATAGCAGCATTGGGGAAGGGGTTTTTTTTATGACAAAGAGGACCCTGAATATTTTGCTCTTTGAAGACGTAGTGCTTGAGTTACAATCTGCCTATTATGTTCATAAATCGTAACATTTGTAAAACAGGTTAGTCACTAGGTTGGTCACATATTGAGCACTTAGAGTTATATAATGCTTCACAGTGCTTTACATCCCTCTCTAATGGAATGGTACAACTCACCATAGGACAACTTGCTGAGGGACCATTTAATATTTCTAAAATACTTTAATTTTTTCCATTCACGTTTCATTCTGTCTCTTCCTTTTGCATCCTTTCTTTAATGATTCTATTCCACTATGTGTTTGATATTAGTGTAACTCTTCTCCCACAGCAAGTTGACCATGGCAAGTTAGCTTGGTGAGTTGACTGTGGCGAACTGTCATAGTCCCCTCTTTAAGCGGGTTACAGAGTCAGCCTATTGTGCTCAGGAATCTGGATCCTCATTTTACTGACCGTGGAAGGATGGAAGGCCGAATCAACCTTCAGCCGTCAAGACTGAACTCATGGCAGTGGGCAGGAGATAGTTAGCCTCCAATACTGCATTCTAAAATGTCATGTGACCACCGTGATTATTAAGCAAATGTGATGCTCATAAGTGCAAGCCCACCATTTGCAACCATTAGATCCAATAGTAATTCCCCTTGTAAATCCCCTTTTTCAGGCAGGTCATAACTTCGAACCGTTACTAAGCAGCCAATTGTAAATTGAAGATTGTCTGTGTCCCCCCAGTAAGATTTGCTCTCTTATCAAGAGCAGCTAACAATCTGAAGCATTTCTCTTTGTGTTTCAGGGAATTCACAATGGCAGAAATTGAACATTTTGTGGACCCCAATGAAAAATGTCACCCTAAGTTTCAAAATGTGGCTGACCTCCAAATCCTGTTGTATTCTGCCAAAGCCCAGACCAGCGGGCAGCCAGCGCGTGTCATGCGTTTGGGGGATGCTGTTGAGCAGGTAAGGACTGGGGAGCTCTTGTGAACAGGAGGGAATCCTCTCGACTTCCTTAGTTACATTCAGTGTGGAAGGAGAATGAAATCAGACACAGACAACGCCTGAATTTGTAGAAACATACAAAGCGGTGTGCTTTATAGCAGCTGGGTTTAACTCTCTACCTGCTCAGGGTTGGGTTTCTAATCCCATGATCTCTACCCATTCTCCGCTGGGGTTTAAGTTCAGAGAAGCCTGGGCAGCCGGCTAGCTGGGGAATTGTGGAAGTTGAAGCCCACACATCCCAAAGCTGCCTCAGTTGAGAAACGTTGAAGTAAAATAGTCATAACTGAATACTCACCGTGCCCTATAAGGGTTCACATAAAGTGTATCTGAGAAGAGCTTTCAGAAATTTGAAGGGAAATGCAGAAATGCCTTTCTGGTGAAACTGGGGAGCAGGGGGAGGGAATCATGTGGACTAGGACTTAAGGTGGCATGGTAGTAATTTTCCAGGACTTCAGGGGCTGCCACAGAGAAGTGGAGATTGACGTATTGACGTCAGTCTTCTATGTTTCTATGATCTGAGGTTAGTTGGGGGAAAGATCAGAGGCAACGTGAGAAAATATTTTTTATTATACATACAACTATATGTTAATATGTTAAAATACGTTAGAGGGTTAAATAAGGTTCAGGAGGGAAGTGTTTTTAATAGGAAAGTGAACACAAGAACAAGGGGGCACAATCTGAGGTTAGTTGGGGGAAAGGTCAGAAGCAATGTGAGAAAATATTATTTTACTGAAAGAGTAGTAGATGCTTGGAACAAACTTCCAGCAGATGTGGTTGGCAAATCCACAGGAACTGAATTTAAACATGTCATAGATCCGTGCTAAGATAAAATACAGGAAATAGTATAAGGGCAGACCAGATGGACCAGGAGGTCTTTTTCTGCCGTCAGACTTCTATGTCTATGCTTATGCCTATGTATTCTTCAAAGCAGCTGAAGGCAGGACAAGAAGCAATGGATGGAAACTTAATTAAGGAAAGAACTAACCTAGAATTAAACAGAAATGTCCTTAGTGGGCAGTGGGAACAAAATGTAACAGTGGAATGGCTTGCCTACAGAAAGTGTGGGTGCTTCAACATTGGGGGTTGTTAAGAAAAGACTGGATAGTCACTTGCCTGGAATGGTGTAGGGCACAGATGGCAAACCTTTTTTTGTCCGTGTGCCAAAAGGGGTAGGTATGGTGTGCTAACATGTGTGCAGGTACTCACACCCCTTCCCTCTCCCCCATGCATGTACTCACACACACACCACGCGCATGTGCACAGGCCTTTTTGAAGCCTGGTAGGCAATGGTGGATCCTACGGATCTTTTTTCTCTGGCATCTCTGTATCAGAAGAAACAGTTGCCAGGGGAAAAATAGCCAAAAATCAGTGGATTCCTACCGGTGCGGCACTCAGGACTTCACCGGTAGGAACCCATCACTGCTGGTAGGTGGGGAAAAAATGCCCAAACGGGCAAAGCGGTAATGTGTTTTTCCAAACTTCTGGTTTGTCCAATGGGGGATTTTTTATTTAATTTAATTTTTTTCCCTCCGGGGCTTCAGAAAGCTTCCCTGAAGCGTCCAGAGGATGAAACGACCTTTTCCAAGGCCGAAAATCAGCTTGCATACACTGGAGGTAAAACATAGCAAAGTCTGGCGTGCCCTCTGATATGGCTCCATGTGCCATCTGTGGTGCGTGTGCCATAGTTTCACCATCACGGGTACAGGGTCTCCTGTTGAGCAGGGAGTTGGATTAGAAGACCTGCAAGTTCCTTTCCTACTCTGTTGTTCTACATTTCACTGGCTAAGAATTTGCAGAAACGCATTGCCAGGATCCTTAGAGGTTCCAGGTGTGGGAAGGCTTGGAAGTTTTCTGGAGAAATGTTTTCTGCTCCTTAAATAATAATAATAACAATAATAATAATAATAATAATATAATAATAATAATATTATAATAATAATAATAATATTATTATTATATTAGATTTGTATGCCGCCCCTCTCTGAAGACTCGGGGCGGCTCACAACAACAATAAAAACAATATTATACTGGCACAAATCTAATATTAAAAAACTAAAAACCCTATCATAATTAAAAACCAAACAGCACATACATACCAAACATAAATTATAAGGAGCCTGGGGGAAAGATGTCTCAAATCGCCCATTTATTTATTTATTTATTTATTTATTACTTAGATTTGTATGCCGCCCCTCTCCGAAGAGAGGGGCGGTATAGGTATAGGTGGGTCTTAAGTATTTTACGGAAGACAAGGAGGGTGGGAGCAGTTCTAATCTCCGGGGAGAGTTGATTCCAGAGGGCCGGGGCTGCCACAGAGAAGGCTCTTCTCCTGGAGCCCGCCAGACGACATTGTTTAGTCGACGGAACCTGGAGAAGGCCAACTCTGTGGGACCTTATCGGCCGCTGGGATTTGTGCGGTAGCAGGCGGTTCCGGAGGTACTCTGGCCCAATGCCTTTATACTTCCTTACTGTTTTTGTTCCTTTGAAAAGCCTCTTTGCTTCTCTTTGCTTTCCCAGGGTGTGATCAACAATTCTGTCCTGGGCTACTTCATTGGCCGGATCTACCTCTATCTCATCAAAGTTGGCATTACCCCAGAGAAGCTTCGTTTCCGGCAGCACATGGAGAATGAGATGGCTCATTATGCCTGCGATTGCTGGGATGCGGAGTCCAAAACCTCCTACGTAAGCAGTAGCACTTGTATACAGCTTAATAGTGCTTTATAGCCCTCTCTAAGCAGTTGACAGAGTCAGCCATCTTCCCCCAACAATATGATCCTCATTTTATCATCTTCGGATGGATGGAAAACTAAGTCAACCTTGAAACAGTCAGGATCAAACTGCTGGCAGATGGTAGAATTAGCCTGCAATACTGCATTCTAACCACTGCGCCACCACCCAAATCCTAAGCTTTTCAGTTCTTGGGTGGAAAGCTCAAGTCGTGGGCACACGTGCACATGCTTCTTAAGGTGAAGTTTGTGATGAAAGCCGAGATTAAATTGTCAAGAGGTGCCTCCCCAAAGGAAAACCTACGAGTTCCTCTTTTAAAATGATCCAGTTATTATGCTTCTGAAATTGAGTTTATAAAAGATTCTGGATTGCCTTAGGAAGTATGTTGCTTCTAATCACTTTCAAACTCCTTCCTTATCTCCCAGCTGTCCAATTCGCCACTTCCAACTCGCTCCAGCCAGCTCGCCACAGGGAAATTAGCCGCAGCCAGTCAACCACAGGACAACTTGCTGTGGGTCAAGAGTTACGCTAATATCAAAGAAATGGTGGAATGGAATCATTAAAGGATTGGAAAGGAGGGACAAAATGAAACGAGAATGAGAAAAATTAAAACTATTTCAAATTTATTTTAAACAATTGAATTGTTAAATTGTCCCGTGCCAAGTTGGCTGTGGTATGTGGGTGGTGAATTGGCCTCGGCGAGCTGGCCCATTCCGTGCAGGTTCAGCCGATGGACACATGGTGTGAAAAGCTAAGAAGAATCAGACTTGGCTATGATTGGAAGGGAGGCCACTGGGAAATCCTAGGACAGTTGGTTAGATTAGAGCAGTGTTTTTCAACTAGTGTGCCTTGAGACATGGTCAGGTGTGCTGTGGGGAAATTAAACATGGGTCCTCAAACTACTATTCCTGCCAGGATCTCCCTTTTGTGTTCATTGAGACAAAACCAAGTTTCACACTAAGTGAGTATAAATACATTTAGAAACTATATTATTAACTGTATGTATAATGTGGTACTGCGTTAAGAGTGTCATTTTGGTTGGTGGTGTGCCCCAGGATTTTGTAAATGTAAAAAATGTGCCACCGCTCAAAAAAGGTTGAAAATCACTGGATTAGAGAGTTGAAAAGGATAATTGGAAAAAGACAACGAACACTACTTACTGTATTCAGGAAAATATTTTGCACATCCTGAGAGCAGCTGAATTTGACTTAAAGGGGATTTTATTTATTTATTTATTCGATTTTTATGCCGCCCTTCTCCATAGACTCAGGGCGGCTTACAACATGTTAGCAATAGCACTTTTTAACAGAGCCAGCCTATTGCCCCCACAATCCGGGTCCTCATTTGACCCACCTCGGAAGGATGGAAGGCTGAGTCAACCTTGAGCCGGTGGTGAGATTTGAACCGTTGACCTACAGATCTACAGTCTAAAGGTTTTGCAGGCACATGTGGTTGTGCATGTTCAGAGTGGCTGAGCTGCAAGTACCTTAAAGTCTATTTTTATGAACTGAATTGGACATGAAATAGAAAGAAGAATTTGTAAATATCAGAAATTTTATACATCAATATGTTTCAATGGGAACATTGTGGTTATTATTTTCAATTATTATAATTACAATAAATCAGTAAGTACACATAATATTATATCAAACAATAACATAACATACTTGCAACTGGAGAGTTGCCCTCTCTCTCTCTCTTCCTCTGATGAGATGGATATTGCAAGATGTTCCTTGAACTTCTCATGGAAAACAGTCTTAACCCCATCCAAACCCACACATGATTTCAGACCATAGGGACTGTTATAAAAAGAATATCTAAAGCACAGCAATTAAAAGTAATTTTATAGTATATGCGGAGCAAGTATGAGCTCTGGCAAAGGCTTCTTGTTGCATTTATAGACATTTTATGCGATCCAGTACAGTTATTCCTTGACTTACAATAGTTCATATAGTGACTGTTCTAAGTTACAACAATACTCCAAAAAGTGACTTATGACCGTTTTTCTCCCTAATAATTATTACAGCATCCCCCCATGGTCACATGATCAAAATTCAGACGTTTTGCAACTGACTGATATGACAGTTGTAGTGTCCTTCCATGTGAAAGCAAAGTCAATGGGAAGCCAGACTGACTTTGTAGCTATGTTACTAGTTAAACAACTGCAGTGATTCACTTAATAACTGTGGCAAGAAAAGTGACAAAATGGGGGGGAAACTCACTTAACAACTGTCTCACTCAGCAACAGAAATTTTGAACTCAATTGTGATTGTAAGTCAGTGACTTACCTGTATCCTTTTCCTTGCATTCTGCCAAAGCCCAGATCAGAGGGTAACCAGCCAGTGTTACATTTTCGGAACTATTTATGTCAGTAGGATATCCTGGTCTAATGCATGTTTGATGGCATCCTTGCAAGTAAGGAAGTTGTAATTTAACAAGACGCAAACATTTCTTAGATAAGTACAGGGTGAAAGACCTGCTGGGGTTTCAAACTGGGCAGGATCACTTTGACGTCATGATTTGTCTATAGCAGACATCTTCAAACTTGGCAGCTTTTAAGACTTGTGGACTTCAGCTCCTCGAATTCATAGCTGGCTGGAGAATTCTGGGAGTTGAAGTCCAGAAGTCTTAAAGTTACCAGGTTTGGGGACCCCTGGTATAAAGCGATGGTTTCATTCTTGTTTTTTTTACTTTTTAACTTTTCCAGGGTTGGATTGAAATCGTTGGCTGCGCTGATCGCTCCTGCTACGACCTCTCCTGCCACGCCAGAGCCACCAAAGTCCCTCTCGTTGCTGAGAAGCTTTTGAAGGAGCCGATATCCTTTTTTGAAAGAAGACTCTGGCTGGTTCTGCCCATTTTGATGTGGATGAGCTTTACAAGCGTTTGGGGCTGCTAGGGTGAAATCAAGGAACTGCTCTGAGCTAAGAGCTGTGATGTTGTTGTTGTTTTTGTGATGCCAGCATAATCCTTAAAAGGGATATCAACAGTAAAGGTAGCCCTTGATTTGCAACTAACCAGTTAGTTACAACAGACCCTGGAAAAGCTACTTATATCTAGGATTAATACTTTGTGCCCCCCTCAGGTCATGTGACTGCATATTGGGCACTTGGCATGCGGCCCTCACTTTCTGCATCATTCTGTGGTCACGTGACTGCATTGTACTTTTTGTTTGTTTAAAAGTGGTGTTTATTTCCCGTTTTCAGAAAAAAGCAAAAGCTATATAGTGCATAGTTGGTTCACTTAACATAGAAACATAGAAGACTGATGGCAGAAAAGACCCGTTGAACTTACCTGAACGGTCTTCTCAATGCCCTGGAAGGAGAGTCCAGCATGGGTTTAGCTCAAGTCTTATTGGTAGGGACTGAGTTTTAAATTAATATCATTAACATATTAAGTAGGTACCGCCCCCTTGCTGCCCCAAAGGCTCAGTTTTAAAAAACGAAGTAAGTAATAATAATCATAATAACATTTATCAATCAACAACCATAAAAAAGAATGAAATACAACAACTGTCCATGGTACCAGATTGGGAGGGTTTGGACTCTCCTTCCAGGGCATTGAGAAGACCGTTCAGGTAAGTTCAACGGGTCTTCTCCCATGCCTCTGGAAGGAGAGTCCAGCATGGGATATACCAAAGTTCAGTATTCAAGGGAGGGAGATCGCTGAACCATGGACTTATTCTGATCACACACTTATCGTAGACTGAGTTTTTTAACACTGAGCCTTTGGGGCAGCAAGGGGGCGGTACCTACTTAATATGTTAATGATATTAATTTAAAACTCAGTCCCTACCAATAAGACTTGAGCTAAACCCATGCTGGACTCTCCTTCCAGAGGCATGGGAGAAAGACCTCCTGGTCCATCTAGTCTGCCCTTATACTATTTCCTGTATTTTATCTTACGATGGATATATGTTTATCCCAGGCATGTTTAAATTCAGTGACTGTGGAACCTCTATGACTTCTGCTTAAAGACCACTCAAGGTTGTGAAATTTGGGTACAGTCACGTGGTGACCCACAATCTCCATGCTTAGTAACAGAAGTTCTGGTCCCAATTGTGATTGCAAGGAATACCTGGCAAAAGGAGTGGTGGGAAAGACCAGTTTAAGAAAGCATTTACTTGCCCCACGTGACATCCTAGGCACAAACACACCTGCAGTTGGATTCCTTAGTGCCACCTGTACAGAATCGCTAACGTCGTTCAGTTTGAAGCAAACAAGGGAGCCATCGGGAAGGCATACAAGAAGGATGCCAAGCTGGTGCTGGAGTATCTTGCCATCTGTGACGAGTGTTACATCAGTGAGATGGAGACACAGCTGAACAAAAAAGGGTAAGATGACCCTGGCAGAACTTGGGAGCTGCATGAGTCAAGATTTTTAGACACAAAAATCTTCCAACCCAGTCTGCATTGGTTGCCGATCAGTTTCCGGTCACAATTCAAAGTGTTGGTTATGACCTATAAAGCCCTTCATGGCACCGGAGCAGAATATCTCCGGGACCGCCTTCTGCCGCACGAATCCCAGCAACCAGTTAGGTCCCACAGAGTGGGTCTTCTCCGGGTCCCGTCAACTAAACAATGTCGCTTGGCGGGACCCAGGGGAAGAGCCTTCTCTGTGGCGGCCCCTGCCCTCTAGAACCAACTTCCCCCAGAGATCAGAATTACCCCCACCCTCCTCACCTTTCGTAAGCTCCTTAAAACCCACCTCTGCTGTCAGGCATGGGGGAACTGAGATATTCTTTCCCCCTAGCCCTCTACAATTTATGCATGGTATGTTTGCATGTATGATTGGTTTTATAATAAGGGTTTTTTAGTTGTTTTAGTATTGGATTGTTACATGCTGTTTTTTATCACTGTTGTTAGCTGCCCCGAGTCCACGGAGAGGGGCAGCATACAAATCCAATAAATAAATAAATTGTGGAAATTGTCTAGGCCTCAAGAAGGGCATCCAGCCAGTAAACGCTCAGCTCCATTCAGTCACCCTGACTCCATCCCGAAGTAAGGGATTATGGGTTGTAAAAAAATAAAAAACGTCTCTTATCTCACAATACTTATTGATGGATGCCTTACTTCTACTCGTGGGACCGCTTTTTGCCATATGAGTACCAGCAACCGGTTAGGTCCCACTTTCTCTAATGTCACTTTGCAGGGCTTAGGGGATGAGCCTTCTCTCTGGGGGCCCCGGCCCTCTGGAATCAGCTCCACCTGGAGATTTTGTATTGCCCCCGCCTTCCTTGTCTTTCTCAAGAATCTTAACACTCACCTATGCCACCAGTCTTGGGGCGATTAGATCTCAGCCCCCTGGCCGATGAATGCTTGCATGATTGTTGTTGAATGGGTATGACTGATTTTTAACACAGTTGGGGGTTTTAGATTGTTTGTTTAATTTTAATTTAATTGGGTTTAGCTGTTGTAATTGTTGTTTTTACCTGTTGCAAGCCTCCCCGAGTCCTCAGAGAGGGGCGACATATAAATCCAATAAATCAATCAATAACCATCTGCTCTTCTTTGGAAGAGAGAAATGATAATAAAACCAGTAACAATAACCAGTAGTTTCCAAGTGACTTGCAAAATCAGCTTTTGTAAAGAAACTTGGAGCTACCTAAAAGTAAACTGAAGAGTGTGCAAGTCACAGTCCTAAGAGCTAATAAGGTTCTGTTGGTGCAAATCCATCTTTTATAGGAATCTTTTTGCTTTTGAGCTGAAATTTCCTCTTAGCATCAGAGTACATTGATTGCAATCTCTACTCTCTAGTTCTGTTTATTATTTACTAACTAACTATATATTCCACCCATTACACTGTCAAGCTACATACAAATCGAATAAATAACAACAACAACAACAACAATAATAATAATAAGCTAGTTTTAGCATACAGCAACATAAAAGCATAAAACAATGAAAACATCATCCCACAGGTGTCTTTTCCCCAGAAGGCAACTGGACTTTTTTCTTTGGGTTATTTTTCCTTTGAAAACATTTCACTTCTCATCAATGAATTAAAGAAGCTTCTTGAGTGTTGTCAAGGAAAAAACAAAGTACAGTTGCCTTTTGGAAAAAGCAGCTTTGGGACCGCCGTGAGCAGAATAATTGAGAATCTCCATAAACATTAACAACATTAAAATATTCTAGAATAAGAATAATTGAAACAAAAATGTAGATAAAGAGGGATCAACATATAAACAGGATCGAGATGGGATCTTCTAATCTAAACACGTCTAGAGGGGGAAACAAAAGAAAAAATTATTCTGGATCAACTGGCCAGAATTCCTTGACTGATGGGGACCGTGACGGGCCTCTTTGGCTGGCACAGGTGGGGGCAGACCCATCCCATTTGGGATGAGACATTCCTTCGATAGCCTGGACCCATGGAATAAAGGGCTTTCCAGGTGTTAATGAAGGCCTTGAATTGGAGCTGGAAAGAAATCGGTTACACAACAGCGGTGTCACGCATGCCACTCAAGGGACTTCCAGAAGTGTCAGCCCTCTGCAACCTGTATTAGACTGTACCTTCCAAATATCCCTTTGCCTCCACAGTTCAGCATCTTTTTCACACCTCTTTCTCTCCCTGGTAGGGAATTTACGATTGAGACAGAAGGTAAAACCTTTCAAGTAACGAAGGACATGGTCAGCGTGAAGAGATTCCAGAAAACCTTGCATGGTCAGTCTTCCCTCAGCTCTTCAAAAAACAGAGCCGCTTCAGCTGAAGTGCCCAAAATAATCTTGAGTGGGCAGCAGAATGTCACAATCCTTCCTTCCTTCCCTTCCTTCCTTCCTTCCTCCTTTCCTTCCTTCCTTTTCCTTCCTTCTTTCCTTCCTTCCTTCCTTCTTTCCTTCCTTCCTTTTCCTTCCTTCTTTCCTCCTTTCCTTCCTTCCTTCCCTCCCTCGTTCCTTCCTTCCCTCCCTCCCTCCTTCTTTCCTTCCTTCCTTCCCTACCTCCTTCTTTCCTTCCTTCCCTCCTTCCCTCCCTCCCTCCTTCTTTCCTTCCTTCCTTCCCTACCTCCTTCTTTCCTTCCTTCCTTCCCTCCTTCCCTCCCTCCCTCCTTCTTTCCTTCCTTCCCTCCCTCCTTCCTTCCCTCCCTCCCTCCTTCTTTCCTTCCTTCCTTCCTTCCCTACCTCCTTTCCTTCCTTCCCTCCTTCCTTCCTTCCCTCCATCTTTCTTTCCTTCCTTCCCTCCCTCCCTCCTCCTTCTTTCCTTCCTTCCTTTCCTCCCTCCCTCCTTCCTTCCTTCCCTCCCTCCTTCTTTCCTTCCTTCCTTCCCTACCTCCTTCTTTCCTTCCTTCCTTCCCTACCTCCTTCTTTCCTTCCTTCCCTACCTCCTTCTTTCCTTCCTTCCCTCCTTCCTTCCCTCCCTTCTTTCCTTCCTTCCTTTCCTCCCTTCCTTCCTTCCCTCCCTCCTTTCCTTCCTTCCTTCCTTCCCTCCTTCTTTCCTTCCTTCCCTCCCTCCTTCCCTCCCTCCTTCCTTCCTTCCCTCCCTCTTTCCTTCCCTCCCTCCCTCCTTCTTTCCTTCCTTCCCTCCCTCCTTCTTTCCTTCCCTCCCTCCTTCCTTCCCTCCCTTCCTCCCTCCTTCTTTCCTTCCCTCCCTCCTTCCTTCCCTCCCTCCCTCCTTCTTTCCTTCCTCCCCCCCTCCTGATGCTGATGATAAAAGCAGTCTTAAACCTGGAAACTCACTGAATCTGAACCACAAACATTAGATCACTGTCTTTCGTTTTCTAGTGGAAGAGATTGTCCCCAACGTGATTGAACCTTCATTTGGGCTTGGAAGAATCATGTATACAATATTTGAGCATACATTCTGCATCAGGGAGGGAGACGAACAGCGAACGGTAGGATTTCTTGTAGCCCATAAGGCTAAAATTTACCTAGGGAATTCTGAATTACAGTTAAGTCCTCAACTTAAGACCACAGTTTAACCAAAATTTTATGTTGCTGAGCAAGACAGTTTTTAAGTGAGTTTTACCCCCATTTCACAGCCTTTTCTGCCCCGGTTGTTAAGAGAATCCTTGCAGTGGTTAAGGCAGTAACACGATTGTTGAGTGAATCTGTATTCCACATTGGCTGCTGATGAGAAGGTTGCAAAAGGGGATTGCGTGACCCTGCAACCCTCATGAGCATGAACCAGTTGCCAAGTGTCCACATTTTGTTCCTGTGACCATGGGGACGTTGCAACAATCCTCAGCCGGGAAAATGGCCATGCCAGATTTTTCAGTGCCACTGTCATTTTAAACAGCCCCTAAATAAAATGTTGTAAGTCGAAGACTCCCTATATTTATTAAATGTTCATCCTGTTTTCATTACTTTATAAACGAGTCAAGGTGGTGAGCATATTTATTATCCATGCCTCCTCCTATTAATCCCACAGCAATAGTCCTATGATGACCAAGGCGAGGCTAGAGCTCCCTGTCTCCTGGTGATTGACCCAAAGTCACCCAGCCGTCTTTCATGGCTAAAGTGGGATTAGAACTCATTGTTCCTGGGAATTGACTCAAACTCCATTGGTTTTTGTGCCTAAGGCAGGACTAGAACTTATTGCCTCCAGGTTTCTAAACCAGCATCATAACCACTATACCAAAATGGTATAGAAAGGCAGAGCAAAAAGTTAAGGCTGTTTAGTATTGTGCCATACTGCCAAGAGTCCGAAGTTACTGCCTGTTTTAGTCCCCAAGACCCCCTTCCCCCTGATTTTTATTTTCACTTGCATTTTATAATATACAGTGATACCTCGTCTTACAAACACCTCGTCATACAAACTTTTTGAGATACAAACCCGGGGTTTAAGATTTTTTTGCCTCTTCTTACAAACTATTTTCACCTTACAAACCCACTGCTGCCGCTGGGATGCCCCGCCTCTGGACTTCTGTTGTCAGCGAAGCACCTGTTTTTGTGCTGCTGGGATTCCCCTGAGGCTCCCCTCCATGGGAAACCCCACCTCCGGACTTCCGTTGCCAGTGAAGCACTCATTTCTGCGATGCTGGGATTCCCCTGCTGGGATACCCCTGCAGCATCACAAAAACACAGAAGTCCGGAGGTGGGGTTTCCCATGGAGGGGAGGCTCAGGGGAATCCCAGCAGTGCAAAAACGGACGCTTCGGCTGGCAAAAGGGGTGAATTTTGGCCTTGCACGCATTAATTGCTTTTCCATTGATTCCTATGGGAAACACTGTTTCGTCTTACAAACTTTTCACCTTAAGAACCTTGTCCCGGAACCAATTAAGTTTGTAAGACAGGGTATCACTGTATTTTAATATTTTTTTTTTAACTGGGTGGGTCTCACAATGTTTCAAACTGGGTGGGTCTCACAGACAAGGGTTGGTTCTGCCAGCTCCGTTTTTCTGACTGTCTGTTTGCCGTTTCTTCCTTGCACCAGTACTTCAGCTTTCCTGCTGTGGTGGCTCCTTTCAAATGCTCCGTTCTTCCTTTGAGCCAGAACCAGGAATTCATTCCATTTGTGAAGGAACTCTGTGAGTGAAATGCTTCCCTGTAAATAAAGATTATTTGAATTATTTCTGGAAATGGGACCTACACATAGACCTTCAAATTTCTGTGGCTAAGAGAGACATTTGCTAAGGAATTTTTGCCTCATTTCATAACCTTTCTTGCCACGAATGTTAAGTGAATCACTGCGGTTGACATGTCAACAACACGACTATTACGTGAATTTGGCTTCCCCGTTAACTTTGCCTGTCAGGAGGTCACAAAAGGGGATCACATGACCACTGGACACTGCAACCGTTATAAATTTGAGTCAGTTGGTCTTAATTTTGATGCTGCAACATGGGATGAAAAAGTCATACATTTTTCAGTGCGGTTGTAACTTTGATTGGTCACTAAATGAATGGTTGTGAACCGAGGACTACCTGTATGGGGATGGAAGTTGTTGTTGTTGTTATTATTATTAATATTATTATTAATATTATTTATTAAATTTGTATGCCTGTATCGTATGTCTGGATTCTCCCCTGCACTGTTCGGAGAGTCCAATGTGGGTTGTTCTTCAGCCTCATTGGCAGGGACTGAGTTAAAAATTAACATAATTATGTCCCGCCCCCCTCTACCTCCTCAGGTTCAGTCTTAAAAACTCAGTCATAGTGTAGGGACTATGAGTTTTCTTCTCACAGTATGTGAGATTTATAGGATGTTTACTAACAATAATTTTTTCTCCTTTTTTTCCCTTTCTCTATAGGAGGAAGACCTGGATCTCGAGAACCACTGCCCTCCGGGGTATTGTTCTCCGTCTCTTCAATCCCTGAGAGGCCACTGCTCTCCGGAGTATTGCCTTGCTGAAAGGGATCGCTGGATTGGGGTCCCTGACGCCCGCGATCAGACCCCCCCCCCCAACCACTCTTCCAGCGCAACGAGTCTCCGAGTATCGGTTCTTACCGATCAGAGGAGCAATCAGTACACAGAATTTCCCCATGGGGGGAAATCAGCTGTAAGGCGATCCCAGCAGCTCCCAGACAGCGTTCCTGCCGATCGGCAATGGAAAAAGAAAAAAAAAAGATCAGCTGTTCGGAGGCCCTTTGCAGCCACCTTGTTCCCGATCGCTCAGAGGAGCAGAGATCGAAGGAATTGAAGGGGGGGGGGTGCAGAAGGTGATTGCCGAGCTGCCCGAAGTTGCGCCCGCCATTTTGGCGCAGGGCCAAAGCCTCTGAGTCCCCCTCCGGCCGTTTGAGAAGCAGAGCTTTTCCCGCCTGATGTCACGGCCGCCATCTTGTTTGCTAAGGGGTCAGAGTGACTAGGCTCTTTTCAGCCTATCCCAGGGCCGCCATCTTGCTTCAGGGCGTTGCCAGGACAACGAAGCTATTATGGGCTTCTACCTAGTATCCAGCCAATCACGAGCAGGAAAAACAGATGACATGTTATTTAGGGGACACCAGCTTCCCTAGTCCACCATTTTACTTGCTTTTAAGCAGTAACCTCGTGTTTTTGGCTCGGTGTTGTTACAAACATGTCTCAATCCAGTCCCAGCGCTCCTGTGCCCTCCTCCTCCAAGAATAAAAGTAAGGACAAGGGGCCCAGCTCAAAATCTAAGGGGAAAAGCTCTCAGTCCTCCAATGCACTAAAGGAGGCTGAGAAGAAAATAAAGGCCCTCGAGGCCCAGCTGGACAAAGCAAAACCAAGACAAGGGCCTAGCCCCTCAGCCATGGTTATTCCACCCGTTTATCAAAGCCCGCTGGGTCCTCCTCCCCTGTCATCGGCCACCTTCGAGGGGCCTCCCTTTCAAAGCGCTGGGGGTCTTTCACCAGACCGCCCATTAAGTGCCCCCCCACCATCTGAGGGATTTCAGAGATCAGAATGGAGCAGGCCTGCCTCTCAACCTCCAGCAGCTACAGCCACATTCACGCCCACAGCAGCAGGGCTCAGGGGCTCTACAGATAACTGGCAAGCCATGTCTCCCTCGGTACAAGACATGATTGCTTCAGCTTATGCACAGGGCATAGCAATTGGGGCCCAACAACAACATCAATCCCCACTGCCACCTCGCCCCAGCAGGCAGGATATCTGGTCAGCTCCTGCACCTGCACCTTCCCTGCATGACTCTTTTCAGGAGGAGCAAGAGTTCAGAGAGGCCTTTTCAGACCCAGAGAATGAGCTGTCGGGGGATGAAGCCACCTTACCAGAACAGCCTGTATTAGCAGGCTTATTCAAGGCACCCCTTTTCAGGGTTCTCCTAAACAAGGCCAGAACCACACTAACTTTGACCAGTGCCCAAAAGACGGCTGACCAGGATGTGGGCACATTACCCGCTTCCAGACTCATTAATGAGCCTCAAAGGGACTC
This sequence comes from Erythrolamprus reginae, assembly GCF_031021105.1. Lineage (NCBI taxonomy): Eukaryota > Metazoa > Chordata > Lepidosauria > Squamata > Dipsadidae > Erythrolamprus > Erythrolamprus reginae. Next base: position 6,115,046 of record NC_091963.1, read on the forward strand.
AGAAACTATCCCTGCAGTGCCCATATTTGCAGAAAACATAAAGAGGCCCTGGCAGCAACCAGCAGCAGCTCTGGGTCCCTCAGCTCTGGACAAGAAGCTTTACTCCTTCGATCCAGAAATAGAGGATTTGCTCCAATACCCGGCTGTGGATACCCCGGTTACCTCGCTAATTTCCAATGCCCTGGTTCCATCGGAGATGGCGGATGGTTTGCGGCCCGATGATAGGAAGGCCGAGAACCTGATCCGGAGAATGCACCAGCTATGTGCCTGGTCCTTGAGAGCTGCTATGGCAGCCTCCTTCAACCGGGCCTCAATCCTTTGGCTTCGAGACATCCTCCCCAGGTTGGGCCCGGAGGACGCTCGCCTTCGCCAAGACATTAATAAATTGATCGCCTCCACGGAGTTCTCCGCCGATGCCACCTTGGCTGCTTCTAGGTTTTCATCCAGGGCGATGGCTACCAACCTTTCCACTCGACGCCTAATATGGCTCCGCTCTTGGCAAGCGGACGCCAAATCGAAATGGCGTCTTGCAACCGCGCCCTACCAAGGGACCACACTTTTTGGAGAATCACTAGATAAAGTCTTGATCGAGGATAAAGACAAGAAAAAGGTGCTGCCAAGGTCGGCGAGGAGGCAAGACAGGCGGGCGGCCCCATACTACAGAAGGCAGCCCTTTCGAGCGGACACGGCCGCGCCTGCGGCCTCAAACACCAGGCCATATGGACAGAGCTCCTACACGCAGCCATCCTTCAGGTCCGACAGAACAGGTTATGGAGACAGGAACCGACAGTTCCAACAGCCCCGCAGATCCTTTCGGGGCGGGAACAGAGGAGGGTACCGAAAACAAAAATGACTTACCCATCCAGGTACCCATCGGTGGACGCCTGCAGTCCTTCTCAGGCTCTTGGGCGGCTATTTCCACCGACATTTGGGCGCTAGATACCGTGAAAAATGGTCTGCGCATCAACTTCCTACAGACTCCTCCGGACAGATTCCTACAATGCCCGTCGCTATCTCAACCAAGATGTTCCCTGATTGCCAGGGAAGTACAACACCTGTTGGACATTGGGGCAATAGAACCGGTGCCAGTACATCAACAAGGACAGGGGTTCTACTCTATCGTGTTCTTGGTCCCCAAGACGTCCGGCGGCTACCGCCTGATTCTCAACCTCAAGCAGCTGAACATCTATGTTCGCTACCAACGTTTCAAGATGCATTCCTTACAGTCAATCCTGGCATCCATCCGACACCACGACTGGATGACCTCCATCGACCTCAAAGAGGCGTACCTGCACGTACCAGTTCATCCACATCATCGACGTTTCCTCCGCTTTTGTATACAGGACCATCATTTCCAGTACAGGGCAATGCCCTTCGGACTTTCATCGGCCCCCAGAGCTTTCACCAAGCTTCTGGATGTACTGACAGCCGACCTGAGAACCAGATCCATTCGTCTCATGGCCTATCTGGACGACGTAATCATCTTGTCCAGCAGCCCTCAACAGGCCAGACTAGATCTACAACGGACAATACGTTCTCTAGAGACCTGTGGTTTCACGATCAACTATGTGAAAAGCCACCTGAATCCAACCAAACAGCTCTTACATTTGGGAACTCTGATAGACTCTGCAGCCGGAATCGTTTACCTGTCATCAGAGAGGCAGCAGAGGGTGAGGACGCTGATAGCTTCTATTCAGCACCGCACCAGGGTCCCCTTGGCCCTTCTATCCCAGCTGCTAGGAGTCTTCATCTCCTGCATCAGCATCGTCCCATGGGCGCGGCTGCATGCCCGCCCGCTTCAATGGCTCCTCCTCCCCTTCCAAAGAGCACGCATGAGCCACTCCAAACACCAGGTACGTCTCACGTTACCCGTCCGTCACTCTCTGCCCTGGTGGACGTCCCAAGCGCTGACCAGAGGCTCTCCCTTCCTACACCATCGGGAGGTGACGATCACTACAGATGCGAGCCTCTCCGGCTGGGGAGCACATTGCGGCTCCAGAGTGGCCCAGGGTCTCTGGACAGCAGACGACCTGAGGGACCCCAATATCAACTTACTAGAACTAAGGGCAGTCTTCAAGGCACTCCACTCCTTCAAAGACCGGGTAGAGGGACAGCATGTCCTCGTCATGACGGACAACGTAGCAACAAGGGCCCATATAAATCATCAGGGAGGTACGAGGTCGGGCCGTTTGATGGAGGAGGCTCACTCCCTGATGTCTTGGGCGGAAACACACCTGGTCTCGATCCAAGCAGAACACATCTCAGGATCAGACAACACCCAGGCGGATTGGTTGAGCCGCACAACCATCGACCCGGGGGAATGGTCATTGAACCCGGAGGTTTTCCAGGACATTATACACCGTTATGGGGAACCGGTAGTGGACCTGTTCGCGACCCACCTCAACAACCAAGTGGTCCGATTCTACTCCCGGTTCCCATGCCCGGGAGCCGACCGTATCAATGCGCTCCTCTCCCCATGGCCAAGGGGTCTACTCTACGCCTTCCCTCCGACTTGCCTTCTACCCAGGGTAGTCTCCAAGATACTCTCGGAGCAGGCGGAGGTGATTCTCGTCGCCCCCTTTTGGCCCAGACGACCATGGTTCGCGGACTTGATGGACCTCTCAACCTCCCCGCCATGGAGGATCCCATACCACAGACTCTCCCTCACCCAGGGGTCGTTGGTGCACCCAGAGCCTCAGTGGTGGAGGCTTGCCGTGTGGAGATTGAGGGGGACCGCTTGAGGGCGGAATCCCTGTCGGAAAAGGTCATCCATACCATCCAATCGGCTCGACGCCCGTCAACGACTCGCATTTACCAAGCGACATGGGCAGCGTTTTGTAGATTCTGCAGAGCTCGAGAGATCCCCCCTCGCTCAGCCTCCATCTTACATCTATTAGACTTCCTACAGAAGGGGCTGGACGAAGGGCTGACCCCAAACACCCTTCGCAGGCAGGTGGCAGCTATCGCCACGGTCTTAAGACCAGACCCCCTTCGACCGATTTCCCATCATCCATGGGTTAAAGACTTTCTCCGAGGAGCCTCGAATCTTTCTCCTCCAGTTATCCATCACTTCCCATCCTGGGATTTGACTTTGGTCTTACAGGCCCTTACAGGACCTCCTTTTGAACCACTGAGAGAAATCACGCTTCGCCTTCTATCAATCAAAGTAGCGTTCTTAGTGGCCATCACATCTGCTCGCAGGGTGTCGGAACTCGCGGCATTGTCAGTCCGGCCGGACCTTTGCGTGTTCCACCCAGATCGGGTTACTCTTCGGTTAGATCCCAGCTTTCTGCCGAAGGTCAACACAAGATTTCATAGATCCCAGGACATAATATTACCGGACTTCTGTACCCACGGTTCACACCCGTCAGTCTTACGCTGGCACAAAGTGGACGTCCGTAGAGCTCTAAAGATTTACATTCGACGGACCAGCTCTTTCAGGAAATCAGAAGCATTATTCGTTTCCTTCTTCCCAGGATCCATGGGCAACAAGGTGTCCTCTAAAACTATCAGCCGATGGATCCGGTCCTGCATTATGGAGGCATACAGGACACGTGGGACACCTTTGCCAAGGACAATCACGGCTCACTCTACCAGAAGTGCAGCCACCACTGCCGCCTGGAACACACAGGCGTCAATCGATGACATCTGTCGGGCCGCAACCTGGGCGGCCCCCACGACTTTCATCAGACACTACCGTATAGACTCATTCGCTTCATCGGAAGCGGCATTCGGTCGCAGAGTGCTGCAACGGGTTTGTGTTCAGACACCCCTGGTCCAGCCTATCCCGCCCTAGTTGGTTTGCTTGGGTATATCCCACATTGGACTCTCCGAACAGTGCAGGGGAGAAGGACCGTTGAACTTACCTGAACGGTCTTCTCGCTGCACTGTGAGGAGAGTCCAAACCCTCCCGGCTTCTTGGCCCAGGGGTTCAGTTCGTTACCAGTTTAACTTCTTAGTTAATAAAATTGGTTTGTTTACACTATTCCTTCGTTTTTCTTGACTGAACCTGAGGAGGTAGAGGGGGGCGGGACATAATTATGTTAATTTTTAACTCAGTCCCTGCCAATGAGGCTGAAGAACAACCCACATTGGACTCTCCTCACAGTGCAGCGAGAAGACCGTTCAGGTAAGTTCAACGGTCCTTTTGTCAATGATAGTCATGTTCACCAAACAAATGGACGTATTGACCTGTATTATGGCATTACCAGCACTAGAGATCTGCAAAGAATAGGAAGCCTGATGAGGGGCCAATACTTTATGCTCTTCCAGGTTCTTCCTCATTGAGGGGAGAGGAAACCTCAAAAAAAGAATTATGAAAACTCTTTGTTTCTTTTATTATTATTATTATTATTATTATTATTATTATTTTATTATTTTATTATTATTTTATTATTATCGTCTATTCATTAAACCTATATGTCACCCATCTCGCTATCCAAAGTGATTCCAGGTGGCTCCCAATCCAATAAAAATATAGAGAATGTATAGACATATATAACTATAAACGCTACATAGAATTATAATTATAAACATAACAGCAGTTAAGACCACAAGAGTTGAACACCAACTAAAAATCGAGAACTTGAAAGGGGCCTTTTCTGTCAACTGCCTAAAATATAAGCTGTCTTTTCATTCTCTATTTGAGAAATGGAAAATGGACATTTAGGATATTTTGGGCTTCAATTTTGGTTTTCATTTGGGGAGACTTTGTGGGATTCCTGTTTTCCTTATTTAGGTTGTAAAACATCATGTAGAGTTTATGCTATATTTTTGGGACATGAGGAGGGCTGTATTTTTCTAATGATTTTATCCTATCCTGTAAATAAGACTGTCTTTAACTTATAGATGCTAAGTTTGATAGCAGTTTGGTGACCTGTACTGCATTCATCTTTACAGAGTGACCTATGACCAGTTGTTTAGTGATCATTTAAAATTAGGAGAAAAATATTATTTACAGTTAAAAATCTGGTGGCTGTCCCCCACAATTACGTGATTGGTCAGCAGCTGGTCTGCATTTATTTATTTATTTTATTTATTAATTAGATTTATATGCTGCCTCTCTCCGAGGACTCGGGGCGGCTCACAACATATAAAAGAACAATGGTGGAATGGTGGAAGGTCTTAAGCATAAAACGTATCAGGAAAGACTTAATGAACTCGATCTGTATATTCTGGAGGACAGAAGGAAAAGGGGGGACATGATCGAAACATTTAAATATGTTAAAGGGTTAAATAAGGTTCAGGAGGGAAGTGTTTTTAATAGGAAAGTGAACACAAGAACAAGGGGACACAATCTGAACTTAGTTGGGGGAAAGATCAAAAGCAACATGAGAAAATATTATTTTACTGAAAGAGTAGTAGATCCTTGGAACAAACTTCCAGCAGATGTGGTTGGTAAATCCACAGTAACTGAATTTAAACATGCCTGGGATAAACATATATCCATCCTAAGATAAAATACAAAAAATAGTATAAGGGCAGACTAGATGGACCATGAGGTCTTTTTCTGCCGTCAGTCTTCTATGTTTCTATGTTTAATGCGATCCAAATCCACTTAATATGAACCCACTAATCTAAACTAAAATCCCCATTATTAAAAATTAATCATACCCACTCAACAACAACATACATGTCATTCGTCGGCCAGGGGGCTAGAGTCTAATGGCCCCAAGCCTGGCGGCATAGATGAGTCTTTAGGCTCTTATGGAAGGTGAGGAGGGTGGGGGCAGGAAGAATCTCCAGGGGGAGCTGATTCCAGAGGGCCAGGGCCCCCACAGAGAAGGCTCTTCCCCTAGGTCCTGACAAGAGACATTGTCTAGTTGACAATGGAGAAGGCCGACTCTGTGGGACCTCACCGGTCGCTGGGATTCATGCGACAGAAAGCAGTCCCACAAGTAGTCTAGTCCGATGCCATGTAGGGCTTTATAAGTCATAACCAACACTTTGAATTGTGTCTGGAAACCAATTGTCAGCCAATGCAGTCTATGTCTATTCGTAGCATCAGGTAGTCACATGGCCATGATTTATGATACTTGTTTTGCTGTAAACTGGCATTTACTCATTGTTTATTTATTTTATTTATTGGATTTGTATGCCTCCCCTCTCCGTAGACTCGGGGCGGCTAACAACAGTAATAAAAACAGCATATAAACAATCCAATATTAAAACAGTTAAAAACCCTTATTATAAAACCAAACATACATACAGACATACCATGCATAAAATTGTAAAGGCCTAGGGGGAAAGAGTATCTCAGTTCCCTCATGCCTGGCGGCAGAGGTGGGTTTTAAGAAGCTTACGAAAGGTAAGGAGGGTGGGGGCAATTCTAATCTCTGGGGGGAGTTGGTTCCAGAGGGCCGGGGCCGCCACAGAGAAGGCTCTTCCCCTGGGTCCCGCCAAGCGACATTGTTTAGTTGACGGGCCCCGGAGAAGGCCAACTCTGTGGGACCTAACTGGTCGCTGGGATTCATGCGGCAGAAGGTGGTCCTTGAGATAATCTGGTCCGGTGCCATGAAGGACACCTATAAAACACTGCCCATTGTGGACTATGTATTTACTTCAAGAACACACATTCATTTAACAACAATTTACTTAACCATCAATGCATGTATATATGTATATTAAAAAAATCAGGCATAACCATGTGATGACCCATTTAATGTCCTTAAAGTCTAGGTTCAACCATGGTCATATGTCAAGGACTACGTGTAAGCTTTCTCAGATTAGATAAATCAGTAAGGTACTATGCTTGTAATAATGAATTAATTCTCCCTCCCCCCCCACCGCACTTTTTTTTTTTTAACCAGCTGAAGCTCTGACCAGGAATGGGGTCTCCCACAAAGTGGACGATTCTTCTGGATCCATCGGTCGGCGGTACGCGAGGACGGATGAAATCGGGGTGGCTTTTGGGATTACAGTTGACTTTGACACTGCCAACAGGAGCCCCCACACAGCCACCTTAAGAGACCGCGACTCCATGCGGCAGATACGGGCCGAGGTAAGATGGCCTCCGGTCAGCCAACTAGAGGCGGCTTTTGCAAGGGTTGGGGGAGTAAAATCTGCACAAAATAAAAATATCCTTCCTTGGGAAGGAATGGTGGAGAGAGAGAGAGAGAGAAAGTCTCACAATCTAAGCTGAGCAGTGAGCAATCGCTCACTTAAAAATCATCATCAACTCAGAGTTTTCCAAACCTGCCCAGAAGCCGAGAGGGAAAGAGTGAGAGGGAAGGAGAGAGAGAGGAAGAGAGAGAAACAGATAGAAAAAAGAGAGGAAGGAAAAGAGAAAGAAAAAGAATGGGAGTAAGGAAGAGAGAAAGAAAATCAAAATCTACTTTGAAACTAGCTCAACTATTTAAGTGGCATTTTGATATTGATAGAGTTGCCCTATTATGAGCTCACTGTTATAGACACACAGTACAGTATTTTATTTTGAAATTCTCTGAGGCAAAACAGGGTGGGTTTTTTGTTTGTTTGTTTGTTTGTTTGTTTGTTTGTTTGTTTATTTATTCTGTGCCGCCCAATCCCAAAGGGACTGCCACTCAGACACTATACTTTCTCCCCCCCCCCCCGAAAAAAAATTAGAAGGAACACTGCTCACAATACACACCAGCAGAATCCATATCCATCTCTATAAAATCAGCATTTTTCAACCTCAGCAATTTTTAAGTCGTCTGGAGGTCAATTCCCATAACTGGTTGAGGAATTCTCGGGGTTGAAGTGCACACGTCTTAAAAGTACCCTCCTTACATCAGGAGAAGGAAGGAGACAAGAGTCCATGTAGAGTGGTCAGAGTCATCCTCTTGGGTGGAAATTGTTGGACAGGAGACACTTTTCTCTCGTGGTGAACGTCTGTGGGGACTCTCAATCATCCAGATTGCGGTTGTTCTCAAAAGCAACTGGACTTGTTTTGTTTTTCCTTGAAGACTTTTTGCTTCTGATCCAAGAAGCATCTTCAGCTCTGACTGAAGAACTAAAAGAAGAACCAAAGAAGCTTCTTGGATGAGAAGAGAAACATTTTCAAAGAAAGAAGTCCAGTTGCTTTTTGGAAAATCAATGTTGTGTTCTCTGGCCATGGGGGTATGTGCGTTTGCCTTGCTGTGTGGAGAAACTCACGCCACTGCCCACTGGACAATTCCCTTTGCATGACTTCCTTGCATTCAGTCCTGGATTGATTGGCATGTCACCTGTTCTTGCTTTTAGATCTCGGAGCTGCCAGCCCTGGTGCGCGACCTGGCCAACGGCAACATCACTTGGGCTGACGTGGAGGCCAAGTACCCTCCCTTCGAGGGTCAAGAGACAGGCAGAAAGGATGCGATAGAGGTCTGAAGCTTATGCCGGAAAGGAAACCACATCACGAAGCCCACTTTTAATTGTCCATGTTAATAGAGTCAGTATCATGTGTATTATTTGACACGGCTTTTTCCGCACACCCAGGGGCCCCCTGGTTATCCGGTCCTTGGTCTCTGCCTGATTTTTAACTCCCATCTCCAATAATCCCAATTATAAAATGGCTTAAAACATGCCAGGTTCTCTTAAGGTCAAGTCTCTTCTCTGTAGGAGGCCACCAGTTTGGTCTAGCGCAGGGATCTCCAGACTTGGCAACTGGTGGATTTGAGCTCCCAGAATTCCTCAGTCAGCCATGCTGGTGGAGGAATTATGGGACAGGAGATTCACAAGACCCGTCAGGTTTGGAGACTCCTGGTCTCTAGTGGTAGAAAGAATCAAGACTTCATGCCGCACCTTAGCCATGAAACCCAGGTGGGCTGACCTTGGGCCAGTCTCTCTCAGCCCAACTCGCCTCACAGGGTTGTTGTTGGGAAAATTAAGAGGAAGATATGTTGGATAGTTTTGAATTGGTTTAAAAAAAAATAAAGCTGGGATAAGAAGTAAATAAATAAAACAAGTTCCTTCCTCAACCTGTAGGTATTTCTTGGCTCTTGACTGATGGCTTAGCTGTTATTTGAAATTAAAACAGACAATCAGGAGTATTTACAATCCAGTTCTGAATTTCTGACAGCTGCCCCTCCGCCTCCAGCCACGTGACCACACATCGATGCTCAGCAGCCGGCCCAAATTAGCCATGTGCAGCATCCTGCAGTCACGTGACCACAACTTTATGAAGATTTTGCTGAAAAATTTGCTGCTGCTTGCTTCCAGTTTTTAGCAAACTGGGTTTTTAATATAATGATTGCCACGTGAAAAAAGGTCATAAAATCAGGTTGGTCACTTGGGTGATTCATTTTACAACCGTAAAGACGGGCTCCATTATGGCTGTAAATTGAGTTCTGCCTGTCTAGAAAAATGTTAACAGAATTCTCAGGTGAAATACCGAGGTGACATTTTCCCTAATTTTTCTGAGTAATTGTTCTTTGCTTGCTTTTGTGGCTTTTTGTTGCCTGTTCTTGTCTGTTCCCGGGAACAAGTTTGGAAAGAGTGTATGTTTGTAGGTGCTTCTAAGCTTAACAAAGACATTTTGAGAACACAAGCCTGTGTGTGTGTTTTTATTACATTCATGTCGCCATCCTCTTGAGAAGGTGGCTAGGGTGATTTACAGAAACTTGTGCCATCAAATTTTCTAAAGGTTGTCATGCAATTTTGCTAATACGTACGTGATTTTCAGCCACATTTAATGTTCATTGGTAATACTGAGCTGCAAAGTACAAATGTAGCCAAAACTTTATTCATTGCAGGTAGTTCTTGACTTAGAACTACACGTATTTCTTTATTGATCATCCGAAGTTGTAACAGGACTAGGGAAAAAAGTGACATAGGACCATTTTTTTATACTTACAAAGTGCAGCACATTTTGTTGCATCCCCACAGTCATGTGATCAAAATTCATATTTATGACCATTATGGTCCTGGGTATTCTATCTGGGTCAACGATCCTTCCGAGGTGGGTAAAATGAGGACCCGGATTGTGGGGACAATAGGCTGGCTCTGTTAAAAAGTGCTATTGCTAACATGTTGTAAGCCACCTTGAGTCTAAGGAGAAGGGCGGCATAAAAAATGAATAAATAAAATAAATAAATAAAATAAATGATCAGAATTAAAAGCCACACACGCTCCAAAGATGATTAAAACACGTTCAGGGCAAAATTGGTTAACTCTAATTTAGTTCATTCTGGCAGCGTTCCCTGCTGAATGACTTGGACAGAAGAACAATTCAGGCTGGGAGCCAAAGAGTCATTAGGATTTGTCTTTTGAAGTGATTCTGGCAGATTAACCGCACTTATAGTTTCTTGAAGCTTTGCAGACCATAAAGTTTGCATAAGTGAAAGTGCTCTGGAATCAGCAATGGCGCTCTCAGCTCCAATTCACACACCACCATTCTTTACAAACGTCCACCACGCCCGCTCAGGCCTCATTGACTGACAGGTGAGTCAACCCACATCCGGCTGCTATCTCCTCCGTCTACAAAAATGACCGTTCAGGTAAGGAGGCAACGGTTCAATCTCAAAACAATATAAGATTATTTAAAATAAAAAAGCAACATTCTTTGAAAGAAAGGAGAACCATCTCTGTAACATCTGGATTTTTATGATAAGCCTTAAATTTTATACCTCTTACTGAACATTTTACTGAATTATAGGTAGTCCTAGATTTACAAAAGTTCATTTAGTGACCAGAGACACTGCAAAAAGTGACTTAGGACTATTTTTCAACACTTATGACCACTGTAACATCTGCATGAGATTTACATTTGGATGCTTGACAACTGGTTTATACTTACGATGGTTACATATGATCCCCTTTTGCAACCTTTGACAAGCAAACTCACAGGGAAAACCATATTCACTTAACAACCAGGTTACTATCTTATCAAGTGCGGTGATTCACTTAACAACCGTGGAAAGAGAAATCATAAAATGGGGCAAAGCTCACTTAAATGTCTCAGCTAGCAACATAAAGTCGCTCTGAGTCTTGGGAGAGGGGTGGCATACAAATCTAATAAATAATAATAATAAAGTTAGCAACAAAATTGTGGCCGTTAAATCGAGGATTACCTGTACTTATTTAGTGAATTGCACCTCATTTCCACCAGATGGCGGTACAGGACTTAAAAAGTTCCATTAAAAGAACAATTACTGTATTCCTTTTCAGAACAGAACAGAAATGTACTCTCTTATATAGCCACATAGAGACTATTCAAAATTATGACTAAACCCCCCAAAAGGTTCAGATTATCTATTCTGGAGCAAACACACACACACTCAGAGTTATCTGACCTCATTTTGGATGCTTGTCCACTGGCGCTCACGTTTATAAGCTGGTTGCAGTGTTCCATAATAGCATAGAATTCTTTATTGGCCAAGTGTGATTGGACACACAAGGAATTTGTCTTTGGTGCAGATGCTCTCAGTGTACATAAAAGACAAGACACATTTGTCAAGAATCATAAGGTACAGCACTTAATGATTGTCATAGGGGTCAAATAAGCAATGAAGGAACAATCAATATTAATAAAAATCTTAGGATACAAGCAACAAGTTACAGTCATACAGTCCTAAGTGGGAGGAAATGGGTGATAGGAATGATGAGAAAAAACTAGTAGAAATAGTAGTGCAGACTTAGTAAATAGTTTGACAGTGTTGAGGGAATTATTTGTTTAGCAGAGTGATGGCGTTCGGGGAAAAACTGCTCTTGTGTCTAGTTGTCTTGGTGTGCAGTGCTCTGTAGCGACGTTTTGAGGGTGGGAGTTGAAACAATTTATGTCCAGGATGCGAGGGGGTAATTACAGTAAATCCTCAACATATGACCACAATTGAGCTCAACATTTCCACTGCTAAGCAAGTGAGTTTTACCCCATTTTTTCTCCCACCTTATTTTAATTCCCTCCGAGCATTGACTTTTGTATTTCAGGCATAAAATTACAGTTGGGGACCAAACCTGGTTATGTCAATGGGATGAGACTGACCAGGAAATTGTGGCTTATTTAGGGATATGATTGCAATTTAGCGGAACGGTTGGAGAATGGCCTCACAATCAATAAGGCTGTGAGTTCAATCCTAGGTAGCAGCAGATATTTCTCTCTCTGGGGCACAGTGAGTAATTTATCTGCTGTGAACTCTGCATTTGCAACAGGGAGGGAATCCAGGCAGTAAGAATTTTGTTCCATTCCCTGACTTCACCCCGATGTGTCCACTTACGGCCACAATTGAGTAAAATTTCCATTGTTAAGACAATTGTTGACTGAGTTTCGCACCATTTTAGAGGCTTTCTTGCCACATTTGTTAAGCGAATTGTTGCGGTTGTTAGGTTAGTCAGACAGTTTGTTGAGTGAGTCTTGTCTTCCCCGTTGATTTTTTTCTTGCCCGAAGGTTGCAAAAGTTGATCACCTGACCCCAGTAGTGGATTGCTACCGGTAGGGTAGAGGACAGCGCACTAGTAGCGGATGCCCTTAGATTATCTACGGTTGACCTATCCAGATTCCTAAGAGGTCAGTAAGGGGCGAGTACAAGTGCACTAGAGTGCCTTCCGTCCCCTGTCCTATTGCTCTCCTATATCTCCTATACCTTTCTTCTATTCCTATATCTCTTCTTCTATTCTTTCATTGATATGTTCTATTACTATATCTTCTATTCTTTCTTAGATATATTTTACTATGAGTTTCTCCTCTATAACCTTCATCATGAATTTTACTATGTGTATACTGTATAGATATATACCCACTAAAACTCTCATTGTGTATTGGACTAACTAACTAACTAACCAACCAAACAAACAAACAAACAAACAAACAAACAAACAAACAAACAAACAAAAAATAAAATAAAATAAAATAAAATAAAATAAAATAAAATAAAATAAATGCCAGATAGGGCAATTTGAGCATGGCAGCTACAGTGCCAGTCTTATGGGCACCAACTTTTTTCTATATTTTTCCTTCGTGCGCACGTACAAGAGCAAAATCTCGCTAGACATGCGCATGTGAGATTTCGGCATTTTTTGTTGCTTCTGCGCATGCGCGGAAGCAAAAAAAAAAAGTCAAAATCTCTCGTGCATCCCCTTGTGAGATTTTATTTTATTTTACTTTATTTATTAGATTTATATGCCTCCCCTCTCTGGGGAGTTTTGTTTCCTGCGCATGTGCAGAAGCAAAAACATGCTGGGACGTGTGTACATAGAATACGCTCACACAAGAAAATAATAATAATAATAATAATAATAATAATAATAATAATAGTAATAGTAATAATAATAATGAGAGGGGCGGCATACAAATCTAATAAATAAATAAATAAATAAAAAATAAATAAATAATAATAATAATAATAATAATAATAATAATAATAATAATTTATTAGATTTGTGTGCCGCCCCTCTCTGAGGACTTGGAGCGGCTCACAGCAACAATACACAATGTACGAATCTAATGTTAAAAACAATTAAAAACCATTATTATAAAAGACAATCACACAACCTAACAGACCATACATAACAAACCATAGTAGCTAAGGGGTATATCAGTTTCCCCATGCCTGGCGACATAGGTGGGTTTTCAGGAGCTTTCGAAAGGCAAGGAGGGTGGGGGCAGTCCTAATCTCAGTGGGGAGTTGATTCCAGAGGGTCGGGGCCACCACAGAGAAAGCCTTTCCCCTGGGTCCCACCAGACGGCATTGTGGGACCTAATCTGTCGCTGGGATTCAAGGTAATTGATGCAGTGCACTGGTAGCAGCAGTAATGGCCTCTGTGTGACTCCCATGTTAGTCTGCAACCATCATAAATACAAGTCAATTGCCAAGCATCCAAATCTTTGATCCAATGGGCACGGGGATGCTTCAACAGTCGTAAGTGCGAAAAGCGGTCATAAGTCACTTTTCTTGCAGTGCCGTTGAATAATAATAATTTATTAAACTTGTATGCTGCCCGTCTCCGAAGACTCAAACCTTGAACGATCAGTAAATGAATGGTTATAAATCACGGGCTTCCTAGTGTTCTGCCGGCGTGTCTCAACCGTCCGTAATTGCAGGGTAATTAGTCCAGGAAAACAGACACCACACGATACAAGGAAAACCCAAAAGTTTTTATAAACAGAAAAACAGAAACAGCTCCCTTTCTAAATGTCAAAGGGATTTTCTGGTACACATAAGGCACAGGTTAAATGCAGTCCAATTGCTCACCCAAGAACTGGGAAATTGAGTCCAATTCTAGAGTCCAGAGTCCACACACACAATCCTGAACAGCAAAAACCACGATCTTGACGAAACAATGAATCAGATAAACTGCCATGAGGCTAAAACACCAGGCTGTACTTTTATCTGTAGCACTAATTACAGCAGCCCCACCCAACCACAGGTGGCCTCATTTTCTCTTGTAATAATCCTTCAGTTGTTGTCTCCTATGCATCACTCTACGCATGCATGGATGTGTCATTAATTCTTGTTCAGAATCCAGGGTTGATATAGATGACGGATCTCCTCCTGGGCTGTCTGCCAAACTCCCCTCTTCCCTGTCACTCATGCTTCCTTGGTCAGAGGAGACTTCGTCGGTAGATTCTACTGGGAGCAAAACAGGCCTGTGGCATGTGGATGTCTCCCCCACCTCCACCTCCACATTCCTTGGGGCAGGAGCTGGGCCAGAGCTAACCACAACACCTAGTAGTGCAATTTCAAATATTTCTTTTGCTGGAAACTGGCCTTTTTGACTGTTTCTTGGCCAAAAAAAAAAACCCAATACCACCAACTCCCCTTGACATCTAGGAATATATTGACTCATTTAATGACCACAGCACTTGCTTAATGACTGTCATGTTTGCTTTTCAAACATGGTATTCCCTTAATGAGTGCCACAAAAAACCACAAAAGATTGTAAAATGGGAGTCAGTCATATGGGTGCTTTGACCTAACAACTGTCATGACTTAACGACATAAATTCCAGGCTCCATTAAGGTCATAAGTCGAAGACTAGTATAATCCAAAGTAGTCTTCTACAACAGTGTTTCCCAACCTTGACAACTGAAGATATCTGGACTTCAACTCCCAGCATTCCCCAGCCAGCGAATGCTGGCTGGGGGACTTCTGGGAGCTGAAGTCCAGATATCTTCAAGTTGTCCAAGGTTGGGAAACACTGTTCTACAAGACTGCCTCCCTTTTGAACAGAATTAAAGGCAGTCTATGCCAAATCTCCATTTATACAAGAGTTGGAATCGGCATTTCAATTCTTCCCTGTGCCTCTTGGGGCATGACTTGCTTAAAACAATTTTTCAAATGAGAAACTTGCTATTTAAGTTCGGAATATTTTTCCCTTCTGAGCAGTTAAGACACACAGGTAGCATTTGCTTGGATTAATATGCAGGCTAAATTCCCCATGCCGGCTTTCATTGGAGCAACTGTTCCTTGGTTCCAGGTCTTCTCAGGCGGATCGCCCAGCAGATTATTTTAATCTCCCTTCTGATATGGAAGAGTGGTTTTAAATTTTCCCCTCCCTACATTAAAGTTGAAAAAGCTTCGTAAGCCATGATTTGACTATGGTTTCACTTATTGGCTGTTTACCTAAGATTTCTGGCCAAAATGCTAAGATTTTACAGGTTATCACAGAGGATATAAGCCATGATCAAAATAAAATAAAAGCTGTAGCAACAATGTCAAATGTGTAAATTGTTGAATGTTTAAGACTTGATGTATAACTGTAACTATGAAAGACAATATCCTTATGTTTGTATAGGTCATGTTTTGTTTTTTGTTTCTGTTTGTTTGTGGTATTTATGTATTTTTTCTTAATGTAAATAATTAATAAAGATTAACATGAGAAATGTTATTTTACTGAAAGAGCAGTAGATGGTTGGAACAAATTTCCAGCAGACGTGGTTGGTAAATCCACAGGAACTGAATTTAAACATGCCTGGGATAAACATAGATCCATCCTAAGATAAAATACAAGAAATAGTATAAGGGCAGACTAGATGGACCATGAGGTCTTTTTCTGCTGTCAATCTTCTGTGTTTCTATTTTATAAAATAAGCCATGATCAGACATGGTTGTCTTTGGCTTAAGTGTTTGGGGGGAACATTTATTTATTCATTTATTTAATTCCATTTGTATGCCACGCAACTCCCTAGGGAC
This sequence comes from Erythrolamprus reginae, assembly GCF_031021105.1. NCBI lineage: Eukaryota > Metazoa > Chordata > Lepidosauria > Squamata > Dipsadidae > Erythrolamprus > Erythrolamprus reginae. Next base: position 6,131,113 of record NC_091963.1, read on the forward strand.
TCTAGGCGGCTCACAACAAAAAATAAATACTGTAAATAAAACATACAGTATAATATTAGGACATCTTTTAAAAACACAATTTAAACAATTTCAAACCCACAGTAAAGAAAAACCATACATGCCATACATACACTAGCCAATCAACGGCCCCAAGCCAGGTCTTTATGGCTTTACGGACGGCCAGTAGGGTGGGGGCAGTCCGGATCTCAGGAGGTAGCTGGTTCCAGGGAGGTGGAGCCAGTGCAAAGAAGGCCCTGTTTAGCTGTCAGGACTCGGAGAAGACCAACTCTGTGGGCCCTTATCGGTTGCTGGGAGCAATGTGGTAGAAGGTGGTCTTGAAGATAGTCTGGTCCTAAGTCATGTAAGGCTTTAAAGGTAATGTCCGAAACCTTGAACTGCACTCCAAGACCAATTTGGAGCCCGTGCAGCTCGTGGAGAGTTGGTGTAGTGTGGGAGTACTTAGGTGGACCCACAACTGCTCGCGCGGCTGTATTCTCGACCAGCTGTAACCCCTGAACGCTCTTCAGGGGTAGCCCCATGTACATTGCGTTGCAATAATCCAACCGTGAGGTGACAAGGGCATGCATGACCATCTCTTTTGTAACTATTTGTGGATTTTCATCCAGAATTTTTTTGTCTTAGAACATGACCACATGTGGAAGGTAACATTATTTTTTTTATACTGCCAACAATTTGGGCTCAGTTTTGGATATATTTTAGCTAATTGGGTCGGTGCCAAATACCATCGCTAACACATTTTGTAATAATTTCCCTTATATTCTACTTTACTCTACTTGTTCTATTATCATTCTATTCCATCCCATCCACCTCATTCCACTGTGATTGGGAAGAACAAAAGCTCACCGGTTGGGGAATTTTGGGAATTTAAGGTCCACACACGTTTGCCCAGGTTCGCCTGGTGCACCAGTTGTGGCCCTATTTGGACAGGGAGTCATTGCTCACAGTCACTCATGCCCTCATCACCTTGAGGTTCGACTACTGCAACGCTCTCTACATGGGGCTACCTCTGAAAAGTGTTCAGAAACTTCAGATCGTGCAGAACGCAGTCGCAAGAGCCATCGTGGGGCTTCCAAGATTCGCCCACGTTTCTTCAACACTCCGTGGCTTGCATTGGCTGCGGATCAGTTTCTGGTCACAATTCAAAGTGTTGGTCATAGAAACATAGATGTCTGACGGCAGAAAAAGACCTCATGGTCCATCTAGTCTGCCCTTATACTATTTTCTGTATTTTATCTTAGGATGGATATATGTTTATCCCAGGTATGTTTAAATTCAGTTACTGTGGATTTATCTACCACGTCTGCTGGAAGTTTGTTCCAAGGATCTACTACTCTTTCAGTAAAATAATATTTTCTCATGTTGCTTTTGATCTTTCCCCCAACTAACTTCATGACCTTTAAAGCCCTACAAGGCATTGGACCAGAGTACCTCCGGAACCGCCTGCTACCGCACGAATCCCAGCGACCGATAAGGTCCCACAGAGTTGGCCTTCCCCGGGTCCCGTCGATTAAACAATGTCGTTTGGCGGGCCCCAGGGGAAGAGCCTTCTCTGTGGCAGCCCCGGCCCTCTGGAATCAACTCCCCCTGGATATTAGAACTGCCCCCACCCTCCTTGTCTTTTGTAAACTACTCAAGACCCACCTATACTGCCAGGCATGGGGGAGTTGAGACACCTTTTTTTTTTAAATATACTTTGTTTTATGTTTGGTATGAATGTGCTGTTTGTTTTTTAAAAATGTTAGGGTTTTATATGGTTTTTAATATTAGATTTGTTCCACTGCTATATTGTTTTTATTACTGTTGTGAGCCGCCCCGAGTCTTTGGAGAAGGGCGGCATACAAATCTAATAAATAAATAAATAAAAGTGACCAAATTTGGGGGGGAAACCCCAGCAGTTGAATCCATCTAGGAAAAAACATTATCCCTGCCTAAAACCCTACTTCAGCTGGAATTGTACCCCATAATTTGGGAGTGTCCAATCCTGAACTCGCCCCATCTCTTGTCCCAAGTGTTAAAATCTTGCAGAAAATAAAGTTTTGGCACTGTTGTTTCCTAAAAACGAAAAAAAAAAATCTATAATATGTAGTTATAGGTGCCTGGAATAGGGAGCATTCTGTTCCAACATATACCCTGAAAAATAAGTTTAAAAAAAACACAAAAAACCCCAAGAAAAATCCTAACAACCAAAAGCATACAACACCTGTATTTGTTGTAGAAAATAAAAACACAAATTTCCTAGCAGCGACACGTAATTTTTATTATCTTTACTCTTTTATTGATTAGTTACAGAGTCGAACGTTCTCAGGTGTTAAATCTAATGATAATCTCCTCCAATGTTTATTCTCAGCCCCTGCCCGAGCACGTTAATCCTTTTGGCTGACCTCTCTGAGAGTTTACAGAGGTAGATTTTATATTTAAAGTTCGTGGTTTCCATAAGCAAAGTAACTGGGCCAGTCTCGTTTTAGGCACTCGCTTAGGAGGATTAAAGTGGCCATGCCGTTGGATTAGTGACCCAGTTTTACACCTTTATCTCTCATCTATATGCAATTGCTTCTTACTCACCTGCTCCCATCAGCCTGGACAATATGTGCCACCGATTTAACAAAGTAAACAAAACCAACAAATGAGATACGTCTGGGATGAGTTTATGGACTTGCTAACTAATTAGGTCTGCCTTGAATTTCAGATAGGAAGAGTTAGGGGGGGGAGGTTTTCTAGAGGAAGGTAGGAAATCTCACCAAAGCTTTGGTGGTCCGACCCGGCTGGTAAAGTAGTCCTTGACTTATGACAACAATCAAGCCCAAAAATTCTGTTCCTAAACAAGAGAGTTACTGAGTGAGCGTCCTCCCATTTTTACTGCTTTTTCTTGTCCCAGTTTTTAAGTGAATCACCACAGTTGTTAAATGATTGATCAACGATAAATATAAAAATACAGATAGACTGTACCTATAGAAGATATATAAATATAAAAAGAGAGATGATATAAATATAAAGATACAGATATATAGATGATATATAAATATAAAATTAGACAGATGATAAAGTATCAAAATATCGCTATATAGATTAAATAGTAGATGTGATATAGAGATAAGATAGATGATGACAAAGAAAGAGAAAGAGGAAAGAAAAGAAAGAAGGAAGGAAAGAAGGAAAGAAGGAAAAAGAAAATTCTTTATTGGCCAAGTAGATGTGATATAGAGATAAGATAGATGATGACAGAAAGAGAAAGAAAAAGAAAGAGGAAAGAAAAGAAAGAAGGAAGGAAAGAAAGAAAGAAAGAAAGAAAGAAAGAAAGAAAGAAAGAAAGAAAGAAAGAGAATTCTTTATTGGCCAAGTATGATTGGGCACACAAGGAAGTTGTCTCTGATGCATTAGCCCACAGTCCATATAAAAAGCAAGTAATGGGTCACAGGTCATAAAACAGTTCCATAGTATCGCAATTAAGTGAATCTGCCTTCCTCAGTAACTTAACTTGTCAGATGGTTGCAAAATAGGATAATATGACTGGGACACTACAACCTTCCTAAAAATGAGTCAATTGCCAAGTGTTTTAATTTTTATAACGTGACAATGGGAATGCCACAGAGGTTGCGTGAAAAGCACAACCATGGCACTGTTTTTCAGTGCCGTTGTACCTTTGAACAGTCACTAAATGATGTCATAAGTCAAGGACTCCTAGGAGACTCTACACTGGGGAAGGGATGGGAGGAGGTGAAGTAGCCAGGAAGAATGGGAAGAGAAAATAGAAAAGGAGGAGAGGATGGAAAGAAGAGGGACCAGGAGGAGCTTGGCTGTTTCCTTGAAGACGTTTCATTACCAAACTTAATAACATCATCAATACTAGGAGGAAGTGGGGTCCACGGAGAGGAGGAAGAGGAGAAAATAGAAAAGGAGAAGATAGAAGAAGAGCAGGAAGAGGAGGAGGAGAATGGTTGTGGGATCCTAGGTGCTCTTCGAGCTTGGCAGTTTTCCTGCAGACGTTTTATTACCATACTTGGTAACATCATCAATGCTAGAAAGGACTGGGCTTCATGGAGAGGAGGAAGGGATAGAGAAGGCGAAAATAGGAAAAGGAGAAGAAAATAAGAAATATAAGAAGGAAAAAAGGAGAAATAGAAGACGGGAAGAAAATAGATGAGAAAATACCACTTTTTTTAATCAATAAGAAAACTCCACTAAGATGTCAGAACTTCAGATTGTGTCCCCTTGTTCTTGTGTTCAATAGGAAAGTGAACACAAGAATAAGGGGACACAATCTGAAGTTAGTTGGGGGAAAGATCAAAAGCAACGTGAGAAAATATTATTTCACTGAAAGAGTAGTAGATCCTTGGACCAAACTTCCAGCAGACGTGGTTGGTAAATCCACAGTAACTGAATTTAAACATGCCTGGGATAAACATATACCCATTGTAAGATAAAATACAGGAAATAGTATAAGGGCAGACTAGATGGACCATGAGGTCTTTTTCTGCCGTCAGTCTTCTGTGTTTCTATGTTGAGATCAACCTGGCGGGAAGAAACGTTGATTTTTTAAGATGCACAACAGTTTCCAAAGCAAAGAGGCCACTGGTAATTCAGTTTATTTATTGAATTGTTCAACTCTGCCCAACATTCGACGGCAACCCCAACAAATCCCAAGCATGTCGGCTAAAACAGGAAAAACGTGCTACAGGAGTGGGTGTATCAAGTCACGCGATGCCAAATAGGGAACGGACAAGCCTATTTTCACCCTGGGTTTTTTCATGTTGTGCTTAAAAGAGTTTTGACATAAAGTTCTCTTACATTTTCTAGGCTTCACATACAAATATACAGTGTTCCCTTGCTTTTCACGGGGGATGCGTTCCGAGACCGCCCGCGAAAGTCGAATTTCCACGAAGTAGAGATGCGGAAGTAAATACACTGTTTTTGGCTATGAACAGTAAAGCTCTATTTCTGCTGCAACAGCCTCCTATAATTCTCTGCCCTGGCAAGCTCCATTTTCACTGACGGAGGCACAGTCAGCCGGTCCTTCGCTGTTTCCAAGGTGGCCCCGCCGGCCGATCTAAGCATCCCACAAGCCAGATCTGGCCCCCAGGCTTTGAATTTGACACCTCTGACCGACACTGACTAACACTGACCGCTGATTTCCTCTTAGATTGACAGGGCTGGACAGAGCTTTTGGGTGAGGGTAGATCAAAAGGGTAGTTTTGCCGTATTCCGGCTTTAAACGTCTAGTCACACGTTTCCTGCTTCAACGGGTAGTCCTCAACTTCCGGGGACTTGAGCCCAAAAGTTCTGTTGCTAAGTGAGACTTATTATTTTCGCCCCATTTTATGACCTTTCTTACCAGAGTTGTTAAATGAATCGTTAGTTGTTAAATTAGTAACACGTTGTTAAGTAAATCTGTCTACAAGGGTGAAAAACCGGTCTGTAAATCACTTTTTTCAATGCCGTTGTAACTTTTAACGGTCACTAAACAAGCTGTAATTGCACAGAGGAATCTTGCTACATGATTCTGGAAGCAGAACTGAAATCAAGGGGTTTTTTTAGAACTGCCCTGAGGACTAGATGCTTTAAAATCATCCCCATCTTTGACCATTAGCCATATTACATAGTTGGCCTGTAGGAGACTGGGCAAAGAAACACCGACAATGAAACAGCAGATTAAGAAACCGTGCACAATACATAATGCACAGAAGAGAAAGAGGCTCAGATGGGACCAAGGAAAAACAGCAGGAGATTTGAGTTTTCATGCTCCCAAGATTCTGCAAATGCAGCTTTACGATAAAGTAGAATTAGATCAACCTACCTGGTTTATCCAAGACCTGACATGTTGGCTAGAGAAATGCAGGAAGTAGAAACCGCCTACCTCTTAAATCAGTGTTTTTCAACCAGTGTGCCGCGAGACATGGTCAGGTGTGCCGCGAAGAAGGAAGCTCAGGTTCCAGTCTCGCAACTTTTTGTTGAGAGAGTGAGTGAGAAAGAGAGAAAGAGAGAGAGAAAGAGAGTGAGAGAGAGCGAGAGAAGGCAAGAGAGAGAGAAAGAAAGCAAGAGAGAGAGAGAAAAGGAGAGGGAGAGAGAGAGAGAAATGAGCAAAAAGGGGAGGAAAAAAGAGAAATGAGAAAATGATTGAGACAGAGAATGAGAGGAAAGAGAAACAAAAGAGAGAAGTGACTCTTGATTTAAAGCATATGATTAAAAGCACCCAAAGAATAAGAGAGGAAAAAACCCAGCTCTCACCTGTTTTTGGAAATGGTTCAAGAGTGTGTATACACACATACACACACACACACAAGGGTGGGGAGGAGACAGGGATGGAAAAAGAGAGGAGAGTATCTTAGGGTGTCATTTTGTGTCATTTTGGTTGGTGGTGTGCCCCAGGATTTTGTAAATGTGAAAAATGTGCCGCAGCTCAAAAAAGGTTGAAAATCACTGTCTTAAATAACAGGGTCATTGGGCTGAGACTGTAACAGCAATTATACTGTATACATGTGTGTGTTTTTCTACCCAAAACTTTCCTGGAGCCATCTTGTGCATCTTACACAACAAATCTAGCAAATTTATATAATCTCTTTTTTTTTTTTGGCACAATTTTTGTTAGGTGAAGAGGAAGAGGAGGAGATGGTCAATTGCTTGGCAGAATGAAGCCGTCAATATGTATAAACAACAGAAATGAAATTAGTAGGGATTAATTTCTAAATCCACTTGTTTTGAAAGTATCTTAGCAGCTAGAAAGTCGGTGCCTTCTGTATCCCCCCCTCACAACCAGGGCAGAAATTCACAATGACACGGGTTCTATTCCTCCTAGCGCTACGTTCTGCGTTCCTGGAGAACACCCACAAAATTTGTCCTTTGAATTAGCACACATACATACATGGTGAAACACGCTGCTTTAAGCCCCCAAAGACTGCAAAAAAGCAGGATCCTATGACAGCCCCCCTCCCCAAATATGATTAAGCATGTGAAACCTCCATATTTCACTCGGGTGTCCGGATCTCCAGGTATGTCTACAGGCAGTCCTCGTTTAGCGACCATAATTGTTGACCGCTAAGGGAAGCAATTGCTATGTAAAATCACAACTATGCTTACGATCTTCCTTTCTGCTTTCCTTCGGTTTAGAAACCTGTAAAGGTCACGAACGGAAAACTGGTTGCCAAAAATAAAATAAAATACTGTTTCATTTTCCCCGTGGTTAACTACAAAGGGTCACTAAAAGAGACGGCCGCTAAGCAAGGATGGCCCTCGCTGGCATTCTGAACTTTCCCCAGGCCTGAAATTCCAGTTCTTCTTTCCAAACCTGGGTCACTCCGTCTGAGTTCCATGAAAATTTGGGATGTCGCGACTGTGGATTTTCTGATGTCGCCGGAGGTATTTTTTCAAGCGGAATTGCTTCCCGCAAATGAAGCATTTTTGGTCTCCCTCGCTCAGGTGCAACTTTTGGTGCTTCACCAGGTACTTCCTCTGCGTGAAAAATTTCCCACATTTGGTACAGTTGCATGGTCCCATTTGCAGGTGGATCATGCGGTGTCTGAAAAGATTCGTCTTTTGGTTGAAGGTTTTCTCGCACTCGGGACACTGGTACGGCGCCTCTCGCGTGTGGATCCTCTGATGTCGGATCAAGTTGGATTTCCGGCTGAAGCTCTTCCCACAGTCGGCGCACTTGAACGGATCGCTCAGGTGCATCCGCTGGTGTCGGAGGAGCTGGCGGTTCATGCGGAAGCTTTCCCCGCACTTGGCGCACTTATACGACCCTTCCATCGTGTGGATTTTATGGTGCCGGGTGAGGTTGGATTTTTGGTTGAATTCCTTGCTGCAAACAGGGCAGGGGAAAATTTTCTCGGCTTTCGGCTCTTCCGGGACGTTGGGGATGTTTCTCTGGGGTTTGGAAAAGCTCCCGTCCTCTTTTATAAAGATGGAGGTAGGGCGCCGTTGGCGGAAAGCGGAGGGCGGCTCAACATTTCCCCCACACTCCGAATCCAGGGGAGGGTTGGCGCTAGATTCCTTTTTGACCTTTTGAGATAGAAACGGGACAGGTTTTTGGCATAGAGCCCACTCATATTCGCGGGGTTCTAAATCTTCCTCTTTGATGCCGATTTGGGATGCGCCCGCTAAGCAACTGGCGTGTATTTCAATATTTTCTGCTTCCTCCTCCGGTTGAAATTCCAGAGGAAAATCAGAATATCTCTTTGGCGAGTGTTTTTGCTCAGCTGTGTCCAGGAACTTTTTCCCACTGAGGTTTTCCAAATGAAGAGCCAGGTCTTCTCCCATAGAAAGATTCCAGTCCGGACTCATCTCTATTTCTTTTTTATTCTGAATAAGCCAGGAATTTTTAACTCTCTTTGGATTATTTGCACCTTCCCAAAAAGAATCTCTCTCTTCTGATGCCATCTGCCCGAGTTTTGGGCATTTCCTAGGAAAACTCTTTTATTTGTTGTGTGTTGTTTGAAACCAAATTAACCAGTTGATTCCATCACCTGGTGGTATTCTTTTCTCGCCAGGGCCATGCATACAAATGAAATTCCTGAGAAGGAAAGTGTAATGATGGATCAGGTCACACAGATCTATTATTTTCCACACCTGAGCAAGGGTGATTTTTAACATTTCCTCAATATCCTTTTCATCGTGTTTGAAGGATGCAGAGTCCTTTTTGAAACTGACCTTGAACTTAGAGTAAAGGAAGACTCAATGACTCACTTTTCACGATACTTTTTCAATTCTTCCATCAGAGATGCTGGCATGTGTGATACATAGTGAAACAATTTTTCCACGGGAAAATATTTTGATAGATTTGATAAATTATCTCTCAAAGCCAAAAACCTTGTTATATTTGTCACTTGATATGCAATTCTTAATTTAGTTTTTTTCCTTTTCTTTCTTCCTTCCTTCTTTCCCTCCCTCTCTCTCTTTTGAGAAATGAAACAGAGTTTGTGTAAGTTTGTTCAAATGAACCTTTTCTTTCAACTTCAGCTTGGATTTTTTATTGACATGTTCATTCTTCTACTAGGACAGAAGAAACACTGTTGTAATCAATGTAATCATATTTTAATCCTCATGAACTTCTTTGGATATTCTTAGCCTTCACCTGTTTGATGGGAGAAAACAAACAAAGAAATATATCTTAAGGGGATTGCAAAATATCTGCAGCCTTTTGTTTCCCCCCCCCCATCTTATTTTAATTCTCCCTCTGCATTTACTTTTGTATAAAATTACATCTGGGGACCAACCCTGGTTATGTCAATGGGATGAAAATAATCAGCCAATTGTTAGTTTATTGGGGGATATATTTATTATTTTATTTATTAATCAGATTTGTATGCCGCCCCTCTCCGCAGACTCGGGGCGGCTCACAGCAATCGCCATACAATGTAAACAAATCCAATATTTAAATTAATTTCAAAACACCACAAGTTAAAACCAATCATACACACTAGCATACCATACATAAATTTTATAAGCCTAGGGGGAAGGAACATGTCAATTCCCCCATGCCTGACGACAGAGGTGGGTTTTAAGGAGCTTACGAAAGGCTAGGAGGGTGGGGGCAACTCTGATATCTGGGGGGAGTTGATTCCAAAGGGTCGGGGCCGCCACAGAGAAGGCTCTTCCCCTGGGTCCCGCCAAACGACATTGTTTAGTTGACGGGACCCGGAGAAGGCCAACTCTGTGGGACCTAACTGGTCGCTGGGATTCGTGCGGCAGAAGGCGGTCCCGGAGATATTCTGGTCCGGTGCCATGAAGGGCTTTATAGGTCATAACCAACACTTTGAATTGTGACCGGAAACTGATCGGCAACCAATGCAGACTGCGGAGTGTTGGTGTGACATGGGCAAATTTAGGAAAGCCCATGATAGCTCTCGCAGCTGCATTCTGAAGTTTCCGAACACTTTTCAAAGGTAGCCCCATGTAGAGAGCATTACAGTAGTCGAGCCTCGAGGTGATGAGGGCATGAGTGACTGTGAGCAGTGACTCCCGGTCCAAATATGGCCACAACTGGTGCACCAGGCGAACCTGGGCAAACGCCCCCCTCGCCACAGCTGAAAGATGTTTCTCTAATGTGAGCTGTGGATCGAGGAGGACGCCCAAGTTGCGAACCCTCTCTGAGGGGGTTAGTGACTCCCCCCCAGGGTGATGGACGGACAGATGGAATTGTCCTTGGGAGGCAAAACCCACAGCCACTCCGTCTTATCCGGGTTGAGTTTGAGTCTGTTGACACCCATCCAGACCCCAACAGCCTCCAGGCACCGGCACATCACAATCTCAATTTAACTGGGAAATGCTTGTTTGTTTTCTAATTTAAGAAAGTACCAACATGAAAATATTTTTATATGTGTTTAAATGTATGTTTATTTTATTTTTTTATTTATTTATTTGAGTTGTATGCCGCCCCTCTCCGTAGACTCGGGGTGGCTCACAGCATACAATAAGACAATTCATAACAAATCTAATGAATTAAAAAAAAACATTTAAAAACCCCATTATTAAACCAGACATACACACAGACACACCATACATAAATTATATAGACCCGGGGGAAGGAGGGGGAATGCCTCAATTTCCCCATGCTTGACGGCAGAGGTGAGTTTTAAGGAGTTTACGGAAGGCAAGGAGGGTGGGGGCAGTTCTAATCTCCGGGGGATTGGGGCTGCCAGAGAGAAGGCTCTTCCCCTGGGACCCGCCAGACCACATTGTTTAGTCGACAGGACCCGGAGAAGGCCAACTCTGTGGGACCTAATTGGTCACTGGGATTCGTGCGGCAGAAGGCGGTCCCGGAGGTATTCTGGTCCGGTGCCATGAAGGGCTAACAACACTTTGAATTGTGACCAGAAATTGATCGGCAACCAATGCAGACTGCATTGTATGTTGTGTTTGTCCTTTTTTAATGTATATATTTAATAAAAATTACTTTTAACGAAGGAAAGTGAGAGACATTTGGCAAAAGTCTAGCGTGAACTGGTGAAACAATGGCAGCGACAACTCAGTAGTCCTTGATTTATGATCACAATTGATAAAAATTTCCCTTGCTAAGCACGACAGTTGTTAAGTGAGTTTTGACCCATTTTCTGGCCACAGTTGTTAAGTGAATCTAGTTTCCTCCACTGACTTTGCTTGTCAGAAGGTCGCAAAAAAACAAACAAAGATCATGTGACCCTGGGACATTGAAACAAGTCACAAATAGAAATAAGTTGTGAAGCTTCTGAACAACAGTCGTAATGGTGAAAAATAATCATACTTTTTCCCCCCAATACGGATTGTCCTCAACTTATGACCACAGCTGAGCACAAAATTTCAATGATTAAATGAGACATTTGTTAACTGGCTTTTGCCCCTTTTCATTATCTTTCTTGCCACCGTTGTTAAGTGAAGCACTGCAGTTGTTGAATTAGTAAACATGGTTGTTAAGTGAATTTGGATTATCTATTGACTTTTGCTTGGGGGGGACATGATCAAAACATTAAAATATGTTAAAGGGTTAAGGTCCAGGAGGGAAGTGATTTTAATAGGAAAGTGAACACAAGGACAAGGGGACACAATCTGAAGTTAGTTGGGGGAAAGATCAAAAGCAACATGAGAAAATATTATTTGACTGAAAGAGGAGTAGATGTTTGGAACAAACTTCCAGCAGACGTGGTTGGCAAATCCACAGTAACTGAATTTAAACATGCCTGGGATAAACATAGATCCATCCTAAGATAAAATGCAGAAAATAGTATAAGGGCAGACTAGATGGACCATGAGGTCTTTTTCTGCCGTCAGTCTTCTATGTTTCTATATGTTTCTATGCTTGTCAGAAGGTCACAAAAGGGGATCGCGTGGCTCCCCCCCCAAGACACTGCCACCGTCATAAAACTGAGTCACTTGCCAGACATCTGAATCTTGATCATGTGACCACAAATGGTTGTAAGTGTGAAAATGGTCATAAGTCATTTTTTCCCAATGCCGTTTCAATTTTGAATGGTGAACTGTTGTAAATCAACAGTTGATGTGATGGCGAACGCAGAGCCATCTTGGAGGGCACGTGAGGTGTTGCCCTATGTCAGCTCCAGCACGCACACATGTGATTTTCAGCCTGGAGGAAGGCTGTTTCAACCTCCGAAGGCTGAGGCAAACCAGAAGTTTGGAAAAATGAATAAAATAGAATAGAATTCTTTATTGGCCAAGTGTGATTGGACACACAAGGAATTTGTGTTTGGTGCAGATGCTCTCAGTGTACATAAAAGAAAAGATACATTTGTCAAGAATCATGAGGTAAAAAATGCTTAATGATTGTCATAAGCAATGAAGAAACAATCAATATTAATAAAAATCTTAGTATTGATTGTTTCTTCATTACTTATTTGACCCCTATGACAATCATTAAGTGTTTTTTACCTCACGATTCTTGACAAATGGACAAATGGACTTCCGGTTTGTCCGTTGGGCTGTTTTTTGCACTCTGGAGGCTTCAGGGAAGCTTCCCTAAAGCCTCTGAAGTGCAAAATACAGAACAATGGGTAAACAGGAAGAAGTCTGTTTTTCCGAAATTCCGGTTTGCCCATTAAGCGGGTTTTTCCTGTTCCAGTGAGGCCTGGGCGCATGTGTGGGGTAGGGGGTGATTGTCCGCATGCAGAGAGGCAGTGTGGGGTGAGGGGGGCATGTGGAGGGGAGGGAGTGGCTGCGGACTAGTGTGCGCATAGTAGCACACACACACCCTTTTGGCATGTGAACCAAAAAAAGGTTCGCCATCACTGCCCTATACATTATTGGATCACTGGGGCTGCATTCTTGACTTTTTAGACTTCCTGGTAGATTTCCCCATCTGGTTCAGCCAAGGCACTGACCCAAATACCTCCTAAAATTACCCCATTTCCCAGAAAATAAGACTCTACTACATTTTTTTTGAACCCCGAAATAAGCGCTGGGACTTATTTTCTGGGAGGTCTTATTATTTTGGGGTATGTGGAACAAGATGTGTCTCCTTTTATTGTCTTTCCAGCTCTATTTCTCTAACCATTGTGCCACTCCCCCCAAAATAAGCCCTCCCCTGAAAATGCCATTTCCTCTTGTTTAAATGGCATTTTCAGGGGAGGGCTTATTTTGGGGGGAATGGCACAATGGTTAGAGTACAGCATTGCAGGCTACTTCAGCTCTCTGCTAGTTGTAGTTCAGCAGTGCAAATCTCACCACCGGCTCAAGGTTGACTCAGCCTTCCCTCCTTCTGAGCTGGGTCAAATGAGGACCCAGATTGTTGGGGGCAAGAGGCTGATTCTGTAAACCGCTTACAGAGGGCTTTAAAACCACTATGAAGCAGTATATAAGTCTAAGTGCTAATGCTATTATTTTTGGAGAAACATAGTACAGTGTTCCCTCAATTTTCGCGGGTTCGAACTTCGCGAAGTCTATACCACGGTTTTTCAAAAATATTAATTAAAAAAATACTTCGTGGTTTTTCCCCCTGTACCACGGTTTTCCCCGCCCGATGACGTCATATGTCATCGCCAAAATTTCATCCGTCTTTAATAAAATTTTTTTTAATAAACTTTAATAAATAAACATAGTGAGTAATAATCTAAATGGTTGCTAAGAGAATGGGAAATTGTAATTTAGGGGTTTAAAGTGTTAAGGGAAGGCTTGAGATACTGTTCATAGCCAAAAATAGTGTATTTACTTCCGCATCTCTACTTCGTGGAAATTCGACTTTCGCGGGAGGTCTTGGAACGCATCCCCCGCGAAAGTCGAGGGAACACTGTAATGCCAACCATATTCTCATGATCCTTCAAAAAAATCTGACATAAGTGTGGGTGAAGTCTTGTGGATGTGGCCTTAGATAATGGGGAAGGAACACATTGAGGTAGAGGCTTGAAGAAGAGACGTGGCGCGAGTTTCCATGGTGAATCCTGTAAAAGCAGTATAAGCAGTTTGTTTAATGACTGTTCAAGGTTGCAGCAGCACTGAAAAAAGTGACTTACAACTGCTTTTCAGAGTTACGACCTTTGCAGCATCCATAATGGTCACACGATCAAAATTTATGACTCATATTTTTGACGGTCTCAATGTCCCAGGGTCAAGTGATCCCCTTTTAGCGACATCCCAACAAGAAAAATCAATGGGGAAGCCAGATTCGCTTAACAACCAGATTACCAATTTATCAACTGCAACAATTCACTTAACAACGGAGGCAAGAAAGGTTGTAAAATGAGGGGGAAATTCAGTTAACAAATGTCTTACTTAACCACAGAAAAATTGGGGTTCAGTTGTGGATGTAAGTTGAGGGCTATCTATATTCTTTCCACGCGTTTTCAAAACAACTTAAAAGAGGTGTTTTGTTTGATTTTATTTTAGTGCTTGTTAATATCTGACCAGAAGTTAACAATATAACATCGGATTAAATGGGGAAATTAATTAAAACGCTTCCCTAAATTGAGTGCGGGGTGTAAATTAATGCAAAGAAAAACAAACATTTACAAAACAGCAATTCAAAATCCTAATAAAAACTGGTTTGGAAGGATGGAAACCTTATGCAGATAATCCTCAACTTATGACCACAATCGAGCCCAATATTGCTGCTGCTAAGTGAGACATGCGTTAAGTGAGTTTTGCCCCCATTTTACCTTTCTTGTCACAGTTAAGTGAATTTGGTTTTCCCAGTGATTTTGCTTGGCAGAAGATCGCGGAATGGGATCATGTGATCCCAGGACACTGCAACCGTCATAAATATGAGTCGGTTGCCAAGCGTCTGAATTTTGATCACGTGATCCCTGGGATGATGCAATGGCCATATCATAAAAGTAAATGGTCGTAAGTGATGTTTGTAACTTCAAATGGTAACGGAATGAACTGTTGTAAGTTGAGGACTATCTGTATGGGCTTTTTGTAAAAGAAAAAAAAGGAACAATGTAATGATTTTAGGCAGGTCTCCAAACTTGGCCACTTTAAGAGTTGTGGACTTCAACTCCCAGAATTCTGGGAGTTGAAGTCCACAACTCTTAAAGTGACCAAGTTTGGGGACCCTTGATTTTAGGATTTGAAGTTTGACAAAAACATAGATTAAATGGAGGAGAGAAGGGATGTATAATATTTATGAGGAAGGAGGAACAGTCAATTCTAATGATCTGTTGGAAAGGAGGCTGGAAATATTCCATATATTTCTTAATATTTATGTTTTATTTCCTTCCTTCCTTCCTCTTTTCCTTCTTTCTTTTCCTTCATTCCTTTTTTTCCTTCCCTCCTTCCCTTCCTCCTTCCTTTTTTTCCTTCCTTCCTTTTTTCTTTTCCCACCCTCCATTCCTTCTTCTTTTCCTTCCATCCTTCTTCCTTTTCTCCTTCCTTCCTTCCCTCCCTCCTCTTTTATTTTATGAAAACGTTCTTAATTAACACGAGTTGTTAAACCAACTGTTTGGCCCAGGGAATGTGGCCATTCATCTAATGGCTTCAGTGCTGCCTTGACTACTGCCAGGGGCTCCCCTTGAAGACATAGCACCTTCAGATCCTATCGCCCACTTTCAGCACTACCCCCTCCCCAGAGAGTGGATGGGTGGTCAACTTTCCCAATATCTCCACCACCTCCCCCAATCCCATGGGCTTTGACAAATTCACACAACCCGCAAACTCCAGAGTTTACTCGTCACTCTGGGCCCCATTGACCCGGTTCGGCTGGCTTTGCTCAAGCAAGCCCAACTCCTACATGCCACCAATCTAATGCCACACGGGGAATCCGCGGGTTATGGGAAGCCACAACCTGCGGGATTTCCCCATGTGGGCTTTTCGTTGGGCGTCTCGTGTGAACGCGCCGTAATTGGGTCGTGGGACTCGTGGATGGTGGTGATGATGAGGATGGGGGGGGGGGGAGGGGAACGGCTTTACCGAAGGGTTGTTTTTTTTTTTTTTAAGGGCGGCGAGGTGAATGCAAACTCGGACGCGGGCGGGTTAGAAGGAGGACGTGGGAAACGGCCTTACCGAGCGAGCTCCGTGCAATCCTTCCGGGGCTGAGCTCTCGTGTGCCAAAGGCAGGCGATGAACAAGCAGGGCGCCCGAGCTGCAATTAAAACAAAGGGAAGGCAACTTTTTGCCCCGGGCAGGACCAAGGGATGGGGGGGGATCCTGTCGGCAGGATTCGTACAAAGGGCGTTCGTGGGAGAGGGAAGGGGTGTCTCCCTTTGCAATCTGGCTGCCCCCACCCCCCGGAAATCGCCTCCTCCAGAAACACGGTGGCATGCCAGGACATGGGCACGGGGCCGCAAGGCTTCCTGGGAATTGTAGTTCTTGTCCGCACGACCCTTGCCGGCCCCCAATTTCCCAAAGAAAAGAGAAGCTCTGCGTTGGAGGGGGGGGGGGGGAGCGTGAGAAAACGAGGATCCGCTAAAAACCGGTCTGGATTAATGAGTCTCGGAATAATGCGTCCAGTTCGGTTCGCCACGATGTTTTTTATTTTTAAAACCCAACCAACACAGATGTTGAGACTCTAAGAAAGAGCGCAGAGAAGAGCCACAAGGATGATTAAGGGACTGGAGGCTAAAACGTAATTATATTGTTTTTATTTATTTATTTTATAAAGACTAGGCGCAGTGGTCAGACTACACCAGCGTGCCTACCGTCCCTTGTCCTAATGTTTCTCTTTTAATAATATCATGTATATAAAGGCGTCCCTGGGAGAGGGAATATCTTTGTATCTTTGTATGTTATATCTTTGTACACCTCCAATACATAGTTGACAACACAAATAAATAAGACAGGATAGAATAGAATAGAAGATATAATTTTTTATTGGCCAATTGTGATTGGAAACACAAGGTCCAAGATATAATAGGTGATAGATAGGTAAGTAGGTAGATATATGATAGGTAGATAGGATAGATAGATAGATGATAGATAGGTAGGGAGATGATAGGTAGATAGGATAGATAGATGGATAGATAGGTAGGTAGGTAGGTAGATAGATGATAGGTAGGTAGGTAGATAGATGATAGATAGGTAGGTAGATAGATGATAGGTAGATAGGATAGATAGATGGATAGATAGGTAGGTAGGTAGATGATAGATAGGTAGGTAGATAGATGATAGGTAGATAGGATAGATAGATGGATAGAGAGGTAGGTAGATAGATAGATGATAGGTAGATAGGATAGATAGATGGATAGATAGATAGGTAGATAGATGATAGGTAGATAGGTAGATGATAGGTAGCTAGGATAGGTAGGTAAGTAGGTAGGTAGATAGGTGATAGGTAGATAGGATAGATAGATGGATAGATAGGTAGGTAGATAGATGATAGGTAGGTAGATAGGTGATAGGTAGATAGGATAGATAGATGGATAGATAGGTAGGTAGATAGGATAGATAGATGGATAGATAGGTAGGTAGGTAGGTAGATAGATGATAGGTAGATAGGATAGATAGATGGATAGTTAGGTAGGTAGATAGATGATAGGTAGATAGGATAGATAGATGGATAGATAGGTAGGTAGATAGATGATAGGTAGGTAGATAGATGATAGGTAGATAGGATAGATAGATGGATAGATAGGTAGGTAGATAGATGATAGATAGGTAGGTAGATAGATGATAGGTAGATAGGAAAGATAGATGGATAGGTAGGTAGGTAGATGATAGGTAGATAGGATAGATAGATGGGTAGGTAGGTAGGTAGATGATAGGTAGATAGGTAGGTAGGTAGGTAGGTAGATGATAGGTAGATAGGTAGGTAGGTAGGTAGGTAGATGATATATAGGTAGGTAGATAGATGATAGCTAGATAGGATAGATGGATAGGTAGGTAGGTAGGTAGATGATAGGTAGATAGTATAGATAGATAGATGGATAGCTAGGTAGGTAGATAGATGATAGGTAGATAGTATAGATAGATGGATAGATAGGTAGGTAGATGATAGATAAGTAGGTAGATAGATGATAGGTAGGTAGGTAGATAGATGATAGGTAGATAGGATAGATAGATAGGTGGATAAGGTAGATAGATTATAGATAGGTAGGTAGGTAGATGATAGGTAGATAGGATAGAAAGGTAGGTAGATGATAGGTAGATAGGGTAGATAGGTAGTAGATAGATGATACATACATAGGATAGGTAGATAGGTAGATGATAGATAGGTAGATAGGTAGGTAGATAGGGTAAATAGGTAGTAGATAGATGATACATATATAGGATAGGTAGGTAGGTAGATGATAGATAGATAGATAGATAGATAGATAGATAGATAGATGGGTAGGTAGGTAGGTAGATGATAGGTGGATAGGATAGATAGGTAGATAGATGATACATAGATAATAAGTAGGTAGATAGGATAGATAGGATGGATGATATGTACGTAGGTATATGATAGATAGGATAGATAGGTAGGTAGATGGGACAGATGATGTATATGATAGATATAATAGATGATAGGTAGGTAGTCAGGTAGATAGATAGATGATAGGTGGAATATATATAAATGAAACTTGAAAAATTAGAACATTATGCAAGTTCATTTATTTCAATAATGCAACTTAAAAGGTGAAACTAATATGAGACAGACTCATTACATGCGAGGTAAGATAGTTCAAGCCATTATTTGCTATAATTGTGATTATGAGGTACAGTTCATGAAACCCCCAAATCCACAATCTCAGAAAATTAGAATATTTCATGCAATCAATAAAACAAACACATACATTTAAGTGAAGTTTTATTGCATGCAGCTTTCTCAAAGGCTCACCACCTCCAATACTGTATACCCTACGTAAACATGACAAAAATTTAAAAAATCCAAAACTAAAAGAAAATAATAATAATAAGTTGACTTCTTGGTCTACATTCTAGGGCTATGGATAACTCTCAATGCCATCACAACTAGATTTATGCACAATTTGGCTAGGGTTCACCTTCCCTTAAAAGATGCAGAAACTCAGCTGCAAACACATATGTGTGTTATTGAAAATTTCCCAAGGGCCTGCTTTGTTGAAGTTGTGTATTCTTGTCTTGTCTTAAAGTGGACGAAGCAAAGTTTGACATCACTCAGTTGTTTATGACACCAGAAGTGGCTGCTGAAGAAAGGATGGACGATGATGCCTCTGAAAAAGTTGAGGTGGGAAGCTGTTTTCGTCCTCTCCGGGCATTGAATTATGGATGTGGGCACTTGCACATGCACGATAGCGCGCAACCATGGTCTTTTGGCACCCAAGGAAAAAAATATTTGTCATCACAGTTCTAGATCAACCGCCTACTCAATCAGGAGCCGCTATAACCATGTTGCCAAACTTTTGAGCACCGAGGGTCGAAACGGAGGTGTGCACAAGTGCCAGAAATAGGAAAGAGCAGCCACACGGTGTTCATGCATGTGGTGAGATGATCTTCCGGTTTCTGGCACACCCATACGCACCACCCAGCTGGTCTTCCGGTTTCTGACATACATGTGTGGGTATGAAGACCAGCTGGCTGGTGCGCACGCATGGCAAAACTCAGAAGATAATCTTCCCACTTTGCACATGTGCACCGGGCGGCTATTCTTCCGGTTTCTGGTCCTCCAGCGCATCTGAACACCAGCTGGCTAGTGCCCCAAAACCTGGAGGAGCAATGGGCTACGGCTCATGTGGTCAGAGAGATGGGTCTGTGTGCCACTTCCGGCGCACATGCCATAGGTCCACCATCCCAGCCCTATACCATTTCAGACAGATGGCTGTCTAGTCTCTTCTTTAAAACTTCTAGGGATGGAGCATCTCCAACCTCTAGAGGCAAGTTGTTCCACTGGTTAATTGTCTTAAACCGACCAACTTGAATTGTCAGGAAATTCCTCCCCAGTTCCAGGTTGCTTCTTCCCTTGATGAGTTTCCATCCGTTGCTTCTTGTCCTGCCTTTCAGGTGCTTTGTAGAATAGGTTGATCTCTTCTTCTTACTGGCAGCCTATGAGATATTGGGACACTGCTATTATGTTCCACTTAAATCCTTCTTTTGTCCAGAACACTCAAGGTGTTGGTTATTATCTATAAAATCCTGCATGGCTCGGGGCCAGACTATATCTTTTCTTCTATGCTCTCATTGATATATTTTATTCCTATACAGTATTTTCTGTTCTATTCCTTCCTTGATATATTTCACTTCGAGTATATCCACTATAACCTTCATTGTGTATTAATGTGTATTGGACTGACTATCTGTCTGTCTGTCTGTCTATCTATCATCTGCATCTATCTACCTACCTACCTACCTTTCTATCTATCTTTCTATCTATCTATCTATCTATCTATCTATCTATCTATCTATCTATCTATCTATCTATCTATCTATCTATCTATCTATCTAACTAACTAACTAACTAACTAACTAACTAACTAACTAACTAACTAACTAACTAATTTACGGGACCGTCTCCCGCCACACACCTTCCAGAGACCAATAAGATCACACAGGATTGGCCTCCTCCAGGTTCTGTCGACTAAGCAATGCAGGTTGGCAGGACCGGGGGGAAGGGTCTTTTCTGTGGCTGCCCCAGCTCTATGGAATCAACTCCCCCCCCCCCCAAGGTCCATACTGCTCTCACCCTACTGTCCTTCTGAAAGGCTACAAAAACCTGGCTTTACCAACAGGCTTGGGGGGCATGAATTGTACATCTTTCATGGGTAAATTGTATTGAATGATATGTATATTTTGATTGGATTGCTGAGTGGTGGGTTTTAATAGGGGTCATTGTTTTAATTTGTATTTGACTTCTTTTTATTGTTAACTGTACTTTTTTTATATTGTTGTAAGCTGCCCTGAGTTCTTTGGGATTGGGCGGCATAGAAGTCGAATGAATGAATGAATCAAATCAAAACAAATAAATAAATTTAAAATATTGATTGATTGATTGATTGATTTTGTCCAATACACAATGAGGGTTTTAGTGGGTATATATATCTATATCTATATACACATAGTAAAATACATGATGAAGGTTATAGAGGAGATACTCATAGTAAAATATACCTAAGAAATAATAGAAAAGAAGATATAGTAATAGAACATATCAATGAAAGAATAGAAGAAGAGGTATAGGAATAGAAGAAAGGCCTAGGAAATATAGGAGAGCAATAGGACAGGGGACGGAAGGCACTCTAGTGCACTTGTACTCGCCCCTTACTGACCTCTTAGGAATCTGGATAGGTCAACCGTGGATAATCTAAGGGTAAAGTGTTGGGGGTTTGGGGATAACACTATGGAGTCTGGTAATGAGTTCCATGCTTTGACAACTCAGTTACTGAAGTTGTATTTTTTACACTCAAGTTTGGAGCGGTTAATATTAAGTTTAAATTTGTTGGGTGCTCTTGTGTTGTTGTGGTTGAAGCTGAAGTAGTCGCCGACAGACAGGACATTGCAGCATATGATGTTGTGGGCAATACTTAGATCATGTTTAGTTCTAAGCTTTCTAGGCCCAGGATTGAAAGTCTAGTCTCGTAGGGTGTTCTGTTTCGAGTGGAGGAGTGAAGGGCTCTTCTGGTGAAGTATCTTTGGACATTTTCAAGGGTGTTAATGTCTGAGATGCGATATGGGTTCCAAACAGATGAGCTGTATTCGAGGATGGACCTGGCAAAAGTTTTGTAAACTCTGGTAAATAGTGAGAGATTGCCAGAGCAGAAGCTACGTAGGATTAGGTTTACAACTCTTGAAGCCTTGGCTATGTTGTTGCAGTGGGCTTTGGCACTTAAATCTTTTGTTATTAGTATACTGAGGTCTTTAACCGAGTGGGGATTATCTGTGATAATTTGATTATTCAGTTCGTATTTGGAGTTCAGATTCTTTTTCCCAATGTGTGGGACAGAGCATTTGCTAGTTGAGATTTGGAGTTGCCATGTGTTGGACCACTCAGAAACAGAGTTCGGGTCTTTTTGGAGACCCAGTTCCTCCAACAATTCTTCATATATTTTAGCCTCCAAGCGTTTACTGACCCAAGTTGCTCTTTAATCATCCTGGTTAATTGAAGTTACAAAATCCATGGCTAAGTTTTGAGGCTTCTTTTCAGTAGACAGGATAGAGAACGGCACCTTACACAATTTTTATACATTCTCTGGCTAATGTAAAACTATGTTTATCGGAGAGTCCTTTCTTTTCATTTGCTGCATTAAGGTTTGGGTTTTTTTGTGTGTGTGTGTTTTTCATCTCTGTAAAGAGAGCTAGTAGAGCTTTCAGCCTTTGTGGAAGCCAGCTGTAAGAATCTGAAAAACTCGGGAACAAATTTTAAGACATGAAAGGGATGGTTAGGATGCGGAGTGGCAAAGAGACAACAAACAGGATATTTGTTCCCTAATTTGAAGCGGATGATAAAGGCATCCCATAAAGCAGCCAGAGATCGTAATAGGAGCACGCAAGGCAGACGGAGACAGACACAACACAACACCTTCATCACAATTGCCAGGCTATTTTTAAGGGGGAGTGGAGGAGGGGTGTCGTCTCAGAGAAGGAGAGAAATGTATCGTGCAGGTGAACTGCTGCTTGTTTCTTTGTTTGGATTTTAGAGTGCAACACAAGAAAGAAAAAAGGAAAAAAATAAGAAAAAAGTGAAGATAGCAAATGAAGACAAAAGGAAAGAAGTTGAAAAACAGTTAGAACAATTAACAATTAACCAGTAGTGATGGGCGAACTGAACCCGCACAATTCGTGTCCGTACCAAATTTTGCTGTGTTCGGTATGCCAAACACGAACCCGAAATTTTTTGAAACTTCGGGCAAAGTTCGGTTTGCGTTCGGCGTTCGGAGCTTTGACGTCACCAGCAGGTTGCTAAGGATGTCAAGGTGATCACTTCCTGGATTCCATGGAATCCAGGAAGTGGTCACCTTGGCGTCCTTAGCAACCTGCCGGTGACGTCAAGGCTCCGCCCCCGGAATCTCTTTGTGGGAGGGATTCCCCAGCTCCTTCAAAGGGAGGTCTTCACATAAAAATAAACATTGTTATTTTTATGAAAAAGGACGCCGCAGCAGCGCTGCAAGTAAAGGGCGGTCCTTTCACGTAAAAATAAACATGTTTATTTTTATGTGAAAGGACCGCCCTTTACTTGCAGCGCCTCTGCGGCGTCCTTTTTCATAAAAATAACAATGTTTATTTTTATGTGAAGACCTCCCTTTGAAGGAGCTGGGGAAGCCCTCCCACAAAGAGATTCCGGGGGCGGAGCCTTGACATCACCGGCAGGTTGCTAAGGACGCCAAGGTGACCACTTCCTGGATTCCATGGAATCCAGGAAGTGATCACCTTGACATCCTTAGCAACCTGCCGGTATACGTGACGTCAAAGCTCCGCCCCCGGAATCTCTTCGTGGGATTCCCCGTTCGGGTTCGGACAAATTTTGCGTAAAGTTCGTCCAAACTTGCCGAACCCTGTTGGGTTCGCCCATCACTATTAACCAGTGGAATGACTTGCCTCCAGAAGATGTGAATGCTCCAACACTGAAGAAATTGGACAACATTTGTCTGAAATGGCCAAACTGAGTCGAACCAGTACTACTGTATTTCATCCCTGGCTCTTACTTTGAAATCTACCCACAAAAATTAGAATTACATTATAATATGTAAATAGATATATTGCTCTTAAGTTAAAATGGTATATAGAAAATATGCCCCCATTTTGGTGGAGGGGTATGAATGTTGTTTGGTGGTGGGCACTTTGAGCATTGAGCACATTGTTATGTGTTGTGCAAAATCAATTAAAATATTAAAATCAATTAAAAATGTATCTATAAAAAAAGAAATCTACCCACGCTTTGCCAGTTCTGTCCATTAAAGTTTGCTTTCAGTTTTCAAACCTGCCCCATCCCTCCCTGTTCTTTTTTTTTTAAATAAACTTTATTAATTTTTCATAAAAAAGACAAAACTGACAAATATACATTTAACATAAAATTGGGGTTGCAATTTCCCCACTTATTCTAGAAGTCAAATTTCCATACAGAAAAAAGAATACCTTATTACTACTTTAAATAAACTTATTACTTTAAATGAAAAGAAGAAATTTTGTTTAACCTTGTATAAAAAAACCTTCATATATAAACTAAGTAGAACATAATATTTAAGTCATAACCATACTTCTACGTTTCTCACATAAGTTTTACTTTTACTTCTTCTTATCCATCCATATATACACTAATAATAATATGGGGCCCATGTTACATTTTATACGTGACATTCTACACGTCTGTGATCAAGACCACATATGTTATGAGTACAAAGGGCAGCCTTTTACATTTATTCAATTAATATCTCGCTGCACCATCTTCCTAAGCGGGCTGTTTAGAGAACCGAGCAGCGTAGTTTAGGCTACCTCAGTCATAACTCTGTCTCATTGAAATTAATTTGCTTCTAGTTACAACGATAATAAATTGCTAGTGGGTTTTACTGGCACTTAAGAGAAATTGTTCTGTCTGGATGCTTTCCACAATAAACAGCAATAATAAGGTTGAAATCTGGCACGGAATGAAAAATGCAGAGTTAGATGGTAGGAAACCTTAAACAACATAAAGAGAGTGGGTTGGATTAAATCTGTCTCTCGGACTTAATGAATCCACTGCCCCTCCTAAAAGCAGATGGTTTTATTCTTAGCAAATTGACAGGAAGAAAGATAGATGAATCTTCGTAAGAATCCGATTGTTGAAATGCAAACATATGGCAGTCTCATTTCATCTCTCTCTAGTGATTAATGGTTTCCGGAAACTTTCTGTTTTTCGAACAGGTAACAAAGTTGGAAGGGAACCTAGAGGTCTTCTAGTCTAACTCCCAGTTCGGGCAGAAAACCCAATTTCATTCCAGACAAATGGCTATCCAAGCTCTTCTTAAAAAGCTCCACTTTTCCTCCAGTGCAGGAAAACCTATAACTTCTGTAAGCAATCTGTTCCATTGATTAATTGTTCTCACTGGCAGGAAACTTCTATTTAGTTGCTGTTTGCTTCTCTGCTTGATTAGTTTTTATCTGTTATTTCTTCTCTTGCTTTCTGGTGTTTTGGATAATAGGTTGATCCCCTCCCCACACACTTATTTATTTATTTATTTATTCTTTGTCCAATATACAATACATATGAAAGAGAATAGACATTAAGTAATGTATATAAAGATAGAAAGTAAGAAAGAAGAGAAGTAGAAGGAGAGAAAATATATGATATATGAGATAAGGAAAGACAATTGGACAGGGGACGAAAGGCACATCAGTGCACTTATTTACGCCCCTTACTGGCCTCTTAGGAACCTGGAGAGGTCAATCGTGGAGAGTCTTAGGGAGAAATGTTGGGGGCTGGGGGCTGACACCACTGAGTCCGGCAATGAGTTCCACGCTTCGACAACTCGATTGTTAAAGTCATATTTTTTACAGTCAAGTTTGGAGCGGTTAATATTAAGTTTGAATCTGTTGCGTGCTCTTGTGTTGTTGCTGTTGAAGCTGAAGTTGTCGTTGACCGGAAGGGCGTTGCAGCACATGATCTTGTGGGCAATACTTAAATCGTATTTTAGGCGCCGCAGTTCTAAGCTTTCAAGATCCAGGATAGTTACGGTAGTCTATTTTCGTAAGGTATTCTCTTTCGAGTGGAGGAGTGAAGGGCTCTTCTGGTGAAATACCTTTGGACGTTTTCGAGAGTGTTGACGTCTGAGATGTGGTGTGGGTTCCAGACAGATGAGCTGTATTGGGGAATGGGTCTGGCATAGGTTTTGTAGGCTCTTGTGAGTAGTGTGAGATTGCCAGAGCAGAAGCTACGTAGGATCAGGTTAACAACTCTGGAAGCCTTTTTGGCGATATTGTTGCAGTGGGCTTTAGCACTTAGGTCATTTGATATTAGTATTCCAAGGTCTTTTACTGAGTGGGGGTTGGCTGTGAGGGTTTGTTTATTCAGTTCATAAATGTGGTTTGGATTCTTTTTGCCGATGTGGAAGGTAGAGCATTTG
This sequence comes from Erythrolamprus reginae, assembly GCF_031021105.1. Classification (NCBI taxonomy): domain Eukaryota; kingdom Metazoa; phylum Chordata; class Lepidosauria; order Squamata; family Dipsadidae; genus Erythrolamprus; species Erythrolamprus reginae. Next base: position 6,156,972 of record NC_091963.1, read on the forward strand.
TTGGTTGATATTTGAAGTTGCCAGGTGTTAGACCAGTCTGAAACAAAGTCCAGGTCTTTTTGGAGAGTAAATGTGTTGTCAGTGGTGTTGAAAAGTTTCACATCGTCGGCAAAAAGCACACAGTTGCTTGCCTCTCAAATACTGAAACACTGCTATGATGTCACTTGCAAGAGTTTGTTTTGTAATTAGCAGATGGATTTAAGGGCAGCTTTAGAAATTGTTCCATGTTCCTCTTGATATAATTTAGATTCATGCTATTGTTCAGTGTTTAGGGTACAATGCTTTTTGCCTCCGTTTGATAATTTTTGCAGAATGAAGTTGACAGATAATTCATCTGACTTTGAAAGCACCACAGAAAGGTAAAAAGTGTTAAAGAAATGGGGGGAGTGGGTATTGAATATCCATTGTTCAATCAAAGGCAATCAAACTGAATAAATTGCAGATAACAAGTTTCGTGATTTCCATTTATTTGGTTTGATTGGTTTTAGTTTTTGTCCTTTTTTTAAAAAAAGAAAAACAACAGTGCTTGCAATAATACCAAAAAGGAAAATTAGAGCAATTATCTATTAAAATCAGGTTTCTGTCTTGTTTTTTAAAAGATTCCTAAGAAGGCTAAGTATAATTACAGGTATTCTTTCAAGAGGGGCAAAAGGTCTATAGTTTTAAAACACTGCCGGTATTGTTTCACAGCCTAAATGAGCCCCTTTCTTTTAAAAGCATGTTGCTTGGCTCCAAAATGATATTTTAATGAAGCAAAAACCTGGTTTGCTAACTTGTGCCAAAAAGAAAGCAGACATCTACTAATTTTTATGAAATGTGCATATAAAGGTTATTTATCTATTAAAGGAAAAGAAACAATTGGTAATAAAACCATCATTATTTTCTGAAGATTACCTAACTGTTTACCAAAAAAAAAATGGATGAAAAAGTTACTTTCTTGCCGCAGATATTAATCACTGCAGTAGTTAATTTAGTAACACGGTAGTTAAACGAATCTGGCTGCCCCATCAACTTCACTTGTCACAAGGTCGCAAAAAAGGGTCATGTAACTCCAGGATACAGCAACAGTCATAGATACCTGCCAGTTGCCAAGTGCCCAAATTTTGATCACATGACTGTGGGGATATTGTGACAGTTGTATGGAAAAAACAGCCATAAGTTACTTTTTTATTTTCAGTGCCACTGAAATTACTAAATAAATGATAGTTACGTCAAGGATTTCCTTATTTTTCGGAGTATAAGACTCACTTTAGTTTTTGGGGAAGAAAATAGGGAAAAGTATCAGCTTACCAGGTATTCATCTGGCTAGCATCCTTAGTCTGGTCTGCTTCAGCACATTATTTTATCCCCTGAGTAGGGCTTTAAAAAAAAATTATTCAGAGAGAGAAAAACAGTGAAAGAGCTTGCAGTCCAGTAAGAGCCCGGAACATCGTTAGCACCTGGTTAGGGCTGGGAAGAAACTTATTCAGAGCAAGTTAGAACAATAAAAACAACCCTGCAAAGACTTAGGGCTTGGAAAACATTCTTTGCAGAGAGTAACAATGAAAGAGCTTGCAAGTTGGTAAGAGCTGGGAACATCGTTAGGACCTGGTTAGGGCTGGAAAGAAAAGCTTTGGAAAAAAAGCTACATTCAGAGTATAAGATGCACCTGAATTTCCAGCCTCTGTTAGGGAGTAAAAAGGTGTGTCTTATACTCCGAAAAATATGGTAACTCTGATTGTGAAAAATGGTGGATAGAGCGAGATCAGGCCACACTTTGAATGCGCCATCCAGCTTTGGTCACCACGATATTAAAAAAAATATATGTTGTCTTCAAGCAATGTATGTTGTATAGCTTTCATCTTTGAGTGATGCATTCTTGTTATCAGGGGGATGTTGTTGAACCGTTTTATGGTCAGTTATTTCTTTTAGCAGATTTCACCAGAAGTGCAGGCTAAGCTATGTGAAATACGTGTAGTCCTGTCCTGGCTGTAATGGAATCAAAAGTGGGCAAGGCATATTTATGCTAGAAGTACAGATATAATATTATCCTATCCTAACATATATGCTACATTGGTATGCTATAGGGAAGAGTGCAGAGAAGAGCTATAAGGATGATTAGAAATATAAACATAGGAAGAACAGTGGCAGGAATTGGGTATACTGTATATAGTCTAGTGAAAATGGGTGGCATGATAGCAGTATTCCAATATCTCAGAGGCTGCAACAAAGAAGAGGGAGTCAGGCTATTCTCCAAAGCACCTGAGGGTAGAAAAAGAAGCAATGGGTGGAAACTAATCAGGGAAGGAAACAACCTGGAACTAAGGAGGAATTTCCTGACAGTGAGAACCATTAATCAGTAGAACGGCTTGCCTCCAGACGTTGTGGGTGCTTTGACATTTGAGGCTTTTAATAATTAATAATAATAATAATAATAACAACAACAACAACAATAATAATAATAATTTATTAGATTTGTATGCTGCCCCTCTCCAAGAAGAAAAAAAAGAAAAAAAAAAGAAAACGATAAAAATAAATATTTTTTATTATTTATATCGATAGATTGTTTCCTGATTGCTTATTTGTACCATATGACTGTCATTTGGTGTTGTACCTTATGAATCTTGATGAATGTATCTTGTATTTTTATGTACATTGAAAGCGTATGCACCAAAGACAAATTCCTTGTGCGTCCAATCACACTTGGCCAATAAAATTCAATTCAATTCAATTGTCTATTCTATTCACTATTCTATTCTAATTTTCTATTGTATTCTCTTCTCTTCTATTCCATTCCATTCCACTCTATTTCTATTCTATTTTACTCTACTCTATTCTACTTTATTTTCTATTCTCTTTTCCTATTTTATTCTATTCTCTTTTCCTATTATAGAACACCCTAGAAAATGTCCAAAGATACTTCACCAGAAGAGCCCTTCACTCCTCCACTCGAAACAGAATATCCTACGAGACTAGACTTACAATCCTAGGTCTAGAAAGCTTAGAACTACAACGCCTAAAACACGATCTATGTATTGCCCACAAAATCATATGCTGCAACGTCCTGCCTGTTAATGACTACTTCAGCTTCAACCGCAACAACACAAGAGCACGCAACAAGTTCAAAGTTAATATTAATCGCTCCAAGCTTGACTGTAAAAAATATGACTTTAGCAATCGAGTTGCCGAAGCGTGAAACTCATTACCGGACTCAGTAGTGTCAACCCTTAACCCCCAACATTTCTCCCTTAGATTATCCACGATTGACCTCTCCAGGTTCCTAAGAGGTCAGTAAGGGGCATATATAAGTGCACTAGCCTGCCTTTCGTCCCCTGTCCAATTGTCTCTATCTCATATATCATATATCTTTTCTTCCCTCAAATATCTTCTCATCTATTTTTATATCTTCTCTTTATATATAATACTTCATGTCTATTCTCTTCAATATGTATTGTGTATTGGACAAAATAAATAAACAAATAAATAAAATAAATTCTATTCTATTCCATTCCACTCCACTGTTTCTATTCTATTCTACTCTACTCTATTCTCTTTTCCTATTCTATTGCATTCCATATCACTCCACTTCTATTCTTCTCTATTCCTATTCCATTCCACTTCACCATGTTTCTACTCTACTCTATTCTCTTTTCCTGTTCTGTTCTCTCTTCTCTTCTCCCATATGTCAGATACAGAGCATTTTCTCAGCAGGCCACTAGATGGCACAACACTAACACCAACCAGTGGCAATGGTTGTAAATTCAGAAGATGGAGAAAATCCTTGCACAGGAGGTCCACTACTTCTCTCTTGCTGAGGAGCAGAAATTTTGGATTCAATTTTGATCGTAAGTCAAGGATCACCTGCATTGGTCAAAATATATCAGAACTAAGGAATACACTTTAAAAATAATCCTTGATTTAAAACCAGTTATGAGCCCCTTTAAAAAAAACCTAGTTGCAGCCAATTCCAAAGTTCTGATGTTCCACCACTTTCCCATGGTCATTTGGCTGCATTTGCGGGCTTGACCATTAGTGTTGGCACACAGTCATGTAACATGTAAAGATATATAAAAAAATAAAATGCACAGGTACAGTATATGTGGTACATTGCTGAACAGTAGTAACTGTGAGAGGGATCTTGGAGTCTTAATGGACAACCATTTAAATAGGAGCCAGCCGTGTGCAGCAGCTGCCAAAAAAGCCAACACAGTTCTAGGCTGCACTAACAGAGGGATAGAATCAAGATCACGCGAAGTGTTAATACCACTTTACAAGGCCTTGGTAAGGCCACACTTGGAATACTGTATTCAGTTTTGGTCGCCACGATGCAAAAAGGATGTTGAGACTCTAGAAAGAGTGCAGAGAAGAGCAACAAAGATGATTAGGGGACTGGAGGCTAAAACATATGAAGAACGGTTGCAGGAACTGGGCATGGCTAGTTTAATGAAAAGAAGGACCAGGGGAGACATGATGCAGAATGCAACTGCGAGAGCAATCATGGGCTTCTTTAGGTATTCCCATGTTTCACCAACACCCCGCAGTCTGCATTTGTTGCTGATCAGTTTCCGGTCACAATTCAAAGTGTTGCTTATGACCTACAAAGCCCTTCATGGCATCGGACCAGAATATCTCCGTGACCGCCTTCTGCCGCACGAATCCCAGAGACCAGTTAGGTCCCACAGAGTTGGCCTTCTCCGGTCCCGTTGACTAAACAATGTTGTATGGCGGGACCCAGGGGAAGAGCCTTCTCTGTGGCGGCCCCGACCCTCTGGAACCAGCTCCCCCTGGAGATTAGGATCGCCCCCACCCTCTTGCCTTTCATAAACTCCTTAAAACCCACCTTTGCCGTCAGGCATGGGGGAACTGAGACATCTCCCCCAGGCCTATATAGTTTATGTATGGAATGTTGTGTGTATGTCTTTTTAAATTATGGGTTTTCAGATATTTTTCAATATTAGATTTGCATTGTACATTGTTTTTATTATTGCTGTGTGCCGCCCCAAGTCTAGGGAGAGGGGCGGCATACAAATCTAATTAATTAATTAATTAATAAAAAATTAAAAAATGATAGCAGTCTTCCAGTATCTCAGGGGTGGCCACAAAGAAGGAGTCAACCTATTCTCCAAAGCACCTGAGAGTAGAACAAGAAGCAATGGGTGGAAATTAAACAAGGAGAAAAGTAACTGAGAACTAAGGAGAAATTTCCTGACAGTTGGAACAATTAATCAGAGGAACAGCTTGCCTCCAGAAGTTGTGAATGCTCCAACAATGGAAGTTTTTAATATGTTGGATAATCATCTGTCTGAAGTAGTGCAGATTTTCCTGCCTAAGCAGGGGGTTGGACTAGAAGACCTCCAAGGTCCCTTCCAACTCTGTTGTTACTGTTATATAAAGAACAGATAAAGGAACTGGGCATGGCTGGTCTAGTGAAGAGAAGGACCTGGGGATACAGGATAGCAGTATTGCAATACTTTAGTGGCTGCGACAGAGGGGAAGGGGTCAAGCTATTTTCCAAAGCACCCAAAGGCCAGACTAGGGATGGAAACTGATCAAGGAGAGATTCAAACTGAAAATAAGGAAAAATTTTCTGACAGTGAGAACAATCAATCCATGGAACAGAAGTTGCCTTCGGAAGTTGTGGGAGCTTCATCACTGGAGGCTTTCGAGAAGAGACTGGACAGCCATCTGTCAGAAATGGTGTAGGGTCTGATGCTTGGGCAGGGGTTTAGATGACCCCCAAGGTCCCTTCCAACTCTGTTAATCTGTTAGAAGTGTTAAACTGTGATTTATGTTTTTGTTAGAAGTCCATAATGAACAATGGTTTACTTAATACAAAAAAAAAAGACTGTAAAATTAGTCAAGTAATGCCTCACTTTATACAACCGTCTCAATTTATGACCATGATTACAGGCTCAATTAATAATTAATAATTATGTATTTATTTATTGGATTTGTATGCCGCCTCTCTCCGCAGACTCAGAGCGGCTAACAACAGTGACAAAAAACAGCATGTAACAATCCAATACTAAACAACTAATAATATTTTATATAAAATATATATTTATATATTTATAATAATAATAATAATAATAATAATAATAATAATAATAATAATAATTTATTAGATTTGTATGCTGCCCCCTCTCCAAAGACTCGGGGCGGCTCACAACAACAATAAAAAGCAATATTATAGCGAAACAAATCTAATATTAAAAAAGAAGCATATAAAAACACTATCATATTTAAAACCAAACAACACATACATACCAAACATAAATTATAAGGAGCCTGGGGGAAAAGTGTCTCAACTCCCCCATGCCTGGCGGTATAGGTGAGTCGAGTAGTTTACGAAAGACAAGGAGGGTGGGGGCCGTTCTAATCTCCGGGGGGAGTTGATTCCCGGGGTCGGGGCCACCACAGAGAAGGCTTTTCCCCTGGGGCCCACCAAACGACATTGTTTAGTCGACGGGACCCGGAGAAGGCCGACTCTGTGGGACCTTATCGGTCGCTGGGATTCGTGCGGTAGCAGGTGGTTCCAGAGGTACTCTGGTCCAGTGCCATGTAGGGCTTTAAAGGTCATGACCAACACTTTGAATTGTGACCGGAAAACGATCGGCAGCCAATGCAAGCCATGGAGTGTTGTAGAAACGTGGGCAAATCTTGGAAGCCCCACGATGGCTCTTGCGGCCGCATTCTGCACAATCTGGAGTTTCCAAACACTTTTCAGAGGTAGCCCCATGTAGAGAGCGTCGCAGTAATCGAACCTCGAGGTGATGAGGGCATGAGTGACTGTGAGCGATGACTCCCTGTCCAAATAGGGCCGCAACTAGTGCACCAGGCGGACCTGAGCAAACGCCCCCCTTGCCACAGCCAAAAGATGGTGTTCCAATGTCAGCTGTGGATCGAGGAGGATGCCCAAGTTGCGGACCCTCTCTGAGGGTGTCAGTAGTTCCCCCCCCCCGGGTGATGGACGGACAGATGGATTTGTCCTTGGGAGGCAAGACCCACAGCCACTCCGTCTTGTCTGGGTTGAGTTTGAGCTTGTTGACACCCATCCAGGTCGTAACTCGAGGACCACCTAAATCCCATTTGCATGGAAAACGTTTGCAGGTGTGACTAGAGCTGCTTTAAGCCGTCTCTGTATTTCTGAAAATAAAATGAAATAAACATCACATGAAAATCTAAGATAAGCAAAGCGGCATGGAATTAAGGGTGTGTTTCTAGCCCTTTGGCAGGTGAGAAAAGAGAAAGTTGGCATCTGATATATTTGCCTCCCTCTTCAGTTTTCTGGGAAACCCCAAATCCTCATCCACAACTCTCGGGATTGCAAGTGATAGCGATCGCCTTTATGAAAAGTGTAAACCAAGGGGGAGGGCATTGTTGATGTTATTAGCTAATTAGTTTGTAATCTGCAAGGATGTGTGCCATTATTACCATCTGCTAACAAAAAGAATAAACCAAACCCATGAATTAAATTACACTGATCAGCAGGTGCAGAGATTTTCTCGCATAGCAATCAGAATAGAGATGGAAGGTGTTCTAGTCCAACCTCCAACTCAACCAGGAGACCGTATACCCGTGATGGCGAACCTATGGCACGGGTGCCACGGGTAGCATGCAAAGCCATATTGGAAGGTATGCGAGGCGTTGCCCTATGTGTTTCCCAAACTTTTGACATATGTGTACCCCTTCTATAATTTTCCTAACGCTTAGTACCCCTCATCAAAAAAAATGGATGCATTTTAATAATAATCAAAATATATTTGCAGAATACGATACACTAACACAAAAATTGAAAAACGATAAAAAATCACAAGATAGAGACACATGGAAAAACTTTTATAACTGGGTTAATAATCGAGGGGGGAAAAATAGATGCACGTAAGGCTGAAATAAAAAAGGAAAGAAAACACAATAACAATTCAATCATAGACAAATATTACTTTATTTATTTGTTGACAAATTCTTTTTAACTGAGTTATTATTGTGATTTCTGATACGATTATCCGTGAATTTATAATAAGACAAGCTGCAAAGAGGCAGCAGGGGCAGGGGGTGGGATGGAACTAAATGTTGTATCGTCCTTAACAGACAACCTACAATTGTACTCACAAACCAATAACACAATGATCTGTTTATGTGTGTTTTAAATATGCATATAACTTAATAAAATTTATTAAAAAAACAAAAACAAAATACATTTACTTTTTCTTTTTTTTGGTACGTACACAAAATAATAATAAGTGAAAAATAAAATTATTCATAATAAAAGAAATAAAAGCTATATTATAAATAACATTTATTTGGATCAAAGAGAAGGATGAAATTGTTTGTTGCTGAGATGACAGATTGTCATAATTTGGTTGCCTGGTTGTTAATTTTAATCTGAGATGCGGTTCCACGTCCAATAGTCTGTTCTTTTTTTTTTGACTTAAGGTCTACAAATGCTGAAAAAGCAACTTCACATAAATATGAAGATGGAAAAGGCAAGATGTATTTCAGAACTTCAGAACTATCCCACGAAACTCAGGTGTAACACATACCCCCACCAAACTCTTCCTGTACCCCTGGGCGTACACCTACCACACTTTGGGAAACACTGCCCTATGTAATAAAGAAAAGACAAAAATAATTACTAGAAGAAATATAAAATATAAAAATGACAAAATGACGAGTCTGCGGAGAGGGGCGGCATACAAATCTAAATAATAAATAAATAATAAATAAGTAAAAGAAAGTCAGATATCTCGGTTTATGGATTACAGCTAATTGCAGTACACTCAAGAAAGATAACTATGATATACTAATACAGAACATTCAAAAAGATCTAGATAGATGGTCAAATATTCAACTTTCATTAATGGGAGAAATAGCTGTTATTAAAACCAGTGTACTCCCCAGATTATTATATTTATTTCAAATGGCTCGGATAAAACTTTTTAGTACATGGTACATGCCGATATTTGGGATTGCCATGTATGTTAAACTACCTATTGTGGTTTGCATTTGTTACAGTTGTAATATCTCTTTAAGGACTTTGGCTGGATAGCCATAAGAGGGCGGGAGCACTCTCTCCTGTTGATGATGCTGGATAGCTCGTTCACCTTTTTGCCTTTTACCTTGAGGGGGGAGTATTTTTCTGCTTTGTGCTGCTATGCGCGGTTTGTTGATTAGTTCTGCTTTGTGCTTGTAGATATGTATATATATATATCCTGTTTGGCAGGACCCAGAGGAAGAGCCTTCTCTGTGGTGGCCCCGACCCTCTGGAACCAACTCCCCCCAGATATCAGAGTTGCCCCCACCCTCCTTGCCTTTCGTAAGCTCCTTAAAACCCACCTCTGTCGTCAGGCATGGGGGAACTGAGATTCTCTTCCCCCTAGGCTTATAAAATTTATGCATGGTATGTCTGTATGTATGATTGGTTTCTTAAATTGGGGTTTTTTACATTACTTTTAATATTAGATTTGTTCATATTGTCTTTTTACTGTTGTTAGCCGCCCCGAGTCTAACGAGAGGGGCGGCATACAAATCTAATTAATAAAAATAATAAATATATGTAAATAACACTTGTTTAGCATACTAAGTCTGTGTCGTTACTGGCTGTATCACACATCCACACTCTTCCTTAATCTCTGCTCAGCGTATGTCGAAGGTCTTGTACCCTAGCTGCACCGAGATATACCAACAAAGCTCAATAAACCTTTATTCACTAATCTGAACAAGAAAATTAGAAAATTCATCAGATCAAAAAAAAAGAGGCAAGGATCAAACTAAAATTATTGCAAGAAAGAGAGGGGGATTTGGCCTCCCCAACTTTGAATTATATTATCAAGCCATAATGCTGAAATGGTTAAAAGAATCCCCTAAGGTTCCATGGGCCAGGTTGCACATGGACCTGGCTGCCCCAGTACAGAGGTGCATGTTCTTGGTCATTGCGGACACTTACTCTTTAAAAAGAAGAGAAATAGAGGTCTGGGTGTCCCAATGCCCCATGTGTCAAGAGTTCCTAACCAGCCCTGCCTTCAGCTCCAATCCGCCCCGAGTCTGCGGAGAGGGGCGGCATACAAATCTAAATAATAAATAAATAAAATAAATAAATCCCCTAGGGCAGTGTTTTTCAACCAGTGTGCCGTGAGACATGGTCAGGTGTGCCATGGGGAAATTAAACATGAGTCTCCAAACTACTGTTCCTGCCAGAATATCCCTTTTGTGTTCATTGAAACAGGCCCAGGTTTCACACTAAGTGAATATAAATCCACTTAAAAACTATATTATCAACTGTATGTATAATATGTACTGCGTTAGAGTGTCATTTTGGTTGGGGGCGTGCCCCAGGATTTTGTAAATGTAAAAAAATGTGCCGCGGCTCAAAAAAAGGTTGACAATCACTGCCCTAGGACTCCAGGAGCCAGGGTGCAAATGACTTAGCTGGCCCAGTGAAGGGGCGCATGTTCTTGGTCATCGTGAATGCTTACTTCAAATGGGTTGGGCTGGCTTGGATGACCACAACGAGCCCTGAAATGATCGTGGCCATTTTAGATAAGCTTTTTGCAACCCATGGGCTTCCCGAAGTTGTAGTGACTGATAATGTACCTCTGCTCCATTCTAAATGTACCTGGCCAAATTAGGGATATGCCATGCCCCCACAGGACCAGCACACCCTGCAGCTAATGGGTTGGTAGAGAGGGCTGTTAGGTCAGCAAAGGAAGCACTTGGGCACTTAGGTAATACCAATTGGCATCAGAGCCTTTGCACATATCTCACGGCCCGGCCCAACACACCACCCCTTGCCAGGTAACTGGTCTGAGTTTTTTATGGGCTACCATCTCAGGACAATGCTGGAGTATCTGCACCCCAACTTTGATTCTGGATGGCCCTCTGTTCCTGACCAATGGCTAAGAGAATTTTCAGTAGGAGATCCTGTTTTTGCAGTTAATTTTGGTCCGGCTCATTGATGGCACCAACACATCGACCAGCTTCACTGGAAGTTTCCCTGCATAGACCCAGTGCCTCTAGACCAGTGTTTCCAAACCTTGTCAACTTGAAGCTATCTGGACTTCAACTCCCAGAATTCCCCAGGCAGCATTTGCTGGCATTTGCTGGCTGGGGAATTCTGGGAGTTGAAGTCCAGATAGCTTCAAGTTGCCAAGGCTGGGAAACACTGCTCCAGACCAGGCCCAAGACTCTCCGGCAGTTCCTTCAGCACCTCAGGACCCGGTCTACCAGCCTATTGTGCCCCAGTCTCCAACCTGCGAAAGTCATTTGCTCCCTGTCGAGCCGTTCATTTCTTCCCTTCCCCTTATTCCGAGGGTGATCAGGAAGGTGCTGACAGAGGAAGCAAGGAATTTACTTCCAGTCCTCCACTGGCCCAGAAGACTATGGTTTGCAGACCTGGTCAACCTGTCAGTAGCTCATTCACACAAGAGCACTCTGGGTATGGTAGAAACAGTATTTCATAAAGGAGATTCACACCACACTGTGGTGGTTGAACACGAAGCACTAAATGTTATATTCTGCTATGTGTTAAGGTAATACAAACAAACAAACAAACAAACAAACAAACAAATAAATAAATACATTTGTTACAAGAAATAAGAGGTGAAAGATTTCCATTTAAATGTTGACCTGTTTACATTGTAAACCATAGCTATCATTCTGTTGTAAGCCGCCCTGAGTCAATTGAGAAGGGCAGCATAGAAATCTAATAAATAAATGCAAAAATAAGTGCAAAAATCTAGGAAGAGATACAGATTTACAAATGTGGGAGAAAGTCTGGACATCCAGTTGGAAAATGACAAAATCAGTTTCATTAAAAGAAAATCAAATTAAGATGTTTTATAGGTGGCATTTGCCACCAAATAGAATAGCAAAGATGTTTCCTAACATGTCTCCAAATTGCTGGAAATGTAAGCGAGAAATAGGTTCTTTTTATCACCAGTGGTGATCTTGCCACAAAACTAAGTCATATTGGAACACAATAGAAAAGTGGATAAAAGAAATTACTTTACAGGACATAAAGAAAACGCCAGAATTCTTTTTACTAGGTATAACGAATCAAAAATATAAAAAGGATATTTTCTTCTTAATTATTCATATTTTGACAGCAGCTAGGATAGCATTCGCACAAAATTGGAAGGGAGGAGACATTCCCAAGGAGGATGAGGTAATAAGAAAAATTATAGAGTGTGCCAAAATGGACATGATGACAAGGCGGTTAAACAATCATGAAGAATCAGAATTTTATGATATTTGGAATAAATTGTATACATGGTTAAATAAAAGGGAAAAAACAAGATTTAAATGATTCAAAAGTATGTACAGATATTAGAATTAGTTTTATTTTGTTAACCTTATAGGTAATAAGTATATAAAAACAAAAATTCTTCTTTTCATTCTATATTAATTTTATAAGTTACTAGTGAATTTTTTTTCTAAATTAGAAAGACTTCAAAAATAAGTTGGGTAACTGCAACCCCAAATAGATGTTAAATGTATGTATGTCATGTTTGTCTTTTTATGGAAAATTTAATAAAGTTCATAAAAAAAAGAAATATAATAAATAAACTGCCCAAAATAATTTGCTGCTCAAGTTTGAGCAGCAGAGGGTGCTTCACTCCCAGGGAGGCTTAATTTATTTTAGTGCACATTAAGGAAGGTTTTATGAAATCTCACTCTCACTCTGGGACAGAGGGGAGACAACCTCCGTCCCAGAGACTAGCTATTGGCGGGTACGGCTACTCAATGGAGACAAATACGCAGCTATCAGAAACCTGTTCACCACGTTGCATATCGCTGTCAAGCCCAAGCCAGTAGGTGTCTTCCTGGACTATGAGGCATAAGCTCTCCTTCTACAATGTGGCAGACCGTTCCCATATGTATACTTTCACCAACATTTTCACTGAGAAACTTTGGACTTTCTTCTACCCAGGAATCCAGGCTGGGCGCAAGAAGGCAGCCCCCCTGATCCTTCGCCCACTCACGGACAGGGAAAAGGAAATGACTAAATCCTCATCTTCCTTTGCTATGCTTAGGTCTTGAGTTATCTAGATTATTTTCCACCCAATGTGGCTTCTCTTTGGGAGAGAGAACAGGCATCAGTGGCCTGCCTACTAAGCAATGCTGTGCCCAACCAGAAGAAGCTAAGCATCACAGAAGGAAAGGGTTTTCACACCTTACGTTTAATGTTTGAGGCCTTTTAAGGCTTATTAAAGCAAGGTCACACTAGGAAAAGTGTGCAGAAGACTCTGTAGTATCATCCCCTAACTCCCAACACTTTACCCTTAGACTATCCACGGTTGACCTCTCCAGATTCCTAAGAGGTCAGTAAGGTGCATACATAAGCGCAATAGAGTGCCTTCCGTCCCCTGTCCTATAGTCTCTCCTATATTTCGTATTTCTTCTCTACTATATCCTCTATAACCTTCGTTGTGTATTATTGTGTATTGGACAAAATGAATAAATAACAATAAAATAAATAAATAAGGGGGCAACAAAGACCTTGTCCTTTTCTGTAATCTTAACAACTTCAGTTTTTGAAATTTTGGATTGCAGTTAAATCTGGGGGAGCCGGGGGAGGAAGCCTTTTAAGCTTAGTCTAGTATTTGGCAATGGGCCATTGAGGACTGCGTTGGCAAAGGGCAAAGCTGGGCAAATGGGGGGAAGATGGCTGTTTTCACTGCACTATAGAGAGGGGGGTGGAAGGGTTTACAAACATGCTTTAACGTTGCTTGTATAAATGGTGTGAATTATTTCTCGACAGCCTGTTTTTAGTGGCACTCCGAGTAGATGCAGAATAGGAGGAAGCTGTAATGCATAATGAGAATGCTATGAATCAAGGAAACTCAAGGCAATCACTCTCTAACCCAGTTGTTCAAAGCCGTCAATGAATTGCTGAAGCTTTGTTGTTCACAAGTGGCAGAGGGAAAAGTGTTGAACCAACCATCATATCGATTTAGTTACTGAAGGAATTGCTTTCTGATAGCATCGAGTGCATTGCGATTGCATCAGAAGAGCTAGTGCACAAAACCTCTCCCAGCTCATAGATTTATTTATTTTTTGGTCTGCGATATTTCAACTATGTAATCCCCGTGCTAAGTTGAGTGTGGAACATCTTTACCTGGATGATGAGATGAATGGACCAGAATATCTCCGGAACCACCTTCTACCGCACGAATCCCAGTGGCCGATAAGATCTCACAGAGCTGGCCTTCTCCGGGTCCCGTCGACCAAACAATGTCGTTTGGCGGGCCCCAGGGGAAGAGCCTTCTCTGTGGTAGCACCGTCCCTCTGGAATCAACTCCCCCTGGAGATTAGAACGGCCCCCACCCTCCTTGTCTTTCGCAAATTACTCAAGACCCACCTATATCGCCAGGCATGGGGGAATTAAGACATCTCCCCCAGGCTTTCTTATATTTTATGTTTGGTATGTATGTGTTGTATGGTTTTTAAATTGTTGGTGGTTTTTAATGTAATTTTATTATTAGATTTCTTCCATTGTAATACTGTTTTTATTGTTGTTGTGATCCGCCCCGAGTCTTCGGAGAGGGGCGGCATACAAATCTAATAAATTGAATTGAATTGAATAAATGGCTTATGGCATTTGCCTAGTCAGGGAAACTCCGGATTCAAACAAGGAAAACAGGGGTCAGAAATCAAATACAGTCACTTCCTGTACTTCACCACAAATATAATCTGTCCTGTCCTATGCTTTCTTCAGTATAATCTCTAGCGCTCGTTGACAGGTACCACTGAGCCAAAATAAACACAGGAGGACATTTTCAGTGTAAAACTTCCCACCAACCTTTTCCTCCACCACTAATCACACTCATCTCTCTTCAGGAGATGGACTTTGGACAAAAGCCAAAAACTGATTGCACATTCAGAATCCAGGTAAATTGGGTTGACTGTGCAGTGATGTGCCACCAGCCTGCTAGCTACAGGATGCGTGTTGATCACTTTCAAAATAGGCTCTGCTAGTTTATTGCCCTCTGTTTGTTAGTGGGTGGCATATATGGGTGAACAGTGGGGTTATGTGGTAGGGAAGGAGAGTAGAATGCTTGGCTGCATAGCCCTTATCTTATATATCATACATATTCTCTCCTTATCCATCTATGTGTATATTCTCTCCTTATCTCTTATATCATATATATTCTCTCCCTCCCATATACTTCTCTTCTTTTTTACTTTCTATCTTTATATATATTACTTAATGTCTATTCTCTTCCATATGTATTGTATATTGGACAAAGAATAAATAAAAATAAATAAATAAATTGTGATCCCACTGTATAGAGCGCTGGTGAGTCCCCATTTGGAATACTGTGTCCAGTTCTTGAGACCTCACCTACAAAAAGATATTGATAAAATTGAACGGGTCCAAAGACGGGTTACAAAAATGGTGAAAGGTCTTATGCATAAAACTTATCAGGAAAACTTCATCTGTATAGTCTGGAGGATAGAAGGGAAAGGGGGGACATGATTGAAACATTTAAATATGTTAAAGGATTAAATAAGTTTCAGGAGGGTTTTTAATGGGAAAGTGAACACAAGAACACGGGGGCAGAATCTGAGGTTAGTTGGGGGAAAGATCAGAGAAAATGTTATTTTACTGAAATAGTAGTAGATGCTTGGAACAACTTCCAGCAGACATGGTTGGTAAATCCACAGTAACTGAATTTAAACATGCCTGGGATAAACATATATCCAACCAAAGAAAAAATACAGGAAATAATATAAGGGCAGACTAGATGTCAATCTTCTATGTTTCGATTTGCCCTTCTATGTATTTATAGCAGAAGCCACAAAGTGAAGCGTTATTGGTAGACAAGGAAAATAGAGATGATTGAAGGATTATCAACTGCAATTATAATCAATAAAATACATATTGAAAAGGGAGAGATATTTACATAGAAAAGGCATTGGGAAAGTGGCATAGGTTCAGTGGATGTCTAAAAACTATATCTGTAGATGTCTGAGATATATCAGGAGAGAAGCCATTCCAGTTGGGGTACAAGTGGAAGGTTGCGGTTAGTTGGGGGTTAGTTGGGGGAAAGATCAAAAGCAACATGAGAAAATATTATTTTACTGAAAGAGTAGTAGATCCTTGGAACAAACTTCCAGCAGACGTGGTAGATAAATCCACAGTAACTGAATTTAGACATGCCTGGGATAAACATATATCCATCCTAAGATAAATACAGAAAATAGTATAAGGGCAGACTAGATGGACCATGGGGTCTTTTTCTGCCGTCAGACTTCTATGTTTCTATGTTTCTATGTTGCTGGCAGAAAATCCGAGGAATCTGATCTGATTGTGTTACAAATAGCAATAAATCAACCGTCCTGTTCCCAAAAGTAGCAGAGATTTATTAATACATTTGCAAATACAGGGGCATATGAGAAGGATATAGATCAGACCTGGGCAAGATGCGGCCCAGGAGCCGGATGCGGCCTGCCCGCTGTCTGTGACCGGCCCGCGGAGGTCAGTCCAACTTGTGCACGCGCATGTGCACGCGCAGGCAAAAACCAAAAGCCATGCAGCGTTTCCAAAAGCTGCGCTGTGGAGTCAGATGGCCTTGCCATCTGCACGCAGAAGCAAAAAAGTGGCAGTTGCATCATGCCTGTTGCTCGGTTGATGGCGCTGCCTACATCGGAGCTCTCGCCTCGCCCTCTCCACCTTTCCTGTAAGTTGACTTAAACTTTGGGAATTCACGGCGGAGCCTCTCTCACCCCCAGTGGGGGTAAATCAGGTTGGGGAACAGGGAGAGAATTGGAAGACTGAGAATGGAGGGAAGGAACGAGAAAGGGAAGGAGAGAAGGAAGGGAGGGAGGAGAAATGGAGGGAGGAAGGAAAGAGAAATGGAGGGAGGAAAGAAATTGAGAGAGGAAGGAAGTAAAATGGAGGGAGGGAGGAAGGAAGGAAGGGAGAAGGAAGGAAGGAAGGAAGGAAGGAAGGAAGGAAGGAAGGAAGGAAGGAAGGAAGGAAGGAAGGAAGGAAGGAAGGAGAAATGATATTACTCCGGAAATATAAAACTATTAAATATTAATCTCTCCCCTTTTATGGAAAGCAAACAAATTCCTTGATAGATAAAAATAGAAGTAGAAAGAAACTAGACAACTTTAAGATTTTTTAAAAAAATGAAATAATCAGGTACCATTATATGGATTGAATGAATTATTAACTTGAATAAGGAACTTTCTAGGATCATAATATTTCATAATTTGGAATTATAGAGAAGTGACAATGACCAAATGATTTCAGCTTTTTTCATTTTGTATCTATTACCAGTTTTTTCTGCACAGCTGGTATAAGCACAGTCTCTTGTGTGGCTTACCATAACCATAACATAAGGAAGGAAGGAAGGAAGGAGGGAGGGAGGAGAAATGGAGGGAGAAAGGAAGGAGAAATGGTATTACTCTGGAAATATAAAACTATTAAATATGAATCTCTCCTCTTTTATGGAAAGCAAACAAGTTCCTTGATAGATAAAAATAGTAGAAAAAAACTAGACAACTTTAGGATTTTTTTAAAAAAAATGAAATAACCAGGTAGCATTATATGAATTGGATGAATTATTAACTTAAAATTGGATAAAGGAACTTTCCAGGATCATAATGTTTCATAATTTGGAATTATAAGGAAGTGATAATGACCAAATGATTTCAGCTTTTTTCATTTAGCATCTGTTACCAGCATATGTATACTATATACCAGAGGTGGGGAATTAATATATAGTTATAATATAATTATAATATATAAGTTTTCCATATAAGAACTGGGTGTTCAAGATATAATATATAATTATATATAATATATATAATATATAATTATAATTTATAATTATAATATAATTAACTCAGTTCTCCCCAATAATATACAGTATTGAGTAGAACTGAGTTAATTATATTAGTCCGGCCCTCTAAAACCATGCAAATTTCTCATGCAGCCCTATGGCAAAATTAATTGCCAACCCCTGACATAGATCAAAAGATGAAGTTGGTTTTTATACACCCCCCACCGCACTCAACACTGTTCTGTTTTCCCATTGGCTGGATACTATAGTTTCACAACCTATCAAGAGCAGTTTCTTTAGCTTCAGGGCAAAGACTACAGCTCAGAAAGCAGTCCCCACTCCCTTATCTGTTCTGGACTTTTTCACAGCCATTTTGTTCACTCTAGTATTACTAATTTTCCCAAAAGCCTCTTTAACTGTAATTAAAACTTTAGGTGCAATACTTTGTATTTAATAAGGGCAAATGTTGGGGAAGCTGCTAAGTCCTTATCTGAATAACTGGAATTATTTCTGTTATTGGGCAATGCAGCAATATACTGTAAATATTTCAAGGGATTAGCAGAACAAGGCAAGTACAGTTTTAAGAGCTGGAACCTCAAAACAATTGTAATTAAAGATGAAGAGTTGAAATTTGGTGCTTTGTAGTCAGTGTTATTCTGGAAACTACCCTGAGAAGTCCCTGCACTTTTCTTGGAAAGTCTTGTGAAATTATCTACCATTGTGTCCTTCTGAAGGCCGGGAGAGAGTGACTGGCCCAGCTAGCAGGATCCTGGGTTCTGTTCTATTGCCTTAGGAACTCCCATTCCCACTGGGTCCCTTTCCATGTGCTAGGTCTAATTCCCTTATTGGGATCCACTCTTGAAGCATGTTTGAAACCAGTGGGGAGGCTTCTAATTATTTGCTTTAAATGGAATTGCAAGGAGCGTAGTTGTGGGGAAGGGGGGTCAGCAAAAAGAAAAACAGGTAAACTGGTTTCAGAATCAACATGATATTTTTTCCCCCCATTCAAGATAATCAAATTAAGTTATTTCTTTCTGGAAACTGCACAAATTCCAATTTGATTTTGAAAATCAATTAACTGAAATGTGACCAGATTTGAGATGACCTTAACTTTCTCAAACTTTCAATCTTTTAGCCTAGTAGAAGATGGCAAGAGTTGTTTTACATTTATTTCTTGTCACAGAGAGGGCTCAGGGTTTGGGGGCAACATTAGGCCAAGAAGCTCTCTATTAACCCCATTCAGAACCGGACGAATACTTTATACATGTAGCTTTAAGCACCAGTATTCAATTTAACTGTGGTTAGTTTCAGGTTTCCTGGTATCAAAAGCTCCAATGAAATCAAAGTGGAACCTTATTTGTTCCTGAAATATTGCCGTTCTTTTAAAAACAGAGCAATTGATCTAAGTCATAGGAAATAGAAACAGGAAATAGAATTCTTTATTGGCCAAGAAATTCAATTTTTTATTGGACACACAAGAAATTTGTCTTTGGTGCATATTTCCCTGTATGCCAATGCATGATGTCTGCCTCACTTATCTGGCTTTATACTATGATAAACAGCTATAGTTCAACAGACATTCTTACAGCTGTAGGAAAATTGGAAAGAACACATGATTTCACCATTCCTTGTATTTATAGCAGAAGCCACAATGGGAAGCCATTTGTTGTTTTTACACTCTCAAGTGGTAGACATAGAAAATAAACATGATTGGAAGATTATCGACTGCAATTATAATCAATAAAATACGTATTGAAAAGGGGGAGATATTTACATAGTAAATACACAAATCTAATAAATTATTATTATTATTATTTGGGAAAGTGGCAAATGTTCAGTAGATGTCTAAAAACTATATCTGTAGATGTTTGAGATATATCATGAGAGAAGCCATGAGGTAAAAGTGGAAGATTGCAGACAGAAAATCCAAGGAATCTGATCTGACTGTGTTAGAAATAGCAATAAATCAACCATCCAGAGGTTTATTAATATATTTGGAAATACAGGGGCATTTGAGAAGGACATAGAGCAATATATGAAGCTGTTTTTTAGACACCCCTCCCCCCACTGCACTCAACACCGTTCTGTTTTCCCATTGGCTGGATACTAACAGTTTTGTAACCTTTCAGGAGCAGTTTCTTTAGCTTCAAGGCAAAGACTACAGCTCAGAAAGCACTCCCTCCTCCCTTGTCTGTGCTGGACTTATTCAGAACCATTTTGTTCACTCTAGTACAGTATTACTATTTTTTCCAAAAGGCTCTTTAACTGTAATTAAAACTTTAGGAGTACTGTAATACTTTAGGGCAACTGTTGGCGAGGCTGCTAAGTCCTTATCTGAATAACTGGAGTTACTGTTGTTGGGCAAAGCAACAATAAAAATATTTCAAGGGATTAGCAGAGCAAGGAAAGTCCATTTTTAAGAGCTGGAACCCCAAGACAATTGTAATTAAAGATGAGAAGTTTAAATTTGGCGTTTTGGAGTCAGTGTTACTCTGGAAACTATCTTGGAGAAGTCCCTGCGCTTTTCTTGTGAAATGATCTACCATTGTGAAATGATCTACCAAGACTTGTGAAATGATCTACCATTGTGTCTTTCTGAAGGCTGGGAGAGAGTGACTGGCCCAAGGTCACTCAGCTAGCAGGCTCCTGGGTTCTGGTCTATTGCCTTCGGCATGCCCATTCCCACTGGGTCCCTTTCCAAGTGCTAGGTGCAATTCCCTTAATGGGATCTACCCTTGAAGCATGTTTGAAACCAGTGGGGAAGCTTCTATTTCTTTGCTTTAAATGGAATTGCAAGGGGCATAGTTGGGGGTAAGGGCGGGTCAGCAAAAAGACAACCTGTGGTAAAATGATGTCAGAATCAATATGATAATTTTTCTAATTTTTTTCTTCATTCATGGTGATCAAATTATGTAATTTCTTTCTGGAAACTACACCCAAATCTCAATTTGATTTTGAAAACCAATAAACTGAAATGTGACCAGATTTGAGATGACCTTAACTTTCTCAAACTTTCAATCGTTTAGCCTAATAGAGGATAAGTTTTATCTTCATTTCTTGTCACAGAGACTGCTTAGGTTTTGGGGACAACATTAGGTCAGGAAGCTCTCTGTTAACCCCATTTAGAACTGGATACTTTAAACATATAGGGTAGGCACACCAATATTCAGGTTAACTGTGTCAGTTTCAAGTTTCCTGGTATCATTTTTTTGGATTAAATAATAAAATTAAAATTGGAGTGCAACATAGGTCATTGTACTATTCTTTTAAGTGATAATATATGTATATTGATCTTTATTGATGGTATATGTGATGTATTCTTTTTTAATGTTATGGATGTGGAGGAGAAAAATAAGAAACCTTTTTAAAAAAAGTTTTCCTGTCTCAAAAGCTCCAATGAAATCAAAGTAGAACCTTATTTTTTCCTGAAGTATTGTCATTCTTCTTTTAAAAATAGAGCAGCCTCGCTATCTCGCTTTATAGTATGATAAACAACTATAGTTCAACAAATATTCTTGCAGCTGTAGGAAAATTAGAAAGAACATAAGTATTTGTCCTTCCATGTATTTATAGCAGAAGCCACAAAGGGAAGCCATTGTTATTGGTAGACAAAGCAAATAAGGATGATTGAAAGATTATCAACTACAATTATAATCAATAAAATACATATTGAAAAGGAAGGGGGAAATATTTCTAGTAAAGGTTTGGGGAAAGTGGCAAATGTTCAGTGGATGTCTAAAACTATATCTGTAGATGTTTGAGATATATCATCAGAGAAGCCATGAGGTAAACGTGGAAGATTTTAGACAGAAAATCCAAGGAATCTGATCTGATTGTGTTAGAAATAACAATAAATCAAGTTAATCAACCATTTCGTACCAAAATGTAGCAGAGGTTTATTAATATATTTGCAAATACAGTGACATGTGAGAAGGACATAGATCAATATATGAAGCTGTTTTTTATACACCCCCCACCGCACTCAACACTGTTCTGTTTTCCCATTGGCTGGATACTAACAGTCTTGCAACCTATCAAGAGCAGCTTCAGGGCAAAATCCCCTTAACAACAGCTCTGAAACCACTCCCCACTCCCTTATTAGTTCTGGACTTTTCCGGAGCCATTTTGTTCACTCTAGTATTCAGGGCCGCCGATAGACGGGTATTACTGGGAGGGGCGTACCGGGCCCGGGAAAATTGAATAATGGGGGGGAGGCTTCTCCTGCTGAGCCCAGTCCTCTCCCGGTGGCTTTCGGCTCCTCCCGCCGAGGAGCTGCAAGGCTGGCCTCGGAGCCCCACGCGGCCAGCGTTCCCTCGTGCCCGGTGGGCTCCCCTTTCCTAAACCCCCACCAGCCCCCTCCTTCCCTT
Source organism: Erythrolamprus reginae (assembly GCF_031021105.1). Lineage (NCBI taxonomy): Eukaryota > Metazoa > Chordata > Lepidosauria > Squamata > Dipsadidae > Erythrolamprus > Erythrolamprus reginae. Next base: position 6,179,110 of record NC_091963.1, read on the forward strand.
CCCGCCCTCCTTCCCCGAGGCGTCCCTTGCCCATCATCCCCTGCCGGGCAATGGGGCATCAGCGTGTAGATTCCTTCCCGTTTCCTCGTTTCCTTTTTTGTAAAATTAACTCTTTAAAAAAAAACCCTTAGTGCTGCCGCCTCTTAAATTTTCTGATATTTATTATTATGTATAGTTGGTCGCAGCCGTAATTTGATAGGCTGTAGGACAAATTCGATGAAAATTCATTGAATTTTATACCAAAAATTCATTTTCATGGCATAACTATTGTGAATTCTTTTGGATACAAGTGTTAGCCAAAATTTTAGGTGGCTGATTAAAATAAAAACCCAGAAGCAAATCCCCTAATCGGGTATCTGATTAAAAAACCCAGAGAGAAGAAAACATTAAAAAAATAATACATTGAACATTGTTGTTGAAATCCTGATTTATTGGAGATAAGACATACTGTACCATAATTACGATGTTCCTTTTCTCTCTTTTTTTGCAAACACCTCACAAACAATTATTTCAAACATCTCTGGCTCATCTTAAGTCTTGAGGTTCTGGCTTAGAAAGTGAAATTCTCCTCAAAAATACAGGCCACTGTCCAGCTGTCACTTTTAACCGCCTTCCTTTAATTTCGGAGTTGGGGAGGTGAAAAATGGTGTACATTTGCAGGATTTCTTATGCTTTTTTCTTTTTTTTTTGTAGATATAATTCCTCTTTATTATGTGTGATATGCCTTTAGGCCAACATTTTAAAATGTCCCCATGTGAAGGGACTTTGTAATTGACGTATTTATTTATTCATTTACCCCGCTTTGCATGGGATGGTGGGATCGTCTCTCTCGTAAAACTTTCCCCCCCCCAAATATTTTTATTAATTTTCTTTAAAATGACATACAAACTTACAAACATTTAACATACAATGTAGGGATGTATCATCCCTGCTCTTCTCAAAAGTATAATTGCAGATACAGAAAAACGAATACACAATTGAATATCTAATTCAACACTACTAATACAAAAAATATCTAATAGGAAAATTTAGTGTCAAATAAGAATTTCTAATTAATTTCAAGTCAAGAAAATTCTTTAGGAAAAACAAATTTCTATTCTATCTATATAAACTAGATCTAATATAAATCTTAATAAGGAAAAATCATCTAAGATATCTATACTTATTGCTACTCTTCTTTCTTTATTTTTTTATTCTTATCTATCCATTCATAAACAATGTTCCATGTTGCGTAAAATTTGGTTTCTTCCTGTTCATTCAAGCGTCTTGTCATCATGTCCATTTCCGCGCAGTCTAATATTTTTTCAATAACTCCCTCTTCTTTGGGGATATCTTCCCCTTTCCAATTTTGCGCGTATATAATCTTTGCCGCTGTAAAAATATGTATAATCAAGTACAAAATTTCTTTTTTATAATTTTGGTTAGTAATTCCTAGCAAACAAAACTCCGGGGTGAAATCTATTTTCTGCTTTGTAATTTCTTTTGTCATTTTTTCTATCATTTTCCAGTACATTTTAGCTTTATTACATGTCCACCATTGATGGTAGTAGGATCCTATTTCTTTCTTGCATTTCCAGCACAGAGGTGATGTCTTTGGGAACATTTTTGCTAATCTACTTGGTGGGAGATGCCATCTATAAAACATTTTAATTTGGTTCTCTTTCAAAGAAACCGATTTTGTCATCCTCCAGTTACACATCCAAACTTTCTCCCATGTATCTAAATCAATTTCTTTACCTATGTTTCTACACCAATGTATCATACTATCTTTTAATGTTAATTCAATATTCTTGTGGGTAATCAAATATTTATATATTTTTCCAATTACTCTGTTATGATTTTTAGTGATTAACTCACTTAACAGGTTTTTACTTTTGTTAAATATGTAGAGTATACTATCTTTCTGGTATCTGGATCTAATCTGTGCATAATGCCACCAATCAATTTGTATCCCTTCATCTTGTAATTTAATTCTAGATTTCAATTTCATTTGATTGTCTAACAAGTCTTTATATCTTATATTTCTTGTATCATTAATGGAATTTGGGTGTATTATTGCATCCAAGGGGGTAACCCAATCTGGAATTGTTAAAAAGTGGTTTTTCTTTATATCTTTCCAGACATCGAGTAAGTATTTTCTCAGCGTGTGTCTTTTAAAGTAAGAATGATTTTTATCTTTATCATACCACACAAATGCATGCCAGCCAAGCATGAGGTCATGTCCTTCTAATATTGATGTTCTCATGTCCTCTAAAGTTATCCAATTTTTAATCCATGTTAAAGCGGCTGCCTGATAATATAATTTCCAATTTGGGAGCGCAAAACCCCCCCTCTCTTTTATGTCTTCTAACATATTTATCTTAATTCTTGCCTTTTTCCCTTGCCATAAAATTTTTTTAACCACATTTGTTAAGTTTTTAAAAAAATTGGCCCCTCGATTAATTGGGATCACTTGAAATAAAAATAATACCTTAGGTAAAATATTCATCTTGATCGTGGCAATTCTTCCCAAGAATGATATTTTTAAATTGTTCCATATTTCTAGATCCTTTTTAATTTCATTAATTAATTTTATATAATTATCATTTTTTAATGTTATTGTTTTGGCTGTTAGCCATATTCCCAAATATTTTACTTTTTTAACTATTTGCATTCCAGTAATACTTTCTAAATTACTTTCTTGTATTTTACTCATGTTTTTAGTTATAATTTTTGTTTTATTTTTATTTATTTTCAAACCTGCCACCTTACCATATTGTTCTATTGTTTGGATTAATCTTGGTGCTGTGACTAACGGATCTTCCATTATAAAAGTCAAGTCATCTGCGAAGGCCTGGACTTTGTATACCTCTTTTCTAACTGTTAAACCTTTTATCTTTGGGTCTGATCTTATTTTTATTAAGAGTGCTTCTAAAATCATAATGAAAAGAAGAGGTGATATGGGACATCCTTGCCGCACTCCTTTATTTATTTTAAACGCTTCTAATTGTTCATTGTTTAATATAATTTTTGTCGTTTGTTCTGAGTAAATAGCGTCTATTAAATTAACAAATTTGGGGCCGAATCTCATTTTATTTAATTGCATCTTTATAAATGTCCAATTCACGTTATCAAAAGCTTTTTGAGCGTCTAGGAACATTAAAGATAATGTTTTATCTGAATGTTGCTCATAGTACTCTAATACATTAATAATTGTTCTAAGATTATTTTTAATTTGTCTACCTGGAAGGAAACCATTTTGGTCTGAATGAATTTTGCTATTTATCACATTTTTCAGTCTATCTGCATATATTGCTATAAAAATTTTATAGTCTACATTCAATAAAGATATTGGTCTATAGTTTTTAATTTTTTCTTTTGGTGTATCTGGTTTGTGAATTAAAGTTATCAAGGATTCTGACCATGATTTAGGAATTTTACCATCTACTCTACATTCATTAAAAATTTGGAGCATATTATTTCTTAATACTTCATTTTCTATTTTATACCACTCTGCTGGAATAGCGTCCGGCCCCGTGGCTTTGTTGTTTTTCTGCTTTTTAATAACTATAAGGAGTTCTTCCATTGTTATTGGACTCTCCATCTTTTCTTGTTGCTCTTCTGTTATTTGTGGTAACTCTGCACTCTCTAGGTATTTAAATACGACTTCTTCTTCAATATTATCATCTTTGTACAATTCTTTAAAAAAGTTTTGAACTATATTTGCTTTTCCCTCTGGGTCATATTTTATTATTCCATCTTTATCTTCTAATTGTCTAATTAATTTAGATTGTCTCTGTTTTCTCAGTTTATATGCTAACCATCTACCTGATTTATTGGCATGTTCAAAATATTGTTGCTTAGCTTTCTTTATTTTTTCCAGTATCTGATTTTGTTCTTGTAATCTAATTTTGTGTTTAATTAAATTTATTTTTTTCCCCAAGTCTTTATTTTTCACATTTTGTTGTGATAGAAACTCTAGTTGTTTTAATTCATTTATTAATTGTTCATATTTTCTTTTTCTTTCTTTATTATATTTTGCAGTATAGGATATTGTTAATCCTCTTATGTATGCTTTAGTTGCATCCCACAAGTTCTGAGGGGTGGTGTGTCTGTATTTTTATTGATTTCAAAAAATATTTTTAATTCCTTTTCAATCCATTCTTTATATTCTTTCTCTTTCAAAATATTTCTATTCATTTGCCAATTACGATGTTTTTTAATATTTCTCATATAGACTATAACTGGATTATGGTCTGCCCAAGTATTAACATCTATTTCTACTTCTTGTATATACTCTGCTGTTGTTTTGGGGCCCCGCACCATATCTATTCTAGTCCAAATTTTGTGGGGGTTTGAGTAAAAAGTATATTGCTTAAAAGGGCAGGGAAATATGTTTTCATTTTCTCGGATATTTTTTGTTTTAAGATCTTTGGTCTTTGCCCTTTTGGCCCTACGGGAGAAGAAAAAGTTTGATTGTTAATATACGTTAGCAAACTTGAAATACGATTTTGGATGTTCCCGTTAATTGACAGAGGAATCTTCCGTAGAACCACAGCAGCAAAGTGTCTGGAAGAGCCCGATGTCCTACTGTCCGCTGTCTTGGCCGAGGGTGGTTTCACCCGACGTTTGATTTGGCAAGATTGGCGCTTCTGTTTCTGCCATTTCACAGAGTGATCAATGCATGGAATACACTACCTTACTCTTGTTTTCCCCCCCAAACCCCCAACATTTTAACCTTAGACTGTCTGTACAGTTTACTTCACCCCATTCCTAAGAGGTATGTAAGAGACATGCATAAGCGCACCATTGGGCTTACCGTCCCTGTCTTACTGTCCAAATTTATACTTGCTTCAGTTTTGTTTATATTTATATCACACCTATTATTTTATACAAGTTTTGATTGATAAATAAATAAAACTGCTGTTGAAAAGAATAGATGCCCTTGAGATTAGGCTTGGTCAAGTCAATTGGGCTGAAATCCCTTTTTTTTGTAGCATCTTTTCTCTGTTTCCAATTATTTTCTTCCTTTACCTGCTCAAGCTCGCCATCTCTATTTTCCTCTTTTTCTTGTGAGGATTAAAGAACACCTGAAGAGGTCTTATGATTTGTATGCTTGTATTTGTGTATGAGAGAGAAGTTTTTGTATGTAAGAATTGTCAGGAGACATAGAGATCAGTCAATGATATTATTTGAGGCAATCTATTGGACAATAATTTAAATTAGTTATTAAATTAAGTCCTTAATTATTTATTTTGGGCTGGCTCTTCTTATTCTTCAAAGGTAGATTCTGCGGAAGATATGTCTATCAACAGCAGTTATAGCAAAATAATAAGCATGTGGTAATTTAAATACCCAGAAGGCCACCATCAATCATTTACTTGTTAGGACATTTGATACAACAAAGTTTCTGTTTGCCATGGTACTTAAATGCAGATACCACCATCATGTTCCCTTCTCCCCACAAATATCCCTTTATCATTCCCAAGTGTGATAAATGTGAAGCCAGGAGGGAATGCTGACTATTTTTTGGGGGAAAAGTCTTCTTTGGAAATCAGGCTGATGTCCCGGACTGTATTCATACAGATGTTAAACATCAAGCTGTTTTGGAAAACATTTTAACTAGTTCAAGCTCACTTTTTCTCTTGCTGCTCTCCCCCCTTCCTTTGAGATTGGTAAAATAAGGACCCAGACTCTTAGAGGTAATATGCTGACTTTATACACTGCTCAGATGGTGCTGTGACACACTACAAGGAGTATGTAAGCTAAAATCCTAATACTTTCCTTCCTCAACTGTTTATCTTATAGGGATTTTAACTATCAGTTTTAGTGTCAGTTAGGTTTCACTTTTTATATGTATTATATTTTGTTTATATTGCTGTAAGGCGCCCTGAGTCTCCGGAGAAGGACGTCCTGGAACTCCGACCAAAAAATAAAATAAAATAAATACATACATACATACAGGAAAAGTTGCAGATCATCAAGTAAAACATAATTCAGATACAATGACTGAAAAACGGTGGAAGCTTGAAGGGCAAAAATTTTGATTGTTAATATACGTTAGCAAACTTGAAATACGATTTTGGATGTTCCCGTTAATTGACCGAGGAATCTTCCGTAGAACCGCAGCAGCAAAGTGTCTGGAAGAGCCCAATGTCCTACTGTCCGCTGTCTTGGCCGAGGGTACATACATACATACAGGAAAAGTTGCAGATCATCAAGTAAAACATAATTCAGATACAATGACTGAAAAACGGTGGAAGCTTGAAGGGCAAAAAGTTTGATTGTTAATATACGTTAGCAAACTTGAAATACGATTTTGGATGTTCCCGTTAATTGACAGAGGAATCTTCCGTAGAACCGCAGCAGCAAAGTGTCTGGAAGAGCCCGATGTCCTACTGTCCGCTGTCTTGGCCGAGGGTACATACATACATACAGGAAAAGTTGCAGATCATCAAGTAAAACATAATTCAGATACAATGACTGAAAAACGGTGGAAGCTTGAAGGGCAAAAAGTTTGATTGTTAATATACGTTAGCAAACTTGAAATATGATTTTGGATGTTCCCGTTAATTGACAGAGGAATCTTCCGTAGAACCGCAGCAGCAAAGTGTCTGGAAGAGCCCGATGTCCTACTGTCCGCTGTCTTGGCCGAGGGTGGTTTCACTTGAAGCTTGAAGGGCAAAAATTTCAGAAAACAAAGAAAACTCATGAGTTTTCCAACACAGAAATTTCCGAGCCTTCTGGTGAAATCAGCCAGAGGACTCTAGAATGGTTAAAGAACAATAAAAAAATAGTACAAGATCATGAGTTTGGAAAAAACAGCAAACTGGCAAACAGTTTATCTGAAGCGCCCTATAGGGAATGCCACTGTCTTTCAAGGGAGTGGGGCAGATGTTGACAAAAACTGGGGAATGCAAGCTCCTGTGCCCTGTGGAGGACGGAGTTGACCTTTGGTACAAAGGTGAGGTCTAAGCTCAGGACTACCTTGTCTAGCTGACAGGACAGTGAGTTCCAAAATGCACCTAGCCGATGTTATAGTAACCAGGAATGCCATCTTGGGAAAAAGATGATGCAGTGACACTGAGTGGAGTGGTTCAAAAGGCTCCCCCATCAGAGACTCCAGCATCTTAGTCAGGTCCCACATGGGATACCTATGAAGAACTGGAGGCGTAGGTCCTTGGCCCCCTGCAGGAACCTGTGAATAAGGGGGTGGGGGTTTGCGCTAAGGAATGTAGGGGCCCTGCTGATAATACGAAGACAGTTGTACGATAATACGAAGGCAGCTACCTGCCTACGTAAGGCATTCGCTGAGAGACTGCTGTCCAGCCTTTGCTGTAGAAAGTCCAGCACTTTAGCTATTTTCACCCCTCCCTAGAACACCACCCAGAGGTAGCGGAGTAGATCCGTTGGTGGACAGATGCCTGGAAGCTATCAAGGTCTCAATTATGGCCTCTGATATTGCCCTGCATCTTAAGATGCCCCTCTAAATTGCCAGGTGGTCAGTTGGTATTAGACTGGGTCCGGATGTGCCAACAGCCCCTGCTTAACAAATACTCTATTGAAGAGATCCTCCAGGATAGGGAGACCGAGAGGGATTTGAAGTCCACGAACCACGACTGACAGGGCCAATGAAGGGCCAAGAGGAGGGCTTATGCTCTCTCCTGCCGGACCTTACAGATGACCCTGGGTAGTAGGGGCAATGGGGGAAAATGTAAAGGATACCAAGAGGCCACCGGCACTGAAGAGCATCCATCCCCTTCGCCCCCCAGATAGCATAGCGGGTATAAAAGCAGGGCAGCTGAGCAATGTCTTACATGGCAAAGAGGTCCGATATTCATAATGCACGTCCCCATAACAAAAGCAGAGGAATTTGTGGAGGGAGGATGGAATCAGGACATAGAGGTAGGCCTCGATTAAGTCAATGGGGGTGATGAAGTCTCCCCTCTGAACACCCCCCAGGATGGTTTGGAGGGTATGCATCTTGAAGCACCTATAGACTATGTATTGGTTGGCATCCTTCAAGTCTAGAATAGCGCTCCACCCACCTGATGATTTGGGCATTACAAAGAGAATTAAGTAGAAGCCCAGGCCCCTCTGGTTAGCAGGCACCTGTTGGATGGCACAAATGTCCAGCAGGTGCTGGATAGCTGCTGACATGAGGCCCATTTGTCCAAGTCAGCAGACAGAAGACACCAGAGGAAAAAACTTGGGGAGGCGGATGAAAGGAATTTGAGAGCAAGACCAGAGGAGATCAACACCATCACCCACTGGTCAGATGTGGTGGACTCCCAAACACTGGCAAAGAGCTCCAACCTACCTACAATGGCAGGGTCAGGAAGGGAACTATGTTACATCTGAAAGGATGCCCCCCCCCCACTGTCCCGAAATGGCCACTTATACTGCCTACCCCTGCCCTGCTTGTCCTGGGGCAGTCTGGGTCTGAGCCCATATTGAATGGGAGGTCTGGCATAACTAGTCCACTGATGATGAAGGATGATTTCCTATTAAAGGTGGGCAGGATCTTACGCTTATCCTTTGATTCAATAAGAATTGGGTCCATGGCCTCCCTTGTTGCCCCTTGTACCACCATTTGTGGCAAGTGTCCGTATACCATCCTTTCAGCCACTGCATAGATGTGCCACCAGGGAGGACCCAAGAGCCCTGGTGGCAAATGCGGCAGTTTGTAGGGTGGCATCAGCCGAAAACTGAGCAGCCGCAGTAAGCTTGTTCACATCTTGGTGAATATCTTCCACTGGTAGTCTCTTCTGCACGTGCCGGAGCCACTTGAGGGAGGTGCAGGATATGAAGGATACGAAAGTGAAGGCCTGTATAACCCACACTGCTGCTTGGTGGGTTTTCTTGAGGGCCTGCTTGGTTCGGAGATCCTCAGGCTGTAATGGTTCATCTGAATCACTAGGCATGTTGCCGCGGAATACAGGATGATATGTTGTAGTAGCTCCTGTCTGCCTGGAAGGGGGCTGCCCCCAGGTTTGGAGCCACCTACTGGCACATAACAGCTTCTACAAAACGTGGGGTGCCAGAAAGATGTCGGTTGTGGTGGCAGTCTCTTCGAATAGGGGGCCCACTGATGCTGAAGCCTGGTCACCCTGAGCTAGGGTGGGCCCAAGATTGGCAGTGGCCTTATGCAGTAATGATTTCAAGGGGCTTGGGTTGAAGAGGACAGAGGAGGAAGGAGGGCCGTGTGCTAAGCCTCCATCCTCTGACAGATCTAATTGGTCTTCAGCTTGTGAGCCCTGAGAGTGGGAGTCCTCGGAATAAGCAGGGGAATTACACTCGGGACACCAGTCATTCTGGGCTTGGTAAGGCCAATCTGGGGCCTGGTAGGCTGGCATTTGGGGGACCTGTGGGGTTGATAAGGGAGATCCTGCTAGCGCCCAAGTCTGACCATGCCATCCTCGATGCCTCCTGAATCAACAACTGCTTGTTGGGGGGTCCGCTGATGAAGACGGAGCAGGTGTCCAGAGCCCGGCCACTGTTGGGGTGAAGGCGGCAGATGATGGGCCTCTGCTGTAGCCCCTGGCTGCAGGGTGGTGCACCTGATAAATGCCTTGGCCCCACAAGTCAGCATCATGGATGGCTAGGACAGAGTTGTCCAAGGAGGGCATTCCTAGTGGAGGCTCAGGGGCTAGGTTGGGCCTTGCTAGCAATACACCTTCCTGGGACAGGTAGGCCATGGGCACCATGTCAAAAAACTGTTCATGAGAAGGCCAGGCAACTTGCATATCAGGCCCCATATCTCTGGTATGTGTCTTCTCTTTGAGAAGATTTCGCCCCACTACAGCCCTCTACAGGACCCTTGCCACAATCCCTATCTTTGGAGAGGCCTTAGAAGTGGTCATTGTCCCCTTCATGCATGGAGGCCATTTGGGCCTGCCCCAACTTCAGTGATTCCAAGGGCTTGGGAAATGTGTAAAGGGCCATGGGCCAAATTATATTTAGATTTTGCAGGCTCCTTCCATGGACACCATTTCCTGGTGCTAACAGATGCGTTCTCTGGATAGGTAGAGATTGATCCAATGAGGTCCATCACCACTGAATCCCTGATCCAATCCTACAAAGAATTTTTGCTACCCATGGTCTCCATGATGTCATCATTAGTGACAATGGGCCTGAGTTTAAAGCTAACATGTTCCAATTATTATTATTATTTATTAGATTTGTATGCCGTCCCTCTCCGTAGACTCGGGGGGCTCACAACAATAATTTCTGATCTCGTTGGGCATTCACTATGCTCTTATGCACCCATCTAGTAATGGGAGGGAAGAGAGGGCTGTAAGATTGGCTAAGGAGGCCCTGGGAAGGTTGAGACTGGGAACTGGTACACCAAGGTGGCCCAGTGTTTGTTAACCTAGCGCTCCACCCCTGGCCCTATTTCCAGCTGCGGTCCTGCCGAGGTTCTAATGGGGCACAGACACATCTTGATGGACTGCATCCATCATTTGCCCCTGATTAGGTTGCAAGGCAGACACCTGGTCAGCGGGCATTCCAAATGGGCAACTTGGTGTATGCTGAGAATTATGGGGGTAACCCGCGTTGGATACCCGGAATCATAACTGAAATAACCCTATTTCCTATAGGGTCCAGTTACATGATGGTAGATACCCGTGGCGGCACATGGACCAGCTTTGTGCTCGCTGCCAGGTGGCCTACCCATCAGGTCAAGAGGGTGTTGTTACAACTGAAAGCTCTCAGTTGCTATTAAATCTGATGCCATCACCTGTGCGACCAGAGTTGATGGATCTTGCCTGAAGTCTCGTCCATCACCCTGGAAGCCCACTGGTGTCTCAAGAACTCTGGACGTGCCATTGGAACCATATTCCACAGAAGTTCAGTCTCCAGTTGTGTTAAAAAAAGCAAACCGCTCTCCGTTGCTCGACCAGGCAGCATAGGCCCCTTCTTACTTCGATAATTTCATCTGCGCATGCCCGGTAGTGAAAGGTGTTGCATCCTTAGCAACAAGTCAAGAGTGCAGTCACTGGCTGTTGCAAATAGTGGGAGTTCTGGCTTCTCGGATTGGCTGTCACGCCTGACAGCTCCATATAAAAGAGTTGTCAGAGCGCAGCTGAGGGGCAATCTGCTTCTACTGAGTTCGTTGCTACTTGCTGTGCTCCTAGTTTTTCAATAAAGGTTTAAACAATCTAACAGCTACTTGTCAGTATCTAACAAAAAGCCTGTAAGACAAAAAGCAGCTTTGAAAGTTATGAAGTGTCCACAAGTCACTCCCAAAGCAAAAATAACAGGGCAAAAAGAGAAATATTGTCAGCTGAAGATCAGAAAGGAGGTGCCTAAAGGAAATTCAAAAGCTCTGAAGCTTAATAAGGATCCCAAGGTGACTCAAAGAAAAAAAATAATAAGAGGAAACAGAGAGAAAACTAATGAGTCGGAGAAAGCAGGTAGAGGGTCCAAAGATGACTCTTTAATTTTTTTTTAAAAAAAATAAATTTTATTATTTTAAAAAGCTACATACGTAATGTATTTACAAAAATAACTTACAATATATATAATCATAATAATAGTAGGAATAACAAGCAAGCAAGTCAACAAAAAGAGACAAAAAAGACAAACTAACAAAAAGAAAAAAAAAACAGAAATAACACCATTTAAAAAGAGAGAAATATCTTATTTCTCTCTTAACTGTCCCAATCTTAATTGTTTCTTATAAACGTATATGCAGTTATTCATATCGTTTAACACATTTACATTTCATAATTGGTCTTAGATTTCCTCTTCAATTTATTGTTACTAAATACTTAGTACTATAATTAGTTCATTGCGCCCGTGTCAGTTACAATGTTCTTCTGTATCAAGTCACTCTTTTCTCACTCATTGTTATCTATATATACTCTACCATCTCGGCGAGTTCTCAAAGTTTAACATCTCTATACTACCTATTTTATTAAATTTTCTTCCTTTTATATAAACAAGTATTCCATGTGTCCCAAATTTGACAGTAGAGAGAGAGAAAAAACTAATGAGTTGGAGATTCGAAAGAAAGCAGGTAGAGAAATGTCAGAACCTCTGAAGGTTAATATGGGGTTGAAGGTGAATCTCAAAGAAAAAATAAGAGGAAACAAAGAGAAAACTATTGAGTTGGAAATTCAAAAGAAAGCAGGTAGAGAAATTTCAGAACCTCTGAAGGTTAATATGGGGCTGAAGGTGAATCTCAAAGAAAAAATAAGAGGAAACAAAGAGAAAACTAATGAGTTGGAGATTCAAAAGAAAGCAGGTAGAGAAATTTCACAATCTCTGAAGGTTAATATGGGGTTGAAGGTGAATCTCAAAGAAAAAATAAGAGAAAAAAGTATTATTATCATTACAACACAGCAAACAAGATCACTATGCTGGATTTCGTATTTCATCATCAGTCGGGCGTTTCCCAAGCACCTAGGACTGCGTAATATAGCGACGAATTATGTTTGCCGATCCCATTAAAGCAGCCTTTTGCAATTGACAGATGGAGATTTTGTCAATTCCGATGGTTTTCAAATGTCCGCTGAGATTCTTTGGCACTGCCCCAGGGTACCAAGGACCATTGGGACCACTTTCAGTGGTTTATGCCAGAGTCGTTGCAGCTCGATTTTCAGATCTTCATATTTCACTTATTTTTCTAGTTGCTTCTCCTCAATGCTGCTCTCTCCTGGGATTGCGATGTCGAAGATCCATACTTTCTTTTTCTCCACAATCAGCAGAATCAGGCAGCGCAGGCGCCCTTGTTACCTCGATTATTTCATCTGTGCATACCCAATGGGGAAAGGTGTTGCATACCTAGCAACAGTCGAGAGCGCAGTCACTGGCTGTTACAAATAGCTGCATGAAACAGCTGTCAGAGCGTGGCTGATGCAATCTGCTTCTACTGAGTTCGTTGCTACTGGCTTGTGTTCCTAGTTCTTCAATTAAGGGTTAAACATTCTTACAGCTACTTGTCCATATATAACAGAGAGCCTGTAAGACAAAAAGAAGCTTTGAAAGTTATGAAGTGGCCACAAGTCACTCCCAAAGCAAAATAACAGGGAAAAAAGAGAAATATTATCAGTTGAAGATCAGAAAAGAAGTGCTACAGAAATTTCAGAAGGTCTGAAGCTTAATAAAGGCCCAAAGGTGACTCCCTTTTATTAAAACAAATTTAAAATAAATTTTATTATTTTAAAAAGCTACAAACGTAATGTATGTACAAAAGTAACTTACAATATATATAATCATAATAATGGTAGCAATAACAAGCAAGCAAATCAACAAAAAGACAAAAAAGACAAAAAACAAAACAAAAAAACCAGGAACACCATTTAAAAAGAAAGAAAAATCTTATTTCTATCTTAACTGTCCCAATCTTAATTGTTTCTTATCAAATTTTATGCAGTTATTCATATTGTTTAACACATTTTCATTTCATAATTGGTCTTATATGGTTCTTTTATATTTCCTCTTCAATTTATTGTTACTAAATTCTTTGTACTGTAATTAGTTCATTACGCCCTTGTCTGTTAGAATGTTCTACTATACTAAGTCACTCTTTTCTCACTTATTGTTATCTATACATACTCCACCATCTCTGCAAGTTCTCAAAGTTTAACATCTCTATGCTACCTATTTTATTAAGTTTTCTTCCTTTTATCTAACCATTGATACCATTTGCCCCAATTTGATAGTAGTCCCTCTCTTCTTTTATTCTCATATTTAGCCTACTCATTTCTGCCACTTTGTTGATCACTTGTAAATTGGTGGGAACTGTTTCTTTCTTCCATGATTGTGCATAGCAAATCCTCGCTGCAGTTGAGATATGAATTATCAAATATCGCATGTTTTTGAGGATTTAGGGGGTCTATTATGCCCAATAGAAATATTTCAGGTTTATTTCTACATTAAATGATATAATTTCTCTTAATCCACATTGAATTTTTCCCCAATATGTCCTGGCCCCGTGACATGCCCACTACATGTGGTAGTAAGTCCCTAATTCTTTTTTGCACTTCCAACATTTGGGGGATAAATCGGGGCAAATTTTTGCCAGTGTTGTCAAAGCAAGATACATAGTATATTATGTATATGTTTTCTTTGTAAACTGTGGAGATTGTTAGTTTGAGGTTCTAGCTCCATACTCTTTCCCAATCATCTAATTTGATCATGTGTCCTATATTTTGGGCCCAGGTAACCATGACTTCTTTAACTCTTCTTCCATTTTGTAATTTGAAATGCAACCTTTGTAATTTGCTCCAAAATAGTGTTATATTTTTATGTAGTTGATACTGTTGCCACCAATCAATATCTATACCTTCTAGTGCTAGATCGTCTCTCGTTTTAAGTTTATTATGTTCATCCAATAATGTTTTGTAAACAATTCTATTGTTTAAGTTTACTAAATTGGGATGGGTCATGGCTTCCAAAGGTGATATCCACTTTGGCATTTGAATATAGAATTTGTTCCTGATACCTAACCAGTTTTTTTTATTAAAATCCCCCTAATATCCCACTAATATGATTACTAAAGTATTTGGATTTTGTTTTCATCATTCCATAAATATTTGTGCCACCCATACTGCAAATGGTGTCCTTCGATGATTAAGACTTTTTTGTTTATTAAGGACCCACTCTTTCAACCACATCTTGGTTGCTGCTTGTTGGTATGCCTTCAGGTTGAGTAGGCTCATTCCTCCCTTGCACCTTTTATCTTGCATTAATTTATATTTAATTCTGGGCTTTTTCCCTTTCCATATAAAATTTCTAATTGATTTGTCTAACTCTTTGTAAAATTTTCCGTCTAACTTAACTGCAGCTGTTTGAAACATATAGAACAGCTTAGGTAATATAGTCATTTTTATAATCAAGATTCTTCCTAATGATGACATTTGTAGGTTAGTCCAGATTATAAAGTCCTTTTGAATGATTTTTAACAATTTTAAGTAATTATCCTCTTTTATTGACACACATTTTGCTGTCAACCAAATTCCCAGATATTTGATTTTTTTTGTTTTTATTCCCATTATTTTTTTCTAATATTTCTATCTGGTTTTTGGGGATGTTCTTAGTTATTATCTTTGTTTTATCTTTGTTAATTTTAACAAAGCGCGCGTTGGATACCTAGAATCATAACTAAAATAACTGGCCCTATTTCCTATAGGGCCCAGTTAGATGATGGTAGATGCTGGTGGCGGCACATGGATCAACTTCATGCTCGCTGCCAGGTGGCCTACCCATCAGGTTGAGAGGGTGTTGTTCCAACTGGAAGCTCTCTGCTGCTATTAAATACAATGCCCTCACCTGTGCGACCAGAGTTGATGGATCTGGCCTGAAGTCCCGTCCATCATCCTGGAAGCCCACTGGTGTCTCCAAGAAATCTGGACATGCCATTGGAACCGTGTTCCGCAGAAGTCCAGTCTCCAGTTGTGTTAAAAGAGCAAACCGCTCTCCATCGCTTGACCAGGCAGCATAGGCCCCTTCTTACTTCAATTATTTCATCTGCGCATGCCCAGTGGGGAATGATGTTGCATCCCTAGCAACAGTTGAGAGCGCAGTCACTGGCTGTTACAAATAATGGGAGTTCTGGCTTCTCGGATTGGCTGTCACATTGACAGTTCCATATAAAAGAGCTGTCACAGCGCAGCTGAGGCAACTGAGTTCGTTGCTACTTGCTGTGTTCCTAGTTCTATAATAAAGGGTTAAACATTCTAACAGCTACTTGTCAGTATCTAACAGAAAGCCTGTAAGGCAAAAAGCAGCTTTGAAAGTTATGAAGTGGCCACAAGTCACTCCCAAAGAAAAAATAATAGGGAAAAAAAGAGAAATATTATCAGTTGAAGATCAGAAAGGAAGCACCTATAGATATTTCAGAGGGTCTGAAGGTTAATAAGGGTCCAAAAGTGACTCTTGAAGAAAAGAAAAAAGAGGAAACAAAGAGAAAACTAGTTGGTGATTCAAAAGAAAGCATGTAGAGAAATTTCAAAACCTCTGAAGGTTAATACGGGGTTGAAGGTGACTCAAAGAAAAATAAAAAGGAATGAATTATTATTATTATTATTATTATTATTATTATTATCATTTATTATTATTATCATTTATTATTATTATCATTTATTATTATCATTTATTATTATTATCATTTATTATTATTATCATTTATTATTATCATCATTATTATTATTATTATTATTATTATTATTATTATTATTATAGACAAAAAGCAACTTTATGTTATGAAGTGGCCACAAGTCACTCCCAAATAAAAAATAACAGGAAAAAAAGAAAAATGTTATGAGTTGAAGATCAGAAAGGAAGCACCTACAGAAATTTCAGACGGCCTGAAGGTTAATAAGGGTCCAAAAGTGACTCTGAAAGAAAAAAATAAGAGGAAACTAAGAGAAAAAAACCTCTGAAGGTTAATACGGGGTTGAAGGTGACTCAAAGAAAAATATTAATTAATACGGGGTTGAATGTAACTCTCATAGAAAAAAATTATTTATTTATTTTATTCTATCCCTCTGTTAGTGCAGCCTAGAACTGTGTTGGCTTTTGGGGCAGCTGCTGTACACTGCTGGCTCATATTTAAATGGTTGTCCACTAGGACTCCAAGATCCCTCTCACAGTTGCTACTATTGAGCAAGGTACCACATTTACTGTACCTGTGCGTTTTGTTTTTGTTGCCTCAATGTAGAATCTTACTTTTTTCACTATTGAATTTCAATTTGTTTGACAGTGCCCAATTTTCAAGTCTGTCAAGAACCTTCTGTATTTTGCACCTATTTTCTGGAATGTTGGCTATTCCTGCCAGTTTGGTGTCATCTGCAAGTTTGATGAATTCTCCCTCGATCCCTTCGTCCAAGTCATTGATTAAGATGTTGAAGAGTACTGGGCCTAAAACAGGTTGCCTCCGCTTTCTGTCCTTTTGAGGTGGGTAAAATAACGACCCAGACTCTTAAGAGGCAATATGCTGACTTTGTACACTGCTCAGAGGGTGCTGTGACACCCTACAAGGAGTATATAAGTTAAAATCCTAATACTTTCCTTCTTCAACTGTTTATCCCACTTTTTCCCAGCTATAAGTAATGTGCAGTCATTTGTTTTAGCAGCTGGAGAATAATTGCCAGTCTTTACGATCTGATTTTCTAATGGAAGAAGATGATATTCCCTATTGTGACTCTGACCCAAAAACATTGTTCCCCATCCATTCCTTCATCCAAGGCATTGATGAAGATATTGAAGAGTACTGGGCCTAAAACAGGCTTGGGATACCCCACTGCATACATCCCTCCATATATCTGAGGTCCCATTGAGCTCTACACGTTGAGTGCGGTTGGGTGTGAATTCCTATGTTTGATTGCTTATTATTTGTACCCTATGACTATCATTAAGTGTCATATCTTATGATTCTTGTCAGATGTATCTTTTCTTTTTATGTACACTGAGAGCATATGCATCAAAGACAAATATCTTGTGTGTCCAATCACACTTGGCCAATAAAGAATTATATTCTATTTTATTCTATTCTATTCTATGTTGATTTTATGTTTTTAGATTTACCGTAACTATTGTAAACTGTCCCATGGATGGTACTTATCATATAACCACCCAGGATTTGGATTGATTGCAATGTGATTTTGAGTGAAGGAATAAAGCTGTGTGTTTTACGTGAATTTCTGTTTATCATTTCTCTGCTCTTCTGTTGATGATGATCTTACCTGCACTATTACAGGCTAACTCCGCCCACAATTGGAATTTGATCATGAACGGCTCACGGTTGCCTCCGCTTTCCGTCCTTTTGAGTTGGGTAAAATAATGACTCAGACTCTTAGAGGCAATATGCTGACTTTATACACTGCTCAGAGGGTGCTGTGACACACTACAAGGAGTATATAAGTTAAAATCCTAATACTTTCCTTCTTCAACTGTTTATCCCCCTTTTTCCCAGCTATAAGTAATGTGCAGTAATTTGTTTTAGTAGCTGGAGAATAATTGCCAGCCTTTACAATCTGATTTTCTAATGGAAGAAGATGATATTCCCTATTTGACTCTGACCCAAAAACATTGTTCCCCATCCATCCCTTCGTCCAAGGCATTGATGAAGATGTTGAAGAGTACTGGGCAATATGCTGACTTGGTACACTGCTCAGAGGGTGCTGTGACACACTACAAGGAGTATATAAGTTAAAATCCTAATACTTTCCTTCCTCAACTGTTTATCATCCTTTTTCCTAGCTATAAGTAATGTGCAGTAATTTGTTTTAGTAACGCAGATGATATTCCCTATTGTGACTCTGACCCAAAAACATTGTTCCCCATCCATTCCTTCGTCCAAGGCATTGATGAAGATATTGAAGATTACTGGGTCTAAAACAGCCTTGGGGTATTCTGCTGTATACTTCCCTCCATGTAGGTGCAGTTCCATTGAGCACTACCAGTTGAGTGCAGTTGTTTAGCCAGTTTTTTAAAAATAAATAATTTTTTTTAAATAATGAACAAACAAAACAAGACATACAAACAAACTTTTAGATATAAAAAAACAAAATGAATTAGCTTAATACTTTACAATTCTGTTTCCATTTATTCATTCTTTTTCTTAAACATTAATACCATTATTTTTTCTTTTCTATTTATTTATTTATTCAATTTTTATGCCGCCCTTCTCCTTAGACTCAGGGCGGCTTACAACATGTTAGCAATAGCACTTTTTAACAGAGCCAGTATATTGCCCCCACAATCCGGGTCCTCATTTTACCCACCTCGGAAGGATGGAAGGCTGAGTCAACCTTTAGCCGCTGACGAGATCTGAACCGCTGACCTTCAGATCTACAGTCAGCTTCAGTGGTCTGCAGTACAGCACTCTACCTCTGTCCAACTATATAATTTCCCCCAAACTGTGTAGTAGTCTTTATTTTGTTTACTCTGTAATTTGTATGTTAATCTGCTTAATTTAGCACAATTTCTTCATTTGGTATATTTTCCTTTTTCCAAGTTTGTGCAAACACCAACCTTGCTGATGTTAATATATGTGTTATCAAGTAGTAGTCTTCCTTACTATGCTGTCCTCTAATTATTCCCAAAAGATACATTTCTGGTTTCATTTCCAGTTGGTAATTTGACATTTCTCACAACCAGTTTTGAATCCATCTGGTGGTGTAGCTGTCTAACCCACATTTTTCAACTTTATCTAGTAATAGGTTATGGTTTATCAAATGCCTTACTGAAGTCCAAGTAAATTAAATCAACGGCATTCCTCTGATCCACTAATTTTGTCACTTTGTCAAAGAATGCAATAAGATTAGTCTGGTATGATCTGTTTGTTCGTTGATTTGTTGCTTTATTATCTTTTCCAGAATATTCCCTGGCAGTGAAGTCAGGCTGATAGGTCTGTAGTTTCCTGGATGTATTTTTTTCCCTTTTATGGAGATGGGAACTACATCAGATTTTTCCCAGTCCTCTAGCAATTCCTCGGTGCTCCAGGATCTTTGAAAGATATAATTCAATGGTTCTGAGATCTTATCTGCCAGTTCCTTCAGAACTTTGGGGTGTAATCCATATGGCCCTGGTGATTTGAACTTCTGTAGGGTAGACATGTGTTCCCTTACCATTTTCTTCCCTATTTTATCAGTGTGTTCCTGATATCTTTTTTGTGATGTTGTTTTTGATAGGTTGGACTATTTTTTCCCTTTGTGTAAAGACAGATGCAAAAACCCGAGCTAAGTAGCTCTGTTTTCTCCTTGTTCCTTACCTTCTTGCTACTTTCTCCCTGCAATGGGCCAATTGTTTCCTTGACTTTCTTCTTTTTAATATGTTGGAAGAAGCTTATATTGTTACTTTTGTCGAAAGCTTTTGTTCATTGTGAGCCTTAGCTTTCCTCACTTCATCTTTACAGGCTCGGGCTATTTGACAGTATTTTGCCTTAGTTTTTTCCCTTTCCACTTTTTATACTTGTCCTTTTTGTCTTTCAATTTGTCATAGAATTCTTTATGCAGCCATGCTGATTTCTTTCAGGACCTATTATTTTTCTTCTTCATTGGTATTGTGCTAGACTGGGCTTTTATAATCTCGTTTGTCAAAATTTCCCAAGCTAATTGAGTTGTTTTCCTCTTGAGAATTCTCATACATGGAATCTAGGTTTATCCTTTAAGTTTATTGAAATTAACTGTCTTAAAGTCCAAGACTGTAGTTTGAGTTTGTTCCGCTGCTTGTGTTTACATAATGTTGACTTCCAATATTGCATGATCACTTGCTGCCAAGGTTCCTGTAGCTTCAACATCATCTATCATTTCATTTCTGTTAGTGAGAATTAAACCCAGCCTTTGCTCCCTTCTCTATTTTTGGGTAACAAAGTTGTGTGCTAAGTTTTTTAGGGGCCCATTGGATGTTCCACTTTGCACAGAATTTGTCTCCCAGTTGATGTCAGGGTAATTAAATTCGGCCTCCAGAGGGCCTCTGGGGGGCAAGGGGAGCTGTTGTTGTCCTTCCCAAACATTGAATTATGAATGTGGGCACTCGTGCCTGTGCGATAGTGCGCACGCACACTCTTTCGGCACCCAAGGGAAAGAAGGTTTGCCATCACTGGTATAGACCTATGGCAATGTCATTTCCTCCACCCCCTTTAATATTGACCCAAATGCATTCAAGATAATTTTCATTACTGTTGTGCTCTGTTTCTATAGAAATGTAGTTATTTCTTATATATAGTGCAACTCCATCTCCGTTTATTTCTTATACTCTGTGCATTGGTTCATTTAAGTCCATTTTGATTGACTTTGTGTTTACTGCCTACATGACCTGTATTGTGCCTGACTTTCCCTACGTTCTTGCCACCTGTTTGATTAGCGCACATGATATGATACTCACTATTAAATGTTTGGCTTTGCTTAGCAGCAAGCCTGATAAACTTGCCTGTAGAAATCACAGACATGGAGACATGATTTCTAGAACAAAGCTTGTCCAGGCCAGGAAACTTCTCCGAGTGAGTACCTTCATGATTTGAAGCTCTGTCTTTAGACTTACCAATTTATTATTTATAAGCAGTTTCTTATGTATTAATTTAAGAATTAAAGTATTAATTCTTCATTTAACCTAGTTATAATGAGAATGATTAATAGCATGCAGACACAATCCTGTCAAGGCAGGATGGCTAAATAAAAAGAAGAGTATCTAATTAGTTTAATTAGAAGGGTTTCAATTACCTTAGGTAAATACAAACCTAAATGAATAATTATTTCCTTAAACTAATTCAGGCACGTAGGTTTTAATCCTATCCTATCCACAGAGGGCATTCCATGATTGCTAGTTTAACCTTTGCTCTTAGCTAGAACAATAGAAGAGCTGAATAAGCAAGTAAACTTTACCCTAGATACATAGACAGTATAATTTTTACACTTAAATAAGTCAGAATAATCAAATGCTTTTTATTGTCAGGATAGGTTTACTGCATCATTGCAATAAAAATAAGGTACACTTGGTTGGTATAATTGGCTGAAACATTACAAATATTACAAATAAAAATTAATTAAAACTGAAAAGCTCTCTTTCACCTTTCTTGGAAATATTCCAAAAGAGACAAATCTGAAATATTATACACAAGAGAAGCTGCGAATCTATCGATAGATGGCTATCCAAAAACTATTAGGAACATTATAAACTAAAACGGCTAGAAATAATCTGAACTAAATCTTTAAAGTCACAATTTAGCGGTCAACAACATAGCCTGGTTCCGGTGGGGGGGAGCAAGGAGGAAATTTGAGTTGCTGCTCCTCCGGACTACGGTAAATAACACCAAAATATAGGAAATTAAAACTTAATTGGACTCAGGACTTACAGTTTTGGAAGTTGAGCAGTTGCTGCCCAGAAGGACCCCTTTGTGCTTTTTGTTCTGTGTTCCGTGTTCCTTCTGCCCCGGAGCTTGTGACTTGGCCAGCTGGGGTCCAGAAAATGGCGACGGCGGGACGTAACTGAGCCGCTTGTCTTTCACGGTACCATGGCATGCTGCCTGTTGCCTGAGTTCCAGAGGAGGCTGCCCTGTTGCCCAGCTGTTACCCAGCTTGGAAAGATTCTGCTGCTCCCTGCCCCACGGTGTTTGTCTTGGACCATCTTAGACACGGAGATTCTGGGGAGGAAGCGGCTGGGGCTCGGAAGTGGTGACTGCGGGACAGGGCTGAGCCGTTTGTCACTTGCAGCAGTGCAGCATGCTGCCTGTTACCCCCTGTGACCAGCATTTGAGACGGAGGACAGAGAGAGCAGAGAGGAGGTTTGGAGCCCCAGAGGAAGCCATCCCTGTGCCGTGCCCAGCGTGGGAGGATTCTATTGCTCCCTGCGGTAGACTATCTAGCCACGGAACTCTATGGTGAAATCAGCTGGGGCTTGGAAAATGGCGGCCGCCAGCTGAATCAGAGCCCCCTGCTGTTTTAGAAAGAAACTGAGACAGCCGAATTGAGACAGCCGGTGCCGCCTGTCAGACCTGAGACGTCGGAATGCTAAATGGTGGGAGTGCCCGACGTTGGAGGATCTGACAGGTGGGGGGGGCTGCATGGAGCAACTGAACGGGCCGCCGATGGGGAGGAGGCGGTCGAGGAGAAGGCGGGGAAGTGGAAGAGGAGGAATATATTGTGAGCACCAATGGACTATACTGTGGTTGCGTGGAGGCTCTGGATACCGCTGGGACCACAGAGGACTGGAAATGTTAACTGAACTGGAAGCTTGGAAATATTGCAAAATTAGAAGAACAAAGCATCTGTACTCAGAGAAAAGACCTGAGAGTGCCAGCCTTCTTTGTGGCGGCCCCGACCCTCTGGAACCAACTCCCCCCAGAGATTAGAACTGCCCCTACCTTCCTTGCCTTTCATAAACTCCTCAAAAGCCACCTTTGTCATCAGGCATGGGGGAATTGAGATATCTCCCCCGGGCCTATATAATTTATGTATGGTATGTTTGTAGGTATGTCTGCTTAAAAATGATTTTTTTTAACTATTTCAAATTTTAAATTGTATATTATTAGATTTGTTATAAATTGTGACGTGTACCACCTACAGTTCACATTTTGGAAACGCTCATTTAATGTTTTGTTATGTCTTATGTGTTATGTTTGTTTGTTTGTTTTTCTTTTTTATAATCAATAAAAAAATTTTTTTAAAAATAACCTACGACACATGTATATGTTATGTGCACTGTTAACCATATTAATTTTAGATTGCTGGGGACAGAAATGTTCTGTATCAATCTCTGTCCCCGCTGTTCAGTTTAAATGTTTACCCAGGAAATCTGTGAATTTAGTACCAAGTAGCTTACTCCCTTTGTTTGATGGATGCAGACCATCTCTTGTACAGTTTTTCATTAGACGAGCTGCAGACATATTGATTAATTAAACCAAAGCCTTTCCTTTTACACCATTCCTTTAGCCACACATTAAGCTCTGCTACATGCTGGCCTTTCCCTTTTCGTTCCTTACATAGAGGTAAAACCTCTGAAAAGCTAAGGTTACATACTACCCCAAGCTCTGGAAGCCATTCTGCACAGAAAGCACATCTTTTGGGGACAGATGATTTGTGCCAAGATGTATAGTACCATCGACATCACCGTCCTTACTGGCATTCTTGACTGTCTTAAGAATACGCCTCTTGTCTTTTCTGGCAGTAGCACCTCTTTCAAAACGTTGATATCCTTTTCTAAATTTACATCCCTCACAATTGAATCACCAACCAGAAGGTGTCTTCTCTTTTTGATTACCTAGTTGCCTTGGTGTGCAATGCTTTATAGCATCGTTTTGAGGGTAGGAGTTGAAATAATTATGTGAAGGATCAGTAAATATTTTCAAAGCCCCTTTTGACTGGTGCAGTATACAGGTCCTCAGTGGAAGGCAAGTTGGCAGTAATTGTTTTTTTTCCCTTCAGTTCTGAATTCTTCTCTAAAGTCTGTGTCTGTCTTGTTGGGTTGCAGAACCGAACCAGACAGTTATAGAGGTGCAGCTGACAGACTCAATGATTCCTCTGTAGAACTGAAAGTTAATAGAGGACTGAAGGTGACTTTCAAAGAAAAAATAAGAGGAAGCAAGGAGGAAATTCATGTGTTTGGCCACCTGTTGCTTCTCCAGCTAATAGGAGATTCCACAGTCGGTGGTGAAAAATACTGAGACAGTCGGTTCTTTAAGCTCTTTTTATTTGTAAGGATAGGACAGCTCTTTTTGTAAGTGACTTCAAGTAAGAACGTGCCAGTGCGCTCCTTTTATGCTTTATTTTTCCCGCTAAAATCCTACTATCAAACTCTTAGCCAATCAGAATGCACCAACCATTTCAACTATTTACATTTACCTCAGCACATATTTAACACCCCTCCCTTCTTAGTTCAGAGAAAGGTCACATAGCAAGCCATGTGACAAAGTCCTCCAATCGGTTTGGTTTGCGTATAGCTCTTTCGGACCTGCACAACTCATTTGAGTCCTGGCAGTCGGCCAAAGAGGAGGTCGGCTCGTTAGCGTCTCCACTGGAAGTCCAGGGCCTTGGTTGCTGAACAGCCCCCAGTGTTGAGTCCATGGACACATCGCCGACCTGGGATGAAGCCCCCGCATCGCTGAAGGAGTGCTGCGGCCTCGTTGAGTAGACTTCGATGTCGATCGGGCTTTTGTTGGAACCCTCTGCGGAGAGTGAGGGTGAACAATCCGAATTAGTGTCCTGGTTAGCTGGGGGGTGTTGTAAGGTTGCAAGTTCTTGCCGCCTCCGTAAGTGGTCGATGTGTCTCTTCCACACACGGCCATCATCCAAACGCACATAATAAGTTTTTGGCGCGGTTTGTTGCGTTACAATTCTTTTAAGCCAGTTAAGCTCACCATTGAAATTCTTTACAAATACAGCTTGACCAATGCACAATGTTCTTTGAGGATTTACAATAACCTTTTCATTTTCATAATATCAAGGATGTAGTCTATTAATTTTCTCCCCATCAACAGTTCAGCAGGGATTTTTTGTGTTTTTGCATTAGGGGTGATATGCTGAGTTAATAGAAACTGGTCTAGGCGTTCTTGCACCTCCCCTGGTGCTGACCTTTTTAGGGCCTCTTTGGCCACCCTTACATATCTTTCAACTAATCCGTTAGCCCAAGGGAGAAAAGGCGAGATGAGGGCATGTCTAATTCCTAAATTATCTAGGAATAACTCCATTTGTCTAGAAGTTAATTGGGGACCATTATCTGATACTAGTACATCAGGGTAACCATGTGTGGTGAATAAACGGTGGTGCTAGTGGTGGTATTTCCCATGGCAATGATTTCCACCCAATTTGAATAGGCATCTACAACTACTAGAAAAGACTGTGCCCCAATAGGGCCTGCAAAGTCTATGTGGATTCTGGCCCACGGTCCTCTTGGCGGTTCCCATTCCATGGGCGTAGACCTAGGAGGATTAGGTCTGGATTCTTGGCAGGGATCGCAAGTAGCTACCCATCCTTCTATATCGGAGTCTAGTCCTGGCCACCATAAATGTCCTCTGGCCAAACTCTTCATCCGTACAATACCTGGGTGTCCCTTATTTAAAATCTCCAAGACCCTGTTTCTTAGTTTGGAGGGTATAACTACTCGATCCCCCCACTATAGACATCCCCTTAAGTAAGAAAGTTCCTGTTGCTTATTTCTGAAATCCTTTAAAAGTGTATCACTGTTATCGTTGGGCCACCCTCTCAATACAAAGCTGACAACGTTTTGTAGTATAGGGTCTTGCCTAGTGAAGTCTGCTATTTCCTTAGCAGTGGTAATGGGGTTGTCTTCTAATTCTAATACCAATACCTCAGAAGCTGGAGCTGCTGGGTCTTCCACTACCAAGGACATGGGGCATCTGCTTAAACCATCAGCATGGTTTATTTCGTTACCTCCCTTATGTTTGAGGACATAATTATATGCTGATAAGAAAATAGTCCACCTAATTAAGCGGTGTGACATAAATGGGGGTGTAGGTTTACCTTCCACCAATACAGTGATCCCTCTATTATCGCGAGGGTTCCGTTCCAAGACCCCTCGCGATAATCGATTTTTCGCGATGTAGGGTTGCGGAAGTAAAAACACCATCTGCGCATGCGCGCCCTTTTTTTCTATGGCCGCGCATGCGTAGATGATGGAGTTTGCGTTCCCCGCCGCCCACGCAAAGGGGAAATCCCGATTCGGCTCCTCGCTGCTGCTGCGCTACCGAGCAGATCAGCTGCTGGGCGGCCGAAGGAACCTTCCCTGGGTCTTCCCGGCCGCCCACGCAAAGGGGAAACCCCGGCTCCTCGCTGATGCCCCCGCTCGCCCGCCCGCCGCCCGCCAGCAAGAGGGGGAGAGATAGAGAAAGAGAGAGAAGGAAAGAAAGAGATGAGAGAGGGAGGAAGAGAGTGTGAGAGAGGAAGAAGCAAGATAGAGAAAGAGAGAGAGAAAGAAAGATGAGAAAGGAAGGAAGAGAGTGACGTCATCGGGTGGAAAAATCGCGATATAGCATTTCGCAAAGATCGAGATCGCGAAACTCGAGGGATCACTGTAGTCCCAATAAGGGCTTATGGTCGGTGACTAGTTCAAACTTGCGCCCAAAAATATAGCTGTGAAACTTCTTGACCCCTGCTACCAGGGCTAAAGCCTCCTTATCTAACTGACTATAATTCCGCTCTGTACTTGAAAGAGTTTGTTGAAAACTGACTATTGGGTCTTCTGTGCCATTTGGCAATACACGTACCAAAACAGCTCCCACCCCGTACGGCGAAGCATCGCAAGTTAATCTCACCGGTAATGTGGTGCTATACTGGACCACTACTTTTTTTGAAGATAACAGTTGCTCTATTGTGAGAAATGCTTCGCGTTCTGTCTCCCCCCAAGTCCAAGGGGCTCCCTTCTGGAGTAATCTGTGGAGAGGCTCAGCTGCTGTAGCTTTCTGCTTCAAGAAAATAGAATAGAAATTAAGAAGGCCCAGAAATGCTTGTAATTCTATTTTGTTCTGGGGCTCTGGGGCTTCTTGTATTGCCCTTATTTTTTCTGGGGTAGGATGAATGCCTTCTCCATCTATTTGGTACCCTAAAAATTCTATACTGTGCCCCATACACATTTTTCTGCTTTAATTTTAAGGCCTTTTTGCTGCAATCTTTTTACAACTTCCCTTATCCTATTGTTCAGTTGCAGTTGGTTTTCCCCAGACAGGAATAACAGCCCCCTGAAAATCCCGAATTACGGCAGTGACAGGCTCCAAATGAGCTAGCTTTAGATAAGGCATATACAGTTTAAGTTTTTCCCAGGGCATTATAGTGAACCTGGACCCGGTGTCCAGTTCCATTTGGCACGGTTTCCCATTAATGTGCACTGGAATGACAATTTTCCTTGCCTGCTGGGTCATAGTGCTCTTTACTGAATGTGCGAAGTTAGCTCTTATGTAGCCGCGGTTAGAGTTGCCGTAGTTTCTGCGAAAGGGAAAACGTGAAGGACGAGCGTCTTGCGTCTGCCAGGACAGGGCTTGCTGACGAGTGGGTCGCAGGGTGGAGAAGGAGTCCTCTGGCAGGGGGGCTCTACAGGCCTCTGCGATGTGCCCTCGGCGGTGGCAACAGCGGCTGATGGAGTCCTTAAAAGGACAATTTAGGCGCGGATGGTTCCCTCAGCAGCCGGAACAAGGAAAGAAAGGTCGAGGTGGCTTTTGTTGGTGGGAGGGGTCGGGTTTCAGCAGGAGGCAGGCTCTCGATTTTTGAGACTACCTCTCGCTTGTCATTCTGTTTGAGCTCCGCCGCCACCGCTTCAGCAACTTCAGCAGTTTGAGCTGTCTTTATGACAGTTTGCAGGGACGGTTCGTCTTCCGTGAGGAGCTTGTTCCTCACTAGCATTCTTCATGCCGAAGATCAAGGCATCAATTAGTCTTGCCTCGAGGTTGTCAAACTTGCATTTTAACATGACGCTACGAAGGCGGGTTGTGTATTGATTAATTGATTCTCCGTTGATCTGGCTCATGCGTGAGAATTGGCTTGGTCGGTTTGAAGTGGGAGGCG
The DNA here is from genome assembly GCF_031021105.1 of Erythrolamprus reginae. NCBI lineage: Eukaryota > Metazoa > Chordata > Lepidosauria > Squamata > Dipsadidae > Erythrolamprus > Erythrolamprus reginae. The sequence goes on from NC_091963.1 coordinate 6,207,051, forward strand.
AGTTTTTCCGTCAAGACATCCCAGGAAATGGAGTTTGCCGGCAATGGGTCAGTCAGCGTCTGGGCTAAGTCGTATACTTTGGAGCCGCAGTAGTTCAGGAATATAGCTGTCTTTCTGCCGCTGTCAGTGCTTTCGAGCCCCGCAGCTTCAAGGAAGATTTTGAATTTTGCGAGGTAGTCATCCCAGGTCGACTTCTCCGGGTCGAAGGGATCGGGAACTCGGCCAACGGGAAGGTTGTCCATTCTTCAAAGAACGTGGATCAGCCGTTCCTCGTCGCCAGGGAAAAATACTGAGACAGTCGGTTCTTTAAGCTCTTTTTATTTGTAAGGACAGGACAGCTCTTTTTGTAAGTGACTTCAAGTAAGAACGCGACTGGAATAAACAGTGCCAGTGCACTCTTTTTTTAAAAAAAATATATATTTATTAATTTTTTCCTTTTTAAAAGAAAGTACATAGTCATATTTACAGATGAATCTACATCGTATATACATTCCTATCGACATTGTCTTCTAATTACTTTTAGATTTCTTGATGTTTTATTTCAATGCTTCTTTTAAGTTTCTTCTTTTTGTCCATTGGTACCATTTTGTCCAGGTTTCATAATAGTCTGATTCTTTTCGATTATTAAGTTCCATTGTCAATCTGTCCATCTCTGCACAGTTGTATATTCTCTTGATGATCCCATTGTCTTCAGGTATTTGCGGATTTTTCTGTGCAAATACAATCCTTGCAGCTGTTGTAATATGCAAGCTTAAATATTTTACATTTTTAGAATAGTTACCTCTCATAATACCCAATAGAACTCCTTTTATACTTTATTTTTCCCGCTAAAATCTTACTGTCAAACTCTTAGCCAATCAGAACGCACCAACCATTTCAACTATTTACATTTACCTCAGCGCATTTTTAACAGGTGGGTTGACCTCCATCCGTCAACCAATCAGGACTGAGCCTATACTATAAAAGCTCAAGTTCTGTCAATCAATCCGCTTTTTTCCTCAGTCCTCAGCAGGACAAGACATGTGGTCAACCGACTATGTTCTCTTCTATCTTCTTTTTCCTATTCTTCCTTGTCAGGTATTTAAAAAAAAAAAAAAGCCTCTCCCTGCTGTTCCCTCCTTCCGCCACTGCCCCGGGAAGGCATAATTGTGAGGTGGAAAGGTTCGTCCTTCTCGGCTGTGCTGGCTGGCCAGCCTGATCGCTGACTTCAAAGCAATTTTTCCTTTTGTTCTACCGCTAATTGCTGGAGCCTTGGAAAAACCGACGGGGGAGAGGTAATTGCCTTGCAGCCGAAAGTCCTTCCCGGGGGGCCTCTTTAGCCGGCGAGCCTCGCCGAAGCGGGAATACCCCGACAAAGCAATTTTGGCAATTATTACTGAAGCGGCTTGGAATCCGTCCGGTCTCCTTTCCCCAACTGATTCAGCGCCTCACAGCTGATCGGCTCCTGTGGCAGCAGTCACTCCACTCCTGCGCGCAAGAAGCTTCTCCTTTTAAAATTATTGCTGGGTCAGTGTTGTTTTCACCTTAGCCATATTTCTCTTTAAATTGCGCAAAATAGTGGGGGTTTTTTCTTTATTTAAATACAATATAATAAATACAATAAATATATTCCAACTCACAGCCGCATATATAGCTCTCTGTTAAAATGCTAAAAAAATACAATTTTGATGAAAAAAGTATAATTTCATCACTGGTGCCAGCTTTGGGCTGTGGGGTCGCTACCGGTGTTACTTGTCACTGTGATTTGGACGACGTCTTTAGGCTTTACAGAATTCCTTCTCATTCTAAACAGCTCCTTCAATCTTCCCCAGAGGGATCGGTCGTTTTTCTCCCTTTCTAGGGTTAGGATTCGGCACTCCAGTATTTGACATTTATGGTGAATTTCCAGGTTGGCTTTTTGAAGTTTGGCCATTTTCTCCATGGATTGAATTCCCTATTATGCACAGCTGTGATCAAGATCTTCTCCTGCATCTGCACAGCTGCTCCTGTCTTCCCATAATCCTTCTTCGCACTTGCACATTGAGGATGGGGTCATTAATCACCTCCTCCTCATCCGACCCAGGCAAGGCCCTAGCTGGAGGTTTCATAAGCATTTCAGGGGCCTCCACCTCTATCTCTCCAGCACTTTCATCTTCCATCTCTCCTTCCCCCTTACTGCTTGAATCCTCCAATAGCCACCTATGACAATTGTTAAGTGTTGTACCACATGATTCTTGACAAATGTGTGTGTGTGTGTGTGTGTGTATAGAATTGTATCCTTGTCAAAAGTTGCCTGTTGCCGGGCTGTCTGGTCAGTTGCAGTCGGTGTAGGCAAAGAATTATTAGTTGGTTTCCTGGGGCTTTCTGAAGTGCTTTCTGAATCCCACGGAGAGTCTTCACCTTTGTCTTCATTCAAAGTTGATTTAGCTTGTTCTGATTGGCTTCAGGGTTTTGGCGCCAGAATTGTATCTTTGTCAAAAGTTGCCTGTTGCCAGGCTTGCTTTTATTTTTCACTTCTTTTTCTTGAATATATCGCTGTCATAGATCAACTCCTTCTGGGCTCTGCGTTCAGCCAGGGTCTCTTTCAGGCTACCTCTGCAGCTGCCCCTGTCTTTCTTTTGGGCCTACCTCCCAAGGTCGCGTATCCGGCCGAGCTCGGTCGGCACCGCCGCCACGCCAAACATCTCCGCAAGGCCGAAAGGCTCCTGACCTCCAATGGCTGATGGTCCTGATCCTATTGTCCTCAAATCCTGAGGCGGATGCTGTGGTGGCGTCGATTCAAAATGAATGTGTCCCATGCTGTCTCAGATCACTCCCTATTTCCCAAAGGGCTTTTGATGTCACCGCCCAAAATTGGTAGTTGGTGAGCGGGGACCTGTCCTCATGTACCTCCTTCCACTGCCTCTAACAGAACAAAAGTTTGATAAAACTGCCACCGGGCAGACTTTCTGGTTCAAAGTGGCGGCTAAACGAGCCCTTGATCCCCTGCCTAATTGGTGAGTCTTACATCTCCTAATATAGAGGGACACCGCTTGACCCTTGAGTGTCAAATCCTTAAATTGCAAGGTGCGGAGCGACCTGTCTAAATGGGAAGAGAAGAGAGCCCCACTCACACAAAATGCACCAAAAAATAGTGTCATAGCTATTGGCTGAAATAGGCGTGCCTCATGTGTCGAGTCGCAAAGCCTCACCCAAATGTCACTAATGTCTGAATGCTATTGAAGGGACAATGCCCACCTAGCATCCGTCAAAATACCTGGCTGTTCTCCAGCCCAACCTTCTAGCATTCTTTTGATTCTGAGATCAGATGAGGTGTCAGGGAAGCCTCTGGACTTGGCGATGAATGCCAAGCCCGCCAACTTACCCCGAAGGGTCCTAACCGAGAGTTTGCACTGCCTAATCAGCACACAGTACTCCATAGGATGATCTATTGGTATTGGTCACAGTTGTTCATAACCCCATTCCTGAGGAAACTCCCAAAACTCTTTACCTGATCTCTGGTAAGCTGTCCGGGTACTGGGGGCTAAGGATATGGCCATGGTCTTGGCCACCTCGATCCTCCAAGGCTCGGCAGCCCTCCCAGGCTCCATAACTGCTGGGGAAAGGTGTCTGATGACTCCCGCGCCCCTGATGCCAGCGCCCTGAACCTGGCCAAATGTCCACGAGACACAGCATTAGCCATGCCATTCTCCAATCCGGGGACATGGCGGCCAAGAACAAGGCGTTTTGCTAGTCAGTCTTTGGCTCTTAAACGCTAGTCAGTCTTTGGCTCTTAAATAGCGGACTAGGTGCATGACACGTTTGCTCCTGGATGATAAGGAGTTAACCACATGGTTGTTAGTTGTGAAGTTGCATCTGACCCATTGCAACCCTATGGACAATGTTCCTCCAGGCCTTCCTGTCCTCTACCTTCCTCTGGAGTCTCCTTACCTTCTACCGTAGTTTCCTCGGAGGCCGTCATGGACACAGGCTTGCCCATCGGCGCAACATTTGGCTTCTGCGCATGCATAGCAAGCCAAATGTCACGCGAGGACGTACATGACAGCGAGATTTCAGCTATCTTCGCTGATATATGTACACAAGCAAAAAATCGGTGAAAATAGCAGAAATCTTGCTCTTGTGCACATCCTCGCACAGGATTTGGCTTGTTGTGCATGCACAGAAGCCAAATGTCATGTAGGAGATCATTGGTGGCACACAGCTGCACACGCATCTGGGATTTTCCTACCAGAGCTGCACACCTAGGAGCATCGGCTTCTGCCCGCCACTGTCTGGAATCCATTTAATTTCACTCAGGCTGCTTCAGTGACTCCATCCATCCACCTCATTCTTTTGCCCTCAATCTTTCCCAGCACCAGACTCTTCTCCAGGGAGTCCTTCCTTCTCATTAGGTGGCCAAAGTATTTGAGTTTCATCTTCAGGATCTGGCCTTCTAAAGAGCAGCAAGGGTTGATCTCCTCTAGGACTGACCGGTTGGATCGCCTTGCAGTCAAGGGATTCGCAGGAGTCTTCTCCAGCAACAGAGTTCGAAGGCTTCAATTCTTTGGCGCTCAACCTTCCTTATGGCTCAACTTTCACAGCCATACATTGCAACTGGGAAAACCATAGCCCTGACTATACACACTTTGGTTGGTAGGGTGATTTTTTAGTATGCTGCCTAGATTTGCCGTAGCTGTCCTCCCAAGGAGCAAGTGTTAATTTTTTGTTTGTGAGGATCCTGACCATGAGGATGTTGTGATGATCTTGAATGTGACTTGAAAGTCACTTTTTTCTCCCCCGGGCCTATATAATTTATGTATGGTATGTTTGTAGGTATGTCTGCTTAAAAATGATTTTTTTTAACTATTTCAAATTTTAAATTGTATATTATTAGATTTGTTATAAATTGTGACGTGTACCACCTACAGTTCACATTTTGGAAACGCTCATTTAATGTTTTGTTATGTCTTATGTGTTATGTTTGTTTGTTTGTTTTTCTTTTTTATAATCAATAAAATTTTTTTAAAAAAAATAACCTACGACACATGTATATGTTATGTGCACTGTTAACCATATTAATTTTAGATTGCTGGGGACAGAAATGTTCTGTATCAATCTCTGTCCCCGCTGTTCAGTTTAAATGTTTACCCAGGAAATCTGTGAATTTAGTACCAAGTAGCTTACTCCCTTTGTTTGATGGATGCAGACCATCTCTTGTACAGTTTTTCATTAGACGAGCTGCAGACATATTGATTAATTAAACCAAAGCCTTTCCTTTTACACCATTCCTTTAGCCACACATTAAGCTCTGCTACATGCTGGCCTTTCCCTTTTCGTTCCTTACATAGAGGTAAAACCTCTGAAAAGCTAAGGTTACATACTACCCCAAGCTCTGGAAGCCATTCTGCACAGAAAGCACATCTTTTGGGGACAGATGATTTGTGCCAAGATGTATAGTACCATCGACATCACCATCCTTACTGGCATTCTTGACTGTCTTAAGAATACGCCTCTTGTCTTTTCTGGCAGTAGCACCTCTTTCAAAACTTTGATATCCTTTTCTAAATTTACATCCCTCACAATTGAATCACCAACCAGAAGGTGTCTTCTCTTTTTGATTACCTAGTTGCCTTGGTGTACAATGCTTTATAGCATCGTTTTGAGGGTAGGAGTTGAAATAATTATGTGAAGGATCAGTAAATATTTTCAAAGCCCCTTTTGACTGGTGCAGTATACAGGTCCTCAGTGGAAGGCAAGTTGGCAGTAATTGTTTTTTTCCCCTTCAGTTCTGAATTCTCCTCTAAAGTCTGTGTCTGTCTTGTTGGGTTGCAGAACCGAACCAGACAGTTATAGAGGTGCAGCTGACAGACTCAATGATTCCTCTGTAGAACTGAAAGTTAATAGAGGGCTGAAGGTGACTTTCAAAGAAAAAATAAGAGGAAGCAAGGAGGAAATTCATGTGTTTGGCCACCTGTTGCTTCTCCACCTAATAGGAGATTCCACAGTCGGTGGTGAAAAATACTGAGACAGTCGGTTCTTTAAGCTCTTTTTATTTGTAAGGACAGGACAGCTCTTTTTGTAAGTGACTTCAAGTAAGAACGCGACTGGAATAAACAGTGCCAGTGCGCTCCTTTTATGCTTTATTTTTCCCGCTAAAATCCTACTATCAAACTCTTAGCCAATCAGAATGCACCAACCATTTCAACTATTTACATTTACCTTAGCACATATTTAACACCCCTCCCTTCTTAGTTCAGAGAAAGGTCACATAGCAAGCCACGTGACAAAGTCCTCCAATCGGTTTGGTTTGTGTATAGCTCTTTCGGACCTGCGCAACTCATTTGAGTCCTGGCAGTCGGCCAAAGAGGAGGTCGGCTCGTTAGCGTCTCCACTGGAAGTCCAGGGCCTTGGTTGCTGAACAGCCCCCAGTGTTGAGTCCATGGACACATCGCCGACCTGGGATGAAGCCCCCGCATCGCTGAAGGAGTGCTGCGGCCTCGTTGAGTAGACTTCGATGTCGATCGGGCTTTTGTTGGAACCCTCTGCGGAGAGTGAGGGTGAACAATCCGAATTAGTGTCCTGGTTAGCTGGGGGGTGTTGTAAGGTTGCAAGTTCTTGCCGCCTCCGTAAGTGGTCGATGTGTCTCTTCCACACACGGCCATCATCCAAACGCACATAATAAGTTTTTGGCGCGGTTTGTTGCGTTACAATTCTTTTAAGCCAGTTAAGCTCACCATTGAAATTCTTTACAAATACAGCTTGACCAATGCACAATGTTCTTTGAGGATTTACAATAACCTTTTCATTTTCATAATGTCAAGGATGTAGTCTATTAATTTTATCCCCATTAACAGTTCAGCAGGGATTTTTTGTGTTTTTGCATTAGGGGTGATATGCTGAGTTAATAGAAACTGGTCTAGGCGTTCTTGCACCTCCCCTGGTGCTGACCTTTTTAGGGCCTCTTTGGCCACCCTTACATATCTTTCAACTAACCCGTTAGCCCAAGGGAGAAAAGGCGAGATGAGGGCATGTCTTAATTCCTAAATTATCTAGGAATAACTCCATTTGTCTAGAAGTTAATTGGGGACCATTATCTGATACTAGTACATCAGGGTAACTATGTGTGGTGAATAAACGGTGGTGCTAGTGGTGGTATTTCCCATGGCAATGATTTCCACCCAATTTGAATAGGCATCTACAACTACTAGAAAAGACTGTGCCCCAATAGGGCCTGCAAAGTCTATGTGGATTCTGGCCCACGGTCCTCTTGGCGGTTCCCATTCCATGGGCGTAGACCTAGGAGGATTAGGTCTGGATTCTTGGCAGGGATCGCAAGTAGCTACCCATCCTTCTATATCGGAGTCTAGTCCTGGCCACCATAAATGTCCTCTGGCCAAACTCTTCATCCGTACAATACCTGGGTGTCCCTTATTTAAAATCTCCAAGACCCTGTTTCTTAGTTTGGAGGGTATAACTACTCGATCCCCCCACTATAGACATCCCCTTAAGTAAGAAAGTTCCTGTTGCTTATTTCTGAAATCCTTTAAAAGTGTATCACTGTTATCGTTGGGCCACCCTCTCAATACAAAGCTGACAACGTTTTGTAGTATAGGGTCTTGCCTAGTGAACTCTGCTATTTCCTTAGCAGTGGTAATGGGGTTGTCTTCTAATTCTAATACCAATACCTCAGAAGCTGGAGCTGCTGGGTTTTCCACTACCAAGGACATGGGGCATCTGCTTAAACCATCAGCATGGTTTATTTCGTTACCTCCCTTATGTTTGAGGACATAATTATATGCTGCTAAGAAAATAGTCCACCTAATTAAGCGGGGTGACATAAATGGGGGTGTAGGTTTACCTTCCACCAATACAGTGATCCCTCTATTATCGCGAGGGTTCCGTTCCAAGACCCCTCGCGATAATCGATTTTTCGCAATGTAGGGGGGAAGTAAAAACACCATCTGCGCATGCGCGCCCTTTTTTTCTATGGCCGTGCATGCATAGATGGTGGAGTTTGCGTTCCCCGCCGCCCATGCAAAGGGGAAACCCCGATTCGGCTCCTCGCTGCTGCTGCGCTACCGAGCAGATCAGCTGCTGGGCGGCCGAAGGAACCTTCCCTGGGTCTTCCCGGCCGCCCACGCAAAGGGGAAACCCCGGCTCCTCGCTGATGCCCCCGCTCGCCCGCCCGCCGCCCGCCGCCCGCCAGCAAGAGGGGGAGAGATAGAGAAAGAGAGAGAAGGAAAGAAAGAGATGAGAGAGGGAGGAAGAGAGTGAGAGAGAGGAAGAAGCAAGATAGAGAAAGAGAGAGAGAAAGAAAGATGAGAAAGGAAGGAAGAGAGTGACGTCATCGGGTGGAAAAATCGCAATATAGCGTTTCACGAAGATCGAGATCGCGAAACTCGAGGGATCACTGTAGTCCCAATAAGGGCTTATGGTCGGTGACTAGTTCAAACTTGCGCCCAAAAATATCGCTGTGAAACTTCTTGACCCCTGCTACCAGGGCTAAAGCCTCCTTATCTAACTGACTATAATTCCGCTCTGTACTTGAAAGAGTTTGTTGAAAACTGACTATTGGGTCTTCTATGCCATTTGGCAATACACGTACCAAAACAGCTCCCACCCCGTACGGCGAAGCATCGCAAGTTAATCTCACCGGTAATGTGGTGCTATACTGGACCACTACTCTTTTTGAAGATAACAGTTGCTCTATTGTGAGAAATGCTTTGCGTTCTGTCTTCCCACAAGTCCAAGGGGCTCCCTTCTGGAGTAATCTGTGGAGAGGCTCAGCTGCTGTAGCTTTCTGCTTCAAGAAAATAGAATAGAAATTAAGAAGGCCCAGAAATGCTTGTAATTCTATTTTGTTCTGGGGCTCTGGGGCTTCTTGTATTGCCCTTATTTTTTCTGGGGTAGGATGAATGCCTTCTCCATCTATTTGGTACCCTAAAAATTCTATATGTGCCCCATACACATTTTTCTGCTTTAATTTTAAGACCTTTTTGCTGCAATCTTTTTAGAACTTCCCTTATCCTATTGTTCAGTTGCAGTTGGTTTTCCCCAGACAGGAATAACAGCCCCCTGAAAGTCCCGAATTACAGCAGTGACAGGCTCCAAATGAGCTAGCTTTAGATAAGGCATATACAGTTTAAGTTTTTCCCAGGGCATTATAGTGAACCTGGACCCGGTGTCCAGTTCCATTTGGCACGGTTTCCCATTAATGTGCACTGGAATGACAATTTTCCTTGCCTGCTGGGTCATAGTGCTCTTTACTGAATGTGCGAAGTTAGCTCTTATGTAGCCGCGGTTAGAGTTGCCGTAGTTTCTGCGAAAGGGAAAACGTGAAGGACGAGCGTCTTGCGTCTGCCAGGACAGGGCTTGCTGACGAGTGGGTCGCAGGGTGGAGAAGGAGTCCTCTGGCAGGGGGGCTCTACAGGCCTCTGCGATGTGCCCTCGGCGGTGGCAACAGCGGCAGATGGAGTCCTTAAAAGGACAATTTAGGCGCGGATGGTTCCCTCAGCAGCCGGAACAAGGAAAGAAAGGTCGAGGTGGCTTTTGTTGGTGGGAGGGGTCGGGTTTCAGCAGGAGGCAGGCTCTCGATTTTTGAGACTACCTCTCGCTTGTCATTCTGTTTGAGCTCCGCCGCCACCGCTTCAGCAACTTCAGCAGTTTGAGCTGTCTTTATGACAGTTTGCAGGGACGGTTCGTCTTCCGTGAGGAGCTTGTTCCTCACTAGCATTCTTCATGCCGAAGATCAAGGCATCAATTAGTCTTGCCTCGAGGTTGTCAAACTTGCATTTTAACATGACGCTACGAAGGCGGGTTGTGTATTGATTTATTGATTCTCCGTTGATCTGGCTCATGCGTGAGAATTGGCTTGGTCGGTTTGAAGTGGGAGGCGAGTTTTTCCGTCAAGACATCCCAGGAAATGGAGTTTGCCGGCAATGGGTCAGTCAGCGTCTGGGCTAAGTCGTATACTTTGGAGCCGCAGTAGTTCAGGAATATAGCTGTCTTTCTGCCGCTGTCAGTGCTTTCGAGCCCCGCAGCTTCAAGGAAGATTTTGAATTTTGCGAGGTAGTCATCCCAGGTCGACTTCTCCGGGTCGAAGGGATCGGGAACTCGGCCAACGGGAAGGTTGTCCATTCTTCAAAGAACGTGGATCAGCCGTTCCTCGTCGCCAGGGAAAAATACTGAGACAGTCGGTTCTTTAAGCTCTTTTTATTTGTAAGGACAGGACAGCTCTTTTTGTAAGTGACTTCAAGTAAGAACGCGACTGGAATAAACAGTGCCAGTGCACTCTTTTTTTAAAAAAAATATATATTTATTAATTTTTTCCTTTTTAAAAGAAAGTACATAGTCATATTTACAGATGAATCTACATCGTATATACATTCCTATCGACATTGTCTTCTAATTACTTTTAGATTTCTTGATGTTTTATTTCAATGCTTCTTTTAAGTTTCTTCTTTTTGTCCATTGGTACCATTTTGTCCAGGTTTCATAATACTCTGATTCTTTTCGATTATTAAGTTCCATTGTCAATCTGTCCATCTCTGCACAGTTGTATATTCTCTTGATGATCCCATTATCTTCAGGTATTTGCGGATTTTTCCAGTTCTGTGCAAATACAATCCTTGCAGCTGTTGTAATATGCAAGCTTAAATATTTTACATTTTTAGAATAGTTACCTCTCATAATACCCAATAGAACTCCTTTTATACTTTATTTTTCCCGCTGAAATCTTACTGTCAAACTCTTAGCCAATCAGAACGCACCAACCGTTTCAACTATTTACATTTACCTCAGCGCATTTTTAACAGGTGGGTTGACCTCCATCCGTCAACCAATCAGGACTGAGCCTATACTATAAAAGCTCAAGTTCTGTCAATCAATCCGCTTTTTTCCTCAGTCCTCAGCAGGACAAGACATGTGGTCAACCGACTATGTTCTCTTCTATCTTCTTTTTCCTATTCTTCCTTGTCAGGTATTTAAAAAAAAAAAAAAGCCTCTCCCTGCTGTTCCCTCCTTTCGCCACTGCCCCGGGAAGGCATAATTGTGAGGTGGAAAGGTTCGTCCTTCTCGGCTGTGCTGGCTGGCCAGCCTGATCGCTGACTTCAAAGCAATTTTTCCTTTTGTTCTACCGCTAATTGCTGGAGCCTTGGAAAAACTGACGGGGGAGAGGTAATTGCCTTGCAGCCGAAAGTCCTTCCCGGGGGGCCTCTTTAGCCGGCGAGCCTCGCCGAAGCGGGAATACCCCGACAAAGCAATTTTGGCAATTATTACTGAAGCGGCTTGGAATCCGTCCGGTCTCCTTTCCCCAACTGATTCAGCGCCTCACAGCTGATCGGCTCCTGTGGCAGCAGTCACTCCACTCCTGCGCGCAAGAAGCTTCTCCTTTTAAAATTATTGCTGGGTCAGTGTTGTTTTCACCTTAGCCATATTTCTCTTTAAATTGCGCAAAATAGTGGGGTTTTTTTCTTTATTTAAATACAATATAATAAATACAATAAATATATTCCAACTCACAGCCGCATATATAGCTCTCTGTTAAAATGCTAAAAAAATACAATTTTGATGAAAAAAGTATAATTTCATCACTGGTGCCAGCTTTGGGCTGTGGGATCGCTACCGTGTTACTTGTCACTGTGATTTGGACGACGTCTTTAGGCTTTACAGAATTCCTTCTCATTCTAAACAGCTCCTTCAATCTTCCCCAGAGGGATCGGTCGTTTTTCTCCCCTTCTAGGGTTAGGATTCGGCACTCCAGTATTTGACATTTATGGTGAATTTCCAGGTTGGCTTTTTGAAGTTTGGCCATTTTCTCCATGGATTGAATTCCCTATTATGCACAGCTGTGATCAAGATCTTCTCCTGCATCTGCACAGCTGCTCCTGTCTTCCCATAATCCTTCTTCGCACTTGCACATTGAGGATGGGGTCATTAATCACCTCCTCCTCATCCGACCCAGGCAAGGCCCTAGCTGGAGGTTTCATAAGCATTTCAGGGGCCTCCACCTCTATCTCTCCAGCACTTTCATCTTCCATCTCTCCTTCCCCCTTACTGCTTGAATCCTCCAATAGCCACCTATGACAATTGTTAAGTGTTGTACCACATGATTCTTGACAAATGTGTGTGTGTGTGTGTGTGTGTATATAGAATTGTATCCTTGTCAAAAGTTGCCTGTTGCCGGGCTGTCTGGTCAGTTGCAGTCGGTGTAGGCAAAGAATTATTAGTTGGTTTCCTGGGGCTTTCTGAAGTGCTTTCTGAATCCCACGGAGAGTCTTCACCTTTGTCTTCATTCAAAGTTGATTTAGCTTGTTCTGATTGGCTTCAGGGTTTTGGCGCCAGAATTGTATCTTTGTCAAAAGTTGCCTGTTGCCAGGCTTGCTTTTATTTTTCACTTCTTTTTCTTGAATATATCGCTGTCATAGATCAACTCCTTCTGGGCTCTGCGTTCAGCCAGGGTCTCTTTCAGGCTACCTCTGCAGCTGCCCCTGTCTTTCTTTTGGGCCTACCTCCCAAGGTCGCGTATCCGGCCGAGCTCGGTCGGCACCGCCGCCACGCCAAACATCTCCGCAAGGCCGAAAGGCTCCTGACCTCCAATGGCTGATGGTCCTGATCCTATTGTCCTCAAATCCTGAGGCGGATGCTGTGGTGGCGTCGATTCAAAATGAATGTGTCCCATGCTGTCTCAGATCACTCCCTATTTCCCAAAGGGCTTTTGATGTCACCGCCCAAAATTGGTAGTTGGTGAGCGGGGACCTGTCCTCATGTACCTCCTTCCACTGCCTCTAACAGAACAAAAGTTTGATAAAACTGCCACCGGGCAGACTTTCTGGTTCAAAGTGGCGGCTAAACGAACCCTTGATCCCCTGCCTAATTGGTGAGTCTTACATCTGCTAATATAGAGGGACACCGCTTGACCCTTGAGTGTCAAATCCTTAAATTGCAAGGTGCGGAGCGACCTGTCTAAATGGGAAGAGAAGAGAGCCCCACTCACACAAAATGCACCAAAAAATAGTGTCATAGCTATTGGCTGAAATAGGCGTGCCTCATGTGTCGAGTCGCAAAGCCTCACCCAAATGTCACTAATGTCTGAATGCTATTGAAGGGACAATGCCCACCTAGCATCCGTCAAACTACCTGGCTGTTCTCCAGCCCAACCTTCTAGCATTCTTTTGATTCTGAGATCAGATGAGGTGTCAGGGAAGCCTCTGGACTTGGCGATGAATGCCAAGCCCGCCAACTTACCCCGAAGGGTCCTAACCGAGAGTTTGCACTGCCTAATCAGCACACAGTACTCCATAGGATGATCTATTGGTATTGGTCACAGTTGTTCATAACCCCATTCCTGAGGAAACTCCCAAAACTCTTTACCTGATCTCTGGTAAGCTGTCCGGGTACTGGGGGCTAAGGATATGGCCATGGCCTTGGCCACCTCGATCCTCCAAGGCTCGGCAGCCCTCCCAGGCTCCATAACTGCTGGGGAAAGGTGTCTGATGACTCCCGCGCCCCTGATGCCAGCGCCCTGAACCTGGCCAAATGTCCACGAGACACAGCATTAGCCATGCCATTCTCCAATCCGGGGACATGGCGGCCAAGAACAAGGCGTTTTGCTAGTCAGTCTTTGGCTCTTAAACGCTAGTCAGTCTTTGGCTCTTAAATAGCGGACTAGGTGCATGACACGTTTGCTCCTGGATGATAAGGAGTTAACCACATGGTTGTTAGTTGTGAAGTTGCATCTGACCCATTGCAACCCTATGGACAATGTTCCTCCAGGCCTTCCTGTCCTCTACCTTCCTCTGGAGTCTCCTTACCTTCTACCGTAGTTTCCTCGGAGGCCGTCATGGACACAGGCTTGCCCATCGGCGCAACATTTGGCTTCTGCGCATGCATAGCAAGCCAAATGTCACGCGAGGACGTACATGACAGCGAGATTTCAGCTATCTTCGCTGATATATGTACACAAGCAAAAAATCGGTGAAAATAGCAGAAATCTTGCTCTTGTGCACATCCTCGCACAGGATTTGGCTTGTTGTGCATGCACAGAAGCCAAATGTCATGTAGGAGATCATTGGTGGCACACAGCTGCACACGCATCTGGGATTTTCCTACCAGAGCTGCACACCTAGGAGCATCGGCTTCTGCCCGCCACTGTCTGGAATCCATTTAATTTCACTCAGGCTGCTTCAGTGACTCCATCCATCCACCTCATTCTTTTGCCCTCAATCTTTCCCAGCATCAGACTCTTCTCCAGGGAGTCCTTTCTTCTCATTAGGTGGCCAAAGTATTTGAGTTTCATCTTCAGGATCTGGCCTTCTAAAGAGCAGCAAGGGTTGATCTCCTCTAGGACTGACCGGTTGGATCGCCTTGCAGTCAAGGGATTCGCAGGAGTCTTCTCCAGCAACAGAGTTCGAAGGCTTCAATTCTTTGGCGCTCAACCTTCCTTATGGCTCAACTTTCACAGCCATACATTGCAACTGGGAAAACCATAGCCCTGACTATACACACTTTGGTTGGTAGGGTGATTTTTTAGTATGCTGCCTAGATTTGCCGTAGCTGTCCTCCCAAGGAGCAAGTGTTAATTTTTTGTTTGTGAGGATCCTGACCATGAGGATGTTGTGATGATCTTGAATGTGACTTGAAAGTCACTTTTTTCAGAGCTGTTGTTAACTTCACTAGTTGAATTGTTGTAACCCGAGGACTGGCTCTGCCTGAGAGCAACAGCAACAGACACAGAGGGGAAATGATGTTGAGCAAAATTTTAACCAAATTTTATATATATATTTGTGTGTGTGTGCGTGTATGTGTGTACGTAATATGTTTTTGCTGATAATGAAAAGGAAGGAAGACAAGTATAGGTCTATTTCAAGCTATTTTGCTCTCATCAGCTAAACATACCCTTACCGGGATTTGAACCAAGCAGTCAGTAACTTTAACTTCTTGACTACACGATCTCCTCTTAGCTTGTACCAGGAAAGAATTATTATTATTTTTTTTTGTCGAAACACTCTGGTATACCCAAATATGGGAGGGAGCATACTGCTTCCTTTTTGCCTCTCAACCCCTCCAGGGGCCAAAAATAGAAAATATATGTTACTTACCTACCTACCTGATCTCTCTGACTCGACGGCCATCCAGCAATTAGATTCCAATTAACACTCAAACACAGAGTTGGGAAGTGTAATACAGTGTTCCCTCGCTTTTTGCCAAGTTGAAGCCAATATACCATGGCCACCAAAAATTCCTACTCAGCCCCCCCCCAAGGGGCAACCCATCATATGCACCCTATAATAGGGGAGGGAGGGCGGGTGTCTCTGCTCGTACCTCCTCTGGTGCCAGAAAACCCAAAATTCCCTACCAGCCTGTTGGTAAGACCTCCTGGTGCTCGCCACCATAGACATGTCCAATGCTTTGTTTATGTCGGCCCACCAAGCCGCCACAGGTGCTGTGGGACCGCCTCTTTGTTGCTCCTAGGCTTGTGGAGCAAGCAGCTGGAACCTAGCCAATTGCCCCTAGGACAGTGCATCAGCCACCCCATTCCTAATCCCCGGGACGTGGTGCACCATAAATAGCATGTTGCCTTCCATCACGAGGTGTCTCACAAGTCCCATAACCCACTCGTTCTGGGAAGACAGGGTGTTAACCACGTGTGCCACGGCCATATAATCGCACCATAAATGCACCATCCTGCCCGCAAAACTGGAAGCCCACAATTCGACTGCTACAATAATCGGGAACAATTCAAGGAACATAAGGCGTTTTTACAGTGAAATATATCCGGCCTGTGAGTAATGACATTATGTCAGACCCCTCAGGGAGTGCCTCCTCCGACAATGAGGGAGGACTCCTCAAAACCTTCTGAAAAAGGGCCTTCCTCAAAATCCAGGCCCAAGAGTTCCTCCTCAGGCCTTAAAGAAGCTGAAAAGAGGATTAAGGCTCTGGAAGTCCAGCTGGAGGCCGCTCAAAAGCAGGCCTAGCTGATCCCTTCCTCCACTCCTCCACCACCATCCCTGGCACGCCCAGTCTTACCTGCGTGGCTCTCAGCCACCTCACCAGTGGTTCAAATGGGCTCAGTGGCTTCGATACTGGGTGTAGATTTATCCCCAGACCAATTACCACCAGGCCAATCAATCAGGATTGAATTCCCAACGGCTCCCTCTCAACAGTGGTTCCAACAGACCCAACCTCCTGCAGGTTCTCAATATCCTACAGCCACTTTCATGCCATCTGCAGCGGGTTTGTGCGCCAATGACGCGTGGCATAACACGCCCCTCATGTTTCAGGATATGCTAACCAACGCATATTCCCAGGGGTTGGCGTTTGGATCTCAACAAAGAACAGGTCCCACTCCACCTAGACCTTCTAGAAAGGACCTTTGGTCAGCACCTGCACCTTCGCTGCAGGAATCCATGACGGAGGAGGAGCAACTGGATAGCGACCAAGAGCCGGAATTATCTGAGGATGAGAGCCCACCTTCAGAGCAGCCAGTATCCACATCTCTTTTCAAGCCAGCACTATTTGACGTCCTATGGAATGCTAAATAAATCACCGAGATAGGAGGCGCCACTAAACCATCAGAAGCAGCAGCCGGGCTCCAGCCAGTGGCTCGTTTATTTTCGGAACCAATGAAGGAATCAAGTCTCATCCCTTCATCAGAAATATTTATGGAAACGGTCAAGCACCCATGGCAGCATCCTGCAGCTGCGCAAGGGCCTTCCGCCATGGAACATAGGTTTTACACATTCAATCCTGAGATTGAGGATCTACTGTCGTTCCCAACCATCAACCAACTGGTGGCAAGCCTTGTTTCAAATCCAGTGGTTCCATCAGAGCTGGCCAAAGGTTTGAAACCAGATGACAGGAGGGCTGAGACTCTGATTCGTAAGACTCATCAGATGGCCTCCTAGTCACTGAGGGCAGCCTCGGCTGCTTCATTTTTCAATAGAGCCTGCATCCTCTGGCTTCAAGACATGCAGGCCAAATTAGGCCCCGAGGAAGGCCACCTCAGACAGGACCTAAGCAAACTAATAGTCGCTTCAGAGTTTCGTCTGGCCGGCGGGTGCGGCGGGCAGTTGCCTCTCAGCGGGAGTGGTGGTGAATGTTGTCTCGGGTATGCTGGAGCCATCGGAAAGTCATCTGGTAGGCGAGCCTGACAGGCTTCTGCGATATGCCCTCTACGGTTGCGGCGGCGGCAAAAAACATCTTGAAAGGGGCAGCGGGAACAGGGATGATTTCCTCGGCAGCCGGCGCAGTAGAAAGTAGAAAATTGAGATCTAGAAGGTCTCGTCGGAGGGGACTTGATCTGGCAACAGTAGTCATCGTAGGAGTCAGATTCTTGTTCTTGGAAGTCGGCAAGAACGGAGATTTCTGAAGAGGCATCGGTTATTTTGAAGACTATGGCATGCCTGTCATTGCTCTTGAGCTCCACAGCCGCAGCTTGAGCAACCTCAAAAGTCTGTGCGGCTTTAATTACATCTTTCAGCGAGGATTCTTCTTCGGATAGGAGCTTGTTTCGGATCGCTATGTTGCGCATGCCGAAGATTAAGGCATCAGGGAGGCGAGCCTCTGGATTGTTGAATTGGCATTTTGAGAGTACAGTCCTTAGGCGGGTGGCAAACTGATTGATCGATTCTCCCTCGGCTTGTGCCATTCAGGAGAATTAGTTGGCTTCCTGGGGCTTTCTGAAGTACTTTCTGAATCCCATGGAGAGTCTGTGTCAATGTCTTCACCTTTGTCTTCATTCAAAGTTGATTTAGCTTGTTCTGATTGGCTCCGGGGTTTTGGCGCCAGAATTGTATCCTTGTCAAAAGTTGCCTGTTGCCGGGCTGTCTGGTCAGTCGCAGTCGGTGTAGGCAAAGAATTATTAGTTGGCTTCCTGGGGCTTTCTGAAGTACTTTCTGAATCCCATGGAGAAATGTCTTCACCTTTGTCTTCATTCAAAGTTGATTCAGCTTGTTCTGATTGGCTCCGGGGGTTTGGCGCCAGAATTGTATCCTTGTCAAAAGTTGCCTGTTGCCGGGCTGTCTGGTCAGTCGCAGTCGGTGTAGGCAAAGAATTATTAGTTGGCTTCCTGGGGCTTTCTGAAGTACTTTCTGAATCCCATGGAGAGTCTGTGTCAATGTCTTCACCTTTGTCTTCATTCAAAGTTGATTCAGCTTGTTCTGATTGGCTCCGGGGGTTTGGCGCCAGAATTGTAACCTTGTCAAAGGTTGCCTGTTGCCAGGCTTGCTTTTATTTTTGACTTCTTTTTCTTCAATATATCGCTGTCATAGATCAACTCCTTCTGGGCTCTGCGTTCAGCCAGGGTCTCTTTCAGGCTACCTCTCTGCAGCTGCCCCTGTCTTTCTTTTGGGCCTACCTCCCAAGGTCGCATATCCGGCCGAGCTCGGTCGACACCGCCGCCACGCCAAACATCTCCGCAAGGCCGAAAGGCTCCTGACCTCCAATGGTTGAGATTAGAATTGCCCCCTGAAGAGTCCAGAGACAGGAGGCTTAAACTGACGGTTCCTTTATTTCAGCTCTTAGAGAAAGTGACATTCAGCTGGAACGCGTCTGGCTTTACAGAGAAAAGACGCTCCTTATATACATTTCAGGCTCCCGCCAAAAGAGAACTGTCAAAATGAGGGCATCTATCAGGCGCGACTTCTATTTTTAACCATTTTGTACAGAGACAGCTTTTACATAGAGATAACTATTTACATAGGGACTTAACACCCCTCCCTCCTTAGTCAGAGACAAGTCAGTCAGCAAGCCATGTGACAATGTCTTCCAATCGGCTTGGCCTGCGGACAGTCCTTTCTGACCTGCGCAGATCATTTGAGTCCTCGCTTTCAACAGAAGAGGAGGTCGGTTCGCTAGCACCTCCACTTGTCGGCTGGGGCCGAGGCTGAGCTCCGGCCCTCAGTGTTGAGTCGGCAGGCACAACACTGACCTCCGAGGACGAAGATGGCTCGGCGTCGCTGGAGGATATTTCCCGTCGTGGTAAGTCGCTTTGCATGTCCATTAAGACGGGTTGCGTGTTACAGTCTAGCCAGGGGGAAGAATCTGTATTAGCGGTTTGTACAGGGGAGGCCTCTTGGCGCCTTCGTAAGTGGTCGATGTGCCTTTTCCACATTCGGCCATCGTCTAACCGTACAATATAAGTTTTAGGGGCTGTTTGTTGTACAATTGTTCCCTTCATCCAATTTAACCCCCCATCAAAATTTCTTTGACCCAAGTACAAATGTCTTTCAGGATTTACATACATAGAATTATGTGTACAATACCTGGGATGCAATCTATCCAGTGGGGATCTAAGTTTTCTTCCCATTAGAATTTTAGCAGGACTTTGTTGTGCCAACAAAAATTGGTCAAGATGTTGTTGCACTTCCCCAGGACCTGACCTGCGCAAGGCCTCTTTTGCCACACGAACGTACCGTTCTCCCAACCCGTTAGCCCATGGGGAGTAAGGCGAGATGAGGGCATGTCTGACCCCTAAGTTATCTAAGAACAATTCAAATTGCCTGGCTGTCAATTGGGGCCCATTGTCTGACACTAATATGTCAAGACAGCCATGGGTGGCAAACAGATGGCGCAAATCCTTAATGGTAGCACTTGTAGTTATGTTATTCATTACAATAATTTCAACCCACCTTGAAAACGCATCTACAACTATTAGGAAATATTGGGACCCCACTGGCCCTGCGAAATCGATATGGATCCTGGACCAAGGCCCTGTAGGTTGCTCCCACTCCACTGGAATTGTTTTGGGGGGATTTGGCCGTGAATCTTGGCATGGGTCACACTTGGCTACCCACCTTTCAATGTCTGCATCCAGACCAGGCCACCATAAGTGCCCCCTAGCTAAACTTTTCATCCTTACAATACCAGGATGCCCCACATGTAACAGAGTTAGCACTTTAGTTCTCAGACTTTCAGGAATGATGACTCTATCTCCCCACAAAAGACACCCCTTTACATATGACAGTTTAAGTCTTTTGTTTTTAAATTCAGCCAAGTTTCCCTCTAAGGAGTCGTTATGCCACCCTTTTAGCACACAATTTACCACCTTTTGTAAAATCTGATCTTGCTGAGTATGGTCAGCTACCTCTTTAGCTCTAGAATTAACACATCTGCAGATGGGGCTGGGTCCTCTACTGTTTCTGCCATGGGGCACCTACTTAACCCATCTGCGTGATTTATGGCTGTCCCTCCTTTGTGTATAACATCATAATTGTAACCTGAAAGGAATAGTGCCCATCTGATTAGTCGAGGGGACATAAAAGGAGGTGTGGGTTTGTTAGGGGCTAGTAGACCTAGCAAAGGTTTGTAGTCAGTGACTAACTCAAATTTCCTGCCAAAAAGGTAATTGTGAAATTTCTTTACCCCAGCCACTATGGCTAAAGCTTCTTTATCTAACTGGCTGTAGTTTCTCTCGGTGCTAGTCATGGTCCTAGAAAAAAATGCAATTGGGGCTTCTGTGTCGTTAGGCAAGACATGTGCTAGGACACCCCCGACTCCATATGGGGACGCATCGCACGTAATCCTGACGGGGAGCAAAGTGCTATACTGTACTACTACACTTTTAGAAGTTAATAATTGCTTTATTTGTGAAAAAGCTTCGCGCTCAGTTCTCCCCCATGTCCAAGGAGTTCCTTTCTGTAGCAGTCGGTGTAGAGGCTCTGCTGCTGTTGCCTTCTGCTTTAAAAAAACAATAAAAATTTAGAAGGCCTAAAAATGCCTGTAATTCTGTCTTATTCTGTGGTTCTGGGGCTTCTCTAATGGCTTTTAGTTTCTCAGTAGTTAGATGGATGCCTTCGCCATCAATCCTATACCCTAAAAATTCCACACTGCTAGTTCCCCAAACGCACTTGTCTGGTTTGATTCTGAGGCCTTTACTTTGTAGTCTATTTAATACCTCCCTTATTCTCTGGTTAAGCTGGGACTGATTTTCTCCTGAAATTAATATGTCATCAAAATAGGGGATGGTGCCCTTAATTCCTGACAATAATCGTTCCATTAGGCTTTGAAAAATCCCATGGGCTACGCTTACCCCAAATTGCAACCTTGTACATTTAAACGCACCTCTGTGGGTGGCAATAGTCTGCGCGAGGGCGGTTGGCTCGTCGACAGGGAGCTGTTGATAAGCTTGTGCCAAATCGATCTTGGCAAACACTTTCCCTTCCCCCAGGGAGTGAAGCAGTTGTTGAACAACTGGAATAGGGTATGGGTGGTGTTGGAGAACCTTATTAAGCGTAGACTTATAGTCAGCGCAAACCCTCAAAGAGCCATCAGGCTTCAGGGGCGTGACTATGGGTGTTTCCCAAGGCCCTTGTTCCACGGGGACCAAAATGCCCTGACTTATGAGCTTGTCAAGCTGGAGATCTAGCTTAGGAAGGAGTGGTAGGGGAACCCTACGAGGTTTGAGCCTTACAGGGGGAACTTTAGGGTCGATAGAGAAGGAGATTGGTGGTCCCTTGTAAGAACCCAAGGTGGCTCTAAAGACCTCAGGCAACTCCTTCAAGAAGTTAGGGATGCCCATTGGTTGGACATTACAAATACCAGAGATTTCAATACCCAGGGGATCCATCCATGCTAATCCCAGAAGAGAGTGCCTAGCCCCTGAAACAACAATCAAAGGGAGGTTGCATTTCACATTTTTGAACAATATTGGTACCTTTACCTTCCCCAACACTGGTATTATTCCCCCCCTGAAAATCCTTAATAACTAATGCAGTAGGAAGAAGAGCAGATTTTGAGAGACTAGGCATATACAATTTTAGCTTCTCCCATGGCATAATGGTATACTTAGACCCAGTGTCCAGTTCCATGTTGCACGGTTGGTTGTTAAGGAGCAGCGAAATTACAATTTTGCTCCTGTCATTTGTTACTGTGCTATTGACGGAAAAAGGTTGTTTACCTCTTGCGTAGTTGCAGTTGAAGTTTGAGTAGTTTCTGTGGCCGGAAAACCGAGGAGGTCGGTTTTTGCGTGGTTCGGCTGATTGGTTCTGGAACCGAGGAGGACGCTGGGTAGAGAAAGAGTCTTCCGGCATGGGGGCTCTGCAGGCTTTGGCAATATAGCCCCGGCGGTTGCAGCGGCGGCAGATGGCGTCCCGGAAAGGGCAGCGTTGGCGCGGATGGTTCCCTCAGCAGCCAGAGCAGGGAGCGACGGGGTGAGGCAGTCTGGGTTGTCTCGACTGGTCCTGTTGAAGCAGGAAACAGCTGTCCTCGGAGAAGGCAGGTGGGCTTGTCATTTTTCTTTAACTCCTTGGCAGCAGCGTCGGCGACTTCTGCGGTTTGTGCCAGCTTGATAACTGCTTGGAGAGAAGGCTCATCTTCTGTGAGGAGCTTGTTGCGGACCGTAGCATTTTTCATGCCGAAAATGAGGGCATCTATCAGGCGAGCTTCTGGGTTGTCAAATTTACATTTTGACAGCACAGTACGAAGACGCGTAGCATACTGATTTATTGACTCGGAGTCGAGCTGGCCCATTCTCGAAAATTGATGCCGGAACACGATGGCAGGCTTCGTGGGCTTGAAGTGGGCGGTTAGCTTGGTTTTTAGAACGTCCCAAGCGACGGAGTTGGCCGGTAGGGGATCTGTTAGGGTCTGGGCGAGATCGAATATCTCCAAGCCGCAGTAGTTCAGGAAGATTGCCCGCTTCCGTTCGTTGTCGGTGTCCCTCATCCCGGCAGCTTCGAGGAAGATCTCGAACTTGGCGATGTAGCCGTCCCAGGTGGACTTCTCCGGGTTGAAGAATTCAGGAGCTCTTCCGACAGGCAGGTTGTTCATGGTGGAGAGCGTGGGTTCGTCCGTCCGACGTCGCCAGTGAAGAGTCCAGAGACAGGAGGCTTAAACTGACGGTTCCTTTATTTCAGCTCTTAGAGAAAGTGACATTCAGCTGGAACGCGTCTGGCTTTACAGAGAAAAGACGCTCCTTATATACATTTCAGGCTCCCGCCAAAAGAGAACTGTCAAAATGAGGGCATCTATCAGGCGTGACTTCTATTTTTAACCATTTTGTACAGAGACAGCTTTTACATAGAGATAACTATTTACATAGGGACTTAACACCCCCACCCTCCTTGCCTTTCGCAAGCTACTTAAAACCCACCTCTGCCGCCAGGCATGGGGGAATTAAGATTCCTTCTCCCCCTAGGCCTTTACAATTGTATGTATGGTATGTTTGTATGTATGTTTGGTTTTTTATATTAAGGGTTTTTTTAATTTGCTTTTAGTATTGGATTATTACTGTATATTGTTTATGATTGCTGTTAGCCGCCCCGAGTTTTTGCAGAGGGGCAGCATATAAATCCAATAAAACTAAACTAAACTAAACATATGGGCACTAGTGCAAAGTGACCCCACTACCGGAGAAGACTAACCTTATTTTCTACCTTCTAGACATGTCACAAGGGGAGAGGCCTACAGTCCTACTTTGCGGCCACAGCATAGTCTTCTGGGCCAGTCGGAGTGCAGCGAAATCATCAGCTGCTGGATCAATCTGGCTAGGACGGAGAGGCCTTCGATGGGAGGGAGAGGCTCCATCCTTTGCTCTTGGGCAAGTGGTTGGTCTTGCACTTAGGTGGCAATGACTTGGGTGTTTTAAGCAGCTTGGTATTGATTTGACAAGCCCGCAAGGACCTTTGTGCCCTCTGTGAAGTTTGGCCAGGCATACATTTAATCCTTCCAAGGATTGTATGGAGGAATGCCTTCTCATTGAGGGCTGTTGACAGGGTTAGAAGGAAGGCAAATAGTGCCATTGGCAAGACTGTACAAGAATTGTAGTACCACACCCCCGAATTAAAGCTGACAAACCCTGGCTCTACTGAGCCAACAGCATTCACCTCTCAGACAAGGGGAATTCCATTTTTCTTGAGAACCTGCAGAGGTACCTGCGTGAGCTGGTGCAGGTTGAGGGGGGGGGGGTCAGGGGGTCAAGATAGAGATCTGACACACACACACACACACACACCATGGCAGGTTAGGGCGGAAATGGGCAATGATAGCAACTGTGTGTTCTCCTTTGGGCATCTTTTCAAAGATGATGGGCAGCCTCTCGCCAGGAACTCAAGGTACCGTGCAGCCAGGGCAGTTGGAGAGGGGATGCCCTTGGGACTCACCTAACCCAATAACTGGAATGGGATTGGACAGTGAGCCCTCCCATACGCTAAGGCGTGGCCAGGTATCTGGCAAAGGCGTTGGTACCTTCGCCTGGTTCACCAAGGAGCTACGCCAATATTCCCCAGGAATGTTATTAAGAAGTATTTCTGCCCCAAAGTTTTTTAGTGGCCTCTGCAGGTCCTGGTTATTTGTTAATAATCGTTAAAGTTTAGTTTAATTCAATAAAGTGACCCCGTTTAATTCCAGCTATTTGTGTGTCTGTGTTCTTTTTTCGCATCTGGCGTAAATATATATATATTTGTTTTTGTAGAATTCGTAGATTCCGTAGATTTTGTACATCATACATACACATACATAGATGCATATATATATATACAGTGGTACTTCTGCTTACTTAATTTGTTCCGTGACCAGGTTCTTAAGTAAAAAACTTTGTAAGAAGAAGCAATTTTTACCATAGGAATCAATGTAAAAGCAAATAATGTGTGCGGTTGGAGAAACCACAGGGAGGGTGGAAGCCCTGTTTCCTCCCAGGATATTCCTAGAGAGGCCCCACGGAGGCTTCTCCCTGCCTTTTCCGGCCCTGTTTCCTCCCAGGATATTAGAAACATAGAAACATAGAAGTCTGACGGCAGAAAAAGACCTCATGGTCCATCTAGTCTGCCCTTATACTATTTTCTGTATTTTATCTTAGGATGGATATATGTTTATCCCAGGCATGTTTAAATTCAGTTACTGTGGATTTATCTACCACGTCTGCTGGAAGTTTGTTCCAAGGATCTACTACTCTTTCAGTAAAATAATATTTTCTCATGTTGCTTTTGATCTTTCCCCCAACTAACTTCAGATTGTGACCCCTTGTTCTTGTGTTCACTTTCCTATTAAAAACACTTCCCTCCTGGACCTTATTTAACCCTTTAATATATTTAAATGTTTCGATCATGTCCCCCCTTTTCCTTCTGTCCTCCAGACTATACAGATTGAGTTCATTAAGTCTTTCCTGATACGTTTTATGCTTAAGACCTTCCACCATTCTTGTAGCCCGTCTTTGGACCCGTTCAATTTTGTCAATATCTTTTTGTAGGTGAGGTCTCCAGAACTGAACACAGTATTCCAAATGTGGTCTCACCAGCATTCTATATAGCGGGATCATAATCTCCCTCTTCCTGCTTGTCCCTCTAGCTATGCAGCCAAGCATCCTACTTGCTTTCCCTACCGCCTGACTGCACTGACTGCCGCCTGACAGCACTGTTCACCCATTTTGAGACTGTCAGAAATCATTACCCCTAAATCCTTTTCTTTTGAAGTATTTGCTAACACAGAACTGCCAATACAATACTCAGATTGAGGATTCCTTTTCCCCAAGTGCATTATTTTACATTTGGAAACATTAAACTGCAGTTTCCATTGCTTTGACCATTTATCTAGTAAAGCTAAATCATTTACCATATTACAGACCCCTCCAGGAATATCAACCCTATTGCACACTTTAGAGTCATCGGCAAATAGGCAAACTTTCCCTACCAAACCTTCCCCTATGTCACTCACAAACATATTAAAAAGAATAGGACCCAGAACAGACCCTTGTGGCACACCGCTTGTAACCTGACTCTGCTCAGAATACTCGCCATTAACAATAACTCTCTGATGTCTATGCTTCAGCCAGCTGCAAATCCATTGAACTATCCAGGGATTAAGTCCAATCTTCACTAATTTATCTATCAGCTCTTTATGTGGAACCATATCAAAGGCTTTGCTGAAGTCCAGGTAGGCAATATCCACGGCACCACCTTCATCCAACACCTTTGTGACATAGTCAAAGATTAGTCTGACATGATTTGCCTTCAGTAAAGCCATGCTGATTTGGGTCCAATAAGTTATTGTTTTTTAGGTGCTGATTTATCCTCTTTTTGAGTAGAGTCTCCATCATTTTAACTACAACTGATGTCAAGCTAACTGGCCTGTAGTTACCAGCTTCTTCTCTACTGCCCTTCTTGTGAATAGGCACAACACTGCCTATATTCCTAGAGAGGCCCCACGGAGGCTTCTCCCTGCCTTTTCCGGCCCTGTTTCCTCCCAGGATATTCCTAGAAAGGCCCCACGGAGGCTTCTCCTTGCCTTTTCCGGCCCTGTTTCCTCCCAGGATATTCCTAGAGAGGCCCCACGGAGGCTTCTCCTTGCCAGTGTTGGTTATGACCTTTAAAGCCCTTCATGGCACTGGACCAGAATATCTCCAAGACCGCCTGCTGCCGCACAAATCCCAGCGACTGATTAGGTCCCACAGAGTGGGCCTTCTCCGGGTCCCGTCAACTAAACAATGTCGGTTGGCGGGCCCAGGGGAAGAGCCTTCTCTGTGGCGGTCCCGGCCCTCTGGAACCAACTCCCCCAGGAGATTAGAACTGCCCCTACCCTCCTTGTTTTTCGTAAGCTCCTTAAGACCCACCTTTGTCGTCAGGCATGGGGGAACTGAGACATCTCCCCCGGGCATATACAATTTATGAATGGTATGTTTGTATGTATGTGTGTTTAGAAAATGGGGTCTTTTAAATATTTTAAATAGTAATTTAGATTTGCTGTAAATTGTTTTCACTTTGTTGTGAGCCGCCCCGAGTCTGCGGAGAGGGGCGGCATACAAATCTAAATAATAAATAAAAGTAAAATAAATTTTCAACCAAAATCTTGCACACCCGGGCGTCTTCGCACGAGATTTCCTTCTTCTGCATGGGCAGAAACCAAATCTCACTCTGATATGTGTGTGCATTTCCTGGACATTTGTCCGTGCCCATTGGTCACCCAGAGTTGTGACCGCATGATGACCGCTAGCAACAGAATTGGGAATCTGCCCCTGATAGCAAGCATCATAGGTGCATGCCGAGCATGCAAATTTTGATCATGTGAGCATGGGGGATGGTGCAATGGTTGTAAGTGTGATAGACGGTCATCAATCACTTTTTCAGTATACAGGTCCTCAATGGTGATGTTGAGACTTTGGAAAGAGCAACTAGGATGATTAAAAGGCTGGAAGCTAAAATGCATGAACGGGTTGGCTAGGCTAGAGAAATGGAAGACATGATATTGGAACGTTGTTAGTTCTTCTTTTCATTAACATAGAAATATAGAAACATAGAAGATTGATGGCATGGTCCATCTAGTCTGCCCTAATACTATTTCCTGTATTTTATCTTAGGATAGATATATGTTTATCCCAGGCATGTTTAAATTCAGTTACTGTGGATTTACCAACCACGTCTGCTGGAAGTTTGTTTACTCTTAGTAAAATAATATTTTCTCATGTTACTTCTAATCTTTCCCCCAACTAATCTCAGATTTGTGCTCCCTTGTTCTTGTGTTCACTTTCCTATTAAAAACACTTTCTTCCTGAATCTTATTTAACCCTTTAACATTTAAATGTTTCAGTCATGTCCCCCCTTTCCCTTCTGTCCTCCAGACTATACAGATTGAGTTCATGAAGTCTTTCCTGGTAAGTTTTATGCTTAAGACCTTCCACCATTTTTGTAGCCCATCTTTGGACCCCTTCAATTCTGTCAATATCTTTTTGTAGGTGAGGTCTCCAGAACTGAACACAGTATTCCAAATGTGGTCTCACCAGCGCTCTATACAGCGGGATCACAATCTCCCTCTTCCTGCTTGTTATACCTCTAGCTATGCAGCCAAGCATTCTACTTGCTTGGCTGCATTAAACTAGGCACACCCAATTCCAGCAACTCTTCTTCATATGTTTTAACCTACAGTTGCTAAAATAGATTAACATACCAAATAGGGAACAGGCTCTCTACTCAATAGGGAATATCATAAATAATTCAGCCATATTTCAGCTGAGAAATATGTAGTGTTTATTTAGTGCTTGGTCTGTTGATCATTCGTCCTTTGTGTTATTAAACTGTTCGAAGCTGAACCCTGGAGAGTGAAAAATTGATGGCTGTCTGTTGATAGACCCCCCCCCCCATGGGAAAACTTTTGGAATAAACAAAAATGGGAGGAATGTAGATATCTGAGTCTCAGAGCTGGAAATTTGAGGAGGAGGAAGAAGAAGAGGAAGAAGAAAAGAAGAAGAAGAAGAAAGAAGAAGAAGAAGAAGAAGAAGAAGAAGAAGAAGAAGAAGAAGAAGAAGAAGAAGAAGAAGAAGAAGAAATAACAATGTTATTTTATTTTTTTCTATTTTTCTATCTGATTATATGTTTCAAGTTGTCAGTCCTTGATTTATGACCGGTGGCTTAGGAAATATTTGAACTTACAATGGACTCCCTCAAGCCTATTTGTAACCTAATATTGAAGCTATTGATGTTCAGCTGTGTTCTGCCTCATCCCTCTCACACAATATCACATTTTGATTCATTGGCCCCCAGCTCACTTTTGGGACGTTTTGTAGCATTGTCGTTCACAGGATCATGATTTTTGATATATTTTGCTGCTTTCCAGCATTTACTTCTTCTTGCCAGACAAAAACATTGTGATTGAAAAAAATGGATTTGCTTAATGACCCCTGCAAAAAAAAAATGCTTTGAAATCAGGACAAGTCACATTTACTTAATGAGTTAGAGAACTTAAGATCATTATTCTGGGCTCAGTTATGATCGTAAATCAAGAACTGCTTGCTTCCGTCAGCGATCACTTGTTGGAGCACAGGTGGTCATTTTACGATCTTTCATGTCACGGTTGTTAAGTGAATCATTGCAGTTGTTAAGTCAGTTACACAGTTGTTAAGTGAATCTGGCTTCCCCATTGACTTTGCTTGTTGGAAGGTTATAAAAGGTGATTACCTACTCCGGGACCCTGCAAGCATCATAAATATAAGTCAGCTGCCAAGTATCTGAATTTTGATCGTGGGGTGCCCAACAACAACCTTGTGAGGTAGACTTGATTGAAACAGAGGGACTGGCTCAGACAGAATACAGTTGTCCTTGGCTTACGACCATTCATTCAATTATTGTTCAAAGTTACAGTAGCACGGAAAAATCCCTGATTTATTATTGTTTTTAACAGAGATTAACAGAGTTGGAAGGGACCTTGCAGGTCATCTAGTCCAACCCCGCTGCCCAAGCAGGAGACCCTAAATCTGCCTCTACTTAGGATCGAACTTACAACCTCCTGATTGTGAGGCAAGATATCCACAGGCCACAGCAGTAGCAGGAGGTTCTTTCTTTGTTATGACATTGTAACTTCCCCATGGTCATGTGATCAAAATATGGATGCTTGGCAACTGACTTGTATTTATGACAGTTGCAGTGTCTCACAGTCATGTGATTCCCTTTTGCAACCTTATGACATGCGGGATACGTTCACATAAAATTCATGTTACTAACTTCACAACTGTAGTGATTTATTGGAGCAAGAAAGGTTGTAAAATGGGGCAAACCCACTTTCTCTCTCTCACTTAGCCACAGAAATTTTGGGCACAATTGTGGTTGTAAGTCAAGGACTTCTCACACGCTTCTCTGATGTCTATGGAGATGCAACCTGGAATTGAGGAGAACCTTCCTAACAATGAGGACAATTAACCAGTGGAACAGCTTGCCTCCAGAAATTGTGGAGGAAGTTTTTAAGAAGAGATTGGACAGCCATTTGTCTGAAATCGTATAGGGTCTCCTGCTTGGGTTGGACTAGAAGACCTCTAAGGTCCCTTCCCGATTCTATTCTATTCTACTCTTCCCGTTCCGTTCTGCATTTCCAAAAGGCAACTGGAGTTTTTTTATTCTTGATTGAAGATGTTTTGCTTCTCATCCATGAAGCTTCTTCAGTTTTGATGGAATTAAAGAAGTAGAATTTCATAGAACTGAAGAAGCTTCTTGGATGAGAAGCAAAACATCTTCAAGGAAAGACAAAGGCGGTCCAGTTGCCTCCTCAAAAAAGTATCTTTGAGACAATCCTAACCTAGATGACTGAGATTCTCTCCATGATTAGTTTCCAGCCATTGTTTCTCGCCGAGAAACCTGGTGGCAGCTAATCCAACTCATAATTAAGAATTAAAATTTAAAAGCGCAGTGGTTCTGAGAATGCGTTTGGTGTTTTTATTTCTGGGAGAAACTCCACCAAGGATCTATTCTTTCTGCAAAAAAAATAATTAAAAAATAGGATGATTTTTATGCATTATGCCAATCTCAGTTCTTTTGCAGATGGGAAATTTCTTATTTCTGCTTACAAGGAAAAAAATACATCCTCTTTTTTCTCCTGAACTCATCTAATTGACAGTTCTATTCCACCACCCTGACAGAAAGTTTTCAGCCTGGCACTGAACGTGCACAGTTATAATAAATGAAAGGAAGACGAGAAGCAACAATATGGAATTATTATATTGGGATAAGTCCCTTAACGCTTCTCAATATGCTAAGAAGCAGCTGGAATTTATGTAATGTTTGTTCAAAAGCAACAGAAGTATTTGTACTCTAAAAATTGGCATTGTTTGGAATCCAATTATCTTCATGTCCATGCAGAAGGAAAATCTTCCTCTTATAATGGTTCACTTAGTGTCTATTCAAAGTTACAACAGAACTGAACAAAAAAGGACAATTTTTCACTCTTACGGGCCTTGGTAGCATCCCCATAATTATGTCATTAAAATTCAAATGCTTGGCAACTGGTTCATACTTACTTACTTACTTAACTTACTTATTTATTTATTCGATTTTTATGCCGCCCTTCTCCTTAGGCACAGGGCGGCTTACAATCTGTTAGCAATAGCACTTTTTATTTTTATTTTTTTTCTTTCTATAATTTAATAATTTGATAATTTGATAAGTAAGTTAATAAATTGCTTTGTCCAAGTTTGTTAAAACTCTATTCCATCCTCTGATTTGCTGCTTGCAATGGCAATATCATAAATGTATTAAAAATCTAAGATTGACTTCTCTATGATACACAAATCAGGGCTCTACTTGTATGCCCAGATAACTTTCTAATTGTTTATTAAGACTAGAAATTATGTCAAACCAGGTTTTCTTTGGAAGTTCTCTAGATATTTTAATTTTGCAATAACTTCTTCAACATGACTAATAAAAACTTTTGGATAGCCTGTCCATCTCTGCAGAGTCTAGTATTTTTTTAATTATTATGTTTTCTTCCGGTATTTTATCTGTTTTCCACTGTTGGGCATATACTATTCTGGCAGCTGTTAGTATATGTATAACTAGGTATCTTACCTCTTTTTCTATTTTTTTATTAAAAATACCCAATAAATATAATTCTGGGTTTTTTTCAATTTCTTCATTTACTATTTCTTTTAACCAATTTGTTATTTTATTCCAAAACTTTTTTGCCTGTGTGCATGTCCACCATTGGTGGTAGAACGTGCCTCTCTTTTTTACACTTCCAACATATTGGAGAGGTTTTTGGGAAGATTTTTGATAGTCTTTCTGGCGATAGGTGCCACCTGTAGAACATTTTTAATTGGTTTTCCTTGAATGCAGTCGATTTTGTCATCTGCCAATTGTTAATCCATAATTTTTCTCATTTTTCTAGTTCAATTGTGTAGCCAAAATTCATTCCCCAGCTTATCATATTCTCTTTTACAATTTCCACTTCTGTCTCATAACGAATCAAAAATTTATATATTTTACCAATTAATTTTTCATCATTTTTTAATACTGTCCTATCCAATTCACCCCTCCCTACCAGAAAACCATATTCCTTTTTGTCTTTTTGGTATGCGTCTTTTAATTGTAGATATGTCCACCAATCTAATTTCTTATCGTTATATTCCGATTCTTCCTTTGTTTTTATATTCATTTGTTGATCCAATAATTCTTTATATCTAATTGTATTGTGGGGCCCGATTAAATTTGGATGATATGTTAGTTCTATTGGTGAAACCCACTCTGGTACCTTAGTATATTGTTGTTTTTTTATTATTTTCCATATTTGGATAAGAGAATTTCGTAATACATGCTTTTTAAAATATGTATGAGTTTTGTCTCTTCCGTACCAGAGATAGGCGTGCCAGTCTAATAATAAATCGTGCCCTTCTATTGTCAATATACATTTATTTTCTAATGTGATCCACTCTTTGATCCATACCAATGATGTTGCGTAATAATATAGTTTCAAATTTGGTAGACCCAAACCTCCTCTTTCCTTCACATCTTGCAATGCCTTTAACCATATATATTTTAATATTACTTTGTCTAATTCTTTGAAGAAATTTTTACCTGGGTTTATTGGAATTGTCTGGAAAAGGAAGAGGAGCTTGGGCAGGACACTCATTTTAATCAAATTAATTCTATTAATGAGAGTTGTAAATTTTGCCAATTTTTAAAATCTACTTTAATTTGATTTATTAAAGTTATATAATTGTCTTCTTTTAATGTCGTTTTGGCTGTAAGCCATATTCCTAAATATTTCACTTTTTTGACTACTTGCATATTGGTAATTTGTTCTAGATGTTTTATTTGTTTTTTTGTGCAATTTTTGGTAATTATTTTCGTTTTTTGTTTGTTTATTTTGAGTCCTGCTACTTCACCAAAATCTTCAATTTGTTTAATTAATTTTGGTGCTTTTGGCAATGGTTCTTCAATTATAAATACCAAATCATCTGCAAAGGCCTGGACTTTATAAATTTCTTTTCTTATTTTTAGGCCTTTTATGTCTTCATTTTTTCTTATTTTAATTAGTAATGTTTCCATCGTTAATATAAACAGAAGTGGAGAGATAGGGCATCCCTGTGTCACTCCTTTCTCAATTTTAAATTTTTCCGTTTGCTTTCCATTAATTATAATTTTAGCGTTTTGTTCCAGATATATTGTTTTTATTAAATTTGTAAAGTGTTGTCCAAAATTCATCATTTCTAATTGTGTTATCATAAATTTCCAATTTACATTGTCGAAAGGCTTTTGTGCATCAAGAAAAACCAATGTCATCTGTTTTCCAGGATGCTCCTCATAGTATTCTAATACATTTGTTATTACTATAATAGCACTTTTTAACAGAGCCAGCCTATTGCCCCCACAATCGTTTTACCCACCTTGGAAGGATGGAAGGCTGAGTCAACCTTGAGCTGGTGATGAGATTTGAACCGCTGACCTACAGATCTACAGTCAGCTTCAGTGGCCTGCAGTACAGCACTCTACCTGCTGCGCCACCCCGGCTCATGACAGTTGCCACGTCCCTGGATCATGTGATTCACTTTTGCGACTGTCTGATAATGGGGAAGCCAGATTCAATTAACAACTGGTTTGCCAACTTATGAACTGAAGTGATTCATGTAATAACTATGACAAGAAAGGTCATGAAATGAGGCAAAAGTCACTTAACAAATGTCTCACTTAAAAACAGAAATGTAGCTCTCAATTGTGGTCGTAAGTCGAGGACTACCGGTAACGGTTACCATACAGGTAACGTTCAATTTAAACCCACAAATAGAACCTCTTGGCTTTGTTGCAAAGCGAGGAGGTCGTTAAATGAATCACACCCAGTTTTAAAATCCTACTTTTTGCCATAGTTGTTAAGTGAATCACGAGGTTGGAAAATAAATCCAGTTTTCCAGATTGCTTGTTAGAAGCTAGTTGGTAACTTCACAAGTGGCCATCATATGTACCCTGCATGGTGGCAACGCAACTGTCACAAATACATGCCAGTTGCCAAGCATTCAAAATCTGATCACATGACCACGGGGATTCTGTGAGTGCAAAGACCATTTGTAAGCCACTTTCTGGCCATTTGAACAGTCACTAAATGAATGGCTGTAACTTGAGGAATGTCTGTAATTGTCTAGAGCTGAAGTCTTCAACCTTGGCAACTTTACGACTTGAGGACTTCAAGTCCCAGAATTCCTCAGCTAGCACATGCTGCCTGAGGAATTCTGGGATTTGAAGTCCACAAGTCGTAAAGGTGCCAAGGTTGCAGAACCCTGGTCTAGATCAGTGTTTCTCAACATTTGTAGCTCGAAGATGGGTGGACTTCAACTCCCAGAATTCCTCAGCTATCAGTGTTGGCAGCTTGAAGATGGAGGATTTGAACTCCCAGATTTCCCCAGACAGCACAGAATTCTGGTAATTGAAGTCCATCAGTCTTAAAGTTTCCAAGTTTTTTTAAACAAAAAATTTAATTGGTTTATTTACTAAATTAACAACAAACAAAAAATACATAAAAGAAAACGTGCCCAACACCACGGGGGGTTATATTTTTTACAATAAGTTTCAATTTCTTCCTTAGCTCCGGTTTACATTTCATACAAAAAGTGATTGGAATTTATTTTTCACATTGTTGTCATAAGTGCTACTTAAGATATACTTTTTCACCTTATTCCATCGTGCCATCAGCTTCTCCAATTGGTTTTCATCAAAGTTATTTAATCTTATTTCCATAATTTCGAAGTGGATGTGGTCCACCATGTACCAGTACCAATTCTGGATTGTCCATTTATTGCTGTCCTTCCACCCTAATACCACTACTGCTTGAGCGCTTTCCAAAGCTGCTGTTTTGATTTCTTTAAAGTCTCGTAATTCCCCATATTTAACTAGTATTGCTAATTCTTTTGTAATTATCCAATTAATGTTTAGCATATTATTTATTTCATTCTGTACTTCCTTCCAAAATTTTTGAACTTCAACACATTCCCAGAGCATATGCATAAAAACTCCTTTTATTTGGCATCCATGCCAAGTTGAGAAACACTGGCCTACAAAATCATTTGGGGACCTTAACTATAGAGAAGCTCTTTTCTTTTCTAAAATTGATATTACTTAAGAAAGATGGATGAAAATACTTCGCAACTGCTGGCTGACAAAGAAATTGGATGTTCAGCCTTGCTTTCCACCAAAGAATCCAAATTCTGATGGAAATTTTCCAAAAACGGTTTGAATGGATGACACCCACCGGCTGGAATGATAAATTGCTCCCTGGTTGTAGGAATCCAATTAAAGGCTTGGTAAAAATGCTTGGGGAAATAGAATTAGACAGTCAGGCAGAGGATACGCTTCCTTCCACAATTCCATCTTTTTCTCCTGCCCCTTTTCATTCACGCTGGCAATCCATTAGATAGAAAGGTCGCTGACCGAATAAATTCAGGGTTTGGTTCCAAAGATGACGGAGATAAATTTGGAACGATGCCTCGGGTTGATGAAAATAAGATTGAGAAACGGAAGCCTTGTTTGTAGGTTTGTTTCATGAAAATTTTGGAGAATAATAAGCCAGAAACTGCTGCTAGATCCTATGAACTCATTTTTGGTAGGTCTCCGGTCAACCAGAAACCTGGCTAGATACAAGAACTCAGGATAAAAAGAACAAAGAAGCTCTCACTTGCAGAAAACTAAGAGAGGGATCTTGGAGTCTCAGTGGACAACCATTTAAATATGAGCCAGCCGTGTGTAGCAGCTGCCAAAAAAGCCAACACAGTTCCAGGCTGCATTAACAGAGGGATAGAATCAAGATCAGAACAGTGTGTAGTGTTAATATCACTTTATAAGGCCTTGGTAAGGCCACATTTGGAATACTGCATTCAGTTTTGGTCGCCATGATGCAAAAAGGATATTGAGACTCTAGAAAAAGTGCAGAAAAAAGCAACAAAGATTGATTAGGGGACTGGAGGCTAAAACATAAGAAGAACGGTTGCAGGAACTGGGCATAGCTAGTTTAATGAAAAGAGGAACAAGCAGAGACATGATAGCAGTCTTCCAATATCTCAGGGGTTGCAACAAAGAAGGAGTCAATCTATTCTCCAAAGCACCTGAGGGTAAGACAAGAAGCAATGGGTGGAAGCTAAACAAGGAGAGAATAACTTAGAAGAAACGTTGAACCTTCCTGAACGCTCTCCTCGATGCCCTGGAAGGAGAGTCCAGCATGGGTTTAGCTCAAGTCTTATTGGTAGGGATGGAGTTTAGATTAACATAATTAACATGTTAATTAGGTACCGCTACCCCAGGAGCTCAGTTTAAAAAAACGAAGACAGAGATATGAACAACAGAATTTATTGAACAAGCAGAATTCATAACCACCAACTGAAACTGCAAGTTAATAAACCCCTGGTTCAAAGGCCAGGTGGGTTTGGACTCTCCTTCCAGGGCATCGAGAAGACCATTCAGGTAGGTTCAACGGTTCTTCTCCAATGCCTCTGGAAGGAGAGTCCAGCATGGGATATACCCAAGTTTAGTGCTCAAGGGAGGGAGATGCCTGAGCCAGGGGCACTGTAGGCACGCCCCCCTCTCTGAAGTACTCTCCTCCCAAAAGCAGCCTCCACCGAGGTGGATGTATCCAGTTTATAGTGCTGTATAAATGTTGTAGGTTTCGCCCACATAGCTGCCCTACAGATGTCTTCAATGGATGCCTGCGTGGACCACGCAGCCGAAGTGGCTGTACTTCGTGTAGAATGAGCTGTGATCCCACCAGGTGGAGTATGTGAGTGTGCCTTGTAGGCCTCAACTATGCACATCTTAAGCCAACGACTAATAGTTCGTGAAAAAACTTTGAGGTCCAACCTTTGGTGACCGAAGGAAATAAACAAGGCTTCAGTCTTGCGCAGGGAATTTGTGCACCTAACGTAAATTTTCAATGCCCTTTGGACATCCACCTTATGCCATCTTAGTTTTGATGGATGATTTCCATGTACACAGAAATCCAGCAACACCAGCTCTTGTGTTCTGTGAAATCAAGTGTTCACCTTGGGAATGAATGTCGGATCCAGGCGTAGGATGACCCTATCTGGATAAAAGATTCATAGATCTGACCTAACCGAAAGCGCCGATAACTCCGACACCCGGCAAGCTGAAGTAATCACCACTAAAAAGGCAGTCTTGATAGATAACAAACATCGAGGAATGGTTTTTAACGGCTCGAACGGTGGGCCTGTAAGGGTCTGAAGAACCAACGCCAGGTCCCATGTAGGGAAAAGGCGTATCGATGAAGGATGTTTGTTGGTAGCTCCCTTCAGGAAATCCCTAATCCAAGGATTTATTTATTTATTGAATTTGTATGCCGCCCCTCTCTGGAGACTCGAAGCGGCTAACAGCAACAATAAAACAGTGTATAATAGTAATCTAATACTAAAAATGATTAAAAACCCATTAATATAAAAACCAAACATACATACATACATACCGTGCATAGAATTGTAAAGGCCTAGGGGGAAAGAGGATCTCAATTCCCCCATGCCTGATGGCAGACGTGGGTTTTAAGTAGCTTATGAAAGGCAAGGAGGGTGGGGGCAATTCTAATCTCTGGGGAAAGTTGGTTCCAGAGGGCCGTGGCCGCCACAGAGAAGGCTCTTCCCCTGGGTCCCACCAAGTGACATTGTTTAGTTGACGGGACCCGGAGAAGATCCACTCTGTGGGACCTAACTGGTCACTGGGATTCGTGCAGCAGAAGGTGGTCCCTGAGATAATCTGGTCCGGTGCCATGAAGGGCTTTATAGGTCATAACGAACACTTTGAATTGTGATCGGAAACTGATCGGCAACCAATGCAGACTGCGGAGTGTTGGTGTAACATGGGCATATTTGGGAAAGCCCATGATTGCTCTCGTAGCTGCATTCTGCACGATGTGAAGTTTCTGAACATTTTTCAAAGGTAGCCCCATGTAGAGAGCGTTACAGTAGTCGAGCCTTGAGGTGATGAGGGCATGAGTGACTGTGAGCAGTGACTCCCGGTCCAAGTAGGGTTGCAACTGGTGCACAAGGTGAACCCGGGCGAAGGCCCTCCTCGCCACAGTTGAAAGATGTTTCTCTAATGTGAGCTGTGGATCGAGGAGGATGCCCAAGTTGCGAACCTTCTCTGAGGGGGTCAGTGATTCTCCCCCCAGGGTAATGGACGGACAGATGGAATTGTCCTTGGGATGGGATAAAGTATATGATTGGTGGAATGTTAAAAACAGTATAAAAAATTAAATATATAAGAATAAATGACTATTTTAAAATCATAAGATAGAACTATATAGTTTATATTATAACTAACTTAGAAGTGTTTATATTATCTTCTTGTATTACTAATAATTTGTTTATTGCTTTTTGATATATATATATATATATAAGTATATTATTTTTCATGATTTTTCTTTAAAAAAAACACACATAAAGAAACTTAATTAATAATTTTAATTTTAAAAATTTATAACTAAACTTAACGATAATGTAATCTTCAAGTGTGGTTTTTCTGCTTAGATCTGATAATAGTTAGAGTTTTTTATATTTTGTATTAGTTAGACTTCTATGATAAGCGGAGCAATGGTAGCTCCTTAAATGTTCAATGTTGTATGTCTTTGTTTGTTTTCTTTTGAAAATAATAAAAAATATTTAAAAAAAAAAAGGAATTGTCCTTGGGAGGCAAGACCCACAGCCACTCCGTCTTGTCTGGGTTGAGTTTGAGTTTGTTGACACTCATCCAGGCCCCAACATCCTCCAGGCACCGGCCCATCACTTCCACTGCTTCGTTGGCTGGACATGGGGTGGAGATGTATAACTGGGTATCATCGGCGTATTGATGATACCTCACCCCATGCCCTTGGATGATCTCACCCAGCGGTTTCATGTAGATATTAAATAGCAGGGGGGAGAGGACCGACCCCTGAGGTACCCCACAAGGGAGAGACCTAGAGGTCGACCTCTGACCCCCCACTAACACCGATTGCGACCGACCAGAGAGGTAGGAGGAGAACCACTGAAGAACAGTGCCTCCCACTCCCAACCCGTCAGAACAGCTCCTCGCCCTCTCCTCAGCCTCGGCCTTCCCTCTCTCTCTGCTGTAATCTCGATAATGACAGCCCCCTTGGTAATGATAGCTCCAGCATAATCCTTCGCTCCGACGGCTCCAAAGGTCCCTCCGATGCCAGGCACCCCCACCATTTGGCGCCACAACCTCCCAAGTCTATCTGTCCGTCTGTCTGTCTGTCTGTTTTGGTCTTAAGGCCCAACTCTCGCTCTCTGCTCCTTGCTTGCTTGCGGTGGCCACACGATTAAATGGTGGCCGCCATTTTCCGAATCCCAGCTGATCAAGTTCGGCAGCGAAGAGATGATCCGGAATGCTACGGGGAGCTAAAGCACACAGCATACAGCTCTTCCGAGGCATACAGGTCTTCTCTCTGGCTTGATCTTGCAGCCCAGCTCTCAGTCTCTGTCCCTTGATCACTAGCGGCAGCTTACGGCGGCTGCGGAATTAGATGGCAGCCACCATTTTCCGAGTTACAGCTGATCGAGTTCCGATGTCTCCATGGCAAAAAGACTAAAAGCACTACAGAGAGATATGGGATGCAGCTCTTCTGAAGCAGAAGCTCCTCACCTCACTAGTTGCAACAGGATGTTAACTTAAACAGAATTTTTTCTCTATATTTAATGGTGTTTCGCCATAGTCTGGTGGAGCAGCGGTCTCCCACTCCTTCCCGCTACCCCACCGGTACCGGAAATCATGTCCTCGGCCTTTATAATGGTTGCCAGAGTGGCCACTTGTCTTTTTAAAGTGTTTGGAGCCAATCCTTTTCCCAATCCTGGTTGCAGAAACTCCAAAACTGGAATAAGCGACGAATCCTGTGGTTGTAACTGTTTGCCTAAACAGAAAGATGTAAAGGCGGCCCAAGTTGCCTGATAGATTAGGACACTGGACTGCTTGCATCGTGGCGATGATGTTTTCTGGCAACCGACGACCCCTCAATCTGTCCCCACCATCCGCCTGCCAATTCCAAAGCCAAAGTAAATGCCGCGATGATAGGGTGTTTGCCATGTCCCTAGATGAAAATTTTGTAGCATGCAGGGTAGCGTCCGCTGAGAACTCTGCCACCGCTAGTAGTTTGTTTAAGTCCTGTCGCACGCGGCCATCCTCAGGCCCCAGCCTGGTTTGCATCTCCTGAATCCACATGATAGACACTCTGTTGAAGAAAGATGCCGCGGATGCGGCTCGGAGGGCCCATGCTGACATTTGGTGTGTTTTCCTCAAGAGGGTTACAACCCTCCTCTCGTGTGGCTTGAGACTGTCCGCTGTCTCAGACGGCACAACAGCATTGGACACCAGAGTGGCCACCGGTTTATAGGCGGGAACTGTACCATGTTCTCTATTTCTTCGTTGAAGGTGTAAAACCTCCGTTCTGTATTGGAGGGTCCCTGAGCCGCCGTTGGGTGTTGCCATGGACGTTTGATGTTTTCAAGGAAGATCTCCGACATCGGAATGTGGTCAGATTTCTTGGGAGGCTCCTTGAACAGTGTGGCTGATGTTCTGATGGTGTCACCTGTATCAGCGGGTGTGGTAGCGCTGGGCAAATCCACAACTTGTTTGACCTTATGCAAAAGGACCCCAAATAGTGACGGTTTAAACAGGCCTGCAAAGGCTGGCTGCTCAGGAAAGTTGTTTTCATTGTCAGACAAGTCATTGTCTTGGTCACTGGTGTCCTCCACAGAGGTCATTGGCCACCACTGAACCCAATCCAGATGGGGGGGGTGCTGACCAAAGGTCCCTGGATTGGGCCGGGCGTGGTGGTAAAAATGAAGAGCGCTGGACTCCAGCTGCCATGCCCTGCAAATACGCTTCGCAATGATGTCCTGCAATGACGGGGAGAAATTCTGCCAAGCATCAGTCTGGGTTCTGAGATCTGCAGCTGTAGGCGTGAACGTGGCTGAAGGGATAGCAGGACCCTGCACCTCGCTGGTCGCCCCATACATAGCTCGGCTCGCCGAGCGAGGTCTTTCGGGCCTAGCATTAGGTGAAGGTGAAAAGTCAGAAGACCACCGGCATTGGATCAAACGTTTTATTTAGGAACAGCACGGCAGGATAACAGCAGATGCCGGCGGAAGAAAAGGTGACGAGCTTGTTTACAATAGACTTTAAACAGTCCCAGCCGGCTGAGGGAACAACCAATGAAATGTATATATTATTCCCGCTTAAACTGTAACTTAACCGGGTAGTAACAACCAATCAGAGACTTTCCCCAAACACGCAATTGTCTCTAGGCAAGCTACAAGGCTTGTTTCTATGTGGAGACATAACACTCCTCCCCCCTTACGTTTGAACAGACATAATCATCTAAGTAGGCGGGCTTCCGGCAGGTCCTTCCGGAGCGCCGGGGCATTACAACGTTCCTGGCTTCTCCCGTTGGTTCGGGGACTCTTTCCGAGGGAATCAGCACCTCCCCCTGCGGTACGCTTCTGCTAGCGTTTCCCGTATTACTTGGAATGGATGCATTTGGAACAGCCACTTCCCCATGATCAGACCCGGTTTGCGGGGTTTGACTGCTGTCCTCCATGAGGTGCTTCCCCCCCCCCCGGGCGGGTGCAGGATCTTTGCAGAGGCGCCGAAGCTGCGGCCGAGACTGTCGCTGAACGAAAGGAAGCTGCTGCAACGCTCCGGCCGGGATTTTGCTCCCTGCTCCATTATTATTATTTGTACAGTTCGGCGTGGCGAAACGGGGCACGGGAACCAGGGGCTTCTCCTCGGTCCGAGCTTCTCCCGCTGCCGTGAGCCCGAAAATATCGGAGGGAGGTGGGCGGGGGGTGAAGAAAAGGGGTCCGCGAGCCCCCCCGGCCGCGTTTGAGCTTCTGGCACTTCTCTTTTTTAGCCCTCGTTCTTCTCCTCCTCTTCCTCCTCCTCCATCACCGCCGCCACGCCGCGCTGCTCACCCAGAGCGAGGGGAGGAGGATCTGAAGAGAGCGCCAATGGGAAGGAAGCGCTTCCCCCAGGAGGGACTGTTATTTCCCTCAAAAGCCCCGTGGAAGCGGCTAACTCGGGTGCTTTCCCTGCGGCTAACTCGGCTCTGCCGGCAAGTTTCACTGGCTCTCGAGGAGGCGAAAGCGAAGGCAGGAGCAGGTCGCTCGCTGCAGCAAGCCCCGCCGTCTCCGGCCGACAGCTCCCTCTAACGAGCTGAAGCTTACCCCCGTGTTTCCCCGAAAGTAAGACATATGTCTTACTTTCGGGGTACGGCTTATATTAGCCGACCCCCCTGAAACCCCTGATACGTCTTACAATCGGGGGTGTCTTACTATCGGGGAAACACGGTATCTATCATCTATCTATCTATCTATCTATCTATCTATCTATCTATCTATCTATCTATCTATCTATCATCTATCTACCATCTATCTACCTATCTGTCTGTCTGTCTGTCTGTCTGTCTATCAACTATCTATCATCTATCTATCTATCTATCTATCTATCTATCTATCTATCTATCTATCTATCTATCAACTATCTATCTATCTATCTACTATCTATCTATCATCTATCTATCTATCTATCTATCTATCTATCTATCTATCTATCTATCTATCTATCTCTACCTATAGATAGATACCCACCCATCCATCCATTCAATTTTTATGCTGCCCTTCTCCTTAGACTCAGGGCGACTTACATGTTAGCAATAGCACTTTTTAACAGACTATTGCCCCCACAATCCGTCTCCTCATTTTACCCACCTTGGAAGGATGGAACGCTGAGTCAACCTTGAGCCAGTGATGAGATTTGAACCGCTGACCTACAGATCTACAGTCAGCTTTAGTGGCCTGCAGTACCGCACTTTACCTGCTGCGCCACCCCAGCTCTATATGATTGGTAAGGCTCAACACCGCCTTGACAGAATGTGATCAATCAACAAAAGCGAAGACCCAGATTCCACGAATTGTTTGGAAATGTGGAAGGACAGAAAAGGACAACAGCATAAGATGGATGTCATTTGTAGTATCCTACAATCATACGGCCACATTTAATGACGTTACGTCAAAAACTATGGTTGAGAAGTGTCTGCGGAGATATTTAACCATCCGGTTCATAGTTATCTCAAAGGTGCTTTTTCAAAAGACAACTGGACATTTCTTAATTTGAAGGAAATGTTCTGCTTCATTAGTTGAGAAGGTTTATAATGGTTTGTAGACCCAGTGTGTGTGTATGTGGAAATCTGTTAATCTGAGACATATTTTTCAACATTCACCCATTCACACAATAGGTGATTAATATTTAGTGTCGATTCTAAACGTGTTGTGCAACATTCTTTATTATTTCTTTCTTATTCTTTTTGCCTTGTCTGTAACTTTCATTTTTTTCCTTTTTTTATTGTCTTCATAAAGGGTTTATTTTATGTGTAGTATCTTCTTTTTGAAATAAAAATTTATTACTAAAATAAAAAGTTATGCCAATAAATAGCATTTTCAGGTAGTTCTAGACTAATGGCCCGACTACAATTGATGCCAAAATTGATGTTAAGTAAGAAATTTGTTGAATGAGTTTTGCCCCATTGTATGACCTTTCCTGCCCCAGTCATTAAGTGAATCATTGCAGTTGTTCAATTAGTAACACAGTTGTTAGATGAATCTGGCTTCTCCATTGACTTTATCAGAAGGTCATAAGTCGTAGGTCATCTTTTTCATTGCCATTGTAACTTTAAATAGTCACTCAATGAATGACCAGAGGCCATTTTATCAGTATCACCTTGCCTAATTAGAACAGATTTACAACTATGACTTAGGATGGCCAGGCTCCATTTTTGTTGTAAGTTGAGGACTACCTGCCCTAAACCAGAATATCTCCGGGACCGCCTTCTGCCGCATGAATCCCAGCGACCAGTTAGGTCCCACAGAATTGGCCTTCTCCGGGGCCCG
Source organism: Erythrolamprus reginae (assembly GCF_031021105.1). Lineage (NCBI taxonomy): Eukaryota > Metazoa > Chordata > Lepidosauria > Squamata > Dipsadidae > Erythrolamprus > Erythrolamprus reginae. The sequence goes on from NC_091963.1 coordinate 6,250,621, forward strand.
TCAACTAAACAATGTCATTTGGCGGGACCCAGGGGAAGAGCCTTCACTGTGGCAGCCCCGGCCCTCTGGAACCAACTCCCCACAGAGATCGGAATTTTCCCCACCCTCCTTGCCTTTCGTAAACTTCTCAAAACCCACCTCTGCCGTCAGGCATGGGGGAATTGAAATATCTTCCCCAGGCCTATATAATTTATGTATGGTGTGTTGTGTGCATGTTTTTTAAATTATGGGTTTTTAACTTCGTATTATTAGATTTGTATTGTACATTGTTTCTATCATTGCTGTGAGCCGCCCCGAGTCTATGGAGAGGGGCGGCATACAAATTAAATAAATAAATAAATAAATAAAATGAATGAATGAATGAATGAATAAATAAATAAACCATTCCCAACTAGGAAAACAACCCATTACAGTCCCTGTACTGAATTCTGGAGGGATGACAATTAGAACTGGTTGCCAGGCCGAAGCCATCATGTGGATTGTTAGAGACTTTGGCCTGCCACAGTAGTATAGTGTTAGGGGAATAGACCGTTGAACTTACCTGAACGGTCTTCTCGATGCACTGCAAGGAGAGTCCAAGATGGGTTATTCTTCAGTCTGATTGGTAGGGACTGAGTTTAATTTAAATAATTATTAGGCAGGCACCGCCTCCCCCCCCTTAGCCCTCCAGTCTAAAGTAAGGCGAAGGAGCAGTAAAGCAAAACCATTTATTAACCAATTTAACGTCCAAACACCAAACTATGCAACTCAAACCCCCCACAGTAACCCTGGTCCCAGAGTCGGGAGGGTTTGGACTCTCCTTGCAGTGCATCGAGAAGACCGTTCAGGTAAGTTCAACGGTCTTTCTCCAATGCACTTGCAAGGAGAGTCCAAGATGGGATATGCCCAAGTTGTGATCACAGGGAGGGACAAGACTGGACCAGGGGTTCCTCGTATGAACAGACCCCTTGCAGCACCCTCCTCCCGAAGGCAGCTTCCTCCGAAGCAAAGGAGTCAATCCTATAGTGTTTGATAAAGGTTGACGGAGCTGCCCACGTGGCCGCTCTACATATGTCCTCTAAAGATGCCTGGGTTTGCCAGGCCGATGAGGCAGCCGCACTCCAAGTCGAATGTCCCGTTATCCCCTGTGAAACTGGGGATCCTTTAGTCCTATATGCCTCTGAAATACATTCCCTCAACCATCGGCTGATAGTCTGGGAAGACACTTTGGTACCCCTGTTTCTAGTGGAAAAGGACACGAACAGGGCTTCTGACGTCCTAACAGGTTGAGTCCTCCTAACATAAATTTTTAGGACTCGTCTCACGTCCAGTTTGTGCCACCTCAATATCGATGGGTGAGTCCCACGAGTACAGAAGTCCGGAAGTATGATATCCTGAGTCCTGTGAAAGGACGTGTTGACCTTTGGGACAAACGCCGGATCCAGTCTAAGCACTACTCTGTTAGGGTCAAAACGACAGAGGTCTGGTCTTGTTGATAAAGCGGCAATCTCAGAGACCCTCCTGGCTGAAGTGATTGCGACCAGGAAGGCGGTTTTAAGAGTCAGCAACCTTAACGAGATCTGGCGTATGGGCTCAAATGGAGGACCTGACAGTGCGTGTAACACTAGTGGAAGGTCCCAAGAAGGAAAACGATGAATCACTGGCGGTTTGAGGTTGGCCGCTCCCTTCAGGAAATCCCTGATCCAGGGATGTCTGGTAAGTGACCGGTAACTGTCTGTTGAGAGAATGGTGGCCAGAGCGGTGACGTGACGGCGTAAGGTATTAGGGGCAAGGCCCTTTTCTAGTCCTGCTTGCAGAAAGGTTAAAACCACGTGCGGTGACGCCGTCTGAGGGTCTATCTGCCGTTGGTCACAGAATTTGTGGAAGGTCGCCCAAGTTGCCTGGTAGATGCGTCTTGTGGATGGTCTTCGGGCAGCTTGTATGGTGTCGATGACCGTGTCGGGTAAAGCTTGTCGTTTTAGATACTCCCGCTCAAGCGCCACACGGCTAGCTGCCACCACTGTGGCTCCGGGTGCGAGAAGGACCCCTGTGTCAGAGAGATCCGTTGTTCCGGTATTTTCCAACTGGGGGACCTCGATAGCTGCACCAGGTCCGCGAATCAGATGCGACGAGGCCAAAACGGAGCTATCAGCATCACTTTCGCTCTCTCCTCCAGAATCTTCCTTATCACTCTGGGGAGGATGGAAAGAGGCGGGAACGCGTATAGGAGACCCCGAGGCCATCGAAGGGTTAAGGCATCCACTCCTTCCGCGCCCGGGGTCGGGTAACGAGCGAAGAAGCGGGGAAGTTGGGTGTTTAAGTTGGTAGCAAACAAGTCTATCACCGGCTCCCCAAATCTCCTTACCGCCTCCTGAAAAATCTCGGGGTCCAGTCGCCATTCGCCCGGGTCGAGTGTCTGACGGCTGAGCCAGTCCGCCCACACATTCTCCACGCCCGAGATATGTTCCGCTGATAGTGAGGCCAGATTTGCCTCTGCCCATCTGAGGAGTGATGTCGATTCCTTCATTAGCCGTCTTGACCGTATTCCCCCCTGTCGGTTGATGTGGGAACGTGTGGAGACGTTGTCGGTCAGGATGCGTACGTGACAACCCCGAACTAGATGCGCCAGGCTGTGGAGGGCCAATGAAACAGCCTTCAGTTCTAGGAAATTTATATTGATTTCTAGCAGGTCCTGAGGATCCCAGAGTCCCTGAACCATATGTGAAGAGAGGTGTGCTCCCCACCCTGTCAAGCTGGCGTCCGTTGTTATTGTAACAAGGTCCCTGTCCAGGAATGTGGAGCCCTTGGTCAGTGAAGGGGACCTCCACCATTGCAGAGAATTGCGTACCCTGGTACTGAGAGAGACTCTCCTGTGAGAGTGGCTGGTCTTGTGTCTCTGATATGGCAGCAAGAACCATTGGAGTGGGCGTAGATGGTGTCTCGCCCATGGCACTATATCGATACACGAGACTAAGGTTCCTAGGATCTTTGACAACAGGGCAAGAGTGGGGTAGCGTTGAAGCCCCAGCTCCCCTATCAGAGTCCTGATTGTTCTTTGTCTTTCCTGGGACAGGAAAACCATCCCCAGGTTGGAGTCTATAGTGGTGCCCAAGTGGGCAAGGCAATGTGTAGGTAGGTGGCTCTTTGGCCAGTTGACTGTAAAGCCATGGTCTTGTAGAGTCTGGATTGTCAGCTGTGAGTCTCTGTATGCTTGTTCTCTGGTCTTTGAGAGAATGACGATATCGTCGAGATACGCCATCACGCGTACCGACTGGCGTCTGAGACTCGCTGTGAGGACGTCCAGTAATTTTGTGAACGTCCTGGGAGCGGAGGAGAGTCCAAAGGGCATTGCCTTGTACTGGAAATGCGTGCCGTTGAGGTAGAATCTCAGGAACTGCCTGTGATGCGGAAAGATGGGTACGTGAAGGTAGGCTTCCTTCAAGTCTATGGATGTCATAAAATCCTTTTGTCTTATAGAGGCCCGGATGGACCTTAGTGAGAGCATCTTGAACCTCCTGTATTTCACATAGAGATTCAACTGCCGAAGGTTGAGGATCATTCGCACTCCTCCTGAGGATTTTGGCACGAGAAAAATTGCCGAGTAAAATCCCCTGCCTTGATGAGCCAAAGGTACCTCCTCTATAGCTCCTATCTCTATGAGGTGAGACACCTCTCAGTATAGGAGCTGCCGCCTTTGTGGGTCTGACGGGATACGACAAGGTAGGAAGCGCTGGGGGGGGGGGTTGAATGAACTCGATCCGCAGCCCCTGGGAAACGGTAGATGTCGCCCACGCGTCTGAGGAAGTGGTTTCCCAGATGTCCGGGAAAAGCCGCAACCTGCCGCCTAAGGGGATCTCGCACTGAGAGTCACTTGTTTTTCCTAAAGCCCCTGTTGCCTCCTCTGAAGGGGCGGCGGCCTTGGTACGATCTACCTCGGTCCGTCTGGTAGGACCTGTCCGACCTGAAGGATCCCTGGTTGAAGGAGCCCTGGAAGTACGGCCTCGTCGTCTGGGAGTTGGTCGAGGAGAGCTCTGCTCGAAAGGGCTGTCGTCGTTGATAGGGAGTGGAACGCCTATCCTGCCGTCTGCCAGCCCTGGGCATCACCTTCTTCTTGTCCTTGTCCTCGACTAGGACATCATCAAGGACCTCCGCGGACAGCTTCTTTCCTTTGAACGAGGATGAGGCAAGACTCCATTTAGACTTGACATCCGCCTGCCAATTGCGGAGCCAAATGAGTCTGCGCGAGGCCACTGAGGCCATTGCTCGTGATGCGAATTTTGCGGCGTTGACAGTGGCATCCGCTGAAAACTCGGTAGCCGCCAACAGTTTGTTGAGGTCTTGACGCAGTCTGCCGTCCTCTGGGTCAGCTCTGTCCTGGATCTCCTTAATCCATAGTATCATGGCCCTGTTGAAAAACGAGGCCGCCGAGGCGGCTCGCACGGCCCAGGCCGCCATCTGGTGGGTCCTGTGAGCCACATTCTCTGCCCGTTTGTCCTCAGCCTTCAGTCCTTCCTGTGACTCAGAGGACACTAAGGCATTAGACACCAGGCTCGTTACGGGCTTGTCCACAGCTGGGAATTCCAGCAACTTCTCCATCTCTTGGTCGAAGGTGTAAAATCTGCGGTCGAGATTGGAGGGTCCCTGGGCTGCCGCCGGGTTTTCCCACGGGCGCTGAATGGTCTCCAGGAACAGATGGGAAGATGGGATGTTCACTGTTTCCTGCTTAGGAAAGACGAACAGGCCCCCTGCTGGCTGAGATGTCTCCGGCGGGCCCGCCTGGCCACTCTCGCCAGCCTGATCGATGGTCAGCTTGGCCTTATTCAGGAGCACCTTGAAGAGGGAGGACTTGAACAAGCCCGTGTAGGTGGGTTGTTCTGGCGGTTGGTCATCCCCAGACAGGTCATCCTCAGCTGCGCTGAAGTCATCTTGGTAGGCCTCGTCCTCATCCATGGATTCCATGACAGATTGCGTGACAGGAGCAGTCCAGAGGTCCCTAGGCCTCATTGGAGGAGGCCCCACGCGAGCCTGCTGGTGCTGTTGTGCCCCCGTGACAAGGCCCTGGTTATAAGTGGTAGTAATCAGTTCTTGCAGGGCCGGGGGCATGCTCTGCCAGGAATCTTGGGTATTGCGAAGGCCTGCCACCGTAGGGGTGAAGGTGGCTGTCTGCGCGTATTGCAAGGACTGCGTGGGGGGGTAGTTGGAGGGCCACCCCGCAGCTTGCCTCCCCAGGTCATAGGGTTCAGTCCTGGGTGGTAGCCAGGCCTGGCTCCCTCTCTCTGGGGACCAATCCCTCTCTGAGGCTGAGGTTGTTACCCCTTGGTAAAAAGTGGGGGAGGCAACGGAGGAATTGGCATTTAATTGCTGGATGGAGGGTAAAGCCGGCCCAGTTGCTTTCTGTGATGCCTCCAACTGCTTCTCAAGCGCTCTGATGCGCTTCTCTGCATCTCTTAATGAGGAGCTTTGAGATTATTTGGATTTAGAGGTCTTTTCTTTGGGGGTGCTAGGCTTGGAAACTAGCCTCCTCCCCAACTGGCGCTGCCTGGTCAGCCATGCCCCTAGTAGCAACTCATGATTTCAGTTGAGTGTCTGAAACTTGTTGTGGTATCCACGGGGCTCCTTGCAATTGCTGGCTGCTACCAGGAAATGAAAGCGAAAATGGGGCGAAGATTCCCCTTCTGCGCCTGCGCTATTACTCTGTTTCAACGAGGTCTGCCTCCCTGTACAATTCCGGGCCGGCGACCTCACCAACATGGCCGCCGTCTGGTTGCCATAGCGACGGGGCCTGATTGGGCGAGAGTCGGCTGCCGGGTATCTGCGGACCATCCCAAGATGGCCGCCGAGTGTTCCCGCGGTGACCTCACCAAAATGGCTGCCGGCTGTATCCCTGGCAACCGATGGATACATTGCCGGCGGGCGGGAAGCCGGCGATTCCCGCTCTCTGCGATCCTTAATTCCACCGGCTATGCTCTACGAAGAGCCGATCCGCTGTTGTAAGGGCTAACTGGGCGCGGATCGGCTCTCGCCTGCCTTCTTCCTTCAGGGGTGGGTGGGAGGGGAAACCTCCTCCCTCGCGGGCCGCTGGTGAGAGGTGCCTCCTCTCGGCCCCGTGGTATATTCGCCGGGGGGGGGACGGACCCCCCGAGGCGTCAACCACCTCCTCGACCTCCGGGTGCCACCTCGGGGGTAGGCTACCCGGGCGCTCACTCCCGAACCCACAATTGCGGCCCTGCAGAGTCTCCTCTGTCTGTGTGGGTTCCAACAGGGAGGAGCTGCAGGCACTGGGTAAACCCGCGGGAGGTTTTGAACCCAGGCCCACCCGAGGCGAAAATCCCCCATCTGCACCTAAAAGAAAGGAAAAAAGAAACTGTGATTAGTAAATACAAAAAAACAAGAAAGAGACAATAAGTACAATATCATGCAAGAGAAGTAACTCAGGAGTCCCTTTACTGCGACTGAGTTTTTTAGACTGGGGGGCTAAGGGGGGGGGAGGCGGTGCCTGCCTAATAATTATTTAAATTAAACTCAGTCCCTACCAATCAGACTGAAGAATAACCCATCTTGGACTCTCCTTGCAAGTGCATTGGAGAATGGGAAGGATAGTTGCATGAGAGGGAAAGTTACTAGTCACAACAAATTCCTTTCTTAGAGTCCAAGGTCATCTTTTGTTCTGCATCAACAGAAGTAAGAGGAAGTCAATGAAATCCCTGCACTCGTTCCTTGTGATGAACTTGTGAGTATGGGGATGTGGGTTGAACTTTAACCTGGATGGTAAACTGGAAGGAAGTTAGTGTTGAGATGGCAATGGCGTAACCAACATGGTTCTGATAATAAATCAAATCTTGGATGAGAGAACTGGACTGGAATCTTATTTATTTCTCAGATGTTGTTTGGGGCGTTGATACTGGTTCCCTTTCCTTCCCCAAAATTAATTACACAGACCTCAAAATCCAGAAACGTAGAAGTGTTTATTTTTGAAAATATTTACACTGTATTTCAACATCACATAAAAATTCTTGGGAGCGCCTAACTAGGTCATTCCAGTGTAACACAACTTTTGGAACCAAGTTTGCCGTTCATTGTTTCCTTCATTTTGAATAATTTTTAATACAAAGTTTCCCTTTATAAAACAAAACTAATTTTTGAGGCTGGGGCTCAAAAACCAGAGCAATGACACAGTCTTTCTCCTTCTTCTTTATATTATTATTATTATTATTATTATTATTATTATTATTATTATTATTATTATTGTGATTTATAAGCCGCTCAATTCCTTCTGGACTCTGGACTTCCTTCCCTTCCCATTTCAAATCTTGCCTCAAACCAATCCCAGTGTTTTAAAACGAAGCATACAAATCCAATAAATACAAATTTAAAAGATGTGTGGACTTCGGTTCCCAGAATTCCCCAGCCAGCATGCAAAGACTCCAACTCCCATAATTCCCCAGTCTGCATGTGTGGATTTCATCTTCCCCAATTCCCCAGCCAGCCATGGAAGGGGAATTGAATTCTGGGAATTGAAGTCTATTCACCTTAAAGTGCCCAGGTTTGAGACATATCAACAACTACATTATGTGTCTGAAAAGGGGACAATCAGAATTTTGGCTATTATACACTAACATAGTTTTTTCAGACAAATTTGCAGCCCAGCCGAAAAACCTTGTTTCTAAAGGTGGAATGGATGTCCTTATAAATTACCCACTATCTTTTATCCACACAGAGTCAAGAAATATTGAAAAAGCAGATGTTTTTAGAAATCTTAACTTTCTATTTCAAGACTGCTAATGCTTCCTAAAAATAGGTTCACTTGCATAGATGGGGTCAGAAAAGTCAAAACGGCCGACAGCTAAAGCTTATATGAAGGATCCCCAAACATTAAGTCTTACGCAGTTCAATTCCCAGAATTCCCCAACCAGCATGATTGACGGAGGAATTCTGGGAATTAAATTAAACAAGTCTTAAAATTCCCAAGTTTAGAGACTCCTGGCTTATATCATGAGGTTGCAGCCTCATGCTGGCTTTTTTGGCCCCTACAGCAAAGGCACCTGAACCAAATTTTTATTTGGCTGGTCTCAAATAATGTCACTACCCCTACAAGCTGTTGTTGTTCTACACAAGCATTTTGGCCAAACACTCTCACACTGCCCTGTTCACAAACAGGCCATTACAAACTGATGCATGAACTTTCAAAATAGGTCCATCTTGACCCTAACAAGGTGTTCTTAACTTATGGGCTAATCATATCCCCTACAGTAACTCAAAAACAGTATTATACAAAAAAGGTGGCAGAAGTTTAACTCTAAGCAACAGCAAAACAAACCAATAATCACAGCAATCTTTGCAGCATTCGTGTGTGTTTGCAAGGTTTCTTTTTGCAAGCACCAGAAGGCAGGACAAGAAGCAATGGGTGGAAACTAATCAAGGAGAGAAGCAACTTAGAACTAAGGAGAAAATTCCTGACAGTTGGAAAAACTAATCAGTAGAATATCTTGCCTCCAGAAGTTGTGAATGCTCCAACACTGGAAGTTTTTAAGCTGTTGGATAACCATTTGTCTGAAGTGGTGTAGGATTCCTGCATGAAAAGGGGGCTGGGTTTTTTAAAAAAATCTCCAAGTTCCCTTCCAATTCTCTTCTGTTAATATGCATCCCATTAGAAGTTAAAACTGGATTCAGCATAGATTTAACTAAATTTAACCAGTTATAGAAATCAAGCTAGAGAGAGTTCAATTAATACTTCAGTAACACACTGAAGAGTGTTCTTCAGTGTGTATCACAAGAGATACAGACAGTCCTTGACTTATCACTAAAATTGGGGCTGAAACTCATCGCTAAACAAGAGCGTTGTTAAGTGAGTCATGTTCCCTGCCTCCTGCTGTGGTTGTTAAATAAATCATATGTTTGTTAAGTGAATCTGACTTTCCACCTTGGCTTTGCTTGTCAGAAGTCATGCTGGTGAAGTCAGAAATGGTGAACCAATCATAAACCAATCATTAAAAAATGCTGGTTGTTCTGATGACGCCACTGGCTGTGACAGTTGTTAAGTATAGGAAATGATTGTAAATAATATTTTTTTCAGAACTGTTGTAACTTTGAATAGTCACTAAACAAGTGGTTGTAAGTCGAGAATTACCTGTACAGGCTAGAGTGGAAAAACCATAGCAAGCTACTTCAATTCTATCGCCAAGGAAGCTGCAAAAACTCCCCTATATTTAATTCAACATTATGCAAAGCCGCTGTGCAGTCTTTCTAGCTTTCCTATTAGCAGGCTGTTACGAACCACCCAACACAAACCACGGCTTAGCAAACTCTATAGAAAAAACTAATCTCTGAGGCTCACTAAAGAAAAAGATGGCTGTTCTTTTATCATCCTAAAAATGACAAATTTAATTCCCCGTCATTTTTTAAAATTTTACTTTTGAGTAAACATGTATGGGAGCCTTCTGAAGAACAAATTTCCCTGCTCTGGTGAACTAAAGACGCGGATTCTTTATTAATAAAAAAGCAGAATATAGTGTACTTATTTATCTGTTCCTTTGGGCCCAAGATTGGCAGATTCTGCATGCTAAATATGTATTTAGTCCGAGAGAATAAAAGCACAAAGCAACCAAAATAAGTTGTGTCAAATCCAGGAGGGAAAAGAAAGGTTTTTTTTTTAAATTAAAAAAACCCACATATAATTTCCTGAAAAATATAGAAGGGAAGCCACAAATTGGAGAGCTAGTTTGGTGTTCTGGTTAAAGGCATCGGGCTAGAAACAGTGAGTTCTAGTTGAGTTCTGGTTTTGTTTTATGCACAAAGCCAACTGGGTGAGCTTGTGCCAGTCATTCTTTCAGCCCTAGAAAGGAGACAATGGCAAATTACTTCTGAAAAAATTTGCTAAGAAAACTACAGGAATTTTTTGAGTCTCTTGAGAATCACCTTAGGTGTATGAGTCATATATTTTGCCTGCGTGGTAAAAACGGGCTCAACAAAATGATTAAACAGCAGTGGGGGGAAATCTATATCATAAATACAATATAAATAAATACTTTTTATTAGCTTTTTTTTTTTGAAACAGTAGAGTACTAAAGGGTGATAAGGGAAACGTCGAGCAGAGAGTTTGGTGTAGTGGTGATAGCTGGCCTAGAAATTGGAAGGCTGTGAATTCCAATTCTGCCCTAGGCACAAAACCAGCCAAATGACTTGGACCAACTACCGGGAGACAGTGAGTTCTAGTCCCACTTTAAGTTTAAAAGATGTTTGGATGACTTTGTGCCACTCCTTCTATGCTCAGCCCTATCACAGGGTTGTTGTTGATGTAGGGAAAAATCAGAGGAAGGGATGTTTAGGCTGCCTTGAGTTGCATAAGAAAGACAGGATATAAATAAAAAATAAACAATGATTTTTTAAAAAGAGGCGGGGCTTCACAATGGCATTTTCCCATCTCGACTTTTTGACACCAGCTGCGAGTTCTTCTGTCCAGCCAATGAATTAAGATTTTGGACATCAAGGGAAGGTTCCTCGCAGATATTCCTTTCCGGTTCTGCTTCTTCCCACTGCCCCCATTAAAAAACAAGCGCGTTTCTCTGAAAAGAAGAGCATCATATCAAATCAAAGAGGTATTTTTTTCCTGAAGAAATAAACCCAAGTTTCTTTTTTTTTGGGGGGGTGGGGGTAGTTAAAAATAGGATGGAAATATGGGTTCAAAAGGGAGGAGAGAAAACCACAAGGAAAAATAGCTCTTACAGTGATTGTCAACCTTGGAAACTTCAAGACATACATGTGGACTTCAATTCCCAGAATCCCCCAGCCAGTTTGGGTGGACGTCAGCTCCCAGAGTTCCGCAGCAGGGATTGGTGGACTTCAAGTCCCAGAATACCCCAGCCAGCTTGAATGAACTTCCTTCTCCTATGCTGGCTGAGGAATTCTGGGAGTTGAAGTCCACTTGTCTTAAAGCAACCCAGGTTGAGAAACACTGTGAATCCAGGCAGATCAAGGGGCTTTGGGCTTGTTCACACAGCTGCAGTTTGTTTTATACTGTGAAAGCTAATCCTGGTTGGAGAGGTGGGCATGGACATGGCCCGGGCCACACGGACTCTGAGCGAGTGATGGTCCTGCCAACGGTGCCACCTTTTTCGAGCTGCAGAACGCACCTGGAAAATTTTAAAAAAAGAGAGAGAGAAATCTGGTTAGTGGTCCTGTTATGAGATAGAGCTGCTCTGTGTCCTCGGAGAGGGGCGGCATACAAGTCTAATAAATAATAATAATAATAATAATAATAATAATAATAATAATAATTTGCAATTGACAGAATTGACAAATCTCCATCTGTCAATTGCAAAAGACCGCTTTACTGGGATCGGCAAACATAATTCGCCGCTACATCACGCAGTCCTAGGTGCTTGGGAAGCGCCCGACTGGTGATGAAATACGAAATCCAGCATAGTGATCTCGTTTGCTGTGTTGTATTGACATAATAATAATAATAATAATAATAATAATAATAATAATAATAATAATAATACAATCTAGGAATGCTTCTCTAAATCACCTTCTATTACCTTAATAAAAAAAGGGTGAATACAGTGTTCCCTCGATTTTCGCGGGTTCGAACTTCGAGAAAAGTCTATACCACGGTTTTTCAAAAATATTAATTAAAAAATACTTCGCGGGTTTTTTACCTATACCACGGTTTTTCCTGCCCGATGTCATTGCCAAACTTTTGTCTGCTTTTAATAAATATTTTTAAATAAACTTTAATAAATAAACATGGTGAGTAATCTAAGTGGTGCTAAGGGAATGGGAAATTGTAATTTAGGGGTTTAAAGAGTTAAGGGAAGGCTTGTGATACTGTTCATAGCCAAAAATAGTGTATTTACTTCTGTATCTCTCGCGGGTGGTCTCGGAACGCATCCCCCGGGAAAATCGAGGGAACACTGTACTCCAATATCTGTTCTCCTCAGCTTCCCCTTTTCATAAGTCAATTCAGATTTGCCGCTACTACATTTTTTAAAAAACAAGGCCCACTAACATTTCTATTATGTTTGGGTATCCTTGTATACTGCCCAGAGGCCTATAAATTAAAATTAAATTAAATTACATTAATTGTATTACAGCGACAATTGAGCCCAAAATTTCTATTGCTAAGCAAGACTGAAATTTTTATGAAATCTCAACATTGGGTTTTGCTGATTACTTTGTTATTATAGAAAAGTAAAAACTTATTTATTAATTGGATTTGTATATTGAGGCTGTAATTTTTTGTATTCTACTACTTTGAAAAATGTTGGAAGTCAATGTTTTCTTTTCTTTGTTCATTTTTCCCTTCATCCCACAGTCCTTCCCTTCTCATTTTATTTGTATTTTAATAATGATATAAAATGAAATAATTAATAAAAAATTGCATATTATAAATATAAATATTGTTTTATTAAAAGTACTTTTATAAATATATAAAATGAAATAAAAATTATATGAATATTATATTAAAATATTTATATTATATTTAATGTATCTTTATATTAAAAGGGGGAAATGAATACTCCCACCAGTGGTTTTGAGGGCTGATATTGGAAGCAGCCCACATACTGAAATTTTACCCCTTGGCAGATAATCCCATTATCCATTTATCTTTCATTTCAGTCTTCCCTGTATAAAATTAACGGTGCTCTTCTTGTGGGTGATTGGAGAATAAATATACCTAATAATTGACATGTTGCTTGTTGCAATTTGGAACAGTTTTTATTTCTCCACAAACAATTCCCTTTGGTTTAATAAAAACAGACTCCGTGCAACTTACCTCACTATTTAAGAAGCAGTAAAACACAGACACAAAAAACCCCTGGGAAAAAAAGAGAGAAATATTAAGAGGTGGATTTTTATCCCTCAGGATAAAAAAAAGGAAAACATTTATAAGAACAGAGTACTTGTGTACAATTTTGATGGAACCTTATACATATTAAAGATGTAGCCTGTTGTGGTTAGCTCTGGCCCAGCTCCTGCCCCAAGGACTGTGGATGTGGGGGAGACATCCCCATGCTGCAGGCCTGGTTTGCCCCCAGTGGAATCTGATGATGAAGGCTCCTCTGACCAAGAAGACATGAGTGACAGGGAGGAGGAGAGTGTGGCAGACAGCTCAGAAGGAGATCAATTATCTAGCTCCTCCTTGGATTCAGAACAAGAGTTAATGATACAGCCACGCATGCGGAGAGCGATGCATAGGCAACAACAACTGAGAGATTATTATCAAAGAAAATGAGGCCACCTGTGGTTGGGTGGGGCTGTGGTGATTAGTGAGGCTGCTATAAATAGCAGCCTGTGGGTTTGGCCATTGTGGAGGATTATCTGATCGTTGTGTTTCATGACTGCTTTACTGACTTTGACCTTTTGTGTGCTGATTTCCCCCCGCTTTGAAACTAAACCAGAGCAAAGTGTGTTTCACTTTGTGAAAGAAGGACTGTGAATTGCCTCACAGCTGCAAGCTAAGTATCACAGAACTGATAAGGGACTTGTACAAATTACCAGTTTGTTTGGAGACGAGTGCTCTTTGCTATACCAAAAGAGGGCTTGGTTTAAGTGAATTTTCATTATAAAGAACATTGTTTTGAATTTTCAAATGTGTGTGTGTCTGAAATTTGTACCTGTGAATTCTTGGGAGGATTCTACCAGAGAGCCCGATAGAACATAGCCCATAATAAGTATCTTTCCCCAACCTGGCAGTTTCAGAAAAGGTTAAACTTCTCCCAAACATGTTTAAATTTTAGGCAAAAGGTAGTTATGGTTTACTGTGGTGTTTCTCAACCGTGGCACATTAAAGATATGCGGACTTCAACTCCCAGAATTTCCCAGGCCAGCTATGAAGTCCACACAAATTTAACTTTCTAAGATTGTAAAATACTGATCTATAGACAGTAATGGGCAGCTAAATTTTTCACTGCCACACTGTGGATCTGGCTTATTTTGTGGGTGTGGTTTAATGGTCATGTGACAAGAGTGGATTGCCAGCCATGTGATCACGTGGGAGTGGCTTGAACGATCATCATCGTTCAAGTGAACTGTTAAGTCCTTGATTTATAACCTTACCAGAGTCACTCGCTGGAGTGACAATTTGCTTTGCGTTTCCCGCACTCTCCTTCATGGGTCGCCCCCCTGCCTCAGGCTGGGTAACTAGGCGAACAGGTGCTGCCAGAAGCATAAATGCTGTCAGTGCCGCTTCCACCCACAACTTCTGCTTGCACCTCAGGCGGGAGGTGGCCGTGTGAGGCTGGAGGGGAGCAGGGTAGAAGAGAGGGAAGCTCGTCCGAGGCCAGGAAGGAGGAAAGAGGAAAAAAGCAAGGAGCACAGATGCAGCAGCAGCAGCAGGGGAAAAAAGGAGAGCCGAGCCGAGACCAGTAATCCAGGAAGTGACAGCCGCCGATCAGCTGGAGCTGCGTATGCATCTTCATTTCCGCCGGTGGAACTTTGTTCTACCCTGTCTTGTCTGCTGTCTACCCCTGCCTATAGATATGATGAAGCTCAGCTTGAGAATTTGCCTGCATTCCTTTAATTACAATTCTACAGTCAGGCGGTAGGGAAAGCAAGTAGGATGCTTGGCTGCATAGCTAGAGGTATAACAAGCAGGAAGAGGGAGATTATGATCCCGCTATATAGAGTGCTGGTGAGACCCCATTTGGAACACTGTGTTCAGTTCTGGAGACCTCACCTACAAAAAGATATTGACAAAACTGAACGGGTCCAAAGACGGGCCACAAGAATGGTGGAAGGTCTTAAGCATAAAACGTATCAGGAAAGACTTCATGAACTCAATCTGTATAGTCTGGAGGACAGAAGGGAAAGGGGGGACATGATCGAAACATTTAAATATGTTAAAGGATTAAATAAGGTCCACGAGGGAAGTGTTTTTAATAGGAAAGTGAACACAAGAACAAGGGGACACAATCTGAAGTTAGTTGTGGGAAAGATCAAAAGCAACATGAGAAAATACTATTTTACTGAAAGAGTAGTAGATGCTTGGAACAAACTTCCAGCAGACGTGGTTGGTAAATCCACAGTAACTGAATTTAAACATGCCTGGGATAAACATAGATCCATCCTAAGATAAAATACAGAAAATAGTATAAGGGCAGACTAGATGGACCATGAGGTCTTTTTCTGCCGTAATAATATTCACTTATCATCTCTACCAGACATGCTCTACCAGGCAAACATGAACTCACGGGGAGTGGGGGAGGGGGAAGCGCTCGCATGTTCCTCCTCTGAAAATGTGCATGGCCACCCATGTATGCGCTTTACTTGCGCAATGCTTTCTGCCTGAAAAATATGGCAAAATAGGACGACATTATGTCCAGGTGGGTGGGCTGGTGCTGCTGTTTGCCCAAATAAGTCAGACCTGGAAGAATACCCTCCTCTGCAAGTTTTACATTTCAAACATTGATGATAAGGACAGAAATTATAAACAAGATGTTTATAAAAAGAGGTCGGATTTTTAAAAGGAATGCTCAACAAAATTTTGGAGACCCATTCTTTCAGGCATAAAAGAGTTGAAGGGAGATAAGAACATAAGAAGAGCCATGCTGAATCAGGCCAAAGCCCATCAAGTCCAGCGTCCTGTGTCACACAGTGGCCCACCAATTGTCCGTGGGGATCTTGAGCAGAAAGAAGGCAAAACCCTCCCTTTCCCTTGACTCCCAACAAATGGGACCCAAGGAAATCCTGCCTGCCTCAACCAACATAGAGGCGGCACTTGGACATCCGTTTCAATAACCACCTATGATACACTTGGCATCCATGAATCTGTCTAATCCTGCCTTGAAGCTCTCCAGGCTGACAGCTGTCACGACCTCTTCTGGAAGTGAATTCCATAAACCAATGACCCTCTGGGTGAAGAAATATTTCCCTTTATTTGTCCTCACTTTCTTACCTGTGAGCTTTACGGAGGGCCCCTTTGTCCTAGTATTGTGTGATAGAGAAAATAATCTTTCTCTATCCACCCTTTCTATCCCATGCATGATTTTATACACTTCGATCGAGTGCCCCCTTAAATGCCGTCTTTCACGGCTGAAGAGTCAAAGGCGTTGCAACCTGGTTTCATAAGGGAGATGCTACTTTGTCCAAGAAGATCTTGGAGGTCCCTTCCAACTTAAATGAATGAATGAATACATAAATAAATGGATGGATGGATGCAACATTCCAGCTGTGGCCTTACTGGGGCTTTAAAAAGCGGTTCCAACTTCACGCAATCTTGATAGTCCCTTCCTGATCCCGCGCACCACTTACCTGAAAAGACTGCAAGAAGGAATTGAAGTAGATGAAAAAGATCTGGGATATGTCATCTTCTCCCGGGTTGACAAAAAACAGCATGTAGGTAATTCCCAGAAGTGGCAGGAGGACTAATGTTGCTTTGACTGCCTTCCTGTTAGGGAGAAATCACCAGTCAAGTATGGCTCCAGGATGACGGTCATTGACAAAACAACATTCATTCATTCATTCATTCATTCATTCATTCATTCATTCATTCGATTTCTATGCCACCCTTCTCGAGACGACTCAGGGCAGCATACAACATTAAATATAACAATATACAAGAAATCTAAATAACTGTAAAAATTGTAAAAAATTACTAAAAGAACACGTTTAAAAGATCCCACATACACTCACACATATTCATCCAATCCAATCGTATCCAGTATCAGCCAGAAACAGCCTCATCACTCACGGCCCCCATGCCCGCTAGCAGAGGTAGTTTTTAAAAGCTTTACGAAAGACTAGGAGGCAGGGGGCGGTACATATCTTCGGAGGGAGTTCATTCCAGAGGGCTGGGGCCACCACAGAGAAGGCTCTTTCCCTTGGCCCCGCCAGATAGGACCAGGAGAAGGCCGACTCTGTGGGATCTAACTGGCCAGTGAAATACATGGGATACAGACATACTATACTTCCCACCGCATCCATTGCTTCTTGTTTTTTGGATGCTCTGAAGAGCCATGAAAGATGCAGTGGTTAGAATGCAGTATTGCAAGCTACTTATACCGACTGCCAGCAGTTCGATCCTCACCGGCTCAAGGTTGACTGAGATTTCCATCCTTCTGAGGTCGCTAAAACGAGGACTCAGATTGTTGGGGCAAGAGGCTGACTATGTAAACTGCTTAGAGGCGGCTGTAAAGCACTGCAAAGGGGTATAGAAGTCTACATCGTTTCCACGTATCTGCCATTCTTCAAGAGAATGGGGGATATATTGGAATTGTTTTATTTATTTATTGCTTTCACCCTATGTGCCCTATATTCTGCATTGCACTCCTTTATAACTTTTAACATGATTTATAACAGTTACGCTGGCGCCAAAGCAGCCTGGAAATTACTCGTCTTATGGGGAATGTAAACCATGTGAGTTGCATTGCCAGAAAGCTGACAGAAGACAACTCTGAGAACGTTCTCTTATCACTTTCTCAGGGCAGCTGGTACAACAACATCTTCACACCTGCGGATTGACTGAATCCACACGGGACTGCTGGGAGGGGCTTCTAATTTCCCCCCCCTAACTATATTGCCTAAGGCAGTGATTTTCAACCTTTTTTGAGCTATGGCACATTTTTTACATATACAAAATCATGGGGCACATTGAACGGGGGGGAAGGGGGGGCTAAAAAAGTTTGGACAAAAAAATTCTCTCTCTCTCTTCCTCTCTTTTGCTCTATTTCTCTCTCTCTTTCTCTCTTCCTTCCTTCCTCTCTTCATCCCTTTCTTTTTTTGCTCTCTTTCTGTCCCTCCTTCCCTCCCTCCCTCTCTCTTGCTTTCTTTCTCTCTCTTGCTTTCTTTCTCTCTCTTGCTTTCTCTCTCCTGCTTTCTTTCTCTCTCTCTGCTTTCTTTCTTTCTCTCTCTTGCTTTCTTTCTCTCTTTCTCTCTCTCTTGCTTTCTTTCTCTCTTTCTTTCTCTCTCTTTCTCTCTTGCTTTCTTTCTCTCTATCTTGCTTCCTTTCTCTCTCTTTCTCTCTTGCTTCCTTTCTCTCTCTTGCTTTCTTTCTCTCTCTCTCTTGCTGAGCTTCGCGGCACACCTGACCATGTCTCGCGGCACACTAGTGTGCCGCGGCACACTGGTTGAAAAACACTGGCCTAAGGGACCCCAGAGTATGATTTCATCTTGCTATCACCCCTTTTCAATAAAAGGTTCCTTTTGAAATGCCAAGTTTCAAGAGTCTTTACTTTCTTGAATAAGGAGGAGAGGCTGGGCCTTAAAGTCTTTGTGCAATTGCTATTTGGAGAATAGTTTGATCCCTTAGTCTCAGTGGAAGCCCCTCACATACTGGAAGACTGCTCTCATGGCACCCCTAGTCCTTCTTTTCATTAAACTGGAGAATCATTTTCTGTATTCATTCTTTGTTTTATTCTCCACTCTTTGTTGCTCTTCTCTGCCTCTTTCCAGAGTCTCAACATCTTTTCTGTATTGTGGCAAGCTATTGGCTTGGAAGTGTACACTTTGCATGCACCATCGAGGCACATACTGTTTCACACTCTGCTCATGTGCAGAATGCTTTGCACATGCGCAGAGGATAAAAAGAAGAAGAAAAATGTGATCTCTGGGCAGGTGGGCGGAGCCTTGCACGACCGGCGCTACTGGTTCTCAAAACCCCGGTGGCTGCCACTACTAGTAAGCCCAAACCAGGCCAAATGGCAGCATTTCACCCCGACATACAGGTATTCCTTACAATCAATAATTTAGTGACTGTTCAAAGTTACAACACTGAAAAAATTACCTATGTGACTATTTTTGACCCTCATTCATTCATTCATTAAATTTGTCTGTCTCTCTGTCTCTCTGTCTCTCTGTCTCTATATATATATATAGAGATATATGTTATATGTTTTTAGCTGGAATTTTTAAAATTGTATATATATATATATATATATATATCTCTTATCTATCCATCCATCCATCCATCATCTATCATCTATTTCTTTCTATCTATCTATCTATCCATCTATCCATCCATCCATCCATCATCTATCTATCATCTATTTCTATCTATCTATCTATCTATCTATCTATCTATCCATCTATCTATCTATCCATCTATCTATCATCTATCTATCATCTGTTTCTATCTATCTATCTATCTATCTATCTATCTATCTATCCATCATCTATCTATCATCTGTTTCTTTCTTTCTATCTATCTATCTATCTATCTATCTATCTATCTATCTATCTATCTATCTACATATCTACCTACCTACCTACCTACCTACCTACCTAGATCTATCCATCCATCCATTCATCTATCTGGACTTCTAGGCCATCCTTCTCCATAGACTCAGGACACAAAAATACAAAATTATAGCATGTGGGAAATTCAAACGTTAAGATCTATAAAACTAATCATAAAGCCTAAAACCTATAATAAATATTAAACTAGACCTAAAACCCCAGTAATAACCATTCAACCACATTCATCCATACTTCAGTCATGTTATTGGCCGGAGCAAGATGTCAGTACTCAACAGACCCAAACCTGCCGGCAAAGGTAAGTTTTTAAAGCCTTCCAAAAGGCCTGGAGGAATCTGATTCCAAGGGGTTGGTGTCGCCACAGAGAAGGCTCTTTTCCTAGGCCCCCTGGTCACATGATCATGTCACAGTTAGCAACAAAGTCAATGAGAGAAACCAGTTTTGCTTATCAACTGTGTGATTAACTTAACCACCGAGATGCTTGACTTAATGAATGCGACAATAAAAAGGTTCTGAAATTGGACGTAACTGATTTAAGCATCACTCATAGAAACATAGAAACATAGAAGACTGACGGCAGAAAAAGACCTCATGGTCCATCTAGTCTGCCCTTATACTATTTTCTGTATTTTATCTTAGGATGGATATATGTTTATCCCAGGCATGTTTAAATTCAGTTACTGTGGATTTATCTACCACGTCTGCTGGAAGTTTGTTCCAAGGATCTACTACTCTTTCAGTAAAATAATATTTTCTCATGTTGCTTTTGATCTTTCCCCCAACCTCCCTTAGCAATGTAAGTTCTGATCTCAATCGTGGTCATAAGCTGAGGTCCACATTTAATACTGCACTTACCTGTATTGTATAGTTTCTGAGGTGGTTGAAGCTCTCAGTTTTGTCATTAGAATCCGAACTATGTTAAACAGGAACACAAAATTTATCTGTAAAAAGGGAAAAACAGGGAAAATCGAACTAATGAAATTCAGTAGGGAATAAACACAACTTGATCATCTTTCTGTGTAAGGATCAGCGGAGGAGAGAGAGAGAGACTGAAGCCAGAGTTTCCTGAGCCAGCCAAAATTAAACTATTTTCCACCTTTTGATCAATGCATCGCTCAAGATCATCCAGGGGCATGGGGTGAGGTATCATCAGTATGCTGATGAAACCCAGTTGTACATCTCCACCCCATGTCCAGTCAATGAAGCAGTGGAAGTGATGTGCCGGTGCCTGGAGGATGTTGGGGCCTGGATGGGTGTCAACAAGCTCAAACTCAATCCAGATAAGACGGAGTGGCTGTGGGTTTTGCCTACCAAGGACAATTCCATCTGTCCATCCATTACCCTGGGGGGGGAATTGTTGACCCCCTCAGAGAGGGTTCGCAACTTGGGCGTCCTCCTCGATCCACAGCTAACATTGGAACACCATCTTTTGGCTGTGGTGAGGAGGGCGTTTGCCCAGGTTCGCCTGGTGCACCAGTTGCAGCCCTACTTGGACAGGGAGTCATTGCTCACAGTCACTCATGCCCTCATCACCTCGAGGTTCGACTACTGCAACGCTCTCTACATGGGGCTACCTTTGAAAAGTGTTCGGAAACTTCAGATCGTGCAGAATGCGGCCGCAAGAGCTATCGTGGGGCTTCCCAGATTTGCCCACGCCTGCACTGGCTGCCGATCAGTTTCCAGTCACAATTCAAATTGTTGGTAATGACCTTTAAAGCCCTACATGGAAGTGGACCAGAATACCTCTGGAACTGCCTTCTACCGCACAAATCCCAGCGACCGATAAGGTCCCACAGAGTTGGCCTTCTCCGAGTCCTGTCGACCAAACAATGTCGTTTGGCGGGCCCCAGGGGAAGAGCCTTCTCTGTGGCGGCCCCGGCCCTCTGGAATCAACTCCCCCCGGAGATTAGAACGGCTCCCACCCTCCTTGTCTTTTGCAAATTACTCAAGACCCACCTATATCACCAGGCATGGGGGAATTGAGACATCTCCCCTAGGCTTTTATATTTTATGTTTTTGGTATGTATGTGTTGCATGGGTTTTAAATTGTCGGGGTTTTATATATTGTTCTCTTTTAATATTAGATTTGTTGCAATGTTACATTGTTTTTGATTATTGTTAACAATGTTATATTGTTTTTGATTATTGTTGTGAAAGACACAGACTTTGCCAAATCTTGCTCTCCTAAGTGTGCAAGTCTGCATGTGGGAAACATCAGTGTCAAAGACTAATGGTATTGTGATTGGCACTTTTATAAAACAAAAGTTCGTTCTTGATTCACAGCACTTGATGGGTGATTCCTAATCATCTTTCATCAAAGGCAGGCAGCCCTTACGACAGTTTGCTCAATGAACATTCAAAGTTACAACAGCATTGAAAAATGACCTGTGCAGGATCCCCATGGTTACATGATCAAAATTCGGACCTTGGCAGCTGACTCATATTTATGAGTCTCCTGGGGTCATGTCAAACTTCTGACAGTCCCAGTTATCAAGCCTAAAAGTGGTACTTGATATCCTTATAATCTGAAAAGAGGGAACATATTGAATGTTGATTCAATCGACTCCAACACTATTCTTTCTGCACTTTGGTGAAATTCTGCACTTTTTAGATAGCTCTCCGGTTATATATATACATATACAGTATATATATATGTTATTTAATTGGAAAGATCTACTCCAAGGATAAGAGGTGGCCATGTCTGGATGACGCACCATTTATCAAGGTGATACAATGCAGGCTCTATCAGCTGCGGATGTCCAGACACTGCCCTTGTCTCCTTCGATACCAGCATAATAACTGAACACTCAGTTTTAGAGACGAGATATGAGTTTAGAACTAAGACGCCTTAAACAAGATCTAAGCATTGCCCACAAGATAGGATGCTGCAACGTCCTGCCTGTCGGCGACTACTTCAGCTTCAACCACAACAACACAAGAGCACACAACAGATTTAAACTTAATATTAACCGCTCCAAACTTGACTGTAAAAAATATGACTTCACAAGCTGTGTTGTCGAAGCGTGGAACTCATTACCGGACTCCATAGTGTCATCCCCAAACCCCCAACACTTTACCCTTAGATTATCTACGGTTGACCTATCCAGATTCCTAAGAGGTCAGTAAGGGGCGAGTACAAGTGCACTAGAGTGCCTTCCGTCCTCTGTCCTATTGCTCCCCTATATCTCCTATACCTTTCTTCTATTCCTATATCTCTTCTTCTATTCTTTCATTGATGTGTTCTATTCCTATATCTTCTTTTCTATTATTTCTTAGACATATTTTACTATTAGTATCTCGTCTATAACCGTCATCAAGTATTTTGCTATGTGTATATAGTTATATACCCACTAAAACCCTCATTGTGTATTGGACAAAATAAATAAATAAATAAATAAAATAAATAAAAATAAAAATATAGACCAGGGGCGGGCAACTATGGCCCCTTTAAGACCCGGGGACTTCAACTCCCAGAACTCCTGAGCCAAGATAGCTGGCTTAGCATAACTTGGTTAGGAATATTGGGTGTTGAAGTCCCAGGTCTTATAGAGGCCATAGTTGCCGACCTCTGCTCTAGATCTACAGTTATTGACTTTCATGATATGATATTTTATTTTATTTCATTCAGTCATTCTTTCTTTCTTTACTTACTTACTAAATGAATGGTTGTTAAGCTGAGGACTACTTGTATTGGGATTTGAGGCCACTCTGTGAAGACTAACTGAAAGAACATGGGTTGTTTGCAAGACGTCCTTGACTTACAACGGTTTGTCCAGTAACTATTCAAAGTTACAACAGCTCTGAAAAAAACAATGACTCTTTTTCACACTTATGACCACTTTGGATGCTTGGCAACTGGTTCGTGTTTATGACCGTGACTGTGTCCCAAAATTACATGTTGCCTTTTTGTGACCAGATTCACTTAACTGTCAGGTTCCATGGGGATGCAAGGGGGGTTTTTGTTCACATGGTGGGGGCAGCTGGGAGGTGCAAGGGGGGGCATCGAAGAAGTGTGCACACATGCATGAATGCTAGTACACCCACATAGGCGAACCTATTTTTCCTCAGGTGCCGAAAGAGCGTGCATCAGCGATATCGCGCTTGCACGAGTGCCCACATTAATATTCAATGCCTGGGGAGGGCGAAAACAGCTCCCCTCGCCCCCTGGAGGCCAGAAATGGCCTGTTTCCCAACTTCTGATGGGCCCAGTGGGCTCATGTTTTTTCCTCTCCAGGCTCCAAAGGGTTCCCTGGAGCCAGGGGAGGGTAAAAACAGCCTGCTCCATCTCCAGAGGCTCTCTGGAAGCCAAAAACAGCCTCTCAGAGCCCCTGTGAGAGACAAAACTCAGCTGGCCAGAACACACATGCACATTGGAGCTGAGCTAGGGCAACAGTTTGTGTGCCAACAGATGTGGCTCCGCATGCCACCTGTGGCACCTGTCAGTAATGGGCGGCCAAAATTTTTACTGCCACTGTGGGTGTGGCTTATTTTGTGGGTGTGGCTTAATGGCCATGTGACTGGGTAGGATTGGCTTGCCGGCCATGTGACCAGGTGGGAGTGGCTTGAACGATCATTGTTCAAGTGAACTGTTAAGTCCTCAACTTACAACCTTACCAGTGTTGCTCGCTGGGGTGACAATTTGCTTTGTGTTTCCCACGCTCTCCTTCCTGCATCACCTTCCCTGCCTCAGGCTGGGTAGCTAGGCGAACGGGCGCTGCCAGAAGCATAAATGCTGCCAGCACCACTTCCACCCACGCCTTCTGCTTGCACCTCAGGGGAGAGGTGGCCGCATGAGGCTGGAGGGGAGCCGGGCAGGAGAGAAGGAAGCTCGTCCGAAGCCAGGAAGGAGGAAAGAGGAAAAAAGCAAGGAGCGCAGACGCAGCAGCAGGGGGAAAAAGGAGAACTGAGCGGAGACTAGGAAATGACAGCCGCCGATCAGCTGGAGCTGCAGACGCATCTTCATTTCCGCAAGATGAACTGCGTTCCACCCCGTCCTCCCTGCTGCCCACCCCTGCCACCCGTGCCATAGGTTTGCCATCACTAGCTTAGACTATTGTTGTCATCTTGCTCTTTACAGTACAGAAGTAAAATTTAGGGCAGGGCTCCTCCACCCTGGCTGCACAAGTGAGCAAGCAAAGCTTCATTTGCCCATCTACAAGGATGTAGGTGGCGTGCAAAATTATTCCCTCGCCTCCGGTAAACATTGTCTTCAGTGAAACTGGTTCCCAGGTGCTAGAAAAATTGGGAACCGCTGATTTAGGAGAAGAATAATCGGCAAACGTCGCAAGTCAAGTAGAAGCTTATTTCCTTGATGTCCTTGCAGTGTCCTTCAGCTCAAGAGGAGAGTCAATGGGGAAATCAAGATCGCAAACATATCCAAGCTCACTCTTCGCAATCACGGAGCTATTTCAGAAATCCTTTTAAGAGAAATGCCTTGAGGGCTTCCTAGACAGAGGCACCTGGCAGCTACAAAAGTCTGTTTGGTGAACCGACGGAGCTGAAGTACCATTATTAACCCCCGTCTTTTCAGAGGGAATTGCTAGAGTGAAAGAGGAGAGCAGTAAACAGAAAAATATCATTTTGCACGGACCAGAAAATAGCTCTGATCTGCTACGTGCAGCGAAGTTCAACAATCCTCTTTGGGTTGGTCTCTCTTTCAAACCGCCCGACCTCACTGAATCATACTGCTAAGGTTAAAAAGGATGGGCAGCTTTTTTTTTGGGGGGGGGGGATAAATTATAAGCGCTATACAGTGAAGGGCTGCTGGCTCCCGCTGCTACCAGTGCGCCGCTCTGTCGCCGGTGGGCGTGCACGCCTCTCAACAAGCTTTTGCTTTTGCACATACACAGGGAGCAACAAAATGTCATAAGGGGACATGCACACTTGGGAATTTTGGTGGTTTATTTGCTTCCAAGCAAAATTTGCCAAAAAACACTGAAATCTCACACATCCACACGTCCTCTTGTGAGATTTTGCTTCCTGCGCATGCGCTGAAGCAAAATCTCACCCAGATGCAGGCGCCCGCCCACCCATCACGCGCAGCTCCATTTTCGTTACCGGAACGCCGTCCTCCTTCTGGTGCAGGTAGGAACCCAATACTGGCGCTTGTTCTGCCGGGGTGTCTCAACCGCCCGTAATTACAGGGTAATTAGTCCAGGAAGACACACACCACACGATAAAAGGAAAACCCAAAAGTTTTTATAAACAGAAAAACAGAAACAGCTCCCTTTTTAAATGTCAAAGGGATTTTCTGGTACACACAAGGCACAGGTTAAATGCAGTCCAATTGCTCACCCAGTAACTGGGAAATTGAGTCCAATTCTAAAGTCCAGAGAGTCCACACACACAACCCTGAAGAGCAAAAAACCATGATCTTGACAAAACAATGAATCAAATAAACTGCCATGAGGCTAAAACACCAGGCTGCACTTTTATCTGTAGCACTAATTACAGCAGCCCCACCCAACCACAGGTGGCCTCATTTTCTCTTGTAATAATCCTTCAGTTGTTGTCTCCTATGCATCACTCTACGCATGCGTGGATGTGTCATTAATTCTTGTTCAGAGTCCAGGGATGATATAGATGACTGATCTCCTCCTGGGCTGTCTGCCAAACTCCCCTCTTCCCTGTCACTCACACTTCCTTGGTCAGAGGAGACTTCGTCGGCAGATTCTACTGGGAGCAAAACAGACCTGTGGCATGTGGATATCTCCCCCACATCCACCTCCACATTCCTTGCGGCAGGAGCTGGGCCAGAGCTAACCACAACAGGCGGTATGGCAGATAAATTTCCATCTTTTATCTTTCGTGGTCTTTGCAACCGACTATGGGTTATGGAAGTTATAGTTGCCATGAAGCAAGTCAATACATACCTAAGCATTTGTTTTGGTAGAAACTGGCTGTATAAAGCTCGGCTTTTTGAATGGTGGGGGAATTCAGGTCACATGATCAGGAGAATGCTGCAATTAAATGAGATCATGTGACCTTGGAGGGGTTGTCTATGTGATGCAATCATAACTTTGAATGGTCCCTGAGTAACCAGTCATTAAACAAGGACTAACAGATAGTTCTTGTCTTGCGATCACAATTGAGCCCGGAATTTATGTTGCTAAGCGAGATAACTGTTAGTTGAGTTTTTGCTGTATTTCATGTACATTATCTTGCCACAGTTGCTAACTAAATTGCCGCAGCTGTTAAGTTGGTAAACCCAGTTGTGAAGAGAATATGACTTCCCCACGGATTCGGTGTGTCGGAAAGTCGTAAAAAAGGATTACATGACCCTGGGATGTTGCAACCGTCATAAATACGAACCGGTGGCCAAGTGCCTGAAGTTATGACCATGTGGATGCTGCAATGGTCATAAGTATGAAAACCAGCCGCAAGTCAGTTTTTTTCTTGTGAGTTAGAATGGTCACTAAACGAATGGCTACAAGTCATGAACTATCTGCATATATGCTGATAAGGTGAGTTCTCTTTTTTTCATAGCAGGGAGCTGCTTGGAAAACATCTTCATGGCATCGGACCAGAATATCTCCGGGACCGCCTTCTGCCGCACGAATCCCAGTGACCGGTTAGGTCCCACAGAGTTGGCCTTCTCTGGGTCCCGTCGACGAAGCAATGTCGTCTGGCGGGACCCAGGGGAAGAGCCTTCTCTGTGGTGGCCCCGACCCTTACATCAAAGGCACCACAGATAAAATCAGCAAACTTCTCCACAAATACAATATCAAGACAGCCTTTGACACTTTGACCAAAAAATAGCCAACATCTTAAGTAACCCTAAAGATGATATCCAGCTAGAAAACCAAAGAGTCTATGAAACACCATGTAAAATCTGCCCAGCCACTTATATTGGACAAAGTAATAGGAGAATAAATGCATACATCATAGAACATAAGAACGCAGTGAGAAAAGAAGAAAAAAACTTCCTCCCTTTTCCAACACCTCAAAACAACAGGACATGAAATTGACTTTGAAAGAACTAAATTAATTTCCAAAACTGAACATACCAACAAAAGAATGATCCTGGAAGCCATTGAAATAGGAAAAAAACCCACAATATGAATAAACTATGATGATGCCTCCTGCCTACCAGACATCTGGAAACTAGCCCTTATCAACAAAAGTACCCCAGCCACAAAAACTGACACCAGACTCAGAACAACACAGGACACCACCACCAATCACCCTCACCAGATCCAAGCCCACACCCACCCTACAGACAAAATACAACCACCATCCAGAAACCAAACCACAGTGACGTCTTCAACTGCTGCACCCTCCTCCGACATGCACACAAAGCAAACTGAAATACATTATAAAATACATGACCAGACCACAAACCCAGAGCCAACCCAAAACTTGGGATGTTACATCATAGACATACATTACAAAACAGCTGACTCCAACTGCCACAACTACTCAGGATCTCACTCCTAATCCGCGAACATTGATTAATCTGCATACATCAATTGCATCAATTATTCAAGGTATTACCCCACCAACTAACCAGGAAGTTAAGATGTGTGAGGAAGTTGGCCGGTTTTTATTTCCCGTGTAGTCAAATTACGAAGGTGTTATCTACAGATCTAAGCTAGAGTTTGGGTTTGTGTTCAGATTTATCTAAGGGCATTGGTTTCAAAATGTTGCATGTATAGGTTGCGATGTAAATCTGCACTGAGCCAAATCAAACATAATTAGATTCTTCCAAAGTATCTGGGTCCATCAATACTAAGTTCACTCCTACTATTTCCTTAAGCCAGTTGAGCCCAGTTTTAAATTGGTCTCAAGGGATCCATCCAAGTTATAACAAAAGGAATGTATTTGCAGTTGAGTGAGTAGCAAAGATTTCAGAAAAATCAAACTGATTCCTTTTAGTGCAGAGATATCCTTGTTATTAGCAGCTTTTGTCTCATTCAGCAGAAGATTTGATTCTTTGGCTCTGAATAATTTAGGTGCTGTTGTAAGAAAGTTATTCCCCTTACAGCTACCATATCTGGCTATTCCATTAGCAAATTTCTGCGTTATTGTTTTGAGACATGAAGGCTGAAACATCTAAAGGTATTGGACTTAAAATATATGACTAGATAAATGAAGGCCTTCTTCTATTTCGTTTAAATATTCTTAATTTTCCAGGTTCTATACCTACAAAGATCAGAACACGGGTTGTCCTCGAATTACAACCACAAGTGAGCCCAAAATTTCTGTTATTAAATGAGACAGTTCTTAAGTGAGTTTTTCCCCATTTTATAACCTTTCACTTGTTAAATGAAATCACTGCAGTTCAGTTATGGTTGTTAAGGTTTGTTCTCCAAACTTCTTGGTTGGTTTCATGTGGGCTTCATGTGGTCAGTAGGTCCCGTGATAGGTCATGTCAGGGGAGGGGTCAGGTGTGACGTGACCCGTACCTGATCCATCTCAAGACTCTCACCTGACATGGCCTTCCCATCACAAGACCTCCTGACCACATGAAGAAGCCCTTAAAAGTAGAAGAATACCAACAATGACATCCTCTAAACTCCACTGAAGATATTACTTATTACATAGAAAAAGACCTCCTGGTCCATCTAGTCTGTCCTTATACTATTTCTTGTATTTTATCTTAGGATGGATATATGTTTAAACCAGGCCTGTTTCAATTCAGTTACTATGGATTTACCAACCACGTCTGCTGGAAGTTTGTTCCAAGCATCTACTACTCTTTCAGTAAAATAATATTTTCTCACGTTACTTCTAATCTTTCCCCCAACTAACCTCAGATTGTGCCCCTTTGTTCTTGGGTTCACTTTCCTATTGAAAAGACTTCTCTCCTGAACCTTATTTAACCCTTTAAGATATTTAAATGTTTCGATCATGTCCCCCCCTTTCCCTTCTGTCCTCCAGACTATACAGATTGAGTTCATGAAGTCTTTCCTGATAAGTTTTATGCCTAAGATATTCCACCATTTTTGTAGCCCGTCTTTGGACACTTTCAATTTTATCAATATCTTTTTATAGGTGAGGTCTCCAGAACTGAACACAGTATTACAAATGTGGTCTCACCAGTGCTCTATACAGCAGGATCACAATCTCCCTCTTTTTTCTAGTTATACCTCTAGCTATGCAGCCAAGCATTCTACTTGCTTTCCCTACTGCCTGACTGCACTGTTCACCCATTCATTTTGAGGCTGTCAGAAATCACTACCCCTAAATCCTTCTCTTCTGAAGTTTTTGCTAGCACAGAACTGCCAATACAATACTCAGATCGAGGATTCCTTTTGGCCAAGTGCATTATTTTACATTTGGAAACATTAAACTGCAGTTTCCATTGCTTTGACCACTTATCTAGTAAAGCTAAATCATTTGGCATATTACAGACGCCTCCAGGAATATCAACCCTATTGCACACTTTAGAGTCATCAGCAAATAGGCAAACCTTCCCTTCCAAACCTTCCACTATGTCACTCACAAAGTTACCCTTTAACATATTTAAATGTTTCAATCATGTCCCTGGTAACAAAACAATAGCAATAGCACTTACATACCACTTCACAATGCTTTAAAGCCCTCTCTAAATGGTTTACAGAGTCAGCCTATTTCCCCCAGCAATCTGGGTTCTCATTTTACCCACTTCGGAAGGATGGAAGGCTGAGTCAACCTTGACCGGTGGTGAGATTTGAGCTGCTGAACTACAGACAGAAGAAGCAGCTTGCAGTATTGCACTCTAACAACTGTGCCACCAAGTCTCATCAAACATTTGGAAACCAACCCACAAGCTCTGAGAACGAAGCTTCATCCTTCCTATTGGAATGCTGCTATCATGTCACTCTTTATTCCTCCTTTCTAACTATCATCCTTCTTCTGCTCTCCCTTTCCCACCACTCATCTCCTAGCTGAACATTCTCAAATTATCACAGATAATCCCCACTCGGTTAAAGACCCTGGAATACTAATAACAAAAGATTTAAGTGCCAAAGCCCACTGCAACAACATAGCCAAGAAGGCTTCAAGAGTTGTAAACCTAATCCTACGTAGCTTCTGCTCTGGCAATCTCACACTGCTTACCAGAGCTTACAAAACCTTTGCCAGACCCATCCTCGAATACAGCTCATCTGTTTGGAACCCATATCGCATCTCAGACATTAACACCCTTGAAAATGTCCAAAGATATTTCACCAGAAGAGCCATTCACTCCTCCACTCGAAACAGAATATCCTACGAGACTAGACTTTCAATCCTGGGCCTAGAAAGCTTAGAACTAAGACGCCTTAAACAAGATCTAAGTATTGCCCACAAGATCATATGCTGCAACGTCCTGCCTGTCGGCGACTACTTCAGCTTCAACCACAACACAAGAGCACACAACAGATTTAAACTTAATATTAACCGCTCCAAACTTGATTGTAAAAAATATAACTTCAGCAACCGAGTTGTCGAAGCGTGGAACTCATTACCGGACTCCATAGTGTCATCCCCAAACCCCCAACACTTTACCCTTAGATTATCTACGGTTGACCTATCCAGATTCCTAAGAGGTTAGTAAGGGGCGAGTACAAGTGCACTAGAGTGCCTTCCGTCCCCTGTCCTATTGCTCTCCTATATCTCCTATACCTTTCTTCTATTCCTATATCTCTTCTTCTATTCTTTCATTGATATGTTCTATTACTATATCTTCTATTCTTTCTTAGATATATTTTACTATGAGTATCTCCTCTATAACCTTCATCATGTATTTTACTATGTCTATATATTATTATTATTATTATTATTATTATTATTATTATTAATTAGATTTGTATGCTGCCCCTCTCCGCCCCTATATATACCCACTAAAAACCTCATTGTGTATTGGACAAAATAAATAAATAAATAAATTTTCAAAGCAGTCACCCTATCCAGCTGTGAAGCCTCGTAGCCTCTGGGCCAGGCAGATGCTACTTCATTTGCAAAAACAGCTTTCTCTAATATTTTGTCTGCAGGCTGATTTGCAAAGGATTCTTACAAGGAAAGGACACGGAATGGAATTGGATCATTCGAGGGGGATTTCTCCCGCTCCTCCCGCACTGCTTTGGGTTTTCTTTCTTATTTCTCCTCTAACTAGGCCTGCCAAAATTCACTAACATGCCAATTAAATATTCTCAGTCTATGGAAGCAGTGACCTATGTTCACAGCCAATCTCCCGGAGAGCCAGTTTTAATCTACAGCGAAATTAAAAAAACACAAAATAAAGCAACAGGAAAACAGTGCAAGAATAGGTGGGTTGCTTTACACCTTTTAACAGGGTTATTTGAGATCAGCTAGCAAGCCGGGGAGGCCTTCTGCTGAAATATTCTTCCTTGAGCAAAATATCGCACAGAATCGGGTTTGAAAAGTCAACTATTTTTTCTCGTGTTTGTTCGCTGGCCCTATGTTTAAGCCCAGGCATCATTTGATCTCAATCAACCGTGCTAATTAAAGATCCACGATCCAGACCTGGATATGTCACAAGGAAATGCTAATCTTCTTTCAAAAGCAGAGGGGGGGGGGGAAATAAAGGCTTTGTGATTTGATTTAGCTTAGGAAGGCCAGACTATAAAACCGTGGCATGGTAATAGAGCGTTTGCAATAAAAATGTACAGTACAGTGATACCTCGTCTTACAAACCCCTCGTCACACAAACTTTTCGAGATACAAACCCGGGGTTTAAGATTTTTTTGCCTCTTCTTCCAAACTATTTTCACCTTACAATCTCAAGCCGCCGCCACTAGGATGCCCTGCCTCTGGACTTCTGTTGCCAGCGAAGCGCCCGTTTTTGCACTGCTGGGATTTCCCTGAGGCTCGCCTCCGTGGGAAACACCACCTCCGGACTTCCATGTTTTTGTGATGCTGCAGGGGAATCCCAGCAGCGCAAAAGCGAGCACTTTGCTGGCAATAGAAGTCCGGAGGTGGGGTTTCCCAGTGAGGGGAGCCTCAGCGAAATCGCAGCATCACAAAAACACGGAAGTCCGGAGGTGGGGTTTCGAGGACTTCCATGTTTTTGCGATGCTGCAATTTCGCTGAGGCTCCCCTCGCTGGGAAACCCCACCTCTGGACTTCCGTTGCCAGCGAAGAACCGTTGTACCTACCTGAACGGTCTTCTCAGTGCACTGGAAGGAGAGTCCAACATGGGTATTACTCCAATCCTATTGGTAGAGACTGAGTTAAAAATTTACATATTAATTGAGCACCGCCCCCTCTGCTTTCCCCATGAGCCAGTTTTAAAAACGAAAAAACCATAGTAAGAGGATAACCAAGTTTTATTGTAACAACTGCCCACTCCGGCGTCCCTGCACCCATAACTGTACCGGGTGGGTTTGGACTCTCTGCCCACTCCGGCGTCCCTGCACCCATAACTGTACCGGGTGGGTTTGGACTCTCCTTCCAGTGCACTGATAAGACCGTTCAGATAGGTACAACGGTTCTTCTCCACTGCATCTGGAAGGAGAGTCCAACATGGGATATACCAGAGA
Source organism: Erythrolamprus reginae (assembly GCF_031021105.1). Taxonomy (NCBI): domain Eukaryota; kingdom Metazoa; phylum Chordata; class Lepidosauria; order Squamata; family Dipsadidae; genus Erythrolamprus; species Erythrolamprus reginae. The sequence goes on from NC_091963.1 coordinate 6,283,254, forward strand.
TTTACGGCCCATGGGAGGGAGGAGGGCTTGTCAGGGACGTTGGAGATAAACAAACACGTTGCAAAACACGTCTCCCAAATGCCGCCTCTGCTGAGGCGAAGGAGTCCAACTTATAATGTCGTATGAAAGTCGATAGTGCCGACCACGTTGCAGCCCTGCAGATGTCATCTATGGATGCCTGGGTCGCCCAGGCCGCTGAGGTCGCCGCACTCCTCGTTGAGTGAGCAGTCACTCCTGTTGGCACCAGTTGGTTACGAGCCCTGTATGCCTCCGCAATACAGTCCCTGATCCAACGACTAATGGAAACCGATGAAACTCCAAGTCCCTCTTTATCTGATGCAAAGGAAACAAACAACTTTCCCGTCTTTCGAAAGGTTTCTGTGCGTCTAATGTAAATCTTGACCGCACGGCGTACATCGATCTTGTGCCACCTTAATTCCGACGGGTGGCTGCCGTGGGTGCAAAAATCTGGAAGAATCAATTCTTGTTTCCTATGAAACTCTGAGTTGACCTTCGGTATAAAGGAAGGGTCCAACCTTAGCACCACCCGGTCTGGATAAAAGATACAGAGGTCAGGGCGTACCGACAAGGCAGCTAACTCTGACACTCTCCGGGCCGACGTAATAGCCACTAGGAAGGCCGTTTTAATTGACAGTAGTCGCAAAGGTATAGATCTCAAGGGCTCAAATGGTGGTTTTGTCAAGGCCCTGAGAACCAACGGGAGGTCCCATGATGGAAACCTCCGAATCGGTGGAGAGTGTTGATTCGATGCTCCTCGTAGAAAATCCTTCACCCAAGGATGGTAAGCCAGGGAACGGACTCCCTCCACTCGTATCATGGTTGCGAGGGCCGCCACATGTCGTTTTAGAGTGTTGCGCGCTAGCCCTCTGTCAAGACCGGTTTGTAAGAACTCCAGAACTGTGATGACCGAAGCCTGTCCAGTATTGATGTTTTGTTTGTCGCAGAAACTGCAAAAGGCCGCTCATGTCGCCTGGTAAACCCGAGAAGTAGATGAACGCCTTGCAGCCTGCATAGTGTCGATGACCTTCTCTGGTAGCTTCAATCCTCGTAACCTGACCCGTTCAAGTGCCAAACAGTCAGTTGGAGCCACTGGGGATCTGGATGATGAAGTTCCCCTTGACTGAGAGATATCAATTGGTCCGGAATTCTCCAAGGTGTTGACACCGACAGTGCCACCAGGTCGGAGAACCACGGTCGGCGAGGCCAGTGTGGAGCCACCAGCAACACCTCCGCCTTCTCCCGCAGGAGTTTCTCCACTACTCGTGGTATAAGATTTGTTGGTGGAAACGCATAGAGCAGTCCTGGCGGCCAGGGTGTTCGGAGAGCGTTGACTTCCTCCGCCCCTGGCTGTGGGAATTGTGTGTAGAATCTTGGAAGCTGGGTGTTCTGGGAGCTGGCGAAAAGATCCACCAGCGGAAGGCCAAACCGCATCACCGCTTGTTGGAAGAGGGCCGGGTCCAGCCTCCACTCTGACTGATCCAAGGTGGACCGACTCAGCCAGTCTGCTTGTGTATTGCTGATCCCCGCGATGTGTTCCGCTGTTAGGGACCGCAGATGTTGTTCGACCCAGCGGAATAGTGTCTTTGTCTCCTCCATGAGACGCTGCGACCTTGTGCCCCCTTGGTGGTTCAAGTGAGCTCTGGTCGCCACATTGTCCGTGAGCACCAACACGTGCTGTTGATGAACCAGAGGTGCAAATGTCTGTAGTGCTAGGAACACTGCTCTTAATTCCAGGAAGTTTATGTTGACCGAAGCGAGGTCCTCCTCCGTCCACAGGCCTTGAGCCATGTGAGCTCCAACATGGGCACCCCATCCGGTAAGACTGGCATCGGTGGTCAAGATGACTTGATCTCTTGTCTGGAAGGGAGATCCTCTGCTGATTGCGGCGGATGTCCACCATTTCAAGGACTCCCTGACCCTCTGGGGCAAGTAGACCTGCCTGTGACAATGGCTTACCTTGGACCTTTGAGCCGGAAGCAGGAACCACTGCAGTGTTCTGATATGGAACCTGGCCCAGGGGACAATGCCAATGGCCGACACCAGGGTTCCCAGTATCTTTGACAGCAGCGAAAGTGGGACTGGCCCCCGCTGAATACTGGATATCAAGTGTCTGATGTTGTCCTGCCTCTCTTGTGAGAGTGACACCGTGCCCTCCTGAGTGTCTATAATCGCTCCTAGGTGTAGAAGCCTGGTAGTAGGTAACAGCTGGCTTTTTTCCACATTGACTGTGAAGCCATGGAGTTCCAGCGTATGAATTGTCTCATTGAGGTCTCTCTCTGCTGCTAGCTTGGACCTGGACAGAATGATTATATCGTCCAGGTAGGCCATGAGTCTGATGGATCGTGCTCTTAAGCTGGCGGTCAATACATCCAAGAGCTTCGTAAACGTTCTTGGGGCCGATGACAGGCCGAACGGCATGGCTCTGTATTGGTAATGTCTTCCATCGGTATAAAATCGGAGAAACCTGCGATGTTCCGGATGAATAAGGACATGCAAGTATGCCTCCTTGAGGTCTATGGATGTTAAAGTGTCCTGTTTCCGGATGGAGGCGAGAATGGTCTGCAGCGAGTGCATCCTGTATCTTATGAAGAGGTTCAGTTGCTTCAGGTTGAGGATCAACCTGCAGCCTCCTGAGGATTTGGGGACGATGAAAATCATGGAATAGAACCCCTTTCTTTCCTCCTGCTGCGGAACTAGTTCTATGGCTTGGATGTCTAGCAGGTGCGTAATTTCCCTGCGCAATTGTAGTCTCTTTTGGAAGTCCTTTATTACTGGGCAGTGTATGAAACGGCTGGGAGGTGGTTGAAGGAATTCCAGCCTGAGCCCTTGTGTAACTGTAGCCAGAGCCCATCTGTCGGAGGAAGTCGCCTGCCAGGCCTCGCCGAAGCCCTGCAGTTTTCCCCCTATGGGTTGATGACTGGCCAAGTCATTTCGTGCGTTTAAACCCTCTCTGGGAATTGCAGATGAATGGGATTTTGCCTTCTCCTTGGGCTTCCCCTTTGCCTTATCCTTAGAGGGGGCAGGAGAACTTGGGAGCTCTTTGCTTTGATGCTCCTCCATTGTACTCACAATAGTTGGTCACAAATACAGGCTTGTGCTGTTTCTGACCTCTGGTGGCTTAGGTCCTCGCCAGCCTCGTCAGTATTGCCCCGAAAATGGTGCCCGCGGCCTCCCAGGACCTGCGCCTGCGCACTAGGGCTTCCCAGCCCGCTCGCGCTTAGTTTTGCCACCCTGCCAGCTGTTTGGCGCCCAAAGACGCCTCGCCGCTCTAGCCGCCCCCAATATGGCGGCGCCCAGCCTCCACGGCTCTCCGGGCTGCTCTTCAGGTCCCTCTTTTTGCGGGGACCTTCCCGTCGCTTCCAGGCTCTCCGGGGGGTTCCTGACCTCCCCGCTGCAATCCACGCCGCGTTCCTGTCGGCTGCGGCAGTTTCGTCGGCTGCGGCTTCGGCGGCTTCCCTAGCGCTCACCGGGCTGACTTCCCCGTCAGCTGTGAGGCGCTCGTCTCCCGCTGCACGCGAGTCGCCTTCAAGCCTCCCAGTGGGGGGGGCGGACCCTCCCACCTTCGGCTGACAGCCCCGGTATGGCCTCGGAGGCCAGGGACCCCCAGGCTGGGTGCTCCTCTACGGGGTGTTCCCACTGGGGGAAGGCAAAACCCCTGAGGAGAGTCGTTGGGGGTGGTGCCCGCTGAGGGCAGAGACCCCAGACCGTCTGATCCTCTTCAAGCTTCACATCTGAAAGAAAAAGAGAAAAAGGATTAAAACGGTAACAAACAGTTTATTATACAATTTCCTAGATATTTTTTAATCTAGCTCAAAACTCAGCATGTCTCTACTCAGTGACTGAGTTTTTAAAACTGGCTCATGGGGAGAGCAGAGGGGGCGGTGCTCAATTAATATGTAAATTTTTAACTCAGTCTCTACCAATAGGATTGGAGTAATACCCATGTTGGACTCTCCTTCCAGATGCAATGGAGAAGCGCCCGCTTTTGCACTGCTGGGATTCTCCTGCTGGGATTCCCCTGCAGCATCACAAAAACACGGAAGTCCGGAGGTGGGGTTTCCCATGGAGGGGAGCCTCAGAGGTATCCCAGCAGCGCAAAAACGGGCGCTTCGGCTGGCAAAAGGGGTGAGTTTTGGGCTTGCACGCATTAATCGCTTTTCCATTGATTCCTATGGGAAACATTGTTTTGTCATACGAACTTTTCACCTTACAAGCCTCATCCCAGAACCAATTAAGTTCGTAAGACAAGGTATCACTGTATAAGTAAGGGAAAAGATGGGTAAGTGGGAGTGGGGAGAAACTTCAACGCACACTGTAACGAAGAAGAAAGGTTGAAGAAACTTTAGGAGACATTGGAATTTTCCAGATGAATTTTTTGGGTCAGAGAGGAAACCCCCCCCCCCCCAAAAAAAAAAAGCCAATGCAAAGCTGAACTGTATTAATAGATATAATCAAGATGATGTGAAATAATACCATTTCAATGCTTTGGTAAGACCACACTTGGAATATTGCATCCAGTTTTGGGTGCTATATTATAAAAAAGATGTACCGTATTTTTCAGAGTATAAGATGCAACAGAGTAGCTGGGGAGGAAAAGAATGTGCTTCTCAGGTATTCATCTGGCTAGCATCCTTAGACTGGTCAGCTTCAGCACATTATTTTATCCCCTGGTTAGGGCTTTAAAAAAAATTTATTTGGAAGGAGTAACCATGAAAGAGCATGCAAACCAGTAAGAGCTGGGAATATTCATTCATTCATTCATTCATTCATTCATTCATTCATTCATTCATTCATTCATTAGATTTGTATGCCTCCCCTCTCCGAAGACTCGGGGCGGCTAACAACAATATAAAAAGACAATGTAAACAAATCTAATATTAAAAATAATCTTAAAAAACCCAATTTAAAGAACCACTCATACATACAAACATACCATGTATAAATTCTATAAGCCTAGGGGGAAGGGAAATTTCAATTCCCCCATGCCTGACGACAGAGGTGGGTTTTAAGGAGCTTGCGAAAGGCAAGGAGGGTGGGGGCAACTCTGATATCTGGGGGGAGCTGGTTCCAGAGGTCAGGGGCCGCCACAGAGAAGGCTCTTCTCCTGGGTCCCACCAAAACGACATTGCTTAGTTGACGGGACCCGGAGAAGGCCAACTCTGTGGGACCTAACCGATCGCTGGGATTCGTGTGGCAGAAGGTGGTCCCAGAGATATTCTGGTCCGATGCCATGAAGGGCTTTATAGGTCATAACCAACACTTTGAATTGTGACTGGAAATTGATCGGCAACCAATGCTGCGGAGTGCGGAGTGTTGGTGTAACATTGTTAGCACCTGAAAAGAAACATTCGGAGCAAGTAGAGCAATGGGGAAAAAAACCCTGCAAAGGCTTAGAGGGCTTGGAAAACATTCTTCGCAGAGAGTAACAATGAAAGAGCTTGTAAGCTGGTAAGAGCTGGAAACACTGTATGCACCTAGTTAGGGCTGGAAAGAAATATTCGGAACAAGTAAAGCAATTTAAAAAAAACCCAACTACAAAGACAAGGTTTGGAAAACATTCTTCGCAGAGAGAAGCAATGAAAGGGCCTGCAAGTTAAGAGCTGGGAAGATCGTTAGCAGCTAGTTAGGGCTGGGAATGGGGAGCTACATCCAGAGTATAAGACGTACCCAAAATATTAGCCTCTTTTAGGGAGAAAAAGGGTGGGTCTTATACTCTGAAAAATATGGTAGGTTATAGAAAGAATACAGAGAATACAATAGTATAGATCAGAAGTCTTCAAACTTCGCATCTTTAAGACTTGTGGACTTCAACTCCCAGAATTCTGCAGCCGGCATAACTAGCTGGAGAATTCTGGGAGTTGAAGTCCACAAGTCTTAAAATTGCCAAGTTTGGGGACCCCTGGTATAGATTGGCGAAAATATATCAAAATTAAAATCAGATCTGTTGGAAATGTAAAATAGAGTGAGGCACCTTCTTTCATATGTGGTGGGTGTGTCCCAAAGCTAAACAATACTGGAGGAAAATACACAAGTGAATGCAGGAAATAATAGGTAGAACAATTGAGTAAACACCTGATTTTTTTCTATTAGGAATTATTAGAAAACAATACACACAATCATTAAATATTTAATGCTACACATTGACAGCGACAAGGATCATATATGCTCAATGTTGGAAAGATTCCCAGATACCCTTGGAGAAGTAAATTATATAAAATAGTTTATGACTGTGCCGAGATGGACTAAATGTATGAATGGACAAAGAAAAGAAAGACTAAGAGGTAATAGGAGATGGACGTATAAGAGGAGGCAATAAGAAAAAACAATGTATAAATGTATATACAGTGGTACCTTTACTTAAGAACTTAACTCGTTCCATGACCAGGTTCCTAAGTAAAAAAGTTTGTAAGAAGCAGCAATTTTCCCCATAGGAATCAATGTAAAAGCAAATAATGTGTGCGGTTGGAGAAACCACAGAGAGGGCGGAGGCCCTGTTTCCTCCCAGGAGAGAGGCCTCATGGAGACTTCTCCCTGCCTTTTCCGGCCCTGTTTCCTCCCAAAAGATTCCTAGCAAGGCCCAACAGAGGCTTCTCCTCGCCTTTTCCGGCCCTGTTTCCTCCAGGAGATTCCTAGAGGCCCCACAGAGGCTTCTCCACACCTTTTCCGGCCCTGCTTCCTCCCAGGAGATTGCTAGAGAGGCCTCATGGAGACTTCTCCCTGCCTTTTCCGGCCCTGTTTCCTCCCAGGAGATTCCTAGAGAGGCCCCACAGAGGCTTCTCCCTGCCTTTTCCGGCCCTGTTTCCTCCCAGGAGATTCCTAGCAAGGTCCCACAGACTTCCCCCTGCCTTTTCCGGCCCTGTTTCCTCCCAAAAGATTCCTAGCAAGGCCCAACAGAGGCTTCTCCTCGCATTTTCCGGCCCTGTTTCCTCCAGGAGATTCCTAGAGGCCCCACAGAGGCTTCTCCAAACCTTTTCCGGCCCTGCTTCCTCCCAGGAGATTGCTAGAGAGGCCTCATGGAGACTTCTCCCTGCCTTTTCCGGCCCTGTTTCCTCCCAGGAGATTCCTAGAGAGGCCCCACAGGGGCTTCTCCCTGCCTTTTCCGGCCCTGTTTCCTCCCAGGAGATTCCTAGCAAGGTCCCACAGACTTCCCCCTGCCTTTTTCGGCCCTGTTTCCTCCCAGGAGATTGCTAGAGAGGCCTCATGGAGACATCTCCCCGCCTTTTCCGCCCCTGTTTGCTCCCAGGAGATTCCTAAAGAGGCCCCACGGAGGCTTCTCCCTGCCTCTTCCAGTTACAGTTTTGGAGGCTCGGGTTTGTAAGTGGAAAATGGTTCTTGAGAAGAGGCAAAAAAATCTTGAACACCCGGTTCTCATCTAGAAAAGTTTGTAAGTAGAGGACGTTCTTAGGTAGAGGTACCACTGTACAAGCATTAAAATTAATGTGGGTGTGTGGGTGTAGATCTACAATCTTACTTTCCAGTAAAAACCTGAGATGGGGAGAATTCTGCATAGCTTCCTAAAAATCTCAGAGCAAAATCTTACCAGCAGGACAAGAATCACTGGTCCTTGATAGATGTAATCTATGTATTTCCCTGGTGCTTTTCCAAACCAGCACCTGAAAATAGATACCATAAGGTTATATAAGGAGAATGAAAAACGGCGAGGGGGGGGGGAACAAATTGACAAAAGATGAGTGGAAGACAGGAGACTGGGGGGAAAGCTTGAGTAGGCTGCGGCTGGACGGAGCTGGAGAAATGATGAAAAAGAAAAAAAAAATACAGGAAGCAACGAATAAAGCACAGCGATAGCGAGGGTGTTTGGCGAGCCCAGAATGGAGCATAGGAGAAACATGTTCGATGCTGTGATTTAAAGTCTACTTAGTTCATGTTTTATTTTCGCCTTTCTTATCTCCTGCTTCAAATTTATTTGACTTGCTATCTCTTTCCTCTTTTATTATCCTCTGCATTAAGCGGCACATTTACCCTAGGAAGCACGATGGAGACATTTATTTTATTTATTTATTACATTTGTATGCTGCCCCTCTCCGCAGACATACATTTATGTGGGTAGTCCTTAACTTATGACTGTTACTGAATGTGGAATTATTTATTTATTCATTCATTCATTCAATTTTTATGCCGCCCTTTTCCTTAGACTCAGGGCGGCTTACAACATGTTAGCAATAGCAGTTTTTAAACAGAGCTGGCTATTGCCCCCACAATACGGGTCCTCATTTGACCCACCTCGGAAGGATGGAAGGCTGAGTCAACCTTGAGCTGGTGATGAGATTTGAATCGCTGACCTACAGATCTACAGTCAGCTTCAGTGGCCTGCAGTACCGTACTCTACCTGCTGCGCCACCCCGGCTCATATGATGTAAGTCAAGCTGTCCTTCCTGTGGCTGAGCCAATTTAACCACCTTTTTTGTGCCGGTCATCAAACTAAATCCAGGATTTTTAAAGTGAGCCCATTTTGAGTAAACCCATGCTAGTAGTAATGGATGTGTGACGGATGAATGTCTTTTTTAATGTGTTCTTTAAAAAAAATAATTGAGGTTTTAAATTTTGTATCTTTGTTTTATTCTGTATTCTGCCCTGAGTCCATTAGGAGAAGGACAGACTATAAATTTAAGTAATAAATAAATAAATGAATAATTTCCTACAGTAAATGACTTCTTTTGGGGAAGCAAAATCATAAATCCTGCGACCGCCAGATTCTGCAAACGGCGGTAAATGCAGGATAGTTCCTGAATGTCCAAAATATTGAGGACTAGTTGTATGGATGTATGAGCTAGTACAGCCAGTCCTCGACTTACAGTTGTTCATTTAATGACTATTCAAAGTTTCAGCGGCACTGGAAAAAAGCGACTTAGGACCATTTTTCACACTTACGACGGTGGCAGCGTCCTTGTGGACACACAATCAAAATTCAGACGCAGCTGACTCGTGTTCATGATGGTCACAGCATCCTTGGGTCACGGGACCAGTATTGTGTTCCTACTCAATATGGGCCACCCTGTGTGCCGGTAGTTTTATGTATAGTTTGCATGAGACGTATGATTGTTTTTACATTAAGGGGTTTTAAACTGTTTTTAATTATTGGATTTGTACTGTTTTTATTGTTGTGAGCCGCCCCGAGTCTTATTATTATTATTATTATTAATTAGATTTGTATGCCGCCCCTCTCCGTATAATAATAATAATAATAATAATAATAATAATAATAATAATATTCTACGGAGAGGGGTGGCATACAAATCTAATTAATAATAATAATGGTAATGATAATGATGATAATGATGATAATGATAATAATAATAATAATAATAATAATAATAATAATAATAATAATAATAAAATGGGAGATGTGCACGCAGCTTCAGGTGTGCACGCATCCCAGGAAGATTTTGCTTCTGTGCATGCGCATGAGAGTGTGAGAGTGTGTGTCATTTCAGCGATTTTTTGCTTCCGTGCATGCGCAGTGGCAAGAAAGATCGTGCAGGATACCCGAAGCTGCATGCACAGTGCACTGATAGCGGGAAAGTGCCAAGTCCCACCTGCACGTGAACCCCCACCCCTTTGGTGGCCTTCTGACAAGCAAGATCAATGGGGAAGTCAGATTCATTTCACAGCAGTTTGACTGCAGTGATTCACTTAACGACAGGGGCAAGAAATGTCATACAATGGTGCAAACTCAGTTAACAAAATCTTAAGGACTAGCTGTATGGGTTCAGCAAAAGAAATGTTGGGCTCAGTTGTGTCCATAAGTCGAGGATTACTACATGTATATAACTCCCAGACAGGTAGTCCCCGACTTATGATGTCGATCAGTTCCTACGGGGTGTCGTAAGCCGAATTTCCGTGTAATTCGGAATACTGTATTGTGATTTACACGAATGGAGGTAGCAGCAGTGGCGGCGGCGTCTTCAAGGGACCAACAGCTGGTCCTTCTCGGTGCTGCGTTGCTGCAGCCTCCGAGGCCACCCACCGCGGAGATCCCCTCACCCGAACGGAGGCAGCAATGCAGCGTCAAGGACTGGCTGTTGGTTCCTTGAAGCCACTGCTGCCGCCGTTCAGACAAAGGGATCTCCGCGGTGGGTGGCGGCGGCGGCTCTGAGGCCGCCCACAGCGGAGATCCCTTCGCCCGAATGGCGGCGGCAGCTTCAATGAACGAACAGCCGGTCCTTCTCAGCGCTGCATTGCCGCCTCCGTTTGGGCGAGGGGATCTCCAAAGCCGCCCCCCACCGCAGACATCCCTTCACCTGAATGGCAGCGGCAGCTTCAAAGCTGTCCCTGGGTCGTCATAATGACGAAACGTCGTATGTCAGGGACGACGTAACCCGGGGACCACCTGTATATCAAATAAAAGGTAAGAATGTGGTGTTCCTTTTAGGAACGATTCTCAGTTGTGTCTTTGCAATGCTGGGGATTTGTTTTGCTTTTCAGCTTAATTATGCAAATGAGACTGATGGATCGACTCTCTTAGCAGATGCACTCGCTTATGTTCCCACCTCCACTGTTGCTTTATTATTAGCACCTTGCAGAATCCAAGGCACCCTGCCGATTATATTCTTCACTCTGATCCTCTGCAAACTTTGAAGAGGAAGGAAGGAGGGTTTGTGTACCACGTTCGGCTTCCTACCTGCCTTCTTTTCCATCACACTCAGAGTATTGTCAAGTAATCATGGCACATCATCTGAAGGAGGTTTCATTTTAGCTTGAGTGGGAGAAGTTTTAGTTTGAGCCTAATTGTGAGGGCTTTCTTTCTTTCTTTCTCTATTGTCTCCCTATTATTTTCTTTCTCCTTCTCCTCCATCTTTTCTCTTCTTCTTTCTCCTCCTTTTCTTCCTCCTCTCCATCTTCTCCTCCTCTTCCTCTTTTCTCTTCCTTTTCCTCCTTTTCTTCCATCTCCCTATCTCCTCCATCTTATCTTCTTTTTCTCCGCTTCCTCCTCCTATCCTCTCCATCTCTTTTCTTTCTCCTCCTGCTTTTCCTCTTCCTCCCTATCGTCTCCATCTTATTTTCTTTCCCCTCCTCCATCTTTTACCTTCTTCCTTTTCCTCCTACTCCTCTTCCCTGCCTTCTCCATCTTATTTTCCTCCTATCTTCTCCAAATTCTTATCTTCTCTTTCTCCTCCTCCTTCCCTCCCTCCCTGAAAAACTGATTTACAATCATTCCTTGCATTTAATGACTCTTGTTACATTCCGTGATCAAAATTCACGAATTGGCGATTGCCGTGTATTTATTATGGTGGTTGCATCATCTCGGGTCACGTGATTGCCATCTGTAACCTTCCCCGGCTGGCTTTTGACAAGCAAAGTGGGTTAATTTATCAACTGCATGATTCAATTAACAATTTCAGCGATTTGCTTAACAACCATGGCAAAAAAGGTCAGAGAATGAGTGTTACTCTTTAACAACACCTTGCTTAGCAATGAAAATTCTGGCTGCAAGTTAAGGGCTATTTGCATTTGCTTCCTTGGTTTGATTTGAATTCATTGTATATTTTTTTCTATTCCACCTTTCTCCCAGGATTTTGAAGTAATTGTGAACCACAAAACTGTTATACCTCCCACCAAATTAGTAATTTTGGAAATGGCCTAGGTCAGTGGTGGCAAACCTATGGCACGTGTGCCACAGAGTGACAGGCAGAGCCATAGTGGAGGGCATGCAAGACGTTGCCCTATGTCAGCTCCAGCGCACATGTGTGCACTGGCCAGCTGATTTTTGGCCTCGGGGAAAGCTTCCCTGAAGCCCCAGAGTGCAAAAAATTGCCTAAAGGGCAAACTGGAAGTTAACAACAGGGGCAAGAAAGAAAGAAACTTCTACTTTACCTGTTGTGCTTATTTTTGCACTCGGGAAGCTTCCTGAAGCACTGAACAGCCCAACGGACAAACCGGAAGTTCGGAATATGCATTTCCGGTTTGCCCATTGTGCTGTTTTTCACATTCCGGGGCTTCGGGATGCTTCCCTCAATCCTCCGCAGTGCAAAAAGCAGCACAATGGGTAAACCGGAAGTGCATTTTCCGAATTTCCGGTTTGCCCATTTGGCCTTTTTCCCCACCATCCCATCTGTGCGCATGGGTACAGATGGGGGGGGGATTGTGAGCATGTGTAGGGGCAGCGTAGGGGTTTGCATATGTGGGGGAGGGGCAGGGATGGGGTGCGGGCACATGGACGCATGCAAACACACAAACACATGCTAACACACAAACACACACCTTTTCACCCTCACTGGCCAAACTTGTTTCCCATGAATGGCAAACCTATGGCACACGTTCCACAGGTGACACACGGGGTTGTATTGGAGGCCACACAAGGTGTTGCCTTTTGTCAACTCCAGCACGCATGCGTGTGCTGGCCAGCTGATTTTTAGCCATGGGGAAAGCCTTTCGCCCTCCGGAGGGTTCAGGGAAGGCTCCCTAAAGCCCTGAAGTGCAAAAAACGGCCCAACGGACAAACCAGAAGTTTAGAAAAATTGACTTCCGATTTGCCCGCTGTATTGTTTTTTGCACTCTGGGGAAATGGGCAAAACGGAAGCCCATTTTTCAAAACTTCCGGTTTGCCTGTTCGGGTGTTTTTCACCATCCCAGGCTTTAGGGAGGCCTGTCCACATACACGGGGGTGAGGGGTATGTGTGCATGCGCATGAGACAGTGTAGGGGTGCTTGTGGGGAGAGAATGGGTGTGAGAACAGTGATACCTCATCTTACGAACTCCTCGTCATATGAACCTTTCGAGATACGAACCCGGGGTTTAAGATTTTTTTGCCTCTTCTTCCGAACTATTTTCACCTTACGAATCCGCCGCCGCCGGGATGCCCTGCCTCTGGACTTCCATTGCCAGTGAAGTGCCCGTTTTTGCGATGCTGGGATTCCCCTGCAGCATTGCAAAAATGCGGAAGTCCGGAGGTGGGTTTTCCCATGGAGGGGAGCCTTAGGGGAATCCCAGCAGCGCAAAAACGGGCGCTTCAGCTGGCAAAAGGGGTGAATTTTGGGCTTGCACGCATTAATCGCTTCTCCATTGATTCATATAGGAAACATTGTTTCGTCTTACGAATTTTTCACCTTATGTTCCTCGTCCTGGAACCAATTAAGTTTGTAAGACAAGGTATCACCGTATGTGCATATGCACACCCCTTTTCCATCATTGGCCTAGGTCATTATCCTGCTGCAAAGGTCATTTTTGCTGAACTGTTTCTTCGTTAACAGCGAAAACCTGCTATTTGCAGAAAAATAGGGAGTGGGTTGAATCACTTTTATACTTACTGCTCATTTTCATAGTAAACCTTGCAGGCAGCCCAGGCAATGATAATGGGGCAAGGAATACCTACAAGAAAAAGGAGATGGAAAAACAACAACGACAGAGTGGAAGTTCTAAGAGGCTCGTTCAAAGCTTGGAAGAAAAAGAGTGAATTGCCTTACTGATAATGGAGCCTTTTCAGAAGTCTGAAGGAGCAGAGAGGAGCTACATCAAAGATTTGTTTTCCTAAAAATACTAGAATAATGTAGGCTTTATGGAACCTTTTAGATATTAGCTTCAATCTATCCACCCAGTTATAAAAAGGAAGGAAGGAGAGAGCTGTACATCTGTCTGTTCATCCAACCACTCATGAAAACATTCCTTTTCTTGCTTGCTCCATCCCTCCCTCTCCCTTCTTCCCTCCTTCCCTCCCTCTCCTCCCTTCTTTCCGCTCTCTCCTTCCTTCTTTTTTTCCTCCCTCCCTCCCTTATCTTCCTCCTCTCTCCTTCCTTCCTTCCGTTCTCTCCTTCCTTCTTTCTTTCCTCCCTCCTCTCCCCTTCCTTCCTTCTTTCTGCTCTCTTCCTTCTTTCTTTCCTTCCTCCTCTCTCCTTCCTTCCTTCTTTCCGCTTTCTCCTTCCTTCTTTCTTTCCTCCCTCCCTCCCTTCTCTCCCCTTCCTTCCTTCCACTCTCTCCTTCCTTCCTTTCCTTCCTCCTCTCTCCTTCCTTCCTTCTTTCCTCCCTCCCTCTCCTTCCCTCCCTCTCTCCCTCTCCTTCCTCCCATACATCCATCCTCCCTCCCTTGAAATATTTCTGAAACAATGACCTAACAAGGGCATAGTTTGTCTAACATGTAACATCTCCCTTCCTTCCTCTGCCTCCCACCTTCCTCCCTCAATTGATATTGCTAGACCACAACAACTTTTGAGATACCCCGCGACCCCAATAAAGATAGAAGCTCAGATTATTTCCATTTGTTTCTTTGGGTCCCATCAGGATTGGGCGGCATAGAAGTCGAATAAATAATAAAAAATAATTTTAAAATTTTATTACTTCAATTTATAGGCAGCCTTTCTCCTGATGGACACAGGGCAGCGTACAAGGATAAAACAACAATACGAAATTAAAACCCCAATATTAAAAAGCTCTCATCTAGCATTCATTCATAGCTAGTTCCTGCAGCAGGATGTTGTCGCTCAAACAGCCCCACGCCTGCCGGCAAAGCTGTGTTTTTAAGGCCTTTTTATTAAAGATGCATAACTAGCCCTTCTCTCTGTCTTGTTGCTACCCAAAGTCAGCAAACAGGATATCCTGCTTGAGCAGGGGTTGGTCAAACCAGTGTTTCCCAACCTGGGCAACTTGAAGATATTTGGACTTCAACTCCCAGAATTCCTGGCTGGGGAATTCTGGGAGTTGAAGTCCAGATATCTTCAAGTTGCCCAGGTTGGGAAACACTGGTCTAGAAGACCTCCAAGATCCCTCTCACGTCACTTATTCATCAATTTTCTAAATTACTGAGGAAAGGCCTGGCTAACAATGAAACTCCCCAAACGCAACGTAGGAAGTAGATTGTGCTTTTAGATGGCTTACACCAGCCGATGAAGAGAAAAATCCATTTCCTCAGCTTGTCCGTCGAGTACGTCATCACAATGGCGGTGTGGAGGTAGCAACCTTCCACAAACATCCAGAAGAAATTGGTCACCACAAAGTAGTTGAATATAGTTGTGATGCAGCGACACCAAAGCTGTGGGAAGATATGTAGAAAAAAATATAATTTTTATTTTATTGGCCAAGCATAATTAGCCACACAAGTATTTTGCCTTTGGTGCATATGTTCTCAGTATATATAAAAGAAAATATACATTTGCTAAAAATCATGAGGTAAAATGTACATATTTTAGTCCATTTGTACCATACGGCGTCTATGTTTGCACAGGAAGTCCTTGACTTATGACTACAACTGAGCCCCAAATTTCTGTTATTAAGTGAGTCTTGCCCCATTTTATTTATTTTATTTATTTATTAATTAGATTAATTAATTTATTAATTAATTAGATTTGTATGCCGCCCCTCTCTGTAGACTCGGGGCGGCATACAAATCTAATAAATGGACCTTTCTTGTCACAGTTAGTCACTGCAGTTGTTAAATTAATCACATGGTTGTTAAATGAACCTGGCTTCCCCATTGACTTCGTTTGTCAGAAGGTCGCAAAAGAGTATCACATGACCCGGGACATTGCAACCGCCATAAGTACATGCCATTTGCCAAGTGTCTAAATTTTGATCTTGTGACCAAAGGGGTACTATAATGGTCGTAAGTATGAAAAGCAGCCATAATTCACTTTTTTCAGTGTTTGAACTTGTGACCAGTGTTTTGATCTTGTGACCAAAGGGGTACTATAATGGTCGTAAGTATGAAAAGCAGCCATAATTCACTTTTTTCAGTGTTTGAACAGTCACTAAACGAACTGTTGTAAGGTGAGGACTACTTGCACTCAATAGTCTATAGTTTTCTTTTGCAC
The DNA here is from genome assembly GCF_031021105.1 of Erythrolamprus reginae. Lineage (NCBI taxonomy): Eukaryota > Metazoa > Chordata > Lepidosauria > Squamata > Dipsadidae > Erythrolamprus > Erythrolamprus reginae. Next base: position 6,299,033 of record NC_091963.1, read on the forward strand.
TTTGGTTTACAAAATGCAACTTCATGAACACAATTTTAATTGGTAAGCAAGTTGAGCGATTTCCACCCAATTTCACAATCTTCCCTGTCATGGTTCTCAAGAAAATGACGGCAGTTGTTAAGTGACTCATGTGGTCATTAAGAGAACCCAGCTTCCCCCAATGACTTCCAGAATGACAGCCACATGACAATCACAGGATGTGGCAGCCAACATGTAGGTTGCTAAGCAACCTAATTTTGATGGGGAGGCTCAAATGGGTTGTGAGAGGAGCAGTCACAAATCACTTTTTCAGTGCTGTTGTAATTTCGAACGGTCGCTAAATGAATGGTTGTAAGTCAAGGACTACCTGTATGTGAATTTCTGCCATATCTCTTGAGGAAGAAGTACCTCATTGCTCTCATGGATATTGTGGTCGATTGTTTGTAACATTAACCACATCATATTCCTCAGGATGAACGTTGTGATCAAGTTCCAGTGGATAATGTTGCGGAGGCATCGGATACTCCTAAAACGGCAAATGTAGAAATATAAATATATGTACAGTATATAGATATTTAGATCAGTTTATTCATCTAAGTAGGCTCTGTGGAATCTTCAGGCATTCAGTCAAGAAAATGGGAAGGCCCTGATCTACAACTCCAGCAAAATTATCTTTCCTTCAGGCGGGATGGTTTATGCACTTCAATCCCATACTTTATCCTGAAGTAAATCAATATTTTGCAGAAGATGTGAAATATTTGCCAAAAAGGCACTAAGAGTTGTTAATAATAATAATAATAATAATAATAATAATAATAATAATAATAATATAATTGGCGGAACAAAGAATTGCATGGCCAGTTCTTGGAGAAGATTGAAGGCAAAGTGGATAAAGAAAAGACCTGGTCATGGCTTACAAGTGGAACACTCAAAAAGGAGACAGAAGGACTAATACTGGCGGCACAAGAATGGACCATTAGAACAAATGCTGTCAAAGCCAGAATTGAAAAATCAACAGACGATCCAAAGTGCAGACTCTGTAAAGAAACAGATGAAACCGTCGATCACATACTCAGCTGCTGCAAAAAGATCGCACAGACTGACTACAAGCATAGACATGATGCTGGGGCACAGGGCGGAAGTGTTCACACACCCGAAAAGGTGACGATCCTGAAGATCCTCCCGAGGTTCCCATACCATCCCTCCTATAACCTGCCCATCAACCACCCTAAAAATCAGCAGAATGATCAGTGTTGGGACCCCAGACAGTCAGACAATAAATAAACACATTCACGCACAAATTAAAATATAAAACTCCTGCTCCTTCTCCAAAAAAGGCTGCTTTCAGACAGGGAAGGCAATGAAAAGTAATGGCGGCTAAGTGTCCCTTGTGTCCAAAAGGCCAGGGCGAAAGTGCTTTTGAGAAGGAGAAAAGGCAGCAACCAATGGCTGGGGGGCGGAAGGCTGGGGACAGAACAGCCTCGGCCAAGTGGAGGAGGCTAAAAGTCCTAGACCCGATCTCCTAATCGTCTTTGTTGCTCTACTCTACTGTATTTCTGGAGCAGGAATGTGAAACTCAAGGCCCGGGTGCTGGATTTGTCCCACAGGTGTTTAAATATGGCTCACAGGGCCTCCTTGGAAACAGTGAAGGACCAGCCTGTGGTGCCTCTACCAGCAAAAACAGAGCTTGGGAAGGCCGGACATCTCCACCCCGAGTTCAATCTATGGCTGCAATGGCCTCCTGCAACCCTCTGTCAGAAAAAAACAGAGCTTGGGAGGGCTACGCACAACCCCCCTGAGCTCCATTTTCGGCTGCAATGGCCTCCTGCAACCGTCTGTCAGCAAAAACGGAACTTGGGAGACCTATGTGCAACCCTCCCAAGCTCCGTTTTTGCTCAGGTGCTCCCGACACGAGTGATATCACATTGTCCACACTGTCCCCAGCCCCCCCCAAAGTCAAACAACTCTTATGTGGCCCTTAATGTAATCGAGTTTGACACCACTGTTCTAGAAGCTCAACATCTTTTGAATACTTTTTTTCTTGTTGTTTAATCTTTTTTTCAATGGAGAAAAAAAAAGTAGGCAAAGAAGAGTCTTTTATCCACAAGATAGGATATTTAGAACGACTCCAGTAGCGACACAGTATTTTAAAACAAAAATTTATGTTGCAATGGCAAACGCTTAGCTTCTGTGTATCACAGTGAGCGGCATATTATGACTGATATGATCATGGGGACTCCAAAATTGTATTCTAATGATGTTTTCAACATTTCTCCGGCAATATGAACCGTAGATAAATTGTTCTGAATTCTGCTGGTGGCTTGGGAAGCACATTTTAAAGCAGGTTTTATAAATGCAACGACACTTTTAAGATTCACAGTCGCATAGCCGAAGTGAGAATAAATAACTCTTAGCTGGGAATAAATGAGACAGGGACAATCTAAAAGGAGGAGAAACAGACAAATACACTCTAATTATTAAGGAAAGTTAAGGAAGAATAAGTGAAACATGCAACATCAAAAGGAAATGAGAGGGAAATTAAAAAAAATTAAAACAAATTCTAGTCATTAATCCACTTTGGAAGCAGTGCAGAGATGAGAAACTAGGCTGATTAAAAGGCCTGGACTGGATACTAAAACATATGGAATGCAGTTGTAGGAATTAGGTATGGCTTAGTCTGCTGAAAAGAAGGACCAGGGGAAGTAATGGGCAGCCAATTTTTTTACTGCCACACTGTGGGTGTGGCTTATTTTGTGGGTGTGGCTTGATGGTCATGTGACTGGGTAGGAGTGGCTTGCCAGCCATGTGACCATGTGGGAGTGGCTTGAACGATCATCATCGTTCAAGTGAACTGTTAAGTCCTCGACTTACAACTTCAACAGTGTCAATTTCTGGGGTGACAATTTGCTTCGCGTTTCCCGCGCTCTCCTTCCTGGGTCGCCCCCCTCGCCACAGGCTGGGTAGCTAGGCGAATGGGTGTCGATCAGCTGTTGAGAAAAGAGGGGGGAGGAAATGGGCCCCCTGCAACTCCTACCGGTGCTGGTCTCCCTGCCGCTTTCCGAGGAGGGAGAGGAAGACGGGAGGGGGGAATATTCAGCTGGAACTGGGCATACAGCTTCATTTCCTCCGGTGGAACTGTATTCCACCCCGTCCTGCCTGCTGCCCACCCCTGACCAAGGGGGCACATGATAGCGGTATTCCAATATTTGAGGGCTGCCAAAGAAAAGGGGGTCAAGCTATTTTTCAAAGCACCAGAAAGCAAGACTCCTTTTTAATACGTTTGTGAGTGGCATAGGGGAAGGTTTGCCTATTTGCTGATGACTCTAAAGTGTGCAATAGGGTTGATATTCCTGGAGGAGTCTGTAATATGGTAAATGATTTAGCTTTACTAGATAAATGGTCAAAGCAATGGAAACTGCAGTTTAATGTTTCCAAATGTAAAATAATGCACTTGGGGAAAAGGAATCCTCAATCTGAGTATTGTATTGGCAGTTCTGTGTTAGCAAAAAACTTAAGAAGAGAAGGATTTAGGGGTAGTGATTTCTGACAGTCTCAAAATGGGTGAACAGTGCAGTCAGGCGGTAGGGAAAGCAAGTAGGATGCTTGGCTGCATAGCTAGAGGTATAACAAGCAGGAAGAGGGAGATTGTGATCCCGCTGTATAGAGCGCTGGTGAGACCCCATTTGGAATACTGTGTTCAGTTCTGGAGACCTCACCTACAAAAAGATATTGACAAAATTGAACGGGTCCAAAGATGGGCTACAAGAATGCTGGAAGGTCTTAAGCATAAAACGTATCAGGAAAGACTTAATGAACTCAATCTGTATAGTCTGGAGGACAGAAGGAAAAGGGGGGACATGATCGAAACATTTAAATATATTAAAGGCTTAAATAAGGTCCAGGAGGGAAGTGTTTTTAATAGGAAAGTGAACACAAGAACAAGGGGATACAATCTGAAGTTAGTTGGGGGAAAGATCAAAAGCAACGTGAGAAAATATTATTTCACTGAAAGAGTAGTAGATCCTTGGAACAAACTTCCAGCAGACGTGGTTGGTAAATCCACAGTAACTGAATTTAAACATGCCTGGGATAAACATAGATCCATCCTAAGATAAAATACAGGAAATAGTATAAGGGCAGACTAGATGGACCATGAGGTCTTTTTCTGCCGTCAGACTTCTATGTTTCTAAGACAAGAAACAATTGATGGAGATTAATCAAGGAGAGAAGCGATCTGGAATTAAGGAGATACTTCCTAACGCTGAGAACAATTAACCAGTGGAACAGCTTGCCTTTAGAAGTTGTGGGTGCTCCATCGCTGGAGGTTTTTAAAGAAGAGACTAGACTTATCTGAAATGTATAGGTCCTCCTACTTGAGCAGGGGGTTGGACGAGAAGACCTCCAAGGTCCCTTCCAATTATATTCTCATTGATCGAAACTACGTTTCCCAGGATTCAGGGACGAACTGCCTCAATCTATATTGTATTTTAGATTTCTGCCATTTCTACGTTTTGTAACCTACTGGCATATTGAATGTTTCTTCCCCTTAGCAAGTTTAAGATGTGTGGACTTTAATTTCCCAAGAATTCCCCAGTCAGCTTGATATTAAAAGAAACTGCTTGGAGCAGAATGAAAAAAAAGAATCACATTACAGAATGCGGGAGACGTCTTTAATTATCCTAAAAGGGAGAGAAAAAGCTCAGTGGAATGAATTCACACATTCAGCCGCTCAAATCAAAATAAGGAAGTCCTTGACTGTCAACAGTTTCTTTAGTGACCCTTCAAAAGTGACATAACCATTTTTCACACTTACGAGCATTGCCGCATCGCTATGGTCACAGGATCAAAATTTGGATGCCAGGCAGCCGATTCCCATTTATGACGGTATCCCAGGATCAGTTATGTGATAAACTTTTACGACCTTCTGACAAGCAAAGTCAATGGGGGGAAGTCAGATTCACTTAACAACCGGGTTACTAACTAAACAACTGCAATGATTCGTTTAACAACTGCAGCAAGAAAAGTTGTAAAATGGGGCAACACTCACTTAACAAATGTCTCAATTAGGAGCATACATTTTGGGCTCAGTTGTGGTCATAAGTCAAGGACTACCCCTAACCAACCTTAACATTAATCTAGTGTTGTGGGAACTCAATAGCTAGGTTTTTAGCTTGATATACAAAAATATGGTGGTAAAATATATCAAGTCGCTTAATTGTGAAATGAGTATTTATTTATTTATTCATTCATTCATTTTTATGCCACCCTTCTCCTTAACAGAGCCAGCCTATCGCCCCCACAATCTGGGTCCTCATTTGACCCACCTCGAAAGGATGGAAGGCTGAGTCAACCTTGAGCCAGTGGTGAGATTTGAACCGCTGACCTACAGATCTATCAGTCAGCTTCAGTGGCCTGCAGTAAAGCACTCTACCTGCTGCGCTACCCCCGGTATACAGGTAGTCAACTTACAACTCTTCATTTAGTGACTGTTCAAAGTTTCAATGGTACTGAAAAAAATGACATTGGGACCATTTTTTATACTTATGAACATTAGGCCGAATGCTGAATGTTAGGCCGAAGCCATTGTTTGATTTGGAGACTTTGGCCTGTCACATATTATAATGTGGAATGTAATAGTGCTGTGGGAATTTGGGGGTGGGGGATGGGCTGTTGCATGAGGGGAGACGGGAGGTAGCCATAACAAATTATTTCTGGATTCTCAAGGTCATCCCTTGTTCAACACCTGTCCAGAAGCTGATGGGAGTAATGGACACATTGGCAGGAGGCGATTGGTCAATGTGGTGAACTTGTGGGTATGGGACATACATACGAGACTAGACTTTCAATCCTGAGCCGAGAAAGCCTAGAACTAAGACGCCTTAAACAAGGGGCATACATAAGTGCACTGGTGTGCCTTTCGTCCCCTGTCCAATTGTCCTTCCTTTCTCTCACTTATCATATATATTCTCTTCCTTTCATATATCCTCTCCTCTAAGTTCACTTTTACCCTTATATATATTACTACATGTCTATTTTTCTTCCTATGTATTTGTGTATTGGACAAATGAATAAAATAAATAAATAAAATAAATAACATTGACTCACTGAAGAGCTGTGGCAAAATAATAAGCCACAAAACGGGGCAAAACTAAACACTGCATCGCTTAGCAGCAGAAACCTGGCAGCTCAAATGGGTCGTAAACTGAGGCCCACCTGTTCAGTCTGTACCAATTTAATAGGTAAATAAAAATAGGCACCAAAGAGGAATTTTGGAAGGAAAAAAAATCAAAGCTGGAAGTATTTCAGAAAATCCGATTTTCTCCCCTACGGGAGATGTAAAGAATAAAAATAGCATCCAGCATTTGCTAATAAATGTGTCTAAGTTCGGGCAAATTTTATGCATTCTTGGTTTTTTGGCTGTGAAGGATTAGGCCACTGAGTTTCACATATGTTCCACAATCTGGCAAGTTCTTAATTTTGAGATTCAAACCCCCAGAATTCCCTAGAAGTGGGGATCGCCCTGGCTGGGGGATTCTAGGAGTTGAAGTCCAGATATCTTTAAGTTGCCAAGGTTGGGAAACACTGGTCTAAGCCATAATTTGATACACAATCCTTGTTTCTTAATTACCCATTTCTTTTTTCTTCTGTATCTCGATATGTTTACACTGTTATCTGTACTTAAATGTATTCATTGTATTTATCCTTGTAAATAAAAACTTTAATAATCATAAATAAGGAAGCCAGATTTGCTTAACAACCGGGTTACTAACTTAATATCTGTAGGGATTCACTTAAGGACAGTGCGAGAAAGATTATAAAAGGGGGCGAAACAAATGTCCCACTTAGCAATAGAATATTTGGGCTCAATTGTAGTCATTAGTTGAGGATCACCTGTGTAAATTTCAGGAGTTTGTATTCTGGAAATCAATCCCACAATAAATTATTCTTGCAATACAGAACAGATGTTGTCTATGCTATTATTAAAAGTGGGAAGGGGGAAAAGAAATCATCCGAGCTTTAGATCTCCCTGCGTTTCTCCAAAAATACATGCAGTTCCTTGTAATTTCAGCTCTGTTATTATAAGAAGGAAAATATAACATTATATTTGATGCAGCGTTATAGCTGAAAAGCAGCAGAGCCAAGTGACTCAGATTTGACACATATGTGCGCAAGCAACATAGGTATGATACAGGGGCGGAGTGTTCCTACTGCTGCTACCGGTGCACTGTGCACATAGCTTTAGGTATCCCAGAGTGCTTTTGCTTCTGTGCATGTGCAGGAAGCAAAATATTGTGAGGGTGTGTGCGCGAGAGATTTTCGTAATTTTTTTTTTTGCTTTTGCAAAAAAGCAAAAAGTCACTGGAATCTCTCGTGTGCATGTCCCCACTTGCGCATGTGCAGAAGCCAAAACATGCTGGGATGCATGCACATGCACGCAAGATACCCAAAGTTACACACGCAGCTCAACTTTTGAGTTTGAGTTTACAGTGATATCTCGTCTTACAAACCCTCGTCATACAAACTTTTCGAGATACAAACCCGGGGTTTAAGATTTTATTGCCTCTTCTTCCAAACTATTTTCACCTTACAAACCCAAACTGCCGCCACTGGTATGCCCCGCCTCCGGACCTTTGTTACAAGCGAAGTGCTCGTTTTTGCACTGCTGGGATTTCCCTGAGACTCCCCTCTGTGGGAAACCCCACCTCCAGACTTCCGTGTTGATGCTGCAGCGGAATCCCAGTAGCGCAAAGACAGGCGCTTTGCTGGCAATGGAAGCCCGGAGGTGGGGTTTCCCAGCAAGGGGAGCCTCAGCGAAATCGCAGCATCACAAAAACATGGAAGCCCGGAGGTGGGGTTTCCCAGCGAGGGGAGCCTCAGCGAAATCGCAGCATCACAAAAACATGGAAGCCCGGAGGTGGGGTTTCCCAGCGAGGGGAGCCTCAGCGAAATCGCAGCATCACAAAAACATGGAAGTCCGGAGGTGGGGTTTCCCACGGAGGGGAGCCTCAGGGGAATCCCAGCAGCGCAAAAATGAGCGCTTCGGCTGGCAAAAGGGGTGAGTTTTGGACTTGCATGCATTAATCGCTTTTCCATTGATTCCTATGGCAAACATTATTTCGTCTTACAAACCTCGTCCCAGAACCAATTAAGTTCGTAAGATCAGGTTTCACTGTAATTGGATTTGTATGCCACCCCACTCCGAGGACTCGGAGCGGCTCACAGCAAATACAAAAAACAATAATAAACAATCCAATTAATAATACATTAAAAGACATTCCTTAAAATTCTGATTTAAAAAACTTCCATTAACAATTCATTCGACAATCATACATGAAAAACATTCATTGATCAGGGGGAAGATCTAAAAACCCCAGGCCTGGCAGCAAAGATGGGTTTTTAAACTCTTTCGGAAGGCAAGGAGGATCGGGGCAGTGCGAATCTCTGGGGGGAGCTGATTCTAGAGGGCCGGGCCCCTCACAGAGAAGGCTCTTCCCCTAGGCCCTGGCAGGCAACATTGTTTGGTTGATGGGACCCTAAGGAGACCAACTCTCTGGGATCTCACCGATCTCTGGGATTTGTGTGCCAGGAGGCAGTCTTGGAGGTAGTCTGGTCCTATACCATGCACTTTTACTATTGGTGCAGCATCCTTTACCATTCCGGTAGCAACTCACTACTGGTATATGTTCTTTAAAAGAAAAAAAAAGCTGAGGGGATAATATACGTAGTTCTCAAAGTACAATCATCCATTTGAAGTTATAACGGCACTGAAAAAAAGCGACGTGTGACTATTTCTCACACTTACGACCACTGCAACATCCCTATAGTCACACGATAAAAAATTAAATGCCTGGTTAAATGAGCAAATTCTGTTGCCTAGCAAGTTACAATCCTAGGTTTAGAAAGCTTAGAACTACATCGCCTTAAACACAACCTATGCATAGCCCATAAAATCATCTGCTACAATGTCCTTCCTGTCAGCTTAAACCACAACAACACAGGAACACACAACAGATACAAACTCAAAGTAAACCACTCCAAACTTGACTCCAGGAAATACGACTTTAGTTAATGCATTGAACTCACTATCTGATTCTGTAGTATTATCACCCCAAAACCTTACCTTTAAACTCTCCATTGTTGACCTCATCCGGTTCCTAAGAGGTCAGTAAGGGGCGTGCCTTCTGTCCCCTCTCCTAATGTTTCTCTCTTACTAGCACCATATATATATATATATATATATATATATATATATATATATTGTTATATGTTTGTATACTACCAATACGTTCTGGACAAAATAAATAAATAAATAAACAAACAAACAAACAAACAAACAAACAAGTTGTAAAAGGAGTCTCTTGCCCCATTTTGCAACCTTTATAGAAACAGAAGATTGACAGCAGAAAAAGACCTCATGGTCCACCTAGTCTGCCCTTATACTATTTCTTGTATTTTATCTTAGGATGGATCTATGTTTATCCCAGGCATGTTTAAATTCAGTTCCTGTGGATTTACCGACCACGCCTGCTGGAAGTTTGTTCCAAGCATCTACTACTCTTTCAGTAAAATAATATTTTCTTGCGTTACTTCTAATCTTTCCCCCAACTAACCTCAGATTGTGCCCCCTTGTTCTTGGGTTCACATAGCAAAGTTGTTAAGTGAATCTGGCTTCCTCATTGACTTTGCTTGTCAGGAGGTTGCAAAAAGGATATCACATGACCCTGGGACAAAGCAACGGTCATAAATATGGGTCAGTTGACCAGCTGTTGGAAGTGACCATGGAAATATTGCAGTGGTCATAAGTGTGTAAAACAGTCATGTCATTTTTTTCAGTGCTTCAAACGACCTCGAAATGAATGGATGTAAATTGTAGGCTACACATAAAGCTGTCTTTTGCAATTGATTAATGGTGAGTTTTTCAATGACCCTGTTGACTTGTCAGAAGATCACAAAACCCCTGCAGCCGTCATAATTATATGTCAGTTGCCCAATGTTCAAATTTTGAACATGTGGTTGTGGGGATGCCGCAACAGTCATTAAGTGGAGTCATTATTATTATATGCTGTTTTATTACTGTTGTTAGCCGCCCCGAGTCTGCGGAGAGGGGCGGCATATAAATCCAATAAATAAATAAATAAATAAATAAAGTGTGAAAATTGTCATAAGTCACTTTTTGAAAAATGGTTTATAAGTCACTTTTTATAGCGTCGTAACTTCGAATGGTCACTAAACGAACTGTTGTAAGTAGAGGACTACCTGTATTTTCTCATTTGAAACTGCTTGCAGAAACCCCTGAGACATATATATTTAACGTCTTCTCACTCAAAATACAGGTAGTTCTATGATCATAATCGAGAGGAGAATTTCCGTTGCTAAGTAAGGTGGTTGTTAATCAATCGTGCCTATTTGGATCTTTTCTGCTACAGTTCTTAAGTGAAATCACTGCTGTTGTTAAGTGAATCAGTCATTAAGTGAATTTGTTTCCCCCACAGAACTAGAGTGGCGCAGTGGTTAGAGCGCAGCACTGCAGGCTACTTCAGCTAACTGCCAACTGTAGTATCATCCCCTAACCCCCAACACTTAGACTATCATATACATGGCATTGGACCAGAGTACCTCCGGAACCGCCTGCTACCGCACGAATCCCAGCGACCGATAAGGTCCCACAGAGTTGGCCTTCTCTGGGTCCCGTCGACTAAGCAATGTTGTTTGGTGGGCCCCAGGGGAAGAGCCTTCTCTGTGGCGGCCCCGGCCCTCTGGAACCAACTCCCCCCGGAGATTAGAACTGCCCCCACCCTCCCTGTCTTTCGTAAACTACTCAAGACTCACTTATACTGCCAGGCATGGGGGAGTTAAGATATTCCTTCCCCCTAGGCCATTACAAGTTGTGCATGGTATGTTTGTGTGTATGTTTGGTTTTATAATAAGGGTTTTTAGGCCCAGTTTGCAAGCTACTTTTCTCTTTGAAGTTGTAATATTGTATGATTGCTAAATAAATAGTTGTAACTTGACAACTATTTTATTCCAAACAATGGGAAATTGACTTTGCCTTCAGTCCATTGAGATGAAGCTCAATTACGACTGACTTTTTCCTGACCTCAGATATAGACGTTTTGTGACCTTCTTCCTGTCTGTATGCCACAAGACTTTTGTTAAGTGCCTAGATCTCATTAAGAACCATGAATCATTTGTTCTCACAAGCTCCTCTTAATCATGGTTAATAGCTCTCCCTCTTGACCGCTGAATTTCCTCCTACAGTCGTTTCAGTAATTTCCTTTGTTCGTATTTGCCTTATTTATTTAAAATGTACCTGTAGCACAAGAGCCGCACAATACTAGATCACAATATTGTAAAAAAGACAGTAGGGCAAAATAATAATAGTTTTTTTTAAAAGAGTGCACCACTTCATCCAAATGCAGAATTTAAAATGCAGGCTTATTGTCTTTCCTTGTTTGCAAGAAATATTACCAGTAAGTTTCTTAACAGCCCAAGGGCTCAACTCTGCTGTTGGGTAAGAAAAATTATGCATCCTTGATACGAACCGTCTTTGAAACCTTGACTGTGCTGATGCTTATTTAGTTATTATTCCCCACCTGATAAATATTCATCAATCTCGTAATTGTGAAGCATCTGCTTTTAAGCTTACAGGCATGATACACAGATAATGCCAGTAACACTATAAAGTATTACTGGGGAACAAAAGAAAGCCTAGAACTACGGCGCCTAAAACACGATTTGAGTATTGCCCACAAGATCATATGCTGCAACGTCCTACCGGTCAATGACTGCTTCAGCTTCAACCGCAACAACACAAAAGCACGCAACAGATTCAAACTTAATACGAACCGCTCCAAACTTGACTGTAAAAAATATGATTTCAACAATCGAGTTATCGAAGCGTCGAACTCATTACCGGACTCAATTGTGTCAACCCCTAACCCCCAACACTTCTCCCTTAGACTCTCCACGATTGGCCTCTACAGGTTCCTAAGAGGCCTCTATCCCTCTATCCATCCATCCCCCCATCTATCCATTCCTTCATTCCTGTCACTCTCCAATCCCTCTATCCATCCATCCCTCTATCCATTCCTTCATTCCTGTCCCTCTCCAATCCCTCTACCCATCCATCCCTCTATCCATGTCTGTCCATCATTCTGCCCATCCATCCATCCCTCTATCCATCCATCCCTCCATCTATCCATTCCTTCATTCCTGCCCCTATCCGATCCCTCTATCCATTCCTTCTTTCCTGTCCCTCTCCAATCCCTCTATCCATCCATCCCTCTATCCATGTCTGTACATCATTCTGCCCATCCATCCCTCTATCCATCCATCCCTCCATCTATCCATTCCTTCTTTCCTGTCCCTATCCAATCCCTCTATCCATGTCTGTACATATTTTTGCCCATCCATCCATCCCTCTATTCATCTCTCCATCGTCTGTCCATCTTTCTGTCCATCCCTCCATCCATATCTCTATGGAGAGGAACATTCCGCCCCTGGTATCTGCAACCCACATTTCATTTGGCTGTTTTCCATCCCCTCCGATGACTCCTGCTCAGTCCATTCATTGACAAAGCTGGGACAAGGGTGGATTGAAAAAGCAATTTACTCACCGCAAACAGAGGAACAATACGAAGGCCACGACAAGAGCTCCGATGGAGATGCAGTGGCCCAGGTAGTTGATAATCATGGCCACCTTGTAATGAAGAGCAGGCTTGGTCTGTGGGGCAGGAAAGAAAGAGAAAGGTGGGACTTCCCATAAAATGAAAGAACTGAAGTTGGGTTTGTCAATACTGCAGTGGTTCTCAATGTGGGGGTTGGGACCCCTTCGGAAGAGTCGAACGGCCATTTCACAGGGGTCGCCTAAGACCAGGGGAAAAAGACACATTTTCCATGGTGTTAGGAACTAATGCTTCTATTATGGCACCTTGGAACATATTTTTACAACCCGACCAATCAGGCATTTAAAGTGGGCGTGTCCCTCTGACCTTCCTACCAATTGGCTTAAAGTTCTGTTGGGAGAAATGGTGCTAGACTTATGGTTGGGGGTCACCACAACATGAGGAACTGTATTAAGGGGTCAAAGCATTAGAAAGGTTGAGAACCACTGGTCAATAGCAATTATTCTTACTACGCAGATCTAGGGGTCAAGAAGAAGAGTGAAGCTCACATCCATCCATCCATCCATCTAATATATCACCTATTCTTTCTTTCTATCTATCTGTCTGTCTGTCTATCTATCTCTATCCATCCATCCATCCATACATACATACATCCATCCATCTAATATATCACCTATTCTTTCTATCTAACTATCTAACTATCTATCTATCTATCTATCTATCTATCTATCTATCCATCCATTTATTATCTATTGTATCTATCCATCCATCCATCCAATATATCACCTATTCTATCTATCTATCTATCTATCTATCTATCTATCTATCTATCTATCTATCTATCTATCTATCTATCTATCTATCTATCCATTTATCATCTATTGTATCTATCCATCCATCCATCCATCCATCCAATATATCACCTATTCTATTCTATTCTATCCTATCTATCTATCCATCTATTTATCATCTATTGTATCTATCCATCCATCTTCATCCATTGATACCCCTCTCATCTATTTCACTCATCCATATCTCTTTCATCTGTCTGTCTGTCTGTCTATTGTCATCCAAATGATAATGCCAATTGACAGTGTGCTAAGGTGTGTGGATTTCACCTCCCAGAATTCTCCAGCCAGAATTAATTGGAACTCAGTGATGTTCCTACTTCTTTTGGTTGCCTGTTATTGCCCAATCCCCTGGACGGTTTCTGAAGTTCCCGAGGCTATGAATCACTTAGGCAAGTGCAAATGCAGCCCACTCAGCAAGATTCTATCTTGGGATAACGCAGATAGCTGTGTTACATTAAAGTAAGTATAAGATAAAATAAGATAACAGCAGTTATCCACAGAGATGTAATGTAATATTTATGGAACAAGTCAACACAGAACTGCAGATCAATGACAGGCGAGAAAGATTTGGAAATAGAGAAACCGCCAGAGGAAAGGTGTGATAAAAGACAGCACAAACCCACAACTGTGCAATGGGTGGGGGAGACGCTCAGAAAAGACCTTCCCCAGTTTCTCAAAGAGGCCAAAGGGTGATGATGGCATTGTACTTCCAGGCTTGCTTTATGTTGTGATTCAGTCTGAGGCTCGTCAGGGAACGGCTGGAACTCTGCCGGCTCCATGCTCAAAGGGGGAGGACGAGGAACAGGAGGAGGAGGAGGACCAGGCAGACGGGGAAGAGGAATGTCAGGACGAGGAGGAGGGGGAACAGCCTGAGACCCCCGGGGGGGGGAGCTCTCCCCAGCGAGTAGCCTGGAGTCATTAGATGAGAACGCACAAGCCATCATAGATATGAGGCAGAGAAGGGCAGCACAAAGAAGGGGACAATTAGCCAGGTATTTCCATCCCTAATAGGCAACAGCTGGGTTTGGGTGTGGTTCTCCTCAGAAAGATTGAAAAGGTAGGCCCACCCTTCCTGTATTGTGGAGAGTTATCTTTTGGGAGTCCTGTGACCTTGCTTCGATCCTTGGTGTCTCTGATTCTGTCTGGTCTACCTTGTAGGGCTGTCTTGTAGGACTGAAAGTATAATTCTCCCTCTCCCCCTATCTCCCATTGAAGAAACTAGGGAGGGTGTTTTCCAAGCCTTTTGTCTTTCCCACTGTTGAGAGGTGGATTACGTTCTTTCCTATCTGGTCACTACTTTGTCTGTTGTCTCTTTGCCCAGTTGTCCAAAGTCTTACATAAAGTAACAGAACAGAATAACACAGTGGGGATTATCTCTGATAATTTGTTTATTCAGTTTGTATTTGGAGTTCTGATTCTTTTTGCCGATGTGTAGGGCAGAGCATTTGGTGGTTGAGATTTGGAGTTGCCATGTGTTGGACCAGCCGGGAAACCGAGTCTAGGTCTTTTTGTAGAGTAGGTGAGGTCTCCAGAACTGAACACAGTATTCCAGATGTTCACTTCTAGTGAACACACAGAGGGACCCATGACAATTTGGCCTACCCTGCCTCTTCTGATCTTCCAAAGCTGCCACCATCATCACAAGAAACATAGTTAAATCCATCTACTCGGCTACTGGTTGCCCTCTTCCCCTCTTTCTTTCAATCTATCCTAGCATCAGGGACTTCTCCAGAAAGTTGAGTGTTCACATCATTCAATTCAATTTATTAGATTTGTATGCCGCCCCTCTCCGAAGACTCGGGGTGGCTCACAACAACGATAAAAACAATATTATAATGGCACAAATCTAATATTAAAAATATCTAAAAACCCTATCATAATTAAAAACCAAACAGCACATACATACCAAACATAAATTATAAGGAGCCTGGGGGAAAGATGTCTCAAATCCCCCATGCCTGGCGGTATAGGTAGGTCTTGAGTAGTTTACGGAAGACAAGGAGGGTGGGAGCAGTTCTAATCTCCGGGGGGAGTTGATTCCAGAGGGTCGGGGCTGCCACAGAGAAGGCCAACTCTGTGGGACCTTATCAGTCGCTGGGATTCATGCGGTAGCAGGCGGTTCTGGAGGTACTCTGGTCCAATGCCATGTAGGGCTTTAAAGGCCATAACTAACACTTTGAATTGTGACTGGAAATTGATCGGCAGCCAATGCAGGCCATGGAGTGTTATAGATACGTGGGCGAATCTGGGAAGCCCCACGATGGCTCTTGCGGCCGCATTCTACATCTGGAGTTTCCAAACACTTTTCAAAGGTAGCCCCATGTACAGAGCGTTGCAGTAATCGAACCTCGAGGTGATGAGGACATGAGTGACTGTGAGCAGTGACTCCCGGTCCAAATAGGGCCGCAACTGGTGCACCAGGCGAACCTGGGCAAACTCCCTCCTCGCCACAGCCGAAAGATGATGCTCCAATGTTAGCTGTGGATCGAGGAGGATGCCCAAGTTACAAACACTCTCTGAGGGGGTCAGTGATTCCCCCCCCCCAGAGTGATGGACGGACAGATGGAATTGTCCTTGGGAGGCAAGACCCACAGCCACTCCGTCTTGTCTGGGTTGAGTTTGAGTTTGTTGACACCCATCCAGACCCCAACAACCTCCAGGCACCGGCACATCACTTCCATGTGTCCAAAGTAGGGCAATTTGCATCTGGTCATTTGTGCCTTCAGGGAGAGCCCGTGGGTTGATTCCTTTCATGATTCATCGGACACATCAACCAGAACTGTTTCTCAGGAGGAGTAACAATATAATAGCTGGATTTGGCATGGCTATTTTAATATTGCAGTAGACAGAAGCTGCATCTGTGCCCTTTGAAGTATCTTTCTGCTTTTGATCCTAATACACTATAAAGCACAATTTACACCAGGAAACTGAATATCTGCCTTGCAGTTGGATAATAATAGCAACAATCTATTTGCATATTATATCTCTGGATGTTTTTGTTACAGAGAGTTGGAATGTTAACAGAGAATATTCCTCCCATCCAAACAATCCATAAATGCTTTATTTCTGTTCTTTAGACGTTCAATTTTATTTAACCAAGTTCGAAAGATGGATGGGAATAAATACTGCTCTTAAAAACTCAGGAAAAAAGGCCGGCTCATGCAATGTACAGTATGTCACCTCTGAAGATTAACAACTAATAAACCGCAATGAAAGGTCATGAGCTTTAATCAAAGAAAAAGATTTCCGACAAATGTTTGGTTACAAATGCATCTGTATCCCAAGACCCGAAATCTAAAACGCTCGGGGAATATTCCACATTTGATATTTATCAAGCCCTTTTAGCAAACCCAAACAGCAAAAAAAAAAAAAACCTCTGACAATCCCAAATGAATGACATTCATTGTGAATACCTTTCAAACCAAACTTTTGGAAACGTTGTTGAAACTGTTCTCCGTATGTTTTAGCTTCCAGGTCTTTAATCATCCTAGGTGCTTTTCTCTGCCCACTTTCCAAAATCTCAACATATTTTTTTTTAAATGTGGTGACTAATTAAAGATCCAGCAATCTGTTAAATATTAATTTAATTCAATCAATTAATGATCCAGCAGGCTGTTCAAAGTAAGAGAGGTAGTTATTTTTAGGTATGGTCAGATTTCCAACGATCTTCAAAGTATTCTCTAAAGACTGTAGGATTTGTACTGACTATACCCCAAGGAGGAAGTTTATATTTACTTTTGGCCTTCAGAAAGGAGGATGGGGATCAATTCTTTAAAATGGACACACTGTGTAATTGTTCAGTTTACTTTTCATCCTTCCCTTCTATGAGATGCAGGCAACATGTGCAGGATGCTTGGTGCAGCCATATGTTTACCTGTGTGATGCTTGCAAAATATTTCATTTATTTATTTATTTATATTTTATTTATTTTTTCAAACAATTATAGTATAATTTGTACAAATTAAACATTAGATAAGTAATGATAAAAAGTAACAAAAGAAGACAATAGGACAGGGACGGTAGGCACAATGGTGCACTTATGCACGCCCCTTACAGACCTCTTAGAAAGGAGGAGAGATCAACTGTAGATAGTCTAAGGTTAAAGATTTTGGGGTTAGGAGTAGAAACCACAGAATCAGGTAGTGCATTCCAGGCGTTGATTACTCTGTTGCTGAAGTCGTACTTTTTGCAGTCAAGTTTGGAGCGGTTGTCATTTAGTTTAAATCGATTTTGTGCTCGTGTGTTGTTGCGGTTGAAGGTGAAGTTGTTGTTAAGAGGTAGGACATTTTGGTTTATGATTTTATGAACTATAATTAAGTCGGAACGGAGACGACGGAGTTGTGAGCTGTCTAAACCAAGAATTTCAAGTCTGGCGGAGTAAGGTATTTTGTTGTGAGAAGAGGAGCGAATGACTCTTCTTGTGAAATATTTCTGGACTCCCTCAATTGTGTGGATGTCAGATATGCAACGTGGGTTCCATACACTTTGAACACTGACTCTGCAACTAACCACTTTGCAGATTTTTGACCCTCTTTCTAGATGCACCTGTCCGGATATACAGAGCTACGCAGGAGGACTTTGTAAGATACTACAATATAATGTGGCAATTAAGGAACCAGATAAATGATGAACACATATTTGTAGGAAACGGTAGTAAATAGTTTTACTCTTCAGTGCAAAATATATTCTGCCTCAGTCTTCTATATACAGGAACTTTACTTTAGCTATATTCAGCTTACTAACAAGTAGATACTAAACCAATCCAGGTTTCAAGTAGATACTAAACCAATCTGGGTTTCTTCGTATCAATGCTACAGCTCTGCTCAATATTTAACTAACGCTCAAACTGCTACAGCCAGCCAACAACCACCACCACTAACAGCAGCGATATTGGTATAGTTCAGGTGTAGGCAAAGTTGGCTCTTCTATGACATGTGGACTTCAACTCCCAGAATTCTTGAGCTAGCATGATTGGTTCAGGAATTCTGGGAGTTGAAGTCCATAAGTCATAGAAGAGCCAACTTTGCCTACGCCTGGAGTTGATTTGCATCTTGTAATGCTCTGGACCAATCAGGTTGCAGTGTATACCCTATGACAGTGTTTCCCAACCTTGGGCACTTGAAGATATTTGGACTTCAACCCCCAGAATTCCTCAGCCAGCATTTCTGGCTGGGGAATTCTGGGGGTTGAAGTCCAGATATCTTCAAATGGCCAAGGTTGGGAAACACTGCCCTATGACTCAGCATTAACATGCTTACATTCTGTTTTTACCTTATATGATAATGTAGTGAAATATCACCTAGGATTGCTAATCCTGACAGCACCTGCTTAGAAACTGTAGGGGGAAAATGTGAAGATGGATGGATGTGATCAGGCGATCAAAAGGGGCAAGGCTTTGATCCACCTTGATGTTTCTGAACCCGCCTGCAAACATCCCTGATCCCTCCACCCAGAAAAACCAACCAAAGATCAAGGTACCTCTTCGTCGAGAATCGGTTCACACTGCGTGTAATTAACTTTGAAAGCCCAGGTCCCGTTTTCCAGGCATTCTCGATAGGCATTTCCTAAGGGGAAGAAAGGGACATCAACAGAGACATTGAGCCAAACTTCCAAACAAAAAGCATTAACAATATCAAAAATCACACTATCAGCAGCATATAAAGAAAACTACTATAAGCTTTTCTATAGATGGTATATTCCACCGGCAAGACTAGCGAAGATTTATTCAATATTACGAGATACAAACTGGAAATGCAAAAAGGGAAAAGGGCACCTTTTTTTGCATGTGGTGGTCATGTTCCAAAATACAAAAAACTTGGCAAACAATTCATAGATGGCTTATAGAAATTACCAAAGAAGAAATAGCATACACCCCAGAAAGTATGTTACTAGGAATTTGGAAGAGACATTATTCTAAACAAACACTTCTTCTCATAACCCATATAAATACGGCAACTAGAATAGCGACAGCGCAAATGTGGAAAAACGAACAGATTCCAACAGAAAATGTAATAATAGATAAAGTATAATGTGTAGAAATGGATGAAATTACAAATTCAATCAAGGGAAATAAAATTAATGAACCGAAACGAACATGGTACAAATGGCATGAATGGATTCAAAAGAGAACTTAAAAATAATACAATACAAAGTATCAGTACAAACAAAACAGATAATAGATACCTTGCAAATGTCTTTCTTTTTTATTACTATATGGAAAAAGTAACATATTAATGAAACAAATAAATAAACGTACAATGTGTAATATTGAATGTAAGATGCAAAAGGATTAATGATATACACAAAAGGTAACAAAGCTGGATTATGATCTGTAAAAATGATTAAATCATGTGATAAATACTTGTGAAAACAATAAAGAAACTTTGGGGAAAAAAAGCATTAACCCAACTCTGTCTTAAAAGGAAAAATGAAAAGGATAAAAGCCTGAAATATAGAAACCAGCCCTGATTTCACTCAGAACCTTTGCTAAGCAGCTGCAAATATGACAAAAACTATAGTTTTCTGCCGAGACCATTGATCACATGTTATAATCCTCTCCTGAGACATTGATTCGGAAAATTATAATTTTCTGCCGAGACATTGATGTGCCAGGACTAAGGGATGTGGAAGCAGCAAAGGTCCTTGAGCCGTGCTGTCATGTTTGTAAAGATATTGCTTGACTTACAACCAGAAATTGGGATCTGCATTCCCGCTGGTAAGCAAGATGGGTGCTAAGTGAACCATGAATTATTTTATTACCTTTTTACCATGGTTGTTAAGTGGGTCACACTGTCATTAGGTGAAACTCAACCCCGACAAGACGGAGTGGCTGTGGGTTTTGCCTCCCAAGGACAATTCCATCTGTCCATCCATTACCCTGGGGAGGGGATTATTGCCCCCCTCGGAGAAGGTCCGCAACTTGGGCGTCCTCCTCGATCAACAGCTAACATTGGAACATCATCTTTCGGCTGTGGCGAGGGGGGCTTTTGCCCAGGTTCGCCTGGTGCACCAGTTGTGGCCCTATTTGGACCGAGAGTCACTGCTCACAGTCGCTCATGCCCTAATCACTTCGAGGTTCGATTACTGCAACGCTCTCTACATGCGGCTACCTTTGAAAAGTGTTCGGAAACTTTAGATCGTGCAGAATGCAGCCACGAGAGCTATTGTGGGGCTACATAGGTTATTCCACATCTCTCCAACACTCCGTGGCCTGCACTGGCTGCCAATCAGTTTCCGGTCACAATTCAAAGTGTTCGAAATGACCTATAAAGCCCTACATGGCAACGGACCAGAATACCGTCTTCTGCCGCACGAATCCTAGCGGCCAATAAGGTCCCACAGAGTTGGCCTTCTCCGGGTCCCATCAACTAAACAATGTCATCTGGCGGGCCCCAGGGGAAGAGCCTTCTCTGTGGTGGCCCCGGCCCTCTGGAATCAACTTCTCCCAGAGATCAGAACTTCCCCCACCCTTCCTTGTCTTTCATAAATTGCTTAAGACCCACCTATATCACCAGGCATGGGGGAATTGAGACATCTCCCCCAGGCTTATATATTTTTTATATATGGTATGCCAGTGCTGTATGGTTTTTTAAATGTTGGGTTTTTATATGTTTTCTTTTAAATATTAGATTTGTCACATTGTACATTGTTTTATTATTATTGTGAGCCACCCCGAGTCTGCAGAGATGGGCGGCATACAAATCTACTAAATTATTATTATTATTATTATTATTATTATTATTATTATTATTATTAATTATTATACAGCTCCCTATTTTCAGAAGCTGCCTGGCAAGCTTGCAATTGGCATTCACATGGCCTCAGGATGCTGAAACTGTCAAAAATGCAACTAGTTGCCAAGTACCCAGATTTTGATCTTGTGATTGTGGGGATATTGTGATGGTCAGAATAGAATAGAATAGAATAGATTTATTAGATTTGTATGCCACCCCTCTCTGAAGACTCGGGGCAGCTCACAACAACAGCAATACAATATACAAAGTACAAATCCAATATAAGTTAAAAATATAAGTTAAAAAACAAATTTAAAACCCATAAATATTAAAAAACGATCATTACTACACAATCACATCATTCTTATATATTACAGTCAGAAAAAGGTGGTGCTGGGGGGAAAAGATAGTTATTCCCCCCATGCCTGGTGACATAGATAGGTCTTCAACATCTTGCGGAAGGCGGGAAGAGTAGGGATAATTCGAATCTCCAGGGGGAGTTGATTCCAGAGGGCCGGGGCTGCCACAGAGAAGGCTCTTCCCCTGGGTTCCGCCAAATAGAATAGAATTATTTTATTGACCAAGTGTGATTGGACACACAAGGAATTTGTCTTTGGTGCAGATGCTCTCAGTGTACATAAAAGAAAAGATACATTTGTCAAGAGTCATGAGGTACAACACTTAATGATTGTCATGGGAGACAAATAAGCAATGAGGAAACAATCAATATTAATAAAAACCTTAAGGATACAAGCAACAAGTTACAGTCATAAGTGGGAGGAAATGGGTGATAGGAATGATGAGAAAAAACTAGTAGTAATAGTAGTGCAGACTTAGAGTCTACAGAGAGGGGCGGCATACAAATCTAATAAATAAATAAATAAATAGTTTGACAGTGTTGAGGGAATTATTTGCTTAGCAGAGTGATGGTGTTTGGGAAGTACAAATGCTCATTGTAAGTCTTTTTTTAATGTAAGTTCAAACAGTTGGTAAATGTAAATTCAAGGGCCCGTTGTAAGTCACTCTTTCCAGTGCCATTGTAACTTGAATTGTTACAAGCACCAGGGAACCCATCAGAGATGCAGTTCGAGGAACATATATAAATCACTTTTTTTGAATGGTCATTAAACAGCTGGTTGTAAGTCAAGAAATACCGGCATTACAACTTAGAGACTAGGGGTGACATGATAGCAGTGTTCCACTATCTTAGGGGCTGCCACAGAAGGTCAAGTTACTCTCCAAAGCACCTGAGGGTAGGACAAGAAGCAATGGAAGCAATGAAAAAATATGAAGTATTGTAAATAGATATGTAAATAACAATGTATGAAATTTGGAGGTAGATAGGTATAAAAATGATATGATGTTTAAAGCCAAAAAAAAAATTGCAAAAAAACTTGTTTCAGTACAGAAAGAGACTTACAGAATACACAAACACTCACTCACTCACTCACACACACACACACACACACACACACGCACAAAAGCATAAAATTATGATAATCACGACATTTTAAAAAATTGAATCATATCAATTGTTCCAATTGTTTAACCCATTTCTAAGTGACAGGACTTTTCTTCCGATCTAAGAAATTAATTTTTAAGTATCCAGCCCCCTCACATTATTTTGCCAGCAAAATGAATAAGCCATGAATCCATTTCCTCAGTGATGAATATATTCATGTTGAAGGCAGACTATTAGACTAAATCTAATTTTTATGATGATTCAACCAGATTCAGACAAGAAGGAGGTGGATTTTTCTTGAGAACAGAAAATAAATGATTTATTTTCTCCACTGAGGGTGGAATGGAGGTGAAGTAGAAATGGATGCTTATACAAAAGGGAAAAAAATATTAGATTGGTAGACATATCTTCAAATACAGGATACATTCCAAAAAAATCAAGACAGACAGGGGTTCCAAATGGAAAAGAACAGCCTAGATACTCATGGGAACAGATGGAAAATTAATTGGTAAAATTTACACATTTTTAATTAATTATGAAACAGAAGAGGAATAGTTAAGGAAAACATGATAAGTTGGGCAAAGAATTTTGGATATCCGATTGAATTAGACAAATGAGAAAGACTATGGTCTTTCAACTTAATATTAACCGCTCCAAACTTGACTGTAAAAAATATGACTTCAGTAACCGAGTTGTCGAAGCATGGAACTCATTACCGGACTCCATAGTATCATCCCCAAACCCCCAACACTTTATTTATTTATTTATTTATTCAATTTTTATGCCGCCCTTCTCCTTAGACTCAGGGCGGCTTACAACATGTTAGCAATAGCACTTTTTTTAACAGAGCTAGGCTATTGCCCCCACAATCCGGGTTCTCATTTTACCCACCTCGTAAGGATGGAAGGCTGAGTCAACCTTGAGCCTTTACCCTTAGATTATCCACGGTTGACCTCTCCAGATTCCTAAGAGGTCAGTAAGGGGCGAGTACAAGTGCCCTAGAATGCCTTCCGTCCCCTGTCCTATTACTCTCCTATATCTCCTATACCTTTATTCTATTCCTATATCTCTTCTATTCTTTCATTGATATGTTCTATTACTATACCTTCTTTTCTATTCTTTCTTAGTTAGATACTATGAGTATCTCCTCTATAACTTTCATCATGTATTTTACTATGTGTATATAGATATATACCCACTAAAACCCTCATTGTGTTTAGGGAAAACCAAGGTAAGATGTTCTACCGATGGCATCTGTCACCTAAGATAATACCAAAAATGTTTCTGAACATATTAGCTAGGTGCTAGAAATGCAAAGGAGAAAACAGATCATTTTATCATCTATGGTGGATGTGTCCAAAAACAAGAACTGATTGGAACATGATAGAGAAATGGCTGAAAGAAATTATAAAGGAGGAAATTGAGGAAAAAAACAGATTTTTTTCTGTTAGGGATTTTCAATAAAATGCATAAAAAAGAAATTAAATATTTGATTATCCACATTTTAACGGTGGCAAGGATAATCTATGCCCAGTTATGGAAAAGTGAAGACACGTCAAAAGAAGAAAATAACCCAAAGTCCTGGAATGTGCCAAAATGGACAGGTTGACAAAGAAATTAGAAAGGAAAGAGGACTCAGACTATTACAGGGTATGGGATAAATTTTATAATTGGCTAAAAAAGAGAACTGTGTGTCTTTTGTGTTTGACTTATATGTGTGTTTTGTTTTAAATAAAATAATAATATGTAATAATAGTAGGAGGGTTATCCGGAAATAAGATTACAAGGCACATAGTTCTCACGGGGAATGTTTGTGGGGGAAGTTGGTGTTACTATTGTGTAGCGGGAAGCCAGTGGAAGAGAACGAGCAATGCCATTTTCACCCTTCCAGAGGCTCAAGGAAAACCCCCGGAGCCCACGGAGAGCAAAAAGTTTATTATTCATAACAATTTATTATCTATAACAATAATCCTGTCTCGATTATTGCAATGTACTTTACATGGGGCTACCCTTGGAAAGTGTTCGGAGAATATAAATAATCCAGAATACAGCTTCAAGAGTTGTTATGGGTATGCCTCAGTAGACTCATATAACACCTATGCTCTGCAAGCTGCACTGGCTTCCTATCAGTCTCCGGGCACAATTCAAGGAGTTGGTTATTACCTATAAGACCACCTCTTGCTACAAACCTCCCAGAGACCAATAAGAACACACAGAGTTGGCCTCCTCCAGGTCCCATCGTCTAAGCAATGCAAATCTGTGGGACTGCAGGGGAGAGCCTTCTCTGTGGCTGCCCCGGCTCTATGGAACCAATTACCCCCGATGTCCGTACTCCTCCCACCCTACTGGCCTTCCGTAAGGCCACAAAGACCTGGCTCTACCAGCAGGCCTAGGGACCATGAATTGTACATCTTTGGTGGCCAAACTGTATGAATGGTGTGTATGCATGTGACTATGTCTTTTTATAATAAATGGGCTTTATCATGTAGTTAGTTTTATATATTATATTCAACTTCTCTTATTGCTTTGTATCTTGTGTATTTGTATTATTATTTTGTAAGCCCTGAATCCTTTGGGATTGGGCGGCATAGAAGTCGAATAAATAAATAAATAAATTTTCTTGTGTATACAAATATAAAGAATTAACTTTTTACTTAACCTAGTTAGAATGTAAATGGTTAATAGGTGACACATACCGGTCACAATTCAAAGTGTTGGTTATGACCTATAAAGTCCTTCATGGCATTGGACCAGAATAACTCCGGGACCGTTTTCTGCCACACGAATCCCAGCGACCGGTTAGGTCCCACAGAGTTGGCCTTCTCTGGGTCCCATCAACTAAACAATGTTGTTTGGCGGGACCCAGAGAAAGAGCCTTCCCTGTGGCAGCTCCGACCCTCTGGAACCAACTCCCCCCGGATATCAGGGTTGTCCCCACCCTCTTGCCTTTCGTAAGCTCTTTAAAACCCACCTCTGTCGTCAGATATTCCCTTCCCCCTAGGCTCAAAATTTATGCATGGTATGTCTGTTTGTATGATTGGTCTCTTAAATTGGAGTTTTTAAAATTACTTTTTATATTAGATTTGTTATATTTGTCTTTTTTACTGCTGTTAGCCGCCCCGATTCTGCGGAGAGGGGCAGCATACAAATCTAATAGATAGATAGATAGATAGATAGATAGATAGATAGATAGATAGATAGATAGATAGACAGACAGACAGACAGACAGACAGACAGACAGACAGACAGACAGACAGACAAATTCAGGCAAAATCCCATCAAGGTACAATTGCTAAATAAATAGAAGAGTATCTAATAAGTTTTTTCCTGAGACAAACAGAAGGGTTTGAATTACCTTAGATAAATGGAAGCTCAAATGGATAATTTTTTTATTTAAGCTAATCAAAGGAGTGGGTTGTAGGTTTGATCCTATCATATCCACAGAGGGCATTCCACATTCTTATAGACATACTGTAGATGGTTAACCCACATTTTACTCTTTTCCATAGATACACAGAGAGTAGAACAAATAACCTTTAGACTTAAATAAGACAGAAGGATGAGATGCTTTATGGACAAGATAGGTTTTCCGTATCGTTGGCAATAATCGACAATAATAATTATAATAACAATTGATTAGATTTGTGATAAACAATGTGATAAATCCAATACTTAAAAATATCTAAAAACCCCTATCATTAAAACCATACAACTCAGTCGTACCATACATAAACTATATTAGCCTGGGGATACCTCAGTAACCTACAGCCCACCTCAATAACCTCAATAACCTCCAGCCCACCCTCCCCTGCCGAGGTGTAAAAGGCCAACTAGGCCACACCCACCATGGCCACGCCCACCCAATAACCGGGCAGAGAACCCATTGCTAAAATTTTTGAAGCCCATCCCTAGAATTAGCTGTGTCTACAGCAGGTGGGAAATATTCTTGCTAGCCTGATTCCAGCAGTTAAAGGCCAGCAGTTTAAAGAAGGGATGAATCCCTGACGTAAATTTTAAATTACATATTCTGACATATTTCACATTGTAACATCTTAGGACAAATGAAATTATGATTGAGAGATGTAGGAGAAAAGAGCATCAGGACCTGAGGGCTATATGTCAATTATTTTCTGACCCCGGTTCATAGCTGGTCACCATAATTAAGATGAGATACGTTCTCAACTTTACTTATGCATAGTTACGAAAACAAGGCATTAAACCTTGTTTACTGGGGGAGGAAGCCAGAAAATGTCTTGCAGACTAACACTGCCCATTAAAAGCTTCTTTTCCATTCTAACGGCCTTGAAGGCTGTTGACCTCTAAGAGAAACAGCTGGTTCGAAGGAGTCTGGATGCAATCCAGCTGGACTTTCTCTAACTGCCTTGAGCATAATGAAAACTATTTTTTCATAAAAACATAATTTTAATAGCTTAGAGACCATTATAAATTCTATCATGCATAATCACAATATGGTTCCTTTCTTTGCATAGATAAACTTTTTTAATCTTTCTGCCTGTCTATTATCTATTATGTTTATTCGTCTTTCTTTAATTTCTATCATATCTGTCTGTCTGTCTGTCTGTCTGATCTATCTATCTATCAGATTTGTGCCTGTATAATACCGTTTTTATCGTTGTTGTGAGCCGCCCCGAGTCTTCGGAGAGGGGCGGCATACAAATCTAATAAATTATTATTATCTATCTATCTATCTATCTATCTATCTATCCATCCATCCATCCATCCACCCACCTATCTTCTATCCATCCATCTAATCTATCACCTGTCATCCATCTATCATCTATCTATCTATGTATCCATCCACCCACCCACCTATCTTCTATCCATCCATCTAATCTATCACCTGTCATCCATCTATCATCTATCTATCTATCTATCCGCCCCAAGTCTTCGGAGAGGGGCGGCATACAAATCTAATAAATAAAAATAAAATAAAATAAAATATCTATCTATCCATCTATCTATCTCATCTATCTATCTCATCTCTCATCTAATCTATAAGTCTATCTTTGATTTCTATCATGTCTGTCTGTCTCTTTTATAGTGTCTGTCTGTTTCTCTAATTCCTCTCTCTATCATGTCTGTCTATCTTTAACTTCTATCATATCTCTTTGTCTATCCATCCATTCATCCACCCATCCCTTATCTCTTATCATTCTCTCTCTGTCTCTCTTTCTATCTGCATTCTGTATTTATTATTTTTATAAACAACTCAACAACAACACCCACATAACAACAACCCTCTGAGGCAGGTTGGTCTGAGAGAGGGACTGACCTAGCCTCATCTTGCAGGCTTTTACATCGATAAATAAAGCTAGTCCTCAACTCACAACTCAAACAGGGACCAAATTTCAATCTCTAAGTAAGACAGTTGTTAAGTGAGTCATACTAGCTCTATAACTTTTTTGTTATGTTTGCAAAGTGAATCACTTACGTTTAATTTAATTTATTGTTGCCAAGTTGATAAGTGAATCAGGCAGTCATTAGGTGAATCAATCTTTCCCTATTGACTTTGCTTGTTGAAAGCCGGCTGGAAATGTCGCAAATTTTGATCACATGACCCTGGGATGGAAGCATCATAAATTCCCGCTGGTTGCCAAGCAACCAAATTTTGATCACATGATTGTGAAGATACTGCAATGGTCGTAAGAGTGAGGACTGGTCAAATGTCTTTCTTTTTTCAGTGCCATCAAAATCTTGCATGGTCCCTAAATGAATAATTGTGAGGATAAGATGAAGTTATTTTTTGTCAATTTTCAGCCAAAAGTCCATAAAGGGTTTCCAGGCTTTTTGAAGGTACAGTGGTACCTCTACTTAAGAACTTAATTCGTTCTGTGACCAGGTTCTTAAGTAGAAAAGTTTGTAAGAAGCAGCAATTTTTCCCATAGGAATCAATGTAAAAGCAAATAATGTGTGCAAACCCATTAGGAATGAAATAAAAGCTCTGAATTTGGATGGGGGGAGGACCTATGGACCTGCACCCATTGAACCGGTTCTGTGATGTCATTGTGACATCATCAGTGGTCCACTACCAGTTCGGGCAAATTAGTCCAAACCGGGAGGGACCCACCTCTGATCCAACCCCTGTAAAAATTAGCAGCCCGAAAGATTCCAGTTTCATTTTTATATAAGCTCTGCCATGGTGCCTGTTTTACAAGTAGGAAGTCCATCAATGGGGTTTGCCTTCTTCCTCCTGAGAAGACTAACGCGTGATAAATTATCAGGAGATGAATGTCCCAGTATTTGCATGACATTATCATGGAACGCATACGCTGCAAATTAACGACAACTCGAACCAGCCAATGGCCACCGATAAATCCCTTAGAGTGCTGTTCCAGCCTTTGCTTTCTGGCAGGTAATATTTTTCAACGTTGTCCGTTGCTCTCTGGCAGTTCCTCTGTTGGCTTTTCAAAAGGAGAAACTACTTTATGTCTCTAGTTTTGAAGTTCTTTGCTACCGAGGTCAGCTCCCATGTCTCTCCGGTGTTGAAGTCTATCTTGACATCCTCAAGGCCATTCTTTCCACGTTTATTAAGAGCTATTCTCGCAACCCCAAAACACATTAAGAATGCTGACCCATGTTTCCTCTCCGTGGAGGTAAAATCTTGACACGGTATTGAAGCTTATAGCTAAAGTTGCCTGCACTCACTTGTGCCCAAGTCAACTCCAGATTGGACTGTAGGCAGTCCTTGATTTACAATTGTTTGTTTACTGACCGTTCGAAGCTGAAACGCCACTGATAAAAGTAAGTTATGTCTATTTTTTACATTCACAACGGTTGCAGCATCCAGATATGACCATGTAATTAATAATAATAATAACAACAGAGTTGGAAGGGACCTTGGAGGTCTTCTAGTCCAAACCACTCCTTAAGCCCTAAATTACTTCAGACAAATGGTCATCTTCTTAAAAACTTACAATGTTGGAGCATTCACAACTTCTGGAGGCAAGCTGTTCCGCTGGTTAATTGTTCTCACTGTCAGGAAATTTCTCCATCGTTCTAAGTTACTT
The DNA here is from genome assembly GCF_031021105.1 of Erythrolamprus reginae. Lineage (NCBI taxonomy): Eukaryota > Metazoa > Chordata > Lepidosauria > Squamata > Dipsadidae > Erythrolamprus > Erythrolamprus reginae. The sequence goes on from NC_091963.1 coordinate 6,328,712, forward strand.
CTCTCCTTGTTTAGTTTCCACCCATTGCTTCTTGTTCTACCCTCAGGTGCTGCTCTGGATAATAGCTTGACTCCTTCTTTGTGACAACCCCTTGAGATATTGGAACACTATTATGTCTCCCCTGCTTCTTATTAAAATTATTAATAAGATTAATATTAAAATACAGATGTTCAGCAACTGGCTCAATATTTCCTTCTTGAGCAGGGGGTTGGACTAGAAGATCTCAAAGGTCCCTTCTAGCTCTGTTGTTCTATGTTGCTCAATCTGAAAAGTCCAAATCCTTTCTGTGTGCAGAAAACCCTTAACAAGTAGTAATCCAAAGCTTTGATCTCTTCTTAAGATCATTCTCCTCCTGTAATGACTCCTAAGAGGGTGCATTTTGTTTCTCTACCCAAACATCTTCAGTGACAAAAAGAAGGCGGAAGAAGTAATTCAATCAGCCCCCTTTGTTGGCTGCTGTTTTGTAATATGCAATTTATTCAACAGCATGAGCCAATTTGGGAACTTAATCTGTCTCCCGGAAGACAACCTATTGCTAAATCAAGTCCAGGTTTCCAACATTACGGCAATAAAATCAGCGTGCATGCCTTCTCTTTTCTACAAGGACTATCAGAACGGTTCTTCTCGATGGGCCAAACTCTGCCGAAATTGCCTGCGGGAATGAAAAAAGTGGGAGAGTTTTATTAATCTCTCCCTGAAAAAAACACCACCCTAATCAGTGTTTTTCAAACTTGGCAACTTTAAGCCTGGCTGGGGAATTCTGGGAATTGAAGTCCACCAGGGCATAAAATTGCCAAGGAGACCTTTAATCTAAACCAGTGTTTTTCAAAGTTGGCAACTGAAGACCTATGGCAATGATGGCGAACCTATGGCACAAGTGCCACAGGTGGTATGCGGAGCTATATTTGCTGGCATGTGAGCCGTTGCCCTAGCTCAGCTCCAGCGTGCAGGTGTATGCCCACCAGTTGATTTTTGGCTCACACAGAAGCTCTGGGAGGGCATTTTTGGCTTCCAGAGGACCTCCGGGGGGGATGGGGGGTGTTTTTACCCTCCTCCAGCTCCAGGGAAGCCTTTGGAGCCTGGGGAGGGTAAAACATGAGCCTACTGGGCCCACCAGAAGTTGGGAAACAGGCCGTTTCTGGCCTCCAGGGGGCAGGGGAAGCTATTTTAACCTTCCCCAGGCATTGAATTATGGCTATGGGTGCTCATGCATGCGCGACAGCACGCTCTCACACACTTTCGGCACCCGAACAAAAAAAGGTTCACCATCACTGACTTTTGGACTTCAATTTCCAGAATTCCCATGTTTGGCTGGGGAATTCTGGGAGTTGAAGTCCATAGGTCATCCAGCTGCCAAATTTCAGAAACTGGTTTGAATCAAGCACAAGCTACAAAGCGAGTTGTTTTTGCCTTAAAGGGAAAATCTATCTCCAGGAAGAGAGATGTTCTCAGCACAGAATTTGAGCAGAGAAAGCAAGACTTTGTGATTTTTGCAAACTGTTTTCTCAGCATGCAATTGACAGCTCGAGGTGTGCACGAAACCTGTATTTAGTAGCAGCCTATAATACTTGCACGATCAAATATAGTGTCTCTTCCGCTCTTCTTTATTTTATTTTTTTAAATATTTTTTTATTATTTTCAAATAAAAAGACAAAACATTACAAACAAACATGAAAAGGCCAGACAAAACACATAACATAAAAAGGAGCTACAATTGCTCTGCTCAGGATAGAAGTCTTAATACAAAAAGGAAAAACTATTTTAGGTTATATCAATTCAGAGAAATAAACTCATCTATTACAAAACTCTATCTAAGAACATTCCAGTATAATGCATTTAACTATTATTTTAACATCATTAAACAATGTGATATCATCAAGCATTTTTTTTTGTTCCACCAAATATAGAACCTCTGCCAAATTTTATAAAATTCTGATTCTTCTTCCCCTCTTCGTTGAAGAGGAAGTTTGAGATTTAAAGCTGCTATATTTAGCCAGCCACATTCTGGATGGAGAGGGCCATGGGTTTGAGAGAGGGATGAAAGAGTTCCCCTATGTTAGAACCAGGGGTGGATTTCCAATCCCGCCACTACCAGTGCTCTGCGCATGCTCTTCATTTCTCCTGCATGCGTGTCCTGTTGGGTTTCACCACTCTAACACATGCTTACACTGTCTTGTAGACACATCTTTACGGTCAGGTGACAAATTAACTGACTAGGTGTTCTGCCGGGCTCTCTGATAGGAGACTCCCAAAAATTCAAGGATACAAATTTCAGACACACACACACGTTTGAAAATTCAAAACAATGTTCTTTATCACAAAAGTCAAAATAAACTAAGCACTCTTTTTGTATTGCAAAGAGCACTCTTCCCAAAACAACCGGGTAGTCTGTACAATTTCCCTTAAGCAGTCATTAAGTACTTAGCCAGCAGCTGTGGAGAAACTTCACACCCCTTCTTCCAACGAAGGGAGACACACACACACGTTGCTCTGCTTTGGTTTCAAAGGCGTGAAAAAGCAACAAAGTCCAGCACACAAGATTCCTGACAAAACTGCAACAGATATTCTTCCACAATGGCCAAACCCACATGCTGCTATTTATAGCAGCAGCCCTAATTACTGGAACCCCACCCAAACACAGGTGGCCTCTCTTATTTCCTGTAATATGTTCTTACTTGGTCTCTTCTACACATAATTCTGTGCTTGCGTAGGTCCAAAATGTCATCATCTGAAGCAATAGAAGATAAGGAAGATTGACTGCTTGGGCTGTGCGCCAAGCCCTCCTCTGCCGAGTCACTCCCACCTTCTTCTTCGTCCGAGGAAACTAAACTCTGAACTGATTCTGTCGGCAATAACACAGGCCTGTGACATGTTGAAGTTTCCCCTGCATCCACCTCCCCATTTCCTGGAGCTGGGCAAGAGCCAACCACAACATTAGGTATGTCACTTTTTGATGACAAAAAGGGACATGTACTCCGCAGATTATATAAACACTGCAGAGTAGATGACTCTCCATTTTCCCCTTTTTGGCTCTGCTGAGCCTCCTTTCACCTCCTTCTCTCTCCATGTGTGCTCCATTGTCCTCGCCTGAGGACACATGTGTGAGATCAATCCGAAGACATCCTCACACATGGAAGCATTGAGAAGTTATTAATATGTACTGGAATATAAGCATTTATGCCTGCATTCTGTAAATGCATGAATCAACAGAATTGTAAGTAAAGATTGCAGTGTACTTCATCTTTATGAAGGAGTGATCATTCATTGCTAACAAATGGGATTCTAAGCCACACAATTGATTTCTTGCCATGCTGAATCCGTTGCAAATTAAGCCAGCTGAACTCTGCTAATACTAATAATATTAATAGCAACCAAACACCCAACATATCCCAGTGTGTTTTTGCTTCTGCGCATGAGCAGGAAGCAAACTCTCGTGGGAGAGATTTCAGCTATTTTTTTTTGCTTCTGCACATGCTCAGAAGCAAAACAAATCACCAAAATTTCTCACGCGCATCCTTTAGTGAGATTTTGCTTCCTGGGCATGCGCAGAAGCAAAATATGCAAGGACATCCACACCCACAAGCAGGAGAACCGGGGTTGTGTGCACAGCTCAACCTTTGATATTGGTGCATCATCTTTTACCGTTTCGGTAGCAACCCGCTATTGGTTAGAACTGAACACCCCTCCCTCAACAGAAGGAGAGGGACATGACACTACTTTTCTCCTATCTACAACACCGACCTTATAGCAGTTCCAAGAAATTTACACAATCAATTGCTCCCTGATTCAGTGAATTTTTTTGGGGGGGGGGTTATAAATTTTTATTGTAATTTTTAAAAAACATAACAACCAAAAAAATAATAGACAAACATTTACAAAATACAAAACTAAACAACAGGAACAACAAAAAGAAAACAACAACATTGTTACAAATAACAATCAATGTATAATTTACATCATCATGAGAGGAGGGAAAATAAAACTTCTTCTGTTATTAAATGTCTTTATATTCTGGCAAATACAACTGATATTCACTATTAATCATTTTGGTTGTCCATTTTTAATCTATAATAGGTTATTTTCTAGCCGCCTTATGTGTACTCTTTGTTAAATATTTAGCTCCCTAAAAATCTTTATTTTTATATTTATATTGCACACATATCATACCCAGTTTGTTATACCAAAAAAAACCCCCTAAACCAATTATTATATTTTAATTTGAAATTTTTAATTGAGGCTGTTATTTTAGAAACGAAGGTCAACTATTCAGTTGCAAAATCTATGTTTGACTACCAAAATGCACAACTAGCCGCCCCGAGTCTACGGAGAGGGGCGGCATACAAATCTAATAAATAAATAAAATAATAAATAAATAAACTTGGTTCCCTACGAGTGGAAGTTTTAAGAAGAGTCGGAGAGTCACTGCTGGAGGATAGCACTTAGCACTTGGATTTGTGTGCCGCTGCATAAGGCTTTACAGCAAAGGAGAAATGCTCTGAAGTTTGCTACCTGATTCGCTTTCTGCGCACTTCGTACATGCATGTGCATTGGATGTACTGCTGAAAAGGAAGCTTGCGCCACACGATCTAGATTAGCTAGAAAGGAGGAAATCCTGCTTTCTACTTAATCTAGATCAGGGGCCTTGCAGTGCTGAAAAGGGAGCAAAGGGGGGGGATCGGCTTGTGCCACACAATTTAGGTTAGTTAGAAATCAGGAAATCCTGCTTTCTAGATACTCTAGATCGGGGGTCACCAATATTTCAGGCCTCGGGGACCACTAAATTCATAATGGACCGCTAATGAATTTTTAAAAAAAAGATAAATAGTATTTAGTGCAATATTAAAAATGCAAATATTTTTTCTATGGACCACCAACATTTTCTGATGGACCTCTAGTGGTCCATGGATCATCAGTTGGTGACGCCTGAGTCTCACTCCATCCTTTCTATTAAGAAAAACAAACCAGCAGTTCCTTGATTGTTGGTATCATTGTTATTGGAAGAGCCAAAAGTATACGGATGAACAAGGTCAGAAAAGTTGACTGGCTCAAGAGGAGAGCTTGCTTGGCGACACTTCCCTTCTGGGCCGCTCCAGTTTGAGCAGTGTTCAAAAATAAATAGCTATTTTTTGAGATCTATGCCTGCTCATTTGCTGTCTGGGAACGTGACCCCTTTTTGCAATTGCATTCTCTTATGGTGAAACGAAATCCTTTGTGCTTTCCCGATAAAACTCCTGAGAGCTACATAAGGCATCTCAGGATGTGTTTATTTTCACCTGATTTTTTTCCCTGTACAGTGGAACCCCGACATAAGAGCTGCTCTACTTAAGAGCAACTCGAGATAAGAGCTGGGAGGGGAGAGATATTTTTGTTCTACTTACAAGCCCAAATTCGAGATACAAGCGCCAAGGAGCTGTCTCCTGAAGCCAAACGCTAACTTCCGCGTTCGCCTTCAGGAGACAGCTGCGAAGCGGCGCGCGTGTTTTAAAAGGTTGCAGCCGGCCTGGGGGGCTCGGGGGGGGGCTTGCAGCTTTCTTTCTTGCTCTTTTTCTTTCTCTCTTTTACCTTCCCTTCCTCTATTTCTTCTTTTCTTTCTCCTTCCCACCTTCTTCCCTCCCTCCCTCCACTCATTCCTCTCTTACTCTTCCCTTTCATAAGTTTCCTTGCTTCCTTCCTCTGTTTCTGTCCCTTCCCCCTTTCTTTCTTTCTTTCTTTCTTTCTTGCTCTTTTTCTTTCTCTCTTTTACCTTCCCTTCCTCTATTTCTTTTCTTTCTCCTTCCCACCTTCTTCCCTCCCTCCCTCCCTTCACTCATTCCTCTCTTACTCTCCCCTTTCATAAGTTTCCTTGCTTCCTTCCTCTGTTCCTGTCCCTTCCCTCTTTCCTTCCTTCCTTCCCACCCTCCGTCCATTCATTCACCCATTTCTCTCTTGATCGCTTAAAGCCGGTCCCTGGTGCAAAAAGGGTTGGGGACCTCTGTCCTACAGGATTGGGTGGCAGAGAAGTTGAACATATGTAAATTTAAAAGTTTAAGAAAGTTTACAAGTTAAGTGAAAGAAACTTCATTATTCATTTATATGTACATGTACATTTCTTCATTAAAAACATGTCTTTCTGCATAATTTAGACTAACTTTGTGAGTTTTTTGAGGGCTGGAACCAATTAAAATTATTTACATTAATTCCTATGGGGAAAAGTCGTTCAAGATAAGAGCTGCTCGACTTAAGAGCCCAGGTCCGGAACGAATTAAACTCGTATCTCGAGGTACCACTGTATGATATTCTCTAGCTGTGGGGGATGGGGGGATGGATATGTAACTCAAAAGGCAGATAGTCTCAAAAGCTATGTTTTTAAGAATGCTGCCATTCTGCCTTAGTGCCGAGCCCCCAAAATGAGATGCACCTAAATTGCCTTAACTAATAAAAGGATTTAATATTTACAAAGGTCTCAGTATTTTAAGGGGAGAAGCAAATCTAGCAAAGTTTTATCAGTTGGCCAAAATACCAGAGCAAAGATAAATTATTTAATAATAATAATTTATCTAGTAATTATTGCTGCAGCTGCTAATTATTATCAACAGCAGCAAGAGGTCCAAGGCAAAGTTCTCAGAAATGAACTGGAAGACCAAATCTCATTAGCAAAGCTAAGAATGTGCTCTTTTGAAACACAAACTGAATTCAACCGTGAAGACGAGATGATTCTGAAATGAACGACATTGTTTTCTGCAACAAGGAGGAGCATGCCTCATCCTTAAATAGTGTTAGGGCGTGACCCAATAGTGAGCAATATTACTCATAGGTCAATCTTTTCTTAGCCAACCATTTGTGTCTCCTAGATGCCCTCCGAACTTTGGCATCCAGAAGAGACTCCTCCTCTTCCCCTGAGTCACTCAGCACATGAAATGCTAAACCATTCCTGACAGGAAGTGCTGACTCACTCATGCCAGGAAGCGGAGAAGACCCTGGTTGTTCTGACCCTGACCCCTTTTCAATCTCACTGTCACTCTCAGGTGCCAGGAATACAGGATGCCTGCCTTGCCCCTCCAAAGCGTCCATAATTATTTGCGCAGGATGCAAGCAAACCATCACAATTGCTGTTTTGGAGGACCGTTGCTTTAAAGTATAGGCGATTGAGGAAGGACTTGCAAATATAACCCCAAAATAAAGGAAAACAGATTAATAAAGTTGGAAGGGACCTTGGAGATCAATCCAACCCCCTGCTCAGACAGGAAACCCTTTCAGGCAAGTGGTTGTCCAATATCTTAAAAACTTCCAGTGTTGGAGCATTCACAACTTCTGGAGGCAAGTTGTTCCACTGATTAATTGTTCTCCCTGGCAGGAAATTCCTCCTTAGTTCTAGGTTGCTTCTCTCTTTTATTAGTTTCCATCCATTGCTTCTTGTTCTGCCCTCAGATGCTTTGGAGAATATCTTGAGCCCTCTTCTTGTAGCAGCCTTTTATATATTGCACTGCTATCATGTCACTCCCAGCTCGTTTTTTTAATTAAAAAAAGTGACTGGTTGATTGATTAAGCAATGGGTATTTAGTCTCAGACTCCTTTATGGTTCTTGTATGCAGAGAACTCCCTTTAAGAGCCTCTTTGGTGCAGTGGTTACAGTGCTAATCTGCAAGTTACCTCTGCTAATCACCAGCTGCCAGCAGTTTGGCAGTTCAAATCTCACCACCGGCTCAAGGTTGACTCAGCCTTCCATCCTTCCGCGGTCGGTAAAATGAGGACCCAGATAGTTGGGGCAATAGCCTGATTCTGTAAACCGCTTGGAGAGGGCTGCAAAAGCATCCAGTTCACAGGCCGGGAATTTGATAGCCTATGGCCATGATGGTGAACATGTGGTTTGCATGCCACAGGTAGCACACAGATCCTTCTCTGTGGGCACGCAAGCCGTTGCCCAGCTCATCTCCACCACGTATTCACATGCGCCTGCTGCCGGCCAGCTGATTTTTGGGCTGTTTCCGGATTTCCGGGAGGCCCATTTTTTTCCATCCGCAGGCTCCTGAGGGTTTCCTTGAGCCTCTGGGAGGGCGAAAAACAGCCTCTGCCAGGCTCCAGAGGCCCTCCTGAGGGGGCAGAAGGAGCACATGTATGTGTGTTGGGTGTGCATGCCTGGGGGGGGGGTGTCACTCATGCATTGCATTAAAGCACAACAAAGAATGTTCTTTCTGCGCCAGCTCAGAAAGCTCAAACTGCCCAAGGAGCTTCTGATCCAGTTCTACAGAGGATTCATTGAGTCTGGTTTGGTGTTGCAACCCAACAGGACCGACACAGACTTCAGAGGATCATCAGAACTGAAGAAAAAACAATGGCTGCCAACCTGACTTCCATTGAGGACCTGTATACTGTACGAGTCAAAAAGAGGGCGGGGAAAATATTTACTGACCCCTCGCATCCTGGACACAAACTGTTTCAACTCCTACCCTCAAAATGTCGCTACAGAGCACTGCACACCAAGACTAGACACAAGAACAGTTTTTTCCCGAACGCCATCACTCTGCTAAACAAATAATTCCCTCAACACTGTCAGACTTTTTACTAAATCTGCACTTCTATTCTACTAGTTTTTCTCATCATTCCTATCACCCATTTCCTCCCACTTAGGACTGTAACTTGTTGCTTGTATCCTAAGATTTTTATTAATATTGATTGTTTCCTCATTGTTTATTTGACCCCTATGACAATCATTAAGTGTTGTACCACATGATTCTTGACAAATGTATCTTTTTCTTCTATGTACGCTGAGAGCATCTGCACCAAGACAAATTCCTTGTGTGTCCAATCACACTTGGCCAATAAAATTCTATTCTATTCTATGTGCTGGCACATACACACGCACACTGTTGTGCACATGTGTGCTTTTAGCATGCAACAAGAAAAAGGTTCGCCTTCACTGGTCTATGGAATCCTTGGAGCTTGGCTGATTGCTTGTAGATATTTCATCACTCAACTAGGTAACATTGTCAGGATAAGTCAATCCATTAATGCAGTGTATCTCAATTTTAGTAACTTGAAGCTGTCTGGTCTTCAACTCCTGGAAATTGAATTCTGAAAATTGCCTTGGGAATTCTGGGAGTTGAAGTCCACACATCTTCAAGTTTCCAAAGCAGAGGAACAATACCTTTATCACTCATTCACAGGTTTTAAAAGTCAGTATATACAAGAATTATCTTTCTTATGTGGATCCTGAATTTTGTATTTCAATCTGCCTTCCATTGAGGACCTGTATACTGCACGAGTCAAAAAGAGGGCGGGTAAAATATTTACTGACCCCTCGCATCCTGGACACAAATTGTTTCAACTCCTACCCTCAAAACGTCGCTACAGAGTACTGCACACCAAGACAACTAGACACAAGAACAGTTTTTTCCCGAACGCCATCACTCTACTAAACAAATAATCCCCTCAACACTGTCAGACTTTCTACTAAATCTGCACTTCTATTCTACTAGTTTTTCTCATCATTCCTATCACCCAATTCCTCCTATGTTGACTGTATGGCTGTAACTTGTTGCGTATATCCTAAGATTTTTATTAATATTGCTTCTTCATTGCTTATTTGACCCCTATGACAATCATTAAGGGTTGTACCACATGATTCTTGACAAATGTATATTTTATTTTATGTACGTTGAGAGCATCTGCACCAAGACAAATTCCTTGTGTGTCCAATCACACTTGGCCAATAAAAATTCTATTCTATTCTATTCAATAGGACTTTTTTTCCTCCTTTCTTTAGCTGGAAATTGGTGATGGACAAATTGTACAATTTAATCCCCCCCCTCCCCCCCCGCTTATGTCTCCTCCTTCAATTTTCCCAGCCTCTTTTCAGCAACTGGGTAACCAAAATAAGGTACAGTGTGAACAAAAGAGAAAGGGGCTGAAAGTTACAACAACAACAAAAAAGCTGGGGTGGCGCAGTGGTTAGAGTGCAGCCCTGCAGGCTACTTCCGCTCACTGCTAGCTGTAGGTCAGCAGTTCAAATCTCACCACCGGCTCAAGGTGGACTCAGCCTTCCGTCCTTCCGAGGTGGGTAAAATGAGGACCCAGATTGTTGGGGGCAATAGGCTGATTCTGTAAACCGCTTAGAAAGGCCTGTAAAAGCAGTATGAAGCAGTATATAAGTCTAAATGCTATCAACAAGTCCATCTTTCCAAGAAGGCCCCTTTCTCCTCACAAAAAAATATTTGACTTACAATAGTTTGTTTAGTGACTGTTCAAAGCTGAAAAGTGTGACCTATAGCAGTAGCATTTAGACTTATATACCACCTCATACTGCTTTTACAGCCCTCTCTAAGCGGTTTACAGAGTCATCCCATGGCCCCCAACAACCTGGGTCCTCACTTTACCCACCTCGGCAGGATGGAAGGCTGAGTCAACTTTGAGCCGGTGGTGAGATTTGAACTGCTGAACTACACCTAACAGTTAGCTGACGTACCCTGCAATGCTGCACTCTAACCACTACACCACCCCAGCTTTTCACAGTTGTAACCTTTGCAGCATCTCTACTATCCCGTGATTAAAGTTCAGATGCTTGGCAATTGATTCACACTTATGATAGTTGCAGGTCATGTCTTTTTTTGACCTTCTGACAAGCAAAGACAACGGAAATCCAGATTCGCTTAACAACTGTGTTACTAGCTTAACAACTACAATGATTCACTTAGCAACTGTGGCAAGAAAGATTGTAAAAGTGGGGCAAAACTCACTTAACCAGTGTCTCAGAGATTTTGAGCTCAATTGTGGCAGTAACTAGCTGAGGTTTACCTATATCTAGTGGTGGGCAGTAGCCAGTACAGTCAGCTACTCCGTCCCGGTAGGAAATTTCAGGATGCATATGCAGTTGTGTGTCCCCACCACACCCCCGTGTGAGATTTGGCTTCTACACATGCATAGCAACCAAACTCTTGTGTGAGGATGCTGACGTAAGCAACATTTCGACCATTTTCGCCAATGTTTTACTTCTGCGTATGCGCAGAAGAAAAAATATCGCCGAAAATTGCCACACTCTTGCATGCATCCTCAGACAAGATTCTGCTCGCTGTGCATGTGCAGAAGCAAAAATATCGCCGAAATGCGCAAAAGCAAAAATATTGCCGAAAATTGCCAGTCTTGCGTGCATCCTCAGACAAGATTTTGCTTGCTGTGCATGCGCAGAAGCAAAACCTCACGCCGATGGGCACCCGCGACGGCCTCAGATAGCACACTGGTAGCGCCAAAGACAAGCGGCCCTTCACTGCCTATATCTCTCTGAGCGGAATTGAAAGGTTGCAATTCAAGAGCACTTTGCTGCTTCGGACTAATAGCTGTCATTCTTAAAGGGCTTGAATCATATGTCTGCACAATGCAAGTGTTATTATCCAGCATTTAATTCCAACAAGGTTTAATTCCAGCCATGTTATATGGTTCTGTCTCCTCTTGGGCTTTATGAAAGGAAAATAGGAAAAGAAAATGTTTTCCCTTCTTCTTTCCTTTTCCAAAGACCTGAGGCGTGCGTAGGTTTCCATAGCAATTCTATTTATTGCAATTCCCCCCCTATATTATTATTTTCCACCATATGATAAAAGGCAACCCTGGGTATATCTCTCTCTCTATATATATATATATAAAGAAAAGGTGGCAGGTAGGCTGATAAAATAAAAATGATAATGATCCCTTTAATAAGGTTGCTGATAGTGCTCTCAAAAGCCATTAGCTGCAGAGTTCTCTCTTATTCACTCCGGTGATTTTTGAGAGGGTTTTAAAACCACATACTTTGATTTAACTTTTATGGCTCAGAACTCTGTAATTCCAGCTGGATATTGCAGCTGAATTAAAATTACATGCTTGACAAATTGAATTTGCTCTGGGCCTTAAAGGAGCAACATCTATATATTTCTGGAACTTTGCACCATATTTCATGTAGATGCAGAACAAATTTATTTATTTAGTTTTGGGGGTTAGGAGATGATACTACAGAGTCTGGTAGTGAGTTCCACGCATCAACTACTCGGTTCTAAAGTCATATTTCCTGCAGTCGAGTTTAGAGCGGTTTACTTTGTATCTGTTATGTGTTGTTGTGGTTGAAGCTGAAGTAGTCATAGACATGAAGAACGTTGTAGCAAATGATTTTATGGGGTGTGCTTAGGTCGTGTTTAAGGCGACGTAGTTCTAGGTTTTCTAAACCTAGGATTGCAAGTCTAGTTGCACTATATTCTGTTGCGAGTGGAGGAGCGGATGGCTCTTCTCATAAAGTAACTCTGGACATGTTCTAAAGTGTTTATGTCCAAAATGTGGTGTGGGTTCCAGACAGATGAGCTGTATTCAAGGATTGGTCTGGCGAAAGTTTGTATGCTCTAGTTAGTAGTATTTTTTTTAAAAAAAAGGACTAAAAATGCAAGGCAAGTTCTCCTTTCTTAAAATAATAATAATAATAATTATTATTATTATTATTATTGTTATTATTATTATTATATTTGTATGCTGCTCTTTTCCGAAGACTCAGGGCAGCTCACAACAACAGAAACAATACAAATCCAAAATTGGAACAATTTAAAACCCATTAATATAAAAACAATCATACGTCTCATACAAACGTTACACAAAGTGGAAACGGCCCTGGGTAATCAATTTCCCCATGCCTGACGACAGAGGTGGGTTTTAAGGAGTTTGCGAAAGGCAAGGAGGGTGGGGGCAGTCCTGATCTCTGGGGGGAGTTGATTCCAGAGGGTCGGGGCCGCCACAGAGAAGGCTCTTCCCCCGAGTCCCGCCAGACGACATTGTTTCATCGATGGGACCCGGAGAAGGCCAACTCTGTGAGACCTTACCGTTCGCTGGGATTCGTGCGTCAGAAGGCGGTCCCGGAGAAAATATTGGTGATGCAACCCTATGTATGCTTATTAAGTAGAATTTACTTCCAGCTAAGCAGATAGGGTGGTGGTGGAATAGCTTGTATTAATTCTAAGGAAAGTAATTTGAAAGAAGATTGCATTTTCAATCATGGATCGAGTGATGGATACCTGTGGATGGATTAAACCTTTTTTGTGGGAGTCCTTAACTGAACACTGAGTGATTTTAAACAAACGTGTTTTCTTAAAGGGGGTAATTTTTTTGGGGGGCAAAGTATATCTTAGAAACTAGCTTAAAAACACACCAAAAATTGCAATTTCATGACTTCAAGATGTTGCAAGTGGCATAAATGAGCCAAAATGTAATCATGTGATTGGTGTTTGTGTGTATGTGTCCATCAGAATTCTGGAACTGGGTTGTAAATAGCTCTGGGGACTTTGTCATAACTTTGAATGGTCATTAAACAAAGACTACAATATACAGGTAGTCTTCAACTTACAACAATTCATTTAGTGACTGTTCGAAGTTATGATGACACTGAAAAAAGTGAGTTTTTCACATTCACAACTCTTGCACTTAACAACCATGCTGCTAACTTAACAACTGCAGTGGTTCATTTAACAACTGTGGCAACAAAGCTTGTAAAATGGAGCATAGCTCAACAAAACGATTTGCTTAACAACAGAAATTTCAGGCTCAATTGTGTTCATAAATTGAGGACTACCTGTAACCTCTATGCTCCCTGTTTCTTTGCTCCTTCACGGCAGACAAATTGCAATGAATCTTCGTTTTGTTCATTCTCTTTTAAAGAACTTTTGGGTGAGGTCAGATAACGATTACTTTGTGAATTTTGCATTTCCACTGGCTCTTAATGAAATTCCCTCTTTTAATAATTCCATCAAGGTTTGCAATGCTTCCCAAGGGGCTTGCAAAGTGCGTGAAATAAATAATTTTATGGAAGCAAAAAGCTACACGAGCACAGATAATAAAATAATTTTAACCTTGAAATGAATTCACCTTGCGGGGAAAAAAGGTCAGAAAGTTAGAAGTAACTGATATCCGCTTTCATTTGGGTGTCCTCCTCGATCCACAGCTAACATTGGGACATCATCTTTCGGCTGTGGCGAGGAGGGCGTTTGCCCAGGTTCGCCTGGTGCACCAGTTGCAGCCCTATCTGGACTGGGACTCACTGCTCACAGTCACTCATGCCCTTATCACCTTGAGGTTCGATTACTGCAACACTCTCTACATGGGGCTACCTTTGAAGAGTTTTCAGAAACTTCAGATCGTGCAGAATGCGGCCGCGAGAGCTATCGTGGGGTTTCCCAGATTCACCCACGTTTCTACAACACTCCGTGGTCTGCACTGGCTGCCGATCAGTTTCCGGTCACAATTCAAAGTGTTGGTCATGACCTTTAAAGCTCTACATGGCATTGGGGTTTTTTAAATATTTAAATATTTTAAATCTGTCTGATTGCTTATGATTTGTTTTTTACATGTTGTGAGCCGCCCCGAGTCTTCGGAGAGGGGCGGCATACAAATCTAAGTAATAAATAATAAATAAATAAATTGGACCAGAATACCTCCGGAACCGCCTTCTACCGCATGAATCCCAGCGGCCGATAAGGTCCCACAGAGTTGGGCTTCTCCAGGTCCTGTCGACCAAAACAATGTTGTTTGGCGGGCTCCAGGGAAGAGCCTTCTCTGTGGCGGCCCCGGCTCTCTGGAACCAACTCCCCCCGGAGATTAAAACGGCCCCCACCCTCCTTGTCTTTTGCAAGTTACTCAAGACCCACCTGTTTCTCCAGGCATGGGGGAACTAAGACATCTCCCCCAGGCTTTTTATATTTCATGTTTGGTATGTATGTGCTGTATGGTTTTTAATTATTGGGGTTTTTATATATTTTTTATTATTGGATATGTCCCATTATTACACTGTTTCTTATTACTGTTGTGAGCCACCCCGAGTCTTCAGAGAAGGGCGGCATACAAATCTAATTAATAATAATAATAATAATAATAATAATAATAATAATAATAATAATAGAGAATTGAGGAGAAGCAGCTAGAGAAATTAGTGAAATACGAAGATCTAAAAATCGAGCTGCAACGACTCTGGCATAAGCCAGTGAAAGTGGTCCCAGTGGTACTTGGCACGCTGAGCGCAGTACCAAAGAATGTCAGCGGACATTTGAAAACCATCAGAATTGACAAAATCTCCATCTGTCAATTGCAAAAGGCCGCTTCACTGGGATCGGCAAACATAATTTGCCGCTACATCACGCAGTCCTAGGTGCTTGGGAAGCGCCCGACTGGTGATGAAATACGAAATCCAGCATAGTGATCTCGTTTGCTGTGTTGTATTGACATAATAATAATAATAATTTTTGTAATAGCAAGCTGGGATCACTAATCTAAAATGTATTGATGTTGAAATTTTAGAAAGAGTGCAGAGAAGAGCAACAAAGATGATTAGGGAACTGGAGGCTAAAAAATATGAAGAATGGAATTGGACATGGCTACTTTAATGAAAAGAAAAACTAGGAGAGACATGATAATACAGTGTTCCAGTATCTCAGGGGCTGCCACAAAGAAGGAGCCAAGCTATTCTCCAAAGCACCTGAGGCTAGGACAAGAAACAATGGGTGGAAACTAATCAAGGAGAGAAGCAACTTAGAACTAAAGAGAAATTTCCTGATGGTTAGAACAATTGATCAGTGGAACAACTTGCCTCCAGAAGTTGTGAATGCTCCAACACTGGAAGTTTGTCGCTGTTTTCTTCACTCTTTCTAGCATCTCAACATCCTTTTTGCATCGTGGTGACCAAAACTGAATGCAGTATTCCAAGTGTGGCCTAACCAAGGCTTTATAAAGTGGTATTAACACTTTGTGTGATCTTGATTCTATCCCTCTGTTAATGCAGCTTAGAACTGTGTTGGCTTTTTTGACATTGCTGGCTCATATTTAAATGGTTGTCCACTAGGACTTCAGGATCCCTCTCACAATTACTACTGTTGAACAATGTACCACATATACTGTACTTGTGCATTTTGTTTTTCTTGCCTAAATATAGAACCTTACTTTTTTCCACCATTGAATTTCATTTTCACCATTGAATTTCATTTTCACTATTGAATTTCATTTTCAAGATGAGTGGACCTCACTTCCCAGAATCCCCAGCCTGCATGAATGAATCACTTCCCAGAATTCCCCAGCCAACCTGAGTGGACTTTAATGCCCAGAATCCTTCAGCCAGTGTTGTGTGAAGCTCAATATCCAGAATATTGAGATCATGTGCTGCAATGTCTTACCGGTCAATGACTACTTCAGCTTCAACTGCAACAACACAAGAGCATGCAACAGATTCAAACTTAATACGAACCGCTCCAAACTTGACTGTAAAAAATATGATTTCAACAATCGAGTTATTGAAGCTTGGAACTCATTACCGGACTCAATTGTGTCAACCCCTAACCCCCAACACTTCTCCCTTAGACTCTCCACGATTGACCTCTCCAGGTTCCTAAGAGGCCAGTAGGGGGCGTACATAAGTGCACTGGTGTGCCTTTCGTCCCCTGTCCAATTGTCTTTCCTTTCTCTCACTTATCATATATATTCTCTTTCTTTCATATATCCTCTCCTCTAAGTTCACTTTACCCTTATATATATTACTACATGTCTATTTTTCTTCCTATGTATTTATGTATTGGACGAATGAATGAATGAATGAATCAATCAATCCCCCAGCCGGCAAGAACAGACTTCATTTCACAGAATCCCCTGGTCAACACGCTGGCTGAAGAATTTTGGGAGTTGAAGTCCACACTTTTTAAAGTTGCCAAAGCTGAAAAACCCAAAACCTAAATGGCCTAACAGGATTAATTTTTATACCTCTACCATGTTGTGCAGCCTATTAGGGAGAGAAGAGTGGATGCTAGCAACTCTTTTAACACAACCAACCGGGCTGCCAGATGTGATTTGTGATTTGTCTTCCTGACGAACACCAATTGACACACGCGCCTGGCACCCGCTGAGAGAAGTCTGCACTTGTGCAGAGAGTCAAAATAAAAATAGCAGCACATGAAAATTCAGGACATAGCTGGAATTCAATTTTTGCCACTTGTGCAATGAACGTTTCCAGCTAATCAGAGCCTCTGAAGTGTCTCTTTTGTCAAGAGTCCGGGAGATACGTTGCTTCAGTCAAGTAAGATGGAATCTGCTTGGTTGAAGGCGTAATTTTACAGTGTCACTAAATGCCCAGATCTAGTTATCACTCAGGGGATACCTCTTCAGAAACAATGGGAGAAGGATTGCTGAATGGCATTCTGGAAATTGTTCTGCCTGACAGGGCTCAGGCAATGCGTAACAGTTCAAGGAAAAGAAATCAAACACACACGTGCTCTGCTAATCAGCAAACTTGTATTAGATAAACAAAAAAGGGTTACTCAAAAACAATTCTTAGTGTCTGAAAACAATGAGAGTGCAAGGCTTACTTCAGCCGCATACAAAAACTCAGGAAAAAACAAACAAAGACAACCTGGAATGAGCAAAGACGTTTCAGGAGTCCTTTTGAATTCTTTGGAGCAACAGCAAGTCCCAGAGTTTTCATCTCCCACTTGTCTGAAAAAGCTGGGTTGAAAACTCCAACGGCACAGAACAGAAACTTCAGAGCAGGAACCACAAAATAACACAGGTAAACAGCCAGTTTGCCTTGGCCTTTGTTCCCTTTTATCCCTTTAGC